>NC_142959.1:3750000-5000000 GCF_039701765.1 Tetranychus urticae
TTAAGCAGTTTTATAGCACAAGTAATACAATTAGATATGGTAAAGATGAATACATTACAAGCCATAAGTTCATTAGATCGCAGGGTTACTTTGCTGGACGTTTTGCCAACACAGATTTATGTAAAAAGTATTCAATTGCAACTTACAGCACAAAAAAGTCCGCTACACAATTTAGTCAAGTTCATAATGATCTACAGACATTTATGTATCAACTAAAGTCCGTTGGTTAACTTTGCTGATCTTTTGCTTTTCAAAAGTTAAATATTTTCTGGTCAGCTTGAAAGCTTAACCAACTGAGCAAAACCGGTAATTACATACATAAACACGAAAAAAAGGACTAAAAATTGACAAAAAAATAGACTGCTGAGCTTTATGGCTTGTTGCAAAAATGGCATGAATGTTAATTTGAAGTTAGGCTATTTAGTTGAACATGCTATTAGTCAGTCAAATTGTTGAGTATAGCTTTAAAACTTATCTTACTTTGGCAAAAATGTCTCACAATATTGGAACTTGAAGGAAACACAAATCGATAAAAACATGCTTGTCTTTTTAATGGGCCAATTTTACTTATATTGACAATAATCAAAACGTTAAAGGTTGATTTTGTTTCACAAAGCAAAATGGAGCTGAAAAAGAAGTCAGTTTCAAATTGAAAAGGCAAATCAGAGTTACATTTTGTAAATTATCACAAAATTATGGTTTCCAAATAATGGTGTATAAATGGTCAGTTTAAAGAATTGTCTTTAATATTTTTTGTTACCTTAAAGACTTTATTCAAATTTAATTAAAGAGTCAAACATGGACATTCAGTTAGGTCATAAAGTTGATCATATTATGTTTAAAGATGATGGAAGTGCCGTCTTACATGTTTCCAATTCTACTTCAATCAAACCAATTTCAGTTGATTACATTTTCTCGGCCCTTCCAGCAGCCAATTTGGCAAAATGTATTTCTGCCAAAGCTTATCCAATCATCCACAAAACTCTAGGATCGGTCAAGTCCGTCAGTGTAGCAGTTGTTAATCTTGAATATTCAGGAACAGTTATCCCCAGAGACATGGGATTTGGATTTTTAACTCCTTCATATACTAATTCAGTCATATTAGGCATTGTTTTTGATTCATGTTGCTTTAAAGATCATGATGCTGCTAGCGATTAACGGTGTGTTTATGTTTTATGTTAACCTTTGTTACGTACTTTTACCACATTCTGGAAATCATAATCAGCCATATAAATAACTAATGTATTTTATTCTGAATTTTTCTCGCTATTCACCTAATCTAGACACAAGCAATCACTTCTCGATCGCTAACCTCTCTGCTTCCTGCAATGGAAAAATGTTGATTAGAAAAATTTCCCTTGATAATGTAATTAGATTGAACTTACCTATCTCATTGCGTTTGAATAAACAATTTTTAAGAAGATAAAAAAGGCCAAAAAGTGGAATCGGAAATACAGAGGAGAGTCCAAATATCCATCCAAGAACATTAGCCTCGTAAGGAAACGTATAGTTCAAGAATGTAATGGGCTCAGGTTTTGTAACCGAAAGTATAATGATAGTCTATGAAAAAAATATCAAAATGAATTAGAGTTGAACTGGAATAATTAATCGTTAACAGTGTAATCACTTACAACAAGAAATAATGGCGAAATGTATTTCCAGCAAATTAGCCAAAAAGCTGATGGTCTAAAGCCAAGCATTGACTCGATATCGAGCATGAAACGATCAATACCTGAAATGAAAATCATTGAAGATCATTAAATGGTGCAACAAAAAGGTCAACCACTCACCATATCCATAAACTAGCGCCAAAGCTTCAAATAAGGCTGAACATAATAAGGAGACTGCTGCTGCATAACTGTCAAACCATACCATTGTGTATCCTGCTCCCTTTGAAATTTGATTATCAAATAAGAATCAAAATGTTATTCATTATTATTTAAAATAAAGCTTCAATTTGTTTTCTCACTTGAGTACAATTGATTAGAGAAACCAAGAATGAGCTGGTTAAAACAAGCGCTGTTAATACTTCTCGGCTTATGCTTTTAATCTTCCATTCATCGATAATCCCAGTAATTACAGCTTCTAAGCCCCCCATCTGTAGATTAGAGAGAAAGAGAGGAAAGAGATAAGTTCCAGATTAGTTGAGAATTACATAAATCGCTTAGTTTAAGCCTAACTTAAAGCTACCACAAAGGAATAGACAAGGCTTTAAATACAAATTAATAATTGTCAATAATTGTCTTTGTAAAAACAATTGAATGGACGCTTTTACAATGACAAGACAGTAAAAGGTTGGATTATACGAGAGCCAAAACGGTAGCTTACCGCTGAATCAAGACCAAGAGTAACTAGCATTACAAAAAAAAGGATGGACCAGAATTTAGCCAAAGGTAAGGTTGAAATTGCTTCAGGATAAACTTGAAAGACCAAACCATAACCCTCTTTAGCAACAGTTGAAATATCAGCTTGTAAACCTTGAGCCATATAACCAAGGTAAATAAAAATGACGAAACCAGAGTAAAATGATGTGCAGGAATTTATACAGGCCGTTAGAAGAGCATCTCTGAAAAGTCAAGTTTAGAAAGATTAAGATAGGCTAAGATACAATCAAAGGAAGGATTATTGAATGTTTGAGCAACGGTAAAATTTTTCTCACCGGTAACAATTGTTGTTAAACTTATTGAATGATGCATAGGTAAGATGAACTCCAAAACCAACACCAATTGAGTAAAAGACTTGAACAGCAGCATCAGTCCAAACTCCAGGATGTTGAAGTTTTTCAAGTCTTGGACTTAAATAGTAGGAGATTCCCATCCCTGATAGTAAATTATCAAAAAAGCATATTTCAATATTAGATGCACAGAAACAATTCAACTCCAACGGATAAGATATTTCAATAAGCTTACAAACCTGCTCCAGGTAGGAATACTCCTCTTATTAACAAGATTGTAAGTATGACATAGGGTGCTGTGGCAGTGACCCATACGACCTGAAAAGAAACGATTAAAATCAAAATAGATCAATTGAACTTTAGATATTGACAAGAAATCTACTTACTTTGCCGGAAGATTTAACTCCTTTAAACAGGGAAAAATAGAGTAAAATAAAAGTGAGAAAAACACAACCGACCAGTTCAGGTCTTAAAGCACCGAGGTCACTAAAACCGCTAGATGCATCAATTTGTAATAATTTGTGCCTAAAAAAACAAAACAAAAATAAAACAGTTTTCGTTATTCATTAATTGCCTACAATAGTTGGCGTAGAAACAAATTACGCCATCTATTAGTTTCATCTTCAAGCCCAAACAATTGACTGATTTTTCGTGAAATCAAGTTGATTCTCATTTCTTAATGTTTTAATTCACATTTCAATACTTTGTTCAACTTGTAATTATTTCATCAAATATTAATAGTTTAATTTATCTGTTTCTTAAACATCTAAGGTAAGTTTAGTTATTTTGTGAAAAAGTTTCCAGACAAAATTTTAAATTCAAAACTGAAAGATCAAAACTGGACAAAGAAGTATTATAAATTCAACTAAATCCAAGTAAAAACAACTCAAAAACAAAAGACTCTGAATAATTTTATCTAAACACTAAGAGAATAGCCAAATGGAACGAAGAATGAGATTTGGAAACATTTAAAAACAAAATCTGAACAACTTCAAAAACAGTAAACACAAAATGAACCAAAATAATTTCAAAGGAAGAAGCAAAGTGTTTAATTGAATGCTCACAAATCCAGCTTAATATCACAAATCGAAACCAATTTCCAAAAATTATTCTTATTGCTCTGTAACCTGTAATTCAATTTTCGTAAGTAAACTCTGGCTATTTTGTATACGGTCGATCATGCCGTAACCGCAGTACACAACGAGTGTAACTGCTGTTCGGATTTAATCTTCATATTGAGTATTTTCCGTTTTTGAATCATCGGTATCTTCAATCTTTTGAAAGGCAAGTGAAAATAAAACCTATCAAAATGGAAGCGTATGAAAGTGAATGATCTCTGAAAGTGTTATTAGCAAATTAATTTGATTAGAGAGCAATTTGTTTTGTTGGACTTTTTTTTAATAAACTCATGTTTACTTCATTTATTCTGTGATGGATTAATATTCAATGTTATTTCAATCATATGCTTGATTATCTTGATAAATGCTGATCTTTTGACTGAAAGGTAATTACAAATTATTTTTCTTGCGACCCAAGCAATATATTTTAACTCTCTGTTAACACCAAATGATGATGGATGGTATCTCAGTAAACCAATTTATCTGTTTATTATTAAGGTAAAATATCTTCCCATAACCATTATTAAAAAAATCAATAGTAAGTTAATTATTCTAGGAAAATGATTCAGGCCTATCAAGAATCAAGAGTGTACCTCAATTTAAGATGGAAAACAAAAGTCAATTGTTTGGCTCTTCTTGAATCGGTTTACAATAAGTTTGTCAATTGAATGAAAAATCTTACTCAAAGAATTCTTGTGCTGAAGTTGATAAATTTTGTGACGTTATGTTGGTGCAATTTTTACAATTTATTAAATTATTCACAGCGAAACAACCCTTCGTATTCCACTCGTTATCACAATGCTGCCAGGGAAGCAAATCTCCTGTTTACAAATGGTTGTCCAAATTTTTCGAGTAAAGGCAAAATAAGACAAAATTAGGATTAATAAAGAGCTGATGGGCACAATCCTTAAGGTAATGGCGTTTGAGACAAACCTGAAGTCAATGTTACTATAATGTAATATATAGTCCAACCAATGATTACATTATAATAAAATGAAACATACCACGAGATAAGGACGGCACAATAGCCGACACCCTTTGCAGCTGGATACATTTTATCCCATACATTTATTGGACCTGATTTAGCAAATTGTCCCAATGATAACTCCAAGAAAAAAAGTGGTAAAGCTCCAAAAAGTAGCATCAAGGTATATGGAATCAAAAATACTCCTGAAAATAAAATAATTTCATTGATTCTCATCTCTTTCTATTAGATCCAACTTATGGGATGATCACTGAATAAAACCATTAAGGATTGATAAAGGCTAGGATGGATTAGGATCTATTAAAAGCTAATATCAAATTTGCCAGATTACGTGTTTTACTGTTCATTAAGTTAATCTAGGTGTTGGTTTTGGGTTGTTGGGTTGTTGGGTTAATGGGAAAAGCTGGTTTGTTCAGTTTTTTACTCACCACCACCATTTTTATAGCATAAATAGGGAAAACGCCAAACATTTGCTAGATCAACTGCGAAGCCAATGATCGAGAATAGGAAATCAATCTTTTTGTCCCACTCTTCTCGTTTATTCTCGACCGGGTCGATTCTGAGGGAAGCAAGTTTTCCACTGTGCCTTGTATCACAGTCAATCTCTTGATCATCATCACGGTGAAAACACTGTGACCTGACTGTGTTTGAGGAAAGCTTTGAGACACTAAACAATTTTTTGGTCGCCTTCTTTAAACTCACAGTTAATTTGGGTTGAATTGAGCTGTTATCATCATCCATGGCTTGATCAGCTTCTCATTTTTCACACTTTTAAACTTCATCCAATTTGTTTCAACAGGTTGATGTCGATGCTCTTTGAGAGACAAACAGTTTTCCCAGTTAGTTTAAAGTATCTAAAATTCAAACACAACTTGACTTGTTAATTTGAATAACTGTTGAACATTTTACTTTCTTGAATCCAATCGCTTTAACGATTATTTTGTTTTTTATCTTTTCACATAATTTTACAGTTGATTGAGAAGAAATGACAGCAATAATATCTTCTATTGGAATAATTTAATTGCATTGTTAGTAGAAACGCGATTGTTGATTAACAATTAAAACATAATATCATTTTTGACGATTCTTCACTCTTTAATTGCAAGGCAAATAAACAAATCAAACTATCGTCTTGTAATTGTAAATTATATTAAGATCACATTCCAATATAACAAGTTACAATTAGATTAACAAATAATTATCATTGATCACACAATTTGTAACAAATATGTTTATCTTTCTTCCCTTTCCAAGTAATTAACAATTGGTGGATAAAACTTGACTGTTAGTTGATTATTAGCTTGAATCGTTGTCCAATGGTTTGCAAAAATGTGGTTAACAAGGAAATGTAAGTTAAAGTTGGTTACAATGAACCATTTTAATCATGAAATGAAGTTTGCCTGTTGACTTGAACACATTACAATATGATTGTCACTAACATTTTTTTAGTTTTTTTTACTTTTCTTGTTGTTTGACTTTTTGAATGGAAAAATTGAGCTGAAATGAGAGTGGCACTTTTTTCATTTGCCAGATATATTCATTGCATTAGATAATCATAAAGTGAACATGAGCATATGCTTAGCATTATTGCGTTTTGTCACCCAATAGTCAATCCCAAACACTATATTAGATAAGACTTGAATTGAAATTCTTTACCTTCAATCCATTATTTCAAGTCTTGCCATTTTTTTCGCCTTTAATCATATTCTACTTCATCATCATCATCTTTATCTTCATCTTTCAACTTGAACTCTTTTTATTCAATTTACCAGTTAAGGTATCCCAAAAATTTGTCCAATATAAACTCATTTGCTCCTCAATTCAGCTTTGCAATCCTTTGTTAATTCACAATAGAGTCACAAATACACAGCAAAAAATATCACCATTATTAACGATATCTTCAACATTTATTTATCATCTATCCTCATCTTTGCTCATCTTTTCTTGCATCTTTTCTCTTTCCTTTTTGACCCTTTCTCCAAATGAATCCTCCTTCTTTTTCCAGCTCATCCCGTTAACATCAGTATTAGCTGGTAAAAATAAAATGGTTCCACTTTCGAGTTAATCTCTTCTTTTAATGTGTTTGCAAACATCGCCTTTGGAAGGACATCCCTAAATCTCGAGGTAGACTTGGTGGATCCATCCTTTTGTTAATCTTCAGTAAATGTCCAGCTTTTCGCCTTCATTTTGTTTCATTTAAATTGTTTCTTAAGTCCCAAAAGTCCAGTAAAAGTTATGCTAATAAGTGAGCAATGCAATGCGGAGAGTGCTTTGACCAGACCGGAGAACATTGAACCCAAAATAATCCCAGATTCTTGTAAAAACTGTTGTGGTAACCAGAGTCAATTAGACGAAAAGCCAATTACATAAGGTAAGTCTGCGGCAATTGGTCATATTTTATGCTTGAAATTAAGTGAAAGACAACCAACTAAACATCGCAATTATATTTTACGCTGAAAATGATAAGAAATGTGTTACAAGACCGGAATCTGTCAAAAGATGAAAAAAATTTGCGCAAATAAATGTCAAGAGGATTAACACAGTACAGCAAAATTATACGGTGCAGTATAGATGGGAAGCTTGTTTGTGTGTTTGGACTGTCAAAGAAAAAATTATAAGAATGATTCAGGGAATAAGTGATAATAATTTTCGTAGGTGAAACTCAACATATCATAACACAGCAGATTTATAATTACGTTATTTCGCTAGTTTTTTGCTATAACTGACTTTTTCTGTTTCTTTTAACCTTTCCCTCTCTTTCTTTTTTCCTTTCGTTTTTCTCTTTCTCTTCTATCTTTCATCTTCTCTTTTCCTTCCCTTCTTTCCCTTCTTACTTTTGCTACAAAAAGTAAAGCTCTCGACTATACGCAGCTTCAAATATCGCTTCTTACAAGCCTCATAGTAAAACCTCGTGCATCAATTTTTGGGTTTGGACATTTAGAAAACCATTCTTATGTATTAATTTTTTTTAACGCAGGTTATCGCATTTTATCAAAATCATCAAAGCTGGCTGTGATATGGATTTGCTTACAATGAACATTTCACAACCCCTTTGACGACTCGGAGGAATGCTCAAGTAAACAAAATTAACCAATTTAACATGAAATACAAACCAATATTTCATCATAATTTGAAAAAAAGGAAAAGTTGTAAGTTGAAAAAGAGTCCCGCCATCATGATGTTCCCATTATATTCAAGGTGTCTTTTTTCTCTTTTTTGTTTCCCACAATAATCATCACAGTAAAGTACAGTATCTTTAAGTTAACATGAGAGCACAAAACAAATGGACATAAACCAATTTCCAGTCATTGAAAGTTGATTGATTATAAAAAAAATAACAAAGTTATAAAATATAGCAAATAAGAGGCAAAAATAACGTTTGAATGTGTGTTTGTGTTGTTTGAATGATATTATATATAGAGAGTGAGAGAAAGAGAGGGAGGGAGAGTAAAAGAAAGAGAAAAAGATAGAGATAGAGAAATGTAAAAAAGAGAAGAAAGAGAAATACAGTGATAGTGTGATAGATAGAGAGGGAAGAAAAGACCAGAATTACAGAAAAAAAGGAAAGAAAAGGTTTTTGGATGAAATAATTAGGAAAGGATGTCCTGGATGGATCCAAGATATAAATTTAGTCTCTCTTACCTTTACATCATAAGATGACCGTTGACATGAATTTTAAAATCATTGATATAGACACTATTATTCAATACAATTTACCTTTAAATTAACCAAAATAACCAGCACAATCAACAGCATGATGAGTCATGTTTGAATTAGCGCCAAAGACAAAGTAGTGAGATGTTAGTTAAATTAATTACAATTTGTTACATCTCACTACCCATGTCTTTCACACCAAAAAATCAAACGATAATGTTTATAATACAAGTTGAAATCTACAATTGATATAAATAAACTATCACAATATAAATAATAAGACTAGATATAATTTCTAATAACAATTGAATAATATAAAAAAATATGCGAAAAAGTACACCAGGAAAAAGAGAAAGATTAACAGTAAAACTGAAAGAGAAATGGCATAAGATTGGAAAAAGACAGAAAAAGTAGAAAGAAGCGGATTTATCATCCAATGTTGGATGATAAATCTATCTTCAAGCTGGTTATCTGAGCAATATTACCCAAAACCAAAATGGAGGAGAAGTGCGCAGTGGCTTTCAACTCGCAGTTAAAAGTTTATCCATCCTGCCTTTAGTATAGTAAGTAAAAAAAGTTGCGCCCTTTTTGTATTCCTCATCATTTTGAATTACTCCATCTTTGAAGAGACTCTGAGCCTCTCTTTTGTCTTTTACCGATAAATTTTCTTTCTTTTCATCATCATCATCATCATCAGCATCTTTTTCATCATTTTCATCATGGAGCAAACTCTACTCTAAGCTTGAAATAAGCAAAAAGAAATGGGAAGAGAAACGAGAAAGTTTCTCTCTGCGCAAAGTTGAGTCTCTCCTCCATTTTGGTTTTGGTAATATT
Source organism: Tetranychus urticae (assembly GCF_039701765.1). NCBI lineage: Eukaryota > Metazoa > Arthropoda > Arachnida > Trombidiformes > Tetranychidae > Tetranychus > Tetranychus urticae. The sequence goes on from NC_142959.1 coordinate 3,759,266, forward strand.
GCTCAGAGTTACAGTCTGCTGTTTCTGTCTTTTCTCCTGTCTTTTCCTGTCTTCAATCTTTATCTTTTGAACATTTCTCTTTCATTCAGTTTTACTGTTAATCTTTCTCTTTTTTTCTGGTGTACTTTTCACTAATTTTTTTATATTATTCAATTGTTATTAGAAATTATATCTAGTCTTATTATTTATATTGTGATAGTTTATTTATATCAATTGTAGATTTCAACTTGTATTATAAACATTATCGTTTGATTTTTTGGTGTGAAAGACATGGGTAGTGAGATGTAACAAATTGTAATTAATTTAACTAACATCTCACTACTTTGTCTTTGGCGCTAATTCAAACATGACTCATCATGCTGTTGATTGTGCTGGTTATTTTGGTTAATTTAAAGGTAAATTGTATTGAATAATAGTGTCTATATCAATGATTTTAAAATTCATGTCAACGGTCATCTTATGATGTAAAGGTAAGAGAGACTAAATTTATATCTTGGATCCATCCAGGACATCCTTTCCTAATTATTTCATCCAAAAACCTTTTCTTTCCTTTTTTTCTGTAATTCTGGTCTTTTCTTCCCTCTCTATCTATCACACTATCACTGTATTTCTCTTTCTTCTCTTTTTTACATTTCTCTATCTCTATCTTTTTCTCTTTCTTTTACTCTCCCTCCCTCTCTTTCTCTCACTCTCTATATATAATATCATTCAAACAACACAAACACACATTCAAACGTTATTTTTGCCTCTTATTTGCTATATTTTATAACTTTGTTATTTTTTTTATAATCAATCAACTTTCAATGACTGGAAATTGGTTTATGTCCATTTGTTTTGTGCTCTCATGTTAACTTAAAGATACTGTACTTTACTGTGATGATTATTGTGGGAAACAAAAAAGAGAAAAAAGACACCTTGAATATAATGGGAACATCATGATGGCGGGACTCTTTTTCAACTTACAACTTTTCCTTTTTTTCAAATTATGATGAAATATTGGTTTGTATTTCATGTTAAATTGGTTAATTTTGTTTACTTGAGCATTCCTCCGAGTCGTCAAAGGGGTTGTGAAATGTTCATTGTAAGCAAATCCATATCACAGCCAGCTTTGATGATTTTGATAAAATGCGATAACCTGCGTTAAAAAAATTAATACATAAGATTAGTTTTTGAAATTTTTAAGCTGCAAATTGTTGTTAGTTAGCTTTGTTTTGCTTGCAAAAGTATTAAGAAAATAAAGGAAGGAAAACAGGAATGAAAAGGAAACATTTGTAGCTGTACCAAGGGTTTGCAAGGCATCATTCAACCATTTGCACCCACCCATAGTACCAGACTGTCTAGTTGATCTTACGTCTGTTCGGTATCAAACTGATGAAAAAAATGCAATAAATTTATTGTTAATTTTTAAAGTGTGAAGATTACAGGTAAATAAGCTTCTGATCACTTGAGAGCAAGAATTACTCATATTTTATGCTTTCTTACTTGCGAAGTATGATAATTAAGGAAATAATAAAATCAAATTTACATACAAGTGCTAATTTAGTATCTGCAGTAAAGAGATTGAAGAAAGATCAAATTTGCCATCGAAAATTGGTTAAAGAAGCTCTCAGTTTTCACGTGCGTTGAAAACGGATTCGATTGGCCTGGCTTTAAGTGCTTCAATCATTTATTGATAGTGCTTGTGATCTTGTCCACGATATTGTCGTGAGATTTGTTATAGTAAAGGACATAATATTGAATAATTGAAAAAATGATGATTAGTTCGAAAGATCAGTCAAATCGGAATCATCTTTTTCCTAACCCTTGGTAAATAAAGGGTGTTAAGGTTTATTTGTTCCAAAATGGAAAGGAGAAAAAACAAGCTTACCTTAAGATAAAGATGAAAATGATGATAACATGACAATGATAATGAATTAGATGATAGAGATTCAATTACATTGGTGCTTTTCATCTTTATCTTAAGGTAAGTTTGTTTTTTCTCTTTTCCATTTTGGAACAAATAAACCTTAACACCCTTTACAAAGGCTCAAGTAAAAGAGAGATGGAGAGAAAAGGAAGGGGAAAAGAAAGAGAGTGAGAGGTTATAAGAAACAGAAAAACAGTCATAGCAAAAAACAGCGCAAAAACGATTCTAAATTTGAATTTGCTATGTTATGTTGAGTTTTAGTCTTATGTCATTAATTTCCTTTGATTAAAATTTTTATAAATTCTTTTCATCAAATTGATAATCGCTTTCTTGAAATTTTTATTTTAATTTTAATAAAATACAACACAATATGCATAACACAAGCTTTATTTTGTAAAAATAATGAGTTCTATTTATCAATGAAATTTTCAACTTTTTTCCTAGCATCATAAATACTGTCATTCACACCTAAACCAGCGAATGAATTTCCTAATAATTCTAGATTTAATCTTGTCGAGTCAATTTCTTTTTTTATCGTTTCCAATTTAGATCCATGTCCTAAATAGTACTGCGGTATACATTCCTGGAAATGGAGAGAATGGAAAATAAATTTTAAAACTGTTCAACTTTTCAACAATAAACGTACCTTGTGAATATTAGCTAAGGTTCTAATTGGTTCTGCATCAACTTTTAAATGTCTTTTGACTGCATCTTTAGCTACATTCAATATCAGTTGTTGGTCAACATTGACAGGATCTCCAAAGTGGTCTTCAAACCATTCGCCACCCATCATTACCTGTAAATTTTAACAAAAGCATTTCTTTGATTATAGAAATATGAAGGAGACAAAAGCTAAAAAATTTTTAAGTACATACCGTTAATCGTGTTATATCTCTAGCAGCATCATGATCTTTAAAGCAACATGAATCAAAAACAATGCCTAATATGACTGAATTAGTATATGAAGGAGTTAAAAATCCAAATCCCATGTCTCTGGGGATAACTGTTCCTGAATATTCAAGATTAACAACTGCTACACTGACGGACTTGACCGATCCTAGAGTTTTGTGGATAATTGGATAAGCTTTGGCTGAAATACATTTTGCGAGGTTGGCTGCTGGAAGGGCCGAGAAAATGTAATCAACTGAAATTGGTTTGATTGAAGTAGAATTGGAAACATGTAAGACGGCACTTCCATCATCTTTAAACATAATATGATCAACTTTATGACCTAACTGAATGTCCATGTTTGACTCTTTAATTAAATTTGAATAAAGTCTTTGTGGCAACTGCTGAAGTCCATTCTTCAATGACCAGATACTCCATTTTTCTGACTTTACTTTAGATAAAAGCGAGCTTTTCGAAATCTCATCACTTATTGAGGCAGGAATTGCTTTCGGACTGAACATTCCTTTAATCACAGATCCTTTTTCACGTTCGGCTTGATAAATTGGTGGAAACATTGATTTAATGCTTAATTTTTTACTATCACCAGCAGCTATACCTCGACACATCGGACCTGCCAAATATTTTGCCACTTCTTCACCAAATCTTAATGACATGAAATCATGAACACTTATATCTTCATCGTCTCCGATTGGTAGTCTTTTAGTCGTAAAATCTTGATAAAGCGCTGTGATCAGTGGCTTCGAAAATGGCGGCGTTCGGAAAATTAAACTTTTTAAGCTATTAGGTAAAGTGTGTAGTTGGTCATCTATACAAATCAAACGCTTTCGCGCTGCAGCATCGCTGTGTTTCACATTGATTATTTCCGGTGCAAGGTTTAATTCTTCAGCCTAATTAGAGATGATAGATTTATTAGCTAGTAAACATTTTAGTTTTGTCACAGCACCAATTTAATTTGTTATTATTTTCAACAGAAACTAACCATGAGAAGTGTGTTATGAGCTGGTAATCCTGAAGCGCGAATGCTTTTGGGCCCTAATTCGTGAACAACCCCATCATCAAATTGATGTGATTTTAACCATCCACCGACAGCACTTGATGCTTCTATAAGAATAATACGATCAGATCGACCCAATTTCTTTCCCAATTTTGTAAGGTAATGGGCACAGGATAATCCAGAGACTCCACCACCTAAAATGGCTATCTTCTTCATTTTACCAGAATGGACACGTGGAAACAAGAAAACCCTAGAAAAAGAGATGAATATTGAATTGGGGAAATTAAAAGTTATAGGTTATGAATTGTAATAACGAACATAAGTTAATTTGATTACGATTAAAAGATTGATAATAATATTTTGGGAATCATCTGACAAGACATGCTGCCTATTTGTAAGACTATTATTTCATCAGACATTTTTACTCTTGAAGACAAAATAAAATGCTTAAAGGTTAGAAAGAAAACATTACTTACGATTTAGTGATTTATTATTGATTTGAACGGCACCAGTGATCGCGAAAATTCAAATAAAAACGAAATTTATAAATAAAAATCATACAACGATACTGTTTTTAGCTGTGAAAATAAAGAAAACGTCTAAACTTCCAAAGAAATTTAACAGCTGAGTTGAGGCGATTGACGGATGTTTTTCCAATAGATTATAGTAATCTGATTAACCTTAATCTCTCCGTAATATTAACTAATATTCATCAAATGTTTAATACAATTAAATTTATAGTTCATGAATCTATGGAAACTATGGTAAATATTCATTTCAAAACAAAAATCAGGGTAAATTTAAGTTATTCATTTATTGAGTATAAAAAATTCACATGAACTTACAAGATGTTAAGGTGATCGTTTATATTTACAAAAAAGGTAATTCGAGATAACTTGAGTAAATTTAAAGAGATTACATTAAGAGTTTCACATCATAATCTGAGTTCTTGAATGCCTCAATGTTGTAACAGGGCTTAACTAAGCATATTAGTTAGTGCATGATGAAACTGGTGAACTGTGGATTGACTAGATTGCAGAATCATTATTTCTGTCATCATAATGAATCAGATTGGTGTTTAATACATGTAAATATGTACTATCAGAACATTGTAATTGTCACAAACCCTCAGCATTCAAGTTCATTAAATGTTAGTGAAAAAGCATAAAAATTTGCCATTCTGCCATATTGGGGCGAAATCCATTTAAAGGGCCAAGCACTACACATGGAGGACTTAAATAGTCCTTATTTACAGAAATACCGTGGAAAATAGAAATTACAATTTGATTAGTCAACTATTTCCTCTTTTTCTTCTCATGGCGATTCCTTCGTCCATGCCCATGGTTGTGCTTCGATCCTGCTTGGCAATGATGATTGGAGCCATTATGATGATGTGATCCATTATTCATATCATCCTCTGAACTGTATTCTAAATTGGATTTACCTTTCGAATCACCAGAACTTAAAAATATGACAGCAAGAATACAAACAAATTGGAAAATAGCACCAATTCCTAAGCCATAACTTAAAAAGCGATCCAATAAATAGTCCTTAGTAGACTGGCTGCTATAATGATCAATCGTCATTCTCGTGAATTAAAACACAAAATCACTATTTCTTAAAATGAATACTGAACAAATGATGATAAATGAATTTTAAAATTAAAAACAAACTAAAAGAGTTAGGTTTGTTGAGAAAATTTTGAACTGAAAAAAATTCAATACGCAAGACTTGTCCTTTTCGGAAACCCAGAAGCTGTGAAAATAGCCCAGTTGCTATTCACAACAAATCTGGTTGCTGAATAAAAAGATTCAAATTGTTTGAACAAAAGTAATTTTAGTTAATTCTTCTTGTTAGAGAAAATGAATAACACTAAAAATTCATCAAATTACATATTAAAATAACTTTCTACCGTATAGCATTCAAGCAACATTAACATTATTCTTTAACGTTATTTCTCTGTCAATCTTTTTTTGCAAAAGTCCAGGTATTATTGTATTCAGTTATGATAACTTGAAAGAATTTTTTACTGGAAAATTATTAAAAAATCAGAGTTAATTATAGCTTAAACATTCATTAATACATCCTTGTATCTGTGTATTACTTGAGTAGCTTTGCTCGATAAATTATCAAATGTCAACTGTCAAGCTTTTTAAAAAGGAAGAACGATAAGAGCTTAGTGATCGGTCCCTAAATTTTTTAAAGTCTGATGAAAAGATTAAGTGTTCATCATATGATTCTTTAAAGAAGTGACTAACCTAGCTAAATCATTTTGTTTTTGTTTATTTATATTTGAATTGTAAATTAGAAAATAAGTTATTTAAGATCTATGTAAATTTTATTATCTCAGTTGATTGATTTTCAACAGATATTTATCATTTACGCAACTTAAAATGATTACTGAGGTTGTTCGGAGGACCAATGGTGAACAATACTCTCCTAAATCAAGTCCGAGAGGTAGTCGATCACCGCTGGTTACTAATAGCAGACAGGACACAACGGGTACCTTAAAAACAACCATTTCACTAGGAAAAACACCTACAATTGTGCACAGTGGGCCATTCTATTTGATGAAAGAGCCAGGAGGTAAGTACGCTTTCTTAAAGCTTTAAAATCCGTTAAAAATATAGTTATTATATGATTTTATTTCTATCTTTAAATTCAGGTGAAAGTGAATTAACTGGTGCTACAAATCTAATTAAACATTATAATCTTGAACACTCTTACAATAAATTCTGTTGTGGACGTAAAATCAAGGACCAATTAAGTGCATTTTTACCAAATTTACCCGGAAATATTGATGTTCCTGCTACTCCAAATGATAGGTAATATTATCAATGTTTGGTTGGAAATTTTGGCCTCATTTTGATATTAATTTAATCTTCGTTTTCCGCATTCATAGTTTAAGGAGTCTTATGGAAAAACCACCAATCGGAGGAAAAGAAATTATACCTCTTGCTCAAAATCAACTATCTGGGTTTAGGCTTCATCCTGGTCCTGTAAGCGTATTTCTCATATTTTGCACATGCCTCACTGATTCATTCTGGTTATTAACTTATTCTTCTTTTTGTTATAGCTACCTGAACAATTTAGACTTATGCATCAGCCAATTATAAAAAAGAAACACAAATCAAAGAAAAGTAAAAATAAATCGGAGGAAACCTCGAACCACGAGTCTCAAATTGAAATAGCGGAAACTTCTGCTACTGGAGGGCATGAAAAGAAGCATAAAAATAAAAGGAAACACGAAGACGATAAAGAAAGGAAAAAGAAAAAGAAGGACAAGAAAAAGAAGAAAGCAAAACACTCACCTGAATCTGTTAATGCATGATAATATTTTCACTGCTATTTGCGACCATTAAACGATTAAAGTCCGAATAAATTGATCATTCATCATTTCCATTTCACATCGATAATATAATAAAAGAAATATATTTTCCTTCCATGATTAAATCTCATTTATAAAACTGATCAAAGGCATTTCTGTCGATTCTCAGAGGAAATTAAACTTTTAATAAATTGATATGATTTCATTCAATACTAAAATATTCTCAATATTGATTGAACATTGAATCCGACCTATTAAAATCGTTGCTGATGTACTCCACGATGCAAAAAACATGTTCCAATCCTCGATGTCCGATGATGCATAAATAAGAGTAATTGATACAAACTAAGACATAACTGTTTAGAAGATTTCCAAAAAGTGAGATTAATCATTAATTTTAATGATTTGTTGTAAATTCAGTTTTAACTAAAGTTTGACTTTGTTGTCTTGTTATCTGATTCTGACTATAATTGGATGGTTTCTAAAATTGACAATCAGTCTTGCTGATCAACTGTACATGAAGAAATTAGTTTTTTAACTTATAATGCATGCATTGCATTGTCATGTTTTTTTATTACAATCAAAAGAGCAAAAAGAGCTACCCGAGATTAACGATGTTGAGCTGAAAAAATGAATTCTCAATACAATAAGTGTAAAAATGTTGAATAATAGTTTTGAATTGATGGTAATAAGTAAACTCAAAGAATTCAACGGGGATTCTTTGTAAAATTAAGTGCATTAAAATGTTGTAAATCCATTGATAGATTTGATTCTCTGTTGCTATTTACATGATAAATCTCTTGAACATGCATTGTAATGTCAAAGGGTCAAGTCTTGATTCCGCTCTTTTAAGTTTAAAATAGTAAAAACGTTTCTCTTTTCGTCATTTCTAAATCACTGCTTCTTGTACATTCCTCCACCACGACCTCGTCTTCCTCTTCCACTTGGCACAGACATTTTAGGATGTTGCGGAGGAGCAGGTTGAAGTGGTGAAGGGGGCATGGATGATGCATAGGGAGATGAAACGGCTGAAGAATAAACTGTTGAGTTATGATGGTTTAAACAGGCTGATGAAGTACAGACCAACGTTTGATTAGCCTTGTTAAGTATATAACGATCCCCAGGGTTGAGATCTTTAGAACAATAACAACATCTGATGCATCTAAGGTGGTATAAAACATATGAGGATCCACTTGTTGGTGTGTTGTGATATTGTTTATTCGAAGCTGCCGGTATCTTGATTACCCAATCTTTATTACTGTCTATGGGACTACGACAACCATGGCACTGTCGAGGTGCACAGAGTCTAAAGAATAGAAAAAAGATTACAGTTGAAAATATTTGAATGAATTACGATTGCTTGACAGGACATGAAACATTAAAACACGTTGCTTTTTGACATACAAACTACAAGAAGCAATAACAAAATCAAGAGAGGGAGAAAATGAAGTATAATAACCTATTGTAATCCTCTTTGCAAAGAATAGATCCATCCTTAACATGACATAGATCTTTTAAAATAGTTTGGCAACATTGACATTTCAAACAGTTCCAATGAAAAAATCGATCATCGTTTTTAATTTGCCACATGTATTTGTCAATAATTGGTTTACTGCAACCGCTACATAATCTCCTAAGAAAAATGAAAAAGAGAATAGAGAAAATGATAAAAAAATTAAACCATCAAATTTCACATAAACAAAAATAAAACCATCAACAATAAAATCAGCATAACACCTGAAATGGCAACATGGGAATGCATAGGACAAAACAAAATATTTCAGAGGGAAAACAATGCAACCAAGTAATCAGTGTTGACAGTTCTCCAAATATCAATGACAGATATTTCAATATCATCAACGATAAACAGTATAAACTTACATTTTGATCAATTGCTGAATCAAAGAAACCACAAAACGAGGGAACCGGAGAAAGAGGAAGAGAGAGGGATGAAAATTATAGACGAAATTGAAGCATGAGAAACTGAAAGGATTACGAAGATATAGGAACAAAAAGAAAAAACTTAAGACAGTAAAAGGCCAGTACTTTATCAGTAACGACTGGTTACTGATAACCGGTTAGCTGGTTGGGGGAAAAACAGTAACCAGTTCTGGTATTATAACCGGTTATTTTTTGTTACAGAGGGAAGTTTAAAAATGAAATGCTGCAATGAGTTTTATTCCTAAGAAGTATACAAATATCGCTTTTCAAACTTAAACGCTTTTTTGATTTTCATTCGCCAGTAAAATCAAGATTTTATTATATTTCGATCAATCATTTTCGTGGGTTATACGTGAAATACAGTAATATTGTATTTTACTGCTTCTTGTGATGATAAGTGGACGAAATTATAATCAACAGAAACTTGAAACATACACTGAATAATTAGGTTTGTGAGAAAAGAGTTGAACTGATTGAATATGTAATGGTTTATTTCTGCATTCAGAATCCATGAGAATAGTTCAGCTATTATTTCCGACAAAAATATGATTTATCAAAAAGTGATCTAATCATTTAATTTTTTTTAGCATAGAATATAAATATTCGTATTAAAATTTTAAATAACGTATTTACTTTAACAATAACTAATAAAGTTTTGGACAGTTTTTGCATAGATTATTAATGGAGATGATCGCATTTATCTTTGACCGTAATATGAAGAAGATTGGTTTGATGAATGAGGTGAGCTGCACTGATGTAAACGCTTGTGCACCTGTAAAAAAAGGATTACATAAGGATTAAAAGAATTCAAAACATTCTTAAGTTTTTTTTACATGATACTTACTCTCCTTCTTTGAAAAATTCTTTAAGTGTGGTACTAAATCTTTTGGAATATTTGATGAATTCACGTTTACGAATGTCTAATACTTGTTTGTCAGAAATGTCATAAGTATAGCTAGAAATTCCATTGATACAGTCCATAATTTTCTTGATAGCACTGGCAATTTCTCTATAATGATTGAGATATGAAAAATAGGTATTAAATTACATTTGTATTTTTAACATTAAAAAATGAATTTACTTTATAGTGGCAAGGAAGATTGGCCTGTCATTAATTTCATCGGGTATGCGAGACAAAATTTTCCTTAAGATGACTGATTTTTTATTCAATTCTTGGAAAGGTTCTTCACGACGGCGAATAAAATAATCTGTAAGATTGAATGATGAAAAGTATTGTCATTATAATTATCTTAGTTTTATCAAAAATCAAACAAAAACAAAAATAGATGATTACAAACCATCAAATTCAGGAATGGTCCCTTGAAGCCTTAACAGGGACTCAATAATATTTACCGAGATATCAGCTTTCTTGACCATAGCATTCACTAATTCAAGCAGAATTCCAGGAGATGAATTCTCAGCCTGAATGAGAAAACAAAGAAAAGATGCAGATTTAATTAAATCATATGACCAATTAGATTGACCACAAATGTTTACCCTGATCAAGGCACTTCTTATGGCATGAGCACAATCAACACTTTCTCGCTCCAACTTTTGAAGTATCGGTTTGATCAGGATAGGCACAACCAAATGAGCTGCAATGGAAGATCGTTCTTGGTACATCGAATTTTCAGAATTCATATTAAATCAGGAGGATATATTTACACCACCGGTTGGCATATATTGATAGGTTTATTTCAATAACAAATCTGGTTAAGCAACAAAAAAGAATTCAAAAAGTCGTTGTTCCAAAGAGTTTCAATAGTAAAAAATGGGTTAAAATGTACCGGAAGAAAATTTGATCTTTAACTAATAGCAATTACTAAAACACGATTAGATTTGTTTAAGCAGATTTTGTGAGATTGAAATTAAAAATCTCAAATCTTATCAATTTTACTCTTGAACTGAAAGCTGTGAAAATAGCCCAGCTGTTATTCACAAGAAAAATATGACTCAAAAAATGAGCACAATGTGATTGTTAGAATTCATTTTGAATTTTGTTTACTTTTGCATTGTTTATTGTTTATAATTAAAAATGTTACCAAGATTAATAGAATCTGGTTCCAAAACTACCAGACTTTTAAATATTTTGAAAGATAATTGTTTTTTCTCTCTTCAAGCCAGAGGATTACGTTATTGGTACAAAAATCCTGGTTTACCCTTTCCTCCAAATTACTACAAGTCTCATCAAGTGTTTTACCCATCATTGGAATCGATTTTGAGAGAAAAAAATCAATATGAAAAAGGTATTAACATGGTAAACGTCGGTTTAGATATACCAGCATTAGCCCCAGTTTCTCGACGGCAAAGGCGTGAGGCTACTGCTGCTGCAGCTCAGAGATCTAACCCGATTATTGATTCTGAAGCTAATCTGACTGAAGATGAACTTTTGAAGATGCTGGAAACAAAACAAGTCAAATTGTCTTACTCTTATGATGCTCTAAACTACGCTTATCTTCGCAGCAAATCAGGTATAAGTGCTATAACTGATTTGGCCAACCATTATGCTATTTATGAACATTTATTCAGGTATGTTTCTATATTTTTAGAATTGTTTTAAATTTACTAAATGTATTTCTTTTTCTTTGTTAGTAACAATTTGGAACGAATAGCTGATAAAACTTTACCTCACAAAAAAGTTGATTACTGGCCCCAAATGGAAAGAGATTGGACAGAAGACGAACTTGTTAAATTCAGTCCTGGTTCCAGAAAAGTGGATCCTCCTAATTTATTGGATGTTAAATATTTTCACCCAGTTGTACCGATGACCATTGAATTCGCTGTTGACACAGATAGTAAATCTGAAGAATTGACTGTCTCGCCAGTTTATAGAGGAAATCACATCAAACCTTTTTATACAAAAGTTAAACCAGATGTTGTCATTGATACTAGTCTTTTAAATGGAAAAACATTATCATTTGAGGATTTCCAAAAAGTCTTACCAAATGGGATTAATCTGCTCGGTGATAGTAATAATTTTTACACTTTAGCATTATTAAATTTAGATTCTCAATTTGGTAAATCCGATCCTGTTTGTCATTGGATGGTTTCTAACATTCATAACCAATCTGATGGATCAACTGTACATAAAGAAGTTATCTCTTTCATACCTCCTTATGCATTCAATGGTTTTGGTTATCATCGTTATGTTTTTATGTTATTACAATCAAAAGAACCAAAAGAGCTACCCGAGATTAACGATGTTGAACTGAAAAAACGGGTTATCAATCTTAATAGTTTACTGGACAAGGGATTAACCCCCGTTGGTTTGTCGTGGTTCCAATCTTCATGGGATGAATCTTGTCGGGACATTTTCTACAATATTTTGAACATGAGAGAACCGACTTATGAATATATCCAACCTAAAGAAAAACTCGCAGATCAAGCTAAATATCCATCTTCTGCTGCTTTTAACATATATTTGGATGCTTATCGAGATCCAAAAGAGATGAATAAGGAAGCAATATTGGAAAGATTGAAAGAAATAGATCCATTTGATTATAAAACTATTATTCATCCTCCCAAATTGCCCCCTAATATACATCCTCGAGTTCCTGGTTCTAATGAGCGATTTGCTGTACCAAGTTGGGCATGGAACAACATTTGGAAGAAACGTAACAAACTTGGAAGATGGAGACATCTCCGAAACGTATCTGCTATTAGACCTCTAAATAACAATGAAGATCTCGATTATCCTATTTGGCCATTTGCAGCCGCTTTACGATATCCTAGCAGATATCCATGGCGTCATGGTGTCCGCAGACCTCACAGAGAAAGCAAATGGGTTATTCCCTTAAATGAACAACCAAGTTTGCGTATTCAAGACGATGACATCAAAGCTCAGAGAAGAGAGGAAGCACAAAGAGATTTGAAAGAACTAGAAAAAGTAGAAAGTAAAAAGTAAATATATTCAATATATTTGTAGCACTTTGATGTACTGTAAAATGATAGTTGTGACAAAGACAATCACAACACAAGTACAGTTTATATTACTTTAGTAAAACTAAGGTTTATTGCCACTTCATTGTTGTTTATCATTTTGGACTACTAATATTTTGATTCGTCTATTCGTACATTTATTCGGTTAGATATTTTCAATACAATATAGAATTAATATTACTAAAATTTTATTTTCAATGCACAACGAGTGTAAAATTCTGTAGTAAAAAGTCATGATAGAGTGAAAGTAATGAATAAGCAGTGAAATTAAATTTTTTTGAATCTTTCTTAAAATTTTATTCATTGTCAGTGTAGTCTCTGTCATTGAGTTAATTTTTATTTCGCTAAAAATTTCGTTTTCATGTTATCAGGTTTATATCAACCCACCACATAGTAAACTTGCACTGATCACGACTAATTGATCGCGATTGATTACAAACATGAGTTTTTAACCAGGATAATCAACTTCAATATAAAATTGAGTAATAATTTATACATATATATATAGATATATATAGATGTATATACAAATAGATGATAATAATTAGCTCAACCAATAATTTGATGATTGAGGTACAAAATTTACATCCTCGATGCTTTTTGTTGAATCATTTTGGCTCGATCAGAGTTCTCGTCAAACATTTTGATCGAATTCGTAAATGCTCTTGAAACAACACATAAAAACTCGACCCCAGAACTGAAACCATTAGGTATTGGGATAAGTTGTTCAAATTTCCAACCATCAGACATGGTTGAAACCATTTGAGTAAGCTCTTCAGTTCCACATTGGATAACTCTGTAGACATGTTTCTCCAGGTCACTTTTTTGCTTTGACTCAGATATCCGTTGTTTGCATATTTTGATTAAATCAGTTATATTGTAAAATTCTGCTTCCTCTAAAACACCTTCTTCAGATAAATCCTTATTAATGATTAATTTCCCATGACGGAGAAAATTTAAAATTGGACCAAAATAAGTAGGATCGCGATCAATGAGATAAGCTCCTGATTCATCCTTATCACTTCCAAGTGACGGGTCTTCATCACACAACCTGTATAAAAATGATTTAGGATCACGACAGAGAGTAGATCGAGTGGTCATGAAAATAGATCCACCAACATTTAATCGAACCCATTTGTTGTTGCTATTGAGAGAATTATTGTTCAGTGAATATTGTTGATCGACAGGAGAAGTGATCATACTTTGTTTATCCTCTCCAGAAGACATTTCTTTTATAAAAAATTATCTAATGAGCTTAAAATTATTAAAAGGCAAAGGTTTAAAAAACAATTTTGAGTCAAGATTTTTGACTACACAATGAAAACAAAACTCGAAAAGCAATCCTCTCCGGTGGGTTATCAATAAATAACGAACTGTAAAAAGATATTTTTTAAAGTACAAGAAACAACATAAATTGAAAAATTATCTATTTAATCTTGATCTAAATTCCATTGAATGTTCCTTAATTTATTAAATAAAGAAAAAATCAAAGCCAGAAATAAACTTGGTTTGTTGACAAAAAAAATATTAATAAAAATATCAGATACTGGTAATTCCATATCAGCTATTGCCATATCCGATACTGACTAGCCAATAGAATCTAACTTTACACCTTTTAACTTTTTAATATGATCGTATGTTTTAATTAATTATTTACTTTAGTTTTCAACTTGTAAACAATGTGATTATTATCAGAAGCTAATGGAAAATTCTGGTTGAATGGTGAGCTGAATATCATCATAAAACAAGATTAACAAATGGCTGAAGAAAAGGTAAGAAGATAAATGTAACTTTCCATTTGTTAGCACATTTTGCTTCATTGAACAACCAGAACGGATTAATGTAACGATTATGATTCACTATAGCTTCTAGTTTAATTGATCACTAAATTACACAAATCTCATAGACCAACAATATATTGTAACATTTTATTGAAGCGAGAATTTCAAACTTTTTCAATCAAATGTCATCAGATATCGAAAATATCTTTTAACTAATACAGTCGAGTCCCTGAAATTGTCGGTTCCTAAAACTGTCCATTCGATATCAGCACCATCTCTTATAAATAAAAAAAACCATAATTATGAATTGAATTGTGTTTTGATTAGTAATTTTTATTGGTGTCTTTTGAATGTCGCGCCTCATTCGACCTCAAACAACTGATGGACAATTTCAGGGACTCGACTGTATATCGATGTCTATCGATTTTAAAAAGGGTTTATGTTCAAGAGGATAAGTTTCAATTTAGCCTTTTGCGTTAAACATAAACTTCATTAGTGTATTAAATTCACTGGATTGGAGTGAATTTGATTTTCAAGTTATGGTTCATTACGAGTTGGCTTTCAGTAAGTTACTTATGCGGTTACACGCATTCGCAAATGCAACAAGAAAAAATCTCTGTTATATGAGATATTTAGGAATAGATCACATAACAAAAGTTCATTGATCTTCTATGTTTGTCAGCCTGGTTCCAACTGGACTTTCGTTATGTTTAACTTAAACTTCTCTCGAAATGGCTGTAATTTTGTGTGATTCTCAATTTTATTTGGTAAGTTATGCTTTTATATTTCAGTTTCTCTTATTCTCTGTTTTCTGTTTCATCTTCAAACTTCTCTTTTTTGCCTCACTTTCACTACTCACGCAGGTTTTATGACCCTAATTTTTTATATTTCATAGTAAAACGAAGAAATAGGCGATAGTTCCACTGTTGTATTTTATTATTGAGTTAATTAACAATCTTCTGGTGATTTCAACTACCTTAAATGATATAAGTGAAGATGAAATTGATTACGAATTGTTTTAGCTGTCGAGATGCTTAGTTTTCATAGACTAAACAGAGTAATCTCGATAATATCCCACCAGGATAATTGATATGACTGTGAGCTGTAATTTTTCTTTGTTTCCTCTCATTCTAGGTTGTTTTTTGATCTTTTGAAGCCCAAAGGATCGACTGTATGTTAAGCTTATTTCCCGATAAGCTGAAAGAAAAGAAAAAGAAAAGAGGAACAAGGAGGAAAGTGTGAGGTTAAGAGTAGTCATTTGGTTCATCTACGGTTTATTATGGATAAACATGAACGAGCCCATCTTCGTGGAAAGAAATCAAATAAACCAAGCAAAAAAGCATGTAACATTCCTTCAAGTGGTAACAGTGATGGTGATATGCTGATTGAGGATGACAATACTTGGGAATGTTCAGTTTGTACTTATCGTAATTCACAGGAAGCTTTTAAATGTTTAATGTGTGATGTCTGTAAAGGAACCAGTACAAGGAAACCAAGATATAACCACGACTTGGTTGCTCAACAAGTGAAAAAACAGCAGATACAAATCCACCAAAAGCTTCTAAAATCAAATAAATCATTTTGTGATTTGAAAGATTCAAGTGATTCTTTCAATAGTTCAAAAGATGCTGATAAGGTAAATTTTTCCCGCTGAAATATTGAGCTCAATAAGTAATCGTTTTTTATTATCCGTTTTTTCCCATCCATTTTCAGGTTGATGGCAGAGAAACCAGAGAGTCAAAATCTAAAGAATCTAACAAAAGTTTACTCAAGGAACCAAAAGAAGTTCAAGATGATCATACGATCGAGGCCAAAGGTAAAGAGTCCAAAGGTGAAGGCAAAGAACCCAGAGAAACACGGATTAAGGGTGGTAAAGGAGCTTATAAATCATCTAGTAATAAATCTGACGAGGGAGTAGATGAAGCTGGCCCAAGTGTTAACCAACATAATCACAATCATCATTCTCATGTTTCATCGAATCATAGCAATCATAATCAACAATCTTCGCCCACTAATCATCATCAACATGGCTCACCAACAAACCATTCGCCTAACAACTCAACCAAAACTACTAAATCTCGTGAGAATTCAGTGAAATCTACCAAAATGGAATCAAAAATGAAGTTGAAAAACATTGATCGAACCAACTTTTTGGCTCAAGCTGTTACAGTGAACAATGTAACGGTTATTATCACTGAATTTCAACCAAAGAAGAAAGCTAAAACGACCAAGAAAACTTATCGACAAGCTGCCAATAAGAAAGAAAAGGATTAGGTTACAACTGCTGATGATTCTCTTACCAAAAAAACCATAAGAATCGCCAATACATTTTAATAATTCACTGCCAGAAAGTATAATCAAAAATTTTCCCCGTGCAATGATTATCATGACAAATATGTTCATTTGATATTCAAAATATTTGATTCTACTTTAATAAAACTCGATATTTCTAATTGATAACATGAAACGCCGAGGCGTTTCTCAACAGACCATTTAATCCTGAAAAATGTGATTCTATATAGTCTTAAATTTTAATGATCTGTCCACATCATTTTAATCGTTGTCATATATCATGTTAGATTAAAAATTTTCTTCAAAAAAGTTTATGTTAACACTAAATATTTAATGTGTAAACAATATTGATTCTTCAATATATCTCATGTATCTTTTCCCTATCATTTTCTCTGAACTTTTGTACTTCACAGCGTACAAGATTTCAAATTTAAATGTGACAAAGATTACGTTCTTCTCTTTGATACATATAAATCAATCCATTTTAAACAAAACTTATAGCTAACCTATCCCTCGATTGTTATCATCAAACACCGAGAACTTATTCAAATTCAGATTTTGAGTTAAATTATAATGTAAAGATAGTTGAACAAAAACTTGTTAATTGTATGACTTTATAGAATGAAAAAATAACTGAAAACTGAAATGGTTTACCGCATCGCACAAGCTGAATTGACAGAATTTTTGATAATTTAGTTTCCGAAGATTATTTAATCAGTTTTATATATCCGTTAAAATCGCTGTTTTCATCTGATTATTAACAACTTGAGCGAAGGTTATGATAAGTTAAAATATTGGAAGAGACGATCCTCTTCTATGCCAATGTTTCCATGAAGTGACTTCTCGTTCTTTCAGCAAAATATATTAAGTGTAAAGATTCCCAGCTTCGATTTAATGTTATGATACAATTTGATTTAAAGAATTCAAATTTACCACCAACAATGGATTTTACCATAGATTAATTTTGATGACCATGTTCAAGTGATACCAATGTTGATTATATTGAGGTTATACATTATGCATTTGTACTCGTATTTATCCATAGTACTAAAAATTTCGTAAAAGATTCGAGAGCTTGGGTCAATCTTAGAAATGTTTCATGTTCCCAGATACGCCACGTATTCTTGTTGAGTGAGAGATCCAACGACCAATTCAATCGACCAATGCAAATATTTATGAAACTCTTTTCTAGCCTTTTCTTGTGAAACTTGTTTAATACTTTACAAAAATTATTTGTTATTTAAATGTTTTCATGGTAAAACAAAATTGTAACATTTAGAGCGTAAAAAACTGTCCAAAATCATATTTAAGATACCTGTAATTACTCTGTAAGTTCTTGTGTGAAAAAATGTCTTAATTGGTGAGATCATGTGTCTTGATGGATCGATTTTGTCTTGCTCAAAATGAGGTAAGAAGAAATTATGCAAAGAGAGTCATTGAAAGAATGGCACAAATCAATTAACTATTGATAATGCAAATTATGATGATTTTTGATTAGTGCCGGAACAAGATTTCCTTGGGAAAACACACAGATGAAGAAAATTGTCTGGATAACTCAGATGCTCAGACATCCAGTGAATAGGGGTTTCAAAAGGAGGTTGAATTCCATGAGTTAATACAGTAAGTTTTTCATTGTCATCCTCAATTGAGCTAGGAAATACTTGTCGCACTAGATCCCCTAGTGTGTTAGGTGTGCCATTCTCTGATAATGGTTTAAAAAGTCTTTGAATATAAGGTTGATTAAGTTGATAGAAGCGAAATGGTATACAGCGAAAAGGCTCATTATTAGTATGTTCCATCAGTTTCACATTAACTGCCCAAAATTGCTCAAATTTTTCCTCCTGTAAACCATGCCATAACTGATTATGCTCCTTCTTTTGCATCGCACTAATTATTTGACTTCTGTGCTTTAATGCATCAGCCTCTTTTATTGTAGACATAAACATTGATTGTACCAACGCTCGACTATTACATCTCACTAATTCGTCATCTGGAAAATTCTGTGGGTACAATGAAAAGGAAAAATGTTACTATTTCGGCATCCAAATAGCCCTATACCAAATACATACATCAAAGTGAATAATTAGATTCCAAGGCAGACTAGCTTCATCACAAATGAGATCCCAAGATAGTCCAATTGGATAGTGCCTAATTAGAGATAAAGAAAACCTTGTTAGCAATGGAAATAATTTTGAGAAAGGTAAACAAAAAATCAACCCCGTGTTCCGGTACATGTTTCTTATCTATATATTGCAATTGGCCTAAAGTTCAAATGTTACTAAGAAACACAAAGGCATAAGGAATTGATGAAATAATTATAAAAATAAAGCATTTACCATTTAACTGGATTTCCTTCATATTCAATCCAAATGTCTATACCTTGTTGTTTTGAAGAGTCAACAAACCTAGAAAAGTATTTGACAACCTTATCCAGTACCAGGGGAAAGTATGTTATTCTTGGACACATTAACTGTAATAAAAGAAGTGAAACAGAACAGATGAAAGGTAAATTGAATTGGTAGACCAGATAAAGAATAAAATTGATTAAAAGAACAACAAACGAACATAATATGGATCAGGTTTTTGAAAATTAACAATTTCTTCAGAAGCAAGATGGAAGCAAACAGGTATCTTTGCAAACCATATTTCTCGCAAAAGCTCCTTATCCTCTGTCATGGTGAACAAGTTAAATAAAATCAAAATTTACAATAGCAAAAAATTAATTACAAATAATAAGCGATTAGAATAAAAAAATAACATAACACAAAATACACAACTTTGTTTTTGTTGTTGTTGAGACCATATACTAGGGAAGCTTCATAAATTACGTTTCTGCTCACATTATCTGGTTACAGCCTTGAAAGTCTAAAAGAGTTCAACCAGAAAAAATATGAGGAAGGTCTTTGATAAAATTGAAAAGTATATTCAGTAAATTAATGATTACGGATAATTTAAAATAATTTAATAGGTACTAAATGTTATTATATAGAGTGCATAATTAGTACAATCAGAAAATTCAACTTTGGCTCGGGAAATAATAATTTCAATCTTATTCCCGACTTTACTTGCATACAGATCATTTTATGCTATCAAACATAATGTTTGAATCGGATGATTTTTGAGTCAATTTTTACCCTCAAATTAAACAATCAGCTTACACTTGGAATTTTATTTTCAAACTGATTGACATGGTATGCAAATGTTAAATAGCTAAGCAAAGCAACAATTTAAAAAGCATAACGAAACTTGGTTTACGGTAATCGATCATATTATTTGCATTGAGCTAAATAATGATTTTACTCTTCACAAGCCAGTTTACACAACAGATTTACAAGTTGAACAATGCTAAAAAATCAACTATAAACGTATAATTATTCACAATTGTTGATATTGTTGCTGGCAATTTGCCTTTCCACTTGTTGCTGTTGATCCTCCGTGTTGGTTGTTTTGTTTGTTTTCCCGGTGTGATAGAGAAGAGTACAGTATTTATAACCGGATGATAATCCCGAAATAGAGTTACACTGAACTTCTTAAGCTTAATGGTGACAAAAGATAGACCAAAAGTTGTTCCTTGAATAATCTGGCATCGCAATTGAATCACTGGAATAATCATGTGCAATCATGGGCAATCTTTTTAAACACGCATGCTAAAAACATCTTCATTGGTTCATTTTGCAGCGATTTTTTTGTATTTCTTTTAACCATTTGTAAACATTGCATTCTTGATACAAGTTTAGGTTCATCGACGCTATTAACACTTTCAATAATATGGATTAATTATTTATTTTGGTGTGTTTAATTTAACTTGAATCTTCTGTATATCGATTACCATACAACTTATACCAAGTGAAATTATCCATAGGCATCAATATCTTCCCTTTCAAGTCAACCTTCCTACAAAGTTGATAATTGAACACCATGTGAGTAATTAAATTGATACCAAGTAATTATTTCATCCTATGGAACCTGACCAATTTTGAATCAATTTGAATCAATCATCAACATTGACAGTTTCAATTGTCAAGCCTAGCAAACACTTGTTGATAACAGATGTGTAAAAGTTGACTATTACAGAAAATATTAATGTTTTTAGGGAAAAAAATGTAAAAGTTGAACATTTTTTACAAAATATTCAAGCGATTTGGGTAATTTCAAGATAACTCAGAAAGTGTCAAATTATTTTGCCAAATTAAAATCTCATCTATGAAGACTTAATTTGTCTGATTGATTGAAATTGAGTCAAATTGATTCAAATTTTCTGTGTAAAACATACCAAATAGCAAGTAGAGGCAGGGTTAAGATTTAGCTACAAGACTTCAATCCTTGTTTCGTTGTCACAATAGTAGTCATATAATGTCCTCTTCACAATCAGTCCAAACATTGATCTGATTGTCTATTGACTAACCTTTGAAATACCATTGGATAACATTAACCATGTTAATTAACTGCTGTTTTGATTGAATGGTAATGGTTTGTTTTGTTTGCTTTAACAATTCATATTTTCTTGTGCTTCTCAAAATAAGGTTACCTCGGCTCATTTCAAGTCGAGCTTTTTGTTTGCCAAAACATTGAAGGATAATTTATTAACTGTAGTCACAGAAATTTATCTTGATCAGTACTTCAGTGAGATAAAATAAGATTTATGTGACCAAATAATTAACCCAAATTGATTAACTCTATTAGCAATATTACAAATTTTCTCCTTTTCTTCCCTTCCTTTCACCCATTTGTATTGATGATTGAATATTGTGCCACCAATAACTGCAAATTGCTATTCCTTTACCATTATTTTACTTTCTTCATTTAATCATTTCATTTTCTCATCTCATCAACAACACAATAAATCATTATCACCAATTGTTAAACCATAAAACAATCAACTTCCAAACCAACCTACAAATTAACTTACAACCCAAAACCATTTTGGATCATCTATTCACTTACAATTCAACTCTTCCCATGTTCAGAATTAATTTCAACAACCATTGAGACAAATTGTCGTGAAATGATTAAAAGTCACCATTTTCATCGTTGATCATCTCAACTTCAAGTGAAAACCAGAAATTGGTTTATCCATTTGGATTAATTGAAACATTTAATTAAACATTTTGATATTTCAAGTACAATTTACATTGCCAGTTAGATGATAAACATCAATAAAAGCACCAAACTCGCCAAGAAAGTTATCAACTTCAAGCCAATGGATGTTTTTCACCACTTGTTTTGAGCATCAATCGTGTCAAAATTGAATTAACTTTGTATTTTATTATTTTTCATCAACCATTTTTCATGACAACATGATATACGTAAGTGAAGCCGATCCAGATGAAGAAGGTAAGATACAATTTGATCAAGCCTTGATTGCTAGTTTTTATTGTATCCTTCAAATCCAAAATTAGATGTAGCTAAATGAATGTTAAAGCAAATGGTTTCATATAATGATTATCAAATATTTGATCTCTATTTGACTCTTTCACTAAATCATGGTTAACATAAACAATATATTTAAATAACAGTATATCTTGATTTGAAAAAATCATGTTAAGAAATAAAATTAGATACTCGATTGTGTTAAAATCATAGCAACTTGGGTTACAATCAACAATGAAATTGCATTTTCATGGCAACTTTGCGATTGAAAGCTCAATCAATTTTGGTTTTTGTTATAATATTTTATCACATAATTTACAATAATTATGTTAATATCTGCTTCAATCAAATACAATATGATAGCAATTGTTTTAATTTTTCCCTCACGTCAATCTTTTAGGTTATGATTTAGCTTTTGAACCAAGAAATGTATTCGTTAAACGGAAAGACCCAAAAAGCGATTATAAACTTGGTGAGGAATTGGGAAGGTAAGCTATATTGATTAGTTTAATAGATTTAAATTTTTAATGAATGAATTTAATCCAAAATTAACAAAAAAAGAATGTCTTTTATGAATTTCAATTTAAGCGCCTTGAGAAAGTTGCGCTTTTTTACTCAATTCTCATTGGTTTTGACCAATGCTATGGTTATTCTCATTGTTTTTTTTTTAATTGTTGTTATCGTAATTTCAATTATTTTTCAGGGGAAAATTCGGTATTGTTTATAAGTGTGTTGAGAAGAAATCGGGAAGACAATTTGCTGCTAAATTTATCAATACCGATCGTAAAGATGATCGACTTGCTGTTGAAAGAGAAGTTGATTTAATGAGACAATTACAGCACCCAAGGATCTTGCAATTGTACGATGCCTTTGATGATGGTACCTCTGAGATGTGCTTAATCCTTGAACTGTAAGTTTAAATTATTCATTTTGTATTCAAATTTACCATTAATTTGCTTAATTAATTGCTCAACACAGAGGTTCAAGTTATTTTTGACTGCCATAGAAAATTGGATGAACAGAAAAGTTTTACTTTTTATGTTACATCAATGTATACAAGTTATGCTTAACATGGTATAATTTGAAGACCAAGTTCATGTATTTTTGTTAATTGTTTGTTTGTTTCAATTTTTTGCTTCTTTTGTAAATTGATTTATTGAATGGCAAAAATTAATACATTTGTCACTCAAATTTTCACCCAAGCCAAACCAACAACCTTCAACCGTGAAGGATAACTACCATTTCGATCTCATTCTTAGGTTGAGACCCATTAAGTTATCGTTAACTTCAAACCATCACTCAGCAAAAATATTATCAAACAAATTTAAGAATGCACGAACCTCTAGTATTAATAGATTGATCATGAATCTTTACATGGAGATTTCAATTTCCAATGAAAATTTACATTATAACATTAGCTTTACTTCATAAAGAGTCTTATTATTTTCTCAAAATAGTCATTGATATTTTGAAAAATAACATTCTATTTTTTGCTTCTTTCTCTTCCACAATTTTTAAAATACAGTATCGAAGGAGGTGAACTTTTTGAACGAGTTATCTGCGATGATTTTGTTCTCACTGAAAAAGCCTGTTCCATTTTCATGCGGCAAATCTGTGAGGGCTTGGAATATATTCATTCAAAAAACATCCTCCATTTGGACATGAAGGTTTGTATCCATTTAGGTAACCTTAACCAAGTATTGTAATATTGAAATCAGTCATTACGATTTTGATCAATTAATATGAAAAATAACGTGTTTTACCAGACAGATACAACAAATTAAGATAACATTGAGCGAAGCTTCGATTCAGTTTTATTCTCGGTCATTCTTGCTTTTTTACTGATTTTGCTATTTCACGAACCATTGAGGATTCATTGAGTTGTTCATGATTGACTTATTTCATATTTTTACCTTTTTTTCATCTTTTGAAGCCAGAAAACATACTCTGTGTAAGTAGAACCGGCAACAGGATTAAATTGATTGACTTTGGCTTGGCTCGAAAATATAATCCAAAAGAGAAACTTCAAATCTTATTTGGAACGCCTGAATTTGTGGCACCCGAAGTCGTTAATTATGAAGAAGTTGGATTTGGAACTGATTTATGGGCTGTTGGAGTAATTTGTTACATTCTGTGAGTTCACTAGTAAATAAATAATTTCAACTCAACGTGCAAAAACAAGGATACAAAGTACCTTTGTCTAGATTTGTTTTTCATGAGAAATTTTTAATTTCCAATCTTATTTCTATTTTATAATCGTACAGTTTATCAGGACTTTCTCCTTTCATGGGGGACAGTGATCTTGAAACTATGGCCAACGTAACAAGCACCAAATATGATTTCGATGACGAAGCATTTGATGCTATTTCAGAGGAGGCCAAAGATTTTATTAGTAAACTTCTTTTACCTGATATGAGGTAATTATTTCTTTCTGACCGTTCAATTCTTACTAATCAATCCTTCGTATTGCCTTTGTCAATATTACCTTCAGGAAACGTATGACAACCACTGATTGTTTGACCCATCCTTGGATAAAGGTAAATTATATAACAAAGCTATTTAATTATTTTGATCTAATTCCTTTTTTCTTATAATCTTATTTTATAGTCTACCAAACGTCGTTCAATGGCTGTTCTCGATAAATCAAAGCTCAAAAAATTTGTCATTCGCAGGAGATGGCAGGTGAGTTGAGAAATTACCTGATAACCTTTCCACTCAAACCCTGAAGAGCCAACAAAACTTTAGGGAAACATGATATTTTGCGATCATAATCATAATTATAACAGATTGCTCAGTTTCAGCCGTTTAAACTGTTAGTGAGGTTCGTTTAGGATGATTAGGAAATACAAACAATTATTGAAAAGACAATAAAATTTTGTATATTATGCCAATCATTGAATCTTCATTGTATGCCGATTAGTAGTTACAAGAAATAGTGTTCTTGTGCGTGCTTTATCATACCATTAGATACATGTTTTTGTATTTTCAGGCTTTATTTAGATATTACTAGAAGATTTCGTGTTTTCCTGATTGCTTATTTCCAACTAACTCGAACACAAGTTAACATTAACATCGAAGCCTTTTATTAACTGATAAACTGATGCTTGTTGTATATATATTTGTTTCAGTCTTGGCCACTCACATTTCTATGAACAAATCTTCTCGATTAATATTAAATTGTTTTGAAAATGGAGCTATTTTTTAAACAAAACTGTAAAATACATTTGCAAGGAGAAGATGAAGTTTACGAGAAAAATTCAAATTAAACCAGACAGCATCCAAATCGCTTTTTGTATCTTCTTTTTTGGGAAACAAAACATCCCGTGATCAAAAAGAAGATGATGAAATGAGATAAACAGCCCATGATCATGACAATTGAAATCAACACAGATTTTTACATTACGATGCAATTGAAGAGAAACGCAATCCAAAGAATCATAATTATAATTGTTACTTTCACATATGTATAATTTTATTTTTGTTTTCTGTTAAATTTCGTTGTATTATTTAAATATATTGTTATCATTATTATCACCATGATAATGATTTAAATTCAATTTTCATTGTCATTTGCTCGTTTGTTTGTATGCATGTTGATTGTTGAAAACTTGATCAAACAAACATTATCCGTACATTTATTGTTGTGTGTTAATTATTAATCCGATTGATTGTATTAACAGAAATTTTATGTTCAATTTTAAAGGTTAAATTGTAAATTATAAAATTACATTTAAATTATAAATAACCATAACTGTAGTCAGGCTCAGGCAAAATGACGATCTTAATTCCTATCCTTTGTATTGTATACCAACAACAACAGTGAAAATACAAATAATACCAACTGATCCGAATAAAGATTTAGTTATTGGCTTTAATCCAAATTTTTAATTGTCTTTTTTTTCGTTGCTTTTATTTTTTATTTACTCATTTTTTCAGCGTTGCCTCAAATGTTCATGTTGATTTCTGGTGGTTGTTTGAGCCAACGATGTGCAAAGTAAATCACAAATTTACTTCAACCTACTCATTTGTTAGTTAATTAATTTTGATACAACTCATACCCAATAAACCAGAAATCAATGTGAAACAATTTATTTCATCGTTACACACCAAATTGTATTTCCAATTGCCTTCAACCCAATTAGACAAGGCAACAATCTGGTTATAATTGAGTCAAACTCCTGAGATATCATCTTTCCTCCGATGGACTTGAAAAGCGGTTAACTAATGAGCCAATTCATTGTTGAACATTTGGGAATATTTGAAGTTATTTCATCAACCAATTATCAAATTGTACTCATTTAAACATCAAGCCAACGACATTTTCAGTGTTACATTATGAGCATTTTATGTTGAAAATTACGCCAACCGTTAACTATTTTGAATACATTTTTTGTTTAGTACATTGCCATTAATTACGCTCCTTTTCGCCCTCCTAAATTATATTCATAATAATATTAAAAATAGTCTTTCATTTTTTTAAATCACTAATTTTAGAGTCTAAACTTGAATTAAAAGTGAATGTTTCCCTGAATATTTCAGTGTGAAATAGTTGATCACTAGAAATTTCAAGCAATGGATGTTGTTAACCTTTCATTTGTTACTTTCAACCTTACCATTAACACCAATTTTTCAAGCTTTCCCAATTAACCCTGAAGATCGACTGTTAATTAAATAATTAATCAAAGTCAATTTGCTGATGAATGCATAATTTCGCTCATCTATTAGCTGTGCTCTGAGGAAATTTTAACATTGAACTTTTTATATTCAACATTTACTTTTCAGTGTGCAGTCAATATCTGGTTGATATTGTTGGTGAATTGATGTAAAAATAAGAATCAAACAATGAAAATAGGCAAACAAACATACAAATGTGTTGAGCTCAAACAAAAGGCTGATTAAGCTTTAAGCGTTGCCAACTCTAATTGTGACCAAGTGTACTTAGAGATGAAGATAGGGAAAAGCCAAAAACTGGTGCCCTTGACCACCCTGCTAACATCAATTTATCATTATCTCCAAGATCATCAACAATCTCATCCTCATCAACTTCAAGAATGTCTCAGATTCTTGTAATAAGTGAAATCTTTGTTACTCTATTCAGTCAACTCTTTCCTACTCTTTTTTACTCTCCTTTTCCACTCTTTACTAAATTCACAGTCAAGGCTGATTAATTACTATGCTTTATCCTGATATATTTAGTCACATTCAGTGTTTATTATAACGATGATAATGCTGATAATAATATAATCAAGATGAAAGGCTGAAAATTTAAAGTCAAAATCAGATTTGCTTTCGAAGAGAAACGGTGATTTTGATGCGTCAAATTGTCAAAAAATATAAACATGAGTTTGATGTAGTTTGTATTTAACAGTTCAATCAAAAGTTTCAATCAAAATCAATTCAGAAACCAATTGCAATATTTGTGATTCCATTACGATGAAAAAATGACATCTCTAAGGTTAGATTCAATGATTAATAGGCAACTCTTCATCGACACAATCAAAGTTGCTGATTTTGAGACTATTTTGATTGAAATATCCAGCTTTAGTTGAATTTTAATCGTGAATGTTTTGAATGTTTGGTTCTTTATACAATTTGACAAAACTTAGCAGATCCTGGACGACATGAATTTTTCATTTTGACTTTGAATTTTTTCAATGTCAACTGGCTGTAATACAACACCAAAAAAGTCACAATAAACATTGAAATGTAACAAGGTAATTAATCGGTTTTGGATTCAATCCAAATGAAATTGAGACTTTTTGACGATTTTTCTGTCTTCACCATGAATTTTTTGTCTTCATTGTGATAAGCCTTTTGATTCGCTCTTAATTGTATCATGCAAGGTGACGACAAAAATTTGCATCAAAAACAATTGAATTGATTCCTCCTCTGTATTGCATCTTCCATCATCTGTAGGAACAAAAATAAACAAAATTGTTTGTTATTTTTGCTCTCGAATGAAAATCCAATGAAATGATTGATTATTCATTTGATGTCTTGTTGTTATTTACTGTGATATTGCGATTAGTCTATTCCGATTAGTCTATTCCGATTTTCCAGTGAACCCAAATTTTCGAAAATCTGTTAAGTAAATATTTTGAACCCTCATGATAAGCAACACTCGTAAATTCACTGAAAATCCAAACAATTTTCTTATTCTGTAGCTGATATCAATTTTTATCAGTTAAAAGCTAGGAATTTCATGTTGCTCTAAATTTTGTAGCAGATTAATAAAACTCTATTAAACGATTTTTGCTAAATTTTGATTTAAATTCAGTCTTCATAACTAATGAAAAAAATACTAATTAAACCTTTTCTCAATTTTGATTTACAGAAAGCTGTTAATGCCATATTGGCTCTTAAACGGATGGGAGCAACACTTAAATTATAAAGGATTCAATCAGATTTAACCAGTTGAGACTCTTTGGATGAAAAATTGAATTCTGATTCCGATCATTTATTCATAATGATTATATTTATAAAATTAATTGAGTAAAAATTAATTTTCTTAAATTTGATGGCTTTTATTTATTCGGTTATTGAAAAAAGAGGAGAGTTGTATATTGGAAGATATTGTCATGTCACAGAATTCTGAAAATTGAGGAACGATCGTGTGGTGAATTGAAAAAGACGCCATGATTTGTCCATAAAGAAAATTTTGTTACATTAATTAACACATGAATCCAACTAAAATGGCTTTGTCTATCAAAAATATTCACTTATTGACTGGGACTACATCTAATCCGGTTGGACCATTACAATCATCATTTGGATCCTTTTTTCGCACCGGACATGATGCTTTACGCTTTTCGCCTTTATGACGTCCATTCAAATGCGATTCAGCACAATCTTTCCTCCCCGGTGCGAATGTTTTCCCACAAAGCGGACATTTGTAAACTACTCCACCTCTTTTCCTTATTCTTGCATCCGAGGACATTTCATGAAGCTCCTCAATAGTTTTTACTGTTTCATCTCGCACTTCAAATGGTAAATCCAAGGAATCCTCACAATCGGTAACCACCTCTGGAGCATCGTACCATGTTGCTCTTAATTTATATTTCCACTGGCCATCAATTTTTGTCCTGGCGATCACTTCCACTGGCCACTTGATTTTTTTATACTCCATCTGTGAAGCAAAGATAAATTAGAATCACTAATACAAAAGACGAAAACTAATCGAAACTCACCTGTCTAATATTTCTAGTCCATTTGCCCATCGCTGGAATTTGATTTGAAAATAAAGCAAAAAGAAACAAAAGAAATGGAAATGATGAAAATTGAGTCTAAGTTTTTAGCTGCGTTTTGTAAAAGTGGAACTTGAAATAGGCTTCACAAACCTAACTCTGACATACGATGATATCTTACTGAACAAAACAGAGCTGAAATATCTAGTTTTGTTAAAAGTTGTACACACTCTCCGAAAAAGCTGCCATCTCAGCGTCTAACTCTTCTGTTAATCAGTTTAAGTTTGCTCAAAGCCTTAAGGTTTTAAGATTAAAGGGACATTTACCATTCGCCAATTGTTTGTCTATTTTCCGATATTTCGCCATTATTTTGGCCAATATCATGTATTATCTCGACTAATGTATGGTATTGTCTCGCTGTTTCAATATTTCACCACTTTTCCCGTCGAAACAGTCGATTTTAACGAAATTTCACTTAAAAAATAATCTTAACAAGACAGTGATGAATAATGACAATCCGTTTATCAATAAAATACAAACACAATAAACAAAAGTCAAAATCTTTGTTTAAAAAATTGGAACCAAACTAAAAGGATTCTAAGGAAAAATTTTACACAGCCTGAAACCCAAATTGAATTACCTGTCCGAAAAATAGTCAGGGCTTAATCAAAATTCAGGTTACTGAGACTAACTCAGGTAACTAAATTCACGCTTAAACAGAGTGGGGAAAAAAAGTAAAATCCGTATGCTGCAGCATTGTGTTTGGGGGAAAAACTTTTCTGGTTATTAAGGTTTATTGTTGGATTAGGAGTTTAAGTAAAATTGTCTTTTGAGTAAAGGGTTATGACTCATAACCCTTTGAAACATTTATATGATAATTGTATCGAAAACGTTCGTAATGAGATTGGACAAAACTCAGTAGCTTTTATCATTGACGAAACAACTGACAGAATGAAAAGAAATGTTCTTAATATACTTGTCGGTAAATTAGATGGTGAGCCATTTAAATCAAGATTAATTTACCAGGAATTTTTAGATAAAGCTCCCAATTCAAGCAATGTTGCGCAATCATTTCATCGTGCTTGTTCTAAACTTTGGCCTGATCAAGTTCAATTTGATCGAGTACTTTTAATCGTTTCAGATCAAGCACCTTACATGATTTTAACTTGCAAATCATTGAAACTTACTTTTCCAAATCTAAATCACATATCATGTTTAGCTCATTCTCTACACCGAGTTTGTGAACAAATAAGAGACGATTTTGACCTTGTCAACGAATTAGTTGCTAACACAAAAAGAATTATTAATTATTCATCTGATATCCGAAAATCAATCAGAGAAAAATGCAATTCATTGCCAATTGATGTTATTAAAACTAGATGGGGAACATTTCTTAAAGCTACTGAGTTTTATACAAATCATTTCGATGATATTAAACAAATAATCTTGAATCTAAATTCAGAATCAAAAATTGTTAAAAATACCAAAAAATTGTTAACCAACCCATTATTAGAAACTCAATTATTAGAATTTGAAAATTTTCGATTTTTAAATGTATCAATAAAAAAACTTGAGTCACACAATCTTACCATGCTGGAACAGCTTCAAATAGTCAATGAAGCAAAGGCAAAATTATATGGATCAGCTTTGAAAAAAATTGAAAGTTCATTGAGCAAAAATCCAGATTTGATCAAGTTTACCTCAGACAGTTTACCATTTGAAATGAAAAGAAAAATAAAATTTGCACCTTTGACTTCAGTTGATGTTGAAAGAAGTTTCTCTCTGTATCGTAAGATTCTTAGTGATTTGCGAACTAATATGGGTGAAGAAATGATTACAATGCATAATACAATTCAATTCAATCGTTAAAAATGTAATTTTCATAAATCTTATGTTGAAAATAATAAAAATTTTAACCGCCGAAAACTGCCGAAATAAGTACATTTTATCCGCCGATTTCGGCCCCGAAAACAACTAAATCTAACCGCCGATTTTGACGTCCCTAGTTATGAGTTTTTTGAAAGAATCTGGTCAACTGTAGAAAAGTGTTTTTTTGTTAGATGAGTAAAAAGTGTCGAAATTTTGACTTTCGAGTGAAGGGTTGTGACCTGATGAACTTTTAGGGGATGGGAGCTGGAACCATAAAAAATTACTTTGATCGAAGGCTCTAAGTTCAATTTTCGATTGTATTTTGTTTTCTGATTGACGTTTTTTTTCATCGATTTCCCAGGAATTCGAGTCTTTAAACGTGGAAAGAAATTTGAGTTCAGTCCTGGTCGCTACAGCCTATGGTTCTAATAATGCAGACATTATTCAGTTATTTATTTCTCTCGAAAAACTTAAATCATTGAAATCTAATGTCATATTCAGGCCTAATGTAAGGCCTTACATCCACAGTAAATGTATTGAGAACTTCATTTTGTGATTTCCTTTTCTCGATCCGAGGGTTGAGCTAAATAATCGCCGATCCTTACATCATCCCAATAGCCTGTGATTAATGTCCATATAAACTACCAAGCTTCATGTTGAAGCATTCAACTCTCAACTCTGAAGATTTTCACTTGACGCATTGATCAAGCAAACAATCAATAACAAACATTCACCATACAGATTTGAATCGTGTTTAATTTTGATAAGGTTTAGTCTGAAATATCATTTCACATTAAACTGATTTCATGAGTCTTCTGACTGATATTTTACAAAAGGAAATTAGATTAAGCTAGTTAACAATCAAAGAAATTGAAATGAAAATTAACCCTTACTCAACAGGGCTAAATAGAGACATTTGGCAAAATTGAGTGTAGAGTCTCAAGGCGACTGTAACATGAATATACTTATTGTCTTTTAATCTCAATTTTGAATCTGCATCAATTTTTGGGTTAAAAATTGAAAATGAATCTCGCGATCATTTTTTTATTAACATTCCCAAAACTTAAAGATTGGGATTAAATTGTTTAGAGATTGGAAGATACAGATGACCACCAATCATTCGTTCAATCCAAATCATTAGAAACGAATACTGAAATTTCGATAAGTAATGGAATCAATTATTTGCCAGTTCGTGAAATTTGCATGTTCAATCCGTGATCCTGGACTTCCTTGAAGTCTTAACCAAAGAGCCCTAAGACAGAAACAAAACAATCAGTTAATTTTAACTTGAATAAGCGTTTCAAAATAAGGTTACTTGGAATTACATTTCATCAATTTTCTCCTTTTCTCCCTGAATTTGTCCAATTACAGTTCCTCGTCGGGATAACATGACCCATCCTTTAAGGCCAAGTTTTTCGCTCATTTCCTTGGCATACTGTGGAATAAAAAAATAGATTAAATGAAAATTTTTAAAGATTTACATCATAATCACAAGCAGTATCATTTCAATGCTCAACAGCTCTCAATATAATTTCAACGGTTTCTTTTTGTCTCTGATTTTTCATTCTTTCGGGATGCATGGTCAATCAGAGTGAAATTAGGTGAACATTAGTTGACTAACATTGAAAGGTGTAAATAAAGACTATGGAATGCTTGAAATTTACAGGGAAACTCAATCTAGAGGACAAGGTTATTTCAACAGAGCAAGTAAAAACACTTCCTGGAGTCATGACAAGAAAAAAAACAAGTGGTAATCATTTTCTCAGAATGCAAACATAGCATGAGCAGCATGAGGAACATCAAGAAAATAATTAACGAGTAAGCAATTTTTTAGATTAATTTGATTTGCAAGCGTTAAAATTAAGCCAATATTTGCAACTTATCACAATTCCTTCAAGTTTATCCATGAAAAGTTCAACTTTGACACAAACAAATCACTCAATTGATTCCAATTCATTCTTGGATCAACTTCTACCATCACTGTCAATGAGGGATCAATTAATTTAAAAGCCAAGCAAAACAATCAAACTAGCAATCAAACATGAGGATGATCTTGAAATAAAAAGATTTCAGATTGCCAATTGGTTCTTCAAGCTTCTTCGAGTAATAACTGTTACATTGGTAATCTTATTTCAGTAGGCCACCTTGAAAAAGCACAATAACAGTCTCAGGAAAGTTTCAGCAACAAAGATTCATTAAGACTAAAAAATACCATGGAAGGTTAATTAAGGTGATAGATCATCTTATTCAACTGCTGACAATTTCAAAACAATAAAGTCTTCTTGCTCCATTTTACTTGCTTTGCAGCATTTTTAGATTTACAATGGACTTTATCCAAGTAGGACAAAAACATTTGCTTGGTAATTAATATTACAGTTTTGGGCATTGAAGCTGTTTAATTCAACAATCAACAATATAAATCGAGCGTTCACTATAAAATAACAAAAGGCGAAAGCAAAAAGGCTAACCAGGTAATAACACTATGTGTTAGCACTATTTAAATATGATATCTGCGCTTGATGTGTAAACACTGGAATCGTTGGGATTGAAGAAATGATAATATAAGGCTATTGAAAGGCAAAAAATATCAAATTTAATCATATAAATACCTTGGTGAAGTATACTCCTATTGATGCATTTGATTGATTGACAAAATGTTGGATTAAAACAAAAAGCCAGTAACGATAATCCATGTGAACCCAATTTAAGGAGAAGGTGAAAGGAAGGAAGAGAAAATAAATTTTTGTTGATAAGTTTGAGGTGCTAATGGAAAGATGATGGTTTTGAGGTGTTTCACGGGTGACAATTGAATAATATTTTACCTGAAAAGTCTCCGAAAACTTCAAAATCAATTTGAACGAGAACTCTGTTGATTGGTGAAGATGAACTGATACTGGAAACATGATATGTACTGGCTGAAGAGATGGCTGTTGATGTATACATTGTCTTTGGGATTGTTGAAAGGTTTATGGTCAGTATGTGATGGTAATTGTGTGATATTAACTGTTGAACCTTTGTTAAATTGTCACAATTGAATAGCAAAAGGATTGTTACTCGAAATATGTGACTGTTGGTAAATGGCTAACATAAAGGAAGTAAAAAGGAATAACAAAAGAAACAAAAAATTCTTGATCACTTTTCAATCTTGTAAAGAGGAGGTTACAACGGAATTAGGATTTTGCTTAGATATACATGATGATGAAGATGATGATTAAAATGTAGCTTTTAGTGAAGGATCATCTCTCTTACAAGTGAGTTTACTTAATTTAACTAAAAATAGATTGTAATTGGCACACATTTTCATATTTACTAGATCAACACTTTTTTGTTTCTTCTGGAGAGAGTCTTTCAACAACTCTGTCTATTTAGACGTTACCTCTCAATTGTCTTGTACAGCAATTGGCGCAAAGGTTTGAAAAGTCATTTAATCAAGCTCAATCGTTTCAAATTTTTATGGTTACACAATTCAGATCAAATATATTGCGCTTTATTACCTGGATAACACATATTAACCATTGATTAGCACGATTGGTCAATATTCAACCTAAAAATTGTCTTGAAAAAAACTGGTTCACAGCTGAGCTTAAAACTAAACTCAACTAAAAATTGGCATTGATTAAAGTCAAAGTTGAGATATTTAGTTGGAAATTATTCAAATGATTATCAATATTTCATTTAATAATCCTTCATTAATTGAGTTCATTGGAATTATAAGATTCCATCTGGTGTAAACAGTTACAGTAAGTTAATCTGGTAAATGAATTGTACTCTAGATAAATAGATGGGATTGATTCAGTTCCAGTCAGAGTTGGTAGAAAGATTAAGTGAAATTAAGATTAACCTTCAACAGTTGAATTTATTAATAACTAATGAAACAATAATTTAGTAATTTTCGATTGAAAAGACCAAACATTCACAATGAAAGACCAGTTTTTACATTGAAAAAACTTCACACCAATGTGTGAACTTTTAAGTTTTATTGCTTTTGACAATGAAGAGACAGTTTTAGACAACTAAACTAGTTTTTGTATCTTTTTTGTATTGTCTTCATTGGTGTTAATTTACCTTCAGTTGAATCTGTTTTTGCTTCTTCATAATTTTTGAATAAACTCATTTAAATTGAATATTTTGACTTCATGTCTGTTTGGTCTGAATATTGACCGTGTGTTTTGTTTTATTTGATTCAACCTAAGTTTGCTGAATTCACCATCCTAACCAACAGTTTCAACATCTTTTGTTATCCTGTAATCATAACATCACTCACAACCATCTAATTGTTGAGGCGCAGAATTTGAATATTTTTACAGATATCGAGTCATGTTGAAGTCATCTGAAGGCAATCGAGTAATGATTGAGCGAATGAACACTAAATTTTGATTAAATATAAATTTCATTGCAGTATGTGCTAGATGCAGCATTTAATTCCTGTGCGAACTAAAAAAGTTAAATATATGCTGGAGTATGATTGTGATTATGAAAATCATGATCTTTCATCGGATCTTGTTTATTATCGAGAAGAAAATGAGATTGATGGCACCTGTCTAGGCAAATTTTTCCAAATTTAATAATTGCTGAATTTTCTGATCGATTCGGTGTGAAAGTAAAATATGAAAATATTGTTTCATTTGTCAGAAAGCATAAATCGTTGAAAGGAATAATTAATTCACTTGATGAACCAATAGAAATATATTGTGATGAACTTGCTATCCTGCTTTCTTATTGATCGAAACATTGTACGAAATGGTGTCAAAATAAAACAACTGTGCGTTGAACCTGTGGATTCTCTTATGGATGTTGAAATATTTGCAAATTATTTCCCAAATCTTGAATTACTAAATACGTCTATTGAAAATAATGACAGATTCAATTTGTTACAAGCTCCAGTATTTGAAAAGCTCGGACTGTGTTCCGCGGATGAGACAAAGATTTTTTATGGTTTCAATTTCATACATTTATGTCCAAATTTAACAAGCGCCCCCACTATTATGCAAGTGGATCGCTTTGCTGTTGATGAAACATTAAAACACGAATGTTTGCAAGATTTAGTAATAGATTTTGTGACGTTGAAAGAATCAACTGGAATGATTTAAATAGGCTGCTTATGAAATATCCGAATCTCAAGCACCTTGCTTTACGGAACACTGAGAGCATTAAAGATGAACATATCGAGCAATCGGTT
Organism: Tetranychus urticae; assembly: GCF_039701765.1. Lineage (NCBI taxonomy): Eukaryota > Metazoa > Arthropoda > Arachnida > Trombidiformes > Tetranychidae > Tetranychus > Tetranychus urticae. The sequence continues at coordinate 3,795,958 of NC_142959.1, forward strand.
CACATTTTACCTAATTTAGTGCTACTTGGTGTTAGTGAATGTTCTGGAGTCACGCAAAGAGCTGCTGATTATGTTCAAGATTATTGTAAAAGATATGGACGATCAATCAAATGTTACTTCGAAAGGAATATCAATGAAATTAAAGCAGATTGGCCTTAGTTGTCTTCTCAATGGGAAATAATTAGTCGAAGTTTTGATTTCATTAAACATTGTTTTCGCAAAAATTCCGTTTCCTTCCACATTTTTTGATTTTAATTAAAATGATTTTACAATTTCAAAAGTTTTTGAATACGCTTCCAAAATTACAAATAGCTGAATAAAATGCAAAGAACAATGGTAATTTCATAAAATGACGATATTACAAAAAAAAGTTTGCGAGTTTAATTCCATGAACTGGGTTGCATAATTTTTCCTATTCAGTTTGTGAAAATGTTTTCATTTTTAACTTTCAAATTGAATTTATAGTTAATTTCAGGAGTTACATAAAATAACGTTAAAAACATAAACGAAAAAACGATATTTGATAAAACAATCGTTCATTTCCCTGGATTGAGTTTACTCAGGCTGAGAAATTGCCAGCAATTTAAGAGTTATATATAAATCAATAATCATCACTTTCAATCATTATATCATAGGTTGCAATTGGTTTCCTCTCGTCTTCAAGTTCACGTCTTTTTCGTCCAACCGGGACTCCTTGTTGACCGGGAACTTGCTGTTGAAAAATAAGATAAACACAGCTTTAAAAATGCAATTGAAAACTAAACTCAATTTTTATCAAACTGCAAATAATTATTGTTTATGTCAATACATAATTGACTCAAAATTGACTTACTCTTAGACAAGTGCTGATCAAACAAAAAGCTTGCTCCTGAGTTGAATTCATCGGTATTGCATACTAATATTTGCATGGAAAAAACTTATCAATATAATTGTTATAATCCATAAAGTAAATGTTACAATAATTACCTGACCGGTACAAACATATGACTGTAAATAAATAAAAATATAAGTAGAGGAACCAGTTACCATGTTTCCACACAATCAAGCACCGCATAGTCAAAAGTGACTTAAAAGTGAAAATCCTCACAATCAATTCCGGTGCTTGATTGTGCAGAAACACGTCATAGGAGCAAAACGAATAGACTTACCATGGTCCGAAACTGCTTGTAATCACAAAGGACACACATGGACTGAAAGAATAAAGGAAAACATTAATAGTTTACTTTGATAATTATTTGACGATTATGATTCACCTGAATGCTTGGTCGATCCGATTTAACACACAATTGAATATATTTCTGAAAATAAACAGGAATAAAGGATCAAAATTCAATCAAATATCAATATGCCTTTGATATAGTCATTGAAACATTACTTACTTGAGCAAGGAAAATAGCTGAAGATGTTGTCAACAGAAAAATAACAACAGAAACCAAAGTACTTTTAGATTCCAATTGAGACATTGTCAGGATAAAGATGGTCAATGTTGGCGTAAACGGTTCCAATGGGTCGATTGGATATTCACAGAGTGTCCATCAAATGTAGACTCAATAAGCACTGGTAAAGGATTGGAGTTGCCGCTAACACTGCAAGTCACTGAATGTAACGAAAAATGTTATGAAATAATGAGCTGATTAGATTGACTCTGATTGCTGTCAACAAATTGTATTTGAACATGACATTGAATGGGTGGAATGAAATTTAATTTAAGTCTCACTAAACAAAAAAATCCATCTGCTAAAGAATTGAAATCTATTTAAGGTCACCCATGTAAATCGTTGTTTACGTAATGGGATCGTTATGTAGTGAAAATTTGGAAGATACCAAAAGCTGATGATAATTGTTGGGCTCATTATTTTGCTTTATAAATGGATAATGAGATTGTCATTTAAATTACAATTAATGTTGAATATGTCAGGTTATCTGGTTGAATCACCATGAAAATTAACTTCTTTCATTGCTCGTGTCTTTTAACTGACACTTCAGCTACTGGTACAGTATTTCCGCTTGAAATAAAAAACAGTTTCAACCATTTCTCTGTTTTTTTTTTGTGTATATTGTTAGTTTCGTCTTGTTATTAACGCTAATAAAAACCTTATTATACTCACCATTATCAGTTACAAGGTAATTTTTAAATTACTCAATAATAACATCAACAATTTGCGGAACATTAAATGACCATTAATACTTGTATTGACGTGAATCCAACATCTAGCCTGATAAGTTGACAGCTTGTAGTCATTGTTGAAGTTTGTAGCTCCAATTGTTTACCAATAATATTTGTCAATTGTCTATTAAATTGTCCTTGAAATTGTCATTTAACAAATTATTGAAACGTTAACAATTAGAGGAACCATGTTTTTTTTGGAAATGTTGATTTGCATTCAGGTCATGGATAGCAAATGTGCGAAAATTAACAAGCCGGTTTAATGTTGAAAAACTTCATCAAACGAATCCATTGAACTTAAAGTGGCATCAGACTAAACATAAACATGAACTGAGAGAACTGAAAAATCTCTAGGAATAATTGCGAATGGAGAAAAGTCAAGAGTCATGAACCAGAACGGAGGAAAACTGGTATCGAAAGTAAAAGAAAATCATTGGAAGATTCAAATGATGTTAGAGATGTATGAATTGATATTTCATGTGCAATTTTTGATTTTGTTTTTAAATTTTCTCTTACAGTTATATTCCTTTACATGTCTCCTCTGAATAAATTTCATTGTAATACCACTGATAAATGTAAGACAAATAGCTATCCAAGAGAAAGGGTATGTGCCACGAAAAATCGACCCTCGTTGAATTAAAAATTAGCTTAATTTTATGGAAGAGGATATTGAAACCAAAACTTATGTAGCATTTCGCGTTTGGCTACAATTGCGCTTCAAAGTCAAATTTCTTTTATACTTTCTCGTGGCCTGGTCATGATAGAGAGCTGAAATTTTGTGTAGATATATTTCTTGAATAGCTCTATCGACTAACAAATCGAAAATCTATTTTCAAGACTTGGATCTCGTGATATAGCGATTTGGTCGTTTTACTTCAATTAGATATTTTTGTGTACATAACTGTGAACGAAAAAACCGAACTGTCAAATTTTATTACAAACCCGGGAATGAACAATTAAAAAGAGATTGACCTGAGTTATCTGATTTCAGGTGTAAACTTAGTCTAGGGTTTGATTTCATGAACTGTTTTCTCAAAGATTTTCCTAATTTATCGTTTCTTCTAGATCCGATGGATTAATGATGTACCACAGTTTGAAATCTTGTTATTAACTTAATATTGTATATAAACATATTGATATATTTTATATTGATTAAAAAAATGAACAAATTTATGAATAGTTTTATCAGTTATCATTGAAAATAACAAAAATTAAAACTAAAAATTCAGGATTACTAGATTTTGTTAGAAGCAAAAGCGCTAGATGGCACTACAATCATTCCAAAAATTGTTTTGGATTTTTATTGTGACTTTAATTTTAATAAGTTTATTTCGTTAATTAACTCTTTTTTCAACAATATTAATACAAATCAATGCTGTGTATCTAGAAGTTAAAATTACCGGCTAAATGTGAGTAATTTAAAGCTTGTTTGTTAACAATGTGATTAAGCGTTTAATTAAATCTTTATCTTCTATTGTTTTTATTTCATTTATATTTATAGGGATGAGTAAAATTTTAATCAAAAAAAACAAATTGCTGTTTTTTACTTAAAAAAGCAAGGTGCAAGTTAGGATAAGATGCAATTTTATTACCAAGTAACAAAATAATTCATTTACACTTTACGGAGTATAAATTAACCAGCATGGTTTTTAATCTTAATAATAAGGTAAGCAAAAAAAAGAACCTTGATAACTGCTTGAGGCTAAATTAGAAAGCTCAACTCTTCTATTGTCGTCCAAGTTAAGCCTTTACTTTTTTGATTAGCCCTTTGTTAACAGGTTTAATGTTATTACATGTAAGATGAAAAGTGAAAGGAGCCAACGAAAAAAACAAAACTGGTTACTTTGGGTAAAGCGAAACTAAAAAAGCTGATGAAAACCTAGAAGACCAACCCATGTTAAAGACTAGCCAGGCTTTTGATTAGCTTGGAATTACTGGTTCAATGTACCTTTTAGATGAAGCAGCGATGGAGAATCAAACAAAAGTGGAAATCAAATTGTATTGAACAAGCAAGATAACAAGGTGAGTACACATGATTATGATTGAAAAAAAGGTAAGTTGTATGCCTTTATTGGTGAATGTGAATTTTGGCTTAGAGAGATAGATGTTGACCAAATAATAATGGCTGGTTAATTTAGAGAGCAAGAAATTTAGTCAACACTCTATTATAAAATGGATTGAACCAGAAAACAAACAGCCTGAATTTTGATGTTCACCAGACTTAATGGGTTGTTGTTGGAGATTTTTAAAACTGGTTTCTCGGCGATTAATCATTGGATAGTTTTTTTGTTCACTGGACAATTTTCATGGAAAATTTCCTACTCTTGTTTTGTTTACGCTATTGTTGCTGCCCAGTCATTTACAGTAATGTCTTGTGCATTGGAAGCACACAAATATTTAAAGCGTTTCATTATTAATATTACATGTATTACATGTAAATTTTAATTATTATGAGCCTGTAAAAGTTAAATCCAGCTAATTATTAAATAAGAGCCTCTTTATCTCTTTAAGCTATAAGTTTCTCGCCATGTTAACATGTTTATTGAAATGAACCTTTTTTCACTTTCCATTTTACAGAACCAAACCCATTTCTTGCTTTCACTTGTGGTTGATAATTGATGGACAATCAATGTTACGTTCAAATCAATCCACCTTGGCAATGGAACCATTGATTGGCATAAGCAACAATGACTCAAATTATCATTTAAATCAGTCTCTTTACTTTTAATCACGACATTCCAGTCTGATGATTTAATAGCTGGATTACGCCGGAACATGTGAAACTTTCATTGCTTTCATTTGGATTGAGAAATTTTCTGAAGCCATTAAACGTGGACTTGTGTGGGCATTCATTAGTCACTGCCACAGCCAGTATAAATGTACAATTAATGGAGCTTTAATAAGGATTACACTTCTGATTATCACATTCATCCCGGTATCATCTCGACATCAGATTATGGTATAACACCATTGAGTCAAATTGCCAATTCCATTGGAAGCTATCTTATCGAGGAAAGATTTAAGTGATTTTTGATGGGATAATGTGGACAAGCTTTTTACTCAGCCAGGTTCATAGGATTTTTTGGCGTTGTTGATTCAGCAAACATGGAATGATGATGATAATAATCAAAATTCCTGTGAATCTATAGTCAAGGCCAGTCTGAATGTACATTTGAATTTTTAAAATATAAATCAACAACAAGTCGAGTCAACAAGAAATATAATATAACGTACATTTTAACACACACACAGAAAGCAAAGTAAACCCAAAGCTAAATATGTTTCACTGTTTCAACATATTGATACAAAGCTAGTATACCAAACCTAACAAACCATAGTTAATCCTGGGGTTAAATGTTTCCAAAATAATCAGACGGAATGACCTGGAATCGCGTGAAGCCGTTAGATGTATTAGTTTATTACAATAATTTAAATTGGTTTAATGTCAAATCAGGAATTAGCTGTTAGCTTGATAAATGGTCTTGACTTTTGAAAAGGTTTACTTTCCTCTCTTTCCAGCTCTTCTTCATCTTGATCTTCTTCTTCTTCTTCTGGCTCTTCCTTCTTTCAATGACCTGACTTTCCAAAGGTCGTAGGTTATTTCTGGGCCATGTTTACAGTTTGGGAAGACAAAAATTTGGCTAAATTTTACATTGGAGAAAGAAAAACAACTCTAAAAAAAGAGGAAGACAAAGTTCAAGTAATCTTAGCTTGGATCACATTGATCTTAACCAGAAACTTGACTCACTTCACCTCTATTTTAGCCATTATTTTCAGGTTAATTGTCAATGATTACATGGCTAATATTTTACATTTATAGCATTTAGTAATTGTTTTTTTTTCTCATTGATATCAACTCATTTGATCAATCAAATGAACTAAATCTTAATGCAATTTAATGCTTCTCAAATAGATGTTGAATGTTTCTCTTTTTTTTCAGGCCTCTTCTCTGCTGTATCATTTGATATTTTGTAAATTACAATGATCCATCAAATTTAATTGTATATTCATACAATCATTAAATAATAATAATCCATTTTCATGGTTCCTTTCATGCCAGTCTTACTTTATTCCTTTCATTCTGTAACAATATTGTTTATGACCATTACAATCATCACAACAATCATCATAGTCATCAAAAATTATCTCCATTTTTCTAACTGTTTACAGTCGATACAACTATTTTTATCCTCTTACAATACTCATCTTCTTAACCCGTCAACACAATCAGTTAATCTTTACAGCTTAACTATTGAACAAATCAACAACAATTTAATTCAACTGATCAATAATAAATCCCCAAAAAGCGTATAAATACTTGATTAGAATCACATTTCAGGTGAAAGACAATCAATTTGACCGGCTTTACCATTCAACCAAACAGCCATTGAAACATAATGTTTAACAAATTTGTACAAAATCAACTCGTCACAATCAAATGTACGGATCAAAACAATTGTTGCGAGATGATTAACTGACAAACTAATTTGAATGAGCTAAGTTGTTTATTAAAAGCAATATCTTATTATTAATAAAACTTATAATAAATTGATAATGAAGTTACTAAAATGTATGACCGGTTAAAGCATAGGTTTTACATTGATAATTATACACTTTACGTAAACCTACACAAAACAAGTATCAGACTATTAAAGTGCATCTCTTACTTTGCTATTAACTCATCTTGATTACCGATTAATCAACATTAAAACAATCGAGAGTAAAATGATTGCTGATTGATCAAAATGAGCATTGAATAGACTTAGGCAAAACAAAAATGAAAAGGCTAACCAAGTGAATAATTTTACCAGTTATTTAAAGGAATCGGGTAAAAATATTAAACTGATGCTGATGATGATGTTGATGAGGAGATGAAGAAGACTGTGAATGTAAAAGTAACCTTGAAAAATGAATCACTTTTGATTCTGATTATGATTAACTGATTGTAGTGAGTAAAAGCAAGCAACCTTTTCTTGCTTGTAAAGGCTTGAACAATTTTCACTGAATAAACTCTCAGTGAAATTACGCCTTAAATTTAAGTTTATCTCATTAAACTGTCTTAACCATCATATTTGCCATCTTGAATTGAGTTTTTTTGTTCAAAAAAAAATAAAATTAAAAAGTCTACAATAATAGGCAAAAATGAAGCCAAAAAATACAGACTAATCATGAATCCATTGAAAGGTAACTTCAGTTGATCAGATAAAAAAAAGAAACAAAATTATAGCTTTCCAACTCATCTTCAAATCATCCCATGCATCCCTCTCCGTCATCATCTTGCTCACAACTGTTGCTTGTTTACTTTCCCTTTATCAGCTTCATTACAACATGTTGAAGGCTTTAAAGGCTCTGGTCAGTATTAACTTGACATCAACATGTCGTTATTTGTAAACCAAATGATGGAATCACTTTCATATGTTTTTACAAGTCGATGAGAACTGAAGAGGAAAATTTGATGATGAGAAACGTTTCTCTCATCATCTTGTTACCATTTCCTTTCAATCCCAAACAGCCTCATCATCCATTTTGCTCACCATTTGAACAACCCAAAGCAAAACATCTATTTTTTACTCTAGTTTTTACAAATAACCCAAAAAGTTGCCATCAAGGTGATGACCAATGTTACCACTAACCCAAAGTGTCAAAGTTGGTCTGGTTCAAGTTGAAAAAGGCTTAAGTCTAACTAATTGCCGACTAAACAAATCTTGTAATTGAACTTCAGTCTTCAAAACAATCGGATTTGAAAAGAAGCAAAGATTTCATCTTATGGTCAAGTCGAGGACAAAGGTTTCTCAAGTTTTACCAGAAAAGTCTGGAATGGTACGAATGTGTTTAAAATCAAAATCTGGGCATTTCTTGTATCGAAATTCTGTTTACAATTGAAATGAGCAGAAAATGTAAACTTGTTATCAATGATATTATGATGCTGGCTATTAGTAAAATATTACTATCAAGTTTAATTATGGTTACAGTTAGAGAAGCATTAAGGGAAAATAATTAGACAGTTGTAAAGGCCATTACAATCTGACCATAGACTGATGTAACTGGTTAGATACTTGTTGCTCTAGAATCAATTGAAATAAAATTTGCATAATTATTTTGGTACAATCTAGTACTTGTATTTAAATTATTAGCAGTTATTATCATTACTCTGGGTCAGAGTAATAGTTGCAGGTAAATGATGAATCCAATGAAATTGTGTCTCGTTTGGAATCAATAATAATAACCAGTGATGTCTCTTTAAAATAGAGTAACTGAGACTCTTTAATTGATCAAATTGCTTCAAGGTAAACATCTTTTACTAATTAAAGGCTATTAACATTGAATCTCGGTATATACCGGTCACTCGGGTTCGTGTTCAAATTAGATTCATTGACTTCTGTTCAATTCAGTAAGTTAAAACAAAATATAATTGTAACGGTAAACGAGAGACGATTGATAATCAGAGATTGATTAATGTCAATAAATTACAAACGTCTACCAGTGGTAAATTGCGTTGGACTTGCTTCAAGTAAAGTGATTTACAGTAGTTGATTGCTTTAAAGAAGCAATTGAATAACCATTGATCCGATTGTGAACCTTTTCTTGTTATCGTGTTGATTAACGTTCACTTCATTTTTATATCAAGTAATAACTAATTTCCAATGTAAGGCGGTAAAAGTAGCAAATTAACAAAATGAAGATGAAATTTTTAATCATTGATGCTTATTGACAAAATACTGAATGGTTTCAAGAAAAAGATAGTTCAAGATTAAACTTGATGCTGAGGTTATTGATGATTATTGTGAAAACCTGTTTCGCTATTTACTTGTATGCTAAAGTTACAAATAACAATTCATAAAACAAATTGTCAAAAATATTAAATTAAACTGTATTACGGTATGGCTCACAATTTGTATCACCAAGAAATGAAATAGACTGTTATTTAATTTGAAAATTAGCAAATCCTAATCAAAAGTTATTTACCTGATTAGGACATTTTTTGGCTGATTTGACATGAAAAATTACATTGTATTGATTCGTTATTTTCCTGTTTTGGAACCAATAATGCAGACTAGCTGTAGTCCCGAAAGCTGGTGGCGTCTGTATAGCCGATGAAGTTCAGGCTGGCTTTGGGCGCATCGGAAGCTCACTGTGGACTTTCCAACATTCAAATAATGATGTTATTCCAGATATTGTAACTCTTGGAAAACCTATTGGTAATGGTCATCCGGTTGCTTGTGTCGTCAAACATCAGAAGTAACAGCAAGCTTTGCAGCTCTCAGAGCTGAATACTTCAATACAGTAAGGATTTGAACCTTGTTACCTTGTTTTCGCTACAATGTGTTCCAAGCCGTTTTTTGACAATTATTAATTCTATCGTAGTATGGAGGTAGCCCTTGTTCAATGGCTGTCACAAACGCTGTTCTTGATGTGATTGAGAAGGAAAATCTTCTCAAAAGTGCAGCCGATGTTGGTTCTTTTCTCATTGAATCACTAGAAAAGTTGGCTGACAAGTATCAAGTCATTGGTAATGTGCGTGGCTGTGGACTTTTCATTGGCGTCGAATTAGTTCGTGAAAGAACAAGCAAACGACCAGCAAATCACCTTGCCGAATGGGTTGTCCGTCATTTCCGAGATGAGCGAATAATAATGAGTACGGAAGGAAAGTACTGAAATGTTTTGAATTTCAAGCCGCCTATGACATTTAACATGGAAGATGCTCAAAACTGGATCACCGTATTCACATCGATCATGAACCAAATTGAAACTGAAGAGGTAGCGTCCTCAAGCAGAAGCTCAACACGTACTTCAAGTGTTGACTCGTTGGTCTCAAGTTGCGAAGAAATTTCCTAATTACTTTCAGCACCAAATCATCTCAACATTATTTAACTTTACTCCTATTTACGGTCAAAATGAAAAGTTAAATTATAATTCTAACGTCATTGCATTCCGAAACATGGTGTAAACACTTACCATGTTGACAGAATTTCTCTTAGAGATGCATGGTGATTGCTGTCGATTGTTGACGAGATGGTTGTCGATGTGAACAACAATACCGTTTACACCGGTTACTTGCTTTTGACCCAAAAAATGAATGCAGAGGAATATTTGCCGATTGGTTTCGTTTCCCTTCTTGTTGTGTTTGTATTTGTTACGATTTACCAGAATCAAATATCTTTTATCGAACCACGAAAAGAAAAAGTCGCTTGTAAATTACATTAAAAACAATAAACTATTTAACACTTTTGCATAATTCGAAGACAATCCAAAAAATGTCGATCTTTATTCACTTGAGCTTGCAAGCTACTCTGGTTAAAAATTTTGTTATTTTGTTACAGTTTATATTTTATAATAGTTTTATACTTTCAAATATTATTATACAGTTAAATAATGATTATTGATAATTAATTTTCAATAATTCCTCTAGAAACCCTTCCTAAAGAAGAAACTTTACGACTTCGTGAACAACACATTGGAAAATCATGTACCCTGTTTTTCAAAGATGACCCACTCAAAATTGTTAAAGATGATGGTCAATACATGTATGATGAAATTGGAACCAAGTATCTCGATTGTATCAACAATGTTGCTCATGTTGGTCACTGTAATCCTCATATAAATCGAGCTTTTGCTCATCAAATGTCACTCATCTATACCAATTCTCGATATCTTCATGATGCTATGGTCATATATGCTAAGCGATTGACTCAATATTTTCCTGAAAATTTGTCAGTCTGCTACTTTGTCAACTCTGGGTATGTATTTATTTCATTTGTCTTTGTAATCCTTTCGTCCTCTTTCCTACATTTCTAACGATTTCTTGAATAATTTGTCTTATTTGATAGCTCTGAAGCCAATGATCTTGCTCTTCGACTTGCTCGTGCTCATACAAAACACAAGGATGTCATCGCTGTAGATAGGTAAGTTTTTTATTTTATTTCTTAGTTAAATGTTTTTTATTTTGCAAATCATCTTTCATTTTGTTTACCCTTAGTGCATACCATGGTCACCTAACCTCTGTTGTTGAAATTAGCCCTTACAAATTTGAAAATATTAAGGGGCACAAGAAGAAGAATTGGGTTCACATTGTAAGTGTTTAATTCAAATTGCCAGTCGTAACTTGCAATAATTTTTTATTGTTTTTAAATCAATGTTTTGTCATTTTTTCATCTCAGGCACCGTTACCATGCAATTACCGTGGTAAATTCAACAAAGATGAATATGACGACGATGAAGTTATCGGAAAGCTGTATGCCAACGAAGTTGCTAAATTGATAGAAAAGGCCCATGAAAAAGGTCGTACGATTGTTGCATTTCTGAATCAATGTTGAGCTGTGGTGGCCAAGTTACGGCTCCTAAAGGTTACCTCAAAGAAGTTTAAAGGTAAGACATTGAAAGAGTTATAAAATTTGTTAAATATTAAAATTTCCTAATGATGTTAATAATGGTAAACCATGATTGAATGGGAATGAGAGAGATGTCAGCAAAAGCATGTCACTCTGTTGATCAACTGTTATTATCAAAAGTATCGGTCAATAAGACAATTATTTGGTGATTAAAGCAACGATTAGGATGAATTGGTTGGAGAGAAAGCAATAATGATGATGATGCTAATGATAGATTGAAGATTGGAACCGAGAAACAGGTAAACATCAAGAAAACTTTCACGTTAGGAGGTCGTCTTGGAGTCATCTCATTGAAAATTGGATCGAGTTTACATGTTGGGCGATACTTTCAGGGGAAAGGTGATCAAGATGATGAAGGGACAGTATTTAATGAGGGAATCTTAGTGCCATTGATGGTCAATACGCGCAAATACGGAAGTAACATTGATTGGGTAAGGAAAGAATTGGATAATGATAAAGTGAGAGGCAAGAAGGAGAAGATGATGATGAAGAGAATAAGATTGTAAACTTGAAAACCAAGTTTTGATGAAAAAAAAGAGATCCATAAAGACATTGAACTTGATGGTCGAAAGGAAGCTGTCCAAAAATTAGTTGATGTCCGTAGTTGATTGATGCAAAAAAAGAGTGAGGAAAGATATTTCAATAAACATAATTGATTAACATTGATTGGAAAGTTGTAACAATGTTGATTCCATTCATTTTTGAGGTAAGAATATATGACTTGATAAATGTATTAACAAGGCCTTAAGTGAAAGTGATGTTTCTGGTTCAGTTAACGTTTACCTCTTTGTTTACAATCTATAAATGTATCTCTTTTTTTCATTCTTCACCATGACATTTGATCGGTAACCTTGACATGGATAAACAAGTTGATTAGATTTCAATTAAATTATCTATTTCAACTATTACCAGTCCTGTAATCACCACAAGTGCCATTTTTGTGCTTTTGTTTACATTCATCTCGTTATGGGTTGCCTTTTGGGTTGATGTTACTCATGGTTTGCTTTTTGTGTTTCTTTCTTTCTGTTCCAGGTGATCACCGTATTGTTTAACATTACTCCAATCTTGGCTCAATCAACTTGTGGTCCTAAAGTCAGTGCTCGTCTATTAATGGATATACCATGTGATATGAGTAAATCAAATTTCTGTGAACTATCTGGAACCATTTATCCATGGGCTGCAGTCAGACGATATATTTATGAAAACCAAGGATTGCTCAGGCGTATGTATGGAGATCAGCGTCATTATCAAATATTGACTAATGAAATTCAAGATTTAAGGGAAAAATATGACAATGTTTTCATCAATAACAAGGAGACTAAATTTTACGAATCCAATCACATATTTAACCACCAAACTCCATTCAATAAATATCAACCCCAGTTTCGTCCGAGATCATTTTTTTTGGAACAAGGTGAAGAGGATAATGAAGAAGACACCGTTTTGGGTGAACAGGATAAAAAGGTGGAAAGTAAAAGAGATGATGTGGTCACCAGTGTTGTTAAAAGTGTAAATGAAACACAGACATCATCAATTGACAACCGGACAGTCAGTAGTGAAAACAATGTTCACAGTGATGTTAAAACAGTCAACAATGAAACCAACTACAATCAAGCGTTTAATCTCGCAGAAAACAGTGAAGATGGTGATAATCAAGAGTCAACAACCATTCAGACTCCATCAGATATCTTGACATCAACAAATGTACAAAACTCTCCAAGTGATAGTGAATATTTAGAGGCAGCAATGACAACAACACCAGATTACAATTCACCACCAACTGAATCACTGGACCCAGGTATGACTATTGCTGAAAGGTTTTATATGGTTGCAAGTAATGATCAAAAGGCACCTGAAACATCACCATCAACCATTTCAATGAGCAATGGACATGAAACATCATCGACAAGCACAAGTTCAGCGGCTCCAAATCCATTAACGGATAACGGTTCAAGTGAAGAAAGCAGTAACAGTCAACCTTCCCAACCCTCTATAACCCCTGATCCAGAACAGCCAAAGAGTAAAGGTGTAAATGCATGTCCAGTTCGTGAAGAAGTGATCGCTCCATACTGGGCTAATAACACTCGTGGTGAAATATTGGCTCTACTCAATGTTTACCCCTTTGAACAATATGTTCATTGGGAAAAATGTGCCCACGAAAATAGTCAAATGTTTTGCCGAGATGGTTGTCGATGTGAACAACAATACCGTCTACACCGGTTACTTGCCTTTGACCCAAAAAATGAATGCAGAGGAATATTTGCCGATTGGTTTCGTTTCCCATCTTGTTGTGTTTGTATTTGTTACGATTTACCAGAATCAAATATCTTATATCGAACCACGAAAAGAAAAAGTCGCTTGTAAATTACATTAAAAACAATAAACTATTCAACTATTTTGCTAAATTCAAAGACAATACCAATGTCTATCTTTATCCACTTTACCAGATTAACAGTCGAATCCCTTTACCAGATTTGCTGGAATTTAAAACACCGGTAGCTTTACATGATCCAATTAAAGGATCTAATTAATCATGAATAGATTATTGGTCCAATTTAAGAAAAGGCCACTTTGACCATTTCTGGTTGACCAGTTGTTTTAAATCCATTCCAGCTTAAAATTGTTAAATAGCTGGAAAGCTGATTAACTACCAGTTTTGGGTTTGACATGTGCTTAGTAAAAACAAAACCCATTGACTAGGAATTAACTTGCTGGTGCAAATTAAAATCAATTGGACTCAATTTAAGTTGAACAATTGACATTGAAGTGAGAATTAGTTATTATTAATTTGATTGTCTTCATTTGATAAGGAATGTAAAATAATTAAATTTATTGGTAACAGCAACTTGTTGCTAACCCAAAAGATTAGTTTGGGTTACAAGACTCTGTAATGCCAATTAACATAAACATGTAATACTTTTGTTTTTACCAGCTCAATGGATGTAACCAGCAATCTAAATTGATTAGACTGGTTGGATTGATTAAGATTTTAACCTTTCATAGTCCATGAAATGTAAGGCTGACGGTTCATGATGCTTTGATCGTGTTTCAATGAAAAGTTTAATCAAAATGATTGAGTTAAACCTTGAACTCATCTATTTTTAGTTGCACACAAATTACATTGAATAACTGATTCCTTAATAGCAATTATGTAAACTGTGAATACAATTTGGGTGTTTTGCCTATCTCATGTTTTCATGCCTTTCCATCAAGAATTGCCTCTCAATCTGGATAACCCTTGGTGATAAAACAGACACAAAATATCAAATTATAATCAACAGCATATGGTTTAGATATTATTGTTTCATGATACTGATAATAATGATTAAACCTATTCATCATGACCGTCATTAATTGTTTCAAATATGTTGTTGGGCAAACAAATATATTTATATATGAAGAAAAAAGGTAACACAATCAACAGCATTAGCTTTAATCATTTTAGACAATCGTTGAAAATGTTTTTCACTTTCACCCAACAAATGATGGATTGAAAATTATCATTAGCCAGGTAATACGGTAATTACAGAAGTGTCTTTGTGTGGCGTTGATTAATCAAGTGTGTTCTGTTGATTTATAATATAATTACAGAGACAGCAAAGAATAAAAATGTTTTCTCTTCTCTTGGCTTCTGTTTCGCTATCAATTTTGTATGGAAACAGGTTTACACTTTGAATCATTGAGTATAAAAAGATATTTTTCTTGATCATTTTTGGGTTCCCTTCTTGTATTGTTTGCCATTCACCATTCAACTTGTACTACCAAATTTAAAGGTAGCTTGAAGCAGTTTGTACCTTTTTAAAATTAATAGATTGCTACCCATTAATAAAAGTTTTGGCGTTTGATTATTATCACTATTATTTACTTAATTGTGCCTGAGCGAAAAAGAAAAATATTCAAGTGTTTAAACAATCAAATAGGAAATACAAAGAGAAACAGGAGTCAGGTTAACAGTTATCAGGAAATTAGATTGACATAGTTGAATGTTTAACTATCGAGTTAAAGTGTAAAACCAGAGGCACAATTAACCATGACCAGATATTAGATTAAACTGTAAGTTTCAATATTTACAATTTACATTTCAATAAACAATTCCTTGCAATAATCAAAAGTGCAGGCAGATTACACATTTGTCAACCTAACAAACATGGCTGAAAAGGTTTAAAGCAGGCTCATCACTTAAAAGAAAAAAGAAATTACTTTGACATTTAAACGCCAAATCAACTGTTGCCTCCAAATTACCAATAAATGATGACAGTTTTAGGAAAACACAAGAATCGATGAAAACTTATTTCGATGGATAATAATTGAAAATTATAATATAATCATTTATAAATAGCGTCAACGATGATCAAAAAAGTGACATCTTTAACCTGAAAATTTTTTGAAAAAATCACATATGTCCTGCGCATGAGTACCAGCCAGCCCTGACCCAGCCTTTGCTTCAACTGGGTTTGTCTCTCAATTTATCGTTTCTTCTTTCTATCATCTCTCTCTCTCTCTTTCTGCTTCTTTGTCTTCTTCAATTTTTCATCTTCTTCGCCTTCATCTTCATCATCAAACGTCTTCGTATTCAGTCCACAAAGTTTGAAAAAAAGTTTTTCTAGAAAAGTTTCTTAGTCAAGCTTCTTACCTCAAACCCAATAAACCAGCTTTTTTACCTCCTAACCCTTATTTCGTTTTAGTCTATCGACTTGCTGCATTCTTTTTACTTTTACTCATTTTTTTGTGAAACTTTTCCCTGATTTCAATTCATCTTAAAATACAATGGATACTAACAAGAGCGGATCAAAGCCCAATTTAAATGAATCTCACATCCCTTTATTAGAAGAGGAAGGTAAAATTGATCATCCTGAGAAAGAAGAAAAAATCGAAATGGAATCTAAAGTAGATGGTGACAAGGATGAAAAATCTTCCGACGACAAGAAAGACGATGATAAAAAAGGTAAGATTATTTTCAAATGTTAACTCTTAGATTGGTGAAAATTTTTTCATTTTCTTGACCATTTGCAAGTTTCAACCGCCGTGCGTCATAACCTCATCAATCTTCATGATTTTCCCTTACATGCTCATGTAATTTTTCCTTTTGCTATCAATATTTTTCTCTAAAATTTTACCCCATCAAAATGACCATTAGCAGTTATATCTATTTTTCTTAGCTTAATGCAGCTTGCAGGGTTTAGTCATTAGTTCAGTATGAGGAATAGTTTTGTTGCATTAGATTTTGCCTCTTTTATTATGATTTAGTCTTGATAGTAATACCTAAGAAATAGCTTATAGATTACTTTTATTACTGCCATTACTGATTTTACGTAATATAAATGTTGCATGTTTTTAAAATTATGATCGCCGTTTCCAAAGAAACGTTCCCATTGATTAATCCTTAGCCGTATGTTGATTTTTAAATGTTGTTAGTTAACGCTTTTTTTTGTCTGACTTCGCTTTTTAACCTCTTAGTTAACGAACAAACTTAACATTTGATTTAAAAATGGCTTCCATTGAGAGTAAAAGATTCCTCTTTTTTAAAAAAAAAGAGATATCTTGAAACGATAATAAACACGGCCATATTTTAACGGCCTTCATTGGCCTTACCCAACGCCCCTTTTGCTCTTTCCTCCCTTTTTCAACCCGCCTTTCTTTTCACTTGTCTTCACTTTCTTAGGTTCGCATTGACAGAAAAGAAGTTGAGATTCAAAATTAGAAGAAATGAGATAGAAAATGAGAAGAGAAAGTCTAAATAGACATTACAATGACAAGAATTTGAAAGCAACCTTTCGTGATCTTTCATTTCTGTTGCCCTTAGCTTTTCCCTTAGGTTCTCCCTCTCTTTACGTGACCTTAAACAGACCATCTAGGCTGTTGTTGGCCCATCAGTTTGATCATTTTTTCAATTTAATCTGCTTCAATTGTTTTTTAAATGGCTGAACAGCTTTTGACTGTTTACATGAAACTTTTAAATCGCTTTCGCCAAATCTTATATTCTCATTTTAATTTATCTGTTTTGTATCTGTAATTAATTTTTGCACAATGTTTTATCATCTTAACAGACAAGAAGAAGGCTAAAAAAGAAAAGACTCCCAAAGAGAAGAAAGAAGGACCCAAAAAGACTCCACTCACTTGCGCTCAAAACTGTACAATTGGGTTAAATGTATTGGATCGAGATGAAAAGCACATCAATGACCATGTGAACATTTATTTTGAAGATGTTATTGCTGAAGCTGATTCTCTTCACGGATTTGAATTCATCTGGAGAGTAACTTACCTCATCTTCACCAACTCACGATGCTGGTTCTATGGTTTGATAACAGCCGTCCTCGCACCCTTCTTAGCCATCTTTTGGGCTTTAATCTTTGCCATTTTTTCAGCCGCCATGGTTTGGATTCTGATGCCACTTTTCAAACTTTTTGAGATAACAATTCATTATGCACACAAGGTATGTAACTTTCATCAGATTTCCTCTCATATAACATCAATTTGTATGAGAGAGACAAGAAAACAAACGCACACACCCTTAATCATCACCCTCATCACTCTCATCGCCATCTCTCCATCAACCATAATCATATTCATTCCTACCAGCTCAATCATCTCCTTCCCTTTGACTCAGACAATATCTAGTTTAGTCATTTTCATTCCCAATGCTTCAACTTACCTTCTCTCTCCTGTTTTTTCCCTCCCCTCCATCAATGGCGTATAAAGCCAAGTAAATTTGGTTCCACATGAGATATTTTTGGTCAGGATTTCCGGTTGAACCATCCCAATCTAGTCAAACTAATTACTAGCTCTATCTCCTTCTCTAGTAAACTTTTACTTTCATCTCTTTCGTTCCCTACGCTTTCATTTTCGCTTGATTATATGCATCTTCTGTGACAGAATAGTGTTCCCTTCTTTCATTACCTTTTAGTTAAATTTTGTCATCTAAATTAACTATATATATATTCAGCTTTCTTTGTTATTTCACCTTCCAATAGACCCTTAAATGATCTCGCAAATAGACTCAACAATTGCACTAGGCTAACTAAACAAAACTACAGATCATTGCATACACATTATTTTTTTCGATCATTTTGAATTTTACGGTTAACATAACAGGAATAAAATTGTTCCACAATCAGTTAATTACTTGTCCTCATGATTGTATAAAAGTAAGCCATATTCAGGGAATCTTTCAATTGTTCAAGACATTAAATGCTTGACTTAGCTCAAACTTGCAACTTGCTAGTAAGTTTTATTGTCACTACTTATCATTAGATTTAGCTGAATATTTCGATTAACCTTGATTTGAAATATATTTCCTTCATTTTAATTATAATAACAAGCTTTTTAATGATGTGCCATCGCTGTGATGTACATAAATAAAGCAATTTGCGTATAAATTTCAAGAAGCAGTATTGTACTGATGAGTAGTTTTGTACAAAGTTTATTGTTAGCAATTGTGTTTTGAGTAGAAATTTCAAAATGAATTCCATAAAAATTGCAGAGTTGTTGTAAACATCAGAGCCATTGTTAAACCTGACCATCGAGCCGAAAACAGTGAAATTAGGACTAAATTGTGAGAAAAAGCACTGGGCACTGAAGTAATTCAACTCCTGTTTTCGAGTCATTCAGATATGAGTTTATGAACAACAAGAAAGGTTTGAAGAAGGGAAGTTGATGAAAATTATTTTTCAATTTCTTCTCAATCAATATGAATTCATTGATAAGTAAAGAATAGTACGAAATTGATTAAAAGTCCCCTCTGTTTTGCTTGGTATTAAATGTCTTAGCTGATTAGGTTGCATTATTAATGATTGAATCAAATGAGGAAAAATTTACATTCAATTTGCCAATCATTAAAAAATGAAACTGAGTTTTGATTAAGCTGTTTCTCAGGAATTTGCAAAAACACAACAATAAAATTGAGTTATTCAAATTGAAACTGTAATCTACTGTAATTAACCCTCAATCATCTCCCAACCATCATCATGTTAATTATCTCGTTTCTTCCCATAATAAAGCAATTTAATCATTCAAATTAATTACATTATGTTACATTCTTTCCTTTTACTTTCAGTATTGGAACGCGGTTGTTCGGTGCCTTTTGGATCCAGTTTTCGCAGCAGCAGGATTATTATTTGGAAACATTCGGACACGAAGTGAACAACATGTTCATTCTCATAATGTTTAACTCCAATGAATAGAATCAAGAAACAAAATTCTCTTTTGCTCGCATTTTTTCTGTCTTAGAAACCAATAATTTTTAGCAAATTGTAGCTCATCATCATTCTCCTTAGTTTCCCTCACTCCTCTGTAACCTCATCTTCAATCATCAAAACAGAATTTATTTTACTCTCGAACCTCTTAACCTTTTTCTGATGATGTATCCTCTCTCAACCTTCCCTCCTCGATAATAAGGTTGAAAAAAGACGTTACTTCAACAGTAACTAAACGAACCAAATCAACCAACAGCCACCATAATCATGACCATCAAAGCACAACCTCAACCACAGATGACCCAAGAAGCAAATTATCAACAACCACCCATCGGACTGCAACAAATCAGCCTCTTCCTCATCTACAGTATTTTGCTGATGAGTAAAATCATTTCCAAAATAACTATTTTTATCGTCATCATCTTTTCTCAATCAACAATTTAATTTCTTCACCATATGTTAATGATTTAGCAACTTATTGAAAATAATATTCATTAATATTTTAAACATTTGCTCGTTAATTTATTTCAATATTACAATATTACATCGATTGATACAATTTCATTTTTTACAATCTTATATTAGAAAAACCTTAGCCTCTTCATCTTTCATTCAACTGAAACACAATTAACTATGGCCATTGCCATTATCTAGTAATGGATTATTCCGATCGTATATCAGTTATCTGGAATAATTAAAACTCGGATTCATTTGGATGTATCAAGATAGCTTACAGTAAAACCATTAAGTGAACTGATAGCTTTTGGCGATTTCAATGTTGGCTGAAAATTGATCACATTTTCGTTGAGCGTAAATTTTAGATTTTTCAAGCTATTCGAAGATTAATTTTGCACCAATCAATATCCATGCTTTTTCCCATGTTTCGGTTCGAATTGAGATTTGAAAATTTTGCTAATTTAGCTGTTAGCTGCGCTATTTTTGAAGTCGATTATTCATCATTGGAGTTGCACCGTATAAATATCAAGTTAACGCATCTACAGTTGATTTGATTCATCTTCATCTTCTCTCTTTCACTCAACATATCATGTATCACTATTTTTCTTAATTTTGATTATGTTTTTGAATAAACAAAATCATATTCATTCTCAATTTTCGCCCAACAATTTATTTTTAGGACTCAAAATACATGCAATCAATTGCTCTTCACTTGATTTATTAGCTTCAATATCAACAAGCAACCATTCCCAATTTTACTTACAACTAATCACACAGCTTTCAATGTTAACTACAAATAATCAAAGTCATTTAAGAAAAGAATCTTGTATTCACTTAAATTGTTTTCATTATTAATCATAACCACAATAATTCAATTGAATGTTGACAGCTTTTAAACAGCATCCATAGTCTATAACTTGTTTACAAGCAATATCATCTTCAACTATTATAATCACAATTTCATGGTTACAAATTCAATTAAATCATCAGTGATGTGTTTATTTATCTCATTCAAGTACTCAAATCCAAAAATGATCACAATATTTATCTTCAATGAAAATTCAAATGTAACTAATGTTTCAAATGATTTCCCATTTATACCTTATTGGGTTCAATGTTTCATTAAAAGCGCCCAAACTGTTAATCTCTCGTTACATTTTGGGTGAAAATTATTGTGACCGAAATTGTACCTTAAAGATGCCAATTATCTAGTAAATGTGATGCTACAATCAACTAATAGTCATCATCTAATCATATTTAAGTTGCTCTTTTCGTGTCAAGTGGTTAACCAAATTTGGTCCGATTGAAGGCCTCATAATTGAAGCCAGTTATTTAAGGTTAGTGGCTGAATGTACAGCAATTTAGTCATCATTTAAATCGACTTTGCTGCTTTATTTAACTATGTATTACTGTTGGACTGATTATACGTCCATCCATGATTAAGCCAATTTACATCCAATTCACTTCTTAACTTGATTTAATAGTTAAATTAAATCATTCTAATTGAGAGTAATTTGCTTTTGCAATGGATTCGTAGAAAAATATTCAATTTGATTTATTTGTAGTTTTGAATTAAAATTAGTTTATGAGTCTGTTTATTGCTAATTTTACTTGATATTAATACTGCAATTTCAAGTTTAAACCTTAAAACAGTTGATTAATTCATGAAATACAATTGTTTTCACCAATTAAAAATTCATTTAAAAACATTGAAAGGTTTGAAAACTAGTAATTTTAATTCACCAGCTTTACATGAAGTGCTAGTTAGGATTGACGCAAAATCAATCTTAACGAGCAAATTTCAATAAGATTGGATTTGATTGAGAAACCATCAAATTATTGTTATTCTTTAAACTCAGAGGCTGTTTCATTCCAGATATTTTTAGATACAAGTTCAGGCTGCAGCTATTTAACAGAAATACATTGAAAAACTGAAATTCTAGTAGAAAAAATAAAACTATTTCTGTAAGCAAACCAATTCTCATAATTGTAGCAGTACTGAGCAACAATGTATTAAGTGATAGTTAAACCACTGCATCGAGAAGTTATGAGATATAAACTCGAGGGCGAAGCCCGAGTGTTTTATCTCATAGCTTCGAGATATTGTGGTTTAACTGATTTAAACCACTATGTAATCTAATCTCAACACCTTTTTTCAATTTTCAAACCAAAATTTTGTCTTGATTTTCCATTGCTTTCAATGGGTTTTCATATTTTCATTTTAGGTTTCTTATCATTTTCATTTTTACTTTTTACTTTTTTTATCAGGTCTAATCACTCTCTTTAGAGCAAACTGTGCTTATTTAGTTAACAGTGTTAGTTAACTATTAAGTTAACCAATTTCAAAATAGCACCAGATTAAACAATTTAACCATTTGATTAAATAAAGGTTACCTCAAACGTAGTGGTTTAAATTGCAATAGAGATTGTATCAAAGAGCAATCGGTGAGTTGAAATCAGTGATCACTGTAATCATATGTTTGCCATGTTGCTTTGACTAACGAGCAAAGAGTAACAAGAGACTGCACGATGATGTAAGGGGTGCAAAATGAGATAAGGGCTAGTTTAACCTCTCGCTGATAGATGGCAATAAAAAAGAAAGGCAAAGAGAGAGAGAAATTAAAAAGCAAATTAATCTCTTTAATTCAAAATTAATTTTTTATAATTTTTTCAAAATTGTCTTTCTTTTTTTAGCTTCCTTCAATGCCCTCTATCAGCGAGAGTTTGCGTTAGCCCTTATCTCATTTTACACCCTTTACCTCGTCGTGCTATCTCTTGCTCCTCTTTGCTAACGAGTGAGACTGGTGTGTGTTGGTTGAATCATCGCCTAAAAAGGTAACATCTAGTTTTTGGCTTGTTGTTTATTATTATTTGTACTGTGTAGCTGCTTCTTTTCACTTTTAAAATGGTAAGTCATTTTATTTAATTTAATTTGCTTATTTAGATGTTTAATTAAAATTGTTAACTGTTTTCTTTGAATAGGCCTCTGGTACAGAATGGATTGATGTTTTACAAAGGAAAGGAATCATTAAGAAGGATGAAGCCACTATTGATGATCAAGATGAGTTGACTTTACAATCATCGGAGGGAGGATTTAATGATAACCAGGATAAAATTGTGGCTTACTTTGAAAAACCCAAAAGTGATTCTAATGAAAATAGTGACGATGATGAAGATTTCCTTGACCATTTAGGAGAAGACGATGAAAGAGCTTTCCATGAGTACCGGCAAAAGCGCCTGGCTGAGTTGAGATTACAAGAAATGAAGCCAAGATTTGGTGAAGTCATTGAGATTACTAAGCAAGATTATGTTGATCAAGTAAATAAAGCTGGTGAAGGTATCTGGGTGGTTCTCCATGTTTATCGAGAAGGGTAAGTATTTTGAATTTAACTAATGGCTACTATTAAACTCGAGAGTTATGTACAGTTCGATTGCATGTATCAGTGTAAACATCGACATTGCTTACATTGAAAATCCTAGTATTTAGTCTTCCACCCAATTTTTCGCAACCAAACAGCTTATTATTGTGAAATTAGTTCAGTTTATAGCTGAGCCTTTCAGACCTGTTTTCACAGAAATTTATTAACTGACTTTCTTTATTTATTTACAGTGACACTTTGTGCTCATTGATCAATAATCATCTTAGATATCTGGCAATGAAATTTGTAACCACCAAATTCATCAAAAGTCTGGTGCAACTTTGTATTCCTAATTTCCCGGAATCCAATTTACCAGCAATTTTTGTATATTACGAAGGCGAGCTGAAAAAACAAATCCTCGGCTCAGACTCATTTGGTGGGACTAATCTCAAGCAAGACGGTAATATCAACTAATCCAGAATTTTTAAGAATTATAAATTGATCTTTTTCTTTTTCCTGATTATTTTTACATTTTCAGATTTAGAGTGGATGATTTCAGAGACTGGTGCAATCAAAACAAGCCTCGAATCAGACCCAAGAAAAAAATCTTTTAAACCAAGAAAACATTACACATGTTTAGGTGGTTTAGGTGGAGGTCGAGATTCTGACAGCGATGAGGATTAGAAAGGGGTTCTAATTTAACTCGAATCGTATTTTATTCGAATTACTTACAAAGTATACAAAAATCAAATTTAATGTATGCATTGTGTGGTACGGTTTAGCCAATTATCAAATTTGCTACATCATCTTTGATGGCCAAGCTCACTTATGAATTCGGTTTTTACATACTTTGAATAAATCTTCCCATGAATTATACTGAATCTTGAAATAAAAAATCACTAATTTAAGTAATTTAAAGTCAATAAATGAGCAAAAAACATGACTTTACATAGCTACATGCATTGCTACAAGTTATGAACCTATGAAATTTTTTTCTGTGATCGATAACCAGACCTCTTACTAAAATTGAACGAAAACTAACTGAACCGAAGCTGTTACAACCTAAAACAAGCTAAAACTTGGAAGAATTTCAAAGAAGAAAATCACCAACCAAGGAAAATCCAAACCATGCAGAATATCGAGTCTATTCAATAATCTTGAACTTAATTCAACCACACAATCCTTTTGCAAAAACTGATAGACAGCTTAACTAAACTAAACTTTTTGAATTAAGCATTTTAATTTTTTATTATTAATTTGATCTTTTATAATCACTTTTACATCAATTAACGATTGTTTGACCGGAAAATCTTGACTGGCTATGTTGAAGTAATCATCAGGTACTGTAACCCTTTTGCAAAATATCGAGGGTGCACTATAACCTGTTATTAAGGAAAACTGTATTAAGTGTTAACGTGTCAAAATTCATCTTTTAATATGAGAAAATTTATCATTATATATTTTAATGCTTTGCTATGCTTTATAATGATAGAAATATCTGGCTTGTTATCAGTTACCTGATTTCTCACCAATTTTCTTGTGAGGAGACGTGGCTATCATGTAATATAATTTTTAAAAGAGTATTTTAAAGTTATACAAGTATTTCATCAAAGAGTAACTATACAGAAATGTTCATAGTAGGAATCAATTTATCTCTAAGCCTTGTCATTATTTCACTAGATGTCGAATCAACGAGTTATACTCTCTGTGTTGAATAGTATCTATAACGCATCAATAATAACTGCTTCTTGGTCCACTGGTACCATGTCTTTGGTTTGCTTCATAGTTTCTTTTAATTTGCTGATAACCTGTTGAATCTGGTTGTATGATTGTGTTCTGCTATTAATAGTCAAAATATCTCGACTCAATTCGTGGGATTGTTCAATAATTTGGCGAGTGTCATCGATTGTATCTTCAATTTCATTAGATAGATCAATTATTTGCTTTGTAAGTAATTCATCCTCATCAAGATTGCCACTGATCTCTTCATAAATTTTTTCCTCTTCTTCGAGAAAATCTCCGACACATTTCTAAAAAGGAATATTGAACACAATTAGAAAATTATTACGATTAAATACACAGCATTTGATAAAAAACAAACCAAAACATACCTTGAAAAAACTGAAGAGGACATCATCAACCTTTCTGGTAAACTTATCAAGACGAGCAACCCTCTCATTAACCAACTTACTGTTGAAACGATAGTCTCCTATCAGCGTCTGAGAAATTTCATTGAACACTGATTCTAAAGTCACTTCAGGATTATCCATGGATAAAACGTTAAATGAGAACCGAATTACTATTGGCAAAAGCTGAGCAAAACAAAAACACAAACGATACACTTTTCCCGCCAATATTTATATGTAAAAGGAGGAGCTTTTACTAAACCGCACTTTTCAAGCAGTTGATAAACATGTGATTTAAATTGATTCACAGTAAAACAACAAATATAAATATTTTATTCTCACGAAATTCATCAAAAATATCTTCAATATGAACATTTAAAATTATGAGTTGAATCTTATTTTGTGAGAACAAAACTCTCTTCAAATCTTGTGGCCCAGCCAACAGAGTAAACAAATTGATTGTACATAAATTTAGTTGAAGGGATTTGTAAATACATACATGTATTTAGTGATGAAACAATGATAACTTTCATCATTATGATTATTAAAAAAATAAGTGTCAACCTGTTAAGCCCAACCGCCCATGGATCCACCAGATGAGTAACCACCGGACGATTGACCACCAGACGAGTATCCACCACTTTGGCCCTCCATTTCGTGTGAGCTCATCATTGGCATCATCATCCCTGAGCCTCCGCTCCATCCACCGCCACCTGAGCTTCCCCAGCCACCTCCACTGGCTGCCATAAACTTGGCTAACAAGCTTTTCAAATCGGGCATTTCTTTCTGTTTAGTGAACTTCAACACTCTGACAAAAGTGAAAAAATGAACATTTAACAATCAAATAGATTTGCTGTTTGATAAAAACCTGAAATTATCAAAATAAAATACCAAATCTACTTACGGTAAAGGCAATGGTAATGGTATTGGAAGTGGTAATAGAATTGTCTTCTTCCTGGAAATCAAAAGAAAGCGATTCGTTTAGCTCAAATTGGCTGTAAAATGTTGTCATATGGTGAAAAAAATTGCAGGATCAACTTACTTTGGCATTAAAGCTAACAATGGAAGAATCTTTTTCAACTTTTTGATTGCAAGTAATTTACCAGCTTCAGTTTGCCTGATATTTTCCGAGAATATAAGCCAACAAAGAGTAACAAGCAAAAGAAAGACTACTGGACGATCAGTCAGACGATGGTGTAATTTCATCCCACAGCACTTCATGGTGAATTAAAAAAAGTTGTGAATACTGAACACAGAGGATGGATTAAATTATTTAAATTCAACGGAGAACCAGGTGACAGGATTATCAATTCCGGACGATGAATTGAACAAAAGCAAAAATGAACAAGTCCAACCAATTTTCACTTTTAAACCTCGGATTGAAACATAACCATAACGAAGGGACAAGAACAATTGCGATTCCACGTTAAATTCGATGTTAACACTAAACCAACTCAATTAACAAGCAAATGCATCTGCAATCGATGGATGGACATGTTTTGGGCTTTTATATCGATCGAATCGCTCCATCCTGATCGTTCTCATCGTGTTCATGTTTTGTCTCTCCTCTTCATTATTGGTTCCTCCTTGAAATCTCACACACGTCCGAATACAATGTAGATTTATAATTTATAATATTTATCTAAGCATATTATCATCTCTTACTCCTGCTAATTGAGATCGGGTTTTAATTTTTACCTTTTCTTTTTTTGCTTCTGTTGTTATAGCTCACTACAATTGCTATTATCACTTGAATAACTTCCTTCAACCTAAAACTTGACAACAGGAGATGGAGATAAGGATGAGGATGATTCAGATAGAGTTAAAAGGAAGGCCCAAGAAAAGTAAAAGTAACCCACCTTTATCAACAAATTTGGGAGGTTGGGACACTTCCGCTTTTTTGCATTAAAAACCACTCGAAAAGGATTTTTTTTTCACTTCACTTCATCATTCAATCAATTGATATTGAATTGACAATCGGATAAGAATGATGAGAAAGTAAATTGGTCAACAATAACACTTAGCCTTAGTTTGGATACATGAAGAGAGGACGAAACATTATAGATACATTTACTTTCATATTGACCTAATCACAAGTAAAGTAAATCACAAAAGAATTGTAGAAAATCAATTTTTATCATGAATTACGATAATTTTATTGTTAGTGTTCAATGTTTTGAGCGATAGCGAATGGTTCAATAGTGAATAAATAACCCACTTTTGCACTAGAAATCATTATATTAATCATAAAATTTAAACACTTATCTCAACATTTCCTATCATCGGCCGTTTTTTATAAAAATATTTTCAATTGGAGTCGATAATCCAAACATTAACAGCAAGATTCTTTGCTTTTATATTCATTATCTTTTGCTTTAATCCTGGAATCCTTCAAATTGACTATTCAACTCATGTACACGTCTTAATCAATATTTTAATTTTACATAGTGTCTACTATTTTAGGCTTATTTAATCAAAATAATCGTCGGTTTATCTTATTTGGTTTTAATGTTTACATTTGTATATTTTTTTATCGTCTAGTTTTCATGCATCTTCATCGTGGCTAATCAATGTTAACGGTTGGACAAGTTTATTTGCTTACAGCAATTATCTACATATCTTAATAGCAATTGAAATTGCTATTAAGATCAAGGTTGTACGAATCTTGGCGAAGTAATTTTTTTGCTTGAAAAATGACTTTTTTCTTGATTTTTATTGTCATTTTAAAGCGATCCAATATGATGGATACATTTGATTATTTTTATATCAATGGTCATGGTTTCCATAAATATCTTATTAATGCTCTAAATTGTTTTAAATTTAATTTCTGTTGATTGACTAACTTGTTATAAAGGTTTCTCATTGTTAAACCTGTTGATTTGTAATGTAAAGCAAAAACGTGTCAATTGTTGTCCCTAGTAAGGAGTAAATAGGAAGTAAATGAAACACGTTATTTGATTGTATTTATTATTGAATATAAAATATTAATAGTTGAATTGTGATGATGATAATGTTTGATTGAGTTCAATGTTGACGAGGAAGAATTGTGATTTTACGTGCAAAAGGTAAAAGGTAGGTAAATATTGTCATGATGTTGACTGGTTTTGGGCAACAAAACAAACAAAAATGTTCCTGAATCCATCAAAGATGAGAACAAAAGAGTTATCCTCTCTATTCATTCATCCATCATCATCTTCATACCAAACAATCAAATAAGATTGCTGAATAGTTTGAAACACTTAACAGGTCTAATACCACTTGGAAAAATTAAATCAATTGATGATTCTATTAAAAATATTTAACTTTCCTTTTCTGATCAACGGTCTTTTAATGGTCTACAACTTTTCTGTTAATACAATCAAGTAAACTGTTGCGAAATTGATCAAGCTAAAGCATTGATCAGACAACAATCAGATAGCAACAATAAATTTCAATCATTTCAATCTTACCACAAAACAAAACAAAACTATTAAGCTAGTCAGAGTTAGATTGAGAGTCAATTTGTGAACTTTGCTTCATTTTTGAACCACTTATCGACTTCAGATCAATGAAATAGGGAAAAAGGTAAAATATAATAAATTAATCATCTAATTAATCATTTCTTTTTAAATCATCGGCGATGTTAAAATCAATGAATCTCAATGGACATTAACTTGATGTCTATTAGAATATGGTCCCTTTATATGATCTCCAACGCCATCTATTGCTTTCATAGACTCGCTTAAATTCAGTCTGATTCTCTTTTGTTTTTTACTCGTGAATTAACTCTCGGTGTTCCAATATTTCTTTTCAATTTTATTGAACCTTTTTAATAATAAAAAGTTGATTATTTGTAACTCGAATCGTTTTAGTTCAAGTTAAACCATCTTACCTTAAATTCATCATGTATATCGTGAAAAATTCGCCTGTTACATCACAGGCGAATCCATCTAAACCTGGTACAGAACCTCTAAACCAATCTTTCATTTTGTTGACTACAACTAATCCTACTGTTGATCCAGTCAGTACAAGTGCTACTAAACCATTTACTAATATAATTACGACTGGACCTCCGAATGCGAATGCACCTCCGCTCAAATACATACTCATTCCTTCTCAGAAGACTGTACAAAATCCCAATACAGGTCAACAAGCAAATCTCTCATTGAATACTGGTGTTAAAACAATAACTTTTAATACGATGCCATCTGGTGCTCCAAATGTAAATCTTCCAGCGGGAACAAATTTGGTTCCGTTAAATTCAAGATCTATGATAAAACCAATGGGAAAACCTGCTCCTACAAAAGTAACTGCGCCTATTACTTCACCCAATAAGATTAACTTCATTGTTCCACCTACTCAGTTCGCTCCCACAGTTCAGACACCTTTTGCCATCACCAATGCACCAAATAAAGTTCCAGTTGTAGAAAATCCGACTATATCGAGCACAAATGCTGAACAAACAACCCCAACGATTGAATCTAAGTCACCTAAGAATTTACAAGTAATCAATAATCAAGTCTCTAATAATCCAACATCAAAATCTGACACTGGTCAAATGAAAACTTTGATCACTTATTCAAAACGAAGTCCGACACTACTAATTGACAGTACTCAACAGCAGCTTATTTCTGGCTCAGAGAAAAATGATTCAGTATCTCATCCAGCTTCCAATTTAAGTGGTAAAAGTGCCAATAAAAAACCAATGCAATTTTCAAACGTTCCCTCAGTAAATGCTACTACACCAACTACACCAACTCGCAGACGCAAGGCTGATTTAAGCGAAAAAGGTTCAATTTTGGCGGTCAAAAAAAGTAAAGACGATAATCAAACTAATTCTGATCAATGTACAATTGAAGAAAATAAGTCAACTGATGGAGTTACCAAAGTAAGAAAAGTTATCGCTTCGAGAAATATCCAAACATCGGACAAAGCAATCATCAATACAGCGGCTCATGAATTGAAAAAACTATTAGCTCGTCGAGAATTATTGCTCAAACAGCTGAGTTCAAGTTGCATCAGTCTTGGTAAAGTTGAGTATAAGCTAACCATTGCTGGATCACCTATAAACATTCAGGAAATGTATTCTCGTATAGCCTCATTTCAAAAACAATTTGAAGAAGATCTCAAACGATTAGACTGGGCAGTTAGCGCCATGCATAAACTTTACTCTGAATTGGCTCCTAAAGATGAAATGAGATCTACTGAAGAAATCCTTAAAGACTTGATGGAACCAGCTGAAGGAGTACCAGAAGATCCGCGGTCAAAGTATGATCGATTCAGAGCTTCGCCTACCAAGTCGATTAGTCGAAGTCGACCTAGAGTTAAGACGCCTCGTAAACCCTTGAAAAAATATTATTATGAAGGCGAAGAAGGGTGTCCTGAATCATCTTTTGAGGATAGAGTAATCCCAGACAAAGACCCTAACGATGGAAAGTTTCACTGTGAACTATGTTCCAAAGTTTTTCTTAAGCAGATTTCTCTCGCCAAACATCTCGAATTTGACCATCCAGTGAGTCTTGGCTTGGAAAAAAAATTAGGTGTTAGTCGTTCTCGAAGTCCAAAAAGAGCGCATTGCTGCACCGATTGTGATAAAAGTTTCCATTCAAATATAATGCTTCTCATTCATCGATCTAATGAACACGATGCCAATGATAGCTATGAATTGAGTAGGGAGTCGCGAACCTATTCAAGAAGGACCTTATCTGACTACAAGAGCAAGTTAAACGACGAACAAGAGACCAAAGTGACTAATGAAACATCAAATAAAGCCAACAGATATGGAAGAGCAAAGAGAAGAACACTTATGAACGATAATAAAAAACCTGAAAAATGTGACGATGACATTTTTTTACCCAGTAGTATGATGGACCATTCAAACTCTAGTAGTGTACGTTCATTTTGGCGAGATGCTGATTTATTTGACCCTGACATACCCATCGAATGTTCAGCTGATAATCCGATCATCCTCCTCAAGCCTTTGTCCAAAGAAATCATTGATGCATATGTTAAACGATAATTGAATATTTCAAGAGACTGAATTATTGTCGGTGATAAAACGAGCCTAAATATATTTGTTTCAACTCCAGTTAGCTCCAGGTGAGCCAAAATGGTTTCGTATCCACAATTTACTGCAATTCAATGAAAATAAAGCCACCAGATTCTGATCACCAGTTACGAACTCAAAACAGTTAAATCTCAGTAACTTTAATTGGCTTATTTCTGATGGTAATAAATTTCTATTACTAATAATAATGACAAAGAGTTTATTTCATAGTTGAATAAGCCAAATGGAGATTTTTAAACTAATCTCAAGTTTATTGTTTTGTATCTAGTTTTGTAATTTTCTTTAACTTAAACTAACTTCATAACTATATTTAGTCATTTTTTGACTCGATTCAAAACCAATTGTAAGCAAAAACGGATATATTCAGGATTACATCTTA
This sequence comes from Tetranychus urticae, assembly GCF_039701765.1. Classification (NCBI taxonomy): domain Eukaryota; kingdom Metazoa; phylum Arthropoda; class Arachnida; order Trombidiformes; family Tetranychidae; genus Tetranychus; species Tetranychus urticae. Next base: position 3,828,072 of record NC_142959.1, read on the forward strand.
TCACCGAAAAGATTAACCAAACATTTTTGTCAGCTATAAATTCATCTCAATCTTTGCCGCCATTATTGACTTACAGTAGAGTAACCCTTTATTTTATAGATTTTCATTTTTTGGTCAAGGTCTTAAAATGGCCTGCTGTGACTCGACAAGTCAAGACCATTGAAATTCTATAAAATTAAGGGTTACCTTGCTGTAATTATCATGTTTTCCCTTTCATCACTACCCTTATGAGATCTTTGTATTCTCAATGGACACAAATTAACTGAATCTAAAAATTCAACTTGATGATTAAATCGCCCATCATGTACAATTAATGTTTCATCTTTTATTTCTTTATTCAATTAAGATTTTATGTTCCTGAAAAATGGAACCTACTGTTTTAAAATAAATTTTTGATTAATTTCAATTTTAATTTCCCTTACAATGTTGCATTTGAAAATACGCTTGATTTCGGTAACTAACTCATTTATTATTATTTTAAACACTCAAATATGAAAATTCCACAAAACCATAATTGTCGATATTATAGAAGAGCAAAATTAATATTCACAAAATGATGATTTCTTTCTGATTTCTGATAAATTATCAAAAATTTTCGGACAATCCAAGCAAAAACATTGTGAATACGTAAACTTTTTATTGCTGTTCTATGATCTTTGGCCTCGAACAACTGTATCCTGTACAAGCAGCCGATGACTGGCAATCGCGTGACTTCTACACTACACTAATTCCAATAGATGATTATGAAGACTCCAAAAATTATTTTGAAAGTTAAACGTCAAATCCAAAAAAAATCATAAAATATAAAAATGATTGTTACTTGAAACAAGAAATAAATGAAATTTGGAGGATATTCAGTCTGTCTTAAACGATTCACAGAAACAAGTTTATAAGGTTTGATCGATAAAGTTTATCTCTTTATATTGCTGCATTTGGAGTCTCGATTTTTGCTATCGGAACTATTTTCACATTGATCTGTTCAGAACGTCTCGAAGGGGACTAACAAATTGTAAGATATATTTGATATAATTTGTTAAATAAAGTTTTAACGCAGCATTGATTTGACAAATTGTGTAACAGGTGCAATTCAATTAATGTGACGCGTTTGAGATTTGCTTTTTTCTTAATAAACCATCATATCTACGAGTGATCAATAGATTGCATTAACAGAAGGTTGAAGTGTATAAAAGATTTCTTTATTATTGCAATAAACTGAATAGATTATTGATATCCTTGGAGGTGTGAATCATTATCTTAAAATATCTATTGAAGTGGATTTAACATGGTGACAATCATGTTCAACTAAAACTGCAACATACAAGTAACATATTTTATTGTCCTAATAAACAGAAACCAATAATAATAAATGAATGTCAATATCTAAAAATTTCTGGATAATATAAATGCATATATTAAACAAACTATATGGAAAGGTTTACTTTTATGGCTTGGTTTCAGGTTTTTGAATCAATAACCAGATTTCCAATCAATTAACAATTCTAAAGGTTCACCTTTTTTAAAATGTTCAAAGTTATTACGGAAAACTTCAGCTAAATCTTTAGGTTTAGTCAAGGCGGATATGTGTGGTGTCATTATAACCTTAGGATGAGTCCATAGAGGATTGTCAGCAGGCAGCGGTTCAACTTCGAAAACATCTAGAACAGCATTTGAAATCCATTCGTTGTCAAGAGCTTTAATTACATCAACTGAACTAATAAGAGAACCTCGACCAACATTTATCAAAGTTGGCTTTTTAGCTGAACAAACACTGAGAACATTTCCATTTAAAAGTCCAATTGTGTCTGGTGTATCTGGTAAGATGGCAACAATGTAATCAGTATTGGATAAGGCATCAGAAAGATTTGTTGTGAAATTAGTAACACCGTTCGAGTCTAGATCTTTCTTGGGTTTAGGACTACGAGCAAAAGCAGTCACCTTACAACCTAAACTAGAGAAACATTTACACATATCTTTACCAATAGAACCAAAGCCAAGAACAGTTACTGTTATTTCATCTAAACTTCGATAAATTAAACCAGATTGTTGGGATAACAATATTGACCAATCTCGAGTATGTTGATTATCTCGAAATTTGATGAAATTTCTTTCAACAGCAATAATATAACCTAAACAGTAATCAGACATGAGTTTACCAAAACTTTTTCCAGAAAATCGAGCTGCCGGTATTGATGGAAACTCTCCCGATTTGAAAAATTTAGGAAGACGATGAAAGACTGTATCCACTCCAGCATAGGTTCCTTGAATCCATTTCAATTTTGGACAACTTGTTAAAATCTGAGGCATAAACATGTTATCACCAAGAATTATTTCGGCATCCTTGAGTTTCTCCAAATCTTCTGGTTCCAACCACAAGTCACGGATGAATATACCTTCCTTGGCCTTACTTATTGGCACCAGTTCAAAGGTAACATCTTTCGGATATAATTTCTCTAATTCATCTTTAACTTTTTTAGCATTCAATTGAGAAATGATATAAACTTTAGTTGACATTTTAGTTCGAATTCTTGGACACAAGTTACTTTGACTAGTAAAAGATTGATATTGAAATCAATGAGTTGAATAGAGTGATATTTAAACTCAACCCTATAGAATTGAATTTGAACAACCCACCAGCTCACTTCTTCTTTTATAAGCTACAGCTTACTAAACTAAGGATACCAAAGAGTATAACAAGAGAGACCACTTAATGAAAAACCACTTTTTTCAATAAATTGTTGCAAAAGTCACCCCTAGATGGCGCTGAAGGAAGAAATCCAGTGTTTTGCAATGTAAAATCAAAGAGGAGCAAGAGATAGCACGACGATGTAGAGGGTTACAACTGAGATAAGAAAAGGGAAATCTCTCGCTGATAGATGGCGTGAGAAAGACTCTCTTTCTTTTTACTTTCTTTTCAATTTTTTCTCTCTCTTTTTCTCTTTCTTTTCTCTTTCTTTTCAAAATGAAAAATTACATTAAAACAATTAATATCAACAATATAAAAGACTTTTTTGACTTATTTTAAAGGAATTTAATGTTATTTTGCTTTATTTTAACAATATCGATGCTTATTTTTCTTATTGAATTATGTGTTTGTTATGATTTGACATAGAAATGCAATTTTAACAAATAATATCTGAAATGGAATCATTAAACCGAGTAGAAATAGAGAATTTTATGCATAAATTGAATTAACATTATTTATTAATTGATATTATGAGCAAAAGTGACATTACATGAAATATATTTACAAATTGATGTGATAACATAAGTGGAATATTACAAAATTGACAAATGATGTATTGATAAAGTGGAATGTTTATGAAAGTGAATCTGCACTGGACCTGGAACTTCGATTACCATATGTGTTGTGATTTCCTGATGTGATTTCCTGTTGTGATTTCCTGTTGTAATGTTGTGATGTTGTGTTGTGACTGTTAATAAGTAAACGTAAGAAAAATTTATTATATTAACGATACAAAATGCTTATAACTATCTCAAACCAAATGAGAACTTATACTCACTGTTTTATTATGATATGTATTGGACTTGGACCTTAGATAATCATATTTATTGTGATATGATGAATGAAACTACGTAAGTGTAAGAAAAATTTATTGGATTAACGATTTGAAATGCTAGTAATCATCTCAAACCAAATGAGAACTTATACTCACTGTTTTATAATGATATATCATCGAATGAGTTGATTTTGGGATCTTTCTTGAATTCCCTCACACAGTCTTTAGCATATTTGCCCACAAACATGTTGATGAGATGACGATGACATTGTTTCTTGATGATATCATGATGACAAGATGGAATGAAAGCACAATTTATATCTCTTAAGTCTATGATTAATTTGCACTTAAGAGCTTCTTCTGAAAATTTTGATGGAACATTGTCCTGTAGAGTTGAGCAGCAATCAGTGATGTAGTTGGTGAAAGGTATTGAGGCGAGAATGAGTTGATTTGCTGTATATTGTTTCAAAACTGTGAATGTATGAATATCTAAAATTTGTGGTGATTTTAAAACATCAAGACACTGATCACAAACATGGCCATTTTTTGTGAGTTTATTGATGAGGTATCCAGCGATATATGAAATTAATCCACGATTTGAAGATGAGCGATGTATTTGATGATTATCTAATGCTGAATTATCTTCACCTATGTCATCGGTTGAAAATGTGGAGAAAAACTCTGCTAAATCAGCAGTTGATGGGTTGAAAGATGAAAAAAAGTTTTGCAGCGAATTGCTCGATGTGGGTTGACTTTCTGATGATTCTTCAAAGTCAAGTGGTGTAAGGAGTGGTTCTGCATCATCTTTCTCGCAGTTGGATGAATTGAGTGACTGTGAAGTTAAAATCATGAGTTTTCTGAATACAAGGCGATACTTAGATGTTGTGAGATGCGGGTATTGATGTCGAGCTTGCCCAAAATGATTCTCCAGAATATCCTGAGTTAACCGCCTAGTGAATATGTGCGTAAATCCTCTGTTGAAGAGGGCCATGGAGAGTCCTTGCAGTCCGCGAATTGTTTGGGAAAGCATGGTTAAACATTTTACGTTCTTATTGACCCTTGCAACACGCGGTGACTCTTCGTAACGAACGAAATGGAAGTTTTCATTTTCTATCAGATTTGCGAAATCAGCTAAATAACTCAGAAGATTATCTTCCTGTGTCAAAGCTGTTTTCCATGGTTTTCCGCTATTTTCTGATTGTTTTGAAGTGTTCAAAATGTCGAATATCTTGTCTAGCCTCTTGATAACCTCAATTACTAAACAGTATTTTTCAATTGGTAAATCTCCTTTCGCCACCGAAAAAGCAAGAGCTGCAGCCACAGAGTTGCTAAAAACCTGAACAGCAAGCTTCACTTTCATTTTATTACGGTGCTTTGGAGCTAGATGATCCACAGTAATTCTAGGACAGAGATTCAGAATATTTCCTGAACTTATCATAGGATTAAGGGGATCCGTGATATCTTCCCATTTCATGATACCATCATAACTCCCATCTTTGAAATAAAGAGGATACATCATTAGATTGTTTCTGATCAGCTTAAAGATATGAGGAACATCATGTAGGAAAAACATCGATTCACCATTGATTTGAAATTCTGAAGTATTATCATCGACACCAAGAGGACCTCTAAGCAATCTATTTTTTGAATCTCCATCACAAACAGTGGCTAGACAATGAAAACCAGCTCTCAAAACAGCTTCGATATTTTCCCTGACTAACTTAACTAAATCTGATGAGTTGAAACCTTGCTGAGGGAGAAAATAAAACGAAATTAGAGTTTTCCATTTCCTTTCATGCAATCCTCTTAAGCCAAAGGCCAATACAGATTTCGCAATTTTGGAAGTTTTCCCATGCTTTCCCAAATCAACAAAACCGTCAACAAAATCTTTTCGTGCATGATAAACAAATTCTGGTGTGATTTTTGTTTCATCAAAACTTAAAATGCAGCATCTATCCAAAGCACTCAAGTCAGTGGCTTTCTTCGACAAAACTTTCTCAATATCAGAAGTCATTCCAGTCGATGAAAAAAAATCCTTGTTGAAACGATCTAATGTGCGAAATGATGGTAAGGCGAAGTATGAACGCATGATTTTGAATGCAGGAAAACTTTTACAATGGAGTTCATTTGCCAAACGCTTGGCTTCGATGGTGTGACGTCGGCTTTTCAATGACTTTTTATGATTTTCAATGGCACTTGTGAACAAAATGAATGATTCAGGTGAGACAAGATCTTGGATTTTATCCAGATGCTTTACAATGAAGGTTGATGATGGATTATTAAACAATAATGTGTATCTTTTTTGACTATTGGATAATCTTTTTTTGAGGTCAGCGATGATGGAATCCTTTTCAATGAGTTGGGTGATCAATTGGTCACATGCTGATGGTGATTCTGTTGAAGATGATGATGGTTGATTGATTTCAATGTGTGATGGCGAATGCAAAAAGCTGGTGGATGGTGATTCTGGGTCGATTTCTGGTACTGGTTCAGATGATAATTGTTCTGATGATAATTGTTCTGATGATAATTGTTCTGATGATAATTGTTCTGATGATAATTGTTCTGATGATAATTGTTCTGATGATAATTGTTCTGATGACACTTGTGTTGATGTAGCAGATGCGGGTATAGTGATTGGCGTTGGAAGTGCATTTTGGAATAAACGTAAACTTCCTGAGCGTCCTTGATGATAAGATGATGGATCGAAATGCAATGAACAGACGAATTTGGTATTGTCTAAGGTGAAGTTTGATGAAAGTGCTGGTTTTAATATTTCAATCCAAGCCGCAGCTTGTTCACTGTTTAGTGGAAAATGAAAATATGATACCGATGAAAGCTCTGATGATTGACAGTTTTGAATGACACATTTTTTTTTACCCACTTGATTACATGCAAAATCATGCAACGATCACAAAAAAGACAAACAAGCGCCATATGAAATAAAACATTAAGCAAACATGCAACATGCAAATAAAACAAAGATGCAAAAGAAAGACAGATCAGAAAATGCAACATGCAAAAGCAATGTTCAATACAAGACGGCAACAAAGATTATAACATTAAATATTAAATAACAATAAACATAAATACATACTTTTGAAGATATGGAGTTGAATGTTATTATGAGACAATGAATTTTAGTTTATAAATGAAAGTCTGAATAGAAACAACAAAGATTATTATTCTCGTTCGATATTTATATTTAAGAACAATTCAGGATGAAAATTACTTACTTGATTTGTTTGATTTGAATGAATTGACAGGAAGTAATGGTAAATTCCAAAAGTGTTGTGAAAATTATCTGTAAATGAAAAATAAAAGAAATTATTGTTAATAACGTGTTTGAAAGCCATCTATGGTTGAAAACCACTCAAAAAATAGTAAAATCATCTGCTGAAAATACTTTACAAAAATAGCTAAAAATCTGAAAATCTGAAAAAATGACGCAATCTGACGTGACCCTAGACCTGATCTAATTTTTATTTCCTAAACCTCCTAGGCAGCCAGTCATTCTACCTGGCATCAACCAGGTCAGAACGACCCGCTACCTAGGGAAAAAAGCCGCCAAAAAACCACTTACATCTTTGAAATGTAGAAACACGTTGAAAACCACGTTTTGATTGCTTGAAGAGCTTCAACTTCCTCAATTCATCATATAGATTGCTTCAAACGATTGCATTGTGAATCGCAGATCTTGTTCCGGTATTATTTTGTCAATGTTTACATTGAAAACTAACTTTCTAAGTCATCCCGTTATGGACTTACAGATCAACTTCCGACAACCGAATATTTCGATTTTAATTGTCGATTTCACCGTTTTTTCGGGCAATACAGAGATTAAATGACGTGATCAAAACAAGAGCAATCCATTGTGACCATGTAAGCTTGAAATAGTCTAGCACAAATGTTACTTTGACGAGATGTGACGAAATCGCACTAAATATTATAATTAGTTTATCCCTGTTAGTCATTGCAACGAGTTTTCAAGTTTTTTCATTTTACACTGTGTAATGCAATAGAAGAGCTTTCATTTGATGTATCGCAAGTCAAGATTATGCATGATTCCCGAAAATTATACCTTTCATTTAAGAAAAACCGTAAAATGCAAGTTTCTATCAATCCTTATTAGCCAAGTCTTTGATATTTCATGATTATTCTTTTTCTAATGTTTCGAGCATTATGTTTGCTTGCTAGAAATAAATGGAAAGTGTAAATTCAATTGTTCTTTGCCTGAACTAAACAAGCTTCAATTTATCTTTATTAGTCAACCCTTTGATATTTCTAAATATATTTTTATGATCAATCACTCGCAGTTAACAGTGACTCATTGCCTCATCACATGTATTTTAAAATCCATTATGCTTGCTGTAGATCGTTTGCAATGGGAATTATCACTAACAATGCAAAATTCGGTTTACTTGTGCCCTGGTTAGTCATGGATGCTTTATATTTTTGTTTTATCACATTCTCTTCCTGTGCACATCACAACCTACCAAAAATTTAATAAAAAGTCAATATCAACATGAATTTTCTCTTTATAGAGGTACCATGACTCAGAGTTCAACACAATTCACTATACAACCATAGTTTATGACAAGCAAGTATCATGTTGTTCATGATACACTTGAATCAATATATTTTTGATAGTGAAATGGTATGAAATCAATTTGATGCCAAATTTCATATTTAACAGTGTAGAAAGACAATAGATGTCACTACTAAAAATTTTCATTGGTCAAGGAACATATCATTTTTTGAATCACATGCTTTCGGGTCTCCCATTGGTTGTTCCCATAAAGCGTTTGTTTACAATCTCTTTGATTGCGCGTTCGAATCTACTTCGTACCAAACGTCTTTGAAATAAAAAACAGTTCTTTTCAGAACTACCCTGATATGGATGAGGCTACAACCTCATCCAGAACCAAAGAAAGAAAGAAAGAGAGGGATGCTGAGGTGGCAGCTCAGTATGAAGCCTCTGGGGACATTGATCCAATGGTCGCCAAAAAGATCGCCAAGAGGGCAGCTAAAGTCGAGCGGAGGGCTTGTCGTGTACACGATCAAGCCATAGGTAAGTTCACAAAGGCTAATTCTAGCCTTGGTAATGATCCGGCTGAGGCAGAAGGGCTAAGGCAAGAGGGGAGAGATCTCAAAAGAAAGGCACAGCAAATGATGGAGTTTGCACAGGAAAAGATTCAAGTGGCGAATGACCTGGCAGGAAAAGAGACAGAACCAGAATGTCCGATGAAGAAATTGTTTAAAATGAAATATATGTAGATTGAAATAAATAAAAAAAACTTTTTGATAGACTTTTGCTTGATAAGTTCAGATTTTCCTTGTTAAAATTGCATTCCTCTGTTAAATCCTAATCAATTCATTACTCAATGAGAAAACCAAGCATAAAAATCATCAAAATCAATTAAAATAACATTTAAACCATTAAAAACAATCAAAAAAGCCTTTTCTAATGTTAATATTAATTGTTTTAATGTAATTTTTAATTATGAAAAGAAAGAGAAAAGAAAGAGAAAAAGAGAGGGAAAAATTGTAAAAGAAAGAGAAAAGAAAGAGAGTCTTTCTCGCGCCATCTATCAGCGAGAGATTGCCCTTTTCTTATCTCATTTTACACCCCTCATATTGTCGTGCAGTCTCTTGTTACTCTTTGTGTAAAATACAGCGAACAGAGCCATGCAGTGGTGATGTGCCTGAACTAAAATGTGCATTTTACATTAATTTATATCTTAATCTTTGCATCAGAGGCATCTTGTGGTGACTTTTTCAACTTTTTTGTGATGCCTATTTTTCCATTGAAGTTAACTCTCTTCTTACTCTTTGAAGGATACCGACTTTTACAGCTGATTCAACCTAATGCGAATTAATCGAACTCCGTTTAAACTAAACCAATTCAACATTACTTAATCTAGTCTGTTCTAACTGAATCGAGTTAAAATTATTTAACTTTAATCTTGTTACCTTCACTAGCTTATGTATCGACTTAGCTAGCTGAAACTTTAAAAGTCGTTAGTTGACAGATTTTTGTAAAGTCTTACTTAAAAGAATGGAGATCACGTGGTATCCAAGTTTGAAGAGATCAGAACCAGCCTAACCAGAATGACACCAATTCAACAATCTTAATAAGTTTTTCTTCAGATCATTGTACTCTTCTTTTAAAAGCTATTTACTTAAATAATCCAAATCATGTAAGTGCAAATTTTCTATATTATCACATGTTTTTTGTTTTTGTTTCCATATGTCTGAAGAAATTATTGTTTTTATCCTTTCCAAAGGTTTAATGGGCATTCAGGTCCAGTCTTTTGCTGTTCCCTCAACAGTAAAGGTGATGTTGCAGTTTCAGGAGGTGAAGATGATAAAGCTTACATTTGGAGGACAAGTAACTATCAAGTGATAGGCCAGTTAGATTTTGAAGATTCAGTTATTGATGTTGGATTCAACTGTGATGATTGTTTAATTGCTGCTATTGATATGGAAGGATATATCCAAGTTTGCAGCTTATCAAATGGTGAACGAATATACGATTATGACATTGGAGCTGATATCAATTGGCTTCGCTGGCATCCTAATCAACCAGGAACCTTAATGGTTGGCACTCAAACAGAAGTTTCTTACATTCTTTCACTTGATTATACCACTAAAGATTTGAGAGGCCCTGGTGCCGACAATCCAGCGGGAATATTCTTCAATGATGGACAAAAGGTGGTAACTGGTTACGAAAATGGTAAAATAAGAATATGGGATTTGACGGAATCCAAACCGCTTCATACAATTAAACCTCCTTCTGCTCATAAAGATGCAGTCATCTCCTTAGATGTAACCAAAGATGATTCTTTGATTGCTTCTGGATCGCTCGACTCAACAGCTAAATTAATCAGCACCCAATCTGGTAAAGTGGTGGCAAATCTTGCCTGTGGAATAAGTGAAGATGATAAAACAGTCGATACATCCAACTCAGTTGAAAGCCTGGGTTTCAATAATATTTATTCAGTTCTTGCAACAGGATCACTCAATGGGCATCTTGAATTTTGGGATATTAGTACTCAAACGAAAAAATCTACTTTCCATTGTGATCAGGGGATTTCAAAGATTGGATGGTGTCCAAATGTACCTTATTTGATTTGTTGTGCTGGTCTTGATGGCAATTTAAGAATCGTTGACGGTAGAGATGCATCTTTGGTTTCTACCAAGACTGGACACGATGACCAAATTTTAGATTTTTCATTTGCCCTCGATAAAGATTTAATATTAACTTCCTCCGAAGATGGAACTTGTAAGATATTTGATTACGTTTGACGAAAATATATTTAAATATTTCTCTTCGCTTTCTTGCCTATTACATTAGAATTAAAGATACCAATTTATGTTGAATTGTAGATAACAAAATTTACATTTCAGCTGAATTAAATAATCATGATGTTGGTTGAGAGGTGGCTCTTAATGTACTTGCATTTTCACAGATTTTTCAAAATTGCCCTTTTGTAAATTAAACATGAATTTTGGAAATCATTGCGTTTACAAATGCTGTATTTTCATCACTAACCACAAATTAGAAATTCAAGTCCACAAGACAGCTTGATTCAACAATCAAAATTTTAACCCGAATTTCAGTTTACCAAGTTATATCCGTATTAGTGTAGTTTTCGGGAAAATTTTTTTCACATTTAGTATCCATTGTTTGACCATCAGCTTCAGCCAAACCTTCATCCGACTCAAAATCTCCAGCTTGCATTCCAATATATTTAATCTTTTCTAATTTTAAAAGTATCTCTGGATAATGATTGAATTTGTTTCCATACAAATCCAAATGGGTCAAATTGCATAGTTTTGAGAATGAATGTGGAAGTTTATCAAGCTGAAAAATTCAAGAATAGAAAGGTAACAAAATAATTAGGTGATTGAATTGTCAATACAAGATTTACCTAAGAAGATACCAAAAGAAAAAAATACCTCATTACAGTCAAGCCTCAGTAGCTTTAAATTTACGAGATCACCCAAGTTTTCTGGCAGTTCTTTCAGCCCGTTATAAGATAAGATGCACTCTTCGAGATTTTTCATAGAGCATATAGAGTCTGGAAGCTGTGTTAAATTGTTGTGATAAAGATTGAGCTTTCGTAAATTAATTAAACCAGTGCCAAAATGTTCAGGTAAACTCTCCAAATCATTCTCATCTATTCGCAACTCCATTAAATTGCTCAAATACAATCCAAATTGAACAGGAAGAGTCCTTAAACGATTGCCATTCTTCAAATCGGGCCTCCTTTCGGGAAACATGAGTGGACTACCCAACTCAAGGAAAACAAGTTTCTTAAATGAGGAGAAAGTTTCCGGCAAAGTGTTGATTAAATTTCCATTGAAGTTAATCTCTTGCAAATTTTTGCTATTCATAAGAAAATTTGAAGAAAGAGCTTCCCCTTGCAGTTTGTTACATTTGCAGGTAAATTTAACAAGATTGGGCAGATCATTGAACCATTCGGGGAGTTCATACAAACTGTTATTGTCGAGGTGGATATTTTTTATTGTACCGCTGAATCCAACAGAATTTGGCAATTTTTCTAGATTGTTGTCCGAAAAATCAAGAATAATTAAATTAGATAGTCCAGCCAGAGATTTGGGCATCTTTTCAATCTGATTTCTTCCCAGTTCAATAATTTCCAAGGAGTTAAGAGAGCCAAAAGAATCAGGTACTTCGTTAAGTTTGTTGAAAGAAGCGTCGAAAGTTTTAAGTTTTGTCAATTGACCGAATTTCTCAGGTAAATATGATATCTCATTGGTTCCAATGGTTAAATATTCGAGATGGATTAAATCACAAATTGTATCGGGTAGACTTGTCAACCGATTACCGTCCAAACTCAGTGATTTTAGATGAGATAAAGAGCCAAGCCATTCAGGTATTGACCGAATCTGATTATAACCCAAATTAAGAGATTGCAAATTTGTAAAAAGCTTGAGTTCATCTGGAACAATCTCTAAATGGCAGCCAACAAGTGAAAGATGAGCAACATTTTTCATCAATAACCACATAGAATGGTCAAAAGAAGCAATCGGTGAATGGTTTAGACTTATATCAGTAATAGGGTCAACTTCCATTGCATCTATAAACATTTTCTTAGAGACAGGACCAAATGTTGAACCATTACTTCGAAGCCGTAGTCGTTTAGAATTGGGTTCATCTTCATCTATAACATCAATAACATCAACAGCATCATGTGAGTGTATATAATCCTCAAAATCATCAACACGGAAATCGGAACCAGAAATTAGTTTATCATTCAACCTTTTATCAATTTGTTTGTCAGTTTGGCCCAAGACACAGGCACGACATGATGGAAAGTATTCTTTTGCATAACCAAAATAATAGACATTTGTGGATGGAGGTTCTTGGTCATATTTTGCGATTGCATCACTAAACTCTGAACTTTCAGACGGAGTAATTGGCTCAGTTGAAAACATATTAATCAGAACACAGAAAAAATAAATAAATTTGAGTAAAAACAAAATGTATAAAAAATCACAAATAAAACAGTAAGAAACTTGTTGATAAATAAGTTCAAACTTAAATCAACCGAATAAATACAGTCAAGTGTCATAGATAGGACGAGTCAAAGGTCAATAGATGGCAGCTTTGTAGGAAATGAAATTTTAACATTGTTTTGATTTTAATCAAACGGTTTGGTCATTATTTTTATTGGATTTTTAGTGGAATATTGTTGCACAAATTGGTCCAAGAAAGTGATAATGGTTCAAGACTCTACATGCAATTTGATTGCATTTCAGATACAGTTTCTCGGAAGGTAAGCGTTTTAATTTGATTAGCTTGATACTTTGTTTAAGTTAATGTTAACAAAAAAGTGGTTGAACATTGTAATTAATAACAAAAGATCTTTTGTAAAGCAGGAAAAGACAAATAAACAACAACTCATGTTAATCATGAGTCCTTTGGTATTCATTTCTTAGATGAAGATGGAAACCATCAAGCATCAAGGATTGGTGATGGATGTATAATTGACAGAAACTAAAACAAAACAGTGGTTTGTTCAACTTTAGTTTACATTGTAATAATAATAATAATAATAATCAAAAATTAATTGTTTATAAAAAAACAAAAGCACAAGGCTTCTTGGTGGTTTGCCAGTAAAAATGATGATTTTCAATGATGGATCAATGTTTTCTTACTCGCAGTCATAACATAAGTTAAAGAGAGATGATGAAAATGACAAAATGGTGACAAGAATGGTCATTGCGGTGGTTTTTCATGATGGCTATTTTGGTAGATCAATGTTGGTTTCTCACGATCTTATCAGAATACAGAAAAACGGAGGAAACAGGGAAAAGCGGGAAAAATCTTTTCAACTGCAAGACAGAAAAAAGAACAAAAAATCGAAGCAGCAAATTCTAACTATCACACAGATCACGATTCTTGATGATTCAAAGCTTCCAAAATTTTCTCCATATTCGGACATTCCAAAGCTGCAGCTCCAACAGAGGATCGCCTTAACATCATTGAATTGATTGGAATCCATCGATTTCCTTTAATTTCAAATCTTTCAACAGTATTCAAGCTTGAGCTTCCATCATTGCCTCCAATCGCATAAAGAAATCCATCGGCCTCAACAACATCATGGGTACTCCTAAAGCCAAGATGAAAAAACGATTAGCATATCATAAAGTCAACTGTGTACAGTTTATTTACCTTCGAGTATGCATTGGTGCGACTGATTCCCAAGCATTTTTTGTTGGATCAAAACGTTCAACTGTATTCATACAAAGACTGCCATCATTGCCGCCAACTGCGTATATTTTACCATCCAAAGTGGCCACTCCAGCACTACTGCGACGATTAGTCATTGGAGGCATTAACTGCCACCGAGCCTCCTGAAAATAATAAGATCAAACAATGATATTAGTTATTGTTATAAAATGATTTAGACTGTTTAATTTCATTGTTACAGTGTTCATAAAAGCATCAATGATTGCAGACAAAGCATATTATCAAAATGTAATTGATATACACTTCAACATGACTGATTAATTGATAATATGAGGGTTTGCCTGTTATGTCTAAAATCAAATTACTATGATCTATGCAGTGCTTTAAACTCGTAAATTGTGTCTGTGTTTATCTTTATGTTCACTTTTGCTCTCTCCGTCAATCAACTGTGATTCCTGTTATTGTAACTTTTCAATTGTTTTTTTCAATTCTTTCAATTGTGGTTAACATTTTCCATTAACAACTGTACCAATGGGAACAATAATTGTAACGGTTAATTGTTGAAATAGGATCATCATGATGATATATTTAATGGTATTGAAGGCAGCAACAATCATAACAAAAACATGCTTTACAGGGAGTTGGCCCTAAGATGTCAATGAACTTCAAAATAAAGGTTACAATCATGAAAATGTTAGTAACCAAGGAGAGAGTTTACAACAGAGTTTCTAATCAACCTTTTACTTGGAATAATATCGATCGTTGATGCCTGGAAACATAAATTGACGTTTCAACGAACCACAACACCAATAAATGGACGAGCTTTAGGAATAACAGATGAAAATAGCTTCTTTTGTTCATTGAAGATGAGATGAAAGAAATTCAATAACCTTTCATGTATCTAAAATGCAAAACAGAAACCCAAGGCTAATGACATTTTAATAATTAATCATCTGTTTTCCCTCCAATACAAAATAATTGAGGAAATGATTTATTTCTTGTTTAAAAAATCAAATTTCACCAGCAAAACAGATGAATTTGCAGTCTACAATAAAAATCGTCAACTTTTTAGTTTCTCCACTGTAACAATATAATAGATGCTGCTATTAGAAATTTATTAATCTGATAATCTAATATTCTCATGGCAAAAACTGGCTAAATCTCGTAGGTTTGAAAGTAAATTTAGCGCCTTTCATCGTAGGTAACCTCTTAATCATAGATTGATTTCAATCAAAGAAAGGGGCAAATTTTTCTTTCTTTTTTAATTAAGCTTGTTTTGCACAAGATGGCGACTACGCATTATGAACAAGTGTTTTAAGCTATTAGTTAACTCTTTGTTTGACACTCTTATTATTAATTAATTTGTTGATTATTTCTTACCCTTGGATCATATCTTTCCATTGAAGCCTGATAATTGGTTCCATCATAACCTCCAACTGCATAGAGACAGCCATCTAATACGGTTAATCGTCCATGTCTTCGTCTACCGGTCATGGCTTCAACAGATGCCCACATATCTGATAATGGGTCAAACCTTTCCACCGAGGATAGACAAGAAGCTCCATCATATCCACCAGCAACATATATGAGACCATTCAACGTTGCTATAGCCAGACAACTACGCTTTGTTCCCATATCTTGTGCCAAGGGTTCCCAGGAATTAACTATTGGATCGTAAAATTCACCTGAAGACAATTCTTTATTCTCATTGTAACCTCCAATTGCATATAAATGACGACCTAAAGTGGTAACTCCGGCTCGAGATCGTCTCTTGTAGGTTGGTGCAAAAGAGCACCATGTATCACTAACTGGATCATAAAATTCACATTCATTGTGAATAGCAAACAATGAGCCACCTCCAATGGCAAAAATGTACGTCTTTAAACCTTTTGGGCGGCGATATTGAGTTCGTATGTTTTTAATGTTGGTTCGTTGGTCGGGACTCAAGTGGTACCTCATTGCCTCAATCAGTAAATCTTTACCATCAGGATTACCTTCCATCAAGGGTTCCTTACAAACATGATTTAACAAAGTATTCTTATGGATTAACGGAAATCTTATGTGTTGAAGCAAAGAACCTAATCTTCCTTCGCGTGATTTAAGGTCATATTTAACCCACCGTATAACTGCATTATAAACCTCATTCTCGTCGTGAATGTTTAAATGGTTACTTGAAATTAGATCTTCAACCTAAAATGGAGGAAAACAATTGAGTTAGTTTGTTTATGATTTTTTTCAACGTTTTACGCACTATCAATAGTGTTGACTAAATTTATTTGTTCAACAATTGAGATAATAATTTACCTCACTGTATGGTAACAATAGAAACTCTTCAGTTTTTGCCACGGCGGGAAAATTTTCAACAACAAACTTGTCCGATGTTTGATGTAGCTCTTCACATGAATGTGCATCAGCAAATTGACGGATTCCTAAACAATTGGAAGGATCAAGTTGACGTAAAAGAAACTTACAGCAAGCTTCACGAACAGGAGAAATTTGAAGAAGACTTGCAGTTGGTAATAAAGCTTGAACATTTTCCTCACTGATGACAATTTCACCGGAATATGCATAGTCAATCAACAATTTTAGAGCATTGAATTCAATATCATGCAAAATAATCACAGGTTTATTTTTCTCGCTCATTTCACCTGGAGAAAGAAAGAAAGAAAAAGAAGAAAAAAAAGAGATTAACGTTTAAACAAGCCAATTGCTACAAAATAAGGATAGTTAATCAAAGTGATAATCAATACATGTACTTATCCATGGACAATCTTTGGAATAATCTCAATCTTTTCATGATTGATATTGCATGATTAATGCGGTAGACAACTAGCTAGATACAGCCATGTAAAGTTAATTTTCAAAATGTTATTTACTGTTGCAAGGATGGTTACTAGTTACTGGCAGTTAAAAAACATTGGACTATTTTTTATTACAATGTATTACCATTTACTAAGCCAGAAGTAATTTAATGTTTAGATGCTACCGACTGGAAATTAATGCAACCATGATGGACTTGGATAATAACAATGAAAATATAAAGCTATATTATTACGATATATGAGTTAATAAAAAACTACTCATCAATACAAGGACATCAACAGGAGAAAGGTTAAGCTGAATGACTATGTGGACATGATTTATTGTTGAACATCTAGCAAATTGGTATTGAAAAAAAGTTTCCAGAATCTACGAAATGATTTCAAAAATTTTGACTTTGACAAAAAGAGATTGATCAACTCAAAGATGTGGATTGGAAACTTTAAACAAATACAATTGCAACTGTAACTACAGCAATTGTTGCCCAGCAATTCATGTTTATCAACTGATGAGCTCAAATATTGAACTATAGATGAGCCTAAAGATGCAAGTTGCTTTTTTTGGTTGAAGTTACTATTCAAGGTCAACAATTGTCCCATGAAAATGTATTTCACAAGATAATTTAGGTCAAGAGCTGGATCGATAATGTAATAACAAAAGCTTTGAGTTATCAAGAGAGTCCAACATCCGAATAGGAAAAGGGTGATTAAATTGATGACAACATTAATCAAGCAATAAAAAACAAGTGTTATTGTACGTAAAAATCATTCAACATGTCAGGGTTAAATTTAGTTACTTATTTAGATTGTTATTTTGGGCTGAACGACGTTGTTTGGTGAAAAAATGAAGTCTTGAATCAACAGTTAATTACATCAACACTTTCAAGTTAATGAGTAAAAATAAGATTAGTTGATAAAATTGAGAACCGACTTGATTCAAATTGCCTCGATTGCATTTGTCAAGACACAAGACAATATTGTTTAGTTTACAATACTAATCAATACAATATTGAACCAACTAAATCAACTAATCGATCTTCAAGTTGAAGGATAAATTACTTGATCTAATGACTGACCATTCAGTTTATTTTATATGATTATCGATTGAAATCATCCCACAAATTATCTGAAAGGTTAAAAACCTTACAATAACACAATATTTCAAGGGTGAATCTTCAAGGATAAGGTAAAGATTGAATTACAGTAAGATGTTGGTACTTAGTAATACAGTTAATTAAGACAATTGATTTAGTCTGTTTCAATTCAATTAATGAGCATGATTCAGTGATACAATTAAGGTTAGACAATAATTGATCATCACAAGTATTTTTTTACCAATTTAGTAAAATTTGTTTACCAATTTCAAGCCCATCCAAATTGATACAACAATAATGAAGATGAATATACAATAACTCAATTTGAAGTATAATTGAATCTTTTCCTAATTTCAATCAGCTTTGTTTGTCAATCCAATTTCAATCAACAAAACTGGTTTTAAATCAAATTGAAACCAATAATAAGATACAATATCCAACTTGGCCCTTTACAATTCAATAATGTTAGATATTCAAATTGAGATTTGATTCAATAAGATACAATAAGATTCCCAGTGACTTTAAACCTTTCAATTGTCATTTTTAGTTGACTAAATTAACAGTTAACTTTGACCTCAATTGTTTGGTTTTGATACAAAATTAAACTTAAATTTATCGATTTGTATTTAATGACTTAAAATCAAATTTTTTTCACACTTTCTATTAAAATGATAATCTAAATGTATCGATACCCAGTCAACAGAAGCTTTTGTAGAGAGTCTTTTTTATTAGACTTTGAGTCGCTAATGAGTCAAGAAAATTCAATGAGGAGCGGTTTTGATTCAATTTCACCGTTTGAGTCAAAAAAGAGTATATTCTTTTAATATTTCACTCATTTTTGAGTCGAAAAACCGATGACGAATATTAGAATTTCTTGTAAGTCTGAAAACGCGTGTTTTCTAGTTTTTAGAATTTTTTCTAAAAGACAAATTCAAAGAGATGTTTCGATTTTTATGAGATGAATTAAATAAGGTACGATTCATTGAAAATTTTAAAAGAAAATGAGAATTTATTCTAATGAGTATGAATCTTGTACAAATGATAGAATTATTCATTTATTCTGCAAAAAAGATTCGATTAGGAAATTTTTCTTGTACTTGAAGTGGAAATTCAAGCTTTCAATCAAAATCCCTTTACACTTTATATCAGTCAATTTGACAAAATTCAATTGATCTTCAACACTTTCAACTTCGTGATGATTATCTAATTTAAATTGAAATGTACCAGTAACACCTTTGAATTTTATCTTTACAACGGAACTCTTGAATTTCCTAACCAGCATCATATACTTGTCTTCAAGCGCGAAAATCGTTTCGATTCTAGCAAAAGAGCCGTCATGAAGTTTCAATATGGAATCATCTCTTGTTTTATCTCTACAATAAAATACAGTCGAAAATCGAACTGAATTTATCAAAATACTTTTGAAATATCTGAGATTGTGCAACCTTGCAACAATGTAGACACCAAAATTGTCCATCAACGCTGAAGAAACCTCAGGACGTAATGAATCCTCTGGCCTATCATCTTTAATAGATGTCACCACATTTGAATTTGTTGAGAATAATTTCTTTTCTTTGTCATTCAATGACCAAAAGTTGACTTTGGTTTCAAGCAATTCATAATGCTTGAAGTCATTCAAGAAAACTCTGACAAGATTCTGTGCTATATTGCTTGTCCGGCGAACTTTTTCTTTTAAAATTCCCATTTTATTTTCCAATGGATATGCTGACAAATTTGCATAGAGACCAAGCGAACAAATAGAATCTGGCAAGTGGGAAAGTATGTGCAGATTATATGTAAGCTGAGTTTCACCGTAGTACGAATTTACACCTTTCTGGAACTCCTCGACTAAATTCTTCAATTCTGCCAGAATATCATTTGAAACCGAATTTCCATTGAGCAAAATATAGATTCTTGTCAAACATAACATGTTGTGAATGATTCTTGGCCGCAATAATCCTTTCACAGTGGCAAGAAAATAATAGCAAAGAAGACTATCGAATTCCGAAGATTTCCAGTACTTGATCTGATTCAAATCTCTTGGAGGGCGTGGAAATTCTGAAGGAACTCTAATAGATTTCAAACGTTTTCCAATTTCATTTGCGAATAAATTCTTGTCGATTCCAGGCTCAAGCACCGTATTTCTATCACATTTGAGCCAGCTTTTGAAAACGATATTCCGGAAAATTCCTAAAACAATGCAATGCATTGGTTCAACTGCAAAGCCATTGACGATATCAAAATCAGCAAGTTTCAAGAGGGGAGATGATCCAATCAATCCGGCGAATCGAGAAATATCAATATTTTGACTTTCAGCATTATGTTGAATAAAATCGATGAAATCTGATTTTTTCCTTCGCAATTCTTGAATTCTTTTTTGATCAAGGAGTGGATAAACTCTTGCCCCGTTCGCAGTTGAAGCTTTCACTAAGCACCAATCGCATCCATTGAGATGGTTGAATTGTCTAACACTGCGTAAATAGGCTCGTCCGAAATGACTGCAATCAGATGAAAAGTACATTTTACAAATGTACCATCGAGTTTCCTCCATGAAATAGGTTCTTTGGAAATCTTTTCCAATTCGTCAATCAAAGGACCAAGGAAAATTTCCAAGGCAGGCTTTTTTCTCCCAACAAATAGTCCAACAAGAAAAAAATTATCACGTTGATACTTTTTTGAAATTTCATTTATTGTCAAAAAAATCGGGAAAATCGAAGAATTGGAACTATTTCCAACTGAAACTTCGTCGGCGTGGAGAGTCAGTGTCATCCGAATTATATCTGGATCGGAATACGAACTCTTTACTCTTTTTGCTTCACTGGAATTACAAATATCCATTTCTTGAAAAGCAGATTCATCCCAACAGCTGTTCGGTAGTAATGGTAGGTGAGTTTCAAGCTGTGACTGGAATTTTATGTGAAGAAAATACTTTTCAGGTTTCAAATCAGCTTGAATATTTTCACCATTACAGATGAAAGTACCGAATGACTTGGGCTCACCAAAGAAAGGTCCATGTGAGTGATTGTGTTGACAAATGATGTAAATACCAATAGAGCTAGTTTTGGCTCTCTTGTCCCAGAAATATCTAATACTCGGAAGATTATTAGAATTTGGAAATCTTTCGAGATAGCAGTTGAAAAGATTCACGATTTTTTCAGCTGAGCTGAGACACACACTCGAGCATGAAAGAATTGATGAGAATAAAGCTTCACAATAATCCATTCTACTCGGACTGCCAGGATTTTGTCCAATGGAATTTGAATTTGATGTAGATTCTGCTGGTTTTGAAAGTTCAATTTTCGGTTTCTTCTTGAACATCAAAGGTATCTTGAGTTCATTATAAGATGTATCATAAGTTGAAGATTCAACAGTTTCTTCTGGTATATCAGGAAGATTAGCAATGTAAGAATCTGCTTCAATACTGTGAAGCTTACGCTTTCGGCGATTCTTTGATCTTTCTGAGGGTTCACTCATTTTATACTCAAGAACTTGAAAGTAAACACTTAGAAGTAAACACTTAGAAGTAAACAATTAGAAGTAAACAATTAGAATTAAACAATTTAAAGTAAACAATTTAAAGTAAACAATTTGAAGTAAACAATTTTAAACTGATTATCTTATCAAAAAAGGAAATTTTGGAAGAGGAAATCTAATCTCTAGCTTATCTAGAAAGGAAAGGCGTGACTTTCAAGAAAAGAACAAAAAGCATAATTTAGAATAGAAAAAGCATAAAAAAGCATTTAAAGCTTAAAAATTCTTTTTTTCGCATAAATCAATTCACATTTATCAGAAGAATATCAATTTTCTTCGTATTATTATTCGTATTTTAGTAATTTTTATCATTGTGCATCAAATTTCTTGTTTTAATTTCGTGAATTTCATGTTCAAGAGCCATACTCTTGTAACAAGTGTTTTAAAAAATCGTCGAAAGAAATTAATCTACAAACAACGAACCTTGTTAGGTTGTTATTGTTCTCTAATGGAGGGTGAAAAATTGGTTGTAGCTATAACCAGAAGTGCTGATTCATATGGATCTGAATTGAACATTCCATTTGGTTTTAAAATCAGCCAGCAAGATATTCCAAAAGATTTGAAACCTTTAAAAATTCATAGGAATAATCTTGTGTGCTTGGAAATCGATGGTTATGAACCAGTACCAGTGATGATTGTTTCCATTGGCGGTAAGTTTTGATTTTTCCTAAATTCAATTTGAAATTGACTATTTTCTTTCTATTCTAGATGATTCTAAGGATCTTATTGGAATTTATTCACGTTACTGTGATCAAATGGAAAAAATTAAAGATAAAGTTGCGCCTTTTGTTTCTAAGATAGACAAATGGATCTCTATCAGTGGAATTCGGATCGCGAAGCAACCAGAAGCTAAAGGCTTGAAACTTATTTCTAAAGAGTTTTTGGAGGGGTTTTTCAATAGAGTTGATGTGCTCAAACGAAGAGAAAATTCAAAGCCAATTCCAGATAAAGTATTTCCGAGCTGCAGTAGTGAAGTAGTCGACTTGGAAAAAGAATCTACGTCCTCAGAAAGTGATGAAACTTCTAATTATGAAGATGAAAGTGGAGATGATAATTCAAATCAAAGTAAAAGGAATTTGGCGAATTCCCCGGATAGTGAAAAAGTTCACGAAAGTCTAGCAAAGATAAAGGCGACTTGTAGCTCAACGCTTTTGAACGCTCCACAGAAAATTTTCTTCAAAGAAACTTCAGCTATTTTGGAGTATCTTATCAAGATCAACGAAAGTTTCGAGCCGATCGAATTTTATCAATCTTTTGCGAACTGTGATTCCATTCGTATAATTCCTGAAGATGATCACACGAAAGATCTCAATTCAAAAGTAATTCTCATAGAGGGAATCCTACCGCTTCCAGCACGTAATTACCGATCAGCAATCAAATTCAAAGGAATAAAAAATGAAAAAGTGGAACTTGATTCGGTTAACATCATGAGTAACATAATTCGGTTCGCATTTCCGGATCATTGGTTGGATAATGTTACATTGAGAGGCTCCGGAGGCCGTACTTCTTTGATCGGAATATGGAATTATGTCGATCCACTCAAAGATCCGCTTGTGGAGCCAATTGACCCGAAATTGGGTGAAAAACGATTTCGAGCATTGTTAGGTGAGAATTGTCGCTATTTTGCAATTTCAACAAATGAAATTATATGAAAAATATTAATGAAAATGTTTTTCAAACTTTCTTTTGAATTAGATCATTCCGTCAGAATGTCTGGAAAAAAATCTTATGGAAAAGAAGTTGAGAAAAATCTAGTTTCAACATTGTCTAAAGCGATGCACTATGCAAGAAATAAGCTAACACCATCGAGGAAAGTTGAGAAAAAGATTGAAAAACCATCGAAGCGATCTACATTAAATGCTGCTGTTGCCGCTGAAAAAGAACTACGAAATCTGAGAGGTCTTCGATTCTTCCCTTTGAGTGAAAACCTTTTTGATAATATGGAAGGGAATGAAAGTGAAGATGAAAATTCAGACGTTGAAATTCTCGCGCCAAGAGCCAGAGTAAATTCACAAAGATTGGGTAAAGAATTCGACAATGACAAAGAATCTAATGACTCAACAAAAGACGCCAATGAAAGTGAAAAAGAAAGAATTTCCAATACCAATCAAGGAAAACAAAAGGAAAGAAAGCTAAGTGGAAATATTCCGAGTGTTGAAAATCAGCCGAAAGAATTACCAACAGACACTGTTCAACCCTTCTCAGATTCTAACAAAACCATTTCCGAATCAAACCAAACTATTCCAGAATCTGAAGATAATGAAGTAGAATCTGATCAAATCATTCCAGAATCTGAAAAAACTGAATTAGAAGCGGATCAAATCATTCAAGAATCTGAAAAAACTGAATTAGAATCGGATCAAACTATTCCAGAATCTGAACAAAATGAAGAAGAATCTGGCAAAACTGAAGTAGAATCTGACAAAACTGAAACAGACTCTTCAGGTTTTGTAGATGCTTCCACATTGTCGAGTGAAAATGCAGATCAATTTGGTCAACCAAAAACATTTTCAACTCCAAAAAGGTCTATTGAAATGTCAGATTCTGAGAATGACGCTGAAAAAAAAAGAAAAGTGTCTTTACCTAATGATGATATTGTTACTTTTCCACTAACACAAATAGATTTCTCAAATAGAATTGAAAATCTAGACACTATTTCTGAAGCTCAAAAGGCAATGTTACTCGCTTTGAAACAAAACAATCTTTTGGACAAATTTCTAAAATCAGCTTCAGAGTCCATTAGTGGTCAAAATCAAGATTTAAATTCTAAGTGAAATCTAATTATTACTTTTTGCAATCTCAACGGAAATTCTAAAAATCAACTTCCGTTTTTCAAATTCCAGAAACTTCCTCTCAATTTCTAACCAATGCAGTAAGCTGCTTTTCTTCCCCCACATTGATTTCCCTCTTCTCAAGTGTTGTGTTCAATATGAAATCACCTAATCTTACAATAGCCAATCAAGTGCTAACAGAATTTTTTCACATACCTAGTTAAATCCGTTGAGAATTGCAAATAGTTTTTTTTACAAATAGAGGAAACTCATAAATATCAACTCTTTCATTTTGTGTAATCCAGTTTGAAGTGTTCCTCTTACATTTGATCCAATAAATAACCTTTACTAACTCAATTTTTCAGTTTGTTATTTTGTTTGTGTTAATTTAATACTTATCTTTGCAAACATGAGTCGAAAGACTAGTAAAAATTCGTTCTCGAAAAGTGATTATTCTTCAAAGTGTGGTTCAACTTCTTCTTCGCTTCGATCTTCTTCCCGATCTGCAACCAATCATTTGAAAACTTACGGCCAACCGGATACAAATGACAATGAATCCACCTACTCAAGAATCCGTAATCCAACAGTATCATCGAACAAATTCAAGAAAAGTCGTTTCTTCAAAAATGTTGATGGATTCAACACAAGCTCTACTGTGAAGAAAATTATGGATGAATCTGAGATTTATGCTGTTATTCTTCCTTTAGTTGTTGATAATATGAAAAGGAATATGCAACAACCTGTGCTAGTGCTTTTCGACAAAAATGAATTAGAAATTCTTGGCGTAACAATTGATTTTGATTTTCTGGATGACGAATTGAATTTATTCTGCAGCTTCATTAAATACATGAATATTTCTTATCGGATAGTAGCTTTAGGAGGTAAGAATCTATTCAAATTCGAAAAATCTTTATACTAATTCTTAATTTTCTTTGAACCAGAATCAGTCGAGCAATTGAAAGTTTCATTAGAAAAGAGTATTTCAATGAATAGCTCTTGGAAAAACATGAAAAAATTGATCGAATTCACATCGGAAGTATTGAAAATTGACCAAGATCCATCTATTTACGAAGAAGATAGTCTTCCATATGTTGAGATGAAAACTGAAGAACTGATTGATCTATTTGCTAACCATGAAGACCAATCCAAGACCAACGAACACCTGTTTCTGGATGAAGAAAATGATGTGAGTGTGCTTGCTCAAGGTTCTAAGGATGAAGAATCAAAATTGAAAAGAGTAAAATCTGGTTCACATTCTGATAAAGAAAAGGATTTTGTGGAAAATGAAATCTCTGTGTCTGAAGAAAAGGATTCTGAAAATTCTACTAGCAAGAAAAAGATCAAGCTGAAAGAAGTCAAAAGTAAAATTGACGAACTCAAAAAAAGAAAGGCTTTTATTTCAGAAATTGAGAACTCAGGTGTTGTTCTGCGACAGTTGATTGATGTATTGGATGATATTTTCAATTTTCTGATGAACAAATACGTGGAATCTAATGAGAATAGCCGTGAAATTCCGAAATCAGATGAAACATACAAGATTCAATCAAAGGTTGGTTAATATCAGCTTATGTAACTTCAGTTTGATTCAGCAGATTTTTTTTACAGAATTTGATTTTTCTTGAAGGAAAATTACAGCTGCCACTCGACTCCTATAATCGTGCAATAAAGTTATCAAAACCAAGTAATCCGTTCTCAATAGCTTATCAAATAGTGAGACTTGCGTTTCCCAGAAGCTACTTCCAGAATGCCACCCTAGGAAAAAAATATTACACTCCAGAAGAATTGAATACATTCATATCAGCCATCGAAAGAAAAGATTCTTCAGAAAAAATTCCATTAGCTATTGTTTTTGGATATCAAGATCCACTGAACAAACGTTTCCATGGTAAATTTGACTATAACTTGGGTCAAGCTAGAGTGGATTCATTTATTGGTAATTAGAATAATTGAATTGAGAATTAACTCAAAATTTTAAATATGAATAATGATGAAAAAAACATGTGAATTGTTCTTCTTATTAATGTTAATTTTTCTTTTAGACCATATTTTTAGAAAAGCTGGACTGTTCAAGTATTCCGAACAAGATTTTGCAAGAGTAAGAGCAAGAATAATCAGAGTTTTATGCTTTCTCAATAAGGAAAAAAGAAAGAAATCAACACAGGCAAACTCATTGGATACTGACGATAATTATACCGATGGAATATTTTCAAGTGAAATTTTCTCGCAATCAAATATGGATGAATGAACGATTTTGATCTCTTTTCAATCAAACACAGAATTTGTTACTTTTCAGATCAAATTTAAAACCTCTTTTTTGTTCTTTTTCGTTTTCAATAATGGGTTCAATAAAAAATAACGACAGAAAACTGAATGGATTTATTTTTAGTGAAAAATTTCAGTTGAATATTTTCTATCAGATTATGTTCATTGTGATTTTGAATCGTGAGAATAATTCCATCGCATCGATTCGATTCGATTTGAAAATCGAATTTTTGTCGAATCCTACAAAATTTTATTCGAATCGAAACAGCTTGAATTATAAAGCTAGGGAAATTATTCAAATGATGATGAATCTAGTGTTTCGAATAGTTTCGAAAACTCACACTTCAAATTCATTCGAACTTTTCTTTCCCTTTGAGCAAAGGTTGACTCAAAATTTACTTAAAACAACCTCTATTATGACTCAAATTGTGAGAAATTTTTGAGTCAAGAAAGAATAAAAATCATTGCTTTTACTCATTTTTTTACTCATTAGTGACTAAAATCTGTGTTGAGTAAGAAATGAGTAAAATTGGTAATTTGAACGGTTTTTTTTACTCATTTTTGAACTAAATCTGTTGACTGGGTAGATCGCAATTACAAATCAATTTATCAATTTCATTTCAACAGTTCAAGTGAATCAATCTTACATCTATTGTTGGTTGATAGTAACGTCTTAATGTTATTTGTTTGGTGAAAAGTTGAAAATCAATTTTGACGATTGTTAATCAAATTTCAATTGGCAATCATCCAATACAAATGATTAATTTTGAAAAACAGCCTTAAAATCATTTGTTTACATTCAATGTTTCATCTTGATTCATGGCTTTTTATTCAAATGTATATTTGAAACTTCATCACTATTTAAAACCTTTTTGTTCACCATTTTCCGGGGTCAATAAGATCATTGATTTTTAATCTAATTAACTTGAACCAGTTAATAGTTAATGATTAGTTTACAAACGTTTTAATCATTAGTATTATGATAATGATACACTAAATCAACAGGGAAAAAAAGGAAAGTTAGTGACTATCAATCAAAAGGTAAATTGAAATTTATCATCAAATGTAAACACTGTAATTGGGTTAAACTGATGTCCAAAAATATTACATTAATTTGTCCAATTAACTCAACAATTAAGTTTAAAAACAATCGACTGAATGTTTCAAATGGTTGATTAAATGCCTTTTTTGGAAGCTTTTCAATTTTAAAACACTTTGAGTCTCAAACAATCAAGATTCAAATTGAAAACCCAATCAACTGTAAATTTAATTGCAGATCAATGTTTACAAAATGAGCAAATGAACGAATCTTCAATTGAATCTTATTGAAACTTGGGTTCAAGTTTGGGTTAATTAACCAAATATCACAAACCTTGAGAAGTTTGAAAAAGATGAAAATTTGAAGGTTTCATATGTGAATACAATTACCGTGATAATCAGTTGAACAGTTGATTCGAAATTAAATTTTCTGTCAAATTCGTGTGACAACACGTTTAAATGCGTGAATATAATTGTAGACTAATCACAATCACAATGATAACCATTTGCCTGAGACATTCAGAAACCATGATAATTTAAGGTTGACCTTAACGATGGTTGACAATCAAGTAATTTCAATGCAAATCAAGGTTTTGATAAATCTCTTTCAAGTTGACAAACAATTAACCAATCAATCAAGGTTACGACTAACAATTAAACCAAGAAGCTAAATTGTAATTTTGAATATCAACATTTAATCCACAGATTTGTAATCAATCAATTAGCTAATTGACTTAAGGATAACTTAAGGTTGACTTTGATTAGGGAATCCCAATTGCATGATTCACAGCCCGAGGTCAAACATTAGACGATCTGAATCAGTGGAATTATCGTTGAAATTTAAAATATTAATCAAAATATCGTGATTGTGAAGATAATTATGCAAACATAATCATAAGGTTTGCCATTAAACTAACCTTTACTATCATCTTTTTGTTGCTCAAGGTAAGGTTTTTCTAGTCAATGGACAATCATGTTGGTAGACAAAATCGGAGAATATATTTTTACTATTTTCTTTGATTATTATCTTGGAAAGTTATTATCATTGGAAATGGATTAATGGTTGTTGACAGTAAAATGTGTAATCAATATATAAATTGTTTCCTTGCTGATGAGATCAAATTATATCTTGCAATTTATATATCAATTGGCAACAACTGAGACTCATTCAAATTGACCTTTCAACAAAAACATTTATCTTGTAAAATCAAATTGATTCAAATGGCCGTTAAACTATAGTCTTGGCGTGATTTAACTCACAATTTTCATCATGATATGGACAACAAGGGATAAATGATTGACTTCAATTGTTACATGATTATAATATGGAACACATTTCAATCAATAAATCAGGAAGAAGGTCCTATTTTTGTGCTAATAATCCTAAAATCATCCTTTTATCAAACATTGTAAACATGTTGATATACTTGTTATACAATCTTTACCAGAAAATATTAAACCAGTTTAAATGATTATTAATTGTAAGTGCAAATCTTTTGACAATTTGTTTAATTTAATCAAACATGTCAACATGAGGATGAATGATTAAGTTGAAGTAAAGCAAAGATTGAACAATCATTTGCAGCCTCAGTTAGCTAACCATGCAATTAATATTAGTTATGATCAAAGTATTGTTCATCATGAATCAACAGATTTGCCTTTTCTAATCATTATTCTGACCATTTGGAACAATTGTTTTAATGAAAGTTGAAAGTTGAATCAACTTGAATCTCTTAATGCATATTAATTTTGATGAAAAAACAGGTGAAATAAACAGATGATTTTTCCGATTAAATTTCCTAATAAATTGACAAAATACAAATTAGACTTTGAAAAAGCAAATGACAAACCGAGTCTACAGTTTGATCATTAAATTGAATTAAAATAGGACTTAAAGGGTGTGAGCGGAAGTAATGGTTTCATTAATGATGATAAATTGTGATAGTCTGGTTGGGACAAAAGAGGAACCAATGAGACATGAAACGATCAACACCCAAAATTTTACTAGTCGAGTGTTTACCCAAAAATATATTGGCAAATTGAAACTCAATTTAGTCAACTATGCACTTGAATTGTAAGGCAGTTGACATGGAAACTTGAAAATGAAATCTAATAAGATAAAACTATTGAAATGATTAAACAAAAAATTAGCAACATGAAAAGTAATCACAATTTGTCAATGATAATCACCAGTGAAACAATTAAAATGTGTACAAAAAACTGGTGAAACCTTGACAACGCACAATTGATATTAGACATTATAATGTAAAATGGATGACAAATCAAGTTTTTACAATATTGTAAGGATAAAAAGCAAGTCTTGGTAACCATTTGGATTGGGTTAATTTGGATTTAGATTTTGCCTTTTATTTTGTATTGATTATCATGGGAACATGGATTATGATTGAAGGTTTAAATGACTTACTATTGAACATGGCGTTGAAATAAGCAGAGGTAGCTGATAGGACCACTTTGTGGGCTTTCAATTGAGATCCGGCGACTTGTAAAATAATATCACAGAGTTGACCATTTTTCCTCATGTAATTGAGGGACGAGAAAATGGCTGACAAATGGTCATTGTTAACATAGTTGATTGACCTTAACCGGCCATTGGTTCCATTGGTTCCATTAGTTTTACAATCCAATCCTTTGGTAATTATTTCACCAGATTTAATGGGTTCAGATTGAGGGTCAGTCAGAAAATCGTTTGCTTTCAAGTCATTCCCATTGGTCGGTAACTTTTCAGTACTTGATTTCCTGAATTCAATGTCCACCGAATTTTCAATTTTCATTTTTTCGTTGACCAAATTAATTCAAAAATAGACAAAAACAAAAAGAAGAAAAAGATGAGAAAAGATGAAAAATTGGTAGCAATGATGATTTTGGTGTAAATATTAACGAAGAGTAAAAATGTTTGTCAATTCAAGGAAATGGTTTGACGAGAGCGGAAAATTGAAGGAAAGTTGAAAAGGGTTGATCAAATGACAGTCTGAAAAGAGGTCAATAATGGTGGGAAGTAAAGGGTTAGCATGGGAAAGCAAGTCAGGGCAGTGGGACAGTTGAAGCGGGTTGACATGAGCGAAGGTAAAAGATGAGTAAATCATAAAGATCAATGTTCACATGAGATTGAAACATTACTGTTGATATAAATTAACATACATTGTAACGTTTATAATGAGCATTTTTGATAAGGTGAATTAATTAGTAAAAATTTAGATTACTATTGAAAGAAAAATGCTGTTTGAAACACTGAACAGTAATTGGCGCTGTTATGAAGATGATGATGAGATGGTTAAATGGGATGAAAGAGATGAAGGTGCGTTGAATGAACCAACGTTATCCCATTGAAGAGTCACATTGAGACACAAAACATAAGGCTGGTGATGAGAAGCTCGGCAAAAACGCTCAACAGCAGCAGCAAAAAAGTCATTGAATAATGTTGAGTGAGAAGGAAAACAACTCACTTGGTAGACAGAAAAAGAAGAGAGAGAGAGAAGAGAAAGAGAAGAAAATGATAGACAGATAAATTGTAAGAGGTGTAAAGATGAAGGAAGATGAAGGAAGATGAAAAGGTAACCTTGATTGTATCAAATTGTAAATGATATAATGCAAAGATCAAGAAACTATTCAACTTTGAATGAAATTTGATTAACAGTTTTAGATATGATTTTGCTTTTGTTGGAGTTTTTGTTTTATTTCAAGATTACAATCAAACAATTGAACAGTTTGCGTTTGAAATATTTACCAGTATTGGTTAATTGTGATCAGAGGTTGTTTAATGATTAATAGTGTACAAACAATGCAAAACAACTGTGAGTTGAACAATTAAACACATTGGATAGTTGAAAGTGTTCATTCAACTTTCATTCAACTTCTTGTTGCCAACAATTGATTAACAACATTGTTTTAAAGGTTGACCTAAAATTTCAAGATTTACATTGGATTTGGGTTAATCTGTAAAAGTCTAATATTTTACTTTCTACTTTTTGGTAATTTCAATTTGACCAGTTAACTGTGAATATTAATTTATTGAAATTACTGGCTCAGTACATTGAATTACTACTGATTACTGTTCAATGATAAGGTGATAATTAGTGATAGTCTTTTAATTAACTATTTTTTGTAATTTCATACAAGTAACACTGATGTTGATGATTTTCTGGTAAAACCAGATTTTTGAGTTTTTATGCATTTTGTTTCGACATTTGCACATTCATGTTGAAAGTAAATTGGATTAACTGTTATTAAAAGGTTAAATCTAATAATGGATATTGATTTAGTATTTAGGATTAAATGTGAAGATTATCAATGTTTGATATTGAAGATTAATGGTGAACTGGATTGAAGTTGGTCAAGTTGAGGGAAGAGATGAAATTGATTATTGAATTTGATAGAACAGTAATTAACCAGATTCACTGGAAATGTTAATAAAGGATGGATTGGTGAAAAGTGTACGATTGTAAGACAATGAAACATCAATGTCGGTATCATTTATTGGCGTTGAACTTCCAGTTGATCGTGAAAAGTCAGCAACAATCAGGAAATAAGTTATAGTAGCTGATATAACCTAAGATATGAAAGTTGAAAGGTTAAAATCTGTCCTAAGATTGTATTTCTAGGGAAACTTACAGCTCCAATTGTCGTATATTTGATGACAAAAAAGCGATATGCCGAGTATCCGATTGTACATTTAAGGCGCAAAATAAAAGATTCAACCTTAAAAACATCAAAAGATAGTAAAAATTAGGCAAAATCACAAGGAATAAGGCCAACTATTGAAACTTACATAGATAAAGCTGGGAAGAAATTCAGATCCTGATAGATACAATGCTGTGTTGACCGCAAAAGCCTGAACAATTGAATAAGAGTTCATTCAAAAATGTCAATTTCCAAAATAAATTATCTAATACAAGATTCAATGAACTCTATTCATCATCAATTTGTAAATACAGCTTTCATTTGTTTTCATTAAGAGCACTTTGAATAATAATACAAAATTCGAGTCGAGAGCTACCTTTGACATTCGCTGACCCTAACCCAAGGTTTGCTATTTGGTCTGATGGAAGTTGTGTTTGAAAAATGAATAAACAGCGATTCCGAGCAAATAAAATGCATAAAATTGTTGATGTTTTCAAGATGAAATATCAAGAATTATCAAAACATTTACTGATTTTGATTGAGCACAGTTGAGAAAAGGAAGAAAAATTGACTTGCTACTTGTTTGATCAACCCATTGATTAATCTCGCTATAAATTGTGATCTGTCCCAAAGTGGGCGATTTAATTGCCTTACCACTGATTATCAAGTTTCTCCTGTCAAACCTTATGTTTAACCAAGAAGCCTGAAACGTTTATCATAATCAAATCAAAGATACTCAATAAAGTTAGATGAACCGATGATGACTCTTGAGTTTCAATTGAAAACTAATTTTGATGTGACTTTTGACAAACCTTTTTAGCAACAGCAGCAGCTGGAAAGAAAATCAAATAAAGAATCAAAAAATTGAATCCAGCAATGAGACAGTAAAAGGTGAAAAGGTTGAGATTAACTTGACCATAGGAAAGAGTGTAAAAAATGTAGCAAAGGTTGACAATGTAAAAGCCTGAAATGGTTGAAATGACACTTTTCCAGAAAGAGTTGGACTTGATGAGTGTTTCACAAAGAAAATTGTGTTCAACATATTGAGATAAAAGCGATGAATCTTTCAGATCAAGCTTTATATTGTCTGAATAAAGTATCAGTTCAGTTTTGCTTGTAACCAGATCAAATTGTTGCTCCAAAACTGAGCAAATCAGGGAAAAATGAAAAGCTGTAAAGACGACAATTGATGTAATGTAAAAATACCAAATAGCATGTAAAATAAGCCAAAAAGATGGGTTAACGTTGAGATTGGCGAGATCAATTGGATTCCAAGAGGGAGAAGAAAGTAAATTGTAAATTATCATCGATTGATAATGAAGGTGGCTGAGCACACCAGTAATTGTGACAATAATGACCCAGCAAAAGCAAATGGTTAAAAGATATTTCAATTTACGATAAGTTGTTGTATTGTAATAATGGTTTAATCTTGACGAGTTGAATGTATTGAAAGGTACTAAACATGATTGCGTCTCATCCAAGGCATAAGATGTTGCTATTAGAGTTGCTGAAGCTGACCAACAAAAGTAAACCATACGATAGTAAATGTAACGATTATCAGTGAAGAGAACAGTTAGATCGCCCAGTTTAAAGGCCAACTTGGGATCATCGATAAACATTAAAATGAAAGCACGAATGGACAAGATCCACAACATTGAAGATATTAAGCGACAATAAAGAGAGTAAATTGTCGACATTATTTTGATTCCTTTCTGTCCATCTTGGATACTCTTCAAGGGCAAAACACCGGACAATTTAAGCCAAAATTGAGTGTAAACATAAGGAGATTTAACTGTTGAATCTTGCACCGATTCATCCAAATTGGTTGGTGAAACGGTTGATTGTTTATAACGGATTTGCTTAACCATCTTTAAACTAATCTGTAAAATTGAGTGAAATTTGGTTTTCCCTTTTACTTGAATTGTTCAGAGCAACTATGGTTCAACAATGGCTGTTGATCAATTTGATTGTGAGTTGATTTAGATGCGTGTCTAAATGTAATTCAAGTTTAGTTGATAATCAACAGTTTTGTAATTAATCATTAATCCATTAAAAATTGGATCATTTGTGTTATTGATTAACAAAGGAAGAGTTAGTTAATGAATATTTCACCTTCAATTGTAAGTCTAATTATGTGTTACTTGTACTTTAATTGTGATTAAAGGGCAACACTTTTTGAGTGAAATTTTTAAAATGGTTTGTATCATTAAATTGTAAATTGTTTGTTGATCATCTTTTGATAAACAAATGCAATTAAAAGATCAGTATAGTACAAAGTAAACACGATTTGGGTGATTAACTCTTTTCTTAAACACTTCAAATATAAACCAATATTTTAAATATCAAGTTATACGCTCTAATTGTTGAAACGTTTCAATTGAACAATCTGATCTGATTGGAATGTTTGAGAAGCAAAAATGTCGTCAATATTGATTTTAGAGGCAAAATAAATGTTTAATTTTCAAGTCTATTGCAAGTCTATGGAGTTACTGATTATAATGATTTAGTCGATGATTGGAATAATGATAAACTCTGATGGTTCTTGAAAGATAAACTCTGATAGGAAGAAAATTTAGAGTTCAATGAACTGAATTTACCTAAAATGAATGTTTGGGTTGAATGTTGATTTATATGCTTTTTTATTGAAAATTTTGAACCTTTTTGACAACAAATATGGGCAATTGAATCGATATTCAAGGTTGACATTTTCATAATTGATTGTTGATCGTATTAAAAATAGCTTTCAATATCAACAGTTGAAGATTTAAGGTTGAATACTTGGAAATGGTTCAGTTTTTAGTGTTGCATGATATAATCGATTTTCAATTTTCGTTTTTAAGCTTACGCTGTTAAATCGTAAAACTACTGTCAATGTAAAGTTGATAATGATGGTAATTAATTATATAGACTGAGTATGACATTCAGTTTATGAGCCATTATTGTCTGTTTATATACAAGACAATCAGCCTTTTGTTTTGGTTTATTGCTGGATGTTTAGCGAGTTAAATGTAATATCGATCTGAACATTACTCATGCTCATTTCAACTTATCATTCAGCTCGCATCCACTTGTGCTTATCATGGTTGTCAAGTTAAAATTAGGTGGAGTTCCCGCCAAAAGATTTTGTTAGATTGTGGAAATGCTCTTGAAAATAATGGTCATGATTGAGATTATAATGAAAAGGCACAAAGGGTCGGATCGATTGTGCTGTGACTTTGATTTAATATCATCTTCATCTTCATCAATGCTAATTGGCGGATATTGGATAAAGGTTTGTTGGAATTGCAAGGACAGGGAAATGGGAATAAAAGACTTGCATTGGGTAAAAGATGCTCATTTGTTTACTACTCAATGAATTGATAAACGTGAATGAGTTGATCAACACTGTCATTGAGATTAACTCGAGCATTATCTTTCTGTTAACCTCGTTGGTTTGAACAAACATTTGACAGATATAAAACACCTTTTAATCAGAGAGATGACAAGGTTAATTAGTGATAGGAATGGCTTACCTCAATTCAGGCGAAGTTGGGGTTCGAGTATTCCTCAGTAATGGTGATGAGATTAATGTTGGCGGTATTTCAGGTGAACTGGATGGAGATGGTGTTGACAATGAAGATGATAGAGATGATGTGGATGAAGATGAAGATGAAGACGAAGGGGATGAAGTTGTGCTTAAACTGTCAAAATAAAAGAGAGAAAAAAGTTTAGGATAGATTACAATTCACTTGTCAATAAAGCACATCAAGAAAACTGTTACAAGCCATTTTAAAGGGCAAAAATAACGGTAGAGAAGATGGCTTTAGCCCATCAGATTCATCAAAAATTTAAAATCAACTGAACAATTATAAATCACTAAAATTTACCTCATGATTGGATTCATTGGAATGAACAAAAATAAATGAAGAAACAAAAGATTGTCACACAAAAATGAAAACTGAAAATGGGTTTCAATTTGTTGCAATAAATGTTAAGTCCGACTATCTGATGGCAAGTTTAGTGTAAAGTTGATTTCACGAAGATTCACAGGTGAATAACATTTGAATTGAAGTAAAGCATTAACACATGTTTAATGTAATCGTTACCATAGAAAAAGATCATGTCATTTCATGTTACTGATTGTTAACTTCTGAAAGACTTGAACAAGAATGATAAAAAATCCGCTTTTCACGATTCATTTTTCAAGAGGCTCACTAAGCGCCACCTTGTGACTGGTTTTATTACAATTTTCTGCAATTCAAATTTTGACAAGTACAGTACAGTAAGATCCCAGATAATGAGAGTCCCACATAATGAGATAAATTTATCAACGATCCCTAATTAAGGAGGAGTTAATTCAATTTGAATTTCATCAAATTTCATTTTGATTTCTTTAATTTTCAATTGATTTGATTCGAATTTCTTTCGTAAAATATTAATCAAAAAACTCACGAAATCATTTTAAACTAACATTTACGATAAAATTCGATCTATTAAGGGAGATTGAAAATCATGAAATAAGCTGCCCGATGAATAGTGAAAATAAGCTATTCCACAGTACTCTCATTATCTGGGATCTCACTGTAAAGTACCAGATAATGACAGTAACTTGAAATACAGTCACCATTGAGATAATGCACCGCAATGGGAAAAGCTTATATTCACTATTTTTCGGGAAGCGTGCTTAATGATTTCCAATCTTCCTTATTAGATCAAATTTAATCTTAAATTTTGCTTTAATCTGATTTTGCGAGTTTTTTGATTGATATTGCAAGAAAGAAAATTGAATAGTCAATTGATAAGTAAAGAAATCGAAGCAAAAATATACGAAATTCAAAAGTAGATAAAACTTCTCCTTAATAGGGCCATGGAAAAATGAGTGCATTATCTCAATGGTGACTGCACTTTACTTTTTTTCTTGATTACAGTGAAATACCAGATAATGACAGTAAATTTGTCAATGGTCTCTAATAAAGGAGGGGTTTAAAAAATCTGTATTTTTTCAATGCACTGCCCGGCGAATAGTGAAACTAAGCTATTCCCAGTGCGGTGCATTATCTCAATGGTGACTGTATCGTTAGACGCCAACCTTCATTTCACTTAAAAAATCAACTTCCAAATAAACTGAGATAATCCATCAGAATCTCTTCTTCCTTTTTACTCATTAACAGGTATCATGATTATTATCATCATCATTAAGTTTAGGCATAAATACATTAAATACTTCAAACAAAACACACATGAAATAATGTCTTCGTATAAATGGTCCCTATTAAGAAGAAGTTTTATCTACTTTTATCTTTCGTAGATTTTTGATTCGATTTCTTTACTCATCAATTGACTTTATTCAATTTTCTTTCGTGAAATATCAATCAAAAAACTCGCAAAATCAGATTAAAACAAAATTTAAGGTTAAATTTGATCTAATAAGGAAGATTGAAAATCATGAATTTCGATGCTCGACGAATAGTGTAAATAAGCCATTTCTGGTGAGGTGCAGTTTTTACAGGTGAACTTCATAATTTTCTTTATTATTCGGGATGCCAGGCAGTACTACAAAGTTTCAATGTTGAATGAACAGAAAAGTATGCTGTGATTATCGGGAGTGATGTCGATGCATTTTGCTTTATTGTCGTGGCCATTTAATTCCAGCGATTCGGATTCAGTTGGGATGAGCTAAATCAGCCTGATGAGTCGTCCACAACCAAGAAACTGTCAAATAATCCAAATTTTATCAAAACACTCAAAAATCGTATCACATAAGGAGAAATCATTTAAGAAAAATTCATGTCAAATCAATTGATTTTGGTAAAAAGTCGAAACGGCTCAACTATTTTCAAACATTGAATTTGTTTTTGAGCACCTTGTGTCAACCTTGCAGTATGAACAAGAGATAGCTCTTGATGTTCTCATTCGCGTAAAACTAACAAGTTCAAGTAAATCTTCAACGGTCATAATTGAGATTTCATAATCAGAAATATTATAACTATCTAAAGATAATCATAATGCTTAATCAAACAAACTAAAACAATAAAGATAATTTTCACGGTAAAATTTTTCATTTGATATCTTGATCTTTGCTACTTTCAACTACATTACGGATAAGATTTCTGTATATGAAAACACAAACGTCAAAAATTCTCAAAACTAAAGTTGTAAGCTCACATTACAGTGAAAATAGATTGGTTGAAGTCAGTCTCAAAAAAGAATGAAATGTTTTTGAAAAAAGAAGAAACTCACCTTAAGACGATTAGTATTAGCTCCTGGTAAATCCATGGTTCCAAAAATGGGTGAATCCGTTTTGAATTTGGGTGAAGAGAACACAAAAAAGGGTGAATATGGATAAGAGGTTTAAGTGGGTGAAATGAGGGTGAAGTAAATATTTTCAAAAATGGTGAAACCAAAGGTATAAAACAAAGAACTCATTTCAAAAAATACTGAAACTGTCAAAATTTTAATTTTCAATTGTCTCCATATTGATACATCTTCCCAAATATTTCATCATATGAGAAAAATAATTGTTTTAATGTTGTTCAGTGATAACTTGTGAAGCAGCATTAGCAGCAGCAAAAACATCATCACAAGTCGTCGGTTTTTGACGTTTAATGTGATGTTTAAACTGATTAAACAAATTTTCAATTGGGTTCAAAAATGGAGAATAAGGAGGCAAAAAAATTAAATTATGACCTTTTCCTTCAATTAGCTCTTTTACTTCTCCTCTATGATGGAATCGGACATTGTCCATTATAACGTAAGCTCCATTGACTTGTTCTGAGTCGAAGAAATCGACAAGCTGTTTCAAGAAATCAACAAATGAAATTGTGTCATAACCATGTTCTTTGACCTCATACAAAAATAAACTTTTGTTATTCATGGCGGCACAAACAGATAGACTTTTGCTACGGATAGCTTTGACTGTCAAATTAGCTCGACATCCTTTTCTCGCCCATCCTCGTCTTGATCGCACATTGATTTGCACTCCTGTTTCATCAACATAGAAAATCTTGTTCATTGAACTTTGAATCTCCAAAAATTTCAAAGCATATTCTTTTCTCAGTAGCTTTGTTGACTCACAATTACGTCGCTCTGGTACCAATGAAACAATTTTGACTGAAAAATGAACTTCCTTCAGATAGTAGCGAACTGATGCTGGATGAATCTCAATGTCAAATTTTTCCTTAATTCGATCTGCAGCAGTTGCTAGAGTAGTTTGACAGTCGTTATCGAACCAAGATTGCACTTCTAACACCATTTCAGGAGTAAGCTTTTTTGGTCGATGTCCACGTTCACGTTCAACAACTTTGTATTTTTTAAAACGATAAATGACTGTTTTCACAGTGTTTAGATTAATTTTCAATTTTTCAGCAATCGAAGATGTTGTCTCTCCATCACGGTCAGCTTGTATTATCAAATCTTTCAACTCACGACTAACTTTAGTCATATTGAATTCACAATTGAAAAGAAAGAAATAATTCAAAAAATTCTGGTCTTGACAATGACCTTTGACTAAATGTGTTCTTTTTTGAAATGAGTTCTTTGTTTTATACTTTTGGTTTCACCATTTTTGAAAATATTTACTTCACCCTCATTTTACCCACTTAAACCTCTTATCCATATTCACCCTTTTTTGTGTTCTCTTCACCCAAATTCAAAACGGATTCACCCATTTTTGGAACCATGGATTTACCAGGAGCTAATACTAATCGTCTTAAGGTGAGTTTCTTCTTTTTTCAAAAACATTTCATTCTTTTTTGAGACTGACTTCAACCAATCTATTTTCACTGTATCAAAAAAAGTTTGGCCAGAATCGAAAGCCATTTTCTATTATCTATTATACTGGGTGTATCAGTCAAATAGCCGGTTTTGAATCGCTAATAACTTTTTCGTCCTTTGCTCGAATTTAAAATTTTTTTCAAATCCTTATAGTTAATTAGTCAAAATTTATGATTCGGATGATATCTTCTAAAATATTCTGCGTCCTTTCACTCACGAGCTATGACTCGAAGTCGATATACGAAGCCTTCATTGAAAATAAACTTTTTTGACTTTGAGGCAGTGTTGCACCCTGTAGACTCATTTCTCCTCTTTGAAAGTTACCAAAAACAAAACTTTGACTCATTGACAACATGGATTTGCAAAAAATTTCGAATTCGAGCAAAGGACGAAAAAGTTATTAGCGATTCAAAACCGGCTATTTGACTGATACACCCGGTATATGGGTTTATACATACAGTATATTTTGTGCATTTCAGTGAATTTAGGAAAAAAATGAGCTATTAAGACCTAACTTGACTTTAAGGAATTAAGTTGGGAATTTGATCGATTTCAGATTACCCGGTCAGAGTCGCATTGGCCGAAAGTTTTGAAAAATTGTTTCACTGTTAGTGAATGTTTGACAGTTGAAAATAAAGAGATAACAAAGTGTTTTTTGATTTGTTTTAATTTAAAATCAATTGGATTAGGTAATTATACAACTAAATCATCACAATTTCCTCAATAATTAACTTCAAGTTAACATCTCTTCTCACACTATTTATTCAAACTGTTTCCAGATGAAAACCAACATCTTTCTGAAACTCCTCTTCAACTAAATTGTAATAATAATTATCAGTGTTTTGTTTTCTTGTAAAACTTTGGGTTCGTTTGTTTTTAATCACCTAGTTGAAATTGTCAATAGATATTAATTCAATTTTAATAATTGTAATCGTAGCAATAATAGTTAACTAATTTTATAAAATTAAGCGTCATTTTTGTCATGTAAGTTTTGCTTTTCTCTTTCTCATTTCTAATTAATTTAAACTGATCTAACCAGAACCCAGAACAGCTCAATATGAATATTCAGATGAATTGGGTTGAGTTGACAAAGACAAAAGCAAGAAGAGATGAATTTTAATGATGAATGATGATGATGATGGCTGTGATGGCGGTTGTTTCTGATGATGGTGATTTAACTGTATCAATATAAGATGAAGAAATTTGTTTTATAAAGATTCAACTCTTTTTAAAGAGAGAAGAGGTTTGATCAATAAATACTCTAATGTTGAAAAGTGTTTGCTGGATAGTTTCAATTGCTTCCCCAATCCTCATTAGAGTCAGATTAATACCATAAAATTACTAGATTGAGTAACATCTTTGATCAATTTCTTGTATTTGCTTATTTAATTGAAAAAAATCCAACGCCAATCGGTCAATCAGTGAATCCTATCCTATTATATCAGCAGATGTTTATTGTCAATTTAAAATTGTATTGATTGCGAGATGATTTATAGCGTGAAATCCTATTCCAATCGTTATTAATCTCAAATTAGCTGGTTTCCATTATCGACAATTGTGATTATTCATCAACCCTAGTATTTATCCTAAGCTAACTTGTTGAGGTTCAAGATGAGATCATTGGATTTAAAAATAACTGATTAATAAAGATGAATATATGACTATGATGATTGCGATTGTGGTGGTCATGAGAATGAATTGGTTGGTGATTTCAATCAACATATGTGATTCCAGATGAAGTTAAAATGGCAACAGTTTTTAATTAAGTTATGAACCTTTGTATTCATTGTATGAGTGTATGAGTTGAGAATCCCATCATTCGAATCTTTTTTTGTCAGCAATTAACTAACTAATACTATGTATAAATACAAACTCGATTCAGTTTGTACCAGATTTGATTTGAGTAGACGCAAATCCAATATCTTTTGCTGTCTTAGCATTTGGCTCTAGTCTTTAATGGCGTGTTTCATCTCTCCCCAGTAACCAATCTCTTTACTTCTCACATTTTTCTTTGATTATTCAGGTAATGGATAATGAAAGTGAAGATGATTGTGATTGTTATGAGGAAATTATTTAAACAGGAGTTTCATTGTGTTTAATTGATGGAGCTGAATCATCTTGGGGTGAGTTTAAAGTTGAAGGTACAACCGACGGAACAGGAGTGGGTCCATCTATTTTAATAGTAATACCACAATCTTCCTCATCATCTTCTTCCGTCATGGTGGAGAGTCGCTTCTTCTCTTCCTCTGTTTTGGCATCTTTCTTATTACCTCGTTTCTTTTTCCTGAAGATCATCATGGATACAAAGAGAAAGTAAAAGGAAATGAAAGAGATGAGCAGAAATGAAGAGAAGAAAAAATATAAGAATCAGATAAATGGATAAAATTAAGCGTAAAATGTAGATTTAAGGGGTGCACAAGAAGTAAAGGCTTTTTTCATTCTTGATTTTTGAGTAAATACCGATCAAGATTTAATTTTATTTTTTGATAAATCAGTATTTTTTTCTCTAGACTTTTCTAATCATCTTATTGAAAAGAGTTTTAAAATTGGCTTAAAAATAATCAAAATAAACCCAAAAAACGAAAACCAAAAGCGCCTCTACTTCTTGTGCACCCTTTATTTCAATCTAATTTATTAAGAAGCATTAATTTGATTGTTTTAGCAGTAAACGTAATTTTAGAGGCGTTCATTTCAACTGAAAATGTTAGTTGTAAAATTGGCTTTTGAAATATTACCATTAAATGTAATTAAATTATAACTAATATGGGTTCTTTAAAGGTTAAGTGGCAAGAGTTGAATAAGGATTTAAAGCTCAAAGATAAAATCGTAAAAATGTCTTCATAATTATGTAAATGATGATAAGTTGATTGATACAAGTTAATAAACATGGAGTTTTGTTTGGAGTAAAAAAAGATTGGGTTCAATGGAAAAGGTTATTGTGTTGTTGTATGGATGGTAAAACAAAAATTGATTGGTTTTACGTTTGTTTCATGTTTCAAGGATGATAGAGTAATGAAATCTTGTTATTAATACACCGGATTACGCTATTAAATCATTTTTTCATTGATTGGTTAATGTTTACTATTTAGGATTAAACTTGCGGGAATCGATTAAGAGTTGAGAAAGTGAAACAAAACTAATGAAATAAATACCAAAGGTCTAAATAATTTATGTGTTAAGATGTGAAAAAATGAGGAAAATGAAAAAAAATCAATGAAAAGACAGAATCATAATTTTCTTGGTTTATTTGGAGGATGTTGATGATGAAGATATTAGATTGGACATTTGATTAGGTTAAGCAATTAACATACCTTAAACATGAAATAAAGGTCTTACAATATTACTGTAATTTGTATGGTAATTGTCTAGTGGATAATTCACACTTAATTGTGTCTATTGGATTCATTTTTGTCTCAATCATACTCAGTTTCAGAACAGATAAAATGAAATGATAATTGTGGAAAAATGAGGAAAAAAAAGTTGATTTAAGTTGTTTTTTTTCTTCTTGTTTCATATTACAATGAATAGTGATAAGTATTCATTTGTTTGGTTATTAAATAACAGAAATGGGAACAAAATTAAAAGAAATTTCATTTTAAACAGGGAAAAATGAAAGTTGATTTGAGGAATCAAATTAAATAATAAAATAATAATAATCATCATTTTGATAATAAGAACAATGGTTAAAATTAAAAGCAATGTTGAGGAGC
Organism: Tetranychus urticae; assembly: GCF_039701765.1. Lineage (NCBI taxonomy): Eukaryota > Metazoa > Arthropoda > Arachnida > Trombidiformes > Tetranychidae > Tetranychus > Tetranychus urticae. The sequence goes on from NC_142959.1 coordinate 3,871,928, forward strand.
TGCAACAATTTTCTTTTGATTTAACAAAAAAACAAAATTATTTTCTTGGACTGTCTTGATTGATTGATAATTAATCAAGAGGGAAAACAGTTGATGGGAAGTGAATATTAACTTAATGGTGAGATTCGGGAATGGGGACAATTTAATCCAAAATGGTTGGAAATTAAAGATCATGTCTGGATGATTGTCGAAGATGGTTGATTGCTGATTTATTAGAAGTATGGTTTTCATCGATGTGGACTCATTGATTAGGCCATTTCGTGCAATTTTATTTATGTGCAAATAATCATCTTCATCATCATCATCATCCTCATTGATAGTACCAACAATTAAAAATTAAACGGCGATATCACTACAATGTTAAAATAATTAATAGAACTTAATGTTAATTGAAAATTAATAAAAAAAATAAAGGCGCATGGAAGAGGCAATAGCAAACAAAAAACAATTATGAGTGCAAAAATAGGAACTATTAATATATTAGGAAACTAGAATTAAATTGTTATATTTAGGACTAGCATTTAACTATAATTATGTTTTAGTATCATTGCGATTTCACCTAAAATATCTTACCCTGAAGATTTATCCTTTTCCTTGTCTTTTTCTTTTTCTTTATCTTTGGAAGATTCTTTGTTTTCTTTATTAGATTTAGATTTTTGATTTTGATCAATACTTTTCCAAGTACCACTTTTAGCAAGCTGCTCAGTTATATTAATATTACATTGATCAGGTTCCGCGTTAAATTTATTGACCGGTATCTTGAGTATATTGCCATTAGCTAACGGAATAGCAACGTTACCTAAACTTTCATTAGATATCATATTGCTATCATCACCCTTTGAATCATCATCGTCTTCTTTGTCTTCTTCTGCCTTACGTCGAACTGAATCAGGCATAATGTCGTCAAGTAATTTCAATTCTCGCTGAGTAAAGATAAGGTCCAGACATTTACGAACACCAATTATGACAACAAGCTGAAAATACAAGGAAAAGACGAACATTAATATATTAATCAATCAATAACAGAGCAATATTATAGGTTTGATATGGTATCATTATCTGTCCAGAAGATTCATAAATCAGAATGTATTCAAGATTAATGCTAATTGTATGAAAGTTTTAACGATTCTTTACCATCAAAGGGAATAAGATTGACGTCTTGTTGTATGATTTGATTAACCAAAGAAGCGTAAAGCAACTTATTTGAATTAATGTGAAAAGATGGACTTTGGGTGTTGGAACATGTCGTAAGAAAACATAATCTGGCTGGTATTTTTGAGGCATGAATACAATCAAAATTCTTTCGAAGAACTGTTTATAAAAAAAGATAAAAATCAATTATTAGTGATTCAATAGTTGATTGAGAAATAAAATTAACCATCATTAAAACAAACCTGAGAGCCTTTAAGCGAAGATGTACCCATGTAAAGAAAGACTCCATACAAAACTGGCATTGGGATGTTTCTTAAAACAGAAGTCATAAAAACGGAAAGACCACAAAGAATGAAAATACAAACATGGGTGACTCGCTGTTCTCGTACACCAAGAAATTGTGGCTTTTCTCCTGGTGCTGCTGATTCTGATTCCATTTTTAATGAGTTTACATGAGTCATGGAAAGAACAGTGGCAGCAACAAACCATGGGAGTCCTAAGATTGAACATATTGCAATAAGAATGGAGAGGACAAACAGGTCCAGGTGATAACCACATCCTTTCTGGAGGTGAGAATAAGAATAAATGTTATTAAAAGAGTTCAAACATGAAAGAGAGATAAACTTATGCCTTACTTTGAGTTTGTTTTCTTTTCTATTGACGATAACAGCAGTAATTTGCTGATCCATGAAAATAAGGATTACAGCTAGAAGAGCAGGGAACGGCATCAACAATGGCATCCACCAAGGATTGTTTCCTAAGATAGGAACAAGCCATCCACGTTGGTCAGAAGTAGGCTACGAAAAAAATTGCTTGTTAATATTCACAAATAAATTCAGAAATTTTATTGAATTTAGCAATACTTCAAAAAAAGTTGATATCCTTTTTTTTTTGGTAAATATTCAAGTATTGTTCGTGAAATTTGGAACCCATAAGGGTTTATATCGATGGGATAAACTTATTTGAAGAGGGTTTCTAAGCTCAACTTTTATGTGTTATCGAGAGTTTATAATAAACTTACCTGAAATTTATCTGGTACAACTAATTTAGGGGTTGCAATGCCAACTTTATAGTCGACCATAGTCATAACAAGTATAGCTATCACTACGGAAAAATCACTGACAAATTGTCTTATTTTACTAGAGAAGAAAGGAGTGAATTTAAACTCTTTCAGAGATACCGAAATGGCAAAGGTGAAAATAAAAAGCAAGACGGAGAAGAGGAAGACATCAGGCACATTTTTTTCGTAACAACCAGGACCTACGAGAGTTCCACTGTTTTCGATGCAATATTTGATTCCAGTTGAATTGTAGACATACTTCTGAATCTCATAAGATTGTTTGTCTTTGTCAAGACAACTACAGCTATAATCAATTCTTTCCATAACACCCCCTCGTATTGGATAATCTTTACCAATTTCTAGGACCTGAAAATGAAATTAGTGAGATTAATCAACATAACCATAAATGTTTAAAAACAATGAATACTTTACCTTTTCGACAGCTTTGAAAATAAAGATTACCGAGATCAAAGTGGCAAAATTTTCTTCAGTGAAACGAGTTATATAACATACAAAAGCACTTGCATCGGTGGCCACAAACACCATAAGATAAAAAGCCGTCCATAGTCCAATCCACATACGAATAGACAAATAAAGAAACCCGAATTTTCTGTCATGATAAAACAAGATTGGAATTAAATGTTTATCAAGAGAAGATTAAAGAATAATATTGAAAAAAAATTTACTAACTGGCAAACATTATAAACAATCGTCTCATAAACCAGTACTGGGCCAGTGCTACCGAGTATAGTCAAAGGCTGCCCACTTAAAAATCCGTAAACTATTCCACAAATAGCACCACTCAATAAGCTTTCCATGGTAGCCTGAGATTCATTTTAAAAGGTCGTTTAAAAGACATTCGGATGGTCATGTTTGAATTAAATAATGTTCAAACATAAGTTTGATAGCTTACAATATTTCCTCCTGTAGCATCACCAAGAAGACCACCGAAGGTAATTATAGGAGCTAAACAAGCGAAGTATAAAAAAATTACAGAAGCGATTGATTGCAAGGCTAAGGCATCCTTGAAGTCGCTGAGATACCAGGGGGCTTTACGCTTCACATCATTAATGAGACCACCGAATAATCTAAAAACATGAAATTGAACAAAGAAAATTAATAATTGAAAAATCAAATAGTAAAATCTCAATGATTTTAAAGTAAATTTGCATAGTTGGCTTGAGCTATATTCAAGCTTAGATTTAAAACATTGTTTTTGCAGAAAAATCTCATGTGATTGCAAAAGTACTTGAAACTTTCAAATGTGATGACATTTCGAAATATCAGATAGCATGATATATTAGTTATCCCATTACAAGTTACTCAATATATATAGGAAATTTGTGTTTAGTTAAGAGATGAAAAGTGATAAAAAGCTAGCAATAAACTGATGAATTGGTGTTGAATTAAGTATATTTGTGCAGTGAAAATGTATAAATTTAACCTTCAAACAGGAAAAAGTTATAAAATTCTGAGACAGAGCAAAGAACGAGACTAGAAATTTGGCAAAAATCAACAAATTCTGTGTTATGAAGCATAGTAGTATTATCATGATACCTTCCAGTTCGTTTTAATCCACTTGCTTCTCGTTCCTTCATTTCCTCTTCTTCTTCATCAATTATATTCTTAGGTTCAGAGGGATCATGCTTTTTACGAGACTCTTGAGATGGTATTTGATTCGGTGGTTCAATTCTAATGCTTGGATCCCAGGCTCCAGGGGGAAGGATAGTTACTGCGTCTAAAAATTCATCAACACCGGCAAGAAGATCTTGCCTACTTTTTGATTTATATGCCACGTCATGAAAAATCTGTCAAATAAAAACACAACTGTCAGTTCGTTCAAATTTGTTGTAAAAAAATGGCCAAATTTGATATAATAAATGAAAACATTTACTTCATCGGACATGAGAGTAGCCATAGCTCGTCCAACTTCATGATACCGGCCTGGAATGCTATGGGGACCCAGAAGGATGAATAAAAATCGAGTAGGTACAGGTACTTCAGTCAGATCCCCTAAATGACAAGCCTGAGCCAGTCTTACGAAAGCAGATATGTGCTTATCAAGGAATTCAACCTCCCCAACAAGAATATTATCCGCTTCTGCTCCTGGTGGTACTTTTTTCATGAATGCTTGATTCGCCTGAAAGGAAGCAAAAAATTTAGTGATTTGATTTATTTACATTGTTAAGTGTAAATACCTTGTGTTGTAAATCGGCTGAAGAAGCACCATTTTGGTCCACAAGGGATGAACCCGAAAGTCCTTGACAGTTAGCACCTAAGTGAAGTGATGTTGCACTGGGACTTAAAGGTATTGATCCACCTTCATGATTACCGCCTGTTAAGTTTAATAAAAAATGATGGAAACATATGTATTAATATCAATATTGATGGAAAGATTGATATTTGTTATTTATCTATAAATATCATGAAAATATCATGAAAAGTGCATAAAAAAGAAATGTAAGATGAAATTTCGTGCAATTTTACAACTAAAAAAGAGATTTTCAGTTCAATAGATTGAAAACATTGAAGGTAAACAGGGAAGAGTTGAATTGAAGAATAACAAAAAATGATAATCTTAAAAATATTAATATCAAAGTATCTATTGAAGATGAATGATAACAATTTTCAATTTCACGCATTGTTATTGGTTCTGTCAAACAGGATTAACAAAAATGTTATTTTTGTTTAATTTGCCAACTATTGATCAATTTCAATGTAAATTGTATTGAAAAAAAGGGTTGGAAAAAAGTATATCTTACAGGTGAATGAACAAGTTGAGATTTTTAGGCATTAGTGTGCTTGTGTGTGTTTAACATTACAATAAATTTTAATAGATCCGAGCATGATGCATATCAATGTTTTTGTCATTGTCTTGATTGATTGATTGTTTTCATGCATTTCACTAAATAAATATAAAGGTAAAATACGCATACATATATTGGACTAGATAAAAGCCAATATTTACTGATTCTTTATTGAAGACTACTGTTTTGTATTTCCTACTGTAGTAACTAAGGTAATAATAATGATCTAAGTGTAAAAACTTTTTACCCAGTGAAACGCTCAAGAGTTTGCCGAATGAAGGATTCCACTCTGATGAGGTTACTGGTGCGGTAACCGGAGCATTGGGATGACCTCCATCTTTATCTTTAATTTTATCCAACTGACCTAATAATTTAGCCATTTATTTGTGTGACGAGGTGATAATATGTGAGCAAAATACACAACAAATATGGTAAAATAACATAGAGCCAAGCATGAGTTTCACAAGACAAAGCAAGCGAAACAAATCACAGGTAGAACACAAAAAAGGTAAATAAAAATTCAAAACAAGTTGACCTGAGTTAGGGAAATGGATAAACTGAGGACAATGATTTGAAACTGAAAAAACTGAATAACTCTGAGAAATATTAGATTGATGGAGCTTTAGAAATCAAAGTTACTTTGGAACAATCTAAAAATCCTTTTTTTTCTGGTAAATTTTAACCATATTTTATCCAAAACAAAAGCTCGATACAGAAATAAATTAATCTAATTGTGCCATTTGTGGATTTTAAAAATAATCAAAAATAACTTACTGTGAGAACCAAACATGCTTTTACTTGAATTTCTTCCAATATCAGCAAGTGATCGGATCAGGGGAAGACGATTTTTATCTTTATCATGTCTCTTTTCATGTTGATGACGATGACGACGTAATAATGATTCTTTTACCTTATCTTTAGCTTCTAATTTCAATTGACCCGAATTCACCATATTTTCTAAGACAAGATCTGACAAAGAGTAATGATATAAGAATTAATACAAATACTTGTGTGAAATAAGCAATAAGAAATGTTAATGATACCATGATGACATTTTCAGCATAAAACCTTTTAGTCAAGAAAAAAAAAGACTTGGTAATACTGTTTTTCTCGGAATACAATATTTAGCCATTTTTTTGTTTGCCACAAAAGTAAATACAATTTTTTACCTGCAATCTGATCCAAACTGGACCCTTCCAAGTCTAACATGACCGTTCCATTAAGTATACAACTGCGAAGTTCAAATAAAGAATGCAAAGATATCGTTGCAACATGAGGTTTGGACCAACGATCTCCACCTTCTTCCACATCCTCTTCAAATTTGATCCATCTTTAGGGTTGAACAATAAACAGGGAAAATATTTGCATAAAAGATAAAAATGAGAATTATTAAAAGATAGTAAATGCGTTTTTATCCAAAAAATAAAGTTCATAAAGAATTGATGAAAGAACTTGACGTTCAGATGAAAAAAAGGATAATAGCTATAATATCCATATTTACAAAGATATCTTTTGTTAAGATATTGTAATTTAGTTTTTCAAGTTATAATGTCAATCAAAAGTAACAACCTTGCAGTTTCCCGCCATTCCAGTTCATTTCCATCACTGACAAGTTCTTCCAGTTCACTGAACAATGGATGAGATTCATGAGCACCATCTTGGTCATCTTCACCCAAAATGAATTGAACTCTTTCAGCTGGAGGTGTTACTATGTAAAGAAATTATTAAATATAAGAAATTTGAAGGTAATAATGAATTTTCAATATGAATTTCAGATATCAGTGAATACTTTCAAATCAATGGGTAATGAAATTTTATTTAACCTATTTTCTGCCTTTTGATATTCGTGCAAAATCCTGATTCATGGATTAAGTTTAAGATGAACTCCGAAATTATGAAGAGTAATTAACCTTTTGAAACACTAATAATAGCTCTAGTTCAAGATTAGACTTATGAACAAAATTCAACAGAGTTGGGATAAAGATTAGAGTAAATCATTGACATGAAATGTGTTGATTGTTTAGAAAGAGATGGCTTAACATGAGTGCTTTTTAGTAAAAAATCACATTAAATTAAAATTAAAAAAATTTTCGAGTTGCGAAAATTTGAAAATTAAAAATTGGAAGTTATGATAAGATGAAAATGCTGTAAGAGCTCTTTTGTAAATAAGGATCTGTAATTGATGGGCTAATTGAAAGAAACCTCAACAGAATGGCAATGTTTGCTTAACAAAATAAACACAGATACTAAGATAGTATTAATAATAAACATTTTCCATTCATGATATCATGAAATGAGTTCAATCAAAACTGCTAAAGCTAAATTCAATGTCACTTATCAACTGGGATGTATTAACTTTCATCTAGTCAATCTTCATCACCTTTATCATCTCTCTTTAATCACAAGTCCAACCAGTTGAGTTTTATAAGCCATCTGTTCAATCTCATTAATTGACTGGATAAAGTTATCAAAAAATTGCATAATTGGTTATTGGTAAACACCAAACGATAAACTGAATAACCATGTAAAATTGAAATGCATAATTCCTTATCAAAGAGTCTATAACAAATTAATTATACGAAAAGAGTGAAGATGTTTGATAACGTTATCCAACGTGTTCACAAGATAGAGCTTAACCTAATAAGCAGAAAATTCATCTGATGCACACAAATCAGTCGATTGAACGAACACAATAAAGGCATAACAGTCACATCTAACACTTGAAAACATCGGTTTGTCAGTAATGAAATTGAAATACAGCCAATCGCGCCATTAAAATAAGTTATGTGATACTGGAATTCATTGAGTTGAAGAGAAATGAGTTAACATGATAAATGAGAAATAAAGTGTTGAAAGAAAAGAAAGTTTACCAGGACGAATATCACTTTGTTCACTGCTCAAGGTTCCATCTTCTCGTTTCTTTGTGTGACCATTTTTATGGTGATGATGTTTATGCCTTCGATGATGTCCTCGTCTTCTATACGAGCCTCCGGGAACATGAAAGCCAACATACATAGCATGGGCTCTGTGACCTGAAAAGGGTGAACACATAAATAGTTAAGGTTAGGAAGAGTGTGAATAATAACCAGATTTAAATTGTAACTTACCTTCAAAATCAGTGTCCGTATATGATGGATGCGTGGTTAAGACTCCGGGATCTTTAGGAGCCTCGTCCATTGGGATACCACCTTTATTAGCATCCATCCAAGGCCTGGTAAAATGTTGATATTGACATTATTGTGATCATTATTAGTTGTATTAATAGTCAAGTTATCATCACAATCATCATTAGGGAAACATCGAGAATAACATGAAGAATAAAAGGAAAAGAGAAAATAAAAGATGACGTTAATAAGAAATGCACATAAACAGAAGGCAACTTGCAATTTGAGAAAGCGGCAATTTATTCCACAACATAACAATCAACACAGCTTCTTATATTACTTCTAAATATAGCAAAGATGACGAAGGAATCAATTGAAACTAGACTGATTTGAGAAACAAATGGTAACAAAACCAATATCAAAGAAGACAAAAACACAGAATTATAAATATCACTTACTGGTGGAAGGAATAGAAATCAAAGCAGTAATTAAACTTTACTTTTGATTTGACTTTCTTCTTCTCACTTAATGAAAACGATACTAATTATAAAATATAAATTGAATGAAACGTCCTTTACAATGAAGATTATACAAAATGAAGTGTAAGATCATTAACGGTTGTAGATGATGATGAGCTTAATGTTGTTAACAGAAGCAATGGAATTGAGACGATGAATGGTAAAGTCAAAGTGGTACATGGAAAAGAGCATGATAATCGTTTGGTGGTTAAGAAGAACAAAAAATTAAGATGGAGAATGAAGAAAGAAAAGCAAAGGGGAAAAAAGATGAAGATTGAAATTTGGAAATATCAACAGAACCTTTTTCGTTTTCCTTCTCAAGGCTTGAACCCAAGCCAAACAAGGAGGATGACTTACTTTTTTCTTCTTTTACATCTTGTAGATGCTAATTCTAAACTGGATTAAAACTCATGTTATATACAATTTCACAACTTCATTTTTCTTCAGATTTTCTTAAGATCATCGTCACTTATCACCCTCTTCACCTTCAACTTTAACTCACATGTCCTGCTTTTGTTTTACATCAACACACAAGAGCATCGTCATTGATTCCATTACACTGACATCAACTGAGAAACGTAACTGTGATGGCGTGAAATAAAATGGTGAATGGAAGAGTCATCAATGTTGACAGATGCATTTTGCATCATATTACTTAAAGTAAAATAACTAAATCCACCAATTAAATACACAAGATCATAATATCATGAATAGAAAGGGAAAAAGGCTGATGAAAACTCTTTCAACGCCATATTTTAGCACCAATTAGAGTTGACTGTTCACTTTGATACAAATTTACCATTGAAACAGTCTTTTGTTAATGTTGAACTGGAAAGATTGTTCAACATTAATGACAAAAAATTGAAATTATAAATAAAGGTTGTAAAGGTGAAAAAACAAATAGAACACAATTTGAGTTGAATGGAAAATGAAAACCGTTGAAAACTGAAAGAAAAGTGAATTTGAAGAAATGATAAGTTAACTTACAGCGTGCTCTTAAGCGTCATTTTTCCTTACTCTTGACAATCTATTAAAATCAATCAATTTGATTTTTTTCCGTTGAATAAAGGATTGTACAAAAAGATCAAAAACGTTTGATGAACAGTAAAGTTGAAAAGACAAGGCAAAAGATAAAAATGACGGTTTTTTACTAGATGAGTATTAAACAAAGGAAAAGGTCAATCTAAATCAAGAGGCATTAAGATTTGTTGATTTTGCTGGTTAAGACTTGATTTAGTCAGAAGGCAAAACTGGTTAAAAATTGGTTGAAGACAATGTTGAAGAGTTAAACTTTGAGTTGGCTTTTACAAAAATAAAAAATCCGTTAAGTTAAATAAGAAAAGAAAGGAAATCGTTTAAATTAAAACAAATGATAGTTTAAGGGGTAAAAAACATGGCCAATTCTGTACAAGTTGAATATGGAAAAAGAATAAACAAGTCAACATGAGATTCAAGAAACAAAAGGATGACACAAGATGATGGCTACGTATATTTATAGCATTTCAATTGACGATAACAAGATTTATAAAAGTGTAACTGTCCTTTTCTCCTCCTTTTTTGCCAAACAGCAAGCAATTCAATATGAACTTAAATCACCCAAACAATTAATCAATGATAAATATTAAAATCAAGGTTTATTAGTTTTCAAGTGTTTCAAGGGAAAAAATGAATAGAGAAGAAAAAGGAGGGAAATGAACATGAAGAGTGACAAAAGAACAGACGTTTTGATAATGTAAAGATTTTTTTTGCTTTTGATTGCAAATTGGTTAATTGCTGGGTAAGAGGATTGCTAAAAAATAGGAAAACAAGACAAACAATGTCGATAGTAACTTGAATGATCGATGTAACAATCAGGTGATGAACAATATGAATCATCTGAATTCAATTCAAATAAAGTAAAGAGATAACTAAAGAAGTGAATGAAAAGAAACATTTTTTAATTTTGAGAAGCTTGTCTTTTCTGGTGACTTTTGAGATTTTCTGGTTAAAATTTTAACCAGAAAATGTATCGATTTCAATTTTTGATTTGATTGTCTTTTTTTCATTGAAACTCGGTGGAAATACCGATTAATGTTTCTGTTTTTCAAATTTCCATGCTTATTGGAATAATTGGAATTGGAATCAACTTTTTCCTGATAATTTTAACCATTAACCTTAAAATTAACCTTTCGGTTTATTTCATTGTTGCCATCATTATGTTTGTAATCGTTATTGTGTGACTGATGTTCATGAAATATCAACACATACTTCAATCATCAATAATTGTTGTTTGAAAATGAATATTAATGAGTAAAGTTAAACAAATTTAATATCATTTGATCAGTAAAACGCCATTGAAGTGGAGATTAAATGGTATTTAGACCAATATCTGATGCATTTGCAAAAAAAACGCAAATTGATTCACCATTGGATTTGTGTAAGCAATATGTAAGTTTCAATGCAAATCATTGTTAATCATATTCATTATCACATTTTCCGAGTAAATGACTGTTCATTTGATTTGAATACAACAATGAGATGAATAAACAGACAATTTGATATCCTAAATGATGATGAAAAAAGATGAATATTTGATGGGAAAATGTAATTGAATAAATTTAAAGTCTGCTAAAGATTTCATTGATATGAAGATTAAAAGTGTTTATAAGTGGAAATGTTGAAATTGTTGGATTCATGGTAAAGGAATGGTTAATGAACAAATCTCATGATTATTGAAACTTTTCAGGGAGTGCAAAAATTGAACCACAAAAAAAGTCAACCTTGAATGTTGAAAAGGAAAGGTTAGAAAGTGAAAATTAACTGAATGCTATGAATTTACATTCGGTAAATCACCAATGAGGCAAACAATTTTTGCTATTAATCTATTTTATTATTATCATTGTGATTGGGAAAACTAATTATCAAGCTTTTTCATTGAAGCAAATCAAGTTGAAACAAACAAAAAATAGGTAATCAATGTTGAAATTGTTTTTGGCTTTACCAAATCATCTTCATTCACTTTATTTTTGCGATTTTCAAGGCTTCAGAGTTGTAATAATTTTTCATGATTCCATGATAATCACTATTATCATTCAGTTAATATTTTTTAATTTCAAACGGAAGTGTGGATGAATGAAATAAATGATAAACCAGAGAGACAACAACGTAATTTAACCAATAAAGGGTTCGTTTTGAAAGCCTTGAATGATGAGGATTGATCGATTCCTTCAATCAACTTTATCAAAATTGAAAATTGAATAAGTTTATTGTCAATGAATAATTATTGAGACAATCAGTTTTAATTTTTACCTTTTCAACTCGATTCATTGACATTATTGAATTCACCTAAATTTGGATACTTTCATCCTCATATTTCAAAGGTTTGGGTTTGGGTTCAATTTGGGTTTAAAAAAGGTTTATAATTGAATGATTTTTTTGTTGCTTTTTGGTTATTTGATCGAGTTTGCTTTTCGTATTTAACTATCAATTATTGCAAATGATGGCCTTTAAGTCAATCGATTTTGATGATGAATGGAAAAGGAAGATTAGAGTATAAGCAATTTAGATTAACGACTATTCAAATGTTGACGAATGAAGAATGAAACAGAATCCCATGAGCAAAATTTACCTGAAATAAAGCTATCTTAATTAACAATGCAACGGAAATTAGTTTAATCAGGGTTTATCAACATTTTGTCTAATTATAGTTTCATTAATCGGTTTGAATAATTAGATTCGTTGAGATCATTGCGTTTGACGTGAATTGATATTTTAGAGTAATTTAGAAAGGTCAGATTAATCAGAAGGCTGAGGAATGCGTATCACAGATTTCAGTAAGAAGCTCAAGAAACAATATTAAATTGTATTACATTTTGAACAAGAAGCTGAATAAATCTGAAGACTGAAGACTTAAAGAGTTAAACTGATTTGGTTGGAAAGTACAAATTGTTTAAATTGACTTTTAACATTTCAGTTGAATCATGTTCAGACTTCTGAAGATTTACTATTTTCTCAATAATCAGAAGTAAATTTATTTGAATGTCAACAATCGAGACTTTATTTGGTCCGAGATGGTCGATTCAACGTTTAATGGAAACAATGTTTTCTGAATGTGACATCAAATCAGAAGTGAAAATTTACCTTTTCAGGTTACTATGAAATTCACGCAATTTCATGCAAATTTTGTGATAATTGATGAAACTATTACAACTAATTTTTATAGCATTTACAAGCCGTTTATAATACAATTACATTTCGAGATCAACTTAGTTAGTTGATGCATTATCATGTCATCAGACATGGCAAATTGAAGCAACTCGAGTGTAATTTTATATAATCAGATAAATCATCCTGTTAACTAGACGGCAACGTAATTAACAAATTAAGATTCAACAATGAGACAAGATCAATATGAACGTTTATTCAGTTTCACTTTTGGACGAGTTTTTTGCCCATTTAAAGAGGATATTTCATGAATCAATCAATTTAGTGTAATCAACTGTTCAACCATCTATCTGCAACTCTGCTGACAACTGTTTTACAATTGAATCTTGAATCTTTCGGTGAAACATCTGAATTGATGTTAAATTGTTCAATATGATTTACAAGCTAATATTTATTATTAGATATAATAGTTGCAAAGCAAAAAAATATCGATTTGTAAACCATTTTTATGAACTTTTCCTTTCCAAACTCACTGTCTATTTTTTTCCTAATGTTCATCTTTTACTCTTTCTGCTCTGAGTAAGCAGCTGAAACGATTCTGATCACTTTAATTGTTCATTGGTTGTTGAGGGAAAAAGAAAGAGATGAAAAGGATAAAAATTTTCATCTTGGGTCAGCAAAAATTGTGTGTTTCAACGTAAAAATGGTGATGAAGATGAAGGACAAGTAATGGTGGTTATATTAGCAGAAGAGTAATAGTTACATGAAAAATAAGAATATCATGGTTCACTCAGTTGATCGATGAACAAAATATCTTTTCAAATAGACATGCTCGCCAGTCTACTTGAAAAATGGTGACAGAGTTACAACTGATTTTTACTATTGATTGTATTCACTTGGAATAATCAGTTTTTCAGATTCAGTTAGCAGAAGAGTAAGAATGAAATGGATGAGACAGGGAAGATGAGAAGAGATGAAAAGAAGTGAAAGGAAAAGTCACTGCAACAGCAAAAAAAAGAAATCCCAATCACAGGAAAATGAAAAGTACAAAACAACAATTTGAGGAAAGGTAAAGGAGCAAAGAGAGAGAGAAAAAAGTTCAACATTTCCATGAAGCTGAACAAGAACAAATCAGAGTATCACATTTCAAATGTTAAGAATCCATGAAATCCAATAATCGCCAATATTCGTCATTAATTAATCACATGGTAAATTCATAAACATTTTTCTTGTTCATGAAAATTGGTATTCTTAGTTGCCCTTTTTAAATACAAAAGGTAACTTCAGATCGATAATGGAAACTGTTCAAACAATCTTAAGATATTCTGGTAATGTGTAAAAGAAAAGGATTAGACTGTTCTGAGGTTTCATATTCTGGAAATATCAGTGATCGATAACAAAATGTAAAGTTATATTTACTTGGTAAAACTGAGAAAATTTCATGATATTGGGTTTTGATGAATATTTATTCAACTTTTGAAAGCGTTTCAATTTGCTTGGAAACTGAAATTAGAAGTAAAGGGTGTTAAGGTTTATTTGTTCCAAAATGGAAAGGAGAAAAAACAAGCTTACCTTAAGATAAAGATGAAAATGATGATAACATGACAATGATAATGAAAGAGATGATAAAGATTCAATTTCATTTGTGCTTTACATCTTTATCATCTCTTCATTATCATTTTCATCTTTATCTTAAGGTAAGCTTGTTTTTTCTCCTTTCCATTTTGGAACAAATAAACCTTAACACCCTTTACATGAATAGAAAATTGTGTCTTGAGCTTCGAAGCCAATTTACATGAGTTCGATTGATTGAGGACAAACTTGTTCCCAGATTTCAGGTTATTTGACGTTTACATGTCTTCACCTTGAGTCTGATTGTCAGCTTCAAATCAAAGTTGACTTAAGGATAAATTACTTTGCTCAATTATTTAATCGAAGTATCTTTTTGATTACATGATTTGCTTATATTCATCATTAACAATGTGTTTGGCAATGATGACCTCAGCTTACATGATCGGAGATTAAATGGATTCAAGTTTTAATCTGGGTTGGTGAATATGGACTAGACACGGAAATAACAACTAGAAAAATCATCAATAATATTAACGATCGTCAGTAACTTTTTGTATGCGAGTAAGCTTTTGATAGTTACATTGGAAGACTTGAAAATCGATAAAATTGATTTCGGATGAATTTTCTAAAAGACGAACATTTTAAACTTGGAACTTTCATAGAAATCTTTGAAATTGAAAAGTCTTTATGAATTATTTTCATAGTCCATTGATAGGATTATTTTATATCTTTGTGTTGAGATTATTGCCTGAAAATGACCAAGTTTGCTAGGAATCAACAGATTTGTAGCAACATCATGAACTAAATAATTTATCAACCAGGAAATTGAGTGAAAATTTGGTTCCAATAAAAATAAAAGGGTTCAACTATAAATATGAATCAAGACTAGGAAATTGAGTTTTTTTCCTCTAATAGATAAATGTCGATTTGATATATGAAAAGACAACAAGTCAATCCATCGCACATTTTGTGAAAATTTTTCCAACAATTTTCACATTTTTTGGTGCATTTTTTGAGCTTGAATGATTAAATAAATTGAATAAATGATTAATTTAAACAAGTATGGCTTGAGCAATTTCAAATGTAACTGGAAAATGGAGAAAGGAAGATGAATCGAAAAGAAGATCAACATCACAATTATTATTAGAAACTGTGATTTCAAGAAACATCGTCTTTGCAAGAAGCTCGCAAAAAAAGACGTGGAAAGAGATGCTGAAATTAACATGTTAACATAAGCTAACAACATTAATTTGCAATCTTTTTTTACCAAAACTAAGCTGAGGTCACAATGGGATAACACTTGAATAGTTGATGGTGAGGATGTTAACAATGATTATTTTATCCACATGATGAAATTTGGGTGAAATAAGAAACATTGAGTAGAAGGTCAGATAGTTGGATGAGAAGTGATGACGAAGATGATGATGGCGAACGAAATAGGTAAAGAAAAAGATACAATTAGTTAATTCGCTTAGAGAGCATAAAATCTTTAATAATTTATTCAGCAAACTGTATAAACACTGAACCATTGAATATGTAAAGAGCTAAAAGTAAGATATGATTTAAATTGTGGTGAGGACTTTTAACCCGACAAGAAAATTCATCAATTGATTTTTCACCCAAATAATCTTTTCTTATAATAAATTTCCAATCAGTTCGAGAAAATGACAAACCGATTGAAAACATCGACATTCAGAGGTTGCAATTGTATTCAGAAGTTTAACTGACAGCATTTAGGTAAATATTAATACATTGGGGAATTTTTTGCTGAAAAACTGAAACATTTGGGAAGAAAGTGTTTACTGCAATTGAAAACCTTTGATTGTTTAAATGCTATTCAACTGAATCAAATGAGTAGCGAAAAAGTATCTTGATTTTTATGCTAGAAGTACGAGCTGGAAAACATCAATAAACCATGATTTTCTGATTTTTTAAGCAAATTTTCAGCAAATATTTTTTTATCTTGTCTGGCTGGTTCAATGAGTTAAACTAAATTTTCATTCAGTTGAATGATGAAAAGGTAATCCTTGACCATTTGATGACAAATGGTTCAAGTTTTACTTCATACAGATTCGTTCTGCTAACATGGTTTGTAATTTAGCTTTGATTTTTAAGTGCTGAGACTTTAAAGCGAATGTTAAATTGTGTCGATTTCAATACAATTAGCATTTGTGCTTTGAGTTTCAAACTATCTTCAAATATATCTTGAAAGTATAACAAGATTGAGATAATAACATGAGCATTTGATAGAAAACCGTTGTTTCTTATCCAATCATCCCACCTATTGCTAAGATTTATGTAAAGGATTCTGAATCATCTTTATCCTTATCAATTTGAATAGTTTTATTGATAACCATTTGGTTGTATCTGTACAGTAAACCAGCTTTGTTGGTCCCAAATGTTGAGATTCATTTGATTAGTTTAGTTTGGTCCAATGGTGATTTAATTATGGGACTAACGATGAGCTCCTTGGCTCATCATCTTATATCTCATTTCAAGTCAAAAGGGTCCTCTCAATTCAATCATCCTTTACTTTCCTCAATTTAAAATCTCAATTCCCATTACTTTCAGCTTTCTTTCCCTTCTCATCATGAGAATCTCATCATAATTTTCATTTTTTTTTGTTTTTGCTCGCTCGCTCCATCTCTTATAAGTAAAATGAAACAAAAATAAAACTCAATGCTCAGTAATTTGAGCAATTCAATAACAATTTCAGTATTAAATAACACTGATTAAGACTAAACGAAGAAAAATATTTCACAATCAATTTGAATTCCATAATGATATTTAATTTTGAAATAGTGTAAGAATATCTTGCAAATGATGTAATTTAATTTGCGCATAATTCAGCAATCAATATTGGACTTTTGGATTTTACCCTAGAACAAGACAATAACCATTGTGGGCTTGTATTGTAATCGACTGTTGTATTAAAGCTTTAGATTATAAATTTGATGACAGTGAATTCAATTCTGTGTAATAATAGAGCTTCTACCCATTATCATCTTGGAAATTTTAGATCTTCCATGCAAGATGCACTTCAAGCAGTAAAGTACAAGGCTGTATAATGCGGATAACAAGAAAGCAGTCCTAAGAGCTGTCGAATGCATGATGAAACTTGAAAAATATCAACAATGTATTGACTTTTGTCAAAATTCAAATATTGCAAGTGAACTAAATTCATTCATAGCCAAAGCTGATGAACGCTGAAGGAAACAACAGGCTGAAGAACGAATCAGATTCAAAGTTTGTTGTTGTATCTTCCGTACCTACATTTGTGATGATACACATAGACAGATACTTTCATGAAATTGTCCTGAGCAATAAGAATAAATTTTCAATAATGTAAAATTTTTACATTTAATCTTATTATATTTTCAATGGTTTATTTAATTTCTTACTTGGTCAATGATTATTGTAAATCGTATCACTAATGGACTGTGAACTTATCATTGTTTTGTTTGGCTGATCTAATGATTTGATGAGTATCAGGCAATTGTCAGAATGATGAACAACATTTGAACAGAAAAAGGTTATAATGATAATGATAATGATGATGTGATCAATGGACAAAATGGTAAAAGTATTGTAACTACAATTGTAATTGCTATGACATTGGTTGGTGACTGTTGAAATGATTTTGAAAAAAAACAATCATCAAAATCGATACATCATAGTTTTTTTAATTTCATTCCTCTAATTTCTGTAAAATGAAAATGTTCAATATAGCAGTTGAAATGAGCATGAAAATATTGATTGAAGCTCTGAATCAAGCATGAAACGAAGAACGGACATAAAAAAACGAGTGGGCCAGTAATCAATGATAGCTCAAGAGGATAATGTTGAAATCCCTATTGTTGATATGTTGACGCTTTAGGTTACAATTCAATATTGTTACATTTCACCAAATTGCAAGTAACATTCACCTGAATTAATTGGTTTCATCAACTCTAATTCAATTGAATCAAGAGAATCATAATTGTCACGGAAGATTGCGAGTTTTACAAAACAGAAAAAACGAGAAATTGTTGACTTTGCTATTGGCCACAAGGAACCAGGATAGAGAGTAGAGTTGAAACGATGAAAAGATGATGAGAAAACAATGGTAAAATGCTGATGAGACCAGAATGTTTACCTGAATTTAATCTAATAATTTCAAGGTTAAGATAGTAGTCAACAAATTGGCTTCAACAGCAAAAAATAAAGGTAACATAATTTAATGTATTAAGAAGCTAAAAACACTAGCTTTCAGAGCAAAGAAAACCAGAAGAAAGAGAAAGAGAGGGAAAATTAGAGAGAAGATAGACAGAGATGAGGCGAAAGAGAAGAAAAGAGAATATTTTAGTGCAAATTTACCTTTTAAAAAAAGAGGAAACTAACATTAATAGGAAAGTGAAGACAGAGAAAAGTAGAGAGAGAAAGAGAAAACAGGAAAAGGAAACGATCACTAATTGAGAGGGTTTAGAAACACACATGAATGATGAAATAAGAAGGCATGAAAAGACCAGAATGTGAAGTTAGCAAAAAAATGGGTTTTGGGTTAAGTTTGTGATTCTTTGGGTAAAACAGTTAAAAAAAAAGTAAACATAAGGTCTAACCTGGTTTTGGTGATAGACGTTGGTTTAGCGAAAACCGGTAAAAGACGTTCATTTTCCATTGGATAAACTCACTTTATATTCCCTCTTTTGCAGGTTACAATGGACACTTTTGGTTATACCGGTGAACAATTAATAATCAATTAACACTTAAACTTGCTTACTCAGTAGTCAAAGGCAAACAGAACAAAGTGAAAAAGATAAAGTAGAACAAAATATTTAAAGAAATGAGATAAAACATGCAAAGATGGCCGATGAACCAGAAGAGAATCACAAGAGAAAAAAAAGAAAGCACAAAGGTTTGTTACCAGAAAACCTACAAGACATGAATTTATAAGTTGATAACAATTAAATTAAAATGTAGATATGATGAGTTTATCCGTTGGAGAAGTAATCTTATTGTAGCAACAAAAACAGATGACCGGCTAAATAAACGGTTAGGTTGATAAATAAGGAGACATGGGAAAGCAAGTGAAAAGGTATAAAAAAACCAAAGGTCGAGTTTAACTGTTAAGACTATTGAATGTTGGCGTAAAGAGATGATTTGTCATGACATTAGAATGATAAACCAGAAAAAGAGTGATTCCAATGGTGTTTCAATGATGGTCATAGATTATGGTGAAAATGTGGTAAAATGGAAGCGGTTAAAGATGAACAAATAGACACTAAAGAGAGTGCATGATACACCGGGTGTTTGTTTCAACATGATTACAAGCTTTAAATGTTATCGGTAAGGCGTGCTTGATGGGGATGACGATGATGATGAAAGAAAGTAATGAAGACGATGGGAGAGTAAGGGAAAGGTAGAAAGAGAGAGTGAAAGAGAAATGGAAAAGGATGGAATGAGAAAAGTTGATACTGACCGTAAAGAGTTGAGAGATGAACAAAAAGTAAAGAATGGAACTGTTAAAAGCCTGCGGTCAAATACACAATAACAAGTTTAACCAGATTAAATGAGTTGCTATTGACCATCAACAAATTCATCATAATCATAATAATCATCATCTACCGCCAACAAGATTTCAAACTGAATGGGTAAAGATCATTTCTCTTTCCCTTTTCTCTCTTGTCCATTCCACTCTCATCTTTCAATCTTTTTTTTCACTGGTTATTGAAACCAGAGATTTTTGTTGAAACAGCAAACAGGGAAGTTAAAAGCTTAAGTTATTTCTCATTATGATGATGTTAATGATGATCATGTTGATACTATAATGATCATGTTGGATGGTTAAACATTGTTAAATTCACGGGATAATTAGTTGTTGATAAAACTGGTGATGACGATGATTATAAACCCAATGTTCACATATGTTTGAAGAAGCCAATTTTTATTTCGTGTTCAATGATCAAAATTGGGTTTATACTTCAAACACTAATTCAAATCCTAATTAACCTGTGTTGTGATTAAAATTGATAGCAAAGTGAAACATTTAGAGTGTTGAATCATAAATGTAAAGTGAAATGGAAAGTCGTTTTTTTGCAGAAAAGGAAAGGATTGGAATAGAATCAAACTGTAATCACGTTAATTGGTGATAAATGGTTAACCCTACAGGCACAAATGAGTAGAGGAAGGTGTAGACTGAAAATGCTGTGATATTATCGTTTTAAGTTGAATTGTAACAAAGTGTTTATCATTGTTGGATTGGGTAAAAGTTTAGAATAAAAAAAATGGTTCCTTCAATGGTTCATGGTCATGTTAACAACGATTAGTAATTGTGAGTATGAGACTCATGCTTAGACATGGTTAGATTTAACGATAATGTTCAATGTTTAACATTCAATAATTGTATGGTATTTATGTTGCTCAGTTGAAATGATTACCAATCAATTGATAGGTTGATGGAACATTTTTTCATCACATTAATTTTATTTGACTGGGTTTGGCTTGCTTTTGGCCATTTTTCGTGAAATGAACATTAAGATTTTTGTTTCATTTCCCTGGTTCAGAATAAAAATATTGCAATCAAGGTGAAAGTGAGATTCGAATGTATGGAGGAAACTGAATGATGAATTGTTCAAACTCACATTGGCTAATTATTTAATGAAATTTGGGAAACAAAAGGTACACCCAATGAAGATTCAAGTAGAGATACTTATTACATGATAAATGGTAATAATTGTAGGTCATTTTCCTATGATTTGCCAAGCTTTCTCATCAAAAAACCTTTCATTTAAAAGAATCAATTGGTCACACTGAACATCTTGAATTTTCATTGTAAACCAGACTTAATAAAACATTAAATATTATAAAAAGAATCCTAGGAATACTGGTTTCATTTATTCAATGAACCAGAGATAATGAAGAAATGCATTTCAAATTTGTTGAGATGGAGAAAAACAAGATCTGGAAAATGATTCTTGAAAGTGATTTTCTTTCAATGACTCCATGAGTTGCTTGGTGAGAAGCGCGCAAATGGATTTAACATTTGTAGTTGATTCTCATGTAAATGCCGATTTAATATGGCTAAGAATTGATTTCTTTGGTGGAATAAATTGCAAGCTTAAAAGTGAACCAAGGGATTCAATGGTGAAGATTAACTGATGTAAAGACAAATTAGACTTACCGTTAATATACAAGGAATAGGTGAGTTATTCCTGATGGTTAATAGATGACTATTAACGGATTGATGGCGGTGTTGATGTACAGCCAATTGTTGGTTAACTACAAATAAGTATCAAAACTATGATGTTGGCACAGTCCTTTTGGTTAATGTTTAAAATAACTGGTGAAGCGACCTTTTGAAAGAGCAAAGGACAAGGTTGTAAAACAAAACATGATTAAAATGAAATTAAATGATGACTCTCTGGTAAGGATTGAATGTAGGTTATGGTAATGATGATTTTGATGGTCTGTCCACATAATTTGATTACAATTGACACTGAGTTAGAGAGGAAAATAAGTGTCAAAGGGTGGGGTGGAAATAAAATGTGGTGCAAAAGATGAAATGGGAAAACAACCAAATAAACGGTGGCAAATCAAGAGATACAGGAAAACAGGGAAAACAACCAAATATAAAGAGACGGTGAATGGAATGGATTTTAAGGATTGGCAACCAAAAAATTATGACAATATATTTTACGATTGAACAAAAAAGTGAATGTTTTGGGTAAAGGTGATGATTGTTTGTTGATTTGTTATACTAACGGTTTGATAGTGTTTCAAATTAATATCATCTGATGTCCTTTTAGTTTGTCTAATTTGACTTGTCACTTGTTTAGATGTTGTACTTTATATATTTATTAGCAGATGAAAAGAAAAAAATTAACTGAAGAAAACAATTGAAAGAAAATAAAAACAGAAAAAGAAAAATTGAAATTGTTTGGGTTTTAGGAGAAAGAATAGAGAGAAAGAAAGAGAAAAAAGTGGATCCAAATACAGTTGAAACCCACAGTTTTCTTATGCTACTTTCTTCCTAACTATAATATTATATCGATTTTCTTCCTTCCCAATCTGCCTTCATTTTCATCTTCATCTTCTTCTTCCCTTTTTCCCGTCTTTACAGTCTTTCCATTTCTGTGTCTCTATTTTTACATCATCTCTTTCTCTGTCTCTATTGACAGTTATGTCTAGCTTTACTGTCTATTTGTATTCTCTGTCTCTCTGTCTTCAAAATTGTTCCTCTTCGTATTTTTGGGTTTCATAGCAATTCTTTTGCTTTCCTCTTTTCCTCTTTCGATTAGTGTTTCGCTTTCTGCTATTATTATCATCAGATACTTTCTTTGGCCCAGACTCAATAGATGATTTAACATTGATTCTTGCCTTTTATCCAGCCAAATACTGAATATCTGGTAACTTGAAAAATCTGAGAAAAATCTCAACCCTGGTGATGCCATCTACAGCAATCATTTATATTTCCTCTATTCCTTGACATTGTGTATTGATTACTTGGATTTATCATTCTTGATTTGCTCCGTTTCATCTCAAAATGGTAACCTTTAACATTAATGTTGAATCGATCCATTCATTTTTACCACACATTTTCATTTCTCTTGAAAATGATACAATTGTTGTAATAACAATTCCAACACATATTTATATATTATTATAAACATAAATGCACCGTTGATCAAACAAATTGTATGGAAAAATTTATCAAAAAGGATATCGTTTCCAAATTATGTAGGCGCAGGTTGCATAGAAAAATACAAATGAAAGTATTATTAAAATGTTATCAGTTATTTCTCGTCGACCATATTTGTTCAATAAACTCTTTGAATGAGAGATAACTCCTCTCATTGAATGGAACTCTTCTCGAATTTGGTTTACATTGTCAGATGAGCGTAACAATGCTTCATATGATAATCGACTTCGTTCCACTTGATCCGCTAAAAGGCTTCTTATCCTATGCAAATCGGAGGTGACGTTAGCTGCTCTCTGACCTGCTGTCTTGGATACAACTGGTCGTCTTCTTAGTTCCGTTTCATCACTCGAATGACTGAATAATCGTTTTCTTTCTTCCTCCCTGATCATTTCTCTAACTTCACACGTTGCCTTCCTATGGTTTTTGTAATTACTTTCTAATTGATATCTTAAGGCTTCCAATTCAGAAGTCATGGCTTCCCTTTCTGATGGCTTGATGAATAAGTTTACTTTTCTCTCCAAGTCCTGAAAAATAAAAATTGAAAAATTACTCAAACTCAACCTCACTAAATTAATAAACAAAAAGATTTCATAAAAGGTTTAAATTGCCGAGACATTGGACATTCTCTGTTGGCATTTTGTTGGAGTTGACATCAGCAAAACACAGTATCAATAACACTGACAGTTCACTTGTAAGTCTATCAATGTACAGATAGATCTACAACTGATTAAATCTGATTACTTGAATTATGTGTTGGAATCGCCAAGAGGTGTCAACAATATCAAAAATGTTCTCAGACTTACATCTATTAAAAATTTATGATTATTGATTGCATCTATGTAATCAGAATTGATTGAGTTAAAATTTTCTTGGTCTTTTGCCTCCCATAATTGCTATAAGATGAGATAAAGATAAAAAATAATTTAGCAAAATGAATGACGTTACGTTTGAATGAAAGAGACAAAAATACATAAACAAAATGAAACTTACTTTGAGTAAAGTCTTAACAAAAATATCTTGCTTATAAATCTCCCTTTGAATACCTTTAATTTTCTCCATACTAAATGCCTGGAATAATTTTAATCATATAAAAAAATGACTAGCAATAAAAATAAAAAGTATTACAATCAGATGAACATTTGGAAAAATTGGTAAACATAAGAGTTAAACTCACAGAAATTTTAGTTAAATTAGACAAAAAAACCTATTTCTACAGAATAAGCTCGACAAATAAGAGTCTGTGTTTGATTGTCATAGGCAACTGAAACCATGTTTACTGTACAAGTTTTGTTATGCAAGAAACTTGTTTTTGTTTACACATGATTTTATTTCACGTTGACTGTCGTATTAATTCACATTCTCAACAATTCAATGGTACACATGGTACACGTGCTTTCTTAATTAACAGAGATTTAAACTTGGATTTGACTTTGCGCTTCAGGTAAACACATGTTTCGAAATGTTGCTCTATTTATTTCTCAATCTCTTTTTAACTAGTCTTTTCAATCAATTTTTCATTCAAGTTTCTTTTTATAGACCATGGATAGCAAGGAAGGTGATGTGGGGGAAGAGCAAGATTTATTTGACGTGATTGCTCACCATGTAACGTCTGGACAATACAAGGATGGTTGGGATGAAGATAAATGGGAACAGCAAATGGAAGAACATCCTTTGTTTATGACAAAATCTCCAGAAGGTGAATTACCTCCTTTGGTCGAAGCAATCGCTCAAGTTAAATATGATGAAGAGATGGATAATAAAAGAGAGCTTGCCCAAAATTATAAGGATGATGGCAATGAAAATTTTCGTTTTAAAAAATATCGATGGGCAATCGACTGTTATACTAAAGCCTTAGATTGTAAAATTGATGACAGTGAATTCAATTCAGTTCTGTGCAATAATAGAGCTTCTGCCCATTATCATCTTGGAAATTTTAGATCTTCCATGCAAGATGCACTTCAAGCAGTTAAGTATAAGGCGGATAACAAGAAAGCAGTCCTAAGAGCTGTCGAATGCATGATGAAACTGGAAAAATATCAACAATGTATTGACTTTTGTCAAAATTCAAATTTTAAAAGTGAACTAAATTCATTCATAACCAAAGCTCAAGACGAATTGAAACGCATTGAGCGAGATTTAAGGAAACAACAAGCTGAAGAACGAAGGATTAAAGCCAAACAAGAAGAGATATTGAAAGCAGTAGCTGAACGTAAAATAAACTATCAAGGATCACTTTTCACTGCTTCACATCCAGCCGCTGAAGGACATCAAGTTTATCTTAACAATTTAGGACAGTTGGTTTGGCCAGTGCTATTTGTTTACCCTGAATATGGCCAAACAGATTTCATTGAAAGTTTCAATGAAAACGATTCTTTCACCGATCATCTCAAGTTAATGTTTCCTTTGGATGAAAATCATCCAAACTGGGATATCGAGAGAAAATATAAAACCGATGACCTGAAAATTGCCTTCCAAGATCCTAGGACAAGTCAATTCCATCCTTTCAAGTTGACTAAGAGACTGAAAGATGTTTTATCAGATTCAAAGTTTGTTGTTGTATCTTCTGTACCTACATTCGTGATTGTACCTAAAGATAAATCCTTTACATGATATTGACCTGAGCAATAAAAGTAAATTATCAATAATGTAAAATTTTTGATGTAACTTTTGATCAACCAGATTATTATTTTGAGAAATAAATTTTCTCTTTCTGTACAATAAGTCAGTTCGATTTTCCGCTGAACAATCCGCTTTCTGTGATCTTAAGAGTTAGAGAGCTGGAACTTACAATTCGTCGATAAGCCATGTTTGTACACATAAACAATCGAACACTTTTTTCAATTCATGGAAAGTTCTCTTGGTTCTGGCCATCGGCCTAAAAACTTGAATGTAGAATCTAATGTTTGATGGTTGTTGGCACTCGAAATATTTGGGCTCAAAGTTTTTAGGCCAATGGCTAAAATCAAGAGAATGTCGATAAATTGGAAAAAATGTCATTTAATCAAATGAGGATAACGTTGACCTACGGTTTTCAACTATCAGATAAACTTGAGGGTTAAAGTAGTTAGATTAGCTATGATTATTCGTAAAAGTTCAATAATTTAAAGTAATTTCATTCCATAAAAAAATGCAATATAATTCAATCCGTTTTTAATCATCAAATTAATGTAGTCTTTCATCATTCATTGATCATTTGAACATACCATACTAATCAAGATTTCATCAGACAAAATACTTTAAAATAAATTGACTTAACAATTATTATTACCAACTAAAAATTATAAAAAACCCAAAGCGAGAAACCAGTAAATAACTAAAACTCTTAAAAACAGGCATAACCCAAATTTTTCAAAACACAACCAATAGATGGCGTTATCACCACCATAAAAACTTTCAAACAAATTCATATAAATTAACATGAAAACCTATAAAACTGCTAAATTAATTCATGCTAATGAATCATTTAATCATAGGTAAAGTTATCCATCGCCTAGAAGCCAGTGAGCAAAAAAAAGATACCAGACAAATTGAAATAACTTGACAATAACATTGATCAACTGTTAAAAGCAAAAGCGATCAAATCTAAAAGCTCATAAAATCAAATTACAATCATACTTAATCACTATCAAGTGGCATAAAAACAGTAAAATGATTTAATTTTCCTAATGTGCAATTTAAAACCACTCATCGTCTAATTGTCGCATATATCAACACCAACCATCCAAGTAAATCAAAACTAACAAAAATACTCATCAAAATGAGATGAAAATTGAATTGTTATTTTAAATTTTCCAATTTAATTTCAATGAAACAAAAACAACTTTAAATTTCCATCGATCAACCCAAAGATTCAATGTAAAATGTAACAAAAAAGTGAATATAATAAAGGTAATGGAAGCAAAAGTCCTGCAGAAAAGAGTTGAAAGTAAATTAAAAGGTAGCTGATGATCAATAAATGAATCGTTAATTGAGTTGAAATGGTTATAAATAAATGTTTGATTGACCGCAAAGTTGAATAGATAATGTAAATTTTGATTATTTACAATATAACAACAAGATCAACAACAACAACAGCAGCAGCAGTAAAAAAAGAGTCACATATTGACCCTCCCAAGCCAGTATCATAATTAATAACAATACAATATAAGAAATTGAATTCTCATTTTCAGTCTCATTCTCATCTTCATTTCTTCCCTATTGCCTATCCTACTTCTCATCTAGCATCTCATTCCACCTCATCATCATTATCATCATCATCATCCCTTCTCATCCAGTCTACAGTGAACACGCCTTATACCATATTATCATCTGATATCCAAGGCAAGATGATACACGGCTTGGTTACAGCCTACCTCAAGTCATTATACTGTTACTCTGATACCCTGATACCAATAGCAACACTTGAATTCATCTTTTAACTCCCACAGACTCCACCTTTACCAAGAGAAAAGGTTCATCTTCATCTTTCTCTTTCTTTCATCTTCTTTCTTTCCTCTCTCTCTCTCTCTCTTTCCTTTCTTGTTTACTTTTCTCAATGACGATAATAATACGCTTTAAGGCGGTCTCAAAGTTCAGGAGATTGTACAGAGAAAGAGAGAGAGAGACAGGAAAAAGGATAGGTTTTCGAGTAGAGAAATGAAGATGAGAATGAGAATGATGATTAAAATAATAATAATGATGATGATGAGAGATGAGAAGGAAGATGGAAACATATCTGTTTTGTGAGTCCTCATCTCAGTTTCGCGTCTCTTTGCCTTTTTTTCAGTTATCCAGAGTATTAAGTATATTATTGTATTAATAGCAACTCTTTCTTTTCTTTCGTTTAGTTTTGTTGTCTTTTTCGTCTTTCTCTGTGTGTCCAGAAACTGTCTTGTGTTGCTGTGTTTAGTGTTGCCCGTGGTCTCACTGGACTCATCACACTCTTACCTCTCTGCCATCACCATTGACACCATCATGTTTTCATTGTTACCAACTTTAAACTTTACTGTTAGCCAAGTGGCCACTGTTTGTGAAACATTGGAAGAGTCGGCGGACATTGAAAGGTTAAGTCGCTTCCTCTGGTCTCTTCCCGTGGCTCATCCAAACTGTGCTGAACTCTCCAAAAATGAATCAGTGTTGCGAGCTCGTGCATTAGTTGCCTTTAGTACAGGCAATTATCGTGAATTGTACAATATATTGGAACATAATCGGTTCAGCCGTGTTTCCCATCAAAAGTTGCAACAAATGTGGCTTGAAGCTCATTATGCAGAGGCTGAAAAGCTGAGAGGACGTCCATTGGGTCCAGTGGACAAGTATCGAGTAAGAAAAAAGTATCCACTTCCAAGAACCATTTGGGACGGTGAACAGAAGACTCATTGTTTCAAGGAAAGAACTCGAACACTGTTACGTGAATGGTACCTTCAAGATCAATATCCAAATCCAACAAAGAAAAAGGAACTTGCCCAGCAAACTGGACTAACGCCAACTCAGGTCGGAAATTGGTTTAAGAATCGTAGGCAGCGTGATAGGGCTGCGCAAAATAAAAATGAGTAAGTTTCCTTTTCGATCAACTTTCAAGTTAAGTGTTCATGGATAAATATTGATACTTTAGCCAATGTTTCAATAGCTTTTCATTTTGCCCGTGAGTGACTGTCCATTCAACCTCTAAAACTATCGCCTTTTCCTCATGAAAAATTTTGTCCCACTTTGAATCCAAGTTTTGGCCAATTCTTGTCCTTGGCTGAAACCAATATTCAAGTTTAAGGTCTGATCAGTATGAAACAATTTATTGAGTCCAACAGAAATAAGAAATGAAATTTTCAATGTTGTCTTTTAAGCCTGAAACTGATTCAAGTTGAAGCTTTGATTGAACGGTATAAATTAAATTCATTTTAATTTCTCAACATTTTCGAGGTTTTATACCAATTCATTTGTCGAAAGCTTGTGACAATACTTTGATTTATTTTCATTTATCAAATTTATTAATTTTCTTTGAATATTCATCTCACTTTGAGAGTTTTTCAAAGGTGCTCGAGACGATTTTCACCCAAAAAAGTTAAAGGTGAAATTAGGTGACTTATGTTATGTTGATGAGTTTATAAACCAGAGATTCTCATGAAAAGTGATCACAATAACGTTTAAATGTTTCATTCTAATGTTGGTTTAATTGTGCAATTTAACTTGTGAATTAACTTTGCGATTATGTTAATCAAAATGTTGTGCTTCTTTACAAACACACATTGTTGAAACAGTTAGATGTTATTACCTATTTTATACTCTTAAACTTAATGTTAACTTGATACGGTGCCAGGTTTTAACCCAAAACCAGGTTAAGAGTGAAACAAGAAAGAAAAGGTAAAGTCTATAAGGGATGTTCCAGAAGATGATGAAAAGGTGAAGGAAGAAAGATGAACATTTAAAGATGATAATGTTGAGAAGAAGAAAAAGAAGAAGAAGGAAGAGAAAGATAAAAATGGCGAGTATTTACCTCGTCAAGGTAAAGATGAGGTGAAGGCGATGATGATAAAGAGACTCTTCAACAACAACAAAAAAAAATGATGAGCAAAAAACAACCAAAGAGCAAATTATCGTTAGGAGAATGTTGAAGATGGACAATTGGATGAATTAACTGACCAGATTTTCTGGTAAATCACAGTAAATAGAAGTTTTCCTTTTCTCTGCTTTACCTTTCAATACCATTTGACTAGTGACTTGAAAAGGACACGAAAAATAATAACGACAATTATAATAATCGCAGCAACAATAATGATAACAAGTTGAAGGTAACATTACCTCATTTGTAGCTTATTTTGCTTCTTGTATTAGCTTTTACTTTCGGATAATTTACGGTTAAAGTCTTGAAGCAGATCAAAAGTGTACCTCAAATTGGGAGGCAACAGAAGCCATTTTAATTTCGCAGGTAACAAAACTGTATTTACCTTGCAATCAGCTTCATCTTCATCAGCTTCTTCATTTTTTTTCTGTAATTTCTTCTTCTTCTTCTCTATCAACATCTTTGGTAATATCTTCACCTTCGTGAGCAACTGGCTTACCCCCTCTGGGCCTATGAAAAGGTGAAGGATGAGAATAAAGGTGAACAGGTAAGTAAACGTAACCAAGGTTTGCCATCAATCATAATCCAGTGACAGACTTTTTCTTTAACCGCAATATATATCTTAATATTTTCTCGCCTTAAATTAAGTTAACTTCATCTTTAAACTCATCCTCATCATCATTTCATTTTTCTTTGTTATTCTTTTCCTTTCATGTTATTTCGCTCATAAATTGCTTTCCAACCTTTTCCATCAACTTTCATGAAACAACAAACATCAATTTGACTAATTAAATTGTTGCTCAAAATCAACTTGAAATCGATTCAGAGAACACTTTTTTTAAGCGAAAAAAAAATGTTTCATTTCCCAAAGTCTAACAACCTAAAGATTGTTCAATTTTCATCGACTCATCTCAGTAGCTCAACCTTTGAAATGCAAACATTTTGTTTCAACCTGTACTTTACCTGATCAGTGTGTTAATAATGTTTGACCAGAAAAAAAAGTGTTTAAAAGAGGAAATCTTTTGTTACATTGAAGAAGAAGATAAATTGAGAGGCAATTTTTTTAAATAAATAATACAAGGTAAAATCTCGTAAATCCATTTAACTATCAAATAATATTAACTATTGTTTGCTGAGAAGGTCAAGGTTCTTGTATCAATAATGTTCAAATGTCTTTTCATCATTACTGTTTACCAACATCCACAACATGATGATCACTTGGATTACCTTTTCTTTTCAATTTTATTCACAAAAGTATCACGTAACTCTTTTCTGATGGTTTCATTACTTTAACAATAATCTCAATCATCATCTCGATCATCATCTTGAACATCATCTTAACCGGCATCTTCATCACCATCTCGGGCAAACATAAAAAACCAACAAAAGAAGCAAAAAAGTTATCAATAATACTTGATGATGAAAAAGTGAATAATATTTATAATAATATTTAAGTTATCCTTAGAAATGATTGAAATGAATAAAAAAAATGTTCACAATTCGTTGGATATTATTATCGTAATGTGAAGAGGCACACAACCATTGAAGAGACACAATGAAGAAAAAAGATAAATCTTATTTCTTGTTCTTCTTTTTGCACATTTTATTCAATTTAATCAACAATTAACCTCAATGGGGAGTCAAAAGAGTGCCTTTGTTCATATCGGATATGGGCTCATCATGACACTAGTTTACATAGAGTTAGATTCGGAACACCCTGCGAGTTGAGAAAAAAGGTCGAATGTCAACCTTTCCAAATTTTGGGCCAAAATCCATTGACTGACCCAAACCCAAATCATTGAAAAATCAATTGAAACGAATCGAGAAAACATTTTCAAGTAAACAACATTTCCAATCAAATATCATCCATTATCAATATCATCAATCAAATGAACTGGAAAACAGTGAAAAGTAAATAACCAAAAAAAATGAATAGCAAATAAACTGAAACTGATCATTTAGTTTCTTACCTTTGCTTTTGTCTTTACACCAACATTTCATTTTCACAGTTAATCAACATGAAATTAACTTGATTAAATGTAATGAAGGAAACAAATGAAAATAAATGTAAAGTCAAACATTGAAAACAATCGCAGCTTACTCAGTTGAACATCTCGTGCTAAATGTTGGCCCAATGTTGAATCTGTAATAGCAGTTATCCTTGAAGGTGGAAACAGTAAAAAATGAGATAAATCATGATATCAAGTTTTCACATTTTTCATGAGAAACGCAAGCTACTAATAATAACAAATCTTAGTGGGACAAGGATAATACAAATGATACATCAATTTTGTCATGATATTTGCTTGTTGTTGCAACTCGTTTCTCATTGATTATTCAATAAAGTTCAATTGACATTTCGAGTTTTTTGTTTTCTCTCATTTTTCTCATTCTTTCCAATTCTTTTCGACATTTTCCTAGTTCAAGTCCAAAGCTCTTTGTAGGTGTTGAGTTGCCTTGAAACTGTCCACTTGAACTTGCTCATGATTCACTTTACCAACTTTGAATTTGGAAACTTTTCTCTTCTTTTTTTGCATTTTTTTGTTCAACATTTTGTTTCTCAAATTTTCTGTAAAATCTTGTTCCGATTATCAATTGTGATTGTTAATTGTCATTTTGTTTATCATGAAGGAAGGTTCAATTGATTGATTGAGATGATTAACTGACATTGAAAATGTCAATTTCATTGACAAATGATTCCATCAATTACACTCACACAAGTTATCATGAAACATCTTGTTCAATATGATGGAATTGGTAAAAGTTGAGAAAAGGGAAAAAACAAAGTTAAACATTTTCTCCTATTTCCTTGTATTAACATGACTATCATTCAACAATATTGCCATGAATATTGGCGATTGCATGGAAATAAATGAGAAAAGAATTGAAAAAATTATCTTTTTTGTCAACAATCAACATAATGAGATACAAACTTGATTTTCTTGCTTCTCTAATCCCAAGTTTTACCTTTCACTGTTGACCACTTTTGACCATTTTAAATGGACAAATGTTGGCCTTTCAGTTTCGCTTGTTGTTGTTGATGTAATGATGAAGATAATGACAAGATGTGATGATGAAGATGTAACAAGAAAAGTAGGCAAAATTGGACAAGAAAATAAATTGTTTGATTCCTTTAATAGATTGAAAAGTAACATTCAGTTATTTTTTACATTATTAGATTGATTGTTATTGGATAGTCATGAAAATCATAGTTCAATTTGCAGTAAAAAAAAGGTAATCTAAAAATCTATTCATCATGCAATGACATTTTACCTGGTCAGTTGATGATGCTCATTATCATCATCATCGCCACCAATGTAATTACATGACAATAATCATCAAATCAAGACTCATCTTTCAATTTTTCTCATCTTCAACTTTCTTCCTTTATTAGTTGATATTCACTTGCAATTTAGTGACTTTTCATGCAAACAAATATCGCCATTTCATCCAATTTTGTCCTGGACAGTCAAGCACCGTTTGAATGGTGCGTGCCTCAAATGTAATTTACAATCGTTTCAATGTTTATTTTTGAGAAATCAAACTTTTTCCAAAAACTTTTTCACAACTCAAACTTTCCAAAATCAAATAATTTTTTCATAAATTTTTCATTTTCTCAGTCGATTTCATTCATTCATAACCAATGTTAACAGGTTAAGAACGGAATATGAATCTGATTCAGAAAAATTCTTAAACAAGAGTTCTTTTATCTAACATTATTAAGACAGCTTTCTGTTCATATATTCACAGATACTTTCCATGAAGTGGTATAACATTTACCTAAGATTAAATGAAGTGAAAGTTGATCAAAAGTCTGAAGTTTTGTTCCAACATCTAAAGTTCACATTGTGTTACAGTTTCAGTCTTGAGTTTAGAATGAAATTTGTTTGCCGTTTTGAGAAATTTTCAGAGTTTTCATGGAATCAAGTTGATTGGATTTTTTTTCAGGATTTTCGGTAAATTTGAAACTTTACTTTCGCTCAACTCATTTTCATAATCTTGTCATTAACTTTATCATTACTGGTGAGAATAGGTTTGATACTGAAATGATAATAACAGTGTTTTGCGTCGTTGCGTGTTTACCTAGAATGCCTATGAGATTAACAGAATTGGAACGATGAAAAAGGAAAAAGAAGAAAAAGAGAAGAAAATTGTGATTGAAGAAGAAAAGTGAACAAGAAAAAGTCTGATTGATGTTGTTGGCAAGATAATTAGCAATTGTAATAATACTGTGGACTATGATGATGCCAACAGGTAAATCACAAGCAATTCAAGTTATTTTTAGCCATTAATGAAAATGATGATATCATTTCTTTGCCATGAAATTGAATTAAGAATGAAACACTTTCATCAATATCCTTCTCACTCAATCTTATTTTACATTATTCCTCTTCTTTTCTCAATCTCTTTGTCTCCCTTTTCATTTTATCATCATTTTGGGAACCTTTTTCTTCTTCTTCTTCATTCATCCTCAATAATATCTCTTTGCATCTCAATTTAAATTTAAATTGCCCATTCAAATTAATTTGATTTTACATCGAGAAAAAAAAGTGAAAAGCAAAGAGAAGATGAAATTAAATGAAATTAAGTTATCCTTCCAATGACAAAGAATCGTAAACTTTTAGTTTATATTCATCCCAATGTAACCCAATCTTCACCCTAACCTAATTGGATTACCCGGTATTATTCAATGGCATGAAAAGTATAAACTTGGAGTAAGTTAACTTGTTAACAGAAGCAGCAACTGAACTTTTCATTGATCCTGTAAACATTTTTCCTTTCCTTCTGTGTATTTTGTCATTCACTTTTTTGTTATCTTCATCCAATATTAGGTAAATTGAATGAAACGATTTGTTGGATTGTTCATTCAAGAAAAGCTCTTGATTAACAAGGCAATCAATTTTGACCTGTAATGTTAACCAGCTTTCAATATGGTAAACGCATAATATAATTGATATCACAGGTTTGAAAAAGCACAGTAGAATGTAAGATTTTCAGAAAGTATTTTGTTGTCGATCATTTTAAATGTGGATTTAATAGATAAAGCAATTTCAGGATCAAATCAATTCCAGCCATTAGCTCAACCATTACTGAGATAAACGCTGCTCTTTTATTAAATTACCTCAATTCATTGTCCTAGACTAATACTGCTCACGCTGTTGAGTGACTAGTTTGAACACATATGCAAGATATGATGTCTGATAGCATTAAAGCCCAACTCTCAGCTATAGTCAATCGTACCAAGGAAGACCTTAAGACTTACATGTACTCTACCTTCGTGTAATAAGTGATGATGCTGGTGATTGAAGAACCGATGAAAATACAGATTCAAGCGATGTGTTTAAGATAAACAGTAATCAATCAAACAGATGAACTCTTGAAGTTGAACACATTTTTTCCAAAATAACCTAACCTTACCTAACCTAAACTAGACAGCCAAGACTGGACTGAAAGTCAATCATAAGACAATGATAAGACCGAGTCAAAATTAAAAGTGAAGACAAAATTTATTTGAAAATTAAGGGATTAAGTTAGAGTGGTTAGTGGTTTGAATCACCGTTCACACCTCGCTATTGGATGAAATGCTTGAAGTTTATTCAAGAGTTCAAGCTTTGTCAAATGAACTGTTTAATAGGATAAAATCACTTTAATCTTAAAAACTCATCACTTGTAACTGATAAGTGGCTGACAAATTTTGTCTCAACAATGCAAAATAACCCGATCATGATTTAAAATTTTGACCCAGCTTAGTAAGCCGATCAATTTGACAAATGAGATAAGTTTTGCTAAACAACTCAACAAGCTCAAGTAAAGTTGCACAGTTGAGTCAATGTAACAAATTTACTGTTGCTTTGATAAATGTACTCAACCTTCAGTCACCTTTAGCCAACTTTACCAAATAAATGATTAAAACTCGTCAAATCAATCAGCATCAGCCATTGAAGTACAATTGTCCCTTTGACTCTTTTACCGTAAAAGTGTGCAACAACCAAAAAGGCCGATCAAAGTTGACACAAAACAAATTATTAGCAAAAGGCAGATCCATTAAATTATCAATCAAAAAAGTTGCTCTTGAACATTAAACCCAACTTGAAACAAAAATGTAAAAGGTAAAACTGTACAAATTGAACCAAAAGGACGAAAATGACGAATCGAAAAGAAGACAAAAAAAAAATGGTAAAAATAAGTTCAATTGTTTACTGTTGTAACCAGAAAAAATGTTAACATATTGTCAATTGTTGTGCTTATTACATTACCATTCATCACTGTTATCGCTGTACAAACACAAAGTTACACTTTTCTTTCTTGAGGGTAAAAAAGCCAGTCTCAAGAGTCTCTTAAGTGTAACACGCGTTTTCATGTCCATTTGCCTTTTGCCATCACAATAATAGCACATCTCCTGCCCTTATCATCATCATGATAATCATCTTTTAACAAACTTGTCAGACAACTTGAACACACTCCAAACTGATCATTAATTAAATATTTTTATCATCCCTTAATCGATTGGGTTTGCAAGCGAACAACAAAGTTTTCAAAAAAAGTTCAATTCGCAGCTAATGAATGATTGCAACAACAAAACATGTTTCGTTTATTGACTCAATTATCAATCAAAGTAATCATCTGTTTATCAATCATTTTGTTGCATCAATTGATACAACTGCAAGTTACTAATGATGATAATTAAAGAGCAAATGATTGTGTGTACAAGGTGAAAGGCAAGGTAAAGAAGGACAATTACAAAATCTGTTGAGACCAAAGTGAAATGATAAAGACGTCACTTTACCATTTTCAGGGGTTTCAATTTCATGCCATTTTTGCACTTATTTAATCAACAGAATCATCAGAATCATAAATATCTCTCTCTCATCTTGAAACACGAGAAAGGAATCAGAAGAAGAAGAAGAAGCAAATTTCCAGTTCATCTCTTATCCATCTTGAT
Source organism: Tetranychus urticae (assembly GCF_039701765.1). Taxonomy (NCBI): domain Eukaryota; kingdom Metazoa; phylum Arthropoda; class Arachnida; order Trombidiformes; family Tetranychidae; genus Tetranychus; species Tetranychus urticae. The sequence continues at coordinate 3,908,436 of NC_142959.1, forward strand.
TGTTTCTTTTCTTGTGTCAATCTTGACTTTACATTTACCTAATCTTTACCTTTTTTCATTCCAATCATCAGCACATTGAAACCTTATTTCAACAATTGACTTTGACCTTCAAAACTTTTCAAATTACATCTTATTTAAGCACTTATCAGTCAAGTTTAAGAAAAAAAAAACGATTTAACTTTTTTCTTCTTCTTCATTCCATTCCATTCCGCTTCTGTTGTGTTCATTGAGTAGGTTTACTTATGATTCAACCCAAGGATAAAGTCAATAAAACTCACCTTTCTTCATCTTGTTCACCAGAAAAGCAAATATTATCATAAAATATTATTGATATTATTCATCACTTTCAACATTCTCATACAATGAAAGATGAACTGAACACGATAATGAACAATGAGAAAACGTTTGCAATTCATTTCATCAAAACGTTTGACCAAAAACTCGACAAAACTGTAAAAAATGGAAATTGTTTCAAAAGATTTTGATTGACTGAAAATTAGAAATGGAAAAAATCGAAACGCAAAAAAAAGAGGAAAATGTTGCATTTAATTTGACAATGTAAATGTCATCCTTAAGGGTAGATAAAGATACACTTTTTGTCCTCATCTGAAGATTCCCTGAAGGCCAAATAATCCTTATGTGTTGAAAAAGCAGGGAAACAAAAATATTAATATTCCAAGTAATTCGAGGTAAAATAGACTGAATGAAAAAAAAGGTAAGTCTTTAATAAGCTTGTAATGAGATGATGAAAGATGGAAATTGAGATGATAAGATGGTTATGATGGTAAGATGATGAAGATGAAATGATGTCTATTTAGTCTAACTTGCCCATTGAGATCCCGCAGGGATTGGATAACAAATTATGCAAATCTTTTCAATTCATAACTTTCATTTGTTAGTTTCATTATTTTTTACTTGTAGTTATTATCGAGAAGAGTAAAGCAAAGAAAAAATGAAAAATATAATTTACTTGGAGTTTGTCTTTCGCTTCTTGATTATATTTAATATTCAATTTATCTCTTTCTCTTCATGACTTGATGATACAAGTCTCGTCTTGTCTTGTACCTTTACTCTCTGTATCATTATTTATCATCCAAAAACTTATCATTTTTGCTTCCTCTTTTGCCTGTTCAACCCTTTAAGCGAAAACTTGATTAATTCAAATTTACCTTGACAAATGTTTACCACGTGAATAACGTCTAATAAGGATAATAATAAGCTTGATTAAAGTTGAGATTCATTGACATTATTTACAAAAGCCGTAAGTCATTCAATTTTCATGTCAACATGAGCATTCAAATGGGAGAGAAAATTATTGTTTAATCGAGCCATTTAATTGTGTGACATGATTTTTAATCAAATCTAAAAAATGGACAAATGTTGAACAAAATCGCGATTCGTTGAAAAAGAAGTGAAAAATTGAGAAATCTCTGCACAGCTCGTAAGTTTCTTGTTGAGGTTATGAAGTGATGCAAAGTGATGTGATATTGGAGGGTCAAATATACATGCATTTGCGGGTGTAAGTCTGACTGATTAATTTTGATCAAAGTAAGCGAATCGATGTTGCGTTTTGACTTCAACTTTGAAGAGCTGATATCACTTTTGTATTGCCTAAAATTTATAGCGAAAAAAGTGATCTCCGTTTCTGAGAAAAATTTTTTGTCTTTGGAGTTATTGAGTCGAGATTAGGTAGCTGAGGTTGATGGTAAAACAGCTAGGATCCGAGGTTAGAAATTTTGTTCAAAATCGTTGTGAAGTTTAGGGAAAAGATTTTTGCCGATTTTTCTGCTCTTTTCAATTCAGTTAAGAATGTAACTTTGTGAACTTCCCAATGTAAGTCTCTTTGTGACCTAACCTAAAATAAAAGGGAAAACTGTTAATTACAAACTGTGCAGAGAGTGCTGGAGTCGACCTCTTACTGGCTGAAGTATTGAATAAAAGGTGATTTGATCAGATTTCATTTACTCTAATCAGATTAAGTTATGGTAATGGAAATCATCTTTGAGCTTTCATCTTGCAGATTGATTGGTCTTAGTGAGTAAATAAAGCTGAATGATGATAAACATCTGCATCGTGCTGATGTTGGTGGTTTAAAAGGTGGGAGTCCAAACCGCCTATCCTGTCAGCATCTTGTTAATTACATGCCAATGCAAGTTAATTTATCTTCTTCTTCTTCTTCTAACTTTTGATAATTGAAGGCAGAACAATTAGTAAAAAAATAAGAGAAGAAAATAATTGATAAAGAAAAAAGATGAATGCTTGGTTACCTGTCAACACAATTGTTCATTTATTTACTAATCATAGTTGATTAGTATTGATACGCTCAAGTCACTTCTTAACCAAGGTTTTCATGTATCATCAATGCAATGATAATCAACATAATTATGCATTATTATTGATGCAAGGTTATTTAGTACCTTTTAATGACTACCATTTGATAACAAGTAAAATAATAGCATTTCTTTACTTTACCTTTACCTTTACTTACCAATACCATTATCACAAGTAATACAAACAAAACACACGCAAGGTTAAGGTATTAAAACTAGTCAATTGCTTGTGAAAGGGAAAAAACATGAAGATGAAGAGAAACAAAATAAATGAAAGAAAAGGAAGAAACCAGAAGATAAATGGATTAATAATGTGGCATGAGTAGACAGCAAGAGTATTCATTGGTAAATCATTTGTAATAAATGATCAATTAGCAAGTTACCATGCAATTGTGGCTAAAAGTGTTTACAGATTGTTGCGCGATTCAACTTTTGATTAATGATTCCACTGGTCAAAACAGACTCTTTCCGTTGAGGCTAACCATTAACATGTTGAGGTAAAACTGGGAATCCAATGCACAATTATGTTAATAATGTGACAATGAGATTCGCTTGAGATTAAGCTTTAAAAGCAAAGTTAATTCAATTGGATCAATTTCTTGTTACAATAATGCAAAATGATTCAATGATCAATTCATCAAAAAGAGTTTCAATCGACATTTCATCAAGGTAAAGTCGATTGTTGATCTCGAGATTTTCGTAAAGTTATCGAGTCAGTTCGAGCATTTTTCACTCAGAGATTTTCATCGATTTTCTTTGCATCTCAAATCAAGGTTTGATTAATGGTAATGGATTATCACTTTACATTCGATGGGACAAGAATTTTGTCAGTTTTTCTCGGCATTCTTTTATCATGTTGCAGTAGATTCTTTGTGGTTCTTGAAAAACTTGAAAAATCCGAATTTGCGTCTTTTTTAAATTGCTATAACTTGGCCGATATTTCGATGATATCAATTTTTAAATTGCTTATGAGTTGCAATTGAGCTGAAGAAGTAGCAAAAAAAAGGTTTCCAATGTGAATCCAATTGGGAGTTTAAATTTTGTTTCATTTTAATTACTTTTCTTTACATTGTTCAAATGCAACAATGTTAACTGTTTGATTGTACAATGGTAAAGTTTACATTTTAGGTTTACTCTTGGTTTACTCACTAAGAGTGTTAATCACAAACAGAGAGTATTGACAATCCACTTCCTTCCCATCCTCTTCACAACTCATCACTCCTCTTCCTCCTCCCAACATGGACCATCCTACTTTGACTCTTTCCATTGTAATTCAACTTCAATTTTTTCTTCTTCTTCTCTTTCAAACTTGTCCTTTCTCTCTCTCTCTTTCTCGTCATCACCATCTTCATCATCTTGCCTCTTCTCACCGTAATTCAATATAGTAGTTTCAACTGAAATAAAAGTTTATGCAAATAAAAATGAGGAGATCAGAAAAAAAGCGAGTCTTCAATATTTACCATTCTTTGAATAGATGTCAACTGATGTAGGATGATGATGATGATGATGATGATCAACAAGCCTTCCAAGTGAGCCTATCCTTGAAGCTATTGTAAATAACAAGTCAAGCTTAAGTTTTTGTACTTCCATAATAAAAGTAATATTATCAGTCCATTATATTTTATTATGTTTTTTTGCTTCATGTGAAGGGTTGGCCCACCTTTTAATAGCTGTTAAATGTGTCAATGAAGAATCAACGTCAAAATAAAAGGACTAAACTCATCATCAATAGATACTTGATAATAATGACAATAATGATAACAATAAGGCACCAAGTATTAACTTTGAATACTCGAGTTAAGGCCATTCGAGGAGAAATCTCTTCTCATTTGGTTCGACAATTAAAAGACATTAATTATCACAACGAGAGTTGATTAAAAGCTCTTTTCACCATTTTCATTGTTTCCTTTCACTCATTATCTGTAGTAATGAAGTCATTTGTTCATGTTCAATATTGAACACAAAAAATCTATTTTTTCATCTTCTTTCATCAAATTACAATAATAATCAGTAAAACAGGGTTAATCCGATTTTACCAACAGAAATAATCTTTTTCTGTTCAACTCATTACTATTATTAAATTGAAGCGTTTGCTGTGCTTTGCCAACCTTTTTCTGGATTCTTGTTCAGCTCATCATGATTACAGGTTTTTAAATAAGAAGCGTAAATGTGCAAACAAGATTGGTCATGGAAATTTTGGTTACAATCAAAGTTTCAATGAAAAGTCTGAGAAAATTTTTCTGTTTATTGTTTCATTATGATGAATTACATGATATGAGGGAAAGTTTATTGTTGACTCTTTAAATTATCAATATTTATCCATGTAACTAACAGCCTATTGTAATGAATATTAATTGAAATTTTTATTTCTCCACTTTTCTTCTAGAATAATTCAAAAGCAAATACAAAAACAACAATTGGGTATGCATGGGCACCATTCATCGATTCACAAGTCGAGCCGTTGTGAACGTGATCGAGACCATCGAGACCGTGATAACCATTCGCACCACCATCGATCCTCCCTTTCGGGTCGATCGGGTAACACCGTTATTAGTCCCTCTTCAGTGGGAACCAATGATACCTCTTCCCTGCACCGGTTCAGTGTTGAATCTTTAACCGGTATTCGATCATCATCTTCACCCGCCTCTGAGGGTCACCATGTAAATGGATCAAGTGGTGGTGGCGCTAAAAGGGAACCCTTGGACTTGACGTCCGATGAAGATGCCTCCCTTGGAAGCCTTGGTGATGACGGAGTCAATTCAGACGATGACCTGGATGACATAGACATTGATGATGACGGTGAGTATAGAAAATTTCAAAACTCGATTTTCTCCCAAACTTCAAAACAAAACAAACTCCATTTCAACTTCGAAGCTCCAACTTAATTATTTTTTCAAAATTCAAGAACCTCAACTTTTCCGAAAACCCAAAACCAAAATTCAATCTTGAAATTTGAAAGAAAAATTGTTTTCCCAAATTTGAAAAACTCAAATTTCCTTTCTCCCGAAGCTTCAAAACATAAAATTTGATTTGAACTTCGAAGTTTAAACAGAATTATTTGTTTCCAAATTTCAAAAAAACTGAAACTTCGGCAACTTTAGAAAAATTTTTCCAAGTTTTCTGAAAATTTTGCATTTCTTTTCATTGCCAGATCCCATTGATATCGATGATAAGCCCGCTTCACCGCCGTTAACATTCAACCAATCGTTGTTGAATTTAAAGAAAAATTTACAAAATTCCGTGTCTGTGGTGGTGAATAATAGTCCATTACAAAGTTCCAAGATGTTAAAGAATGAACATTGATGATGATAGGAAATTAACCTGGAAATACAAAGGCTACAAAAACTTAGATCCAATTTGATCAGAATCCGCAACTCGATTAATCTGGAAAAGGAAAAATATCTTATCATGGAAATAACTTATCGGCAGAAACTAAAACTACTTGGGTGTTGGATAATCAAGGATCATGTAATTAGTTAAATAAAGCAACAAAATTGAGTCACTGTGATTACACGAAAAAAAAACAAAAAGTGCGGCAACAAACGAGAAACTAACGAAACAAAATGTATTTGCAAATGGAAATTATTATTACACCAGAATTCAAAAGATAAATGAATATGGAAACAAAATGTTCTTGATTTACCTGTAAAAGTGTATTTAAAAAAAACGTAAACGAATCAATTCCAATATTAATGTGAACATGACATTTCGTTTGTTCTCGGCAATTTCAAAGACAAACACACACAAAAGTAAATGGATTCAAAGATTATTTGGATTGAGCTACTTGGAATTTTCATGAGCCCCTTCCGATTGTCACCATTCAACTCGCATCTTCACTCCATAATCATCTTCATCTTCAACAATCCTTTTCCTTTTCTTTATTCATCATTCTTCACCTCTCTATCTGTCTATAATTGTTATCAATGGATAGAATTTTCATCTTCCCCTGTAAAAAAGAAAAGAAAATTTTTCCCAATTTGTTTCTCTCTCTTTCTTGCCCTTTCTCATATAGTCATCCATATTATAAATAATAACATTCATTTCAATCAAAACTTGTGCCAATTATTCAATTATTTTCATGAGTGTCAAATGCCGGTCAAAATTGATGGATAAACTGATGAACAAGTGATTCGGTGAAAATTGAGCAAATTTCATTGATTCATTTCAATGCGCATGATATTCAGCCTATAATTACAAATTCATCTTCATCTTCATGAATGGAAACTCAATGAAAAGTTATCCCAAAAGTGTTGCATGAAAAATGATAGATTAACGTTCTTGGTTCAGGCTGAATTCGAGGTTTTTAAAGATGTGCTAGAGTTTCGAGTTTTGTATTTTCCAAAATTTTACGTTTCAATTTTTTTGCACTTGAAACGAAATGCTAAGTTGACGTTTATTTTGTAACAAAATATTTACGATTTACTTAAAAAGGCTTTTCACTAACTTTTACTAAACGGTTAAATTTTGAGTTAGATGATAAAATTGTTAGGCTTTTAAAAGTTGGAACGCGAGTTAGAACGAAATTTTCTCTGTCAACTATTTCTTTTCAAATTCAATTGAAGACGAACCAAGACAATGAATTTTGACCATTTTTTGTTACATAAAAGCGTGAAAGTTTAACAGCTACGTTTACGTCGTTTAATAGAAAAGTAATTCCAAAATTGGAAATATTAATATACTAATAAAGCTCGGAATGCTTCTGATTATTTGTTTAATCTCATAATTGTTGCTCTTTCCTTTCATCCTGTTGTTCATCATTTTATTGTTTCTTTTTTTACTCAATTCCATCCACTCTTCATCCTTTAATCCATTAACACACAAGAGTTAAAAAGGTAAAATGATAATAAAAATATCAGCATGAGTTTTGACCTGATTCACTGATAACTCAATCGCACTTTTCACTTTTTATCTTTTCTCTATTCTTTTCCCTTCTCAATAAAACGAACATATTATTATTATTGAACATTTTATGTTTATCCAATTGTTTAGTAATTAATTATCATGTTCAAAAATTCAATAAAAAACGAAATTCACCGCAAGTTTACATGAATTCCAATCATATTTTTATATCAAAAAAGTTGTTCCAAGTCGATAATCTCATGCTGAGTAACAAGTGCAAGAATCTAAATTTCTTTCATCGCTTTCAATTTCGAAAAAATTGATTTCGTTTTGCAATTTTTCGCCAAAAAATTCCAAAATCTGGAAAACTTCAGAAAACAATTTTCTTTTCCCATTAAACATGAAACCTATAAGAAGAGTAAAGATGATGAAGGATGACAAAAGACACTAATGAGGTTCGTAGGTTGACACGCAAACCTGAAGTACTACGAACAAGTTTGACTTTTTCTCCTTTTACCTTTTCTTTCATGTTAATAACAATTGTTGATGAAAAGTTTTTCAACCTTTACATTGATGATATTTGCAAATGTCTTTTGATGATCATCATCATTATCGACATCGTCTTGATAATCACAATAATCGCCGTCTAATTAGAGGAAAACGTTAATAACTTTATTCTCATTGACAATTGGCCGTTTCATCACTAATTGACCATTCGCATTTTATTGTCAACAGATGATTATGGTGAGGACAATGAAGTTTACCTTCCTCTTGCAACCATCATCACTGCATCATCATTAACAATCATCAATAATATTGATAAATTCAACCGGATGGGCTAAAATTTTGGTTAAACACGAACACACTTTTGTAATGTTTAAGAGTAAATTCAGTGAATATTCATTCATCCGCAAAACAAGAATAATACTGGTAATCATGGAGGATGATAATGATGTTGCTAAGTAATGTTTAATTATCAGTCAATGACATTGTCAAAGTAAAACTTGAAGATGCAAGATATGGATGAAACTTTTCTTGGAAGCAACTTTTTCTCACCATTACATCAGCCAATCAGATCAACAGATTTAAAATTGAAATTCATTCATTTGAAACATGATCAATTAGGAGTGAAACCTTTTTCACCGCATTTTCCTATTTTAAGGGCAACACTGGCTCAATAAGAAACTTCTCGTTCTTTCAGGATCTCATTCGCTAAGCCATAATCAACATTCAAACTCACAGAAAGGTCAACTTCAACGCTAATCATCAAAGTTGTCAACATTGAAATAAAAAAAGTTTTTCGTTACAATTATGATGCAAAATAACCTGATGCTGTGAACTGTCAGGTTGCGATTTTACTCATCAGTTTACGACTTTAAGACACTTCCATTTCGCCTCTCATCACAAATTCAAGTTCAAGTCTTTCTATTCAATTCAACAGTTAAAACGCATTTCCTTTTCCTTTTATAACGGGCGATTGTTTTCAATTTTACACCGGTTTGCAATCATAATTCGCGAACGGTTAACGGTAAAGATCTCAGAATTCCAACTCTACTGTTATTGACAAATTGAATGACACACTGCTCATCGAAATCGGTTCGATGACTTGGGACACTTCCCTTGTGAGTTGACCTTAAACTTGCCTCCAATTGAGCAAAAAGGATGTTAAATATTGACTAATAGCTGTTATTGATAATCAATTGAACCACCTAACAAAAGGTAAAGATCAAGTGGGAAAAAAAGTGTTGAATATTCAATTAATGATAGCAATGGTGCAACAAATCTTGGGCTTTAATGATGAATTGGTAAAGGCAATTGGATGAAATTGGCATTAATTTAGCAGAAAAAAAGTTGATTAAAGATTGATTAAGATATTATTGCATCTGATGAAGTAGTTAATGATGGTTATAATGGTATTAATGATAATCATTTTGAAAGTGTCAGGTCAATAGTGAAGCACAAGAGTCTTTTGACCGATCACATGAAATACGTGAAAACAAAAAGATTCACTTTCAACAAAAGAGCAGCTCAACCAGCTATAATAATGATAACAATAATAATCTCTCCTGTTCTCAATAATCTTTCAAGTGGATATAAGTATATTAACATGCGTTTTGCACAATGAAAAAGGTAGCAACAATTCAATAATGATATGAACTCCACCAAGACCAAACAGTAACAAGAATATAATGGCGCAAATGCAAGCATACAAAATGATGATGTTGGCCATGATGATGACAGAAGAAGATGAAGAAAAGCGAAGAAGAAGAAAAAGAAAGTGTAAAGAAGAACAAGGGAAAAGAGCATTTTTTTCAAAAATCATTTGCTTCTCTAAAAATGACATTTTCTGTGCTACTCGCCCTAATTGGCTCAAAACAATTTACCTTTACATCTTCATCATGAACCATTGTTACCTTTACAAGGTATACATTCATTTACCTTTCTCTTTTCCATAATCATCTTCATCTTCTTTTCTTCTTCTTTTTTCTTCATCAACATCTTGTTCTGCCAATTTTACCTTCTAGAGCTCTAATTGCTTTTATTAAAAACCACTCATACTATCTCATCATATTCATCTTCATCTTCTCATGATCTTTGGAAGAGAAGAAGAAGAAAGAAAAACACCTTTAAGGTACATTCAAACCTATCAAATACTTTCAAGTGGTTATTTGGTTGGTTTCAAAGTGTGAAGAAGACGATAAAGATGATGAAGAAGATGGTCAAGAGAAGGCAAAAGAGCTACAAAAAAATGATCATTCAAGCGTAACTATTTACCTCTGTCTATTTGTCTTTTCTTTACCAACCTTTCTCTTCTTCTTCTTCTTCATCATTTTCATCTTTATCTTCTTCCCTTTTCTCTTGCTTGCAAACTAATTCAATCAAGTTAAGCAAAAATTGTGTGTTCCTTGGACTTGTTTGAGCTTCAACAAAAGATAATTTGACCAATTATGAGACTATCCTTGAAAGGATTTCATCTTCACCTTCATATGCATTTTCAACTTCTTATCATGAAAAGGCATTCACAGACCACAGCACCATTTGCCCGTCAATTTTACCTGTTGATCAACTGGCCAAACAGCAAAATTCACATTCGCATTTGGATCAAACTAGAAACTAAAAAATCTTTAATGCAAATCTAGATTAGCAAAGTTGCGATTAAAATATTTTATTGCAATCAACATTGAAAAGTGAACTTGAAGTTGAACTGAAAAGTTGAGTAAAGTCAAGAGTTGATCAACAATTATATCAATTGACAGTAAATGAAATGATTGTTGATCTCGATGAGTGCATCATGTTGATCATCTTTAATCAAATAAAATAAACTTTTGTTTAATTTTCCAATCAAACTGTTCAATGTTGTTAAACTGTACAAGTGTCATACGATCTTGTTGATGTAATAAGTGAAGGTGAAAATGAAATGAGAATGAAAAGTAAACAGTAAATCGAATTGAACTGTAATCAACGTTAATGGAGTAAAGTGGAAAATATTAAAGTGCAAATTGAGATTAAAAGGCCAGAGAAACAAACAGTTGAGATTACATGATATAATTTCATCTTCGTTATTAATAGTGAAAAGGTGAAAGAGAAAACTCGAGTTGATCATAATGATGAAGAAGGAAAAGAAGAATAGAATGGAAAAGTTTTTTTCTCTTCTCTTTTTTCCTTTTCGCCAACATTGTACATTCATTTTCCATTCTATTTGCATTTGCTATTTCAACTCAAAGTTTGACTCTTAATTTGATTGAGAAAAGTTGAAAAACTTTGTGTGTTTACTCAGCATCACATGGAACAGACAAGATGAAGAAATGAGTAAAGATTAGAAGAGAAGGGAAAACGAGAAAAGTATCAAATAATGTTCATGATTCATTGAATTTCATTCTGTTTACCTTATCATTTGGATAAAAAGGAAAACATTTCAATGGTAAATGTTTAAATAAATGAATCAAATCAATAACATGAGAGGAAGAGAAAAGTTTCAAAGAACATTTCTTTTCTTTTTTTGCCCGATATCATTGTCACTTGACATCATGTTTGATGGTCAAAGTGACCTTTACTGATGAGTTCAAAAAGGCCTTTTGTTTTCTTGCAAATTCACAAGTTTACTAATTAATCTAAATTGTAATCGAAGTTGACTTAAACTGATTAATATTCACATTTTAATGGGTAACATGATACACTTTGCATGTGAATGTTGCATGACAATTGAGGAAACCTCATGGTAAAGTTGATTTGCAAATGAACATTGCTTGACATTTTACCATCCAAGTAAATCAAGTTTCTGATGATAATCTCGTCTTCTGTCAAATGTCCATTTAAACAACTAATTAGTGTTAAGTTGAACTCTGATTTTTTGAAACAACAAAATTCCAAATGTCAATTTCGATATTAAACTGATCATTTACTTTGCATTCAGTTTTATTGCAAAAAAAAGTGGAATTCATTTTCGGTGTGAAATGATGAGAAGCAAAGCGATATTTACCAAAAGCAATTTACTCTGTTTACCCAAACGAATGGTTCATAATCTGATTGATCATTGAAATGAAGTGTAATATTCATGGAGAAACACACAATGGATTTTCAGTCTAAATCTGAAGTTACCGTGACCACTCAAGACTGGATGAGACTAAAAATGAGAGAAAATGAAAAAAGGAAAAGCAAAAAGAGAAACAAAAATGTAACAAACATTTTACCTGATTATTGGTGCACCTTGACCAAATAGCCACTCATCGATATAATGCATTCTTCATCTTCCACCACTTTGATCATCATTAGAATCATCAAGCTCATCATCGTCATAAATAAGCATCCATTTGGTCAATTATCATTGACCATGATCAAGATACTCACACACAAAAGAAGTAAAGAAGAATGAAGAGAGAATTTTTTTCTTCTGTTTCAATGGCAAAAAGAAATTAATATCAAAAAGCTTTTTTTCGCTCCTTCTTAACCTTCTTTTCGTGGTGGGAAATGGTGAACAAGATGAAGGATGATAATGATAGGGATGACGGTGAGTAAAAGATATATTACCTGACCGTAAGTGTGTATATGTGGATATAATATTGTAACTGATGGATCACTTGTTTTTAACGATAACTTCAACTCCAAGTAGTACTTAATGTTGCTCCTGTTAGTTCAATTACAAGAGCCTGGTTCAGGTTAAAACCTACACACTATTAACTCACTGTTACCATCATGATAACCTTTACTGATTACCTTTTGTTTTCTCATTCAACTGTTAAGTTCTGTATCATTTTGTGTTTTCTGCAAAATTTTTCCTTTTCTTTTGTTCTGTTAACTAACCTTGAATACAAGTTTTTTTTTCATCATTTTTGATGTTCATTTCTCAATATCTTTAACAACGATAGTTTCGATGGTTTCACCCTCTTCAGTGATTGAAGTTTAATGATTGATACTAAATCAAACAATATCTTTCAACATTTTTGCTTCCAAACTCTTCTTTTACCAAGCACAATTAGAGTGTATTGTTATTGGCAATGAGTAATGATGAAACAACTTCAACTTTCATTGGAAGAAATTGCGAATTTTGAAGAAATTTTGGTGAAATTTGGAGAAAGATTTGAATGAGAAAAGTTTGCATTTCGAGTTTTAATTGTTGGAAAAGTTTGGAAACTTTACTTGTGATTATTTGTTGATGGTGATGAGAAAATGAATGACAGGGAAAATTTGAGTTTTGCAAGTATGATCAAGATTGATGAAGTGAAAGTTGCTTCAATGTTCAATGTTGGCAGTCAATCAATTTAATCGACTTTATCATGCGAATGCAAAGCTGTTTCAAAGTTGCCAAAGTGAACATTTGCAGAGCAACGAAATTCCCACATATTATTGTGACGGGAAACTATTTATACACTTGATTAGAGTATAGCAAACTGATTACTGTGATTTCATGGAGAAGAAGAAAAGGTTGGAAAAAGATGTTCTGAAACTCTTTTCATTTCCAACTTGAGTTCATTTGGAAAGTTGAAGTTGAGTGAGAATGTTTATTGTCCAGTCTATCTGGACATGTAACTTAATGGCGACGATGAAAAGTGCAGCTAGAATAACACAAAAATAAGAAAAGTAGGAAAACGAAAATTGTGCCAAATTTGGGCTGAAAAAGGTTGGAAAATGAATGTTTGATCGTGTTGATTGGTCCTGTCATCTTTCAACAATCAGAAGACATTTTGCAATAAAATTATGATTACGCTGGATTTACAGTTTCATGTGCATCAATATTGAAGCAATGAGGACACGATGAATCAGTTGGGTTTACATCAAATTAGATCTTGTTTTGTGTCTATTTTGATTGGAAAATTGAAAGTAATTTCAATAATTTCCATTCGCAATTCAAACATGATCAAGTTACATTTTTGAAACGCATTTTCAAAAAGTTTCACATTCGATTTGACAAAACTCTTTTGGATCAATCTATTAATAAATGTGCAAGTAGACAAAAAGACTGATGAAAATCTGAAACTTTTCACAAACTTTCTTCAAATTTTGTACAAGAATTGATTCGATTGTCGAGATTTAAAAGTTAAAAGATGACTTTCGATTAAAGCTCATGAAATGTGATTCTTATTGAATGCAAAAGCTCAAGAAGAGAAAGTTTTATGCGTTGAATGGAAATTTGGTGAACTCTTTTTCGTCAGTTGTCTTTGAAGCTCGATATTAGTCTGAGTTTTAGTCGTGTGATGAGAACGAAAGAGTTAAATTTTCGCCTTTAACCATTTGCAATGTTTCAATCCTGAGGACATTACATTCAACTTTTCATTACCCATTTCATGGAAAGATTCATTACAAAATGTTTTTCTTTTCACTTTACCTTGTAATATGAATGAAACTATCCAAGTGATTATGATTATGTTAATAGCGATGATGAATCAATTTTGAAACATATTTTTTCCCTTCGTTTCTCACTTGGCCAATTACATTGGCAATTACAAATTTCAATTTGGCAACATTTCCAACCAGATTGTAACACTTGAAAATTGAAGTAACTAAAGTTGCCTAAAAATTTACAATTTCATGATATAACAATAATTGCTTTACCCGCAGGTTATCTCATCCATTTATATCAATTTAACCCGTTCAACATTCACTCCAAAATACAAAATTCTAATTCTTTTCACTTCTTTCATTGCAGCAGAACTCGGATCAATCGCTGGTCAAGCCACGATCAATTCACTGAAAGGAACCAAGGAAGGCCATCAAAGCTCATCACTCAACTAGACGAATCAAGCTGTTCCAACTCTGCGAATTCCTTTCATGCAAAAACTTTCAATGATTTCAATGGAAATTCGAAGAACCAAACTTCTGATGATTACAACAACATCTAATTAGTCCAGATTGCAATTATCTCAATGCGATTAAACTTTTCATTTTCATCTTTTATTACAATATTTCCATTGAGAGTAAAATGTTTTTTAATAAAATAACACTAACAGTAAACCTGTAATTAGTGAATGTTATTGGTAAAAGTGAAACATTATCAGAGAATAAAAACTTTGAAACTTTTCTTTTCGCCTTTTCTCAACAAAAGAATCTAAATTTTGTGCTTTTTTGAGGGAAATTTGCCAATTCTAATGAAAAGATGTTCACATGTCGAGTTTCACTTGATACAAGAATCTGAAAGATTGAAGGAATAATAATGAAAACACTTTTAAATTATCATTAATGAAATTACATTTCGATTGAATTGTACCACGCAAAGGTAATGACAATTCAATGGAACAAGAAAAATGGCCTTTTCTCTCTTCGAATGGTTTAAATGATTTCAATTTGTTAATTTTGTTTTACATTTTTCAAGTTGTTATTTTGTTCAGAAATCAGAAAACACAAAAAGAACAAAAGAACAATTTTCTTTCCAAAGTTTCTATTCAATTCTTTTGATTGTCATCGAGTGTGATGTGAATATTATAATTGTGATGAACATTAAATGAATTCAATTTGACAAAATAGTGTGTCTTTTGGTCACAAGAATAACAGAAAAATGACTTTTTTTCTCTTCGATTTTTCTCTTCTTTTTTCTCGATTTACTTGCTCTAATACAAAGTAAAATTTTAACCAACACTTGAGTTTCATCGATTGGCATAATCACAGTAAGAGGTAATTTAAATCATTTAATAGTCTCAGTAATCAATATAATTGTAGTCTTTACTTGAACAAGTTCAGTTGAAACTGTTAGATGGTTAATAAGATAAGAAATCAATAGCTGTCAATCAGTGTGATGGTGAGGATGAGGATGACAAAGATGAGAGCATACAATTTGCAAGGGTTAGTTTAGGGTAAATGGTTGACCAAAAGGAGCAAAACAAGAAATCCTTTTTTTCCTATTCAATTTGCTTTTCTTTTCAATTTTACCTTTTCTTTGGCTTCTCTCTGCCTCTTCAACATCCATCCACTGTGTTTAATAAACTTGAATTGATAAATTTGAAAGTTGCTCACAAAAACATTGAGTAAACATTGCTTTACATTAGTGAAAAGTGACCTGATCAAGTGTGTGATCAAAGAGGAAAGGGATTTGTCGAGGAAAAATAAAGAAACCAAATTAGTTGAAGCTTGATCAATGTTGGATCAAACAGTTTAATTGATTACTGTTCACTTTGGTCTTCAAAAGACTGATCAAAAGACTATTCGTGTGTGTTAGACACTTTTAAATGTTGAACACTGAGAAACACCGAGTCTTGTTTGTAAACAATTGGAAGCATTTAACCTAACCATTTAAGACTTTCATTGCTTTAAAACCCAATAAGACCAATAATAATTAGAAAGAATTGAATGTTCTAGGTTTACTTTGCTTCGAAATTTACTTTTAGAGAAAAATTCTGTTCCAAAAGAAGATCAGTCCCTTTTGCAAACTGCACATATTGCCATTCATGTTACGATTTAATAATGATAAATGATGGATCAAGTTCCGTTCAAGATTGTTTTAACATGCTTACCGATGCCATGATAGTGCTTCGCTAACTCAAGAAGCAAAGACATTTACAAAGTAGTTATGTTAACTTGGATAGTTTAGGAGGAAAGCAAGAAAATATTAAAATCTCGATATTAGGTGCATTTCAGCATTTAATCAATCATTTGCAATTAGGTTCAACGGATGAAAAGATTCCTCAGGTTGCAAATTTAGTGAATATTTGCGAAGAAAATATGTTTTTCACAGCAATTTGCTCAATACTTAGAATATGAAATGACATTATAAATGCTCTTGCAAGTATTTGCTGAAGAACGAAGCGTTTGCATTTGAAAAATGTTCATTTTCGATTGAATTTCATTCTCTGTTTTGCTTTTAAATTTCGGAAGCAATGTTAAAACGCAGAAACCGAGTCGGCAAAGTTGATAGTCTTGATTGAGCGAGAAAAAGCAACATAACATGAAATAAGTGAACATGAAAGTTGTCCGGCTTAACACGGCCTATGAATCTGACCCATTGTACATTAACAACAAAAACCACATAATCGTTTCCTCTTCAGACACTTATCCAGATGAATATCAGTTTTGAGCACTTGGATTTACAATGTTTCGCTTTTCGCCTCCAATGAAAGATAAAGAGTTGAATCGAGCCGATAATACGATAATCTGTTTCCTCTATACTAACCTCACCACTAACAACAAAAAGCAACAACTTTGACCACCTTTTTCCACTGAATATCCCTCAATCCCATCCAAATTTATACTCATTCATATCATGTTCACCATTAACATACACAAGAAAAAACATGAAAACAAAATACTCTGGACACAAAAACTGTTAATAACAAGGCAATACTTAACACATTAAGTTAAGTATACATTTTATTTCCAACAAAAACACTCTTCTCTCATTCACTGCAAATCTACTTTACATTGTCCATTCTCAATCAAGTGGAATGATTGTGATTCTAAGTGAGACACCAACAACATTCACAGGTAACAAACGCTGGGCAAAAATGAAAAGTGAAAAGTGATAAATGATTGTTATCAAAATGTTGAGGCCAAACAATGAAAAGGTGAAGCGATCAGTGACATTGGGACAAGTTGATTGAATAGTTTTAATAGTTGAAAGAGATGACAGTCTTTCCTAATTGTTCACACCTTTAACATATAAAATGGTTAAACGGTTCAACAAGTTTCCTCAATGGATATTATTTACAATGAACATCGATATTTGGATTGCTTTTTATATTAAATATTAAAGGAAAGCAAAAACGCAACAACATTGATCGCAAAAGGAAAACAATGGAAAGAAAAACATTGAAAAAAGCTCTTTCGACTCGAGGGCACAACTCGACCCAGTCTAACAGTCCATTATCAGCTTAACAAATCGCGACAAATTGACAGAGAATGGACTTCTAACCATTGATACGATTGGTACAATAATGAGCTTACAAACACTTACATGATATCAGAGAAACACTTTTCTTCTTCTTCTTTTTTAATATCAAATGAAAAATGTATTTATGTAAATGGATATCATCATTGAATCGTTGAATTGCTTTTGGATCGCTTTGAATCTCGCTTTTAACCGTAAGGCATTTGCTCAAGTGAATCAGGTTTTGAAATAATTTATTAATAGGAAAGAGAACAGGAAAAATGAGCGAAATATTATTTCAAAGTATTGTATTAATATTAGCTTCAAGTGTCAATAGACACTTTTGGACATTTTTGCTTTTGATATCATTTAACTTTACCCTTCAACATTGCCTTTGGTTTACTTTTTTGTTTCATAAAGTTGAAGTGAAATGGATAAATAAGAAGTAAATCTCATTTTTTCAACTCATTTTGATTGATTTCTTGATAAGTTTTGGCTCTTTTTTCACTCCATTTAGCTTTACATGATATTTGGTTGAACCTCTATTAACATTGTTGCCATTAATATATTGGTAAGGTTTTCATTAGGTTTGCCGCAGGTTATGATATTGGGACATTTAACTGTGTATTCCTGCTATTGGTTTGTTGTTCAATTGCCTTGTAATATTTTATATCAAATTTTGTCGCTCAAAGCATTCTGTTTTTACTATTATTTATTGTCTCATTTACAGCATTTACAACGACTTGTAATTGCTTTTACTCAGAGAAAAGAGTTCATCTCTTCCAATTGTAAAGTCAAAGACTAAGTTTATTTTAATGAAAATGCAAAGAAGTAATGATTTTGCTTTCGGACAATCAACTGAAAACTTTCCCTTTTAGCTTTTTTTCAATTGCAAAGCAGTTTGAGTTAGATGAAACGTTTCGAGTTGGTGTGCTTGCATCGGGAATGAAGCTTAAGTTTACAAACCTTCCTGTAAATTCTGTAATAATTTATGTAATCAAGGGAAGCTTTTTTGCTACTTTTTTGACTAAACCCAAGTTACATCAATGACCAGTTTTGGGATGATCAATGACTTTAGTTTAACAGGGATTTCATGCAAAATATGAATAAACACAATGGATTGAAACAAACGATTACAAACTACAAGCCGATGATAATCTGTGACTAACTTCGAAAGTAGACTTTTCTGTCGACTTGAATGCTAAGAACATAATAAAGTTTTAATGTTGAAACGATAAACAACTAACGCTACCTTATGAGGCCTTTGCCAACTAAAAGATTATTGAACCAACAAAATCCCAACTTTACAATATAAAACCAACTTCAACAATCTAATTGTCAGAGAGCATTGAAACTTTAGTTTTGAGTCTAGTTGCTCGAGCACAGAGCAAACGTTTTCACAATGTAAATTGCTATGTTTCTGAACAAATTAGAACTGCAGTTTATCAATTCGCAAATATTAATATCGATCAATAATGTTGCCTGAAAATTTCATAACCTTAGCAAAGCTTTTGACTCAAAACCGAAATCTCAATGGATGCAAGTTACATGAAAGAGCTTTACAGACTTGAATCATTGTTTTTTAAAACATCCTTTAAACTGTGATTTACTTTGAATAAAAAGTGAAAGTCTGTTAACTGAAAGGGAGTAAATGATAGATATTGCTACAATTGATGAAAAATTTTCACTCAAAATGAAATTTCCTCTTCAATTTGAGTGGAGAAAAGCTGAAAAACATTGAAAATCTCTTGCAATTCAATGGTAATTTGATATTTGGTTTACAAACGTTTATAGCTATTAATGAGAAACAAATGGAAGGCAAAAATTGCCCGTTTTGGTCAGCATCAACATAATCATCTGCCCATCAAAACAAAGTGGAAACTCTGTACACAAATAAATACAAACAGTAAACAAACACTTGAAACAAAAGTGAAAGTCAGGAGAAGAAGAAGCAAGAAGAAATGATTGAATCTGGCGAAAACGAAGAGCAAAAACAAAAACAGATTTGACAGTTGAAGTGAAAAAATAATATAAGATAACGGTCAATGGAGTTAAGAAGCTGTCAAAGTTATCATTGAAGTTACACCAAAATCAATGTAACTTCTTCCTTCCTTCCTTCCCAATCATCATCCCATGAACGAAGCACAAGAAAAGGGCGAAAACACCAAATAATTTGATTCAATCATGAATTTTTCTTCTTCTCTCTCTCTCTCTCTTCGTGATTATCTCATTTCGCTCATCTTTCATCTTTGGCCAATTGAGTAGAAAAGCGAAAAGAAAAAGGAAAAAAGTGATTTTTTTAAGGCCAACAAATCAATATATCTTGACAGTAATAAGTAAAATAACATCTTCATTAGCAAATGATGAGTAATTATTGAGACCGTGATATTCATGTCAATATATTGATGGATAAGCAGTGAAATGATTAAATGATTGGAATATTGAAAGTACAATAATCTGTAAATTATTAACTCTTAATGTTATTGTTTATTATAATAAGCAACACCATTTATTGTTGTCAGTATTGATTGAACATGTTAACAATAGATTTTCATCTTTTTCTCATTTCTCATCTTTTTTCCTTCATCTTTACCTTTCTTTACCTTTTTTTTCTGATCATTTGCTGAACATTTCAATAACAAATTAACCATAATCTTGATTGAAATCTTTTTCTTTCTCTTTTCCATTTCAGTCTCATCATGTCTCTCAACATTATCCTTCATCTTTTCACGTTAATCGGATTTCATATTTTTCATCTTTTCGTCTTTGACTGATGCCTTTTAATAAGTCAGTTATACTCTTTACTTTTCATTCCCTTCAATTATCCATTCGCATTGGACACCCAATGAATAGGTTGAAACTGAATCTCTGTTTTTCCCTCTTCAACAGAATCCATTATATAAGGAATTATTGTCATTATTAAGATACTTCTTTGCATTCCTTTACATTCATATTTATACTAATAACTATCAGTGGTATTAACAATCATTGTAAAGTAGTGATGGATCAAGTTGACGCTTTCAAAAGAGGTTTAGTCTCTGGATTATTATTATTATTATTATTATGGAATATCAATCCTTCAATTTAACTTTAGATCAACAGTAATCATCATGTGAAATGTGAGATGAAGAGTTACTTTAGTAATTAGACTGTAAAAATGAATCTCGAGTAACATTTGATATTTAATGAACATCTCTAAGTAAACCTTGTTATAAAGGAAACATCATGAAATAACAAACTCTAATCATTCAGATTCTGATAACATTAAACAATTTTTATTCAAATTTTAGTCAAGACAGGATTCTCGTGTTTGCTATTGGATTACTGGACTGCTCTTTGGTCTCTTCCAAGTTTCTTAACGTTGTTAATGTAAAGAAGAACTTTCGATTGTCCAATCCCTTGATCAGATAGGATAGAGCTTATAAAGTTCATCATGACTGAATTTCGTTCTTGTTAACATTTTTCTCTCATAGGAAATTGAATATTCGAGAAAATCCAAATCATTGCACGAACATTTTTCCAGCAATTTACAACAAATCAGAAAAATTGCAAGACGATATGTAATCTAAAACGCTATGAGGGAAAATAAAAGTTGATTCAATAACATAATTTTCATGAGAACGAAGTTACCAGAACGGTTGAGAGAAGAAACTAAAGATTTTTATGATTATACGAAAACTATTGGAGTTTTTTGTTCGAAGATTCGATCAATGTTTTTGGAAGAAATCAGTTGTAAATGAATTTAAGAAACAGTTTTTCAACGAAAATTGTTTCGACTATTGAATGCTTAACTTACCAACTTCACAACCAAAATCAGCTGAAAACAGCTTCGATGGGTTAACTCTTTGTTTTAGTCCATTTAGTTGGTAATTATTCTCGATATTATTTGCTAATTTTTCGAGTTCTTTTATTACAATTCAAAGAACGACCGTTATCCATAAGAAAAGTCAATTTGATGGGCAGAACGCAAAAAATCGAAACTTTTTCCTCCCAAACGTTTTTCCTTTTCTCTGTTTTGCAAATAAACTCAAAAGTTTCACTCAGTCGATCAAAGGTTCAAATTTCTTCTGGAATAAATTCGAAATCTGTTCAGAAGAAACTCAAATTTTTACATTTTGTCCGTTATTTTGATCAACAACCAAAACTCAATTCTAAAAGTTTTACAAATTTTTTCCTCGAAAGAAACAATAAAATTGATAGTTTCAATGATTGAACTGAACTTGATTGAAATTACCAACAATTATTGTCTGATATTGTTTCATTGGTTGTAAATTGTTATTCATGTTAACTTGAACTGATACTCTTTTGTTTCTGGAAAAGTGAAACTTTATATTTTTCACTTTTGGTCAACTAAATATACACTTTGTAATGAATGTGGATGTTAAGCATGTTATTAATGGGGATAAAAGAGCTGAAAATCGGATCCAAAAGTATAATCTTTGATTTACTTTCTCTTCATCTTCTTCTTGCTAATGCATTTAAATGTGTAACAATCCAATAGAGTCATCTGTTTATCTTCTCAGAGTTTCATTATATCATCTTCTTTGGTGGGTTAAATGAGTAGAGAAGAAAAAAAAGAAAATATTGTTTCTCTGAAAGAAAGCTTTTTGTTTCCATTTATTATCCAAAATATATTGTTAACCTGAACTAAGATGATGACGATGATGATGATATTATGTACATCAATCTTCCTCTTCCTTCAATCTCTCTGTTTTTATCCATTAAAGTTCACATTGACTTGAATCAAAAGACAGTTAAAGTGAATAACCATTTTTATCACATTATTTATCATTTCATTCCCAGTTTATCACAATATTCACTCCCAGTTTTATAATAAATATTTTTTCTCCTCTTTTCTCCTCTTTCCATTCATCATTACATGCATTACACTTTTTTGTTTTTCACCTTTTTACGCCTCTTGAATCAATTTTCATCATTCAACTGAACAACAATTGCGAATCAATTCAATTGTAAACAAAATTTCATTATAAAATGTTTTTTCATTAAACTTTATTTCGACTCTTTTTCAGTTTTGAAATTACTAATCATTTCAACAGTTTACAAGCTAAGTGAAAATTGCTGGAAAATTTAGTTTCATTAATATCGATTTTTAAATTGTCCTTTTGGGTTAAAATTTTTAATTTCAATTTTAATTTCATTTTATTTTACAATTTATTTGCTAGTAACACCCTCTAGTGTTAATTTATTTAGATGTATTCAAATGAAAGCATGTGATGTTAATTCATCAAATGGCGCTCTTTTGGTCAGCCTTTTCCTTTATTCACTTTATTGTGCCTTTTACTCGGTCATTTTTGGCCTCTTTTGCCCTTTTTTGTTGCTTTTTTTGTTGACTTTTGATTTTCATTTGTGGTTTATTTTCTATTCATTTTTTTCCTCCTTGCTGCCTGGCTTGTTGTTATCTAATTTGGTGTAAGCATTGGTTAACATTGGTTTTGGTTTTTACATCACATCTTTTTTTTCAATGTAATCTTTCACTCTTTGTCCTTTGTAATACTTGTAAAGCATGGTTAGATTTACCAAACCATCAGTAATAACCTCTTCAATCAAATCTCAAGAAGTAAGAATAAGCTTACAAATTGAGGATAATCCGCTTTAATGTTTATGAGCCCAGGAAACTTTTGAGGTAAGCTTTCCTTTCCTTTCCCTTTGCCTTGTCCAACCCTGTTTAGTGGACCATTTTGTTTACGCTTTGTTTTCTTGCCTCTATCCTGCTAAAGCTTATTTTGTCATGTTTTGACGTTGCTACTGTTGCTTCTGTCTACACTGTTTAGTACATCATTTTGTAATTTACTCACCCTGGAAAGATTAACTCACCTTGTTAAAGAAAAGGGAGAAAATTAAACAATTATGTATATACAAATTGACTAGCCTAAGTATCTTCTGCTACTCCATTAATGTGTCTTTTCAATCAAACCAGCACAAAACCCTTTTCCAAAACCAGTTCATTATCACAGTGAATAATACTTCTAACTTAAAATTTTTCTCTCTCTTTCTTTTCTCTTTCCAAGTCATAAACAAAAGGAGCCAACAAACGAGGTTACAACCCTTTAAAACATGATGATCCTGGAGACAAATTAGGTTACAGCTTAAAAGTGTTTTTGTGTATTGGTTTCACCAACTACAAATTGTTTGAGTTTATTAGTTACAATATAACTGAAAGGTTTTATGCATAGACCAAGTAAAGGAACCAACAGGTTAAAATGGTCAAGTCAAGGTAGCCTTTTTTGTCTCTTTTTAACCTTTTCATTTTCCTTTCTTTCCATCATTCTAATCCACTTCTCTTCTCTTCTGTCTTCTTTTTTAGCACTTCATTTTATCTTCTGATCTTGGTATATCTCTTCTGCTTTTCTATTGGTTTCTTTCCCCTTTGGCCTCACTCTTATGGTTAACTATTCTTTACTAATCTGGCAGAGAAATGAGAAGCAAAAGAGACGTTAGTTGGGTCTAATGATGCATAAAATTTTTCAACAGTCTTCAAATTATTTGCTTGCGACTGCTGTACTTTTCAACTTCTCTCAATTTCCCAAAATGAAAACAATTTTTTCTAACATACCTACCAGAGTATTATGTATACATATATACACAATATATATACCTGTATCTGTGCATAAGTAGGTTGGTACAAACATTTAGTACGTATGAAAAAACACCATGTTACTTGCATTTAGACTAAATTTCTTATTTTTATTATGTTCCTTTTCTTGTTCACAGTAAACATTTTTTTTCATGGTAACCTTGGTCTTTACCTAAGTCTTGTACCTGTAAGAATATTATCATCTCAATGGGAGATGAGGGCCTCCCCTGGGGACACAATGGACACACACATACTGACTGATATTTTATATTGATAAGTTGATTCCATCTATTTGTGTAGTTGCTGTTGTTGTTTCTACTCTTTCTCTGACTAGCTTGCTCCACCAACTTGAACAAGCAGCAAATTTGAACATTACATTTACCATATGGAAAATATTTGGATGACAAAAGAAGAGGAAGAGCATGAAAAGTTGGAGACGATGATGATAATGAAAATGATGGAGATGAAGAAGCTTCAACAGTAAGAATGATTATAAGAAAGATTATTCCTATCAATAGATTGGAGCTGTTGACTTTATTGGGAAACAAAATTTGATTGATTATGACCTAATTAGTTTCAATTGGATTTCAGGTGTGAATTGAGACTAAACAAAAATTTAAAATATATCATCATTTATTTAGGTTTTATTTGATTACTTTGATCAACATTTATCAATTGTTAAAATTAATCGACTGAAAACCCTCAAATGGTGATATTGTTGAGTGTTAAATGTGCTAAAATAGGATTGCTTTTGATTGACTATTTTACTCTGTTATTCCCATGTTGATAGTTGAAAAAGCATTCAATTATATGGAATGAAAGTGATAATTTGTTGTTATTATATTTCAATTTGTTTCAATTTTTCATGGGAAATTCTGGAGGAGGAAAAAGTAAATCAAGAAAAGCTAAATTATTATTTAAAAATGCAATCAATCAGTTTCCATCATTTGGATTGAATTGATTTTTAAATATAATGACGATTAATTTTAAACATTTTCAATGGAAATTTTTCTCAGATTGAGAACGAAATTCACTGACAAAAATGTCAAAGAGACTTTAAATTGTCGATAATTTAGGTGAAAAAATTAGTCAATTGAAAACAAATTTTCTCACCTTTCGCCATCTGATTAACTTTTCCTTTAATCAGTCTCATTTTGTACACCAATTTCAATGAATCTTTGTTGAAATTGGTGAAATTTATCAATTCAAATGTCAATCAAATTGGAAAGAGAAGCAATTGTAAAATTGAATTTTCTCATTGTTATTCAATTTTCACCTTAATAATCATATTTTCTAATCAATTACTCAATTATCATCTTTCCATGGGAAGATTAACAGATTTTCCTTGCTCTGTCAACATGAAAATTATTGAGTTGAAAATATTGAAACTAACAAACTAAATTTACTCCATTTACATATGTAATCTTTTTGCTTTATCCTTTACAGAATACTAATTGATTACAAGGTTGGCGGATTAACTCTTTACTTTTTCTGAGCTACACTTTTTCCTGGTCTTTCAATGGATGATAATAATAGTCATAAAGCATAATAATAATCATAATGATAAAGTATTAAGTAACCCTAATTGGTAAGTAAACAAGAAAAGATGAAGTTGCGGAAAAACGCGAAAAGGATGAGAAGCCCATTAACATGAAACTTTCTATCAAACAAACTCAACATAATATCATAGTATCAACAAAGAATCTGATTACATGGTAAATCACATTTGAATACAAGTTTGCTCATTAACTTTGTTTCCATCATCATGTTTACAACATCCTTGTCATTCAAGGCAAAGGCTGAGGTAAAAAAAAGCTTCAACTCTTCTATTCCAATGAACAAACGTCGAGTCTTCTCATCCTTTTTTTGTTCTGATTATCCTCATTCTTCATTTTATTCAAACCTTCCAATTCAAACAAAGTAACATTACAATTCTTTCTCTTTCTCTCATGATCATTTTTCTCCTGCTTACACTCATTTATTTCAATTCTCGTCCTTTTTTACCTCTTTATTGAACCACAGATTAGAGACTGTTTTTGGTTAGATTACATCAAAATGAATGTTGATTGATCCATAAAAAAGCGACTAAATTGTAACTTCAGGATTGCACTGGATATCAAAGGGTGAAACATGATGACAATGCTGATGACAAGGAATTGAAATGTAAAGACAATCTTGCTTTTTGCCTGTTTACTGCAAGTCAAGTTTCTCTCCTTTAATCAAAGTAAATCTGGTTAAACGGCGAATGTTGATGAGGATTTTGATGATACTAAAGAGAGATGTAAAAAGAGAATCGAAAGATGAGGAAGATGAGGATAAAGATGGAGGGAAAACAAGAGGATGAAGACAGGTTCAAGTTGAGTATGATTAAAAAAAAGAGGAAACCAAGTTAAGCTTACTCTGATTGTTTATTCAATGGCGAGTAAAAACTGTCTCCAATTGAATTTCTTAATTCTTTATGTAAACATTACTTTGATTCTATCAGTTCTTTTCTTTTGCCAATCTTTATCCTCATCATTTTACATCTTTTCCTTCATCATCTTCCTTATTCCTTTTAACATCGTCATCTCATTGACAGTTAACCTCGCCTTTCTTATTTCCCATTCTCAAGTTTACTTCTTAATCTTTCCATCAGCTAATTCGCAAGCAAAATATCAATCGTAATATTTCATTTCATTTTTTCTTGCATTCATTGATTATTGGTTTTCAAAATCATTACACAAGAATCAAGAAGAGATAGAAAATTTTCTCAACATTTACAATTAATTGCTACTAAACTCTTGCCAATTGCTTTCTTATTTTCACTTATTAATCTTGAAATTTTTCCTTCATCTTCTCTTCAGGCTTCAAATGGATTAATTTGAAACTGTCCAAATATTATTGGTAATAAATTATCTGCAAAAAACGGAAATGATTGCCATAATGATGTTAATAATGATGGAAACATAAAGGCGAAAAATAACTCAGTTGGAAGCGCAAATTACGATTAGACGATTGTGGTTGGATATAATCACATTGCCAGAATTGCAATGAATAATTTTCTTCTCTCTTCTGACGACTTTGCTATAAAAAAGAGTGCAAAGAAGAGTAAAGTTAATGTTAAGCTTAACTCATAAAGTTAATTTCTTGATTTATGAAGCTTTTGTCTTTTGCAACTTTACTCTTCATCATTCTTGTTTTGATGTTGCCATAAAAAGCAAGATAAATCTCATGAGATGGCAAGACAACATGACAATGATGATTTCCAACAATAACACCATACAACATCATCATGTTATTCAACTTCATCTTCATCCATTCATCTTTCACTCTTAATCTCGTCACCTTATTTTACTCTTTCTACTCTTTCTAGTCGCCCATTTCAATTTCACAGATTCACAAATTTCATTTTATTGCGATAAAATGATTTCTTCTTTTAACATGAGTTTGCTTTCATTTTGTTTTACAACATTGCTCGTTAGATAACATCTCAATCTAACCAACTAACCAAAGTACACAATTTTTGTAGCTTATAAAGTGCTAGTCGTAAAATTAGGTGTCAAGTGTAATTGTAATTTTGTGAAAATGATTATTGAGTTGAATAGAGAAAGAAAAACTCAGAGGAAAATAATATTGAGAAATGAGTAAAAAAGAGTCAATTGAAGATGAAAGGTAAAAGAGTTGAAAGATTTCTCCTCTTTTTTCCTTGATGTTTACATGTTAAAACGCAATCAAGTCAGTCTGTTTTGTAATAAAAAAAACAAGTTTATTAACAATAAACTTGAGTGATAATAATGCGAATGAGAGAAACATTTTGATCTTCTCGAGAATCACTTCAACTCAGTAAAGTAGCTTTAACATTATCATCTTTTTACACCTTTAACCTTCACTGATCATTTTGCTCAGCCTCATCATCTCCAGTAAAAGCAACAGCAACAACAATAACAATGATAATAATAGGATGATTGGAAGCTGCAAAAGGAGACTCTTGACAACTAATTATTGATTAGTTTGGATTCATGATTTTTCAAGAATTGCAGTTTGGCAGCTTCAAGTGTGTCACAAAACCAAAATAAGCATCTTCATCATCATAATCATCTTGTCATTTGCACTTCTTTCATGTAAATTCCAAAAGAAGAAGAAAGAAGAAAAAAGAGGAGAGAGAAAAATCAAGGTAATAATAATATAATGATTATCGCTTATTATTCAATTCCAACACTTCTTATTTCTCTCTTTTCATCAAGCGGACAGATAAAGTTGTTACCAGTTAGATGTAAATTGATTCACGATGAAGGAAACATTTTCATGTATAGGATAATGGACATGATTTGGACATTACAATCAATAACTTGGACACTTGGATAAAGAAGCAAAGATTGTAATGGATGAACACACTGCTATAGAAAGACTCACAAAAGGTGTTGAATATTTTTGATCCATCGTCAGGGTATCCAGCAATTTTAATGCCATAAAAAGCAACAAGAAAAATAATAATTGAATCTTCATTTATTAACCTGACAACTCACACGCTGTGCGATGGTAAACAGCATTCAAGTGCAAAATATGTTTACCTTAAACAAGCGATGCCATTTATTTTGCTATTAACATTGAATCTCATTTTCATCATCATCTTTATTCTGTCGTCATCTTCATCATCTCCGTTATCACCATTTATCTTGCATTTTGGACATTTTGTGTGCTTTTTGGCCGTTTATCGTTTTACTTTGGCTGACAAACTTTTCAACTTGTACCTGCTTCATGTTTCACCTCATCTTGTAACTAAACCATGCACACACTCAACATTCATAAAGGTCAACAATTTTGAGCAAAGGCAAAAGAAAAGGCTTGACGAGTGTCCATAAACTGCCAAAAAAAGAGAAGGAAAAAAATGGAAGAGACAAATTTGTGAAAAGGACAGAGACGCGAAAAAGTGATAAACTCACACCGTGACAACGACAGTTGAATACACAAATACAATATACTCATTTATGCCCATATTTTGGCTTACAAATTGATTGTTGGGGGGTCATTTGTTGTCATTTCACACATAAATGTTGTGTTGGGTGGTGAACAAGTAAACTTGTCAAATTACGAGGTTATTACAAGTGAAAAAATATAATAATCATGATAATCATAATAACAATGTGAATGGCGAGAAGGACAAAAAGGAAAAACTGTTGTCAATTGTTATTCATAATCGGTGCCCACTGAGTTTCCACAAGATTTTGCGCTTTCTCTTTCGTCTTCTTTTATTGGTACATCAAAAGTCGAGATGACATTTTTTTAAACACAACACACACACATTTACAGCTATACAAGCACACACACACACACACAGTCACACATATTGATACAAATCACCATTTGTCAAATTGAATCATTGAATAAGGAGCCATCATCATAATCATCATAATCAACATAATCATTCCATCGACTCGAACCTCTCTCATTTTGTCGTTGTAATTTGAGGCAGGCGAAGAAGAAAAAACTGGCAACAAGAGAAAGAAGAAGAAGAAGAAGGCGAAATTGAATGAAACTGAACAAGAAAGGAAAGGATAAGAAAGGCAAAGAAAAGAGATTTGTGATTTCATGAAAAAGATAATAAAAGCGTGAAAATCAATGCACAAATCCATTTTAAATAAAGGATAAATTTGGGAGTGAAATTTACTTGACAAAAGGTACAAATTATTATTGAATTACAATCACAGGGATGTCACAATATACAAGATAATTGTATATTATGTGTAAACATAAACGTATCCCAGTCATCATCCTCATCATCATCATCATCGACATTATCATTTGTAACGATCGCAAAATCAGGTAAAGAAGGAGAAAAGGAAAAAGCAAACTGAACCAAGCTGGGAGTAAAGATGATATTCATTTTTGGCAAGATTATATTGTCAGAAATGTTATCATCATTATCATCATTATCATGAGCATTACCATTATCATCATTGCATTATTGTAACAAGGAGGAAGCAAAGGAAAAAGATGACGCTTGACATCTGATTATTGGTTGATGTTAGGAGAGTTTCATTCATCCCTATTGGTTAACTTGACTCTACCTCGTATCGATTTGTTGATTGCCCAACCTCGAAACTCGAAAAATAAGTCTTCTACTCATGAGCATTCGATTGTAAAGACAAGTTCTAACATTTTTCTTTTCTTCTCTTCCTCTAGAAATGGCAAGAAAAGAAAGGCAAAAAAAACTGATTTATTCCAGCCAATTGATTCCACATTGAGTTTGGTGAGTTTTACCTCGAAATTTACTCATTCTTGATTCCCTTTCCTCTTATCATCATCATCATCATCTTTTCCTCTTTACTCATCATCCATATTCAATCAATAAGCTAAACAGAAAACAGAACATTTTTTCTTATTATCATTTTGAGAAGAAAACAATTTCTCAATTCAATATTGTTTTCATCTTATTCATCAAATTTTCCTTCTCATGACCTTTTTCATTTTTTGTTTCATTGTGTTATTAACTATAAATAGTCTACTAATCTTGAATGCCATGAAAATGTTGAAACTTGTTTATAATCCTCAACAATCATCATTATTATCTTAACTCTTTAACTCTTAACATTTTTTATACCTTCCTTTTGCCTGTTTCCATGTTCATCATTTTCCGTTTTGTTTTGTTTCCTTTGTTCATTTTTATATTTATTTATAACTCAATATCTGCTGAGGATAAATATTTTGTGGAATTGAATTTCTGTTGAACAGAAGAAGAAGAAGAAGAAAAAAGAGAATAGAATGAATAAAGTGAATCAATTTCTCTATTCACATTGAAAGCCAAAACTCTTCTCTCATCCTTCCTCTTCCTTCTTTTTCCGTTCACCATCTTTCAAGGCAAATTACATGTTACATTCTCATCATCATCATCATGTTGTTGTTTTTTTACTCTTGATAATAACTCGGATAGGATTGGTTATAATACCTAGATATATACATGCTATAGGTTGGACTGAAATGTTAAACCCAATGAATTGAGCCCTATATCACTTGTCTCATCTTTTCTCATCTTCTCTCATCCACATTATCTTCTTTATGGTTCATAGTCGAGTATCTTCTTCCTCCAGCTTACGAGTAAAAATATTGATTTTAAGAGACAAACTCTTGGATGAAGAAGATGAAACTGTACAAAAAACTGATCCAACAAAGTCAAATCTTGTAAAGCTTTTGGGAATCCTCGAGAGATTAGAGCAACATCTTAACGCAATCCCGACAGTTTTTTACCATTTCACCCTCTTTCCATTCAATTTATCACTAGTCTTCTAGCATCCTCATCTTCATATGAATCATTTTTTTCTGTCTACTCATCTTTCCTCTCTTTGCTTTCCTTTTTTTTTATTGACTTCAGTTAAGCTCTTGAACCGTGATTTACCAGCAAATTTGTTGAATGATTTTGTCAAAATAAGTTGAACAAATTTCACACAAACATCATTATCATCATCGCCATCATCAGCATCATTATCACTGTCATTGTCATTTTTCATCTTTTCAGGTAACAACAAATGTAAATCTGTTTTCATTAAATGTAAAGAGAGAGAGTAAAAAAGGTAAAAAAAGCTCAACATCATTATCATTCCGTTCAAAGTCTTTAGCTGAAAAGACTGATAAGCTTACTAAATTAGTCTGTATTTACTGAGAGCAAAGGGCGTTGTAGGAAGTAAGATGATTACATGATGATCAGGGAGAAGAAGAAGAATGAAAAGCATAACTTCCATTTGCCATGTTTTACTGTCAATATTAATGGTGATGATTTAATTTACTGGTTAACATCCATTTACCAAGTTACCATTTTACTTCATCATTATCTTGTTCACCTTTTTTTTCCCTGCCTTTTGTGTAACACAAGCCTTGAAACCTAATTAGATTGACTCATTTCCATCATCTTCATCTTCATCTTTCACCATTTGTCCATTTTCAAAGGAAAAGCCTAAAAATTGTATTCTCATTTTCAGTTGAAAAGATTCTCGATATTGCTTGAAATTTTCACCTTTGATTGCCATTCTGTTGGTCATTGATAAACGGATAAACTTAATTTTGATTGAAAAGGATGAATGTATTTAAGTTTCAACCTTTCATCTTAATTACTAAATCAAATATTAGATCAACTCTATTTTGATTGATAAACATTTTCTTTATAATCTTGATGAATTAATGATATTTATTGTTAAATTGCAAGTCTTAATAGTCATAGTGATTGATAATGATGTTGATCTAATGGGAATGTTTCAGGATAATTATTTTGAGAGATTTGATTTTAAAGAGTTAATCATTTGTTGACGGCCAGTGTAAATCTGTATTACAAGTAAATCTAATTAAACCGGTAAAAAGCATTTAAATCAACAGCAACATTTTTCATTATAAAAATATTATCTTTTTTTGGGGATTCAATTCATTCATCATTATTACATGGCAAATGCACTTTGATATTTATTTATTTTGCTCATTTCTCTTGAGGTGAATAAAAATAATCAACATCAACAGTTAATCAAAAGTAAATATTTCAATTCACGCAAACAGTGTTAACTGGTGATTGATATTTTATTGCATTCAATATGAAGGTAAAAACTGAAAATAATAAATACTCGGATGAAAATGAGAATAGTAGAAAAAAAAGATTGAAATGGAAAAGAAAAAGAATGAGAAGAGAAAAAAATAAACAAAATAAAACATGTTATTCTCATTTAATGATAACAAGGAAAAAATCACTCAACAATCATCAACACGCAAAGTGAATGAATCAAATCACTTGAAACAATTGAGCCTCAATACAGGATAACCTTGCTAATGAACATTGTAACTTGGGTTGTTGAATACCAGAAAAGTGTTTAAATTAGTGTAAGTTTGTGCACCAAGATTGAATGATTAAGATCAGAAATTGATGTTGCGATCTGAAACACCCTTTAACAGGTCAACTGGTTGAGTTGAAATCATTGGGTTATTTTGCATTAATGTCACAAAAGGTTCCTTCAGTGTTCATTCAAACCAAGAGATTAGTCAAAATCATTAAATCATTAGAGTTGTGACAACATTAAGCTCTTTAGATCAGGCAAAGTCGACTTTAAATTCATCGTTTTTTTGTTGCGACAAAAGTTGATTCAGCAACTGTTAACAAATGAATCATGAAATGATATTCATTTTGAAAATCATTTTTTAATTGATCTTGAGCCAGCTTCTTACAAAGCCAAGCTCAACCTGTCAAGTCATTTGCTCAATCACATTGACAGAAGAAACCAAGAAATCATATTTCTGGCTCAATCAGACTCTCAAAAGGTTATCCAAAACTTCTCGTTATTGTTTCATTGATTTCATCTAATTGTGTGTTAATTTTCAAGTTTTGATCAACGAATTTGTTGAAACTCTCGAAATTGAAAAACACTTAAAATAGACAATTAAAGATGTTTTTGGTCAAAAATGTAATATTGGGTTTAAAGTTGAATGCATTGTTTTGAAGTTCATTTATCATCCATTTAAACCCAAATTTACAAAATCAAGGTGACAACTTTTTCCTCTGTCTTGTCTTGCAATTGACCTCAATCATTATCGATTCATTTTCTGATTGCTTCACACAAATCAATAGCAATCAATGGAACTGAAAATGTCATTTTTCTCTGGGTAAAATTGGAGAAGTTGTTGAAAAGGAAAATTGAATCAATAGCAAAGGAAAAACATATTTTGTACTTGTTTTCATTGCAATTTTCTTGTTGAACTGAATTTACTTTTTTTTGGCCAACCCTGAACCTTACATGATTGATGTTGCGATGTTGATCATTTCTCTTTTACGGTTTAATGGTATAAAAATATTATCATCCATTTGGATATACTTTTATGAAAATTTTGCTATTTACAGATTTGGGTTCATCTTATCAATCATCAATTGAAACATTGATTCATTTTCACCATTAACGCAAACACACTCAACTGTTGATCAATAAACCATATGCGACTGTTACCTATTGATGATGATGGTCTTTGTGTTGTTCATGTCATTCATTGTTAATAGATTCTTCACATTCTTACCTGTTAAAGATTGTTAAGAGAAAGTTGAATTGAAATAATATTATGAATGTTGATGATTGCAACTTGTTTATCAACACACAAAAAACCGTCAACAGATTAGATGAAAGAGAAGAAAACAAACAAAATGATGAAAAATGAATGAATGATGGAAATTATGTTCAAGATGAAAACCTCCCTTTTCTCCTCCCAATCATCATTATCATCTTCATTTCACCCACAAAAGGAGGAGAGAGAGAAGAGAGTAAACATGGGAGGAAAGAAGATGAACGATGAAGAAATAAGTTATTTCATTATCATTCGAACATTTTCATTTCTCTCTTTTCATATCTTGTTTGATGATAATTACTGAACATTTTCTTGATGATTAATCTTTTTGCTTTTACACACACAGATTGCTGGCTATCTGAGCGTCCTACAAGTTCTGATAATGATGATGATGATGAAGAGTAGAAACATTTTAAGATTGATGAGCTGTTGAAATTGACATTAACCAAGAATATGGTTAAACTATGGAAACACGGAAAAGGTCAATAAATAGTTTCTTTTTCATTTTTTTTCTTCTTTCAGATATTCTATTCTCTAGACTCAGTCTGTATATTTTTCATCGTCTATGGTCAATGAGAAGAGACACTTTATTTGGACACCATGTAAGTTGCAATATTACTTTTTGCCGTTTACTTCATCTTTTCTTGTCTTCATTTTCCTCAACTTTTCTCATATTTAACCTTTGTTTAGTTATCATTTTATATTATTATTGATAGCGATGAAATTTTCTGCCTGTTTGTATTACCTTAAGGCAAAGGTAAATGAAGAGAAACAAAAGTCGAGTTTTGTAGATGAAAAAAAAGTTTTTTCCTTTATTCAAGATATAGGTTTCAATATTGTAAATTGCCTTGCATGGCCTTTATGGAGTGGGGTAAAGGCGAATCCAACAAGAACAAAAATAGAAAGTTGATCGAGTTTGACTCAAAATGCATGAGAAGTAATGAAGGAATTGCAAAAATCGCACCTTTCCATTGCTTCTTAAAGCTTTCATATTCATTATCAAATGGTAGCGAAATTCAGTTAACAAAATCTCGTTCATCGTTATCGAAAAAAGACGATCGAAGTTCAAACTTTGATCTCGATTTTCTCGAAAACTGTCAGAGAAATTTTTCAATAGCATTGATAGATTTAGCTTTGTGTATCTAAAAACTCACAAAGTTCCAACTCTTGTCTCAAAAGTCGAAGTTTCTGCCCATAGTCCTTGGACAAAGCGAAAAGCAAAGCATTTTCTTCTCGCATTTGAAAATTATTGACTCGAAAAGTTCGTCAATATCAATCGAAAGTACATTTCTCATTCCGTCCAAGCTCATTGAATAATGTCAAATAGATTTGTCAAAAAAGTTGAACCGATTCACAAGTTTCTTTACACTTGAAACTGCCTTAGCAAAAGACGAAAAAAATATTGAAAAAATTGAAACTCGAATTGTTGCAATATTGAGCAATTTGCTCTGAAAAGACGATGAATAATAAAATGACACTTTTCTTTCCTTGAACAGTTCATACAATCATCATATTCCCCACATGAACTTGAACAACATGAATCAATGAACCCACTCATCTACCCATTGACTTTTTTGCCCAAAGTGAAACAAACAAACAACCCAAAAAAAAGCAAAATGAAAACGAAAGGTCGGAAAGGCTAAAAAAGCAAATTGGAAAATGAATTTGTACATTGAATCGAATTGGAATAAAATGGAACCGGAAATTGTTTAATACCTTGCGGCTGTTAATATCCAAAGGCACAAATGTTATCCCTTGATGAAACACACAAAATAACTCTAATATTATTATCATGTTATTAACTTGTTTATTTACATTTGTTACAGCGTCTATAAGTGATGATAATATTAATAAAAAAGTGGCACGCGATAAGCTCAATTGTAAATTAAATGAAAAACGTATTTACTCAATATTGATACAACTTTCGCCTTTTTTTCTGTTTCTTTTTTTCTCTCTTTTCTATTCTATTCTTTTCTGTTATTGTTCATTTCATGATCAACAATATTGAATCTTGCTTGGTCTTTCACTTGGTCATCACTTTTGTTTGCTTTATGTCAAGTGCTTGGCTTATTTTGTCTTTACCCTCATCCATGTTTAACCATTTATTGTGATTCATTCAATTTCATTTACCTTACAGCTCATTAAACGATATAAACATTGAAACCTTTTTACATTTTCTCATCCAATTTGGTGTTTAATATTTTTCCATCTTTATCATCACGTTCATCACCTAAGGCCATGATGCATTGTTGCACATCATTTGGTTAACCAACAGTAATATTCAAGTGATGATAAACACACAAATGGCAGTTTAATAACTGATGCCATTTAACCGTTTAACAACCCAAAGACTATCACTTTGCTGCATCAATTTATCATCCTTCATCCAATAAGTTTCACTGAAAGGCTTCATTAGATTAACATTTTGTTTCCAGTTTTTCCACAGATTTTCATTGCTTCCAGATTAAACCCATTTCAACATGGAAAATCATTTCAACTGATTGCCTGTTAATGAGTATTTACTTGTATTTACACAGACTAAAGTAGTCTTCAACCCTTTCCTTAATCGTTTAGATTCTCAGTCAATTCAATCATTCCTCTCAATTCAATTTACTGTCAAAGATATAAATACACAAATGAACAAATTGACACTCAAGGTTTGATCAACCCTTTGACAAGCTCAAGTAAACTACTTAACCCAAAGTGAGTTAGACTTGTTTTCAGTTAATCTCTCATTACCATGAATGAATGGAAACTAATTTTCATCTTTTCCATTTCCAACAATTGCTAATGACTTATCATGAAATTCAACTAAACTTAAAAATCCAAGCAACTAGAGGCAAGTGCCAAGAGCTTCCAAGTGAAATGGTTCAATGAATTATGAACAATTATTCGGTAGAAACTGTTCAATCTAATCAACAAGTTGATTGGAAATTAAATTTTCTCGCTCATTCTTGTTTGGCAAAAGGCCTTTTCTCCTAAAATAA
This sequence comes from Tetranychus urticae, assembly GCF_039701765.1. Lineage (NCBI taxonomy): Eukaryota > Metazoa > Arthropoda > Arachnida > Trombidiformes > Tetranychidae > Tetranychus > Tetranychus urticae. The sequence goes on from NC_142959.1 coordinate 3,945,540, forward strand.
TGAAAAGAGTGCAAAAAATGGAAAAAATTTGTTCATTTTTCATTCTCTTCTGCTTACCTGTTCAATCAATGAAACATTAAAACGATACTCTTGACTGACTCCCAACAACATGATAATAGACAAATAAAAAACATATCACATTAACAGAGTTGATGATAAAATGATGATTCAATGTAATCCATTTCTGACCTCAATTCTGAACTCATCTGACCATCAGTCTAATTCAACCATTTTCATTGTAAAGATGAGTTTTCTCGTGTTTACCATTTTCAAAGAGTAAATCAAATAATTGTTTTCATTGATTGATTTACTTTCAACCTTTTCCTCAATTACAATTGAAATTACATGATTGTTACCTTATCATTGTGATGAAAATGGATAAAAAGAATTGAATCAAAATTGAAATTATTTCCGGTCAATTCATTATTAAAGGTGCAAAGGTTTGGATATTAAAACCTTCTCAAGCTGATCATCAGAGTATCAAAAGTGAACAAAAAAGTAATTCTTAAAATTGAAAGTTGATTGAAGCAGAAAATCAACTGAAAGATGAAAATGCAAATTGAACAATTAAATTGGCTGCTCTTGATTAATGAATTAAACTGAATCACATGGGAATGAAAAGTAATTTCCAAGTGATGCCATTAGACAGAGAGCATTGCATGACAATTGAAAATTATCACAATTGTTGCACATTTGGTGAACCTTGTTAAATGACAATTAAAATGTGAATAAAAGGTTGAGTTAAACGCCATGTTTACATTGTTAATTGTGCTCAACAATGAACAATCAGTGAACATAATCATTATCCTGTTAATCAAGGTTAATCAAGTTAAGAAGAAGAAAAAAAACTTCACATTTTTTCCAATTCCATTTGTGACTGTTCTTTGCGTGATTTCAACTAATGATGTTGTCGTCTTGATGAGAGTTATTAGCCATTTGGTGAGGATAAACGAATATGAATTTCCGTTGAGCGACAGAATAGAAGAGGAGAAAAAGGAAAAGTTATCATTTCTGAATAACATCTATTATTACCTTTTTCCTCTTCTTTTGTCATCTTCATCATCATAACCATCTTGATTACTCTCATCGAATCACCACCTTGACCAGAATGTCAAACATGAATAATTGCTTTTTTCATGAACTTTTCTTTGCTTCTCCATTCTTGATTACTTTTGCCTATAAAAATTGGTCTTTCCTTTGATCACAATTTGTCTCTCTCATCATGTTCAACATGAAATGAAAAGGAAGAATAGAAATTTATCTTTTTCCTCTTTTCCATCTTTTCCTTTATCTTCATCATTATCACCAACCAGGTTGTTGATAGGTTATAAATAGTGTTGGCCTTTCATTTCCGATTTACTTGTCAAAACTAATTGAGCCAAGAAGAGGAACATGAATGAAAATGATCAATAAGGATGAAGATGATGATGAGAAAGTGAATTACCTTTTTCGAGGCAAACTTATTCCATTCAATGATCAACTTGATAATCTGTTTCTCGTCATCTGTGTCATCTTTTAACTTGTTACTGAATCGAGATTTTCTATGTAAAAGCATTCCAATTATCAGAGCATTTTCATCATTAAAATATTTTCCAAAAACTAAACTTTTTTTTTATTCCAATAAATTGAAAGATTTTTTTGATTCTTGCTTTAAAGCTTGCTTTTATCTGTGATTGTCTGAAAGTTGATGTTAATTGAATGATGATCAGTTGTAAGATGGTGAATGAAAGGTAATTAATTAATGGTTTCAAATTGATTGTTGCCTGTTGCTTGGTAAATCTGTTTAAACTGATTGTTTTGTGAGTTTTTAATCTGATTGATTGGAAAGTTAATATTTTAGCAATTCAATTGATGTCTTAATCAATGTTAAACAGGCAAGGTGAAAGGTGAATCGTAATAATGATAAAAAAAATCAAAGTGAAAAGATGAATCCATTTTGATGGGTTTGTTGTTGCTGTTGTTTATTGCATCGTGAGATTGACTTTTATTGTTAAATGTTGAAGAAGAGGCAAAGTTTAGATTAAATGGTTTGGGCAAATGATGATGATTATGATGATGATGTGATCTTAAGATGGTCTTGTTGATCATATTTAGACACAATAAGGTGTAAATCTATTGTCAAATGTGGCATTGATGAAGAAAGAAGAAGAAGAAGAGAAAAAAAAATCAATACAATTGATGGTTTATTAAACAGGTTGTTGTTTGGGTAAATCATTGGTAAGCTATTTAATATCAAGAGGTAAATTTGATGATCATAATGATGGCAGAGTGAAAACAGTTTGAATCTTGTTCTTCTTCTTCTTCATACTGTTTACAATTCAATGTGATTAAGTTTGAAAATAATGTTGATCAAGACCAGAATTTGCACTTAAAAGGTTAACCTGGAATAAAAGAAGGTGAACAAGAAAAGAAATTTCAAGTTGATTACTTGTAACGCATCATTTTTCATTTTTGCTTAATGTGATCAACTAATGAACTGATTGCAACCCAATCTGGTGCTTCACCTTGATTCAGATTATTGACAGTTTTATGTGAATCTCAACTCTTTTTATCCCTTTTTATGTTCAATTTGATGACTGTCTTCATGTTGGGCAGATTGAAGTTCAATTGTTCAATGTTTTTTGCACCAATTTCTGGAAACGAGATTTAAATATTTTCTTTTTCTTCTGCTTTTCTTGAATCAATTGAAACTGTCAAGCGACAATTATTTAACCACTTTTCCTCTGATTCCAATGGTAAAGCCATTGGCAATTATCATTTTGACAAAGAATTTGCAAGACAAAAATGAACTAAAAAATGGAACCAAAGAGATAAAAATTTGAAAAGATATTATTTTCTTGTGTTGAGATGGATAACACAGTTAGAGTATAACTTTGCACAGATAAAGGATTTAAGACTATTAGTCTCAATTACCTTGGATCAAGGTTGAGAGACAAATGGTCACAAAAGGCTAGTTTTAAGGTAATTTCTGCTTTTGTCCTTTTGGCCAGGTTTACCTGTTGGACAATCAAATTGGCAGCAAAAAATTTAACAAACAACAAAAAAACAAACGAGACAAAACTGTTTCTTAAACTTACAAATTGTCCAAATATTTTGTCATCATTTTTGGTCAAGTTAAAGCAAAAAGACGCGCCTAATCTTGTTGCTTTGAAAAAGTCAAATTCATCTTTTTAAGCAAATTATGGTTAAACTTTTCTCGACTAAACTTGAAAACCTTATTGGCTCTCATAACAGAGGAATGCCCGTTCATCACAATCAAAGCAACTCTAATCAGCGCCATTATAATCAATCAAGTTCTTTATGTAACTCGATTTTCAGCAGAAAAGAAAAAAGAAAATATTTCTTTAAATTATCCATAAAAAGTGAAATAAAACTTCCAAATCAGATGTAATCGAAAAGACTCTGAACTAATGAAACTGATCAGAAACTTGGGCAATTTTCACTTCAGTAAAACTTCCGTTGCAATAACGATCGATATTCAATGTTGACACTGAGTAGCAATAAGCTCGACGATTATCTAAACTCAGATCCAAACGACAAAAGAAAATGAAAATTTCTCAAAATTAAATCTCAAATCATTGAACTGGTAAGTGCTGATTCGAAGCTGTTTGAATTGATATGAATCTTTTGTAAAAATAATGCAAAATCCAATGACGAATCGACACTTTGGCGAATCAACGTTTCCAACATTTATTTACAAAACATTTGTTGAGCATTCGTTTTAATCACAGGAATGAAACTCTGATTTTCACCCAATCTTTTGATCCCACTCATGCTACCTTGAACCTTCTAACTTTACTGATTGCAAAAACACCTTTTATTGTCAAGTTCATTGTAATGTTTCACTTTGAATAACTTTCTTGTTATTACCTTGAAACATGGCATAAATGTAAATAGCCAACCTCATTATCACCATTTATGCATAGTTTGCTGTTAAAGAGCAAAGAAAAGAGGCAAAAAAACAAAACTCAAATTTTGCTGGTTCCTTCAATTTGTCATCTTTTTTCTTCATCTCTTCAGTTTTTCCAGTCAAAATTTTGTTTACTTTTTAACCTCTCAAAGCAAAACCACATCACTCAATGTTGCTACTCTTGCTGTTATTGTTATCATTGATTTTGTTTGTTGATTTTTTTCCTCTTCAATCTCCTTTCAAGTTTATCATCATCAACTTTACACTTTACCCTGTCCAGCAATGGGAGTGAGCAAAATCCTGGCTAACAATCCTTTTCCAAGGCAACATTATTATGACAGTAAACGTGTCAAATCATCATCTTGATCGCCATTTTCACCATTTATCTTTTTCTTCTTTTGCTTCTGTTCGCCTTCCACTTAAATCACATCTTTTCTGTACTTTACCAGATCAACCACGATAATGATAAACAAACTGGTTCAACTATTCAGTTTTATCATTCAATTTTTACCATTATCATGATGCTCTTTTTTTCACCTTCTTTTCTCTGTAAATAAATGACAAATAAATAATGATGTTGTTCATCAACTAAAGGTGAATCCAATTTACAGGCAAAAGTTGCAAATTGTCTCATTTTCGTTGCCATTTCCATTCTACTTTTGTCTCAACCTAAACTTGTGTCTTATTTAATAAACTAGTAATTACATTTATCTTCAATCTTTACAAAGGTTTACCTTATTGAGCATTAATCTCTGTTGAACACTTTGAACACAGGATTCATTGTTAGCATCAAATTAAAGCTTAAAATGACACATTTAAAATCACTTACGATTGAGCTTAAAATTGTTTTAAATCCACAAGAAACAACATTCAAAAGCTTTATGAGTTCACCCAAAACCTAATCAACTGAGAAATGCTTGAATATGCAATAGATTTAGACAAATGGCATCGATTTTAAACAACGCTCAACAAATGGATGCTTCCAGAAAATGATCTTAAGACCGAAATAGAGGTCAATGAACAAATAGCTGTGAATAACTTCAAATCTAAAATATGATGCTTCGAAAAGATCACCTGAGCTAGGGAAACTTAAATTAACAGCACTTATTATTGTATTATATAACATTTGATTATGAACACAAACGATGAGAAAATGTTGAATGATAAAAACGCCCTAAAAAGCAAATTACTTTCCCAAAAGTGAGAAATTTACTCGATTCAACTAATTTTCATTCAACTTTGTCCACAATCAGTTAATTGATTTTCTAGTGATCCAAACAAGATCACTTTCGTTCCCTGAATATATTAGGTCATCCGGTATAGTTTTCCCCTTGGTATGAAGGAATGACTTTTTGGTGGATTTTAAACGCCTAATGACCTTATCAGGCCTTAAAACAAATCTACCTAGAGAGAAAACGCGTTCGAACTTGATCATCTCAGTGTGCAGGCTCATTATTCAAAAATCACATTTTTTGCGACTTTCGACCATAAATTGTTCAATATTTCGCTACACATGGATTTTTTTTGAGGTTTGAAAGAATTAGTCAGTAGCCAGAGAATACATCTCGAATATAATGAGCAAAAAAGATTGCAAAATAACCTCAAACAATTGTTGTTCTGACATTGATTGTGATCTTGGATCAGCCCACAACGTGAGTACAGGCGAGCTGAGGGACACTGTCAATATGTTGTCACTTTTCTAATTTGATATAGAATTCCACCATGGAATGTGTGGTATCAAAAGATTTCTTAGACCTTCAAAAAACGTTCTGAGCGAAAATCTGATCGCTATCTCTTAACCCAATCCTTAAAATTCGAATGAGAAGCCACTTACCCCATTTTCAAGCTGTACTGCGTTCTGAGCGCTATTGATGCCGTTTTATGAGCCCTAAGAGAACAATCTTAGCATCATGCAATAGACACATATCATGGCTTTACAATGCCACAGAAACCATCAATTTCCCTACTAGTTCGTATGAGTTATAGCCATTTTTCGAACTTGAGTCATTCCAAAAATTTAATTTTTTTCGTAGTAATTCACAGTCGTTCATAAATTGCACAAAAGAATGATAAGGTACAGGGTTGATGATCATGACTGGGATGTTTTCAGGTCTCGCGAATCTGAAAACGTTGAATTCTTCACGAAAAAATATCATCTTCATACCGAGGGGAAAACTATACCGGATGACCTAATATTTTCAATACAAGCTCAAATAGTGGGTTGTAATACCTTTGATACTCTTGGACTAAAATAGCTAATAACTTTTATTAGATTGACTGATTGAAAAGATGGAAAAGAAAAGTCCTTTTTGAACTCTTTCTGAATAAATAGTAGGCTTTAGAAGCTTCAAATTTTGCTAAATTAATACAAATAAAATTGTTTAATTTTCAATTCATTTATCATTTTATGCTAGAAACGTGAACAGCAAATGGCATCTGGTGAGGAAAATATTTACTATTTTCTTGGGTTAGATCAAAATTGTACAATGCCTTAGCGCCATCTCTTATCAGTAAGGTTGTGAATTAGGATAAACTTAAATGGAGTTAAATTGACAAGATTAAAGTAATTTAAGAAAATCAAATTTTGTGTTTCGGTTGAAAAGTTTTCGCCATTGCAGTTGAGATTTATATCTTTCCTAGAAGACTTTATGCACTGGGAATGAAATATTCATCACAATCAACAGATAAGTTATCCAATCAACTTGATAACTGTTACCAAGCAAAATATAATAAGATTTTATGTTGTAATAAACCAATTCTTAGACAAAATCTAATCAGTTTTTAACCAATTGTTTAACTTCCATGGGACGTGTTAATGAATTAATATTACAATTTGATACCAAATAAAGGATTAAACTTCAACTTTTCAACAAGCATCGGAACAATATTCTGCAAATGATTTTTGATAACAATGGCAAACATTAATAAAGTAGCCTCTAAGCAGAAGAAAATCAAATTGTTTCGACTGTACTTTTAACAATCAAATTGCACATTGATCATCACATTACAACTGTAATCTTTAGTCCAAACGCAAAAACAACATCTCATGATTAAATACAATAAAGCTTTCATTTCATGACAATAGCTTCGAATAATCATTTCATTTTCCGAGTTTCTCATAATTAGTCAAAATTAAAAATGAAGCTTTTTGCAATTTTTATTTTAGGTAAGTATTGGTTACACAGTAAATATGAAGAGATAATTTAACTCGAGTTAACTAACTTAATTTGAAATCTAAAAATTTAATTTCTCATTTATCTAAAGTTTTATCCGTTTCTTCTGTATGGACCGAGGGTGAAGTACCGCCAGAACAGCCTGCGCCCGAACAACCAGCACCAGTACCAGAACAGCCAGCACCGGTACCAGAGCAACCAGCGCCAGTACCCGAGCAGCCAGCGCCCGAGCAGCCAGCACCTGTACAGCCAGCACCAGAACAACCAGCACCAGCTCCAGTACCAGAGCAACCACAACCAGCACCACCTCAGCCCGAACAACCACAACCAACACCGCCATCAAATGCTGTTGAGTTGGTTCAAGCAACTTCAAGATCTACTGAAATTGGTTCACTTTCTGATGCACCTGAAATATCTCATGAATACTCTGACTTTCGCATGTCCATTGACCATTCTTTGGGCAGTCTTTCGGTTCGAATTGCTGATTGGCAGGCATCAATGTTTGAACACATTCAAAACACTTTGACTCCACTATTATCTCAATGGAATGCATTCAAGGTTTCAATCAGAAACAAAGTGTCTACCGAAGAGGTTGTTATGCGAACTTCCGATGTCAATCATAGCAAGGGACTGCTTCAACAACAGGTCACCTTATTGAAAGAGGCTTTGGCTACTGGTAATAACATTGAAGATAATCTCGTGAAAATGGAGGAGCAAATAAATAGATGGAGGGATGATATTAATATCAATGCTGAAGGGGCACGAAGTGTTGAGCGTAAGACAAGTATGCAAGCTTCCCTTGAAACTATGGTCAGCTCTGCTCGAAACAAGATCAAGGACAGTAAATCTACCATTCAGAAGCTTTTCCAGAACCATTATTACAACATTGATAATGATCGATTGAGAATCAATGGACAGATTGATGCAGTCAACCTGGAATCCAAATCAAGTTTGAGTCAGCTCATTACTGAAGTACAAATGACCAACAATTCAGTGTCAAACAGATTGGCCCAAGAAGCCAACACATTCCAAGAGCTTATTGATACAACCGTGGCTCAGCTTCGACATCATTTGGATACCGACTTGATGGCCGTTGATCGGGAAAAGATTGTCAACCATCTTGATGAAAGGTCTCTGCAGTTGGATGAAAATTTGTTCATCGCTCATTCCGAGAATCAAATAGCTTTGGACAACTTTGTTCGCGGTCTTGTTCAAGACATTCAAAACAGCATCTACACTTTTGAGAATGAAATGAACGTTATCAAACAGCGATTTGAATCATTGACATCAGTCAACAAAGCCAGAGCCAACAGGTTGAGCATTCAAACATACAAAACCTTGGAGCCAGTCGAAAGTCTATTCTCATCTTTGTCCAAAAAGTTGCAAAGAAACATTGACAACATGAAATTTTAGAAGAAAAAACTTCATTTTAAAGTTTTATTTTCACTGACAAAAATAAATAATAACAAAAAATTAAATTTACTTTATTACACTTTATTACAGTAATAGCTTATCAAACGGTTTACAAGCTGATTTTAGCAGCAAAGCCATAAATTCAATAGGGTTTATCAATACAGAATGTACTGAACTATTAATATTAATAGATGGAAATAAAAAAACCCAAACCCAATCATTGAAGTTGAAAAATTTACTTAATGGAAATGTTTCAAATGATCGATACAGTACAATTTAATTCTGATTGTAATTAATTTTATTTGAAACTCAAAACAATACAACTTATAAAGATAGCATCAATGAAATAGTTATCAACTTTTATTGTTTTGAGATGAACAACTGAATAATCTGACAAGTGTTGAAAATATTGAATCATAATTGACATTCACTCAACAGTTATCATTGAAATGAAATGTCCAATTTTGATCCTCGTACCTTTCATTCATTATTGGAAATATTTGAAAACGAATAAATTGCATTATAACTTTGTTCTTGTATACAGAATCGAGGTGATCAACGTTCGAGTCTTTATAATGAAATGTCCTTCATGCAAAGAACTTCATATTCATCGACAATTCCGTTTACTTTATATGTCACATAAGATTTATGAACTTTACCAATGGCAACTTCATCATCGTAATAAGTCCGTACAATGGGCACTTCATTGTAAAATCCTGTATAACCACCGATTAAAGCACCTGAAGGTTCATTATCTTGAGACTCTCTTGCCCAAATTAAAGATGATTGATCTTTCATCGTCAATATTTCGAATCTGGAATATTGATAGGCATTTTCACCATGATTAACGACGCACTGTCTTATGCTCGGAATAAACGTTCCAGGGATCGGCTCGTAGTCAGCATTGTCCATCCACACCTCATGTTGAGCTCGACAAACGTAAATATTTTCATTTGTACCAGCAACTTGTCCGGCTAAAACTGCATCAGTAAGTTCAGTATCTTCCTTATATGTAACCCATTTCGGAATATTCTGACTGGATAAAAGTTTATCTGTCATTGCAAGGTTAATCATTTGAATAAAATTCGCGTGTTTCAATACCAAGGAAAAGTGGAAATAACCAGATCAGTATTAGAACAAATAAAAATGGAAATTTCAAAAAAATAATTTCAGAAGTGAAAGTACTTACATTTATTGAAATAATTTACTTGTGATGGTTTACTGACTGCTACGATAATTCCGACACAAATGGATATAGCGAGAAAAGACGCAGCAAAAATTCCAACGATTTGTTTTCGAGTTAAATTAAATTCCATTTTTGCATAAATTTCTTAAAACTGGTGACAATGTAATTACAAAGAGTTGCACCCAATGTTTTAGTGTGAATTGGAAAGGATGCTTTTCCTTAACTTTATTTTCATGATCTTTGATAATGAATTAAAATGATATTCAATTGTTTCTTTTCTCAATACATATCGGTATGAACAAAAGAAATTAACATTTCATGCGATAATTGATATCAAACTTTGCTACTGACTAGTGGTTAGGCGATTGAATTTCAGATAAATGCAAACGCCTATTAACTATGAATAGAAATTGTTTCTGCAAGTAAATCACAATTGACGGTAATATTTGTTAACTTAGACTTTAAAAATGAAAAAATTAGTGAAAGCAAATTGAATAGTAAATTGAACAAAGAAGCTTAGTTTAAACAAGAACCAGAAATTATTTAATCAATGTTCAATCCAAAGATTCAATATATTCAGCTATGAATTTACATAAAGAACAAGAATTGTAAAAAGAGTTTGAAATTTAATTTATAAATTATTTTATTGATGTTTGGTTTCAATGTTGACGAAAAATTGTATCCATTTCTTAATAATAAAAATACAAATTGATAAATTTAATAATCAATGCAAAATAGCTGATATTTGGCTTCACTCAAACAATTGTCGATGAAAGTTATCCGCGTGCACGTGAATCACCTTGTTCAAGCATAAAACCCGAATTTTCTTGGCGAAAGGGTTCGTGTTGCTTGCAAACTGCAACAATGAATTGATAAATATTTAAACGCAAGTAAATGTTAACCCATTCACGCTCATTCCCTGATCTGTTGTTGGGAAGCAGACTATTCAATTGACCATTCAACGTTTCATCTGCGACTAGTTGCGCTCTGCGATTTGTAAAAGCTCTGCTTTCCTTGTGATGACAGATAGCTTCGGAACAATCTGTTTCATCCAGGAAGTCTGTATGAATCAATGTATAAAAACAATAGAGATGTTTGTCATCCGAGCAACGTAAATCCGAACAAATAATGAATTCATCGCCATTTTCAATTATAGACATCACCTTTTCTTTATTGAAACGATCGTCATCTGTCAAAGTTCCATGGCTGTGATGAAAAAAAAGGTTGAAAAATTAGTTCTAAGCTACACGAGGAGTTGATGGAAAAGTTGTTACCTTTTTAATTTAAAATCTGAGTTGTAAAATACGGACCATCCAACTCTTTCTTCTGGTATAGCAAAGATTAAAAAATAAGAGTACTCAATAGGAATTCCTGTGATGGATTGCAGCTGTTGGAGAGATAAAGAACCAGAATATTAGTACAGATTTAGTAGAAAAGGATGGAAATTTAGTTAATTGATAAATGTATATTTACCTTTCTAAATACACTTTGCTGTCTCTGTAAGGCAGTCTGTCCATCGGACCAGTCAATTGTAATTTCATGGTATTCTTCCTCCAATATTTTTACTTTTATCGTAACTAAACATTGAAATTACAGACACTTGAATTAATATTTGCTCTAAAGATAGTTTGATAATCGAGGCTTACCTTTATCACTTGGCGGCATCTCGTATAATTTGAAATAGAAGTGAAAAAATGATGGAAAAGATGTTTTACTTTAAAGTTGAGTTTTCAAAATGAGGAGTTTTTGAAAGATGTTTTAAAAACATGGGCGATGCATGGTTAAAATTTGCCTACGTTTTGAGCTCCACCTGAAAATCTGAAAAAATATATGTTGGGACCAATAGTATTTTGAACACTTTGAAGCGGGAATTTTATTTCAGGAATTGAACATAAATGCCTTTAAATACATAAACTCTTTAAAACATCAATATTCTGGATAATCGGATAATCGGATTAGCTTTCAGTTGGAAATGGAAAATGGTTAAAACAAAATTCAACTGCACTGGTTTCAAAATGACCAATTTTCTTGGAATTAAATTCCATGGTGGGATAAGAAATTGTACCAGACTCAAGTTTTTTCCATGATGGCCACTTTTTATGTCCCAAAGAGCCGGGTTTGCTACAAATTAACAATAATTAGAAATTAATAATTCAAATATATATAACATGAAAAATGTGGAAAGGTGTAAAAATTGTTCAACTTACTCTTTTTTAGCAAAATTGGTCCAAGATTCCATCATAATAAAAGATACAATTACTTCTTCTTTGTCATGATATTCAACTGTACTGAGTGGGTAACCAAAAACAAATGGATCATCGTCAGCATGAGTTGGTGGTAACCAAATTTTATCAGGGGGTGGAAAATTATTAATCGATTTGATTGGTTTTTGAGTTAGATAATAAGCGTACACAGATGCTTGTCCATTTAGAATAAGATCTCGGCCATAAACATAAGTTGGGCAAGTTATCAAGATATCACCAATTACTTTGGAAAGGATTAATCGAAGTTCAGTTGAATTGTTTGGATCAGCGTTACTGAAATACAAGTTCATTAGGTAGTCAAGTGAGTAAGGATCTGATCTAGTACTCAAAACGTTTCGAACCAAACTTAAAGTCAAGTTCTTTGGGTTAACAGGGTCAAAGAGTACAGGATCGATTTCAGCGGCTAATTTTGCTGCACCTTCGTATTCAATAGCTCCTAAAAATATGTTGATCGACGAGTCCACACTATGGTTGTTGATTAAATTCATTGGAACGTCCAATAAGAAATCATGATCCACAATAGGAGCAAAAGTTAATGTATCAGCTGCTTCATTTTGACCAAATTGATATGACGATAGACATGATTGTAGTTGATCCCTTTGAGTACAATTGATTTCTTTAAGAAACTCTTTTGGTACATTTGGATCCATTAAACGTTTACTGGTGTAAAACGCACCACTCTGAAGGATAGCATTTCTAAATAAACCCTTTGAATATGGTGAGACAAGATGAGCCGAAATAGCCAGTCCTCCAGCAGATTCACCAAAAACTGTTACTCTACCAGGGTCGCCACCAAATTTAATGATATTGTCTTTAACCCATTCAAGAGCCAGCTTTTGATCCCAAAGACCCATGTTACCAGGAATACCATTTTCAGGTAAATACAGGAAGCCGAGTGGACCCAGACGATAATTGATTGTAACAATAATGACATCATGTATAGCCGTTAAAATGGTACCATCAAAGTTATCAGGAAAATTTGCTGAACCTCTAAGGAAGGCCCCGCCATGAATCCAAACCATAACAGGTCGAAGTTTGTTTTTTCCATTTTTAGTATCATTGGTTGCTGATGATGTTACAAACACATTCAAATAGAGACAATCTTCAGTTGAATTTTTACCCTTTTGTGAGCAAATCGGACCCCAATCGTTGGCTTGTATCAATCCTTCCCATGGCTTTTTTGGCACTGGTTTAACAAACCTAAGTTGACCCAATGGTGGTTCAGCAAAAGGTATACCAAGAAACTGATCAACATCAATACCACGAAAAGAAACCGTTCTACCTCTGACTAAACCAGCTGGAAGCGATACGATTGGATCATCACTCAATGCGTATCCGTAAGATAAAACATTGACCAAACAAATAAAAGGCAGGAAAATCAAATAAACAACTGTTCCCATAACTTAATATTAACGGTAATTGACGTTTGAACTTGATATAATTTTTTCTATTCAATGTTGTTGAATTGACTTTTTTGATATAATGATATTAATTGAACATCTTTTATGTCACCGAGATTCTAATAAATTAATTTGAAATATAATTAATTGATGTTGTCAAGCTATAAAGATACACAAGCCAATTTAATGCATCATTACTATGCTCACCTAAACTTCTGTCTTAATATTGATATAATCAGATATACATTGATGATGAGTTGAACATTGGACTTGCCTTTAAATTGCTATCATCCGTTGTAGAGTCATTGTTTTTAGATAACTAATTTATTGTCAATTATCGGTAATCAGATGATAATTTATGTCTACATCAATCCAGACGCAATAAGCAAACAAGTAAAAATCAAGATCAATCATTCATGGCTTGTAGATCAATTCACTAGTGTCACAAATGCAAAGAAAAAAAACTTAACATTCATCATTGAACAAACAAATGGGTTACTTTTTTTGCCAAAAATTAGAAGCCGATAAGTTTTATCACCGTCAAGTTTTGCAGATTGGCTATTCAAATTGGCTTCAATCTTGTAGTAACAATTACAAAAGGTTGGTGAGGAAACGCATTTAGTAAAGTCTTTTATTTTCATTAGCAAGATTAGGTGATAAATAACGTTTGAAATATCAAAATTAAAGATTGAATAATGGCAGGTAAACAATTATTGATTCAACATATTCAATCTGCTTTTAGGATGGGTTAACCTTTGAATTAGTTTGTCCTGTTTTAGAGTCATTGATGACTCCCCAAAGGTCAAATAAAAGATCTTCATTGAAGCCAAATATCTGTAAATCAGAATCACCGATAGCCATAACAAAATCATGCGGATTACCATGAGTTGAGCCAGTTTCCCAGATTTGAGTTGCAAGCTCATTATCATGAATTCCCATGAATGATTCGAGTAGAACATTAATTTTCTCAATAACAGAAGTGGAGAGTTCAGATGTTGAGCTAACTGGTGAACCATTTGCACGCAATCGAAGAGTTTCCCGTCCAGAACCTAAATTAGGTGAATGGTTATTGGGTACGAGACGAGGACCAATTGAACCTAAAAGTAAAAATTTAACACAAAATTAATAATCTTTCAAATTAAGCTTGGACATGAAACTTACTGAAGCCTCCTTTGCTGGGTTCGATAAGTCTCAATGTAAATGTATGACCAATGGGCAAATCTTTTAACGCTTTAGCGACTGAGAAATGGCGACTTCCAACGAAACATTTACCTTCAATCTTTTCAATAACATCGCCAACCTAAAGTTACCAAAAAAAGGATTAAAGTTAAAAATAGAAAATTTTAATGCATCAATTATTTCTTTTCCGTCAATGGAATGAAAATTTGATTATAAATTTACCGAAATGAATTTGATTGAATCAACCAAACTACCGGGTTTAATTTTCTTGATAAATGAATATCCAGTTCCATTGTCAGTAATTGTCAAACCAAGAAGCTCTTCGTTTTTGGTTAACTCAACTTCCTTTGGTTGTCCTTTGCAGTGGGCAAAGATGAAATCCTCTAAGCCAATTTGCCCTCCAAGTAACTGGTCCATGTCAACTTTAGGTGTATTCAGAGTACAATAGAGTATCTATTGAATAAAAACAAACAATTAGCACATTAGTTTATAATAAAGGGACGTGACCAGGAAATGTCATCGCAATCGGATCCTTTTGTGCTCTTGTAAAGAGTCAAAGTCAATCTTTTTCATTGACTGGGTCAACTCTCTTTGTTTCTTGAAATTTTTCCTGTATTCATTGTCAAATATTTAAAAAGTAACCTTTTACCAACTATTTTTAGCTGTTCAATTGTGCTAACCTAACATTACATGATGAATGATTAGCTAAAAACAAGGCAATTTTGTTGAAATTGTTGCATAAAAATGTTTCAATTTGGTCTCAAAATTAAATGTAAAAGGTTAGTTACCCAGTAAACAATGAAATTGAGAGCAATTTACGGACCGTTAATTTGGTAAATTTTGTGAAAAGGTAAACCTTCAATTGCTTTAGTTTTAATTTTCAGGGTCAACAATTAAATTTTACAATTAAATCTTTTTCATTGTCTTTGTTTTTGTTTAAACCTTTTCAAGTTTAACCAAATGATAACCTACTAAAAAAAGGAATAGCTGTAATATTTTTAAGTGGCTAAAGAGTCGGAAAGGTCCTCAAAAAAACGGCAACTTCAGAGGTTGAATTTTTTCAACCTTTGCCAAGTGACTTCAAGTGTTTGCTTTTGAAATTTTTCAATCTTTAACTAAAATTTATTGGATTAGATTGAGAGGAAAAAATTGATTTACAAATAAAACCTTGTTTTTTACGTGATCCAGGTAAAATATATACAAGTAAACAACAATTTACCTTTCACTTGACTGATTTGACAATTAGTGAACAAATTGGCAAAGCAAATTATTTTTACAGGCAAAGAAGCATAACGAAACTTTCCTTAAAGACTGTAATTAGGTTTTACAGATATTTTTAGATTAACTTAGCAAAATTTTGCGCTAATTTTTGTGGAATTGATTAGCAAATTGATTGGAAAATTGTTTACTAATTGAATTAGGGAAGAGGGATTCATCTGTTGTTTACCTGTTCAGTTGGAATGTTGAATGTTGAAGCAATTTTCTCGTAAAGCTCTTTCATGTTGGAAAAGCCAGAAATCATTTGAGTCGGACTTCCATGAGCTAATTGACAGCGAAAGGTTAATTTTAAAAACGATGAGCCAGGTTTACATTGTTGCCGATTGGTCGGTTCACCGGGTGTGAATGTTGATTGGAAAGAGCAGTTTGTTGAATCATTTTTGTTCACATCACTTAGTGTTAAATCAATTTTATTGGCGTCAACTTTCATTTGTTGATCAGTTGGTTCCTTGGTTTCGCGACTGGATTCACAGCTATTAGTTGCCAATGATTTGTCGATTAATGTATTTGATGCTAATTTTAGTTGAACTGCTGATGTTAATGGTGTTGCATTTGATGACAAATTTAATTGACTTGAAATTGTTTTATTTGAATCATTGTTTAACTGGCTCGTCAATGATTGATCAGACGATGAACTTTTATCAGTATTTATGCTGGAATCCTTTTTTACATGTGAATCGTTTTTCAATGAAGACGACAACTTATCCACTGGAATTGTAGTTGCTGTTGAAACACATTTACTGCTATTTGAAGTCAACTCTTTCCTTCGTTGGCGACTGAAAAATGATAATTGAGATAACATTGTTTAATTAACACCGAGAGAAGTTTTTTTTGATGATTTAAAGCGTATTTGATGGTAACAGAGAGTTTGAGGTTTTCATTGACATTGAGATTACACCAAAACACTGACTCAAGATTGAAACCAGGTTCAAATTGAAGTTACTAAAAGGGCACTTTGATGAATAAATAAACAACTCGGACTCTTACCAACGATAATGAACTGATTATGGCGCACTATTAAAGTCTAATTCTCCTCCTTCATAATCTTTTCTCTTCTTTATCTTCCTCCCATTTCATCTGCTTACTTGTTTTGTCGTTAAATGCACAAAACCGGAACGTAAACTGTAATGGAAACCTGAACAGTATTTATATTTATATATCACAGTGTACATATCACAGCATAAGTGACTCGGATCAGTTCACATCAAATAGTTAGTAAATTGAAAAATTTGTGTTTTAAATAAAAATTTTAAATTCATAAAACATTTTCAGGCCCAAATATCTTGTAAATATCTTCCTTTATCTCTAATTTGATTCATTAGGAGTTTGGCAGATTCGTTTGGTCCAAGGTTTGATTGGACAGCATCGACAAATGCATTGAAAACGTCAATTGAAAATTTCCCCTGATCTCCACAAACATAGATGTAAGCATTTTTTTCAACGATAAGTTTATAAAGGGATTCCTTGTGATCCATTATAGCATCTTGAACATGGAGAATACGGGAATCGGGATTTTCTCGAGAAAAACAAGCATGAAATTCATTTAGAGCGCCTTTTTCTTTGAACTTTTCCAGCTCCTTGGAATAAATAAAGTCTTTCAAAGAGTGTCGGCAACCATAAAACAGCCAGCTGTCTCCTACATCAGATGATTCATCAGCTAAAGCTAGATATTTTTCTCGATGAGCAAGAAAACTTAAAAATGGAGTCACACCAGTACCAATAGCTACCATAATCATAGGGTATTCAAGTTTAGGCGGAACTTTGAAATGGTCATTTCGCTTGAGGAAAACTCTGAAAAACTCTGGACAAATAGGGGCAGCTTCTGTGAGAGAAAAATCTTTGGTTCCATTGCTTGTTCCTTTTTGCCAAATTTTAAACATTAGTCCAGTGAAAATTCCGAAAAGTTGAGTATCCTGTCTGTCATTGATTTGTTTTAAAAATATTATGTTGAATGCAACTCTGAATTTGTTTTGGTTGTCTTTTAAGTTCATGAGAGAGTAGAATCTTGGAACCAAACCAGGAACAATTGTAAGAAAAATATCGATTGGAGGTGTACACGAGTCGTACATGATTAAAATATCGAGAATAGTTGTTTTCGTCCGAATAATTTTTCTATAATCTTCAATACCTTCCCGACTAGCAAGTTTATGCAAGCATTCTCGGTGACTTTCATTTGAACAATAATCCCCCAAAATTTTGAGACAACTTTTTTTGGGTATAGATCGAATTTCTAGATAATATTTTATCAAGTTAAATAGAGTACATCTCTTTGGTAGATGAGAATGAGTCGAACTAGAGATTTCCACAGTACAACTTGATTTGTCTTCTAGTTTGAGTGATTTAAGGACCAAATTAACTTCATAATCTGAGTTACCAATGATAAATCCAAAAGCGTCACCTGGAATCCAGTCGATAAAGTCAGAGTTTGCTTCAAAAGTTGCTTCCAATATTATTTTGTCATCTTTATCAACAGGTATATTGTTACCAGCAAGGCATTTTAAATCAACCAATTTTACTTTGTAAATATGAGAGTCCATCAATGGATACTTTGGGAACGTCAAGTTTTCGCAATCAGCATTAAAATCATCAGGATTTTTTAAAATTATCGACAATGAATCATTTTTAAAGGTCTTTGGCAGTTCATGAGATGTAGGTTGCCAGCTTTTGTCAGATGTTATCAGTTCATCGCGAATATTCAAACTTTGTATTAAAGAACCATCCAGCAGTTTTTGCTCCTTGCTATGATTGAGCTTTCCTATTGATAATTCACGATGAAGTGCCTCCATTAAACCAGCTAACCAAGGAGTGTAGCCTAATTCAATTCCAATCGAGTCGTCACCAAATCCTGAGGGGTGAAAATTGAAACAAAATAACAAAGTTGTAAATAAGTTCTTGCAATTTAAAGTTTAATTCGATCTTACCAGTTTGATATAATTGCTTTCCACCCAATTCTTGTAGCTTTTCGTCCAACTGTTTACCAAATGTAGCAAACCGTTCGTAATTTGAGTTTCCAAGAGCAAATAATGAGTATTTAAGATTTTTAAGAAAGTTATTTCTAGGATTTGCTTTGCGACACAAGTGTCTCCAAAAAGGCAAAGTATTGCAAGGAGGTTCCCCTTCGCCTACGGTAGGCGCAATCATTATGACCAAAGTTTCATCTTCAATAACATATTTAGTCCCAATTAAATCGAATGAGTAACAGTGGATTGTAATTCCATTATCGCACGAAGCAAAATTAGTCTTACAATTTTGAAAAATATCTTGAGCGAGAGACAAGGCTTTACCGGTTTGTGTGCCAAATAATATTACTAAGCGTTGGTGAGTGCCAACCATATTGACCAACCATATGTGAAATTGAGCAAATAAAAATCAGAAAACAATACAAAAAACAAACTGTAAATAAAAACAACAATTTAAACAAGATAAACAACAATCTGTAACAACCAGTAACTGTGGTTACTTCTCACCTAGTTACAAGAACCGGTTACTTTCTGGTCACACAATTTCTACCGCCATATTTGAAAAGAAACGAAAATTCAAATTTTTGCAAAAGTACGTTTATTATTATAATTCAACAGTTTGAACAAAACTCTTTTTTTCTTTCACTGAACATTCCCTGGAGTAAGCAAAATAATAAAAAAAATCTCAAAGATTCAAAAATCAACATAGGATTCCAGTTCAAAAAGGTTTTTTTAAAAAAATGTGATAGTTTGTAGGCCTTCTTAATTGATCAATGAACCAACAGCTTTTTTACCGATTTGATATCGTATAATATTTTCAAAATAATGATCCAAAATTGCATTTAAATAACATTAACATGGATCCAAATTCAAGAAGGAACTGATAGAAATACAGAAAATCACTTAATCATCAAACATTTATTAATATTTGTATTTACCTTTAGCACAAATTGTTTCGTTATTAAACCATAATCACCAATCTGGATACCATTTGTGGGCAATGTTATCCTATTTAAGATTTCAATAATCTGAAATGGTAAAATTTACTCCATTGAGCTGCATTAATTCAATATTAAAGATGTCACCCTAATCAGGCAAAAGATGATAGATTACCTGTAACTTCATGATAATAGGCGTTCTTCCTTTAGAATAAATTCGATGCCACTTTGGGTAGAGGCTTTCGACCTGATAAATGGAAAGAAAAATGATTATTAAGAATATTAGACTTTCCAGAAATCCAAACAAAACCTGAATAAATTGTTGACAAAAACTAACGAAACAAAAGCTAATTGATGATTAAAAGATGTACCTCGCGGGCCAATTCAGCACAAAATAAGCTTACTGCCACCATAGTAATGAGAATCCAAATTCCAAGTGAGCCGATGAGATCGTCAATTAGTTCAGAATGATTTCTGGTAATTATACCAAACTGTATAAACCAAACCGACTGAAGAGCCACTCCGATGTAAAAATAAAATACAATAAAACGTATTTTCCTAAAAGTTGAATCAAATTCATTGAACAACATGAAGGTTTGTTTCATGATATAATTGATTTCTTTAATGTGCACCTTTTTCCTTTTGAGTAACAAAGCCGTTGTATATTTTACCGATTTTAAACGGAAATAAAAAAATCCACAATAAACAGCACAGATCAGACCATGACCAACGTATTGAGCAGCAAACCAGATTCCTAGAGGTGTTAAGGTTGATGTCCAACCAACAGCAAAGAGTGTTGTTTTGAGGCAAAAATTGTTATATTGGGCGCACCAAAGTTCATAGTTGAAAAGTACTACACAGAAAGGAATGGTCATGAGAGTGGCACTGTTATGAAATGCACTGATCAAGTAAACACAAATCATGAATCTTTGCTTTTGTTGTGCTACAAACGAAAAATATAAAGACGTATTTTTCAAAAAAAGTTTTATGTTGGTAATTGTGCCAACGAAACCATATCTTTTCTCGGTTAATATAACGTATTCATGGGTAGCATGCATGAATAATAAGCCAACAAGGCCAGCTATCAACAGAACATCTCTGTATTTGCAGTTTTGTGCTATATCGCCCAGATAAATGGAAACTTCCTCGTCAGCGTTTAGCAAAAAAGTAAATCTCACAATATGAACGAGTGCGAAAGTGCGAATGAACCAGTTACCATAGTCAACTTGTTGATTAATCAATGTGATTCTATCAAGAATTTGATCAAATCCAAATCTCAATGTTTTAAAAAAGTTTATCTGTTGCTCCATTGTTAAAAAAGATTCTAATACGAGCCGTTCCAGCTCATCATCATGAAACTGCTTGCCAAATATAAGTTGCACAGCTTTGATCTGATTGGACATGAATGGCACGAACATGAGATTTAGAAACTTTCGTTCCATTTTTTGTTGCAAAATACGGATTCGCTTACTAATTGCAAGCATCCAATTGTAGCTGGAAATTGAGACTTGATCAAAGAGTAAAGAAACTTCTTTACTCTTTTATTTTGATGTTGACTTATCAAGTTTACATTTGTTTGAATAAATTATGAACTTGAGTATTAATTCAAAAAGATCACTATCGATTGACCAATATCGATCATTA
This sequence comes from Tetranychus urticae, assembly GCF_039701765.1. Lineage (NCBI taxonomy): Eukaryota > Metazoa > Arthropoda > Arachnida > Trombidiformes > Tetranychidae > Tetranychus > Tetranychus urticae. The sequence continues at coordinate 3,966,885 of NC_142959.1, forward strand.
GACTTCGATTTCAATTTTTTACTACCATTGATCAATTGGAATCATCATGCTTAATTACTTTGCATGCATTGAATAATTTCAATAAAGCATTGAAAATTAATTCATAGTTTTTTTTGTTGCAGTAAACAGATAGATTCACCTGTAATTTTAAAATAAAACTAGTCATTAAAGATATAAAAATATCATCGAGCAATTGATCGTAAGGTGATCAACGCCTGAATTATTATCAATCGTAGTTGACTGGCAACTTGAAAACATTGAATAGGTGGCTGTAATTTTTCCATGCAAATTATTTTTCTGTGTGCTAACATGATAAGAACTATTCAATTTTTAAGCTGTAAAATTGTGAGAAATGTATTAATAAATTATATTGTATTCATGATAAAAGACTCTTAGCACAATATCAGCCAATAAGTGCAAAAAACAATTTCATGGAATATTATGCAACTGTGAATTTCTTATAGGACAGCGCTCAATACACTTTTAAATGAATTATAAATATTCGATTCCTCTCATATAAAATGTATCACAGTATTATTTATTGAAAGTTTTCAAACATTGTTTTGTATAGGGATCTAATGACAGGTGTCGATAAGCCATTAACTGATAATACTGTATTTCTATTTTTATGGAAATTGTGGACGGACAAATGAGGCAACAACTTTTTGGACAATGTCTTTACAACTTCAAATTCAAATATTTGTTTTCACAGAGGTTATTACTGATTCTATTGGAAGGAACAGAAATGTTGGACTGTTTACATCTTCACATCATCATTCCACATTTATAAAAATCGCAAATAGTGAGACTTTAAGTTTGTATCAGGAAGTTGCGTTTCCTATTAGAGTCTCTAAAGTCGTGGCTTTACGTTGGAGACATATGCGAATGATTAATGTATCGCTTTTTTGTGTTTTCTTTTATTTATTTGATTTAAATTTTTGATTGTATTTTTTTCTTGTTATTTTTTGCACTTCTCTTTATTTAGTTTTTTATTGATTTTTGAAAATTGCTATTTTATTAGAGGGCTTGGATTGAGGGGGATTGAGGGCTCAGGTTCATTTTGAATATTGTTGGTTTAGTTTGTTTATTAGTAAGATAATAAAACTTTTTTGTTTTGGTCGATTTCAAACATCATAAAAATTAGATGAATCGCGTTTGAATTTTTTTAACGATGTTCGATAGGGACACACAATGATGCTGTTAAGCTCAGGGATATGATAATGAATAGGGTCCAGTAAAACAGTGACGAGCACTAATTCAACGTTTTTTCAATCACAGAAAGAAAGATCATGTTAGTTAGTTTTAGTCATAGTTTTAAATTAATAAATAACAATGATATTAATATGCATTATTTGTCCATAAATATTAAACACTTGCATTATTTGACAAAAAATAACCCGTGATAATCTCCGGTATCTTTCCATTTTATGCTTTTTTGAGTTTTTATTACAGTTATTTTTATTAAACTTGAAAAGATCATCTTGATTTAATACTGATTTTAAGTCTTGTTAGCCTTGTGTTCGTTTGACTGCTACCGATTCTAGCAAGAGTAAGACTCTACAGACTAAGGAGGGGCAAAATGGGACATTTAGTTACATCAAATCCAGTTCATCTCTAAAAAATTAAATCAAATTTTTATAATGATTATTGATGCTACTTGCGCTGCAGCAAATCCATATATACTGGAAGAGAAGCAAATAAAATTCTGATTAATCATTGATTTCATATAAAAAGCAATGAAATTCAAAATAATCACCTGTTTGTGTATCCATTTTTAAATTATTGGTTAACGAAAGCGTGTAATTTTTAAGTTTCACCTTAGTCCGTAAAACCTTACCTCTTATTTGATTTTGACATGGTTTTTTTAAAAAAATGTGATAGTTTGTAGGCCTTCTTAATTGATCAATGAATCAACAGCTTTTTTACCGATTTGATATCGCATAATATTTTCAAAATAATGACCCGAAATTGCATTTAAATAACATTAACATGGATGCAAATTCTAGAAGAAACTGAAAAATGCAGAAAATTAATCAATGATCAAAAATTTATTTGCATTTACCTTTAGCACAAATTGTTTCGTTATCAAACCATAATCACCAATTTGAATTCCGTTTGTAGGTAATGTTATCCTATTTAAGATTTCAATAATCTGAAATGGTAAAATTCACTCTATTGAGCTGAATGAATGCAACATAAAAGATATCATCCTAAAGTGATTAGGCAAAAAATCATAGGTTACCTGTAACTTCATGAAAATAGGTATTTTTCTTTTAGAATATATTCGATGCCACTTTGGATAGAGACTCTCAACCTGTTGTTACACAAATCCAAAAAAAATGACTGTAATAACCGGATGGCAAATGTATTCAGTTTCATAAAACATCGCATTAAATGTTATGAGTAAAGTTTTACCTTGTTCGTTAATGCAGCACAGAACAAGCTTATCGCTGAAATATCAGTTATTACGGTGATCCCAAGGCCAGCAATGAGAGTATCCAACACAATAGAATGATTTCCAGTGAATATGCCGAAATGAAGAAACCAGATTGACTGAAGAGCCACTCCAGTATAAAAATACAAAACAATGAAACGAATTTTCCTAAAACTTGAATCAATTTCGTTGAACAACTGTAAAGTTTGTCTAATGACACATTTTACCTCTACAATTTGCATCTTATCTATGCACTTGATCAGCAGAGTTGTTGAATCTGTTAATGATTTTATGTGAAAATGAAAAATACCAGCAATAATACAACATAACGCACTGTGATAAACCATTTGAGCACCTAAACAGATGACGACTGATGTCAAAGTTATAGTCCATGCAACCGCGATGAGCAATGTTTTAAGTGAAAAATGATTATATTGATTCCACCATAGTTCATGGTTATAGAGAACCATGATGTAAGGATACATTACGAAAATGAGGCTGTTATGAAATACACAGATTAAATAGACAAAACAGCAAAAGTTTTTCTTTTGGTGTTGAGAGAACGGATAATATGAAAACCCATTTTTGAGTAAATATGTTACGTCAGTAGCTGCCCCAACGAATCCACCTCTTCTCTCTATGAATACTGCACATTCATGGGTTACATACATGGCTGTTATTCCAACAATGACTACGATCAGCAATGAATATTTGTCCTTGGAGTTCAATAATGGATCACCCAAGTAAATGGCCGTTTCATCATCTACTTTTAGCAACATCATCATCCGCGCTAGGTTAACGAGAGTAACAACACGAATCAGCCAATTGCCATAATCAAACTGTCGATTAATCACAGCAATTTTATCAAAAGTTTGATCCAATCCATATCTAGAAACAGAATAAAAGAACATTTGCTCTTCCAACTTTGTGGCCGACTCAAGTGCAAGCTGTTGAAAATCATAATTAAATGATTTATTTATAAATATTAACTGAGCTGCTTTGATTAAATCAGAAATAAAAGATGGATAAAGCGCATTTAGAATATTTTGCATCATTTTTTGGCGCATTTCAATGTGATATCAAAGTGAGAGTCGGTATGAATTAAAAATAAAATAACTGGCTCAAAGTTGATGATTTATGATAAAATTTGATGTTGATTTTGCAAATGCACTCCTGTAATGGGTTGCAAATGTAGATATCATTCTTTTAAATCATACTGACAGAATCAACTCAGGTGTGCAATATTGATCAATCAAAAATTTAAATATGATAATTCTTATGCACATAAAACCTTTATTGATTAATTGAATCGATCAAAAATAATCACTTTGCATGCATTTTGGGATTCACACAATGAGTAAAATAGAAATATCAAATATTTAAGATTTTTCAACCAATAAAAAAATAAAAATTATAGTGTAAAGAGATTGATGGCCTCGGTTAATATTGAAAAATATTTTATTACTTTTAGTCGCTCCCTCTTTGATCGGGACACTCTAATAGTATTTCAGTAAAACAATTGGGGTCGATTTCGTGTCCCTACAACCAGCAAAGTATCAACTCGAAAAATTTCGTCTGAGCTAAAAGAAAGTCTTTTTTCATCCCAAATAAATATCATCAAAATGACTAAATCTAAAGATTTTAATTTGAATATTTATCATTGTGACGGCTTGCCATTCTGATCTTTTCAGACTGGATTAAATTCATCACATGTATTAGGCTGCCCGGAGCAAGCTGAACTGATTTTAATTTTTAATAACTTTTTTATTAGCCATCGTATCAAGTCAAAATTTTCAGAGTTTACTACTTATATGATATACTCTCCGTTTCTATAGATAACTCTCTTCCATCTTTGCGGTAAATCATTGACCCCGCCCATTTTATCTTCTGCGTTGAGATTTGCCACAACCTCGGTCAAACGTTCTTCAAACTCTTCTTAATTTTGGTATTGGACTCCTCTCATGGCCCTTTTCAACTGACCAAAACAGCAGAAATCTAAAGGGCTGATATCGGGTGAATAGGGCGGATGGTCCCAAAGGGTGATTCCTTTTTCTTTAAGATATTCCTTAACTGTTGTAGCCACATGTGGCCTAGCATTGTCATGGAGTAGCCACAGATAGCGACTCGATCTTGTGCCTAACCAATTTTCAATATGTCTGTCCAAGAAGGCTACATAGCTGTCGGCCTTCACAGTGGTTTTTTCAGGCATGAGCTCCCAAAAAGCAATTCCTTTATGATCCATTGCCATTATCAGCATCCTTTTAGGGCTATGAATGTTTTGCCGAACAATCTGTGGAGTTGCCTCACCGGGATAAACGTATGATCTGGCTTGGCTTCGATCTGGAGCCATATAAAGTGACACCCATGTTTCATCAACTGTTAGGGTTCTTTTTAACAGTGTTTGGGTTTTCTGCCAATGCATTAAGTTGATTTTACACTTAACAACACGCAGTTCCTTCTGTTCCGAGCTTAGATTATGAGGAACCCATTTTCCCAGTAGTTTGCGCAACTTCAATATATCCTTACAGATGTGGCCCACGGTGGTTTTTGGGACACCTGATACCATCGATAGAGACCTCTGGGACCAATGCCTCGATTCATTCATGAGCCCTCTGATTTTGTCCACTTGGCTCTCTAAAGCTGAAGGATCTGACCTGTCACCTCCGTGACCACGTTTGTCAATGAGCTGGCCTTGTCTGAACTCAGCTGCGTATTTGGCTACTTGCGATTGACTTATCGCCTTATCTCCAATCAACTTCACGAGATTTTGGTGGATAATGGTGTTTGAATGGGATGCGAGGACACCAAACAAGATAAAAGAGCGTTGATGCTCGGTTTTAATTTGTTCTATTAGAGCACTTTTGAAATCCATACTTTTTTGTTAAAATTAACAAAGGAAAATGATCCTCCGTTTCCTTAGCTACAAAAATAGCCCTTGTGGCGACCTGAGAAATCAGTAATAACAAAACGCGGATAGTTCAAAACCAGTTCCTCTTGCTCCGGGCAGCCTAATAATTAAACGAAATTTGTCATGACCGAAGCAGCCTCTAGACAAGAAATTTTTCAAGTTTTTCATTTTTTCTCACAATATTTGTAATAATCATTGCAATAATTATAAAAAAAAGATGAATCAGAACAAATTAACAAAACATGATAATCAAGATGCATTTACAGCAGATGAAAAATATCCCAAGATAAGAATCATCGATCCAAGCAATCCATAGGAGTTTATCCTTAACACTCGCTACTTCACTCCCAGATGCTTTTTGTGATAAAACTTTACTTTATCAGCGCATGGTCTATTCAGATATAACTCTTGAGTTAACTCTTTTCTCACTCGTTTTTTCTTTTATTTCATTATCTTTCTGAATTTATTCCATTCAGCCTTCAATGAAGCAACCACAATAATAAATGTCAAATCAAATACACTTCAACCTGTGAGACTGTAATTTGACTAAAAATTTAATGCCAGTTTAGTGTTGAATTTAATTTTTTACATGAGCAACAGCAAAGATATTCAAGCTTCGACATTAGTTAACAAATGCTCAATGAAGATGGTTTCACCAAAAGTTGATGTAATACAAAGTTTCAAAGTGAATCAACTAAGTTGTCCGTTCAAAATTGCTCACTCAATTTTGCACTAAAACATCAAATATTTTCCATCATCTTCAAAACTGTGCTACAGATTAAACAAATAATTTTCAATGTTTCCATGTAACTGGAATTGCAAGTTTTGAGAAAAAGTTTCAAAAGCAAATTGAATTTTCCGCTTCAACGTTGGTTGTGAATCAAAGAAGCCTAACAGTTGTTATCAAGTCTCCCTTAAATGTTCACCTTAATTGCACTCATCTAATGTGCTACTCTTGCCTCTTCCATATCATCTATTACTAACACCCAGAATCTCTCGTAATCGTCAATAGTTTTCTTTAAACATAACAAAAAGAAAGGAATCAAGAATCCAATCCAAAAGTCAAAAAAGTTCTGCCCTCAAACTCTTCAATATTCTCCGTAAAAAATCAAGCATTCAACAAAAATTATAAAAAAAAAGATAACCATAAAGTAGCAAAAGTATGAGTGCAGAGGTTGAAGTTGAAACTGCCATTGGTGATGTTAAACTATCAGAGAATCGAGTTGACAATAAAGAAGCTTGGTACAAAACAATTTACCGACCAATTCATAAAATTCATATCACATTTATAACCATATTTGTCCTCTTATTCATTCTTATATCGTCATTCATTTTTTGGTATATTAAGGGTAAGCTATTTATTTCAAGAAGCACACTTTTCTTGCTCTTTCCCATCAAACTTTCATTCCCTTTTCTCATGATAAATCTTGTCTGTTTCATGCAAATCTTTTTTTCTTTTTGTTCAACATTTGAAATGTTCAATATTGTCACATGAAAATTTGGTGCATTCTACATCAAATCAATCTTGAATTCAATTTCCACTTTTTCCCAGATCAATCAATAGAGACATTCATTAACAATATATTAATAATAATATAATAATACAGTAATAAGACTTACAATGCATAATATGACAGCAATCTGTTTGGGAAGTTTTCAGTTAATCAACTCTTGTTTGCTCATTAAAGGTTTTCGATCTTTTGTTTGAAAATCGAATGGCAACTGTAAGAAACTTGCTCTTATTTATTATTATATTTTTTCAAAAATTTTTTTTTACAAAATTGTTTTCTGCATTTTGCTTCTCCTAACCGAATCAACTTTTCCAACGAAATAGCATCATAAAGTTTAGACTGTCCGTCTTTCATGTTTTTTTTGCCATTTCATTGAGCCATTTTCATCTTGCACTCTTAAAAATATTTGAACTGAACTGAGATGAAAACACTTTTGAGCTTGTTTCAGTTGGTCTTTAGTAACATGTGTAACTCTTATTAAAATTTTCACAAGTCAACCGTAAACTAATAATACAACTGTAAAACAACAAGCTTATACTTCGATTGCGTTCTTATATTATCTAAACATAATCCAAGTTCCAGAGAAAATTCCAAGTCTTTTGTAAAAGTAAAATTCTCAGTAAAAAGGATCAAAATTAAATCGTCCAAAAGATATCTCAACATGAGCTTATCTTTTCGATCTGCTCACAGTTTCTCAGCCAGCTGAACATTTCAATTTCATCACAAGTTATCCATTTCAACATTTTCTTGCCATTTTTCGCAATCCTTTCAACTCTTCACAACTTGTCTCCATTGAATGTCATGAATAAATGAGATTGATTCACCAATTTTGCTTCATTTCGCAATGTTTTAAATATTTGTAAAATATTGAACTCAACCAAAAAAGATAGAAAAGAAACATTTGAATTGCAAATTTTCTTGCCCAAACGTAACGATGAATACCATTATCACGAACAAAGAAATTGCAATTCAATAAAATTAGCTGAAAATTGTTTGGTGAAACATTTTTATTTGAAAATTGATAACATTACTTGGAATAAAAAATGAGCTTAAAAAAGCAAGAAACAATGAACAAGAGAAAAGGTAAACTAGAAAAGTGTTGAGAAACTAAGTTTCAGGTAAAGGAATGGAATAAGATAAACCAAGATGATTGGATTGAACAAGAATGATCAACATTTTTAGAGATGGAAAGAGTTGCCTCCATTGAATAGAAACAACATTGAATAACCTCAACAAAATATCATGAGTTCAGTTACTATTCTGTTGTTATTTTTCCCTTTTCTCATCATCATCATTATTATCATCATTTATTCTCTTTTTTTCTCCTTGCTTCTTTATCTTTTTTGTTTCTCCCAATCTTGTAGTTTGTCATTCAAATAAACTGCCTCCAGGTTTGCCTGGGAACCTTCAAATTCTGAGTTGCATACAAAAAGCATCTTGAAAGGTAAACTCATCAGGGATTCCAATACAAATCAGCTTCATTGAGGTTCCTTCACAATCTCATGAGAACGATAATAGACAGTCTAACAATTTTCTTTTTTCTCCCTCTCAAATAACTTTACCATTATTCATTGATAGTTTATGATTCTTGATAATTCATGATGCTGAACCAAGGCAAAATGAAATTGATGAATCGAAGCAAGATTCACACTAATGATGCCATTAAATCAACCAATAACTTGTCATTTGATTTAATGTGAAAAGAAATTGAAAATTGCAAGAAAAGTCTGAAACAAGGTTGGCATTTACCATCAGACGACAATTTACCATGATTGAAGATTCTGTAAAATAATTCTTTTCTCTTCACCATTTCAATCCATTTAGAGTATACAGTTTTCCCACTCATTTCACCTTGATAAACCTTCTTTGGAAAGGTTATTTTGTTTTCTTGATCATGAAAAATTTCTAAAAATTTTATTCTTGTTCACAAATGTTGAGTTACAATGAACCATTAACAACTCTTCAACCTTTTCTTCCTCAGCCTCTACCATGATCATTTTCAGCTGTCTTATTGTGAAGAAAATAAAACGTGTTCATGTTAACAAACATGAAATAGAAATGAAATAGAAATGAAGAAAAAAGTTCAACTTTAAATATCGAGCAATAAAATTTTCCAATGAAAAAGGTTTGAATTGTGAGGTTAACTAGTTGAAGTAAACTGGTCCAAGTAAACTGTTTAACAACAGAAAATGGCTCAAAGCAAATTTCAAAATGACAATTCAATTCTCTGAATGTTTCTGTAAATTGAACTTTCTCTATCAAAGATTGTGACAATTTTGGAAGCAATAAAGCTGAACAAATAGATTTGAAAATTACTTTGCAAGATAATTCCTTTTTCCCAAAACTAATACTTTTCAAACCTTTTAAAGCAATACTTTTGTGAAGATTGGACAGAAAAAAAAGAGTTTTCTCAAAATTCTCATCATTCTGTTAACACTCAGGTCAATTTAACTGAAATATCAAATGATGAAAAAGCTTTGCAAATCGTTCTCATGTAAAACTTGGAGTTTCAGTTTCAATTGTTTAACCAACAAAAAGACTAATCTGTTACAGAAAATGTTGAAAGTGTTGGTGAAATTGGTAAAGATACTTAGCGAGTAAAGACTCATTTAATTGGATATATTAATAGAGATTATAAGGGAATGGAAAGAAGGGAATGAATGTGCAAAGGGAAACAAATTAAGGTTAATCATTTGGTTCATTTAATTAATTTCTATTTTCTATCTTTCTACCTTTTCTAATCTTTAAGTAAATAAACTTTTGGATCCCATGGTAATTACCTATGATCGACATGATTGCGTCCCAATGAAAGTGGCTTATTGTATAAAACATAACGTTCGTTATTCACACATTACCTTGCCAAATAAAAATGATGATGACACAAGCCAGGAATCAATTAATATCCAATTAGCTGAATATGATCCCATCTTAAGTGTCAAATGTTATTCACTTCTTCCCTTGTTTCTTTGCTCATTATCAACTTCCTTCTGTAATTCAACTTCACAGCCAATAAAACCTTGTCGAAGCTTCTGCAAAGGTAAGCTTATTGTTGATATATTTATTCATTATTTTGTAATATCATGTCTTAATAATGTTCAATAATGAGATTCAATGAGAAGAGGGAGGAAGAGCAAAAATCGATAACTGTCATTTCCAATGAATAGGTGAACATGTTCATTGATAACAAACTAAACTCTTTGGTTCAGTAAAACAATGAATGTTGTATTTTCATTATTTTGTTATTCATTGTTTGATAAACTATTGAATCACTGATATTCAGATACAGAGGCATTCACTAATGAGAAATTGAAAATTGAGCAAACGAAATGAGAATAAGCTTTTGAATGGAAACTTTCGCAACATTTGCAATATTTATTAGAATTTTTTGAATGTCATGGAACATTTATGAATGCAGTAAAATTTCACCATCTTTTATGTTTAAGTGTGAAAAGTGGAAAGCCATTTATTATTATTATCATTCAGCATTAAAACATTAATACTTTTCTTCCTAACTCCAAGTACGCTGGGAGTGAAAAATAGATACACTTACGAGTTTACAAGGTTATTTAAATTTTAATTATATTCGATTGTCAGTAGCCAAAAGTTTTCTAAAAAATTAATATTCTTCGATTTATGCAAAAAAGTGACCACGATAATTCTGAGAGTTATTTTCAGTTTTCCAAGTTGGATTTGTTTCATGTCAAGCAATCGACCAACGCCAGGCAGTGATTCAATTTGTCTCAGATGCTTTCATAGCTCTATGACATGGTGTTCCAGCATCTATGAGAATAAATCTTTTATCAACTGATTTGAATCGACAACTAATCTCAAATATTGTTCTTAAATCTCCACATAGGGAAATTTATCGATTGATCTAACGAAGAAACACAATTGAGACGCTTCTCCATAAAATATTGCATCCAGTCCATTACACTATGATAGTCAGAATATTAGACATTATTCCTCCAAATGCATGCCAACCTTCAACTTGTCTTGCATCTGGAAACTGATAGCTAACCTTCTAAGTGAAGTTCGATATTCATCCATAACAACTTCAACTATCGATTCTTGCTCAGTATTTGATTTATACCTCACTCAACCAGATCATGTTTTTTATTTGGACTGTCACGTTTTTATCCTTTCTATCAAATTTTTCACTGACTTTCAGGAAATTTCAATTTGCAATGCGTGTTGATCGACTTTAGTACAAGAGTACAAGTGTATAAAGAAAACACTCTTTTGTGTGTAAAACTTCTAAAAATTTTACACTTTAATAGATTTTTGATTAACTGACTGATAACTTCGCAAATTCTGAACTGACCTGAGTAATTTTTTTATGAGAATTTACAGACATTGAGGTTTTTCATTTCAGTAAATACCAAGTGTTAATTTCAATCTGTTTATTTTCCAGTAAACTCTAGAAAAAGTGTTCATAAGAATACAACATTTTTCACATTCAGTGTATTTTTAGGCGTAAATGGTCAGGCTAATGGATCTTCGGATATTCTTAAATTGGACGTTGATTCAATCTATTAATTCAGTGACATCTCGAAAATAGTTGCAATTCATCTGCTTACAGTGAAACAATTTCCTTCACTCATCTTTCCACATTTGATATAATTTCCATCATTTGTTGATCCATGATTATCATGATTACATAATTGATACTTCTCCTTCATGTTTACAAATGTATTAACCTTTGGCATAAATGGTTGACCTTTTCTTGGATAATCGAGACTGGTGATCAATCTTGATTAAATTGTAACCTTTTCACATCTAAAGCAAATAAAATAGCTACCTGAATTATTTGAACATCAACATCAACTGAACTGAAATATAATAGAATTTGTTAAAAAATAGTTTTCATTAAATGAAATAGCAGTAAACTCAAAAGCATAGCAACTCTTGTCAGTTCAGTCTATTGCATTTACCATGAATTCAATCCAATAGCTCTATTGGATTGAATACATTTTAAACGAGCCAAACAATAACTCACAGTAAAACCGACCAAAGGTGTTAAACTTTTGGGTTAATTTATGCCTCAGTTTTCCTAGTGAACAAAATCTGATAATTTTATTTCTATTCAAAGTCAATCTTTTTGTTACACCAATTCAGTCAAGTATTCAATGTGAGCTGCTTGTATTACAAATGTTTACAAAAGTGAAGACTCAAAAGGCTTGTGAAATGAAAAAATGTTTTTATTAAAAGTGAAATAATGAAATTTGAATCACAAGTTACAATGAAAAGCAAACAATTTTTACATTGACAATGATTTGTGATAAACACAAGAAGAAACGGAATAAATGCTTTGATTACCTTCAATTGAGCTCTTTTCACAACATTATTCTCATTATCCAACAATTCAATCTCATGTAATCTCAACTCACACCATTTATCAGTAGCAACATTATTTCTTTTTCTTCCTCTGATTGAACTGTATTCCTTGAAACCCATTGATTTACCTTGAATGTTATTTCACTTTTACTCATTTTCTGTCTTCTCTCTTCTACCTCTAAACCAAATAGCAATAGACAGTCTCATGTGAACCTGAAACTGTAAAATGAAAGCTGCCAACAACATTAACCAAAAAGGAAAGAAGAAATAAACCAAATTTCCTAATTCAGATTTCCTAATGAATCTCTTTGCTCTTCTGTTTTGCTCCTTTTTTTGCCTCGTCCTTTTCATCCACAATCAATATCATCTTCACCATTGAATTCAGGCAAATTGTTCAATACCTTTCTGTTTCCAAGGTCAATTGCCAGTGATGAAAAAGAGTAACAAGAAAAGGCTGAAATAGCATGCAAGATAAAAGTATCATTGTTCTTGTCATTTTCAGATTTACTTTATTCCATTGGAACCAACTTTCTTCTCTTTTCTCTACTTTTTCAAATAAAATCTTGCAGCCTTTTCAGATTTCACATTTTCTCTCAGCAAACTTTAACCATCTTGAGTAGTTCTTACGTTTATCCGATTGATAGTTTTCCTCTTTGCTTTCTCTGCATTTCCTTCATTCGACAGAAACATATTTATGTAAAGAACGAATCGAAGTCTTCATTGTCAATGTATTTTGCACTGTTTAAGTCACAAATTTAACAAAATTTGAACGCCCTTCAAGTATGATTAATTTTGAGGCTCTTCGAATGGGTTAAAATTCGAGTTTGAAACATTGAAATCAGAGTGCCATTGAATCATTCTCAACACAAAAATACCTCATAATTAATTTATTATTTACAAATGATGTATTTTGATGAAATATAAAGTAAAACTCTTTTAATCCAAACTCGTTTTATGAACAAATCATTTTAATTGAGAACAATTTCCTTTTTCAAAATAAATAAAAATTTCAATTCAGGCAAATTCTTTACTTTTGTTAGCATTCAAATGTTTCTGGATCAATCGATAAATAACATTAACAATGGATAATTTGTGGGATTTTCAAGTGTAAAATTTTCGCTATCCATTGGTGATTTAAATATCTAAATTGCAGAGATTTGAAAGACATAAGGCCCAAACTGCCAAACAAGCTAACGTAGCTTTTTTAGTCAATAAGTAAAGTGTAAATTACCATGCTGAATTTACTCTAATCCTATATATCGTTACAATTTATCTGAAAGAAACGATTAAATACCGGGCTTTTTTCATTTACGCCTGTTTGCCGCCATAACTCACTATCGGTTATGCCATTCAGAAAATTTAGAACATTCAAATGAACTCTAAAAGTCAAAGTTTGATTTCCGAAAAATTACCTCAGATGACCATAAAGCTTTGATACAGCCTGTGTATCAATATGACTTATCCTGAAAATTAGAAATCGCTATAGTAGTTATATAACGTCCTCTTCGAGGACGACTTGGTTTTTCCAGGACAACTCTGTTTTTCCAGGACAGTCCGCTTCAAGGGCAAACAAACTATCCGTTTCCAGATCAATGATACCGTCATACGGTGTTAGTTTTTTTCCGAGAAAAAAATGAAACTTTTTTTAATGAAAATAAATAAACTTTTTTAATAGAAAAATCAATGAAAAAATGTATGAAAAAATGAAACTGAAAGCAATACAAAATTATAGCCCTCGGCTAGAGTCTCTTAATTCGAGCTCTCACACTCGATTCTCCACCCAATTGGTGTATCTTTCCTGAAATTCTTCAGGAGGGAAACCAAAGGCACGTACGCAGCGCCTATCAATATATTCAATGAATTGGTCATTCTAGGCTAATTCATTCTTTACCTCTGCCACCTCAGCCCTCAGCTCCCGGTTTCTGGTTTGAAGGCGCTGGTTTTGGACCAACAACCGCTCGATTCGGGCTTCCTGGTCCTCGTTTGATCGAATTTTTTCGATCGCCAACTCGATCGTTCTTCTAATGAAGGAGGGGACAGCAATCAGGGCTGACTCCAAATGAGTCAGTACCCTTCTAAGTTGAATTGATAGAGGTGATGATTGACTGAAAAGAGAAAAAAGGTTTTTATAAGGTCAAAAGTGAATAAAATTAAAAAAGTACTTACCCTCGAGTTGGTATGATTAATAAATTAAAGTCAATTTTAACAAAAAATAAATAAATAAACTAAATTAAACCAATTAAAGATGAGGATGAAGGCACGTTGATGGTGATGGAGACTAGAGTGGGATTGAAATCGAACTTTTTACCGATGTAAAGGGTAGAGTCTCGAGTTCGGGAACTCGAATTGAGAGATGCCAGTCGTGGCCTTTAATTTATATTAAATTCATTTTCATTTTTCATTTAATTTATTTTTTCGTTAAAAAAGTTTTCATTTTTTTCACGGTAAAAAACTAATACCGAATGACGGTATTCCCCTTGTCCCAGAGGCGGACTGTCCTGGAAGAGGACAGAAAATCTGTCCTGGAGAATCGAAGTGTCCTGGAAGAGGACTTTATAAGACTACTCGCTATGTTCACTGATGTTCACAGGTGGCTTTTTCAGCTTAAATTGCATCCTAAATAAACTTCATGGCTTCAGTTGCATAAATTGTTATATGCGTCCTCATGCATTTCAAACGTTTTTTCAGACTAACTTCAAACGAATTTCAAAAACTTAATATTACTTCGAAAAATGGATTTGAACAATGAGTTCAGTATAAAATTTTACATCTAAATTGTTATCGAAAAATTTCTTATTAGGTAATTCACCCTATTCTTTAGGCCTTTATCTTTTCAATTTTTTGTGTATTTGAAGGGGAATGTTATCAAAATAGAAAGCAATGATTCATGGATAGATTGCAGCAGACAGAATTGATATGTTTATCATGATAATTATGAGATTCAATTACTTTTCATGTTCTCCATTATTCTCGGTATCATTCAAAGAATAGGATAATGAAAATGTCAATTGTGCACTTGAAAGAAACAAAATTGAAGTATATGGAAACAAAGATAAGTTATTCACTGCCATCTGCTTATCCTGGAATCGATCAAGTGATGAATGTGATTGAGTGTGTGAATATATATTCATGAATGCTGATTGGGAATCTAGAGTTATGATTATAAAGAGAGATGGTAAAAGAGATAAAGAGTAAATATGTAAAATAGAAAAGAAAAGGATAGTATCATGCAATGGTGTAAAGGTTTTCGTTTACTTGCTTCATTGTTCTTCAACGTTTCAAGATATTCATGGAGAGACTCATTGAAATGGTTAAAATATTATGTAAACATGAAACTTTGTCAAGATTTGAGTTCATTTTTCCCTTTTTAGTCTGCATTCCATTTGGTTAATTCAATTATTTTTACTCTTTGATTAATATTTCATGAAATGATTTATTCCAAATGGAAATGACAAAGGCTAATTGAAGATGGATCAAGTTTTGCTAATTTAGTTTACATTCCAATCAACCAATCTGGAGCTGTTACTCTTTTCATTATTTCCCAACAAATCTCATCTTATCACGACTGTTTCAAATTAAACATCAGGCAACATCATTTACTTGAATCTACTCGGGCCATCACGGATACCTGAATAGAGAGAAAAAGAGAAAACGTTTTCTTTAGATTAATAGTAATCGAAGTGTTGAGACAAAAGGTGAAGGCTTAATTGATGAGTTGATGTTAAACTAATGACAGAAATCGATTCAAGCTAAATCATCAATTTACTAGTTGATTCATTAATGAATAAAAGTGTTCAAAAAATCCATTCAATTTGAATTTCCTTTTAATCAATTTTTTTTTGCATTTCCATTCCTTGCAGAAGCACTTCGCCGGTGTGATTTTTTTCTCAGCGTATTTTCATTAGAATGGCCTTCGGAAATTAATTGCGATCAATATCCAGACGATCCTGATCCTGACGTGTGTGTTGGTTATCGTGATAATCAGCGAGTTATTCGTAAAAATAAAGGTATAAAAAGTGAAATTTGATGGTTACTCATAAATTTTCTTAACCAGAACCTTTCAGACCTTTTCATTTCACTACTAACTTGTTTAAGCCTTTAACCTTGTTTTCTTTACCTGTCAAAATGAAAATTTCATTTACCCAAGTTAACATGAAATCCAATTTAATCAATTCTCTTGGGATTGGTAATGAAAATTTTGCCTGTTTCTTGAACTATCTTCATCAACTTTTTTTTCAGTCTTTTGTTTCCATTTGTTTCTCCCTATCAACCTTGAATTTTGTTTCTCCTTTGCTTTCCTTTGAAATCCTGTGAAGGTTTGCAGATGATTCCTTTTTGTGGTGATTCGTCTTCTGAACACCTTAATACATTTTATTATAGCTCAGTAATCTTCATCTATTTAAAGGGAAAAAAATTCTTTGACATCAATTTGAATTATAACTTGAACACTTTTTTACTCACAATAATTTAATTCACGTCAGCCTTTCCTTCCAATTCCTTTCAATTTATGATGTTGATATATTATCAATATTGTAATAATGTTTCTCGAACTGGTAAAAATCAAATTTATTTTGATTGTGTTACATCAGAATTCGCATCACATAACCAAGCCAATTTAAATGTAGTTGGATTTAGTCTTGAGTAGAAGGTCCATTTTGAGATATCCTTTTAAAAGAGCTTCTTAATGTACATAAAAGCAGTTTATGAATAATCAATGAGTAAACCAATTATAATTGTATTATTGGTGATAATTGATCTAATTAGTTTACTCTCTATTTCATTATTAAGTATGCAGCACTGAGGGATTCAGATGTGATGGCAATCGTTGTTTACCTCGAAGCTGGTTGTGTGATGGGTTCCTTGATTGTAAAGATGGTTCAGATGAGCGCAACTGCAGCTCATGTACGAATGACCAATTTCATTGTGGTAAAGGACGATGTATTGAAAAGAAAGACATTTGTGATGGAGTCCGTGATTGCCATGATAACCGAGATGAACGTCAATGTCTTCGCTTAAAACAATCCATGGGTCGAATGGGTTACGGTCGACTGGAAGCTTGGTCCGCGACTCATAATAACTGGAACACTGTTTGTGGTGAAGATTGGGATTCACAGTTTATGTCGATGAAGGCTTGTAAAATGTTGGGCTATCGTAAAGTAAATGAAACACGAATGCAAGATGAAACGTTTGAATCTCCAAAAGATAGAATGGGTCAACAGTTGACCAAGACAATGTTTTACAAGGGAAGGGAAAAGGGTTGTAGCAATGAAAGGAAAATATCAGTTTACCTAAAGTGTATAAATTTTGAATGTGGTAAATCGGCCATTTCCTATGTTGGTAATTTCCGTATAGTTGGTGGAACAGAATCCAGGCCAGGACAGTGGCCATGGTTAGCGGGTTTACATGGTGGACCAGCTGAGATATTTTTCTGTGGCGGGATTCTCATTTCTCAACGATGGATACTTTCAGCTGCCCATTGTATAGGTAACCAGACTGATGTAACTGGACTAAATGTTAAATTGGGTGAGTAAACTTGATTTTGAAAATTTGACCAAATAAATTTCATCTCAATGTTTAATTTTTGTCGATTAACAGGATTAACTAGGCGTACATCATCACCATTTTTTGTTCGACGTCAGAAGATTGCAGCAGTAATCAAACATCCAGGATTCAATTTAGCCAGCACTTATGGTAATGACATTGCTTTATTACTGTTGGAAGAATCGGTTGATTTCGACGAATTTTTGAGACCAGTTTGCTTACCAACTGGAAAGGAAAATCTTCTTCCCGATAAAAAGTGTACCGTGATTGGTTGGGGTAAGCCTAACCATGATGATGACTCTGATTATTTAAATGTGATCCATGAAGTGAATGTACCTTTGGTTAATCACTCTGTCTGTGCTCAATGGTACCAATTACAAGACATTACTATTGGTGACAAAATGCTCTGTGCAGGATATCCAGAAGGTAAAAAGGACGCCTGCCAAGGAGACTCTGGTGGACCTTTACTTTGTCGAAATTCCGATGATTCTTGGTATGTGGCCGGTATTGTTTCGTGGGGAATAAACTGTGCACAACCCAATTTACCAGGTAAATATTAATCACTAAAAAGACACCGACTTAAAATTAAAACATTGGAAAAGATTCGTTGTCAATTGTGCTACCATCTGTAGTCAAGTAACAAAACTTGTCAAATTCTTGCAGAAAACATTGGATACTAATTTAGATTCAAAACAATCGCAAACGAAATATTTTTTGAAGTTTAACTCTTATTATTTATATTTAATTTATATTGTCTTCCTTTTCCTCTCATATTTTTATAGGAATCTATACCAACGTTTACATGTACAGAGATTGGATCGAGCAAGTAACCGCAGAATACGGTCATCCATTAATGGAAAGTCAACAAGTTGATTGATTGAACCCAACGGAGCTCATCTAACTTCAATCTCACTTCTGATTTCGGATAAAAACACTTGTCAGATGGATAAAACTTGACGGCTTGTTACTGGAATCATGAAGACCAAACCAGAACTCTTCAATGGTGGTCAATCTTTATTTGGCAAATATAAATGTGAACAAGCTCATTCAATGGACTTCAAAATTATCAATTAAAGTTGTTGCTTATTCAGAAATATTATTGATTTGAGATTTTTTGTTTTCATTTACTTTCAAAAAATGCTAATTTTCTGTAATTTAGTAATTTTGATCTGCAACCTCTTAGACTATCTTGTTAATATTTCAATAATTAAAAGGCACAAATGAAAATTTGACCAGAAATTATTTTCAACTTACAGTTTTGAAAGCAGTTACAGCAGTTGTACTGTAGCGATAACTGTTAAACTAATGAAACTTGGCAAACATGTTGACCTGACAAGACTGGTCAGCTCAATGGAAATAGGAAAAGGTTGGTCAGGTTTCGCCATATCCACAATGGTCCGGGTTGTGTATTACATTTTTTTTTTGTTCATTTGCTTAGGTAACTATCGTAAAAAAATGTCAAGTGTCGTGTCCAGCATCGCTCGAATTCCAGTTTTGAATAATATTTTTTTCTTATTGTCACTCATTCTAAAATAAAAATCTAATTTTTAAACTTCAGGCTTCTGAATGCTGTAAAAACATTATAAAAAATTCAACTAATTTTGATGTTTAATTTTGGTGATTTTAATATTTTTTAATTTTCAATAACAGAGGGCAACCGAGAAGGTGTTGATTCATTAACTCTTTGGCTATCACAGTGTGTTGTTTAATGTCTCGACTGTTCTCTTAATGTTTACTCTCTGATTTCCACTCAAGTATGGAATTTCAATTTATTTTTATAAATGTTTTTATTTTCTTTAAATTGTGTTTAATTAATGTTGAATGTGATGATTTCGTTTCGCTTGATTTTAGTACAACGGAATTGACTCCTGAACAGGCTGAACAACAACTCGAAATGTTTATTGATTCAATCAATAATACGTTGAATGAGTACCGACAATTGATGGACATTCTTGAGTCAAGAGTATCTAAAAAAGACAAAGACATTGTAATTGAATCATATCAAAACTATAAATCGATAGAGATTTCTGAAAATTCAAATTATTTGGTGTTGCAAGAAAAATCTCAAAATATTGAGGACATGCTGAGTCTTTCGTCGGAAAATGGCGACTGGAATTTTAATCAAATTTTTGAATATGAAAATCAAACGAAGTCATTGCTGGAAGATATCGGAGTTTATCGGAATCTTGTTGACCATCAGGCTGTTTGGATGAATAGAAGTGAGTCTATATATGGATCTTGCTGTGTAATGGCCAATCTATCAATTGAAACTGGACTCCCAATAGTTGTTGACGATTTAATCATTAAGAAGGACAGTGATGATGATTATCTTGATGGAGATATTACTTGGGGCTTCATTAGCTTGGACGATGTTGACAGAGACGTTTCTGGTGTTGTGACATTTGACCAAAATATTCGCGCTAATACGTTGGAATCACCTTCAATAGATTTGAGTAATGCTTTTTTACTGGATCATGAACCCATGATTATTCGTGGAAACATTAGTATCAACAAGTTGGAAATGGATGTTGTATCAATCAACTATAGCAGACCTACGGAATACAACTTGATGTCAGTTGTACCAATCAATGGACCTTCACCATCTACTTTGAGTAATCTTGATTTTGATCAAGTTAAAGTCACTGATATCAAAGACATGGTTGTTAGCAATATCAACTTGGCTCATCTTATGGACACAAAAACGAACCAAACAATAAATTCAACCGTTTCAGTGAAAAAGGTCGAGTTGGATGGACCAAGTTTGTCAGCTGATGATGAATTTGTTCAGAAATTGGTTGACAGACTTGTTGAATTTGTCAACAAAACTGATACCGTGAAATACAATAAAATAGTAATTGATTCAATGAATGTAACAAATTTTTACACGGAAGCCTGGGATGAGTGGATATCTTTAAACACAAGTGAAACTATCAGTTTTGATGACCTGAAAATCAATGGATACGTGAATTTCCCCGAAACAATCAATGATTTTAGATGGGACAATTTGGTTTTTGCTGAGAATACAAATAATATGGAAGAAATTGAATCCGCCGTTGTATTTGAAGATGAAATAGCAATACCAGAGGGGTTAGCTTATGATTTGTTCAAGAAAAATTTAACTCCTACCAATTGGGTT
Organism: Tetranychus urticae; assembly: GCF_039701765.1. NCBI lineage: Eukaryota > Metazoa > Arthropoda > Arachnida > Trombidiformes > Tetranychidae > Tetranychus > Tetranychus urticae. The sequence goes on from NC_142959.1 coordinate 3,987,749, forward strand.
GTTCATGGTGACTTGAATATTACCCAAGAACTTAATAACCGTCTTTGGGATGGATTATTAGAAAATTTAATCGCACTTGACGGTAGTATTGAGGAGCTTGAATTTGAGGAATCTGTGTCAGTAAAGAACTGTGATTTCAAGCTGGTCAATGGAATTGAAACTGTAAATTTAGCAACATATGGAAACATCAGCTATCCATTGACATTCGATGATTTAGAAAGCGATGAACTAACACTTGATGGTTGGAATATGACTTCGTGTTTGACAAGAAATTGTTTATACGAGAATTCAACGGAAAATTATCCAATTGATACTTTAAACATCATTTCATTACAATTAAATGGAACCATTAATGACATTGATCCAACGCACCTTTTAATCAATGGTAGCGATCAAGACTTTAAATCACTCAATGGTTCTCTATCAATATCATCAAATATTAGTTTTGAATTAATTGAGATTGCATCAGCAAATATAGATGTAAAACAACTTAATGGATTTGAATTGGATCGCTTACTACGAGATGGCCCAGAACGGTGGCCAAAGACTTTGATTCTTGCAGACTGCAATATAACTAATCTAGGAATTCCTCGGCTTAACAAATTTGTTGAATCTGCCCTGCTAAATAAACATGATCAAGAATTCCACGTTCCCATCAACTTCAGAGGTAATGTTACTTTTGACGGCGATGTTAAGTATTTAGGATATGGATCAAGTTTACGGATAAACTATGATACGGGAAGTGTTCTGAGCTGGTCAAACCTTAAAATTATTGGAAATATAACTGTATACCAAAATGTTTATGACATGTCAGCTGACACTGTAAATATATCTCAAGGATTAAAAGCTGAAAAATTGATTGTGAAAAATAAGATTAATTCGAGCAAAGGAATCATTTATGAAAATTCAACTTGGAATGTACATCGAAACCCATCCAACCAATATGTGCAATCGATTTCTGTAGTTGATGAGTTTATTATTGATGGTAATCTGGAAGTGAATGATCAACAAGCCGTACCCTGGTTAAGCCACAACTCTTACAATGGATTAGAATTTTATTCTGAAGTGGAATTTAAAAATTTAACATTGAAAATCTCAGGCAACTGTTCATATAACCAACTGAAGAGTGAAAATGGAAAGGAAATCAAGTTAGATGAAATAATAGATAAATCAGCTGATCCATTGGACATTACATTGTTTGAAAATGTAACATTTGATGGAGAGGTTTCAATTAGAGGAAATGTTACCTCTGATAATAACTTAAATATCTCAATTTTCCCTTACGACAATTACAATTTTAACCTGAGCAACTCGACATCAGCAACATTTACAGATGAAGTCATGATTATTGGAGATCTGAATTGAATATCTTACCAATGGCCAATGGATTCTTTGATTGCTCACAATTTACACTTATTAAGTCTCTGTGATTCCAAAAGGTATCGACATCATTTACTTGGCATATCAGTCGATAGATGACCTTGCATTCCATGGTATTCACCTACTCGGCGCATGTAAACATTTGTTTCAGTTTTTTTCTATAAAATCAAGTGGATAATATTCAGAATGGGATGAGATAAAGTGACGTAAGAAAAAAAGAAAGAGAATAAAGGCGGAGATTGGAGGCAAAGAGGAAAAATGAAGGATAATTTAGATTGACATCGTTCATGATCTTGGCCTGACTATGACTTTACCCAGGATGAACATTATTCAGCAAATAGATCTCCATGTTATTTGTTAATATTATATTTACTTGAAACTATTATTATATATTGTTGACGCTGGTTTTGCTTTTGTATACAAACACTTTTCAAATTAGCAACTTTTATCATTTCATCAACTTTTGTTTCCCTCCATGGATTTAAACTGTGACTCTATGGACAATTGGAAAAGTGTTAATTATCTCTATTGAAATTTGATCAACAGTTGATCCTCAACTAATTACAATCGAAACAGAGTTTGCAACTCTCTTCATTTGAATCAAAAACTTTCGATTCTCTGTTTTTCCCTTCATTACATTGAGACATGTAAACTTTGATAACTACTCAACTTTACACCTGTGTTGAAGCAAATAGTATCACATCAGTAAATTAACACTTCCCTTTCCGGATTTCCTCATTAATTAACCCAAGTGTAATTACTTATATAAACTTTTCACACTCTAAAAATAAACAACTAACTTCTTAAGTCTTCATCTATTTTTTTTCTCAGTCTCTTCACCTTTTCGTCTCAGTTTCATCAACTTTTGACAGTGACTTTGACTGACATTAACCAAGTAAAAATTTACAAAGTTCAACTTTTAACTTGTGTTCATCGAGAATTGCTCAAGCTTTTGCACAATCTTCTGATTCTCATGATTATGTTTGTGTCTAGTTTCGCAAGCCTTTGATTCGCCAACCCTGAAAATGGATTAAACGTTTTTACCTTTCAATCGATGACTAGTTTCAATCTGCAGTTAAAAGCACAATTTTTTGGACTCAACACTTCACCATCATTAGAAGTATTACAAACTTGTAAATTGATCTCAGTTAAGTATTGTAAAAACTGTTAACTTACACCTTTCTCTACCTTGTTGCATGTATTTTTCATTGTTACATTGATTCTTTTCCTATTGTATTGTTCTTGAAATAATACTTGAAAAGATTGAATTGAAACAATCATTTTATTCCCAAGTATCATCAACACATCATCATCATTAATTTTTACACCTATTTGCTGATGACGGTGTTTGAATAGACAGATAAATGGTACAAGAAAAAGAAAAAAGTTTCAAGATTAAATCAAAATTTGTTTTCTCTCCATGGTTACTTTTTTTTTGATAAACAATTTCAAAGTAAATTGTTCATCATTTGTTGTTGTTGTTTCATTCTCATTCCTTTTTCCATCTTATCAACACACATTTCAAGATTCTTGAATGATCATGATTTAGTGAAAAGATTTATTGGACCATAAGTTTGATCATTGGCATTACCATTCAACAAAACAAATCAAAACAATAACTAGTGGGAAAAAAATCCAGTAAAAACTAATGATAACAGTAAATATCCCCACCCAGGTAGACACATAAAATGATACAATTATATTAACTATACAAAAGGAAATAATGATGAGAAGGATGATGGTGGCGATGATAAAAGATAGAGAAATGTTTTGGAAGTATTTTCATTTTTTTAGCAACATAATGGAAGCTTCATAATGTAAACTGTTCCCAATTGTTCCACAATGAAGAATTGTTCATGATGACTGTATTTTAGGCTTTCACTTGTTTCCATCTCTCTTGATTGTTTGTGCAGTGAGTCTCAAACCAACGAAACTATCACAATTAATTGTCTTTCCCTATTAATATAACAATAACATTGAGATAACTTTTTTTTATGAGCAAATTGAAAAAAAAACTGAAGGGAAAAGTGAAAATGATCGCTTCAGGAGGGCTTTACTGAAAATTTGGCTTTAAATTGAGATAAAGTCGCTTCTTCCTTACAGTAAAATGAGTTGCCATCCTTAAAGTTTGATAATTATCATTGTAAGTTCTACTGAAGAGAATGTCTGTAAATTCATGCCAAACAAGACTGAGCCAGATCCTTCAAGTCGAGCAATTTTTCCTGGTAAAAACGCTGAAAACAAAAGCAGACACAAAATGAGTTTCATACAATATTGCTTGGTAAATTTACTCACCGTTGTCAATAAAATTCTTCACAGAATAATTGTCTAAATTAACAACATGAACAATAAAATTTCAATCATAATTGAGCAAACATTTGCTTTATTCAACCAAAGATTTTTTCAAAAGCAGCTTCACAAATGAAACACATTTCTATGAAAGAACCACATTTGTAAAACATATTAAACTTTATAAGAAACAACATTTTCAGGTTGACAGAAAGTAGAACAATAAAATTATGAAATTGTCAAAAATTGCAAATAATTACATTAAAATACAATAAGACTTTGAAATTAGCAGGACAATTCTAATTGTAAAAACATTTCAAAAAATAATTTTTAAAAAAGGATCGGATCAACATTAAAAGATCTCGATCCCAGTACTATCATCAAAACCGGTAAAAGTGATTGGTTAAGTTTAAATCTGAAATTTTTGACGCCACATTGTCTAGACTTGATGGCGGGTTGAAAATCTTCCTTTACTTTCATTTAAAAAATGAATTTGTCTCACATTTTATTTTTGAACTTCAAGTGAATCACTTGAAGTGATTATTCAACTGTTCTTTGAGTGAAATGGAAAATCGTTCAATCTTAAATTTCAAGTTATAATCCTAATTTATCATTAGTCTGTCACCAAATTCAAATTCAAAGGTAAGCCTTTTCAGTTTTTATGTCATTCAATGTTCAACTTGCAAGTTGTACCATTAGATTCTTGTTTGGTTCATCTTCTGGTCAATCAGTTTGACTTGTAACTTATTGAAATCAAAAAATAATCAATAAATCAAAGAAAATACTGTATAGCTATGATGATTGTTAAATAATTGATCACAATTTACCTTTTCTATCCTCCTGTCAAACTGTCAATTTTGCTCTGCTTGTAACTAAATTAACTCAACTTTACCCTCTATCTTTATCCCTGTTTACTCCCTTTTAGTTGCTTTACCGTTAATTCAAACGCTTTTTGATCTTTGAAGTGGTAAAGTTTTACTGAGAATCAGTAAAGAATCGATTTATCTAACATTTTGACTTTAATAGATCCATATTTTGTTTGTGTGAGGAAGAAAGAAGTTGAATAAAATAGGTTTTCTGATGAGGAAGAAAAGATAGATGGATAGATGAGAATATAGTCCATCAGAATGAAATATTTTATCTGAAAAGTGGATGACGATGATGATAATGATGATTAAGAAACTCCTAGCTGTTCTCTAGAGTCTTGCACTTTTTGATAACCTTTGAAAGCCAACACTTTCTGCAAAAATTAAGTTACATCCAATGAAATACTTATCTGTAGCTCTATTCTCCTTCCATCGCTTTCTATTCATTCTCTGAAGAGGAAATAATTAGACATGACGAAGTACCAAAAATTATGTCAGTTTAATATATTCTTTCACTTGTTAACAAGCAATCAAACAAACAACAAAACCGACAAGTCAAAGTGTGATGAAAACTGATGATGCGGTTGAAAAAAAAATACTAAACTCTTTTTTTCTTTCACCAGATTGAAACATCAATTGGTCATTATAACCATCGATTGGACTGTATCTATTTTTTTGTCAATCTTTTTTTGGACACTTTGTATTGCACCTTGACCACCATCCAACCCATGCCAAAAAAAAGCTTGTGATCCTAACCCAAGAACAATTTCACCTGTTAATTTTAATCATTTATTCATCCTGAATGCATATTTGCACATGATTGGCTCGTTTATGATCCTGTCCCACCTCATCAATCAACCATGTTTATTGTTAACTCTTGCTCTCTATCCTTTTGACAGTATTCACTTCTAATCATTTCAATAACAAGTTAATGTACTTGCATCAACATCAAGTGTCATGATATTGATTTCCCTTCGAGGATAGTAAAGAGCGAGATTCAGATGCTTGATGATGTCCATGTTTTTATTTATCTTTCAATTTGCATTTGATTTTAACAACTTGAGACATTAATTATTGACAATCGGACCAACTCTCAACTTTTGTTTCCAAGATTAACCATTCCTATTGGCGTCATCATCGTTCACCAGTGAATAAAGTTACATCCAAATGCATGATTATGTTTCAAGCCATAGAGGAACCATTAACAGTTTATCTTCAGTCATTCAATGACCCTCATCTTCATCCTGATCATCATGGTCCATTGAAAAAAATTGCCTGGATAAAGTTCACAGTCGTAACAATAATCTCAATGATAATGCCAATGATGATGAAAATGATTTTCTCCAGGTTCATCTTTTGCTCTCCCATTCATCCCATGAAAGTTTTGGCAACATTTCCATTGACAAGATGGTTAACAATAAAAAACAAATATGTTATTGTCTCTACGAACAATGATTAACTCTTAAGGAAGGGAGAAAAAATGAAGTTAATCTTCCCTCAGGATAAGGAAGTTTCATTATGATGTACAAACACTCGATAATAATGATAACAACATCATAATTGATGATCTAACTACAAGCTTGATTACCAATCATTGACTTAATTTCATCGTCCCACTTCTGGCCATCATAAATAAACTTTTCTCTGTACCCAAAAACATGGCTGACTGGTTGACCAGTTCAATTTGGTTGATGTTGCTCGATATTAACCTCTGATGATCAAGGATTGGCTCTTTTTTTCTGGAAACCAAGCAATTTGTTACAATTGACAATAAGAAGGGTTGACAGTTGAAAAAAAGTATAAATATTTCAACAGCAAATCTCATTTAATTCATTACCTGATTTTCAAGCAAAAGTATGGATCCAGATTTAATCGAGTTATTGAATTTAACAAACGAGGTTAAATTTGTAAAGGTTGACATTAATGAAGTTATCGAAATTGAAGAGACAAAACTTGTCTATTTTAATAACTTAATGATCAAAATTGTGCAAAGCTTCCAAAGGCTCTAGTTAAATCATTCAATTAAGATGATACCACAAATTAAATTAAATCACGAGTGAAAAGATTCTCAGCATTTCAAGTCAACTGAAAGCAGCAGCAGCAGAAAAAAGCAAACATTTTTGCTTTTTCACACCCAATTGTTTGCCTTTTAACTCAATCATCATCCTCATCGTCTCCATCTTGTCAACTTCAGTTATGAATTAAATTGAACTTTTTTCACTTCCAGTTCCCCAGTAAAGAGGTGAAAAAAAACAGAGTCTCGACAAATTAAGACAAGTCAACAACAAAAGGTATTAAAAGGTGAAGAGGAAAAGAAAAATGCAAAGATAATTGATGAAAAATAATGAACCCGGGTGAAAAGAGTTAAAACTTCATGTGTCAAACGATGAAATTGAGTAAAATAATGAACAACTAAATGGAATTAAAATGGAAAAGATTTAAAGGAGAGAGAAAAATGTAAACCAAGTCAAAGCCAAGAAGAAAAGAGTTGAAATAATTTTACGATTCCACAAATGAATAACACTGGATGCCCTGAAGGAGATAACTGGATATCATTTGTATACACATTTTAGAGTCACAATCTTTTTCCATGTTCAACTTTATTCATAGAAAATTTTACTTGGTTTAACCCTGATCATTATCCTGATGAAATGAATGCCATATGAAGCGTATAATCGCTTAAAACAACCACCTTTTGAAAACTTATTTCCCTGCCAATGAACAAAAACACCATTATAAGGAAACTCAGCTTTTTCCCCTTTACTCAACCATTAGAGTTGTTTTTTTTTGTTCATTCCTGTTTATTTGTATTGTGATGTGCCTTTTTTTGCTCTGCCTCGTCTTGCCCCTTCCATTGTTGAATCGGTTTCAATTTTATCTGTAATTCTGATCATTCTCTTGGAAGGGAATGTTACTATTTCTCTGTTTTTCCCTCTACTTTTTTCTCTCATGCTTTTTGCATGAAAATTGTTACAAAAAGCTGAGCTTGATACAGAGTAGAAATTTAATTTACACAATTTACTCCTTTTTTCTCGTCATTTTTGTTAACATTTTGTTTACAATTTTTTTTCATCAACTCTTTATACAGACTAATGTTAACCTCTTTAAATAAATTATCCGGCTAATTAGTGATAAATGTTTGTCTCTGAACAAGTCTAATTACTTGATTAACCTTTCAACTTATATGAATAATGAATGGTATCAATTAATATTTCACGTCAACATTGAAATTTCAATTTTCGGTTTGAATTCTTTTCTCGTTTCTTTCAACTTTACTCGGTAATCTGGTTTAATTGTTTATCGACAATTAAGGTTGAAACAATGGTAAACCACAATCAATCAACCTTTTTAACCATTAACTGAAGCTAAATCTGTTGATACAATTTACTTGCTCTTTGAATCAACTTTGAAACATGTGTTTACCTTTCATAGCCTGAAAGCAGATTCAATGAATCCTCTGAGAAATGATGATGATGAGAAGAATGAAAAGAATGAAATAATTGGTGGAAAAAGAAGAAGAAGGAAAAAAATGTTCGTCAAAAGAGAAAAAAGAACGCATTTTTTTGTTCTAAAGCAAAAAGTAAACGATTAAATTGACCATCAATTGTGGTCAGTTTTGTATTTCCTTGAGTTTGCAATTCTCATCTAATTGATTCATGAATGAAAAGGAATCATGAAATGAGTGAAAAGCAAAACTCGAGTCCATCAAAATCAATTGCCAATTGTTTCTCTTTACTTTTATCATTATCATGGTTCTCATGGAACGATATCAATGGAAAAAAAAGTAACAAATGTTTTATTCGATATTCATTTTTCCTCTTCTCTTCATCACTTCTTGTTTTCCTCTTTTCTCATCATTCTTGAAATTGATTGATTCCTGAATGATTCAATTGCTTGATGTAAAGTAAAACTAAACTCACATCATGATTGGCCAATAACCATGAACAAGAAAATATTGAAATCGAAGTGATTTACAATGAATAAGATGGTGGAAGGAGAAGAAGCAAAAACTCTAAAAATGATGATAATTTTGAGTAACAAATGAAACTTTTTTTTGTATCCAAATGTTTAGTGAATGTTTTTATCCAATCATTACTTTGACCTTTTCTTGATTACCAATGTCTTTTAGTTCAAAGTTGACTTTTATAATAAATTGTTTCTCTTTTTCCGTTTAGATTTGCCTTTTCTCGAGTCTTCATGTAATCACATTAAGTTGCTGATTCAATTGGACTAGGGAAACTGAAGAGAGTCAAAACCTTGACCTTAACTACTGGCCATCATTGATACTAGACTGACTTCAAGGATACTTTCATTTTCATAAACTGGGTGAGTTTCAGTAGTCTGGAATCGAGAAGAAAGATTTAACTTGATGAAAGACTGAAGTAAAAATCAATTCAACTAGCAAAGTAGTCAAAGTTATTCAACAAATTTCTTGAGTTATTACAAATTGCTCTCATCAACTGAATTTTCCAGAGTTTTTCAGTGTTTTGATAAAAAGAATGATTTATCAAATATAAAAATGAATCTCATTGAATGCAGAAACTAGTCAATCACTTTGAATCAAATTGTTTCTCACAATCGGATTGATCGATTCAATCTTTGCTTATCAAAATTTTTCCAAATGTAAATCCAAAAATGTTTCGACTTTCGATTTTAAAGAAACTTGATCAAACTTTTACTCTTGAGCTTGCAGCTTGATCCAAGTTGGGAAGACATTTTGTGGAAATGAAAACGATGCAGTTTTTGCTCATTAAATTATCAAACTTCCAGGAACAATTTCTTTCTTTAGTCAAAATGAATATTTCCATTCTTAGCTCGATTCCTGTTTCAACTGATGAATGTTGATCAATGAATATTTTCATTCTCTTTTCAACTCTTGCTTCTTTTTCATTTCAATTCTTTCCTCACCAACCTCAATCAATCTAATCTTATTCTATTGGAATGAATGAATGTTCATAAATTAAATGCTCCTAATGATTGGTTAAGATGATCATCAACATTTGAAACCATCAATAACCACTTTTCTTTCCCTTATTATTGTTCATATTATCACAGTTAACACCATCATAATCTCATTTTCACCCCATTTTCACCTCATTATCTTTTTCTTTTCATTTTCTCATATCAATAACATAATGGATACTTAAAGGTCAAACAAACTGTATCAACAATCATTTTACTCTTTGCCTGGACAATCAACTAAAAATACAAAACAAAACAAGTGGACAACCGAACACCATTAAGAATGTATTGAAAATAATTTGCTTTCAAAGAGAAACGGAAAGAGAAAAGTTTACTTTTTTTCTTTATTCCAAGTGATTAATTACATAAATTGAAAAGGAAACGAAAAACAATTCAACAATTCACTTGAAACTTTTCCTCATTACCTGTTCATCGCCACAATTCCAGCACAATGTCAGTTTTTATTCAGTTTCTTCACTTGACCACACTTCTTCCAGGTAAGTCACTCTTATGAATCAAAATAATTGAAAACTATTGCAAACTATTTGAGTTGACATGAAAAATGGAGATTTTTTTCTCTCTCTATTGAGTGGCTAGTTGAGTCAGTTTATGAGATAATCATGAAGATTTTGAACATTATCATGTAATGAATTGAACAAAGCTAATTGCTAGTTACAGTGGAATGTAATTAAAGAGTTAAATGTCTACTTTTGTCCACTCTTTTCCTCTTTTGGATACAAGTTCATCTTTAAAATTCGAGGTTAAATTCAATTTAACAGAATGACAGAAAGGGTTACTCTACAATTAGCAATCCTTTTCCGATGACAGAATGATGACGTTAAAAGTGTAAAAAATTAATGACAGCCATTTATGAGTCGAGAACATTACAGATGAATGGAAATCGTTATTCAAAAATTACAATTTAACTAATATTTACGAGACTTTTATCTCTTCTTAATCTTGACTTTCCTTAATGTTGAACATAAATTTCAAGTGAACATAAACTGATCTTTCCACCTTAACACAGTCCAACTCAGTGCAACCTTATCACTTATTTTCAAACAGTCACTCATTCCAGCAAAATCACGTAGCAAAGTAAAATCGTTTTTCCAATTTTATCGTCTTTCAAGTGTCTCAAAGTCCTTCAAGAGCAACCTTTAAACAAAAGATGACTTTTGTCACAAAAAAAACATTTCAACTTATCTTTTTGAAAACGCTTGTCCATTCAATTTAGCCAAACCTAGCCTACATCTTATTGTCCAAGCTCGCTCAATTTTACCTTTACTTTGTCATTAGAAGCACAATTTTTTTGCTCGAAACTAATCAATCTTGAATAACTTTTACTTTCTCCTGTCAAACATTTATTTTTTCAAGTTTCAAATGTAAAATAATGAATTGATAAATTACTGGGAAGGTCAATGGAATGATAAAAAACTGGGAGTTTTACCTCCCAAATTATCTGATGATAAAATTAACATGAACAAGAATCTCGATGGGAACTCAAATCCATGTTGATAAATGATAATGGAAATAATGTCCCAGCATTTATCAATCGATTGTTCAACTCTTTATATTAGATTAGCCTCATTTTATTCACAGAATGGACGAGAAGATAAAAAAAGTGAATGAGAATATTTTGCCAAATTTTCCTTATCCAACAATCTCAACATTCATCATGAAATGTTTTTGATTAAATTGCATTTCTTTCCCATCAAAGGTGTTCTCAGTGTTTCCGGCAACTGGGAGGAATGGTGGACTTATGACGGAATTTCAGGTAAAATTTTGATTCCCTTTTAAATCTCTTCATTTCTCTGTTCAACTCACAGTCATTGACTGATAATTGAGTTTTGTTAAAGTTTAATTTCATGATGAATTGCCTGGGAACATCATAAGTGGTCTCAATCAATTTGAACCAATTTTTTGTTCTTTACTTCACTTTGCTCAATTGTTTGGTTCGAAAAAGTTTTCCCTTTCTTCCTCTTGACCAGAACAATCCATTAGTCGGAGAGTTAATAATTGATTCATCTGATTATTCATTTATAAACTTTTCGAATCACAATCAGAATTTTTTTCTTTGCTCGTTCATCACTTTAATCTAGATTTGATTGATTTGCAATTTCTGATTATCAATTGGTTCCATTGCTTTTCAGGTCCGGATTTTTGGGGCTTACTCAATCCAGAGTGGAGTTTGTGTAACAAAGGGAAACGACAATCACCAATAGACATTAAACCAAATCACCTTTTGTACGATCCATTTTTAAGGCCAATCCATATTGACGATCAAAAGGTTAGACTAATGATTTAAAGCAATTGGAATCAAAATGTTTCCTTTTGCCATTTGAAACAATTTTACAGACTAAATCATTTTCAACTTTTAAGCTTTGATGAAACTCTTGAGATAATTGTGATGAAAAATAATGAAGAGAGTTGAAGAAATGAAAAGTTCAGGAGAAGCAAGAAAAATGTTGAAAAGTTTAGTGTTGTGTTGTTATTATTGACTTATTAGCTTTAGATTGTTGATCATACATCAATTGTGATCTGGTTTTGTCAGACAAACTATTATTAATAGTTAACATGATGTTTTCATAAACTTCAATTAGATTTTATCAAAAAGAAGGAAAAGAAAATTCTGTTGAAATGAATCAGAGAGAAACGAGAGTTTGGTAGAAAGTAAAAGGAAAAGAAATGACAAATTGTATTGAATATCATGTTAAGCTTATTAGCGGCTCAGCATTTAATCCCTTTTCTTAATCACTGCTCTATTTACCTCAATAACATTTACTCGAATTAAACCTTAATTTGACTTCTATTCTTTACCATTTTCACCTAAAAATTTTCATTTTTCATTTGTATCGAAAGGTCAGTTCCATTTTGGCAAAAGTTTTTGATCAAAAAGGCATTTTTGGTATAGCTCGATGCTTGCAATATGAAGTGAAAATTTAATGCTTCATTAGCTTTATCCTCTATTCAAGCTTGACTCATTTTTAATTCAACACTTGTTATTGATTCGTCTTTGGCTTTTCTTTATCCAGATTTCAGGTATTCTGGAGAATAATGGACATTCCATTGTTTTTCGAACAACTCAGTCAGATAAACATCGATTAACAGACTCTTCAAGAATATTTAATGAAGTTGATCCTGTTCGAGGGACACCGATAAACATAAGCTCAGGTCCATTGTCATATTCATATAGCTTTGATTCTTTGTACATTCACTTTGGTCGCACAGACTCTCATGGGTCTGAACATCGGATAGATGGAACTCCATTTCCAGCTGAGGTGAATATAAATTTGTTGAATCTCGAATTGTTTTTAAAATTTTTGTTCTAATTTCATTTTCACAATAGCTTCAAATAATTGGTTATAATTCAGATCTTTATCGCAATTCCAGTGAGGCTTCCAGAAAAACTAGTGGACTCGTTGGAGTTGCAGTTCTTATTCAGGTAAGATATGCGATCAAAATTTCATTCACAATGAAATTCCAATGCAATGCTGTACATTCAACCAACCCATTATTCCAATATTTCAATTTGATAATTGATATTTGATAATAGTTCCCAGGAAGTTAGGAAAATTGTACAAAATTAAGCAGGTCAGGCTATACAAAATCAAACAAAAACTCACCAAGAGTAATGAACCAGAGCAGAGTAAAGACCAATGAAAGAGTCAACAGGCCACGAACGCTCCAGTTCTAATGGTTACATTTCTTCACAAGCAATATCCGAGACACGACTCTGAAAAACTTGAGATGAATTCAGCGCACTATTTGCTTAAAATGCATAGTACTGGGTACATGTGTATCCAAATTCTGCCACGTATTCAGCACTTTTCCTTTGCTTTCGAAATCAAATTTCTAGAGTGAAAACTTCCGTTTCCGAAAAACATCCATCTTTTAAGGGCCAGAGTTTCTTGGGTTGGGTCTCGGGTTCAGCCGTAATAAAACTAAAAATTGAGATGAAAGTGATGCAGATTACTTCAGAGCCTTTCACTTTATACTTATGAGATCTATTAAAATAAACACCCTACACCCATTTAGTACATTTAATCTGAATCACGAAGTGTAATCCAAACTGTAAATGCACTCTGCTAATCAGAAAGAGTTCCCTTTTATACTCATTGGTTTATTTATTTAATGAGTATCTGTCTTGTTAACTTTGAAAAAACTCCACGACATGTATTAATAACAACTTCAACTTCATAAAAATCATACAAATCTTTTGAGAAAAGCGCCGAAATCGAAAAGGTGGCAGCTAATTCCAACATAATGGCCTTCGAATGAAGGGATGAATGTAATGATAGCTACAAGTGAAGTCTCGATATCGATTTTACATGTCATGGGGTTTCAGATAATTTCTTACTCATTTGCAAGTTCGTTAATTTGTGAAACAAATTTTGATTCTTAGCGGCAAAATTATGTTTTTCAGTGATTAGGGAAAATTAGTTATTAATGTAGTTCAAATATGCCATAAAATTTCTATTGAAGTTATTCATTTTATTCTGTGATGATTTTTTTCCAATTATTTCAATAATTTATTCATCATCAACTGAATCAAGGTTGCCTCTGCCCTCTACCGACATTTAAATTTCCGCTTTTATCATGGTTGAATGTTATTCATTTGTTTGTTTCATCTGCTTTACAGTAAATTCAACATTATCAGAGCATAAATTATTTCTGTTTTTTTCTCAAAGGAGGATGTCAAATTAAATACGTCTGAAAAAAGTTCTGCCAATAATTCGGTAATTTATTCGAAAAATATTCTTATCCAACATACCGGCTAACCAAATCTTTAAAATGTCATAGTCACTTTATTTTCACATTCAACCAATTCTAATGGCTAATTAAAATGGTGTAAAAACACTAGCATTAAATAATATAATATTAATATAATTAATAATCTGTTAAACTGTTAGTCAAGTCAAATCCCGAAATAAATACTTGATTGCAAATGGATTTTGACACGAACAGCGAATAAGCTTGCACAGTCACAAACAAAAAATCAGTTTACAATTACGCTAATGAGTCATTTATACATAATAGTACTCCAATCTACTTCCTTAATAGTAGCCATACAATGATAATTACTGATTACAAATTGAAACAAATTGACCACTCAACTTTTAAAGATGAAGATTGTTTCAATTGTAAAACTATCTCATTTAGATAGACAATAGAGAAATTGAAAATAAATGAAAACCACTTCAACTATTAATTGGAGTTTTTTTCATTTCGAAACAAACATTTATTCACCTAATGAAAAAATTATCATAAATCATGATATTATCATGATAAATGTATTGTATCTGCTCTTTATAACACACTGCTCATTTATCCCTGATGATGACCATAAATAACAGAGTCAACCAATCATTTCTAATTATATCAAATTTTGATTTCGAGCCTGATTTCATCTAGTAAAATAGCCTCAATCAACTGATTAAAAACTTTGATTTACTGATAAATTTTTCCAGAATATCTTTCATGAAGCACAACTGCAAGACTTCAACATTTCCGCAAAATCAAAATTGACGTTTCCATTGAAAATCTAAATTCTGATAACTCATTGAAATGGCATATTTTCCAATCAAATATTAATAATATCGACACACAAATTTCAAGATCATCAGACATTATCAGATGAGGTCAACATGAAGTTATTTTAAGACATTTACAAGATTAATGGTTCTTTGATTGTCCAATCAATCGATCAAGATTATCCTTTGCAAAGTCCATCTAATGATCTTGCCATTCACAAAATGATTGTTGGAGTAATTTTTCTGAAGGAAATTTTCAAAAATGCATTTCGCTATCGTATCAGCCAATCAAAATGACTAACCTGTAACCATCAAATTGAGCCAATGAACCATTAATTATCTTTACTTCATTCATTGCAGATTGGTGATAATCCAAACCTCGAGCTTCGTCATTTAACCAGCATGGCTCATTTGATTAGATTCAAAGGTATGTTCACTTTCATCCTTATCTTTACACCAACAACAAAGTTTTCCCCATTAAAGGTTAATTTCATTGAAATTATTTGATTAAAAATGATTAAATCAAATAATGTTATGGAAAAGTTGAAACCAGAAAATTGTGCAGTAATCAGCTCAATGTTCATTTCTTGATCTTACTTTCAGATTATTTCTTATTTTCCATTAAATTACCTTCATCATGTTCAGTGGTTATTTTATCGGAAATGTTTATTCATCATTATAATCAATTTACATGAGAAAACAAATGAAAACAAGAAACATTCATAAGCTTCAATTGATAAGTAAACAGTATTTTCATGGTAAATTTTGCATCTCAAATTGAATAGCAATATGTTTCTAAGTTGAACAAAAGGTAATCACAATTTTAACTCAATTTAACCACAAACATTCAACACTTGAATTGTTCAACTCTAATTATTAAAAATGTTTCCAATTTCAATCTCATCAATTATCACTCTTTTTTTCACGATATTAATTTTTCCACCTTTACTGAGCATCTTTTTTTATGATGAAAAAATGTTTAGTTTTTGTTTTTCAAAACAAATTGTTTTCCTAACCGTTTTCCGCTTACTCATGATGAATCTATTTTTTCAGCTCTTATCTATTCAAGTTTTCTGTATAAACATTTGAATTGAAAGTTATCCAATGATTGCTGTAGTTCAGCTGGTGTTAAACTCGAGTTTTACTCTTGTTTTTCACCACTTTGCTTGATAATATGCTTTGTGAATATTTATTGATATAAAGTGTAACATGATGGAAACATGAATAGGAAAAGATTGTTTAGTTTTTTCACTTATCCAAAAAAAACTGTAAACTATTCAACTTATCAAGTTTTGTCTTTGCTGGCTTATTTGAGCTTCAATCTTTCGTGTAGTTCATTGATTGAGGAAACAAAACTTTGATTGTAAAGTTATTTATTGTTTGAGCCATTTTGCCCTTTCATTTCACTCTTTTGTATTAATCATTTTTATTTTCACTCCAAACATGTTCATTCAAAAGTGAAAGAATAGAAAAAAACACTAAAATGAAACAATTTTTTTCTTCACTCAAATTATCACGAAATTTTATTCTTGTTTTCCCTATGATAAAGCATTAAACAACTTGACACTTTGCATTCAAAAGCAAAATAACTTTTCAATTCTAAATCTTAGTTAATCATTTTCTCGTCATTTTTATTACTTTTTGATCTTTGCATTTCTTTACTACTCCAACCTTCAGTCGATGAAGAGTTTTATCTCTTCCCTGTCAAATTGACCATAAACTAATGTCTGATACGAACTTTTATACCGTTCTTTAAGGTCAAAATACTACAGTTAAATCGCTTTCCATTCGAGAATTGATTCCTCAACTGGAAACTTACATTACCTATGAAGGTTCAATGACGGTTCCAGCTTGCTCTGAAACAGTTACATGGATAGTCATGAACAGTCCCATCTTCATGACAAAGCAACAAGTAAGTTTCTCTTCAAATTTTCATTATTATATTTCAAGCTTCTTTCGCCGAAACATTTAACTTTCTCTGATTTAAAACTGTTGATCATAAAAAATTTACTCGTGAACAGCCTCACATAAATATTGATGCAAATCACTGTGCAAGGGTGAATGATAAAAGGCTATAATAAAAAGCACAATGAACAACATCGTTTGACCAACTGAACGTCGAGTCTATCTTTTTGAAATTATTGATGATAATAATCTTTATTACCCAAGTTGAAGAGTGGAAAGTGTTACAACAAGAAAAATGGCGATTCTAAAGCCATTTTATTTTACCAATAAAAAAGGTGTTAGTTTATACCTTTTCAGAGCTCAATTACCTTTTTCCATCTTCAGCAAACTTTTCATCCTTTTTTTCTCATCTTTGAACCATTTTTTATTTATCGATTTGCATTAAAGTATCTATTCATTTACATTCAATATATTGAGATAAACATTTGAAAGTTATTTGCAAATGATTGATTTTATTGCTTCTGATACGATGTTATACTTGCCTCAATATTAATAATAATAATCATCATCATAATAATGATTCTGATGATGATAAATGTGTGGCAAACAAACTATAAAGACGAGATTTTCTTTTCTTTTGCCTCATCATGTAAAAGAAATGGAAAACTGAATTTAATTCTTTTTCTTCTCGCAAACTTTTGATGAATATTAAATCAATAAGATTATGCCATTTGCGCTTCTTGTTTGCATCACGAACGTTGCTGCTGAGCAAATGAGTGTGACTATTTAGCCTCTATTGTCTCGACTAAATCAACATTCAATTTACCTTCAATCAAATGATTAATAAATTTTCCCTTTCTTCCGATTCCATAGCTTTTCTCATTACGAAAAATGATGCAAGGCGATGCTGATTCACCCAAAGCTCCATTGGGAAACAATTTCCGTCCTACAACGAAAATCAATCATCGAGTGGTTCGAACCAATATTGATTTTAAACGGAAACAGGTAATTCAAATTATACAATTCATTTACAACTTCGAGTTAGGAACTGAGCAAAAGTAAAGCAAAAAGTTTATTACATAAATTGATCATTTATTGTTGCTTTCCAATTGTCATTAAATTGGCAAAAAAAGAGTAAAATTTATTCAAAATCTTTACATTGCGCTTTCATCAGTTTCATCGATTACAAGTATTATCCAAGTTTCAACTTTTCATTCATCTTCATATTCATCTTTGCACTCTTTGGTGATTATATTTTGATCCTTATCTGAATAGTTCCATCTTTATGCTACTTCACTTGACTTCAATCAAATTTTTATCCTTATTTATGGTTGAATTTTATCTGTTGAAATAGTAAACTAGAGAATGAAAAATTTACATCAACAATCCCTCCCTGATCTTTATAATCACAATATCAAAGTCTTTTTTCTTCTTCTTCATCTCCTGATTTTCCATAAGTTTTTGTTGGGAAAAAGGTTGCAAATAAAGTAGAGTTTAGTGAATTAATCAATATGAATTTGGCAAGAAAACGAAAGGGAAAAAGAAACATTTCCAAGTTAATGTTGAAGAAAAGTTTTAAATTTCATGAAACATTTAATCTGGTCATTGGCTCAATTGATTCACTGAAAAACTTAGATTCGTTAAAAACCAATTTGGTCAAATGATAAAATAATATCAAAATGAGTAATGTTACATGATGCTAAAGCGTTTTTTGAAATTTCAAACTTTTCTGTTCAACTTTGAGAACTTTCATCAGAATAAATGTTTCCATTGAAAGCTTCAATTTTATAAAGTTTCTGTGAATTTTCATGGAAAATTTCTTGTCTCACTGTAACATTTCATCATTGGAAAAATGAAAAATTTCAATTTGAAATGTAAAATTTAAAAACCTTTTTCTTACACAGGGAGCTGAATGTCCATCGCTGAAGACGAATATGCATTATCAAGGTTTGTTAATTGAACTTTTCATTCTAAATGGACAATTTATTCCTTCCATTAAACACTTTTCCAACTCTTCATTGTTTTCATCCTCATCAAGACTGATAATTATCATTATCATTCATGTTCACATCTTCATGTTATTTCAATATCTATTATTTCCATTTTTCTCTTTCTCTTCCATTCAGTCAATTCTCGTCATTTAAGGACATAATTTTTGGTTGTTAGTTAGTTTACGTTTCCATTAATTGATCTCAATGGACTCAAGTGCCTGATAAATGGCCATTGGAGAGTCACTCTTGCTCCAGATAACATGACAAAAAAAAGATGAACCATAATAATGGCAAAATGATTCAAAGGACTTTTTCTCCTCTTCTCTTGAAACGATTTTATCTTTGAATTAGTCTGGACTCACATAAATGGATAACAGCAATGATAATCATTGATTTTTATTTCCTATTTTCACACTTTTCTTTTGCTTTCATTTTTTATTTTTTCCTTCGTTTTCTCCCTCTCTCTCTCTCTCTCTCTCTCTCTCATTCGTATTCAATCATATTTTGATACAAAACCCAACACATGGGCTAACTGTTATCAACTAGCATCGTTCATACAATGCAATATGAAACTCGATTGTTTCCTTCACTTGTAATTTTACTCTTACTGTTATGTACTTAATCATTTTGACCCACTCTTGAACATAATTTGGTTAACCAATAAGTTGACTGTGAATCTCATTCAACTGAAATCTTTTTTTTCGAAAAGAAACAATCATTCCTTTTTTCTTGGTGCCAATAAGCAATCAATCCGATTGTATTTTTCATTCGTTCATTTGTTGAAGATTCAATCGATTTGAAATTTAAGACGGTAATCATTTTCGAACGACCATTAAAAATTTAAAACGAAATACATCTGACACTTGTTTTACGAATCAAATATTTTGAGTTGGCTATATTATACAGAATGGGAGTCTGACATCTAACAAACACTGAACTATCTGAAAAATTTTGTACTCGCAGAAAATGACGTGCAAATGTCAATCAGAGGTATGGTTTAGTTAATTAAAGCTTTTTGGGAAAGATTCTGAAAATTTTTGCACTTTTCGATGTTAATAAGTAACATTTTTTGAATCAAATCATTCAGGGAAAAACCAAGACAACTGTAAAATTCAAGAATTCAAGTTTAAATGTTTGCTTCTTGAATTGGAAAGCTTGAGTTTTTATCACTGATTTGCCATTCACTTGCCGGCTCATCAAAGGGAATGATGAATACAGAGAGATAAAACTCATAATGTAATGATTTAATGAATCCTTTAATCATATTGTAATTTGTTGGAGTAAACCGTTGATAAGGAAAGAGTTAACATGATAAAATGGCTTGTGAACTAAATGAACTGCATCAAGTAAGAATGCAACTGATTTATCAAGGTATGCCCAGTTCATTATCATCAAAATGAAAACCAGAGTTTCACTTTCCCACTGTTTCTCTGAGTTATGTTATCTACTCTTCATTGATCTTTTGTCAGCCAATTTCATCGAAATAAAGCTCAATATCAAATCAAATTATAAACATTTGATAGCGAACAGATGCATTTTTTAATAAATTTATAGAGTTGCTTAGAGAAGGGTTAAAAGTGGCTTGTAAAATTAAATTCATTAGTTTGATTGTTGGGCTGTTTAACAAGGTAATATGGTTTTATTAATTAAATACTATCATCACAATACAAGTAGAGAAGCAACTGTGAACATTCAATCAAACTGTATGGATGCAGTTAAACTCAAAAGCATATAATGTTCAAAATTGGCCTTGATGAATAAGCTTTAAACTTTTAAACCAATTATGATTCGTAACGAACAACAATGAATCTGAAAAGATATGCGATCTGGGAAAATAAACTTAACATGACATTTAGGGGTCAAAAAACTGAATAACCAAGGATGAAAAACACCCAGTAGACCAACTTGTAAAACTCTTTCGTTTGCTGATCGAAACCAGCTAAAACGGGTCTACAGAATGTGAAACGTGAGTAAAAAATACAGGGTCCGCCACAATACATGTCAGCCTGTATTTTTTGAATAACTTTTTTATTTTTTCGTCAATCAAGCTCATTCTCACAGAAAATAATCTTGAATAAAGGGGAAACAAAGATATGGACCGGTCAAATTTTTCGGGTATCGCAGGTCAAAATTGCGCCTGCGCGAAATGAAGGTACAATTTTCGGGCGTCGTACGGGTTTTTGTTCTATCTTTTTCGACTGTACAGATATTTTTAGCTTTTTTGCACTGTTTTACAAACTTTGTTAGTCACTTGCCAATGTTCTGAAATAATTTTGTCATTGCGTTCTGATAAAAGCAATTTATAGCCGATTGAATAGGACACTTCATCATGCGTGAATTCGAGCAAATTGAAGCATAAAGCATTGATGGGATGGAGCAGTATTATTTTGCTACTCAATAGGTGCCAGGGGCAAGAAAAGCCCTATGGAGTTATTCTGGACTGAAAAATGTGCATAGTATCTCAGAAATCTGTCTATGAAAGCCTCATTGAATAACATTGGGTCTGAAAATGACTTTTTTTTGCGCAGTCGCCATTTTGACCTGCGATACCCGAAAAATTTGACCGGTCCATATCTTTGTTTCCCCTTTATTCAAGATTATTTTCTGTGAGAATGAGCTTGATTGACGAAAAAATAAAAAAGTTATTCAAAAAATACAGGCTGACATGTTTTGTGGCGGACCCTGTAGTTTCATAAATATTAGGTAAACACAGAAGTCTTTATCGGTTTTTTTAATTATTGATTTCAAATTGTCCTGAAATAATTAACTTATGGTAATAATTACAATTTGCAAATTTTCATCAATGATTACATGGAAATCAAGCTTTGAATTAATCTTAATTATTCTTAATTCTGAATTTTCGATCGTTTTTAATCAACAAGCAAATGTGTTGGGGGAAATTTTCAAAAAATGAAGATTTAATTAAAGCAAAATTTAAGTGTGTTAATCGATGTTTTCGATCATGAAATTTAGTGCAGATCGTAGGACAGATTTTGACTAAATATTTTTGAAAAAATCAAATTGATTGAATAAATTTGACAATATTAATTAGCCTTTTAAATTATACCAAAAAAAACCGATAAAGACTTCTGTGTTTACCTAATACTATTGCTATCAAATTTGCTTTGTAAATTGATAAAGCTGGAACCAAAGAGTCAAATTCTGAGAGCGATTACTGGATCAAACAAATTGTATTTTGGCCAATTGAAAGAATATGAATCGATATTATTCTTCATGCATGATATTAATTATAGTGATAAAATTTGACTTTGGTTTGTTCTTAATCTTCTAGTTAATTGGCTTCTCATTCAGTAGATGGAGATTCAGGTCATGATAAGGTGAATCTTTCATGCAAGTTATCTGAGATCTATGGTCGAGGGTCAGTTGAGTGAAAGAAATTCGAGTGAATGGATGATTGAGCGAAAAGCATTTCAGTGAAAGTCAGCTAGGCGAAAATAATTTTTGTTGCCAATAGATGGCGTTGTACAGAAACTTGAATGCAAAGAAAACTTTTGAAGGATTCAGAATAAATTATTTCTAATCCTTTTTATTGAGGTTGGTCCAAAAATAAAATATTACAAAAGAAATGGCCTTTGCGCATATGAATTTCGCCTAGTTGAGGCTGGAAAGCTAGTGCCCATCATTTTGAGCATTTTTGGTTTAATTTCGATCGATCTGCGGTGAATTTGCAATTCTCTCCTCGAATGCATCATTCATATGGTGCATTCATATATCATCAGCTTTCAGGAATGGTAATGATGAGAGTCGTTAAATTGTACTGTAAACTTCGTCATTGTCTTTATATTCCCTTGTGAGGCCTTTATGCTGAACATTTCTTCAAATAGACTGACTAAAATGAAAAGGTAGGATTTAAGAGTGCAATTCGGAAAGCACGTCTTAATTGCTTTTGTTGATGAAAACAATTGAAAAGATTTTAACTCAATGTTTATTAAATGGTTGACAAAAGTAACTACAGGGCTATTCAGCTACTTAGTATGATGTTGAACGCCAATGACTTTGCAACAAAACATGCTGTTGGCTTAGAGATCGAATATAGTGAGTTTCAGCGATATTCATTCTTTATGTTTCAAGGTCAAGGCCGTTCAAGGTCATTTTTCGACCATCGTTTTTATGCCCTTAAGAGGTCATTTGTAGGTCATTTCTGCCTTTTCAAGGTCGCTAAAATCATTCTCAAAAGTTTCGGATCGTTTGCCTGCAGGTTTCAAGCATAAAAAAGCCTTACAAACAATTTTTCTCTCGCTCAAAAGTAAAAGCTCCGTTTGCTTCTCCTGGTCAGTACCGCGAGGAGGTGGATCAGCTTCATATTATGTATCGAATAAATTCTGATTATGTTGATTAATCAGCTTTCTGGCATAGTTGACCTTTTGATCTTGGTCTCTTGTTTACCAGTGTTGATCAAAAAATTACTTATAAGACAGGTGCTCAGCTATTTTCAGTATACTGCTGATCATTGGTTTTATGTGTTTTTGAACTAATCACAGTCTATCATGTAGATAATCAAGACTCAAATAGACTGGACAGTTCTATCTGTGCGATTTTGTGTAGATTCATTTAGTGCGTCGAGAGTCGGAATACAAAAATTTAAGTATAAAATACATAAAAGACATTGAATTACAAATAGTTTTACTCCAGACATTTCTCCAGGTAGCTAAGGAAGATTAGAATGCACGCTGGTAGCATTGGTTTCAAACCATGACAATTAAAGCTAAATTAGATAGAAAAGAAATGAAGAAAAATGATTGATTAGCTAATATCTTGGCAATTAACCGTAATGCGAACAAAAATGGAGAATAAAAACTATCTTTATGATTAAAAAACAAGAAACTGCTGCAGTCATAGCTGAATGCAAGTTTCTCTCAACCACGTATACTATCCGTCTTTTCACCGCATTGTCCACCACTCAATCCAACACATCCCCCAAATTAAACATCACTTTTTGGCCGCCATTTTTATTCACAACTTTAGAGTGTTTTTTCCACCACATTATCAAACAATTTTTTATAAAATTATCCACCACCCAAATCTAACAAATTTTTGACCAATTTTTGGGATATGATGGCTATTAATAGTGAATGTGTTAGATGTTGTGAAAGTGGTCAACATGGGTAATGTAAAACTAAAAAATCTGGTACAACAGCGTAACAAAATGAATGCTAATTTTGAACTTTGAAAGTGATTTTCTCAAAGAGAAAGAGAATCTGAGCAATCTTTAATTACACAAAGCGTGCTAATTCTTATATCCCTGAAAGTTTATCAGATCGTAACTCTTAACTCGAAAGTCCTAGTTTTGGCATTTGTAAATCATCCAACAATCAACCATAACTCCACTAAACTAAAAAATAATTTGCTTCCTTCCACAATACTTTTCAATATGTATTGCTTTTCCTTCCACCCTGAAAATAATTTTCTCAAGAATCTGAGTTCTGGGTGTTGGATAATCTTATTAGAAATTTGTTTCAAAATGTGGCGGAAAAAAGTGGTGGATTAAAGTGATGGACAATTTTGTTGAGAAATGTCTCTTTAAAAAGTGATTTGGTTGATTTGATGGATGTGCTGGACAATATAGTTGACAATACGATGAGAAGACGGTAAAAAAGTGATGGCAAAAGCTTTTTCAATCTTTACTCTTTACTCAAATGACAGAGTTTTACATAAAATCCTGGTTCAACAATCCCTCATGAACCTTAATAACAAAAAGTTTGTCCGCCTCACTCATACTTTTTTATGAATTTCGCAGATATGTGAATTCTGAGGTTAGGTTTCTGATTTTTATCGTAATGTTTTAATAAGGGCTTTCACGCTGTGATTTTTTCTAAGAACCCGCTCAGTTTGGCCACAATCTTGAGGCAAAAAATTTGATATATTGACTTTATATATTGTTTAAATTAAGATAACACAAGATTTTTTTACATTTAAACTGTTTAATTTGATGTAATTTTTCCCATTGTTTCGCGTATACAAATCTTATTTAAGTTTTTCAGATACAAAATAATAAGTTTAAAAAACTATCATTTTCCTGGACCGCTTCCAATTAGGCCGTTAACGCCTTTTAACACATCACGCTGGTATCTTTGATTTCCAGCCATGACAATTAAAGCCAAATAAAATAGAGATGAAAAGGTTTCGAAAAGTTGCATTTTGTTTTTTTGTTATGTTCAAAACACAATATCAATTATAGTATTTGCAAAGTAACTTGTTGAACTACAAGACATAAACTGATACTGTTTTCTTTTAACTTATTCTTTTTATACTCATCAAATTATCACATATTTATACATTTTTGTTTGCTATATGTCTAGACGACAGTCAAATTTTACATTTTAAGATAATTGTTTGGATTTGAATGTATTTATCAAACAATAGTTTTGAATTTTTTTTAAACTCTTCATATTACGTATCGAATAAATTCTGATTATGTTGATTAATCAGCTTTCTGGCATAGTTGACCTTTTGATCTTGGTCTCTTGTTTACCAGTGTTGATCAAAAAATTACTTATAAGACAGGTGCTCAGCTATTTTCAGTATACTGCTGATCATTGGTTTTATGTGTTTTTGAACTAATCACAGTCTATCATGTAGATAATCAAGACTCAAATAGACTGGACAGTTCTATCTGTGCGATTTTGTGTAGATTCATTTAGTGCGTCGAGAGTCGGAATACAAAAATTTAAGTATAAAATACATAAAAGACATTGAATTACAAATAGTTTTACTCCAGACATTTCTCCAGGTAGCTAAGGAAGATTAGAATGCACGCTGGTAGCATTGGTTTCAAACCATGACAATTAAAGCTAAATTAGATAGAAAAGAAATGAAGAAAAATGATTGATTAGCTAATATCTTGGCAATTAACCGTAATGCGAACAAAAATGGAGAATAAAAACTATCTTTATGATTAAAAAACAAGAAACTGCTGCAGTCATAGCTGAATGCAAGTTTCTCTCAACCACGTATACTATCCGTCTTTTCACCGCATTGTCCACCACTCAATCCAACACATCCCCCAAATTAAACATCACTTTTTGGCCGCCATTTTTATTCACAACTTTAGAGTGTTTTTCCACCACATTATCAAACAATTTTTTATAAAATTATCCACCACCCAAATCTAACAAATTTTTGACCAATTTTTGGGATATGATGGCTATTAATAGTGAATGTGTTAGATGTTGTGAAAGTGGTCAACATGGGTAATGTAAAACTAAAAAATCTGGTACAACAGCGTAACAAAATGAATGCTAATTTTGAACTTTGAAAGTGATTTTCTCAAAGAGAAAGAGAATCTGAGCAATCTTTAATTACACAAAGCGTGCTAATTCTTATATCCCTGAAAGTTTATCAGATCGTAACTCTTAACTCGAAAGTCCTAGTTTTGGCATTTGTAAATCATCCAACAATCAACCATAACTCCACTAAACTAAAAAATAATTTGCTTCCTTCCACAATACTTTTCAATATGTATTGCTTTTCCTTCCACCCTGAAAATAATTTTCTCAAGAATCTGAGTTCTGGGTGTTGGATAATCTTATTAGAAATTTGTTTCAAAATGTGGCGGAAAAAAGTGGTGGATTAAAGTGATGGACAATTTTGTTGAGAAATGTCTCTTTAAAAAGTGATTTGGTTGATTTGATGGATGTGCTGGACAATATAGTTGACAATACGATGAGAAGACGGTAAAAAAGTGATGGCAAAAGCTTTTTCAATCTTTACTCTTTACTCAAATGACAGAGTTTTACATAAAATCCTGGTTCAACAATCCCTCATGAACCTTAATAACAAAAAGTTTGTCCGCCTCACTCATACTTTTTTATGAATTTCGCAGATATGTGAATTCTGAGGTTAGGTTTCTGATTTTTATCGTAATGTTTTAATAAGGGCTTTCACGCTGTGATTTTTTCTAAGAACCCGCTCAGTTTGGCCACAATCTTGAGGCAAAAAATTTGATATATTGACTTTATATATTGTTTAAATTAAGATAACACAAGATTTTTTTACATTTAAACTGTTTAATTTGATGTAATTTTTCCCATTGTTTCGCGTATACAAATCTTATTTAAGTTTTTCAGATACAAAATAATAAGTTTAAAAAACTATCATTTTCCTGGACCGCTTCCAATTAGGCCGTTAACGCCTTTTAACACATCACGCTGGTATCTTTGATTTCCAGCCATGACAATTAAAGCCAAATAAAATAGAGATGAAAAGGTTTCGAAAAGTTGCATTTTGTTTTTTTGTTATGTTCAAAACACAATATCAATTATAGTATTTGCAAAGTAACTTGTTGAACTACAAGACATAAACTGATACTGTTTTCTTTTAACTTATTCTTTTTATACTCATCAAATTATCACATATTTATACATTTTTGTTTGCTATATGTCTAGACGACAGTCAAATTTTACATTTTAAGATAATTGTTTGGATTTGAATGTATTTATCAAACAATAGTTTTGAATTTTTTTTAAACTCTTCATATTACGTATCGAATAAATTCTGATTATGTTGATTAATCAGCTTTCTGGCATAGTTGACCTTTTGATCTTGGTCTCTTGTTTACCAGTGTTGATCAAAAAATTACTTATAAGACAGGTGCTCAGCTATTTTCAGTATACTGCTGATCATTGGTTTTATGTGTTTTTGAACTAATCACAGTCTATCATGTAGATAATCAAGACTCAAATAGACTGGACAGTTCTATCTGTGCGATTTTGTGTAGATTCATTTAGTGCGTCGAGAGTCGGAATACAAAAATTTAAGTATAAAATACATAAAAGACATTGAATTACAAATAGTTTTACTCCAGACATTTCTCCAGGTAGCTAAGGAAGATTAGAATGCACGCTGGTAGCATTGGTTTCAAACCATGACAATTAAAGCTAAATTAGATAGAAAAGAAATGAAGAAAAATGATTGATTAGCTAATATCTTGGCAATTAACCGTAATGCGAACAAAAATGGAGAATAAAAACTATCTTTATGATTAAAAAACAAGAAACTGCTGCAGTCATAGCTGAATGCAAGTTTCTCTCAACCACGTATACTATCCGTCTTTTCACCGCATTGTCCACCACTCAATCCAACACATCCCCCAAATTAAACATCACTTTTTGGCCGCCATTTTTATTCACAACTTTAGAGTGTTTTTTCCACCACATTATCAAACAATTTTTTATAAAATTATCCACCACCTAAATCTAACAAATTTTTGACCAATTTTTGGGATATGATGGCTATTAATAGTGAATGTGTTAGATGTTGTGAAAGTGGTCAACATGGGTAATGTAAAACTAAAAAATCTGGTACAACAGCGTAACAAAATGAATGCTAATTTTGAACTTTGAAAGTGATTTTCTCAAAGAGAAAGAGAATCTGAGCAATCTTTAATTACACAAAGCGTGCTAATTCTTATATCCCTGAAAGTTTATCAGATCGTAACTCTTAACTCGAAAGTCCTAGTTTTGGCATTTGTAAATCATCCAACAATCAACCATAACTCCACTAAACTAAAAAATAATTTGCTTCCTTCCACAATACTTTTCAATATGTATTGCTTTTCCTTCCACCCTGAAAATAATTTTCTCAAGAATCTGAGTTCTGGGTGTTGGATAATCTTATTAGAAATTTGTTTCAAAATGTGGCGGAAAAAAGTGGTGGATTAAAGTGATGGACAATTTTGTTGAGAAATGTCTCTTTAAAAAGTGATTTGGTTGATTTGATGGATGTGCTGGACAATATAGTTGACAATACGATGAGAAGACGGTAAAAAAGTGATGGCAAAAGCTTTTTCAATCTTTACTCTTTACTCAAATGACAGAGTTTTACATAAAATCCTGGTTCAACAATCCCTCATGAACCTTAATAACAAAAAGTTTGTCCGCCTCACTCATACTTTTTTATGAATTTCGCAGATATGTGAATTCTGAGGTTAGGTTTCTGATTTTTATCGTAATGTTTTAATAAGGGCTTTCACGCTGTGATTTTTTCTAAGAACCCGCTCAGTTTGGCCACAATCTTGAGGCAAAAAATTTGATATATTGACTTTATATATTGTTTAAATTAAGATAACACAAGATTTTTTTACATTTAAACTGTTTAATTTGATGTAATTTTTCCCATTGTTTCGCGTATACAAATCTTATTTAAGTTTTTCAGATACAAAATAATAAGTTTAAAAAACTATCATTTTCCTGGACCGCTTCCAATTAGGCCGTTAACGCCTTTTAACACATCACGCTGGTATCTTTGATTTCCAGCCATGACAATTAAAGCCAAATAAAATAGAGATGAAAAGGTTTCGAAAAGTTGCATTTTGTTTTTTTGTTATGTTCAAAACACAATATCAATTATAGTATTTGCAAAGTAACTTGTTGAACTACAAGACATAAACTGATACTGTTTTCTTTTAACTTATTCTTTTTATACTCATCAAATTATCACATATTTATACATTTTTGTTTGCTATATGTCTAGACGACAGTCAAATTTTACATTTTAAGATAATTGTTTGGATTTGAATGTATTTATCAAACAATAGTTTTGAATTTTTTTTAAACTCTTCATATTACGTATCGAATAAATTCTGATTATGTTGATTAATCAGCTTTCTGGCATAGTTGACCTTTTGATCTTGGTCTCTTGTTTACCAGTGTTGATCAAAAAATTACTTATAAGACAGGTGCTCAGCTATTTTCAGTATACTGCTGATCATTGGTTTTATGTGTTTTTGAACTAATCACAGTCTATCATGTAGATAATCAAGACTCAAATAGACTGGACAGTTCTATCTGTGCGATTTTGTGTAGATTCATTTAGTGCGTCGAGAGTCGGAATACAAAAATTTAAGTATAAAATACATAAAAGACATTGAAT
Source organism: Tetranychus urticae (assembly GCF_039701765.1). Lineage (NCBI taxonomy): Eukaryota > Metazoa > Arthropoda > Arachnida > Trombidiformes > Tetranychidae > Tetranychus > Tetranychus urticae. Next base: position 4,017,563 of record NC_142959.1, read on the forward strand.
TACAAATAGTTTTACTCCAGACATTTCTCCAGGTAGCTAAGGAAGATTAGAATGCACGCTGGTAGCATTGGTTTCAAACCATGACAATTAAAGCTAAATTAGATAGAAAAGAAATGAAGAAAAATGATTGATTAGCTAATATCTTGGCAATTAACCGTAATGCGAACAAAAATGGAGAATAAAAACTATCTTTATGATTAAAAAACAAGAAACTGCTGCAGTCATAGCTGAATGCAAGTTTCTCTCAACCACGTATACTATCCGTCTTTTCACCGCATTGTCCACCACTCAATCCAACACATCCCCCAAATTAAACATCACTTTTTGGCCGCCATTTTTATTCACAACTTTAGAGTGTTTTTTCCACCACATTATCAAACAATTTTTTATAAAATTATCCACCACCTAAATCTAACAAATTTTTGACCAATTTTTGGGATATGATGGCTATTAATAGTGAATGTGTTAGATGTTGTGAAAGTGGTCAACATGGGTAATGTAAAACTAAAAAATCTGGTACAACAGCGTAACAAAATGAATGCTAATTTTGAACTTTGAAAGTGATTTTCTCAAAGAGAAAGAGAATCTGAGCAATCTTTAATTACACAAAGCGTGCTAATTCTTATATCCCTGAAAGTTTATCAGATCGTAACTCTTAACTCGAAAGTCCTAGTTTTGGCATTTGTAAATCATCCAACAATCAACCATAACTCCACTAAACTAAAAAATAATTTGCTTCCTTCCACAATACTTTTCAATATGTATTGCTTTTCCTTCCACCCTGAAAATAATTTTCTCAAGAATCTGAGTTCTGGGTGTTGGATAATCTTATTAGAAATTTGTTTCAAAATGTGGCGGAAAAAAGTGGTGGATTAAAGTGATGGACAATTTTGTTGAGAAATGTCTCTTTAAAAAGTGATTTGGTTGATTTGATGGATGTGCTGGACAATATAGTTGACAATACGATGAGAAGACGGTAAAAAAGTGATGGCAAAAGCTTTTTCAATCTTTACTCTTTACTCAAATGACAGAGTTTTACATAAAATCCTGGTTCAACAATCCCTCATGAACCTTAATAACAAAAAGTTTGTCCGCCTCACTCATACTTTTTTATGAATTTCGCAGATATGTGAATTCTGAGGTTAGGTTTCTGATTTTTATCGTAATGTTTTAATAAGGGCTTTCACGCTGTGATTTTTTCTAAGAACCCGCTCAGTTTGGCCACAATCTTGAGGCAAAAAATTTGATATATTGACTTTATATATTGTTTAAATTAAGATAACACAAGATTTTTTTACATTTAAACTGTTTAATTTGATGTAATTTTTCCCATTGTTTCGCGTATACAAATCTTATTTAAGTTTTTCAGATACAAAATAATAAGTTTAAAAAACTATCATTTTCCTGGACCGCTTCCAATTAGGCCGTTAACGCCTTTTAACACATCACGCTGGTATCTTTGATTTCCAGCCATGACAATTAAAGCCAAATAAAATAGAGATGAAAAGGTTTCGAAAAGTTGCATTTTGTTTTTTTGTTATGTTCAAAACACAATATCAATTATAGTATTTGCAAAGTAACTTGTTGAACTACAAGACATAAACTGATACTGTTTTCTTTTAACTTATTCTTTTTATACTCATCAAATTATCACATATTTATACATTTTTGTTTGCTATATGTCTAGACGACAGTCAAATTTTACATTTTAAGATAATTGTTTGGATTTGAATGTATTTATCAAACAATAGTTTTGAATTTTTTTTAAACTCTTCATATTACGTATCGAATAAATTCTGATTATGTTGATTAATCAGCTTTCTGGCATAGTTGACCTTTTGATCTTGGTCTCTTGTTTACCAGTGTTGATCAAAAAATTACTTATAAGACAGGTGCTCAGCTATTTTCAGTATACTGCTGATCATTGGTTTTATGTGTTTTTGAACTAATCACAGTCTATCATGTAGATAATCAAGACTCAAATAGACTGGACAGTTCTATCTGTGCGATTTTGTGTAGATTCATTTAGTGCGTCGAGAGTCGGAATACAAAAATTTAAGTATAAAATACATAAAAGACATTGAATTACAAATAGTTTTACTCCAGACATTTCTCCAGGTAGCTAAGGAAGATTAGAATGCACGCTGGTAGCATTGGTTTCAAACCATGACAATTAAAGCTAAATTAGATAGAAAAGAAATGAAGAAAAATGATTGATTAGCTAATATCTTGGCAATTAACCGTAATGCGAACAAAAATGGAGAATAAAAACTATCTTTATGATTAAAAAACAAGAAACTGCTGCAGTCATAGCTGAATGCAAGTTTCTCTCAACCACGTATACTATCCGTCTTTTCACCGCATTGTCCACCACTCAATCCAACACATCCCCCAAATTAAACATCACTTTTTGGCCGCCATTTTTATTCACAACTTTAGAGTGTTTTTTCCACCACATTATCAAACAATTTTTTATAAAATTATCCACCACCTAAATCTAACAAATTTTTGACCAATTTTTGGGATATGATGGCTATTAATAGTGAATGTGTTAGATGTTGTGAAAGTGGTCAACATGGGTAATGTAAAACTAAAAAATCTGGTACAACAGCGTAACAAAATGAATGCTAATTTTGAACTTTGAAAGTGATTTTCTCAAAGAGAAAGAGAATCTGAGCAATCTTTAATTACACAAAGCGTGCTAATTCTTATATCCCTGAAAGTTTATCAGATCGTAACTCTTAACTCGAAAGTCCTAGTTTTGGCATTTGTAAATCATCCAACAATCAACCATAACTCCACTAAACTAAAAAATAATTTGCTTCCTTCCACAATACTTTTCAATATGTATTGCTTTTCCTTCCACCCTGAAAATAATTTTCTCAAGAATCTGAGTTCTGGGTGTTGGATAATCTTATTAGAAATTTGTTTCAAAATGTGGCGGAAAAAAGTGGTGGATTAAAGTGATGGACAATTTTGTTGAGAAATGTCTCTTTAAAAAGTGATTTGGTTGATTTGATGGATGTGCTGGACAATATAGTTGACAATACGATGAGAAGACGGTAAAAAAGTGATGGCAAAAGCTTTTTCAATCTTTACTCTTTACTCAAATGACAGAGTTTTACATAAAATCCTGGTTCAACAATCCCTCATGAACCTTAATAACAAAAAGTTTGTCCGCCTCACTCATACTTTTTTATGAATTTCGCAGATATGTGAATTCTGAGGTTAGGTTTCTGATTTTTATCGTAATGTTTTAATAAGGGCTTTCACGCTGTGATTTTTTCTAAGAACCCGCTCAGTTTGGCCACAATCTTGAGGCAAAAAATTTGATATATTGACTTTATATATTGTTTAAATTAAGATAACACAAGATTTTTTTACATTTAAACTGTTTAATTTGATGTAATTTTTCCCATTGTTTCGCGTATACAAATCTTATTTAAGTTTTTCAGATACAAAATAATAAGTTTAAAAAACTATCATTTTCCTGGACCGCTTCCAATTAGGCCGTTAACGCCTTTTAACACATCACGCTGGTATCTTTGATTTCCAGCCATGACAATTAAAGCCAAATAAAATAGAGATGAAAAGGTTTCGAAAAGTTGCATTTTGTTTTTTTGTTATGTTCAAAACACAATATCAATTATAGTATTTGCAAAGTAACTTGTTGAACTACAAGACATAAACTGATACTGTTTTCTTTTAACTTATTCTTTTTATACTCATCAAATTATCACATATTTATACATTTTTGTTTGCTATATGTCTAGACGACAGTCAAATTTTACATTTTAAGATAATTGTTTGGATTTGAATGTATTTATCAAACAATAGTTTTGAATTTTTTTTAAACTCTTCATATTACGTATCGAATAAATTCTGATTATGTTGATTAATCAGCTTTCTGGCATAGTTGACCTTTTGATCTTGGTCTCTTGTTTACCAGTGTTGATCAAAAAATTACTTATAAGACAGGTGCTCAGCTATTTTCAGTATACTGCTGATCATTGGTTTTATGTGTTTTTGAACTAATCACAGTCTATCATGTAGATAATCAAGACTCAAATAGACTGGACAGTTCTATCTGTGCGATTTTGTGTAGATTCATTTAGTGCGTCGAGAGTCGGAATACAAAAATTTAAGTATAAAATACATAAAAGACATTGAATTACAAATAGTTTTACTCCAGACATTTCTCCAGGTAGCTAAGGAAGATTAGAATGCACGCTGGTAGCATTGGTTTCAAACCATGACAATTAAAGCTAAATTAGATAGAAAAGAAATGAAGAAAAATGATTGATTAGCTAATATCTTGGCAATTAACCGTAATGCGAACAAAAATGGAGAATAAAAACTATCTTTATGATTAAAAAACAAGAAACTGCTGCAGTCATAGCTGAATGCAAGTTTCTCTCAACCACGTATACTATCCGTCTTTTCACCGCATTGTCCACCACTCAATCCAACACATCCCCCAAATTAAACATCACTTTTTGGCCGCCATTTTTATTCACAACTTTAGAGTGTTTTTTCCACCACATTATCAAACAATTTTTTATAAAATTATCCACCACCCAAATCTAACAAATTTTTGACCAATTTTTGGGATATGATGGCTATTAATAGTGAATGTGTTAGATGTTGTGAAAGTGGTCAACATGGGTAATGTAAAACTAAAAAATCTGGTACAACAGCGTAACAAAATGAATGCTAATTTTGAACTTTGAAAGTGATTTTCTCAAAGAGAAAGAGAATCTGAGCAATCTTTAATTACACAAAGCGTGCTAATTCTTATATCCCTGAAAGTTTATCAGATCGTAACTCTTAACTCGAAAGTCCTAGTTTTGGCATTTGTAAATCATCCAACAATCAACCATAACTCCACTAAACTAAAAAATAATTTGCTTCCTTCCACAATACTTTTCAATATGTATTGCTTTTCCTTCCACCCTGAAAATAATTTTCTCAAGAATCTGAGTTCTGGGTGTTGGATAATCTTATTAGAAATTTGTTTCAAAATGTGGCGGAAAAAAGTGGTGGATTAAAGTGATGGACAATTTTGTTGAGAAATGTCTCTTTAAAAAGTGATTTGGTTGATTTGATGGATGTGCTGGACAATATAGTTGACAATACGATGAGAAGACGGTAAAAAAGTGATGGCAAAAGCTTTTTCAATCTTTACTCTTTACTCAAATGACAGAGTTTTACATAAAATCCTGGTTCAACAATCCCTCATGAACCTTAATAACAAAAAGTTTGTCCGCCTCACTCATACTTTTTTATGAATTTCGCAGATATGTGAATTCTGAGGTTAGGTTTCTGATTTTTATCGTAATGTTTTAATAAGGGCTTTCACGCTGTGATTTTTTCTAAGAACCCGCTCAGTTTGGCCACAATCTTGAGGCAAAAAATTTGATATATTGACTTTATATATTGTTTAAATTAAGATAACACAAGATTTTTTTACATTTAAACTGTTTAATTTGATGTAATTTTTCCCATTGTTTCGCGTATACAAATCTTATTTAAGTTTTTCAGATACAAAATAATAAGTTTAAAAAACTATCATTTTCCTGGACCGCTTCCAATTAGGCCGTTAACGCCTTTTAACACATCACGCTGGTATCTTTGATTTCCAGCCATGACAATTAAAGCCAAATAAAATAGAGATGAAAAGGTTTCGAAAAGTTGCATTTTGTTTTTTTGTTATGTTCAAAACACAATATCAATTATAGTATTTGCAAAGTAACTTGTTGAACTACAAGACATAAACTGATACTGTTTTCTTTTAACTTATTCTTTTTATACTCATCAAATTATCACATATTTATACATTTTTGTTTGCTATATGTCTAGACGACAGTCAAATTTTACATTTTAAGATAATTGTTTGGATTTGAATGTATTTATCAAACAATAGTTTTGAATTTTTTTTAAACTCTTCATATTACGTATCGAATAAATTCTGATTATGTTGATTAATCAGCTTTCTGGCATAGTTGACCTTTTGATCTTGGTCTCTTGTTTACCAGTGTTGATCAAAAAATTACTTATAAGACAGGTGCTCAGCTATTTTCAGTATACTGCTGATCATTGGTTTTATGTGTTTTTGAACTAATCACAGTCTATCATGTAGATAATCAAGACTCAAATAGACTGGACAGTTCTATCTGTGCGATTTTGTGTAGATTCATTTAGTGCGTCGAGAGTCGGAATACAAAAATTTAAGTATAAAATACATAAAAGACATTGAATTACAAATAGTTTTACTCCAGACATTTCTCCAGGTAGCTAAGGAAGATTAGAATGCACGCTGGTAGCATTGGTTTCAAACCATGACAATTAAAGCTAAATTAGATAGAAAAGAAATGAAGAAAAATGATTGATTAGCTAATATCTTGGCAATTAACCGTAATGCGAACAAAAATGGAGAATAAAAACTATCTTTATGATTAAAAAACAAGAAACTGCTGCAGTCATAGCTGAATGCAAGTTTCTCTCAACCACGTATACTATCCGTCTTTTCACCGCATTGTCCACCACTCAATCCAACACATCCCCCAAATTAAACATCACTTTTTGGCCGCCATTTTTATTCACAACTTTAGAGTGTTTTTTCCACCACATTATCAAACAATTTTTTATAAAATTATCCACCACCCAAATCTAACAAATTTTTGACCAATTTTTGGGATATGATGGCTATTAATAGTGAATGTGTTAGATGTTGTGAAAGTGGTCAACATGGGTAATGTAAAACTAAAAAATCTGGTACAACAGCGTAACAAAATGAATGCTAATTTTGAACGTTGAAAGTGATTTTCTCAAAGAGAAAGAGAATCTGAGCAATCTTTAATTACACAAAGCGTGCTAATTCTTATATCCCTGAAAGTTTATCAGATCGTAACTCTTAACTCGAAAGTCCTAGTTTTGGCATTTGTAAATCATCCAACAATCAACCATAACTCCACTAAACTAAAAAATAATTTGCTTCCTTCCACAATACTTTTCAATATGTATTGCTTTTCCTTCCACCCTGAAAATAATTTTCTCAAGAATCTGAGTTCTGGGTGTTGGATAATCTTATTAGAAATTTGTTTCAAAATGTGGCGGAAAAAAGTGGTGGATTAAAGTGATGGACAATTTTGTTGAGAAATGTCTCTTTAAAAAGTGATTTGGTTGATTTGATGGATGTGCTGGACAATATAGTTGACAATACGATGAGAAGACGGTAAAAAAGTGATGGCAAAAGCTTTTTCAATCTTTACTCTTTACTCAAATGACAGAGTTTTACATAAAATCCTGGTTCAACAATCCCTCATGAACCTTAATAACAAAAAGTTTGTCCGCCTCACTCATACTTTTTTATGAATTTCGCAGATATGTGAATTCTGAGGTTAGGTTTCTGATTTTTATCGTAATGTTTTAATAAGGGCTTTCACGCTGTGATTTTTTCTAAGAACCCGCTCAGTTTGGCCACAATCTTGAGGCAAAAAATTTGATATATTGACTTTATATATTGTTTAAATTAAGATAACACAAGATTTTTTTACATTTAAACTGTTTAATTTGATGTAATTTTTCCCATTGTTTCGCGTATACAAATCTTATTTAAGTTTTTCAGATACAAAATAATAAGTTTAAAAAACTATCATTTTCCTGGACCGCTTCCAATTAGGCCGTTAACGCCTTTTAACACATCACGCTGGTATCTTTGATTTCCAGCCATGACAATTAAAGCCAAATAAAATAGAGATGAAAAGGTTTCGAAAAGTTGCATTTTGTTTTTTTGTTATGTTCAAAACACAATATCAATTATAGTATTTGCAAAGTAACTTGTTGAACTACAAGACATAAACTGATACTGTTTTCTTTTAACTTATTCTTTTTATACTCATCAAATTATCACATATTTATACATTTTTGTTTGCTATATGTCTAGACGACAGTCAAATTTTACATTTTAAGATAATTGTTTGGATTTGAATGTATTTATCAAACAATAGTTTTGAATTTTTTTTAAACTCTTCATATTACGTATCGAATAAATTCTGATTATGTTGATTAATCAGCTTTCTGGCATAGTTGACCTTTTGATCTTGGTCTCTTGTTTACCAGTGTTGATCAAAAAATTACTTATAAGACAGGTGCTCAGCTATTTTCAGTATACTGCTGATCATTGGTTTTATGTGTTTTTGAACTAATCACAGTCTATCATGTAGATAATCAAGACTCAAATAGACTGGACAGTTCTATCTGTGCGATTTTGTGTAGATTCATTTAGTGCGTCGAGAGTCGGAATACAAAAATTTAAGTATAAAATACATAAAAGACATTGAATTACAAATAGTTTTACTCCAGACATTTCTCCAGGTAGCTAAGGAAGATTAGAATGCACGCTGGTAGCATTGGTTTCAAACCATGACAATTAAAGCTAAATTAGATAGAAAAGAAATGAAGAAAAATGATTGATTAGCTAATATCTTGGCAATTAACCGTAATGCGAACAAAAATGGAGAATAAAAACTATCTTTATGATTAAAAAACAAGAAACTGCTGCAGTCATAGCTGAATGCAAGTTTCTCTCAACCACGTATACTATCCGTCTTTTCACCGCATTGTCCACCACTCAATCCAACACATCCCCCAAATTAAACATCACTTTTTGGCCGCCATTTTTATTCACAACTTTAGAGTGTTTTTTCCACCACATTATCAAACAATTTTTTATAAAATTATCCACCACCCAAATCTAACAAATTTTTGACCAATTTTTGGGATATGATGGCTATTAATAGTGAATGTGTTAGATGTTGTGAAAGTGGTCAACATGGGTAATGTAAAACTAAAAAATCTGGTACAACAGCGTAACAAAATGAATGCTAATTTTGAACTTTGAAAGTGATTTTCTCAAAGAGAAAGAGAATCTGAGCAATCTTTAATTACACAAAGCGTGCTAATTCTTATATCCCTGAAAGTTTATCAGATCGTAACTCTTAACTCGAAAGTCCTAGTTTTGGCATTTGTAAATCATCCAACAATCAACCATAACTCCACTAAACTAAAAAATAATTTGCTTCCTTCCACAATACTTTTCAATATGTATTGCTTTTCCTTCCACCCTGAAAATAATTTTCTCAAGAATCTGAGTTCTGGGTGTTGGATAATCTTATTAGAAATTTGTTTCAAAATGTGGCGGAAAAAAGTGGTGGATTAAAGTGATGGACAATTTTGTTGAGAAATGTCTCTTTAAAAAGTGATTTGGTTGATTTGATGGATGTGCTGGACAATATAGTTGACAATACGATGAGAAGACGGTAAAAAAGTGATGGCAAAAGCTTTTTCAATCTTTACTCTTTACTCAAATGACAGAGTTTTACATAAAATCCTGGTTCAACAATCCCTCATGAACCTTAATAACAAAAAGTTTGTCCGCCTCACTCATACTTTTTTATGAATTTCGCAGATATGTGAATTCTGAGGTTAGGTTTCTGATTTTTATCGTAATGTTTTAATAAGGGCTTTCACGCTGTGATTTTTTCTAAGAACCCGCTCAGTTTGGCCACAATCTTGAGGCAAAAAATTTGATATATTGACTTTATATATTGTTTAAATTAAGATAACACAAGATTTTTTTACATTTAAACTGTTTAATTTGATGTAATTTTTCCCATTGTTTCGCGTATACAAATCTTATTTAAGTTTTTCAGATACAAAATAATAAGTTTAAAAAACTATCATTTTCCTGGACCGCTTCCAATTAGGCCGTTAACGCCTTTTAACACATCACGCTGGTATCTTTGATTTCCAGCCATGACAATTAAAGCCAAATAAAATAGAGATGAAAAGGTTTCGAAAAGTTGCATTTTGTTTTTTTGTTATGTTCAAAACACAATATCAATTATAGTATTTGCAAAGTAACTTGTTGAACTACAAGACATAAACTGATACTGTTTTCTTTTAACTTATTCTTTTTATACTCATCAAATTATCACATATTTATACATTTTTGTTTGCTATATGTCTAGACGACAGTCAAATTTTACATTTTAAGATAATTGTTTGGATTTGAATGTATTTATCAAACAATAGTTTTGAATTTTTTTTAAACTCTTCATATTACGTATCGAATAAATTCTGATTATGTTGATTAATCAGCTTTCTGGCATAGTTGACCTTTTGATCTTGGTCTCTTGTTTACCAGTGTTGATCAAAAAATTACTTATAAGACAGGTGCTCAGCTATTTTCAGTATACTGCTGATCATTGGTTTTATGTGTTTTTGAACTAATCACAGTCTATCATGTAGATAATCAAGACTCAAATAGACTGGACAGTTCTATCTGTGCGATTTTGTGTAGATTCATTTAGTGCGTCGAGAGTCGGAATACAAAAATTTAAGTATAAAATACATAAAAGACATTGAATTACAAATAGTTTTACTCCAGACATTTCTCCAGGTAGCTAAGGAAGATTAGAATGCACGCTGGTAGCATTGGTTTCAAACCATGACAATTAAAGCTAAATTAGATAGAAAAGAAATGAAGAAAAATGATTGATTAGCTAATATCTTGGCAATTAACCGTAATGCGAACAAAAATGGAGAATAAAAACTATCTTTATGATTAAAAAACAAGAAACTGCTGCAGTCATAGCTGAATGCAAGTTTCTCTCAACCACGTATACTATCCGTCTTTTCACCGCATTGTCCACCACTCAATCCAACACATCCCCCAAATTAAACATCACTTTTTGGCCGCCATTTTTATTCACAACTTTAGAGTGTTTTTTCCACCACATTATCAAACAATTTTTTATAAAATTATCCACCACCCAAATCTAACAAATTTTTGACCAATTTTTGGGATATGATGGCTATTAATAGTGAATGTGTTAGATGTTGTGAAAGTGGTCAACATGGGTAATGTAAAACTAAAAAATCTGGTACAACAGCGTAACAAAATGAATGCTAATTTTGAACTTTGAAAGTGATTTTCTCAAAGAGAAAGAGAATCTGAGCAATCTTTAATTACACAAAGCGTGCTAATTCTTATATCCCTGAAAGTTTATCAGATCGTAACTCTTAACTCGAAAGTCCTAGTTTTGGCATTTGTAAATCATCCAACAATCAACCATAACTCCACTAAACTAAAAAATAATTTGCTTCCTTCCACAATACTTTTCAATATGTATTGCTTTTCCTTCCACCCTGAAAATAATTTTCTCAAGAATCTGAGTTCTGGGTGTTGGATAATCTTATTAGAAATTTGTTTCAAAATGTGGCGGAAAAAAGTGGTGGATTAAAGTGATGGACAATTTTGTTGAGAAATGTCTCTTTAAAAAGTGATTTGGTTGATTTGATGGATGTGCTGGACAATATAGTTGACAATACGATGAGAAGACGGTAAAAAAGTGATGGCAAAAGCTTTTTCAATCTTTACTCTTTACTCAAATGACAGAGTTTTACATAAAATCCTGGTTCAACAATCCCTCATGAACCTTAATAACAAAAAGTTTGTCCGCCTCACTCATACTTTTTATGAATTTCGCAGATATGTGAATTCTGAGGTTAGGTTTCTGATTTTTATCGTAATGTTTTAATAAGGGCTTTCACGCTGTGATTTTTTCTAAGAACCCGCTCAGTTTGGCCACAATCTTGAGGCAAAAAATTTGATATATTGACTTTATATATTGTTTAAATTAAGATAACACAAGATTTTTTTACATTTAAACTGTTTAATTTGATGTAATTTTTCCCATTGTTTCGCGTATACAAATCTTATTTAAGTTTTTCAGATACAAAATAATAAGTTTAAAAAACTATCATTTTCCTGGACCGCTTCCAATTAGGCCGTTAACGCCTTTTAACACATCACGCTGGTATCTTTGATTTCCAGCCATGACAATTAAAGCCAAATAAAATAGAGATGAAAAGGTTTCGAAAAGTTGCATTTTGTTTTTTTGTTATGTTCAAAACACAATATCAATTATAGTATTTGCAAAGTAACTTGTTGAACTACAAGACATAAACTGATACTGTTTTCTTTTAACTTATTCTTTTTATACTCATCAAATTATCACATATTTATACATTTTTGTTTGCTATATGTCTAGACGACAGTCAAATTTTACATTTTAAGATAATTGTTTGGATTTGAATGTATTTATCAAACAATAGTTTTGAATTTTTTTTAAACTCTTCATATTACGTATCGAATAAATTCTGATTATGTTGATTAATCAGCTTTCTGGCATAGTTGACCTTTTGATCTTGGTCTCTTGTTTACCAGTGTTGATCAAAAAATTACTTATAAGACAGGTGCTCAGCTATTTTCAGTATACTGCTGATCATTGGTTTTATGTGTTTTTGAACTAATCACAGTCTATCATGTAGATAATCAAGACTCAAATAGACTGGACAGTTCTATCTGTGCGATTTTGTGTAGATTCATTTAGTGCGTCGAGAGTCGGAATACAAAAATTTAAGTATAAAATACATAAAAGACATTGAATTACAAATAGTTTTACTCCAGACATTTCTCCAGGTAGCTAAGGAAGATTAGAATGCACGCTGGTAGCATTGGTTTCAAACCATGACAATTAAAGCTAAATTAAATAGAAAAGAAATGAAGAAAAATGATTGATTAGCTAATATCTTGGCAATTAACCGTAATGCGAACAAAAATGGAGAATAAAAACTATCTTTATGATTAAAAAACAAGAAACTGCTGCAGTCATAGCTGAATGCAAGTTTCTCTCAACCACGTATACTATCCGTCTTTTCACCGCATTGTCCACCACTCAATCCAACACATCCCCCAAATTAAACATCACTTTTTGGCCGCCATTTTTATGTACAACTTTAGAGTGTTTTTCCAGTGTTTTTAGAGTGCATTATTGGATACGGATTCTTCTTGCTCCTTTTTTTATGAATTTCGCAGAGATGTGAATTCTGAGGTTCGGTTTCTGATTTAATCGTGTTTTTAAACAATTTTGCATGAAATTATCCACCACTGAAATCTAATAGAGCAGAGTCCCGCGAATTTTTCATTTTTATCTTTTGGAGTTAAGGACTATTACTTTTTCGCATGTCATGAAGATGCTTATACTGCAAATTTAGAATCTGTAGCATTAAATGTCTGTAAGTTATCACTGCAAACAGATGAAAGCGTTCGGTTTGCTCTTTTATCAGGTTTTGATTTTGTTCTATAAGTTTGACATGGGATTACTGCAGATTTCATGCCTCTTTTTCTATGAAAAATAAATGATATCGAAAAAGTTTCCAATCTAATCTCTGCGCCTCTGTGTAGTGTGGCGAAAACTGAATATCATGACTCTGCGATCAAACTTAAGGCCAAGCGCCCAAGTTTCCGAATTTTTCCGGTCTTCAATGGCCTCGAAAGTTGCTCCCTTTGACCTCAAATAACTCAGAAACCGCTGATCTATAGTGAATTAATGAAAATAGTTTATTTTTGAACTCAGCAACGCAAACTGTATACAGAAAAAAAAGTTGAGTCTTTAGCCCCAAAAGATAAAAAAGACCTACCATTTTGAGCAATTTTTAAGATATGATAGCTATACATAGTGAATGTGTTAGATGTTGTGGAAGTGGTCAAAATGGATACAAATATTATTGTACGTAAGTTTAGGGATACAAAATGATAAGTTTAAAGAACTATCATTTTCCTGGACCGCTTCCAATTAGGGCATTAACTGCACCAGCTAAACCAGGTTTATCCTCACGCTGGATTCTTTGGTGTCCAACTATGACAATTAAAGCCAAATAAAATAGAGATGAGAAAGTTTTGAAGAGTTGCATTTTGTTTTTGTTATATTTTAAACACAATATCAATAGGATTACTCGTAAAGTCACTTGTTAAACTCAATATATAAACTGATACTGTTTTCTTTCAGATTATTCCCTTTTATACTCAGCAAACCTTCTGCACCTTCATACAGTTTTGTTTGATTATTTGTCTAGACGACAGTTAAATTCGGAATTTTAAGATTCTTGTTTGGGTTCAAATGTATTCATCAAACAATAGTTGTGAATTTTTCTGAAAATCTTAATATTAAGTGCTGCTATAATATCAATGCTTATTAGGTTGATTAATCAGCTTTTTAAATAATTGACCTTACGATCTAGATCTCTTGTTTACTAGTGTTAATCACAAAATTACTTATCAAACAGATGTCCATCTATTTTCATTTAACTGCTATTTAAATTTGCAGGTTTTATACGGTATTTGCTATGTAGATCTTGAATTTTTGCATAAATTTTATCAAAATTTTTCCATAATCAATTGACTTGAAATTACACAAGTATTTACCTATAATTATCAGATTAATTTTGAATTATTTGCGCACTAATTACATTATAACATGAAAATTTTCAAGAAAAAAAATAGAATTGCAGGGGTTTTAGTTATTTTGATATGCCTTTTGCCACATATTAAAAATATCAAAGAATTCAGTCAATTTATGACAGCAGAGATTATTTATGCAAAGATTTCGGATAGTGAAATGAAACATGTGTAAATAAACTTGCTTGGTCCATTAATGAAACATAGATTATCGAATTTGATCCAGTAAAAAATGTCAGTTTTACAGTTGTACAGTATTGATGTAAAAATTATAAAGGTTATGTATGTAATATCAGGTCAATTCAAGGTTAACTATTTCAAGATGCTGAGTTTTTTATTTTAAATATTTGAATTGATAACTTCAGAATCAATGATAATGTTAGATAACTGAAACTTGGATAGGGAAGTTTGTTGATAAAGTTTTAGAATTGCAAGCATTGGACAATATTGCCAGAATGGTTCAAGGTTGATTTAAGCCTCAAAAAACAACCTTTAAATGTCAGTCAGATTTAAAATTATCGAGTAATTCGAGTTACCTTATGGGTCTTGAATTCAGTTGAGCTAATGGTTTAAATCTGCTATCTATATAAATAATTGTCCGCGATTTATACTGAAAACAATAGTGATCAATGAAAACGACCGTTATGATTAAAAAACATTTAGATGAAGCATGGTTGTATTGAGTTAAACTTTTCAATTTGACATAATTTTATTTCATTTCATTATTCTGAGTATACAAATATTATTGTACGTAAGTTTAGGGATACAAAATGATAAGTTTAAAGAACTATCATTTTCCTGGACCGCTTCCAATTAGGGCATTAACTGCACCAGCTAAACCAGGTTTATCCTCACGCTGGATTCTTTGGTGTCCAACTATGACAATTAAAGCCAAATAAAATAGAGATGAGAAAGTTTTGAAGAGTTGCATTTTGTTTTTGTTATATTTTAAACGCAATATCAATAGGATTACTCGTAAAGTCACTTGTTAAACTCAATATATAAACTGATACTGTTTTCTTTCAGATTATTCCCTTTTATACTCAGCAAACCTTCTGCACCTTCATACAGTTTTGTTTGATTATTTGTCTAGACGACAGTTAAATTCGGAATTTTAAGATTCTTGTTTGGGTTCAAATGTATTCATCAAACAATAGTTGTGAATTTTTCTGAAAATCTTAATATTAAGTGCTGCTATAATATCAATGCTTATTAGGTTGATTAATCAGCTTTTTAAATAATTGACCTTACGATCTAGATCTCTTGTTTACTAGTGTTAATCACAAAATTACTTATCAAACAGATGTCCATCTATTTTCATTTAACTGCTATTTAAATTTGCAGGTTTTATACGGTATTTGCTATGTAGATCTTGAATTTTTGCATAAATTTTATCAAAATTTTTCCATAATCAATTGACTTGAAATTACACAAGTATTTACCTATAATTATCAGATTAATTTTGAATTATTTGCGCACTAATTACATTATAACATGAAAATTTTCAAGAAAAAAAATAGAATTGCAGGGGTTTTAGTTATTTTGATATGCCTTTTGCCACATATTAAAAATATCAAAGAATTCAGTCAATTTATGACAGCAGAGATTATTTATGCAAAGATTTCGGATAGTGAAATGAAACATGTGTAAATAAACTTGCTTGGTCCATTAATGAAACATAGATTATCGAATTTGATCCAGTAAAAAATGTCAGTTTTACAGTTGTACAGTATTGATGTAAAAATTATAAAGGTTATGTATGTAATATCAGGTCAATTCAAGGTTAACTATTTCAAGATGCTGAGTTTTTTATTTTAAATATTTGAATTGATAACTTCAGAATCAATGATAATGTTAGATAACTGAAACTTGGATAGGGAAGTTTGTTTATAAAGTTTTAGAATTGCAAGCATTGGACAATATTGCCAGAATGGTTCAAGGTTGATTTAAGCCTCAAAAAACAACCTTTAAATGTCAGTCAGATTTAAAATTATCGAGTAATTCGAGTTACCTTATGGGTCTTGAATTCAGTTGAGCTAATGGTTTAAATCTGCTATCTATATAAATAATTGTCCGCGATTTATACTGAAAACAATAGTGATCAATGAAAACGACCGTTATGATTAAAAAACATTTAGATGAAGCATGGTTGTATTGAGTTAAACTTTTCAATTTGACATAATTTTATTTCATTTCATTATTCTGAGTATACAAATATTATTGTACGTAAGTTTAGGGATACAAAATGATAAGTTTAAAGAACTATCATTTTCCTGGACCGCTTCCAATTAGGGCATTAACTGCACCAGCTAAACCAGGTTTATCCTCACGCTGGATTCTTTGGTGTCCAACTATGACAATTAAAGCCAAATAAAATAGAGATGAGAAAGTTTTGAAGAGTTGCATTTTGTTTTTGTTATATTTTAAACGCAATATCAATAGGATTACTCGTAAAGTCACTTGTTAAACTCAATATATAAACTGATACTGTTTTCTTTCAGATTATTCCCTTTTATACTCAGCAAACCTTCTGCACCTTCATACAGTTTTGTTTGATTATTTGTCTAGACGACAGTTAAATTCGGAATTTTAAGATTCTTGTTTGGGTTCAAATGTATTCATCAAACAATAGTTGTGAATTTTTCTGAAAATCTTAATATTAAGTGCTGCTATAATATCAATGCTTATTAGGTTGATTAATCAGCTTTTTAAATAATTGACCTTACGATCTAGATCTCTTGTTTACTAGTGTTAATCACAAAATTACTTATCAAACAGATGTCCATCTATTTTCATTTAACTGCTATTTAAATTTGCAGGTTTTATACGGTATTTGCTATGTAGATCTTGAATTTTTGCATAAATTTTATCAAAATTTTTCCATAATCAATTGACTTGAAATTACACAAGTATTTACCTATAATTATCAGATTAATTTTGAATTATTTGCGCACTAATTACATTATAACATGAAAATTTTCAAGAAAAAAAATAGAATTGCAGGGGTTTTAGTTATTTTGATATGCCTTTTGCCACATATTAAAAATATCAAAGAATTCAGACAATTTATGACAGCAGAGATTATTTATGCAAAGATTTCGGATAGTGAAATGAAACATGTGTAAATAAACTTGCTTGGTCCATTAATGAAACATAGATTATCGAATTTGATCCAGTAAAAAATGTCAGTTTTACAGTTGTACAGTATTGATGTAAAAATTATAAAGGTTATGTATGTAATATCAGGTCAATTCAAGGTTAACTATTTCAAGATGCTGAGTTTTTTATTTTAAATATTTGAATTGATAACTTCAGAATCAATGATAATGTTAGATAACTGAAACTTGGATAGGGAAGTTTGTTGATAAAGTTTTAGAATTGCAAGCATTGGACAATATTGCCAGAATGGTTCAAGGTTGATTTAAGCCTCAAAAAACAACCTTTAAATGTCAGTCAGATTTAAAATTATCGAGTAATTCGAGTTACCTTATGGGTCTTGAATTCAGTTGAGCTAATGGTTTAAATCTGCTATCTATATAAATAATTGTCCGCGATTTATACTGAAAACAATAGTGATCAATGAAAACGACCGTTATGATTAAAAAACATTTAGATGAAGCATGGTTGTATTGAGTTAAACTTTTCAATTTGACATAATTTTATTTCATTTCATTATTCTGAGTATACAAATATTATTGTACGTAAGTTTAGGGATACAAAATGATAAGTTTAAAGAACTATCATTTTCCTGGACCGCTTCCAATTAGGGCATTAACTGCACCAGCTAAACCAGGTTTATCCTCACGCTGGATTCTTTGGTGTCCAACTATGACAATTAAAGCCAAATAAAATAGAGATGAGAAAGTTTTGAAGAGTTGCATTTTGTTTTTGTTATATTTTAAACGCAATATCAATAGGATTACTCGTAAAGTCACTTGTTAAACTCAATATATAAACTGATACTGTTTTCTTTCAGATTATTCCCTTTTATACTCAGCAAACCTTCTGCACCTTCATACAGTTTTGTTTGATTATTTGTCTAGACGACAGTTAAATTCGGAATTTTAAGATTCTTGTTTGGGTTCAAATGTATTCATCAAACAATAGTTGTGAATTTTTCTGAAAATCTTAATATTAAGTGCTGCTATAATATCAATGCTTATTAGGTTGATTAATCAGCTTTTTAAATAATTGACCTTACGATCTAGATCTCTTGTTTACTAGTGTTAATCACAAAATTACTTATCAAACAGATGTCCATCTATTTTCATTTAACTGCTATTTAAATTTGCAGGTTTTATACGGTATTTGCTATGTAGATCTTGAATTTTTGCATAAATTTTATCAAAATTTTTCCATAATCAATTGACTTGAAATTACACAAGTATTTACCTATAATTATCAGATTAATTTTGAATTATTTGCGCACTAATTACATTATAACATGAAAATTTTCAAGAAAAAAAATAGAATTGCAGGGGTTTTAGTTATTTTGATATGCCTTTTGCCACATATTAAAAATATCAAAGAATTCAGTCAATTTATGACAGCAGAGATTATTTATGCAAAGATTTCGGATAGTGAAATGAAACATGTGTAAATAAACTTGCTTGGTCCATTAATGAAACATAGATTATCGAATTTGATCCAGTAAAAAATGTCAGTTTTACAGTTGTACAGTATTGATGTAAAAATTATAAAGGTTATGTATGTAATATCAGGTCAATTCAAGGTTAACTATTTCAAGATGCTGAGTTTTTTATTTTAAATATTTGAATTGATAACTTCAGAATCAATGATAATGTTAGATAACTGAAACTTGGATAGGGAAGTTTGTTGATAAAGTTTTAGAATTGCAAGCATTGGACAATATTGCCAGAATGGTTCAAGGTTGATTTAAGCCTCAAAAAACAACCTTTAAATGTCAGTCAGATTTAAAATTATCGAGTAATTCGAGTTACCTTATGGGTCTTGAATTCAGTTGAGCTAATGGTTTAAATCTGCTATCTATATAAATAATTGTCCGCGATTTATACTGAAAACAATAGTGATCAATGAAAACGACCGTTATGATTAAAAAACATTTAGATGAAGCATGGTTGTATTGAGTTAAACTTTTCAATTTGACATAATTTTATTTCATTTCATTATTCTGAGTATACAAATATTATTGTACGTAAGTTTAGGGATACAAAATGATAAGTTTAAAGAACTATCATTTTCCTGGACCGCTTCCAATTAGGGCATTAACTGCACCAGCTAAACCAGGTTTATCCTCACGCTGGATTCTTTGGTGTCCAACTATGACAATTAAAGCCAAATAAAATAGAGATGAGAAAGTTTTGAAGAGTTGCATTTTGTTTTTGTTATATTTTAAACGCAATATCAATAGGATTACTCGTAAAGTCACTTGTTAAACTCAATATATAAACTGATACTGTTTTCTTTCAGATTATTCCCTTTTATACTCAGCAAACCTTCTGCACCTTCATACAGTTTTGTTTGATTATTTGTCTAGACGACAGTTAAATTCGGAATTTTAAGATTCTTGTTTGGGTTCAAATGTATTCATCAAACAATAGTTGTGAATTTTTCTGAAAATCTTAATATTAAGTGCTGCTATAATATCAATGCTTATTAGGTTGATTAATCAGCTTTTTAAATAATTGACCTTACGATCTAGATCTCTTGTTTACTAGTGTTAATCACAAAATTACTTATCAAACAGATGTCCATCTATTTTCATTTAACTGCTATTTAAATTTGCAGGTTTTATACGGTATTTGCTATGTAGATCTTGAATTTTTGCATAAATTTTATCAAAATTTTTCCATAATCAATTGACTTGAAATTACACAAGTATTTACCTATAATTATCAGATTAATTTTGAATTATTTGCGCACTAATTACATTATAACATGAAAATTTTCAAGAAAAAAAATAGAATTGCAGGGGTTTTAGTTATTTTGATATGCCTTTTGCCACATATTAAAAATATCAAAGAATTCAGTCAATTTATGACAGCAGAGATTATTTATGCAAAGATTTCGGATAGTGAAATGAAACATGTGTAAATAAACTTGCTTGGTCCATTAATGAAACATAGATTATCGAATTTGATCCAGTAAAAAATGTCAGTTTTACAGTTGTACAGTATTGATGTAAAAATTATAAAGGTTATGTATGTAATATCAGGTCAATTCAAGGTTAACTATTTCAAGATGCTGAGTTTTTTATTTTAAATATTTGAATTGATAACTTCAGAATCAATGATAATGTTAGATAACTGAAACTTGGATAGGGAAGTTTGTTGATAAAGTTTTAGAATTGCAAGCATTGGACAATATTGCCAGAATGGTTCAAGGTTGATTTAAGCCTCAAAAAACAACCTTTAAATGTCAGTCAGATTTAAAATTATCGAGTAATTCGAGTTACCTTATGGGTCTTGAATTCAGTTGAGCTAATGGTTTAAATCTGCTATCTATATAAATAATTGTCCGCGATTTATACTGAAAACAATAGTGATCAATGAAAACGACCGTTATGATTAAAAAACATTTAGATGAAGCATGGTTGTATTGAGTTAAACTTTTCAATTTGACATAATTTTATTTCATTTCATTATTCTGAGTATACAAATATTATTGTACGTAAGTTTAGGGATACAAAATGATAAGTTTAAAGAACTATCATTTTCCTGGACCGCTTCCAATTAGGGCATTAACTGCACCAGCTAAACCAGGTTTATCCTCACGCTGGATTCTTTGGTGTCCAACTATGACAATTAAAGCCAAATAAAATAGAGATGAGAAAGTTTTGAAGAGTTGCATTTTGTTTTTGTTATATTTTAAACGCAATATCAATAGGATTACTCGTAAAGTCACTTGTTAAACTCAATATATAAACTGATACTGTTTTCTTTCAGATTATTCCCTTTTATACTCAGCAAACCTTCTGCACCTTCATACAGTTTTGTTTGAGTTGATTATTACCGATTCTGAGTTATTAAACAAGTGTATTTATTGAATATTGAATAAGGTTAAGAGGTAACAGTATGAAATTATTTAACAGACTAACTGAATACTATAATTGCTGAACATTATTAACGTGAAATACATTGTTTAAGCTCAACCTAACAATACCAATCAAAATGTTTAATTGTTACTAAACTTAATAATTTTACTTAATCAGGATAATGTGACTGATTAACCAACTCTCCCACTCAGACCACATTATCATTGATGAATAGCTTGGACCGCAGAATTTGAAACTGATCCTTTGGTAAGGCTTTGGTCATGATGTCCGCTATCATGTCTCTTGTTGATAGATACTGTACTTTGATGATTTGATCTTTTACCTTCTCTCGTATGAAATGATATTTAATGTCAATGTGTTTTGACCTTGACTGAGATACTGGATCTTTGCTTAAAGCAATTGCGGATTGATTATCTTCATGAATAGTTGTTGGTTCTGATAGTGATATTCCTAATTCATGAATCAATTGCCGTAACCAAATAACTTCTTTTGCACAGTTAACTAAGGCTACATATTCAGCTTCCGCTGTAGACAGAGAAACTGTTGTTTGCTTCTTGCTATTCCATGAAATTAGATTACCATAAGAAAATATCGCCGAACCACTTATGCTGCGTCTATCAATTGATGACGATGCAAAGTCGGCGTCTGAATAACCAACTAAAACACAATTATTTTGATTTTTACTCATTGTTAAACGGTAATTGATGGTCCCTTTTAAATAACGATAAATTCGCTTCACTGCTTTCCAATGTGATTCATTTGGATTTGACATAAATTGTCCAACTACTCCCACTGCAAATGCAATGTCAGGTCTAGTGCAAGTTGCCAAATAAATAAGAGCACCAACTGCACTTGAGTAAGGTATTTTTGTGTCAACCTGTTTATCCATATTTTTTGTCAACTTCATTGATGTGTCAATGGGTGTATTACATGGCTTACATTCGTACATGTTATATCGATGCAAAATATTTTCAATGTAATTTGATTGACTTAGTTGAATTATCGTGTTATCATCAGAAAATTTGAACTCAATTCCTAGAAATGACTTAATTATACCAATATCTTTCATTTCGAATTGTTCACACATTTGCTTTTTCACAAATTTCATGCGTTCAATCGATTTACCGAATAACAATAAATCATCAACGTAAATTAGACAATACATTTGCTTATCTCCTTCACCTTTGTAATACAAACAATTGTCAGACATCAACCTTATGAAACCAATCTTTACCATAAAATCGTTAAATAAAAGATTCCAAGCTCGACCTGACTGTTTAAGACCATAAAGACTTCGCTGAAGCTTACACACTAAGTTAGTATCATTGGCAAAACCCTCTGGTTGTTCCATATATATCGTTTCCGATAGTTTACCATTGAGATATGCTGTTTTTACATCTAATTGATTGACATAATAACCATTCTCAACACTCAAGGAAATGAGAAAACGCAAAGTAGTGAACTTTGCTACCGGAGCAAAAGTATCAGTGTAATCTTTTCCCTTCTCTTGTGTAAATCCTTTTGCAACTAGTCTTGCTTTGAACCTTTTACCATCAAAATTGTCTTTGATCTTAAAAACCCATCGGTTTTTAACAACATTACAATCGCTTGGTCGCTTTACTAATATCCAAGTGTTGGCATTAATTAATGATTGATACTCTTCATGAATAGCTTTCAACCATTCATTTGCATCATAACATGAAATTGCTTCATCATATGATTCAGGTTCATTATTGACGGTTAAACAAACATGATCATCATCTTCTGTCTCAATGTTTTGGTCTGTTTCAGTTACATCGTCAATCAATGTAATTTCATTGACAATCGATTCATTTTGTTTATTCAATATAGCCAATTCATCAAACTTAACGTCCCTTGAATAAATTACCTTTTTGTTAACTGGATTGATTAAACGATAAGCCTTTTTGTTGGCACAATAACCCGTGAAGATTGCTTCCAATACCTTAGATTCAATCTTCGACCTCTTCTCTTGAGGTAATAGTGCAAAAGCTTTTGAACCGAAAACTCTGAAGTGTTGAACATTTGGTTTCCTTCCTTTCCATCTTTCAAATGGAGTTAGATTGTAAATCACTTTCGATGAACAACGATTGCGAATATATCCAGCAGTTACAATAGCTTCGGCCCAATAGGTTAATGGTAATTCAGCTTGGTGCAGCATTGAACAAGCCATTTCTCTCAGTGTACGATTCATCCTTTCTGCCACTCCATTTTGCTCATGAAGGTAAGCAATAGATGTTTCATGTTTTGTGCCTTTATTTTTCAAATAATTCACAAATTCTGTTGATAAATACTCTTTAGCATTATCAGTGCGCAATATTTTAATTGATTTACCAAATAAGTTAGTAACTTCTGCTTCGTATTCCTGATATTGTTCAAATACTTTATCCCGTTCCTTGATTGGAATAACTTTTACCCAGTTCGACCAATCATCGATAAATGTTACAAAGTAACGTAAACCAGTAAATGACTTAGTTCGTATTGGTCCACAAATATCAGAATGAATCAGATCTAAAACAGATTCAGTCTTGACATGTGATCTTGCCTTTTTGCTACTTTTTACCATTTTACCTTTCAAGCAACCTTTACATATTGATGACTTTTCACCCTTCAAGTTAATACCATCAATTGAACTGTTTCTGACCATTGAGTTCAAGTTATCATAATTAATATGCCCATAACGAAGGTGCCAAAGGTTAATATCTTCCTTTTTGTCTTCATGATCAACCATTAATACTGCATCATTTTCATTGTAAACTTCACATTGTAATAGGTAAAGTCTACCTTCTCTTTCACCTTGAGCAATGCATTCATCATTAAGATAAATTTTACATTTTCCATTCTTTATGTGCATTTCAGCTCCTGAGTCTTCTGCTTGACCCACTGACATGAGATTTAGATGCAGTTTAGGGACGTAATATACGTTTTTCAATGTAAATTTCACGCCAACACTCGATAGAATATCAATTTCACCAATACCTTTAACATCAAGATTAGTAAGATCGCCCTGTTTGACTCGTTTGTCAGTGATTTCTTCAAAGTTTTTGAACCAATTACGACGAAAACACATGTGATTCGTCGCTCCAGAATCAATGAACCATTTACCGTTGCTATTAAAATCACTAACAAGTGTCAATGCTTTGTCCTCAGTAATCTTATTCTGTTTTACCCATGGCTTATCAATATCTTTTGGTACTGTTTTTGGCTTACCAAAACCATCTTTTGATTGTATTTTAGGGCAATCACGTTTGAAATGACCTTTTTCACCACAGCTATAACAAGAAAACCATTTTTTACCTTTTGGTTTACCTTTACCTTTTACAATAAGAGCTGTTTCAACATGTGTTTGTCCCTTGAATGTTTCCTCTTCTTGTAACAACCGAGCTACCAAATCATCAAATTGAATCTTATCGAGAATAACCCTGACTGCTGAGACGAAATGTTTGTACTCATTTGGTAATTTACTCAATAACTCAATAACTTTGTCATTGTCACTAATATTATCACCGCAATGTGCCAATTCAGACCAAAGCTTTTCCATCTCAGTAATATAGTCAATCATTGACTGTCCAGTTTTTATCCGCAAATTAGCTAACTTCTGTTTTACGGCAAGCTTTTTAGACAAATCATGTCGTTCAAAAGTTGATTCCAGTATTTTCTAAACTTCCTTTGCAGTCTTAGCCTTTTTGATCAAAACGACATATTTTGAGTCAACACAACAACATATCAAACCAAGCGCTTTTTCGTCTTGACGCTTGTATATCTGTTGTTGAAAAGGACTATCAGTTTCATTGGTTCCACTAATAACATCCCAAAGACCATCTCGTTTCAAGTAATTCATCATTTCGAACTTCCAAGTAGAAAAATCTTTGCCTTCAAATCTTTCAATAAGGCTTGTTGAGCCGTAACCAGAATCTGCTCTCGTAGCTGAGCCCATAACCAGTTGATTATTACCGATTCTGAGTTATTAAACAAGTGTATTTATTGAATATTGAATAAGGTTAAGAGTGAACAGTATGAAATTATTTAACAGACTAACTGAATACTATAATTGCTGAACATTATTAACGTGAAATACATTGTTTAAGCTCAACCTAACAATACCAATCAAAATGTTTAATTGTTACTAAACTTAATAATTTTACTTAATCAGGATAATGTGACTGATTAACCAACTGTTTGATTATTTGTCTAGACGACAGTTAAATTCGGAATTTTAAGATTCTTGTTTGGGTTCAAATGTTATATTTTAAACGCAATATCAATAGGATTACTCGTAAAGTCACTTGTTAAACTCAATATATAAACTGATACTGTTTTCTTTCAGATTATTCCCTTTTATACTCAGCAAACCTTCTGCACCTTCATACAGTTTTGTTTGATTATTTGTCTAGACGACAGTTAAATTCGGAATTTTAAGATTCTTGTTTGGGTTCAAATGTATTCATCAAACAATAGTTGTGAATTTTTCTGAAAATCTTAATATTAAGTGCTGCTATAATATCAATGCTTATTAGGTTGATTAATCAGCTTTTTAAATAATTGACCTTACGATCTAGATCTCTTGTTTACTAGTGTTAATCACAAAATTACTTATCAAACAGATGTCCATCTATTTTCATTTAACTGCTATTTAAATTTGCAGGTTTTATACGGTATTTGCTATGTAGATCTTGAATTTTTGCATAAATTTTATCAAAATTTTTCCATAATCAATTGACTTGAAATTACACAAGTATTTACCTATAATTATCAGATTAATTTTGAATTATTTGCGCACTAATTACATTATAACATGAAAATTTTCAAGAAAAAAAATAGAATTGCAGGGGTTTTAGTTATTTTGATATGCCTTTTGCCACATATTAAAAATATCAAAGAATTCAGTCAATTTATGACAGCAGAGATTATTTATGCAAAGATTTCGGATAGTGAAATGAAACATGTGTAAATAAACTTGCTTGGTCCATTAATGAAACATAGATTATCGAATTTGATCCAGTAAAAAATGTCAGTTTTACAGTTGTACAGTATTGATGTAAAAATTATAAAGGTTATGTATGTAATATCAGGTCAATTCAAGGTTAACTATTTCAAGATGCTGAGTTTTTTATTTTAAATATTTGAATTGATAACTTCAGAATCAATGATAATGTTAGATAACTGAAACTTGGATAGGGAAGTTTGTTTATAAAGTTTTACAATTGCAAGCATTGGACAATATTGCCAGAATGGTTCAAGGTTGATTTAAGCCTCAAAAAACAACCTTTAAATGTCAGTCAGATTTAAAATTATCGAGTAATTCGAGTTACCTTATGGGTCTTGAATTCAGTTGAGCTAATGGTTTAAATCTGCTATCTATATAAATAATTGTCCGCGATTTATACTGAAAACAATAGTGATCAATGAAAACGACCGTTATGATTAAAAAACATTTAGATGAAGCATGGTTGTATTGAGTTAAACTTTTCAATTTGACATAATTTTATTTCATTTCATTATTCTGAGTATACAAATATTATTGTACGTAAGTTTAGGGATACAAAATGATAAGTTTAAAGAACTATCATTTTCCTGGACCGCTTCCAATTAGGGCATTAACTGCACCAGCTAAACCAGGTTTATCCTCACGCTGGATTCTTTGGTGTCCAACTATGACAATTAAAGCCAAATAAAATAGAGATGAGAAAGTTTTGAAGAGTTGCATTTTGTTTTTGTTATATTTTAAACGCAATATCAATAGGATTACTCGTAAAGTCACTTGTTAAACTCAATATATAAACTGATACTGTTTTCTTTCAGATTATTCCCTTTTATACTCAGCAAACCTTCTGCACCTTCATACAGTTTTGTTTGATTATTTGTCTAGACGACAGTTAAATTCGGAATTTTAAGATTCTTGTTTGGGTTCAAATGTATTCATCAAACAATAGTTGTGAATTTTTCTGAAAATCTTAATATTAAGTGCTGCTATAATATCAATGCTTATTAGGTTGATTAATCAGCTTTTTAAATAATTGACCTTACGATCTAGATCTCTTGTTTACTAGTGTTAATCACAAAATTACTTATCAAACAGATGTCCATCTATTTTCATTTAACTGCTATTTAAATTTGCAGGTTTTATACGGTATTTGCTATGTAGATCTTGAATTTTTGCATAAATTTTATCAAAATTTTTCCATAATCAATTGACTTGAAATTACACAAGTATTTACCTATAATTATCAGATTAATTTTGAATTATTTGCGCACTAATTACATTATAACATGAAAATTTTCAAGAAAAAAAATAGAATTGCAGGGGTTTTAGTTATTTTGATATGCCTTTTGCCACATATTAAAAATATCAAAGAATTCAGTCAATTTATGACAGCAGAGATTATTTATGCAAAGATTTCGGATAGTGAAATGAAACATGTGTAAATAAACTTGCTTGGTCCATTAATGAAACATAGATTATCGAATTTGATCCAGTAAAAAATGTCAGTTTTACAGTTGTACAGTATTGATGTAAAAATTATAAAGGTTATGTATGTAATATCAGGTCAATTCAAGGTTAACTATTTCAAGATGCTGAGTTTTTTATTTTAAATATTTGAATTGATAACTTCAGAATCAATGATAATGTTAGATAACTGAAACTTGGATAGGGAAGTTTGTTTATAAAGTTTTACAATTGCAAGCATTGGACAATATTGCCAGAATGGTTCAAGGTTGATTTAAGCCTCAAAAAACAACCTTTAAATGTCAGTCAGATTTAAAATTATCGAGTAATTCGAGTTACCTTATGGGTCTTGAATTCAGTTGAG
Organism: Tetranychus urticae; assembly: GCF_039701765.1. Lineage (NCBI taxonomy): Eukaryota > Metazoa > Arthropoda > Arachnida > Trombidiformes > Tetranychidae > Tetranychus > Tetranychus urticae. The sequence continues at coordinate 4,045,794 of NC_142959.1, forward strand.
CTAATGGTTTAAATCTGCTATCTATATAAATAATTGTCCGCGATTTATACTGAAAACAATAGTGATCAATGAAAACGACCGTTATGATTAAAAAACATTTAGATGAAGCATGGTTGTATTGAGTTAAACTTTTCAATTTGACATAATTTTATTTCATTTCATTATTCTGAGTATACAAATATTATTGTACGTAAGTTTAGGGATACAAAATGATAAGTTTAAAGAACTATCATTTTCCTGGACCGCTTCCAATTAGGGCATTAACTGCACCAGCTAAACCAGGTTTATCCTCACGCTGGATTCTTTGGTGTCCAACTATGACAATTAAAGCCAAATAAAATAGAGATGAGAAAGTTTTGAAGAGTTGCATTTTGTTTTTGTTATATTTTAAACGCAATATCAATAGGATTACTCGTAAAGTCACTTGTTAAACTCAATATATAAACTGATACTGTTTTCTTTCAGATTATTCCCTTTTATACTCAGCAAACCTTCTGCACCTTCATACAGTTTTGTTTGATTATTTGTCTAGACGACAGTTAAATTCGGAATTTTAAGATTCTTGTTTGGGTTCAAATGTATTCATCAAACAATAGTTGTGAATTTTTCTGAAAATCTTAATATTAAGTGCTGCTATAATATCAATGCTTATTAGGTTGATTAATCAGCTTTTTAAATAATTGACCTTACGATCTAGATCTCTTGTTTACTAGTGTTAATCACAAAATTACTTATCAAACAGATGTCCATCTATTTTCATTTAACTGCTATTTAAATTTGCAGGTTTTATACGGTATTTGCTATGTAGATCTTGAATTTTTGCATAAATTTTATCAAAATTTTTCCATAATCAATTGACTTGAAATTACACAAGTATTTACCTATAATTATCAGATTAATTTTGAATTATTTGCGCACTAATTACATTATAACATGAAAATTTTCAAGAAAAAAAATAGAATTGCAGGGGTTTTAGTTATTTTGATATGCCTTTTGCCACATATTAAAAATATCAAAGAATTCAGTCAATTTATGACAGCAGAGATTATTTATGCAAAGATTTCGGATAGTGAAATGAAACATGTGTAAATAAACTTGCTTGGTCCATTAATGAAACATAGATTATCGAATTTGATCCAGTAAAAAATGTCAGTTTTACAGTTGTACAGTATTGATGTAAAAATTATAAAGGTTATGTATGTAATATCAGGTCAATTCAAGGTTAACTATTTCAAGATGCTGAGTTTTTTATTTTAAATATTTGAATTGATAACTTCAGAATCAATGATAATGTTAGATAACTGAAACTTGGATAGGGAAGTTTGTTTATAAAGTTTTACAATTGCAAGCATTGGACAATATTGCCAGAATGGTTCAAGGTTGATTTAAGCCTCAAAAAACAACCTTTAAATGTCAGTCAGATTTAAAATTATCGAGTAATTCGAGTTACCTTATGGGTCTTGAATTCAGTTGAGCTAATGGTTTAAATCTGCTATCTATATAAATAATTGTCCGCGATTTATACTGAAAACAATAGTGATCAATGAAAACGACCGTTATGATTAAAAAACATTTAGATGAAGCATGGTTGTATTGAGTTAAACTTTTCAATTTGACATAATTTTATTTCATTTCATTATTCTGAGTATACAAATATTATTGTACGTAAGTTTAGGGATACAAAATGATAAGTTTAAAGAACTATCATTTTCCTGGACCGCTTCCAATTAGGGCATTAACTGCACCAGCTAAACCAGGTTTATCCTCACGCTGGATTCTTTGGTGTCCAACTATGACAATTAAAGCCAAATAAAATAGAGATGAGAAAGTTTTGAAGAGTTGCATTTTGTTTTTGTTATATTTTAAACGCAATATCAATAGGATTACTCGTAAAGTCACTTGTTAAACTCAATATATAAACTGATACTGTTTTCTTTCAGATTATTCCCTTTTATACTCAGCAAACCTTCTGCACCTTCATACAGTTTTGTTTGATTATTTGTCTAGACGACAGTTAAATTCGGAATTTTAAGATTCTTGTTTGGGTTCAAATGTATTCATCAAACAATAGTTGTGAATTTTTCTGAAAATCTTAATATTAAGTGCTGCTATAATATCAATGCTTATTAGGTTGATTAATCAGCTTTTTAAATAATTGACCTTACGATCTAGATCTCTTGTTTACTAGTGTTAATCACAAAATTACTTATCAAACAGATGTCCATCTATTTTCATTTAACTGCTATTTAAATTTGCAGGTTTTATACGGTATTTGCTATGTAGATCTTGAATTTTTGCATAAATTTTATCAAAATTTTTCCATAATCAATTGACTTGAAATTACACAAGTATTTACCTATAATTATCAGATTAATTTTGAATTATTTGCGCACTAATTACATTATAACATGAAAATTTTCAAGAAAAAAAATAGAATTGCAGGGGTTTTAGTTATTTTGATATGCCTTTTGCCACATATTAAAAATATCAAAGAATTCAGTCAATTTATGACAGCAGAGATTATTTATGCAAAGATTTCGGATAGTGAAATGAAACATGTGTAAATAAACTTGCTTGGTCCATTAATGAAACATAGATTATCGAATTTGATCCAGTAAAAAATGTCAGTTTTACAGTTGTACAGTATTGATGTAAAAATTATAAAGGTTATGTATGTAATATCAGGTCAATTCAAGGTTAACTATTTCAAGATGCTGAGTTTTTTATTTTAAATATTTGAATTGATAACTTCAGAATCAATGATAATGTTAGATAACTGAAACTTGGATAGGGAAGTTTGTTTATAAAGTTTTACAATTGCAAGCATTGGACAATATTGCCAGAATGGTTCAAGGTTGATTTAAGCCTCAAAAAACAACCTTTAAATGTCAGTCAGATTTAAAATTATCGAGTAATTCGAGTTACCTTATGGGTCTTGAATTCAGTTGAGCTAATGGTTTAAATCTGCTATCTATATAAATAATTGTCCGCGATTTATACTGAAAACAATAGTGATCAATGAAAACGACCGTTATGATTAAAAAACATTTAGATGAAGCATGGTTGTATTGAGTTAAACTTTTCAATTTGACATAATTTTATTTCATTTCATTATTCTGAGTATACAAATATTATTGTACGTAAGTTTAGGGATACAAAATGATAAGTTTAAAGAACTATCATTTTCCTGGACCGCTTCCAATTAGGGCATTAACTGCACCAGCTAAACCAGGTTTATCCTCACGCTGGATTCTTTGGTGTCCAACTATGACAATTAAAGCCAAATAAAATAGAGATGAGAAAGTTTTGAAGAGTTGCATTTTGTTTTTGTTATATTTTAAACGCAATATCAATAGGATTACTCGTAAAGTCACTTGTTAAACTCAATATATAAACTGATACTGTTTTCTTTCAGATTATTCCCTTTTATACTCAGCAAACCTTCTGCACCTTCATACAGTTTTGTTTGATTATTTGTCTAGACGACAGTTAAATTCGGAATTTTAAGATTCTTGTTTGGGTTCAAATGTATTCATCAAACAATAGTTGTGAATTTTTCTGAAAATCTTAATATTAAGTGCTGCTATAATATCAATGCTTATTAGGTTGATTAATCAGCTTTTTAAATAATTGACCTTACGATCTAGATCTCTTGTTTACTAGTGTTAATCACAAAATTACTTATCAAACAGATGTCCATCTATTTTCATTTAACTGCTATTTAAATTTGCAGGTTTTATACGGTATTTGCTATGTAGATCTTGAATTTTTGCATAAATTTTATCAAAATTTTTCCATAATCAATTGACTTGAAATTACACAAGTATTTACCTATAATTATCAGATTAATTTTGAATTATTTGCGCACTAATTACATTATAACATGAAAATTTTCAAGAAAAAAAATAGAATTGCAGGGGTTTTAGTTATTTTGATATGCCTTTTGCCACATATTAAAAATATCAAAGAATTCAGTCAATTTATGACAGCAGAGATTATTTATGCAAAGATTTCGGATAGTGAAATGAAACATGTGTAAATAAACTTGCTTGGTCCATTAATGAAACATAGATTATCGAATTTGATCCAGTAAAAAATGTCAGTTTTACAGTTGTACAGTATTGATGTAAAAATTATAAAGGTTATGTATGTAATATCAGGTCAATTCAAGGTTAACTATTTCAAGATGCTGAGTTTTTTATTTTAAATATTTGAATTGATAACTTCAGAATCAATGATAATGTTAGATAACTGAAACTTGGATAGGGAAGTTTGTTTATAAAGTTTTACAATTGCAAGCATTGGACAATATTGCCAGAATGGTTCAAGGTTGATTTAAGCCTCAAAAAACAACCTTTAAATGTCAGTCAGATTTAAAATTATCGAGTAATTCGAGTTACCTTATGGGTCTTGAATTCAGTTGAGCTAATGGTTTAAATCTGCTATCTATATAAATAATTGTCCGCGATTTATACTGAAAACAATAGTGATCAATGAAAACGACCGTTATGATTAAAAAACATTTAGATGAAGCATGGTTGTATTGAGTTAAACTTTTCAATTTGACATAATTTTATTTCATTTCATTATTCTGAGTATACAAATATTATTGTACGTAAGTTTAGGGATACAAAATGATAAGTTTAAAGAACTATCATTTTCCTGGACCGCTTCCAATTAGGGCATTAACTGCACCAGCTAAACCAGGTTTATCCTCACGCTGGATTCTTTGGTGTCCAACTATGACAATTAAAGCCAAATAAAATAGAGATGAGAAAGTTTTGAAGAGTTGCATTTTGTTTTTGTTATATTTTAAACGCAATATCAATAGGATTACTCGTAAAGTCACTTGTTAAACTCAATATATAAACTGATACTGTTTTCTTTCAGATTATTCCCTTTTATACTCAGCAAACCTTCTGCACCTTCATACAGTTTTGTTTGATTATTTGTCTAGACGACAGTTAAATTCGGAATTTTAAGATTCTTGTTTGGGTTCAAATGTATTCATCAAACAATAGTTGTGAATTTTTCTGAAAATCTTAATATTAAGTGCTGCTATAATATCAATGCTTATTAGGTTGATTAATCAGCTTTTTAAATAATTGACCTTACGATCTAGATCTCTTGTTTACTAGTGTTAATCACAAAATTACTTATCAAACAGATGTCCATCTATTTTCATTTAACTGCTATTTAAATTTGCAGGTTTTATACGGTATTTGCTATGTAGATCTTGAATTTTTGCATAAATTTTATCAAAATTTTTCCATAATCAATTGACTTGAAATTACACAAGTATTTACCTATAATTATCAGATTAATTTTGAATTATTTGCGCACTAATTACATTATAACATGAAAATTTTCAAGAAAAAAAATAGAATTGCAGGGGTTTTAGTTATTTTGATATGCCTTTTGCCACATATTAAAAATATCAAAGAATTCAGTCAATTTATGACAGCAGAGATTATTTATGCAAAGATTTCGGATAGTGAAATGAAACATGTGTAAATAAACTTGCTTGGTCCATTAATGAAACATAGATTATCGAATTTGATCCAGTAAAAAATGTCAGTTTTACAGTTGTACAGTATTGATGTAAAAATTATAAAGGTTATGTATGTAATATCAGGTCAATTCAAGGTTAACTATTTCAAGATGCTGAGTTTTTTATTTTAAATATTTGAATTGATAACTTCAGAATCAATGATAATGTTAGATAACTGAAACTTGGATAGGGAAGTTTGTTTATAAAGTTTTACAATTGCAAGCATTGGACAATATTGCCAGAATGGTTCAAGGTTGATTTAAGCCTCAAAAAACAACCTTTAAATGTCAGTCAGATTTAAAATTATCGAGTAATTCGAGTTACCTTATGGGTCTTGAATTCAGTTGAGCTAATGGTTTAAATCTGCTATCTATATAAATAATTGTCCGCGATTTATACTGAAAACAATAGTGATCAATGAAAACGACCGTTATGATTAAAAAACATTTAGATGAAGCATGGTTGTATTGAGTTAAACTTTTCAATTTGACATAATTTTATTTCATTTCATTATTCTGAGTATACAAATATTATTGTACGTAAGTTTAGGGATACAAAATGATAAGTTTAAAGAACTATCATTTTCCTGGACCGCTTCCAATTAGGGCATTAACTGCACCAGCTAAACCAGGTTTATCCTCACGCTGGATTCTTTGGTGTCCAACTATGACAATTAAAGCCAAATAAAATAGAGATGAGAAAGTTTTGAAGAGTTGCATTTTGTTTTTGTTATATTTTAAACGCAATATCAATAGGATTACTCGTAAAGTCACTTGTTAAACTCAATATATAAACTGATACTGTTTTCTTTCAGATTATTCCCTTTTATACTCAGCAAACCTTCTGCACCTTCATACAGTTTTGTTTGATTATTTGTCTAGACGACAGTTAAATTCGGAATTTTAAGATTCTTGTTTGGGTTCAAATGTATTCATCAAACAATAGTTGTGAATTTTTCTGAAAATCTTAATATTAAGTGCTGCTATAATATCAATGCTTATTAGGTTGATTAATCAGCTTTTTAAATAATTGACCTTACGATCTAGATCTCTTGTTTACTAGTGTTAATCACAAAATTACTTATCAAACAGATGTCCATCTATTTTCATTTAACTGCTATTTAAATTTGCAGGTTTTATACGGTATTTGCTATGTAGATCTTGAATTTTTGCATAAATTTTATCAAAATTTTTCCATAATCAATTGACTTGAAATTACACAAGTATTTACCTATAATTATCAGATTAATTTTGAATTATTTGCGCACTAATTACATTATAACATGAAAATTTTCAAGAAAAAAAATAGAATTGCAGGGGTTTTAGTTATTTTGATATGCCTTTTGCCACATATTAAAAATATCAAAGAATTCAGACAATTTATGACAGCAGAGATTATTTATGCAAAGATTTCGGATAGTGAAATGAAACATGTGTAAATAAACTTGCTTGGTCCATTAATGAAACATAGATTATCGAATTTGATCCAGTAAAAAATGTCAGTTTTACAGTTGTACAGTATTGATGTAAAAATTATAAAGGTTATGTATGTAATATCAGGTCAATTCAAGGTTAACTATTTCAAGATGCTGAGTTTTTTATTTTAAATATTTGAATTGATAACTTCAGAATCAATGATAATGTTAGATAACTGAAACTTGGATAGGGAAGTTTGTTTATAAAGTTTTACAATTGCAAGCATTGGACAATATTGCCAGAATGGTTCAAGGTTGATTTAAGCCTCAAAAAACAACCTTTAAATGTCAGTCAGATTTAAAATTATCGAGTAATTCGAGTTACCTTATGGGTCTTGAATTCAGTTGAGCTAATGGTTTAAATCTGCTATCTATATAAATAATTGTCCGCGATTTATACTGAAAACAATAGTGATCAATGAAAACGACCGTTATGATTAAAAAACATTTAGATGAAGCATGGTTGTATTGAGTTAAACTTTTCAATTTGACATAATTTTATTTCATTTCATTATTCTGAGTATACAAATATTATTGTACGTAAGTTTAGGGATACAAAATGATAAGTTTAAAGAACTATCATTTTCCTGGACCGCTTCCAATTAGGGCATTAACTGCACCAGCTAAACCAGGTTTATCCTCACGCTGGATTCTTTGGTGTCCAACTATGACAATTAAAGCCAAATAAAATAGAGATGAGAAAGTTTTGAAGAGTTGCATTTTGTTTTTGTTATATTTTAAACGCAATATCAATAGGATTACTCGTAAAGTCACTTGTTAAACTCAATATATAAACTGATACTGTTTTCTTTCAGATTATTCCCTTTTATACTCAGCAAACCTTCTGCACCTTCATACAGTTTTGTTTGATTATTTGTCTAGACGACAGTTAAATTCGGAATTTTAAGATTCTTGTTTGGGTTCAAATGTATTCATCAAACAATAGTTGTGAATTTTTCTGAAAATCTTAATATTAAGTGCTGCTATAATATCAATGCTTATTAGGTTGATTAATCAGCTTTTTAAATAATTGACCTTACGATCTAGATCTCTTGTTTACTAGTGTTAATCACAAAATTACTTATCAAACAGATGTCCATCTATTTTCATTTAACTGCTATTTAAATTTGCAGGTTTTATACGGTATTTGCTATGTAGATCTTGAATTTTTGCATAAATTTTATCAAAATTTTTCCATAATCAATTGACTTGAAATTACACAAGTATTTACCTATAATTATCAGATTAATTTTGAATTATTTGCGCACTAATTACATTATAACATGAAAATTTTCAAGAAAAAAAATAGAATTGCAGGGGTTTTAGTTATTTTGATATGCCTTTTGCCACATATTAAAAATATCAAAGAATTCAGTCAATTTATGACAGCAGAGATTATTTATGCAAAGATTTCGGATAGTGAAATGAAACATGTGTAAATAAACTTGCTTGGTCCATTAATGAAACATAGATTATCGAATTTGATCCAGTAAAAAATGTCAGTTTTACAGTTGTACAGTATTGATGTAAAAATTATAAAGGTTATGTATGTAATATCAGGTCAATTCAAGGTTAACTATTTCAAGATGCTGAGTTTTTTATTTTAAATATTTGAATTGATAACTTCAGAATCAATGATAATGTTAGATAACTGAAACTTGGATAGGGAAGTTTGTTTATAAAGTTTTACAATTGCAAGCATTGGACAATATTGCCAGAATGGTTCAAGGTTGATTTAAGCCTCAAAAAACAACCTTTAAATGTCAGTCAGATTTAAAATTATCGAGTAATTCGAGTTACCTTATGGGTCTTGAATTCAGTTGAGCTAATGGTTTAAATCTGCTATCTATATAAATAATTGTCCGCGATTTATACTGAAAACAATAGTGATCAATGAAAACGACCGTTATGATTAAAAAACATTTAGATGAAGCATGGTTGTATTGAGTTAAACTTTTCAATTTGACATAATTTTATTTCATTTCATTATTCTGAGTATACAAATATTATTGTACGTAAGTTTAGGGATACAAAATGATAAGTTTAAAGAACTATCATTTTCCTGGACCGCTTCCAATTAGGGCATTAACTGCACCAGCTAAACCAGGTTTATCCTCACGCTGGATTCTTTGGTGTCCAACTATGACAATTAAAGCCAAATAAAATAGAGATGAGAAAGTTTTGAAGAGTTGCATTTTGTTTTTGTTATATTTTAAACGCAATATCAATAGGATTACTCGTAAAGTCACTTGTTAAACTCAATATATAAACTGATACTGTTTTCTTTCAGATTATTCCCTTTTATACTCAGCAAACCTTCTGCACCTTCATACAGTTTTGTTTGATTATTTGTCTAGACGACAGTTAAATTCGGAATTTTAAGATTCTTGTTTGGGTTCAAATGTATTCATCAAACAATAGTTGTGAATTTTTCTGAAAATCTTAATATTAAGTGCTGCTATAATATCAATGCTTATTAGGTTGATTAATCAGCTTTTTAAATAATTGACCTTACGATCTAGATCTCTTGTTTACTAGTGTTAATCACAAAATTACTTATCAAACAGATGTCCATCTATTTTCATTTAACTGCTATTTAAATTTGCAGGTTTTATACGGTATTTGCTATGTAGATCTTGAATTTTTGCATAAATTTTATCAAAATTTTTCCATAATCAATTGACTTGAAATTACACAAGTATTTACCTATAATTATCAGATTAATTTTGAATTATTTGCGCACTAATTACATTATAACATGAAAATTTTCAAGAAAAAAAATAGAATTGCAGGGGTTTTAGTTATTTTGATATGCCTTTTGCCACATATTAAAAATATCAAAGAATTCAGTCAATTTATGACAGCAGAGATTATTTATGCAAAGATTTCGGATAGTGAAATGAAACATGTGTAAATAAACTTGCTTGGTCCATTAATGAAACATAGATTATCGAATTTGATCCAGTAAAAAATGTCAGTTTTACAGTTGTACAGTATTGATGTAAAAATTATAAAGGTTATGTATGTAATATCAGGTCAATTCAAGGTTAACTATTTCAAGATGCTGAGTTTTTTATTTTAAATATTTGAATTGATAACTTCAGAATCAATGATAATGTTAGATAACTGAAACTTGGATAGGGAAGTTTGTTTATAAAGTTTTAGAATTGCAAGCATTGGACAATATTGCCAGAATGGTTCAAGGTTGATTTAAGCCTCAAAAAACAACCTTTAAATGTCAGTCAGATTTAAAATTATCGAGTAATTCGAGTTACCTTATGGGTCTTGAATTCAGTTGAGCTAATGGTTTAAATCTGCTATCTATATAAATAATTGTCCGCGATTTATACTGAAAACAATAGTGATCAATGAAAACGACCGTTATGATTAAAAAACATTTAGATGAAGCATGGTTGTATTGAGTTAAACTTTTCAATTTGACATAATTTTATTTCATTTCATTATTCTGAGTATACAAATATTATTGTACGTAAGTTTAGGGATACAAAATGATAAGTTTAAAGAACTATCATTTTCCTGGACCGCTTCCAATTAGGGCATTAACTGCACCAGCTAAACCAGGTTTATCCTCACGCTGGATTCTTTGGTGTCCAACTATGACAATTAAAGCCAAATAAAATAGAGATGAGAAAGTTTTGAAGAGTTGCATTTTGTTTTTGTTATATTTTAAACGCAATATCAATAGGATTACTCGTAAAGTCACTTGTTAAACTCAATATATAAACTGATACTGTTTTCTTTCAGATTATTCCCTTTTATACTCAGCAAACCTTCTGCACCTTCATACAGTTTTGTTTGATTATTTGTCTAGACGACAGTTAAATTCGGAATTTTAAGATTCTTGTTTGGGTTCAAATGTATTCATCAAACAATAGTGAATTTTTCTGAAAATCTTAATATTAAGTGCTGCTATAATATCAATGCTTATTAGGTTGATTAATCAGCTTTTTAAATAATTGACCTTACGATCTAGATCTCTTGTTTACTAGTGTTAATCACAAAATTACTTATCAAACAGATGTCCATCTATTTTCATTTAACTGCTATTTAAGTTTGCAGGTTTTATACGGTATTTGCTATGTAGATCTTGAATTTTTGCATAAATTTTATCAAAATTTTTCCATAATCAATTGACTTGAAATTACACAAGTATTTACCTATAATTATCAGATTAATTTTGAATTATTTGCGCACTAATTACATTATAACATGAAAATTTTCAAGAAAAAAAATAGAATTGCAGGGGTTTTAGTTATTTTGATATGCCTTTTGCCACATATTAAAAATATCAAAGAATTCAGTCAATTTATGACAGCAGAGATTATTTATGCAAAGATTTCGGATTTTAGTTATTTTGATATGCATTTGGTTGGCTTTTTTGACCTCTATGTGTATCATGAAGTGCATTTTCATCTTCGACAAAAAATAAACAAGATTTTTGTGATCCTCACTGCCAAATCTATTCTCAAAAAAGAGTTAAAAGGATAAAAAATTGAAAAAAATGAAAGACCCTTCCGTTACAACAAATCAATGAATTGTCCACGATTTGGAGACGCAATTGAATTTATCGCTTAGCGAAATTTTGAATAACATTTTGATGGGTTTCAATAGATATTTTTTCAGTTTCTATTATCAATTTTTCTTTAATTCGATTCACTGTTTGGTCTAGATTTTTTGACTTGAGCGTAAAGATGGCCCCAAAGATAAAAATCTGACGGATTCAAATCTGGTTAACTTGCAGGCCACTCAATACTAGCTCTTCTATCAATAATTCTTTCCCCGAAATATACTCGCAAAAGCTCCAAAGTCATATTGGCACAATTCGGTGTTGAACCGTCTTGCTCGAAACAGAATGAAATGATAAAAATGATTATAAATGAAAACAGGTCATTTTTTAAATAATAAGTCCATAATGAAATAAATGAAATAGTCCATGTTAAAAGCTATAGATTAGATAAAAAATAATGACTGTGGGCACTACCAATCGCGAGATATAGAGGTTCAAAGTTCTCAGGCCAATGCCAAAATCAAGAGAACTGTTGATAAATTGAAGAAGCTTTCGATCGATGATATGAACCGACAGTTTTTATCGACAAATAATAAATTGCAAATCTCTAGCTATTATGGTCACAGTATAGCGGAGGTTTAATCGAAGTGATCTGTAATCACAGAAACAGAGAATTTGATTTTTCAAAATGATTACATTTTCTGTTTAGCCATCAAAAGTTACCTCAGAAAAAAAAGTTCCATGAAAAATCTTGTCACATAATTGAAAAAAAGGCGATCAAAGTATGCACTTTGACCTCGATTTTCTCGAAAACTGTCGATCGGAGAAAATTTTTATTGCCACAAATGGACTCAGTTTTTATGAGCCACAAAACTTACAAGGTCCAAACTCTTAACTCGAAAGTCAGACTTTTATCACCACTCCTTCAATCTTGAGGTCAGTCAATCTTTCATTGTGCGTCTTGTTTAAAAATTCAAGTAAACTGGTTCCATTGAAACGAAAAACGTGTCTACGCTCCTGCCGTTTCACGCGAGTTATCGACAGGGTTCTTAAACTGAAAGTCTTTCTTTAAGCTTTCTTCGGCAATAGCGACTGTGGTTGAAACAGAGAAAGATAAAGTGAGAACCATATTGAGAAAGCACGGTTTCAAACCATTCAAGCCAATCGCACTCCAGAAATTGTAGAACAATTTTTAATGCCACTAATGCACTCAGTTTTTATGGGCCTACAAACTTACAAAGTCCTAACTCTTAACTCGAAAGTCAGACTTTTTACCCCCACTCCTTTATCCCTTATCGGTTCAATAACAAGAGCACAACTGTCAGATTGATTCTGGATGATCAATTCATGGTTCAAATCATTAGCTGTAGCAAAAATTCTGACTTTTTGTGAATAAATAATGAAAACAGATGAAAAATTTAACAAAAGATGAAAAAGGACAATTAAGGCCGAAACAAGAAGAAATTTTCGACTCAGGTGAAAGAGAAAAGCTCTGAAGAGTTCTGACTCCAGAAGGTTGCACAACTTGCTTTCACTACAAGTTTTATGGTTGCATTATGGATCCACATCCCAGTCCTTAAACTAGTTCACTTTATCAATTACACAGCTGTTTAAGACCTCAGAGAGATAGTTTATATGTAATATAGCTAAAGTATATAATACTTACTAAATATGACTGAATAACAATTACCATTTTTACACACATTTCAAGTCTAAAAATAGTGATGTTGCAATATGTGACCTGAACGCCCATTAGACAATAGATTTACTAGCCTTGCAACTGTTAGAGTGCGTTAATTTTGCATTTATTATTTTAAATTATAAATCTATCATTTGAAAAAGGATGAAATTTTTACTCAACAAAGCTTGCATAAACTTTTATTACAACTTTTGTTCCTTCTCATCTGCTGACATCTTTCATCATCATTATTGACTAACATGTAAGTTTTAAATGTTAGACTTCTACTGCATCGCGTTTAAAGTAAACGGATTCTGTCACAGCAAAAAAAGAAAGTGGTCCAATGAATTGAAAAACAGTTAAATTCATGATTCCAAGAAAAATCTGATTTTAGTAGCTTTTAATTCATTTATAGGGTTGCCGTTAACTTGGGTATTTTGCATGATTTATACTTGCAATATTTATAAAAGCATTGCATTGAAAGCGAATCTTAAAGAATTAGAAAGAAATTGTTTTCAGTTGACGTAAATATAATCATATTTATTGAAAAAATGTAAATAAAATTATTAACATTTAAAGCAATTAAGCCTGGTAATTAGCTCTTTCCATTAGCAGAAGCATTCAGTCGTTTTTAGGTTACATCAGGGTTTTAGCCCATTTGTACCATTTTGGTACAAAAGTCCTCTAGTTTTGATATTTATCTTCATAGCTACATTCTGTAAAGCATTGTTTTTCGAACCTTTTTTCGGAATCACCTTCTTATTCAAAAGACCGTCGACAGTCAGAACATTGCCCTGGACATCTGAAATGTCTGTATCATTTCTTGTATACACTCGGTTTGGTTATTTGCAGCAGTAACAGTCTTATGTAAAATTGTGTTATCATTACCGTCGCTTGAAATAACCGCACTATCAGTCACTTTATTGACCACCCCAAGCACAGTTTGCACATCAGATTCTGCTGAGGTGGAACTAAACATGGAAATGCCAGCGAACAGCAGAAGCGATAGAAAAGAAGTGCACAATTTCATTTCAACTGATTACACTTTTTTCACTGAATTTTTCGATTTAAGTCGAAAGTCGGATGGGTTGACAGTCAATTGATATACCGTAACAATGGCTTTTTATACAAACTTCATTAGTCATGAACCAAACTGTATCATTAGATTTACAAGAAACTAATGCGATCATGGCTGATCGCAAGTTTCTTTTGACCACCCATGCTAACTGTCTTTTCACGGTAATGTCCACCACCCAATCTAACACATTCGCCAAATCAACTAAATCAAACACCACTTTTTGTCCACCACTTTCATTAACCACTTTAGAGTGGCTTTTTTGCATTACATTTACAAACACTTTTTCTTATAAGATTATCCACCACCCAAATCCACCAAATTTTTGACCACTTTTTGAGATATGATGACGATTAATAGTGGACATGCTAGATGGTGTAAAAGTGGTCAAGATGGTGCAATGGTGACAATTTTGTTGAGAAAAGTCTTTTTGTTGATGTTGTTTTGGTTGATTTGGTGGATGTGTTGGATTGAGTGGTAGACAGTATGGTGAAAAAAGCCTTTCTTTACTCTTTACTCAAATGACAAATTTTTACATAAAATCCTGGTCCAACAATGAAACATCAACCCGAATAACAAAAAAGTTTTTCCCCCTCTCTCAATGTTATTGGATACGGATTCTACATTTTTTCCCCCATTCTCTATTTTCATGAATTTCTCAGAGGTTATGAGATTCTGAGGTTAGGTTTTCTATTTTTCGTCGTTGTAGTTGAATCAGGGCTTTCAGACTGTGTAATTTTTTTTCTTGGAACCCGCTCCGTTCAGCCACAATCTTGACGCAAAAATTTGATACTTTGACTTTATATATTGTATAGATTTGTGATTAGTTGTTCTCTTGCTAGGCGCAAGTAAATTCAGAGAGAACGAGTTTATTTTGTATAATGGCTGTTCAATATGTTAAAATAAAGTTTGAACTTCGGTGATAGTTTACAAATGCTAATTCTAGTTTTACCATGTTCTCAATCTCTTTCTCAATTATCTCAGCACATGTAACTGATAGAAAACTTTTCATACGTTTAATCAATTGTATCAAATATAATCTACAATGAATTGCAATATAAAGATGCAATAGGCTATGGTTTGGCCTGCAAGAGACCCGAAAGTTACGCACTTTGACCTTAAAAATCTCGAAAACTGTTGATCTCAGAGAAAAATACATAAAATTTTTGTGATCTTCATAGTTGCATTAGCTCTCAAAAAAAAGTTGAGATCTTAACTAGCAAAGACAAAAAAGTGAAGATTTTTGGAGACCCTCCTTTCATAAAATCATTATCGATAACTTGATTTTCAGTTGAACTCTGGGTTTTCAATAGGTTTTTGCAAATGTTTAGTTGATGTTAAATCATGACAAAAGGCGGTTCGTGCTAGTTTTTAGTAGTTCCGACTACTCCAGTAGGTACTCCAAAAGGTCAACTGAACTATCGTATAATCCTTCAGTGAGTATTTCAGATGGCTGGTTCGTATGGAAGAAAATCGTCACCAATCGCGAAGGAAAATGCTACTCATTTATTGTCAACTAGCGAGAATCAATTGATCGATCGGCATTCAAATTTGAAAACAAATAAGTCAATACAGATTAATGCAACTTATTGATTTGCAATTTTAAGATCAAGGATATTCTAAATTATTTGAATTAGACATGATAATTAATTGTACTCTATTCTAAACTTTAAGATTGCAACATTCATATGTAATTTTCCAAAGCACCTCATTTCAATGGTGATAGCATCAATAATTAGCAAACTAATTGCATCCTAATGAGTTTTGATATTGCTCAGCATGATTGCCATTTATAAATTTTCAATGAGTAAACAACTTAATCTGAAAAAAATCATAAAATATTGAACTTTTAACTTGAAATTCATTTTAAACTACATTTAATTAATTTAAACTTGTCTAGAGTCATCAATAAATCCACTGGGCAACATTATTATTGTTGGGAATTGACACAATTCAAAGCCAATTTACAATTAAAATTCGCCCTTGAATTGAATAACTTACAGGCAATCTTGAGTTTTGAATTACATGTATGTCGAAATTGATTCAACTTACATTTTGATTTTGATCAATTAATGTCCATGATGCTGTTGAAAACAAACACTTGAAACAATTGAGCATCGTTATTGCACATTTTCTTCACTTCACATTCATGAATCGATCAATGCACATCAATATAAGTAATAAAGGAAATAATTAATTATTGATAAGTTAAAATCTCATTTTTAAGCAACTTCTTATTTTATTAATTAGTTGATTGTTTACTATTGCCCGCTGTGTTTTCATTATGAAAGTAATTCGAAGAACTAGATTT
Source organism: Tetranychus urticae (assembly GCF_039701765.1). Classification (NCBI taxonomy): domain Eukaryota; kingdom Metazoa; phylum Arthropoda; class Arachnida; order Trombidiformes; family Tetranychidae; genus Tetranychus; species Tetranychus urticae. The sequence continues at coordinate 4,062,411 of NC_142959.1, forward strand.
ATCAGGCAATTATCACTGAAATACAATTTAAAAGAAAGATTCAGCGGTTCTGCTACTCATTTATCGATGTTGCCTTTTCTTGAAAACAACATAAATAATTTTTCCTTAAAAACAGTTGATCTTTTGAAGAGCATATATTTTAAATTTTATTAACATGTTTTTCGTACGTTTTTTACGATTTTTGAGTTTTGAATTCTGCAAAATTGCAGTGCGGTTACAAAAAAAGGTCATACCAAGAGCTAAACACAATCACACGGAGATTGTATTGAAATTGGTTCGGTTTGTGATTGGAGTTCACTGGAGTGATGTTGATGATGCTATAGCAGTCAAATATTTAAAGCAACTGGAATCGATATGCACTACATACAATATATTACCAATTCAATTTTCACGAGATCCAAAAGCAACACAGTCAAAGTTGACTAAAACAAAATCCATCCTTTATTCAAGTTTAATGGCCGTTAATATCATCCACTTGATATTGTTGAGTAGCTTCGATCTACCCGTTGAATGGCATCATCTTCTTGGTGACTTTTTCCACGGTCATCCGAATGGTCGTTTCTTTTGGCTCTTCTTTTTGAACGGATCTATTTTTGGGGAAGCATTAAGACGCGTTTGGATATATCTGGCTAAGGATGGTCACTCAACATCTTTCAAGTTTGAATTGATATATTCAAAGGGATTCAAGAGTCAACTTTTATGCATGGATCAATTCTATTGCCGAAAATTGCGTTTTTTCGTCACGAATTTAGCAATTTTTTGGGTTAGGATAATATTTTGTGCTACAATTAGTTTCGCACCAATTTTAATCTTCATTTTTCATTCAGTGTCTCAATTACCGCAAACATTGGAACAGTATATTTTCAGTGGCTTTTGGCTCATCATCACATATCTTGGATTCGTTTGGGTCATGACCAATGCGATATTAATTGGTAGTTTAATTACAATTAAATTGTGTTACTTTTACTTTAAAGTTGCTCATGTAGCCCGAACTGTACAGAATCTTGCACTGAAAAGATTACAATCAAATAACGCCAGCTATTTGCTTGATTACAAAGCTACTGTTCGTGAGATTATTCGATATCAGAATGAAATCGAGCAAATAAATGTTGGTATTAGAAACTTATTCATTGTCGCTTATCTCGGAATTTCTTTTGTTGACAATTTCGGAATTTATGCTGCCGTTTTTGTTCATATTGATCGCGGACTCATGGACTTTTTCATTGTGAACATTGCTGTGATTGGCTTTGTAGTAATTGGAGTTTGCTCATACACCAATGGAGTCATGTTGGCAAAGGTATAAAAGGATTTTCAATGTTTCCATTCAATAATAATGTTTGTATTTTAACTACTTTTAGATGCACTCTTGCTGCAAGAATCTGAGGAAAGCAACAAGGCATTTACAATTAAATGTGCAAGTCTTCATAAAGGTAGTATTTGGTTTCTTGGTAAAAGATGAAAATTTAATAAACTGAATTTAATGATTTCAAGGTAACTGATTTAGAAGATCGACTTTCTAGAACAGATATTGCATTTACTATCGGTAAAATTTTGGATGCGACTACTCGAGTTTTTGTGATAGTAAGTATCAACTTATTTCTTTAGATCATTCGAAGTAAATTTACCTTTGAACTATTATATTTTCAGTATTTGATTGAAAACATTTGCCTCATTATGATGTTTAAAGTCAACTTCCGCAATTGAAAATTCTTAGCAACGATGCTTGATTGGAATCGACTTCGACAAAGGAGGGTAGAGGTGATGCTAAGTTATCGAAAATGGTAGTTCAAAAACAGGCCGTTTGCTGCCACTAGCAGTCCTTTCAATATCAAAGTTGAAAACAAATATCTTTAATGCAACTTTCACTGTTTCTATTGTCATGTTTAAAGCAGCTTTTTGTGTAGATAAAGCAAATAATTAGCTTAAATGGTTGATCTGGTACTCAATCAATCTACTCTGCATATTCGCATTTGATCTTTATAAACAGACTTATTATCCATTCAACTCATTTGAACTTTCAAACATTTAATTATCTTTGAAACAACCCGGGTTTTCGAAACAGCCTTTACTTTACATTCAATAATAACTTATTTATTTTGGCTTCATTTTCATTTTGACAGCAACAATTTCAACCAATAACTTTTAACAGCTTAAGTGCTTTTTCGTAAAATGACCTAGACAACAAGGCTCTTTGGTTTCGGAAACTTTCCTCTATGATCGTAATGATCTTCTTTCAGAGGTTAGATACCCTGATTCAACTTCAATCAAGTATGGCTATGATGATTCTGGTCGATCACAACCTGTCCGGGTAACACCAAGACAAAACGAACATCGAACAAATTTAATTATTTTACTTGGATTTTACAAGTTACCATATTTCCCACCAGGCCATGCTCATAACTCTGTTCACACACTTTATTCGATGAAAATTTGAAACCGTTGATGGAAATACCTCCTGATAGAGTATCCAGAGTAGTTTACATTTACAATGAAAAGTCCAAGTTGAGTGAAATGTTCATTGCTAATTAGCTGGAATCCGAGCTAATTAAGTCAAGACTCGATGGTATTATGCTGGACGAGAAAAGATCAAAAAGTGATGTTGACTGTGAAGATGAAGGAGTGATCAAAGAGCAAAGTTGACCTGTCGATTCAAAACAGGAAACATTCCTGTTTGAACTGGAATTGTTCAAGAAAGCAAGAAGAAAGCTGAACTAGGATTTGTAGCCTGATCTGATAAACTATTGCACTTTAGCTGGCTGAATCAACCCGAAAAATGTTTCAAATGTACCAAGTTGATTAATTCAAGCTCATTATCAACTTGAAGGTGGAATTCAACAAGATACAACAATGTAAAGAGGAACATTAAAGTCCATCACACCAATTACTACTGTTGAAAGTCAATGAGTAGAGTTTATTATTTTCATTGGAATACATTTTATTCAACAAATCATAAACTTTGCAATAACTAAGGTGTTTCAATGCTCGATAAATGTTGGCCAATTTACTTTCGACCATTATCGAATAGCAAAAAAAAAGAGTAAAAACATGGACAATTATTCCGTCATAGTGATAGATCCCTGTCGTGATTTAGCAAAAATTGAACCAGAAGGGAATTGTTATTAAATGATCCGATGAATTGAGGGCAAAGCGTACAACCAATTTTAACCTTTATTCCTACACTTGCATCATCTATTTTTATAGCTCACCCACTCTTGTTCATGTTAAGGTAAATTTTATGCGCTCTTGTTTCAACTCTATATATTGTCTTCTCAACAATTTAATAAATGCAGACAAAATTCATCTGAATTGCTCCACTGGATTGGATTCCTTCATCAATTGATTTCTCTTGTTTTCACCATTTTTTCCTCTTCTCATTTTCCTGTTTCTCTCTCAACTGTATTAATGTTTATATAGTTTGGCACTTTTGTAGGCGAGAAGAGTAAATCAAGGAGAAGCGTGAAAATAAATTGTTTACCCTCATCAGTTTCAATTCTGTTCACTGGTCAATCTCGTTCATTTTATGTTTCGACAATTCCAGTCCATTAGTGAACAAAGAAAACTTTTAGTTCGAACAAAGCAAAAATTTCTTCAAATCATTCGTGTTTTATGATTGATGAAAATGGCGATCATGATATAAAATAATCTGATTAAACTCTGTAAGAATTTTGCCAATTAAATCAACAAAAATAACCATTCCTAGAATAGATAATGTGAATCAAATTTTTTTAAGGTTATAAAGTTTATTGAGCATCTCCAAGTCTCAACATCTTTCAACTTTTCATTGATTTTTTCGCTTCTCTTTCCTTTCTTTCCAACTTTTGGGTCAACAGCATCAGCAAGGAAGATAATGGAGTGAAGATGATGATGAATGTGAACCACGGCGAATCCAGGGTAACCATGGATTTTTCCAACAAAATTTATTCTCTCTTGATGAATAAAGGTTCTTATAACAGTGAGGTTTGTTGATTCTGTCAAGAAAATAGCTCACATTTTGCTTCTCCTTCTTTCTTCTTCTTCTTCCACAATCATCTTTCTCTTTCTTTTTTTCACCATTTCTCATTTAGTCTCTGGTTTCTACTCGTGAATACATCTTTCTATCTTTTCTTTCTTTTTTTCTATTCAAATATTGCAAACTAAATGTTTCACGTTGGTAAATAGTATTCGGCATTTTGCTGTTTTTTAAGAGCTTCTTCAAATTATCAGTATTTATCAATGAATTATATCAACACTCATTTTCTGTGGATAACATTTGCAACAATATCAACATTACAAACCAACAATCATTTCAAATCACTGCCTAAATTGTGAATATCATCAAGAGAAGAAAAAAGTTGAAGAAAATAATTCATTTCATTTTTTTATATATTATCGTGTCAATCTCAACTCCCAGCAACATTGAAGTTATCAACGGAAAAAAAGTTATCGATTATTGGTTGTACATTACCTTTTCAACTTTCGCCATATCAACGAGAATCTGATTTACTCTTTTTCCTCAATCTCTTTTGTTTACACTTTTATTTTCAAATGAATTTTTCTATTCTCATGATAATTTTAAATTAAAGTGCACAAAATTTTTTGCTCTTCTTCTCAATTTCAAGTGATTTTCCTCTATGAATAGTGTAAAAAGTTTTTCGACTTCAATATGATTGGATCATCTGGACGTTTAGACGGTGAACCTGACTCGAGTCGTGTCTATTATGGTTCATTTCGTCGACGTGAATCGGCTCCACCGGCCTCAGTTTCAAATACACTAATGAATCGACCAAGAGGTCACCATCATCCTCACCATGGAGGTTCCCTCATTTCCAATGCTGGTAAATACACTTCGATTCCACATCATGGTCGAACCGGTATCACACCGATGAACCAAGATGATCGCGGCTCCTCGTCTGACAATGATTCAGATGATGGATCAATAACAACCGACTCGGAAAAGGATTTAAATGCTCTCCACTCGGGTCGAACTCTTCAAGGTTCAAGTCTAATAGATCCAAGGCCAAGGTCAACAGGTTCTTATAAACGAGTGCTACGAATATATGGTTTATCGGGTCAACCAGGGAATGAGGGAAACAATAAAATGGTAACTTCTACTTTGGGTGGACAACCCAAAAGTCATTTACATGAAGATGATGTTTCAACGACTCTTGGTCGACTGGGTCGATCAATGGACGATCATCATCGAGGTTTACCTGCAAGTGGTTCAGGAGGAAGTTCAGTACCAGAGGCACCACCTCCTTACCATCAAATTACCAATCTATATGGATCTCAGCGAATCTCTGGTGGACAAAATAATTTAAATGTAAATTCATCTTCTTCGGCTCACTCACCGGGCAACATTTATCAAGAACTGGCTGCTCAAAACTCAACAACCGGTCCATTGGTTCCCCTTCCCAATCATGTTCATCCGTCTCAACACTTAGAGTCTAGTGATGCTCCACCTCAGGTACTTCGGCCAAACCATGGAACAAACTCTATCTTTTCCTCTGCTGGACATCACGGTTATCCAGGTCAAGAGCAACACTCTTCTGCAGCCTCTTCAGCCCTTGCAGCACTCAGAGTTTCCCGGTTCAATCTCAACTGGAGTAAAGGTTGTTCCTCATCAGAAAGACAACCCTGTTTGTGGCGCATGGCTACACTACTATTAGTCCTTTTATGCCTTACCTTGCTCTCGATAGTTGCTTATAAACAAGGTAAGATTAATAAATCATTATTCATTCCAAGAAGAAGAAGAAGAAAGTAATTTCAGTATGAAAACTGTTTCTTCTTCTTCCCTTGACTCTTCACCCTTCATCATCACATCATAATCATTATCATCCTTCTTGTTTCAAAGTCATCATTATTCAACATTCCGCAACATTTTCTGTTCAACCAGCAAAATCAAATTATTCTGATTAGCCCATCTCAATGATAATCTGTCATGAAAAAATATTGCACCAAACGTATAATTCTGATTAATTCATCAACAACTTTTTTTCCCTTCTATTCAAATTTTCTGATGACTTATTACTTTCTTTTCACCAAATCTCATTCCATCGGAAAAGGTTGATTAATTAATTTAATCTCATTCAGTTCAACCTGTAAATGGTTGTTAATTGCCTTTCCTTGGGCAAAAATGATAACAATTGTTACCAAAATTTAATCAGTTTTCCATGTCATGAGTAATTTGATAGTTTTTTTCCATAGTTTGTAAGGTCACAGGGTGAACATGGAGAAGAGAGTAATGATTAGTAAAGGAAAAAAAGATGATGGAAGAAGAAGAAAGGAGGAGTTGAAGATGATGAGAAGAGAGATTCACCAATTCTGTCACAAGCAAGGTTACACTTTAATTAACAAAAGAAGCAGCGACTTAGATGAAACCAGAAAAATGTGTCTTTTCCAGAATAATCATCATCATCATCATCATGAGATCAACATTATCACTCAAATGTCATCATTTGATTTGTTCTTGTTAGGCCTCATCATTATCAATGAGATATTTCATCTTCTCTTTCAGACTTCATTTCTTCTTCTTTTCTTTTTTTTTCTTCCATTCTTTTCATTTTATTCATCATGAAGAAAAATGTTTTCCTTTTTAGATCAAAATTTCAAAAACAAAATTTGCTGAATCTCAAATAACAGGCAAAGAAGAAAACTCTTCATTTCTCACACTTTTCATCTTCTTTTCTTTTCTCCACTTTCTTTTCCTCTCTGTTCATCTATTTAAGTTTCCCTTCATAACTCACCAAACCATAGACAATTATACAATTGGACTCACCAAATTGAATTCAATTCAACCAGAGATTCAACTTTTCTCAATTTAACAACCATTTATTAAATCTTCTTCTTCTTCTTCTTTACTCATTCAACTCTTGTTAACCATTTTGTTGTCAAAAACATGAAACTAATTAGAGTTGCAATTCTTAGCATTTCTGTTCACTGAAATGAACCATTCATTCACTGAATACTAATAAACATTTTGAATTCATCAGCATTTCAAGCAGATTCCAAATAGAGTCAAAATTAGTTTCACATTAGACAGAAAACTAAAAAAAATGTTATTTCCAAATCTTGCCAATAGAAAGAAAATCTAATATCATCATTCAAAATTCAATTTCATGATGAAAATTATCTCGAGTTCAATGAAACTTGTAAAGAGAGAATCTGAATCATGTTAAAGGCTCACTAAAAAGGTTGTATTAATAAAGCAAATTTAGCTGTCAATTAGTTTACAAAGTAAACATTTTCCCTTCAACAAATTAATTTCAAGCTAATTCACTTGCAATAACTGATGACAAAATGAAACAGTTCATTACAATCTTTCAAACATCTCAATCCATCAATAGAGTTTCAACAGATTTACCGAGAAAAGGTCAGAGGAAAGCCTTTTGATGTACATCAACCGACCAAGTTGTACAAGCAAAGATGAACCCAGACAGTGTATCAGCTTCAACCTTGAGCCCCTTCATTACTTGCATTAACTTAAACTCATTTTGAGCTAAACCATCGACTCTTCAAGACCAACTTTTCTAGTCTCTCTTGCCTCTCAATCTTCATCTTGTAAATCACTTTTCCCGTTCACTCTCTTCACCCTCTTCCCTTGGCTCTTAAATCAGCTTTATCTTCATTTTCACCATCATCATCCATTCCATTTCCCTCTCTTCCTGTTTCACTTCACCCAACCCTAACCAGTACAAGAATGATTATATTTTCTATCTCACCAATTTTCACTTCACCATCATCATCAAATAGAAGAAGAAGAAGATGAAGAAGAAAATAAACTCGACAAGATGAGCTGCATCTTTTCACCAATACATTTTACCTCATCACTTTCATCTTCCTCTCATTTTTACCTAATTTATACTTTTCTCCTCTTCATCAGCTAAATCATTTTCTCTCACCCACCAAAATCATTCCCATCTTATTCACTCTCTCTTTTTCTCTCTCTCTCTCTCATCCTCATTTGTCATCAACTTTAATACATTCAAGCGCAATGGCAAAGATAAAAGGCAAAGTGAAAAATGAGTGTCAAACAAAGAGTTGAATACATTTAAACATTTCATGTTATATTAAATGTAGAGATGAACAGATAAAAATAAACATTTCTTAATATCAATCATAATAATGAATATCAAGTTAAACTTGGCAATGAAAAGGATCACTTTTACAGTAAACAATTCAAGAGTGAAGCATGAACGAAACAAAAAAAGGTTTTACTTGCAATTAATCAAAACCATGAAATTAATTTCTTTGCAAATTTCCATCAATTAACCAAGACAAGTTCAACTTAATAAAGCAATTTATGTGAGTTTAGATGAGAAAAAGTTTACCATCAACCGAAACATTCAATGTTCATGATAAAGTTTGAATTTCTCCCAATGATAACAGATGATGGAGGGAAAAAGTAAATTTAGTTTTCGCTTTTGTCATTATCCTCATTATCATCATTATCATCATTGTTGGATGCATTCATTTTACTGATGAAATGGTCAATATGATGAAGGAAAAGTGTAATTGGAAGGGAACGTCTTGTCCCATCATTTGGAACAATAATAACAATAAATTGAGTTGACCCTGATTGACAATAGAATTAACTATTTTTCTTTTCATTATTTTCATTCTCTCATTGTCATCATCTTTCTTTCTTCTTCTCATGATTCTCATTCCATCTCATCATTTTCTCCTCCCTTTCATCATCATCATCTTCTTACTCCTCACAAATCAGGATAAATGAAGCGTACATTGTAAGAAAGTGAAATAACCATTTACAGAAAGTAGAGATTCAGTAGAGGCTGCCTCAAGGCAGGGAACCGTTAAAATGTGAAAATATTTCTCCATGAAAATCAACATTTCCAATTTGCCCATTACACTCACTTTCATTCATCTTTTCTTGTCAATATTATCATTTTTATTATTAATATCATTTTCACCAAAAATCTAATAATGTCAAGATAACATTAATAATGAAAGATTAAATCAGAGAATCATAATTTAATGAACACTTTTTTGTCTCTTTTATCACTCACCATTAATGGTCAGTGTAGACCAGCTTACCACTGTTCAATGTCAATTGAAACTCCATCAAATTAACAATTCAATAAGAGAGAATAAGGTGAAAATGACAATTTAAGAATAACTCAGTTTACCAATAGAATCATGATATCAATGTCCAATGACTATCAACAGGCATTGATGGCATCATTTCAAAAAGGCAAACCCAATTATTCGAGAATCTATTCGACCTTAGCTGTATCATTTTACAAAAGGTTACTTTGAAAAGAGCAGAAACTGACCATTTATCACATGTGTTGGATTCATTAACCTTCAGTAGCAAAAAAGGAGAAAAGCTAAAAAATAGAAACAATAATAGGTAGAATCAGTAATCAATAGAAGAATGACAAAAAAAATAATCATCATTATCATCATCAACATCATGAGTAAAACATATCCGTTTTCCCTCTCACCATGAAACAATCCTAATCCTTCTCTCTCTCTGTAAACTCATCTTTACTCTTCTCATCTTCACTCCCAGTGTATACTCCCAGCATTCCCTCCCAATACTCCTTCCCTGTGATCTTGCAGAATCAACTCCCAACCCCCTCCCAGCTTACCTCCCAGTCTTCCCTTAGTATCAACAATAATATATAAAACTATCTCATGATGATACCCTTGGCTATATTATCAAACAACTCAAAGATATATATTAATATTATAGACTTTTCTTCTTATGCCATCTTCATCTTTCAATGGTTCCCTCTAATCCACAGACACAAACCATAAAAGTAGACACAGCAAAAGCATTGCACGACATTTCCATCCATTGCATCTTGTTCCCTGTCTAAGTGAAAATAATAAAAATAATGATAACAATAATATAACGCCCAGGGTCGAAATAAAAATTTATAAATATCCTCTAGAGACTTATTACGAGCCTATCCACAAATGAGTCTTGGATAAAAACTTTTGCTTTCCATTAGACTCTTTCAGTATAATATTTTCTCCAAAATTGAAAGAAGAAGAAGGAAGAAAAAAAAGGTTCAACATTGTTTATTTACAAATGTTATTATTTTTACCAGTAAATGTTCATCAGCATTCGACAGATATTAAATACTGATGCCCTTTTACGCTCTTTATTTACTCTTTTGTGCCTCAAAATGCACTAATGTTGTACAATGTTAAATTGAGGGTTAAAGGGTAGGGAAACGAATCGAAATCAAGGTCAATATTTTCATTATTACCAAAATTGGAAAGGTTAGATTACAGTTGATAACACTTTTTGCCTGAGCCAGCATTACATGTGAATTTGGTTATTGCATTCTTTACACTCTGGCTTATCCATTAATGCTTGTTGCGGGTCAAGTTAATAAATCTTTTCACCTCCAAACCCAATTTGCTATTATATTAATAACTTTATCACAATTATAGCTCTAAGGATAAATATTGATTTGTTGAGTGAAGAGAAGAGAAAAATTATCACAATAAGGTCAAATGGTTCAATTGATAGTTGGATAAATAATCTGGACCATTAAAGTGAACATAAAACGAGCAGACAGATTGATTCAATTGCTGATCCAATTTGGAAATTGATTCAAGATTAAAATATTAAAACTGTTGGCAAATGTGTAAATGTTCATTTTGTGTTTCCAGTTCATTTGAAGAGCAACATTTGTGTGAATGCAATCAAAGAAGGAAATTAATCGAGTTCATCTCTGTTGGACTCTGAGTGTTGAAAAATTGCTTTCATCTTCTTTTAACTTGTTCATAATAGCATTTTTACTGTTACAGAACTAACCTAATTTGAGCATTGCCATGTAAAAGGTAAAAACAGGGAATGGTTTAAAAAGTGGAAACTTTTTTTACTCCATTCTTGTTCTTACGATTTTTCTGTTTCAATGAACTTACTGTAACTGAATTTAACGATAGTTTACATAATTGATCTTAACTTCGATTTCTGTTGTTTTTTTTCTTCGCTCAACCAAATTGATTCTAAACTGAAATTTCAGGGTTTGTTAGGTTTCCTTTTTTTACTTCGCATTTGCAACTTGCAATGCTCAAGGCAAATACGCTAATTCACTTGTTTCTTTGCGATTCAAATAAAGATATTTTATCCAAATAATAAACTTTTTTACCTCATTTGTCTTCCATATTGACTTACAAGTCTTTTTCCCTCTGAATTACAAGTTTACCTTTCCAGATGCAAATTGAAATGCAAAGAGGGTGAAAAGCGAAGAAGAAGAAGAAAAAAAAGTTAAAGCAAAATGAATTAACAAGAGAGAGTAAAGAGGAAAAGTTTGGGGTGGAAATTGAAAGTTACAAAACTAGCATGTAAATACAAATGTATGCAAATCTGATCTTCATCTTCAGGGAGAACATGAGGCTGAAAGAGAAAAAAGCGAAAAAAAAGTGAATAAGAAATGAAATGAAATTCCCCAATCTTGTCATGTTTAGATTTGGAAAAGGTAACAAACTTGCATTTCATTTTTGCCTAATGCAGTTTCAAAGACAAACCTGGGCATGAACGAAGTCCTTAACTTGAGCAAGTTTACAATAAAACTTAATGCCCTTTACAGTCAAACAACCGCCAATCTCATTGTTGTACAAACGTGACTTCAACTTTTATTTTACTTTAAACACAAAAGACTGATTTGCAATCTACAAAATTGAATGTTGAACCAAAACACAAATACGAAAATGCAGCTAAAGAAATGGTTTATCCTTTTCTGCTTCAAAAATAGTTTCATTTTCCAATAACATGATAAAAACAAAAAGCAGAATACACTGAATTTCTTTAGATAAACTGTAAAATTGAGCCAATAAAGTTCTATGACTAGCAAAAGAAAGCTTCAATTTTCCTTCAAAGAACAAAATTTTAAATTTCACTTCGATTCTTTAAGGGAGTTCTCTGACTATCGATGGAAAATTGATTGATTAATAAATTGAAAAATCATGAGTTTATTCAACTTTGTTGCACCGGCAATTAGTATAAATCAACTTTACAATTTATCATTTCGAGTTGGAGTAATGGAAAAAACATTTAGCCTTAAATTTTGCTATTAAATTCATTTCGCTTGTTCTTGCCAATAACATTGATAATCTCAATCGTTATTGACACATTAATCTAGTAAAGTTGACTGACCCTTATAAGCCATTAAAACTTGTCAAATGTTGAGTTACCAGCAAAGGAAAAGACTTTATTTTTCAATAACTTTCAATGAAATGTCATAAAATATCTGATGAGAATGTTCTTTCGATAGTTAATTGGAACAAGATGAAAAGAAAAGAAAACCTTTTTACTCATGAAAATGCTGATTAAACTGTTAGTTGTAAAGGTAAAATCGAGTAAAAAGGAAAGGTGAGACTGGAAATGAAAAGCTTTTCACACTTGAAATGATAATTGAGTAAAGAAGTTGTATGCAAAAGATTGAAACACTTAATTGTAATAACAATACAATTGGACAGAAGGTTAAATGGCAAAGAAAAGGAAGAAATGTTAAACTCGACTGAACTCTTGTTCAACTTCACCCATTATTACGATGTACATTACGCTTCATTGAATATACCTTTAGTTTACTAGCAATTAATCAATTGTTAATTAACCCAAACAGTCAATGTTAATTTAAAACTTGCCAGTAATTAGTATTCACCATTTCTGTGGGTTAATCAACCTTTTCTTTGTTTCTCAGTCTTGACAAGAAAAGAAAATGTTGCCTTAAAGTTTCACCCAAAATTCAAGATTAAAACTCGATTTTGCATTTTGCTTCTCATTTCCATGATAATAACCATTAGATGAGATTATATCGATTCCATAATAATGATAATCTTTTTACCATTTTACTCTTCATTTAATCCTTTGCTTCTAATGCTATCCAAATGATTGACTAATTAAAATGTTTGCCAAAAAAGAAAACAAAGTTTTTCATTTCTTTTAATGATGATAATGATGTTCATGATACTTTATGGAACAATAATGATCATGTTTTCATAATTAGTTTGTTTACCTTTGCATTAAAATTTTGCATTTTGTTCTTTTCTTCCTCAGCATCGACAGAATCATCAACCTTTAATCCAGACGATGGCAAACCCTGCATAGTTGTTGAAGAATCTTCGAATCAGGATAAATTATCTTCTCTAGCAACTTCATCATCTGGTAATGAGGGTCGACAATCGGTTCACAACTATGATCCACTGGGAATTGGACGTTCAACGAGTAACAATCAACGATCATCAACTGTTAACAAATCAATTTCATCGACTTCCATTTCATCTGCTTCACCCTCAACCTCATCCTTAAACTCCAACAATAGTAATAAAAATAAACCCTCCAAATCAGTCAAAGGAAATGATGACCGGCTCTCAAGTGAATCAAGTTCCGATTATTCATCTTCCTCGTCTCGTCAACCCGGAGCTTTGCCATTGACATTTGTTAATCTTCCCCAAGAAATGTCACTTTACACTGAAATTAAATTGGTTAATAAGTTTACTTTGATTACTCAACGAATGGCTCCACACTCAACCTGGACTTCACTCATTCACCACAATAAAGCCACTTTTGTACGCTTCTTGTTCCTCAGTCTTCCCATCTGGTCACGGTTTGCTCTCTTTGTCCGTCGCACTGAACCACCCACACTGACCAGGTATGATTACATGGAGATTATCAGTCCAAAAGCGGTTCATGTGAAAAACAAGCGAACCTCTGATCGACCAATGGGTAAAAACGAGTTATCCTCTGAAGTGTTGGAGTTTCTTGAGCCGGGCACTTGGTACATTACTTTGGTCAATGATGCCGATGAAGGAATTGCATTAGATTTAAATGTTTCTTCAGCCGATGATATACCAACTTCATGTCCAAACAACTGCAATGGCCATGGAAAATGTCACCAAGGAAAGTGCCTTTGTTTCCCTGGATTCATTGGCCATGATTGCGTAGACAGTAAGTAAACCTTTTCATCAAAACTTGATACAAATACTTTTGTCAAATCAAAAGCAAACTTGGATGAAAAGTTCTTTGCAAAAGTTTTGCACCAAAACATCAAGGTGCATCAACATGGGTAAACATGAAAATATGATTAACCCATTCTGATTACACTACTTTGTTGCATTGTGTTTAGTAGAAATGAGAAAATCTTTCAAAGGTCAAAAATCAATAAAGCAACACATTGATGCTGCCAACTATTCATGTTACATTAATGATAATATCTTGTTGTGAATATGTATTGACAAGTTAATCAATCAATAAGATTGGTGATTAAAACATAAGAGACAAGAATATTATGCCACAAACAGCGATATTTATCTGGATATACACTTGAATCAGCTTCTGAATTCCTTCAGTCAACTCTTCTTCTCATCCTTTTCCATTTCTTATTTTCCTCTTTGGATGAGTAATGTTTCCAATGGAAATGATATCAATACTGTTTCCTCAGTGTTGATGACAGAAACAGCAAGTTATCGATCCAAGAATGAAAGTCACTATTACTGTCAGTAAGAGAATGGAAGATAAATAAGAATGAAAAGAAACAAAGAGAAAAAAAAAGGAAGGAAAAAGAAGGCGAAAAATTTTGGCAAAAAGGTGAATGACAAAGAATAATCTGAAAGAAAAGGAGAAATAAAATGAACTGAAACTGAAAAGAATAGCAGAGAAAAAAGAAGAAGAAAGAAAGAAAAAGCTCAGCAAATATTATGTATCATGATGAGTTTATTTCAATGGATTTGGGTTTTATTTCGTTCTCTCTCTCAATACAATTTTATATAATAAATAATTTGCTTTTTTCACCCTTTATTTGTTACTCTTTTGTCAGAGTGTTAATTGTCACCGAACAATTGTTTCTTTACAAAATGTGAACATTCAGTTTCAGTCGAAAGAATTCATTTAATCATTATTATCGCAAACATTATGTTTTTTTCTTCTGCAAATCACAAAAGCTCATGAAATTGGAGGAAATGAAGAGAAAAGGTTCATTCGCAATTGACCATTTGTTTGAAAAGCATTTGAGAATAGCATGCAAAGAACAAGAAAACGAAAGGAAAGTTTAAAGTTGAACCGAACTCGAATCGATGAAAATTTTGCAAAGAAAATGCAATCGATTAAAGCAATAATTTTCAAATCTGACGAATATTTGAGAGAACTTTTTTTTGCTCTTTTCGTAATGAATAATTTAACTGGATAATTAACTTTTATATCATTACTTGGAGACTAATAATGAGAGTGAAAAGCCGTTTTACGACGATTCATAATCATTGGATGTAATGAAGTATAAAGCCATTAAGGTAAAGATAAAAAATAATGAATAAAGTAAATGAGTGAGAATGAGTTTTACAATCAATATTGATGAGATTTATTGAACTTTGGGTGAAAAAAGCGAAATGCTTTTTTATATACATTTGTGTAAAGAACTAAATTGAGTGATCACATAAAACACTGTGAATCAGGTGAAAAACAAGATTCCATTTTTCATGAAATAACATGAGAAAAGTCGACTTTTTTTCTTTTCATTAATGGTTCATGCTGAATGTTACAATATTTAATCTCATTTTGCGAGTTTCTTTTCTTTTCTCTGTTAGCTGTTGATACATTTTTCTTTTGCCTGAGCAAAGTTTTTCAAGGTAAAACAAATGTATAATAGAAGAGATGATTTACAATCAATATTTAATGAAAAAACAAGTGAAACGTTATCGAACCAAATTAATGGAAAGGAAAAGGTTGAGTTGAAAGAAAATGTGATTCCAGCTTTTTCCTCGAATCTTTCGACTTTTTCTTCTTAACCTTTTTTCCTTTCAAGAACATTATTGGCTCCAGCTGCAGTTGCATATGTTATCATGAACCAAATGCTTCTTTGCTCAACTCTTCGTGGTCACATTAAAGTGAATCATAATTCAAACTCGCAATGATTAATGTTGACCAAATGACCAATTCTCAGTGAATCAATATTTAATCTTCAATCAAAAGTCGTTATAAATTGATCAAAGAGAAGCTTTTGGTTTGAATAAAATTTTGCATCAGAAAAGTTGCAGTTTTGAGAAAGTAAATGGTTTCAATTTTGATAGATTGAAGATGCTAATGAAATCACAAAATTTTGAATTTTGCCGTGTTCCATGTTTCTGTTTGGTTCTTTCACCCATTAAATTTACCTGCAAGTTGTCAACCTCAAGTTTTACCTGACAATCTCAATGATAGTTTTGTTACATTTTGCGCTCACTCTAACCATTTAAACCAGAAACAACCTGAAAACTCCCAACTTCATTTAAAAACATTTCAACCGCTCCTCAGTCATCAACTCGTCTCTCCACCTCTCCACCTTAATCAAACTCATTCCGATTCGCATTGGTTGGTTAATCATGAAACATTTGTTTGTTCAAGCAACCTTGTTAACTTTCAGCTCAATGATTAGTGCAGCAATGACAAGACGAAAGCTTCAACTTTTGAATATTTATTACTTTTCAATTGACTGATTAAAAGTTGAACCAGCCAGACAGTTGAGTGAAAACAGACATTTCCAGTTGTATTGTTCAACTGAGATTTTATGGATTTCCTTACAAGATTTGTGCAATAATATGCAATAAGAAATTCAATAGATTTTATTTAGCAAAACAAGAACGTGATTTTTCGAACGAAGAAAAACAAATTCCACCTCTTAACTTCTCCAGGCATTGCAAGTATATTTGCATTCTTTTTCACTGAAATAATATTCTAAACAATTGTCTTTTTATCGTGAAATTTATGACAATCAAAGATGAACTCACAACTTGTGAGATTAACCATAAAATACAAAGTTATTGTTGATTTTTAGATGAATGAAGCTCGAAAGTTTTATAAAAAATCAAGTTTTGATACTCTCATCAAGTAGAACTAAGAATAGAAGTTCTTATCAGAAATGACTTCCCAGTCATTCCCAGGATAAGTTTACAATAACTCTTCAGCAGAACATGAAATTTTCTCATTTTTAGTAAAAATTTTCTTTTAAAGTGAAGTTTATTTTTAAAACGGTTGATTCGGTCGATAAAATGACCTTTTACCGGTTATTGTGCATTCTGTTTGAATTGATATTTTTCTGTTTATCACTTTTCTCTGTCTAATTGACTTTTTTTGTTTCATCATTAAGCAGAGTCAAGTAGGCTTAACAATTTAGATGAATCCATTTTTAGCATTTTGAAAGGCAGAATTGAGCATTTCATGTTAATTATTCACTGTGACGATGTCAAAAGGAAAAAAAAGAGTTTGGAATGCAAAACAAATGAAATGATTAAAACAACACTGAAAATTGAGGCAATGATAATCATGATGATGATGAGTTTGACCGCCCAGTTTATTGTTAGTTATGCATGTAAATACAACTCTTTTCAAGTCTTTTTTTCTCTCTCTCTTCACTCTTTTACTTCATGCAAAACGATTTCAACCTCCCAGTTTGCTCTACTCTCTTCAGTTGAAACTTTATCTCATTATTTGTGTTTATTGTCAAATCTAAATGTAGAGGGTGAAAACTGGAGTGATTCAATAATTAATAGTTTGGTCAATCATGAGAATCAATGTTTGAGTAAAAATTTCACGTAATTGAGTTGCTAATTAATTGAAAATGAAATGATCAGCTTGGACAGTAATAGCAAAAAGCGAAGCAAAGAGAGAAAGAAGAAGAAAAAAAAAGTTATTCCGAACAGATTTACTCTTTCATGGAACAACATGCAATGTTCATGGAGACATTGAGTTGCCCTGGTTTTCCTTCACTCTGTTCCACTGAATAACAATCATCTATTTGTTCAATCATGATCATGTAATAAGGTTCATTGATTGAATTTTCCTCTAACCTTTACTGATTCCAACAGTGAAACCAGGAATGGCGATTATGGTTTTCACTCAAATTAATGAGCAACTAATCTTTTTTAAACACAAACTATCCAGGAAAATGATAATTATTCAAATCTTTCTCTCTCTTCGGACTTGGTTTCATTTTAACCAATTAGATTCAATTCCGTGTTTTCCCCTGAAATGAAAAACCAAATAATGTTTAATATTAATGGGTTCATGATGGGTCTTTATTTCCTCAACTGTTAAGTAATGAAAAGCGCAACATTTATGATTATTATTATGTTCATCATCAGCCTCATCATTAATCATTGGTGTAAATTAATCAGATCAGAGACCATTGAACAAGAAGATGGAGAAACATTGGAAACAATTTTTTTTTCTCCTTTTCCTTCTTGCCTTCAATAAAATGCTAATAAGTTTAATGATATTTTAGTGTCAACAAAATGTTTCAACATTCAAGTGATAATAATGTTATTAATGGATAACCAGTAATATTATTTACCAGAAAAAGTTTTGCTCCTCAAAACTGATTAACATTAAACCCGAAACACCCAAAAGTTTACCAATTTGAATAACAATCCATTTACAGTGTGATTAGCCGAACCCAACCAAGTGTCTTAACCGTAAAGAGTCTAACCATAATGGTTAATGTTATGGTTGATGAGTTGGGTTCTTGGCGTCTTTTTGGTCAAATGGTGAATTTTGATGGAGAATGAGTCAGGCTTGATGGGCTAAATGAGGATAAATGAGTTGCTTTTATTGAGAGGAGGGTGAATGGAAGGGCCAACTGAACTACTTTGGAGCTTATTACATGAGACACTTTGGGTTACATTGTTTTTGTCCATTTCATTATCTTGTGACAACCAATCTTGTACTCAATTTGTTATATTCAATGCTACCTCACTGTTTGACCAATGTAATATAATCACATTTATCTTGATTTTTTCATCTGATGTGTAATGCAGAATAATATGAGACTCGATTTTTGTTCAATATTGTTTATTATTCGAAACATTGTTCTGTAATGACTTTTTTCTCTCTTGTTGAGATGATGAAAAAATTCCTTTTCATGACTGGTCTTGTTGGGCTCATGTTTTACATTTCATTATTCCCACTCAAAGGAATAATATTGATGATATTGTTTCATGGCAAATGAAATATTCATTAATTTGAACCTTATGTGAATTCAATAAAGTCTAATGTGAATATGAAATTAATTTTAATGAGTTTATTCGTTTTTTATTGAAATTTGAACAAAGGGTTACTTGATACTTGAGCAATATTTATCGAGAAATTTAAATGGAGGAAAAGTAAAAATTTCCATGTTCGTGTTTGGTCACATCTTGGAATCAATTTTGAAAAAGGTTTCACTGAAAATTCATGGGAAAATGAAATGTGAGACGAGTGAGTTTTGAATGGAAAAGTTTCGAAAAGTTTTTTCTGGAAAGTAAAATTCGCTTTTCCGGAAAATTCTGTTTAATCGATAACGATAATAATGGAGACAATTTTCATCTTTGCTTTGAAAATGTTTTCCCAATGCTAATTATCATCTAAATTTCATTATAATTCATGATTGGTTTCAAAGGAAAATGAGATAAAAAACGATTTCTTACTGAATGAAATGGATCATGATTCATGTATCGTGATTAAATTATCATTATTTTGTGAGAAAGATCATTGTGATGATTTAAAATTCATTTGATAATTGACTGTTAAGATTAACAAAAAAAAGGTTTGCTCTTAACTCAATTTGTAGACATTTTACCTGATTAAATCATCTTATCATTAAGGCTTGTCAAAGACTTTATCAGTTTAATTTTTTGCCTTTGATTGATAATGATAGTTTAAAGAGGAAACGGAAATTTAATCAAATTTATTTTTTGCCTTTTCTCTTGTTTAGGTGTTTGTCCAATTTTATGTAGTGGTCATGGTCGTTTCCTTGGTGGTCGATGTCACTGTGAAATTGGCTGGAAAGGATCCGAGTGCAACATTCGTTCATCTGATTGTGAAGTTTCCGATTGTAATGGTCATGGTCGGTGTAATAATGGTGTTTGCCATTGTCTGCCTGGATTCAAGGGTGAAAACTGTGAGACTGCCGACTGTCTGGATCCTAGTTGCTCCTCTCATGGTGCTTGCATCGATGGTACTTGTTGGTGTAAAATGGGCTGGAAAGGAGTCAACTGTTCCCAAATAGATCATCGGTTAAACAAGTTTTTCCCTCACTGCAACACACGCGGTGTCTACGATTTGGATCTTGAAAAGTGTGCCTGTTTCCCTGGTTGGCTGGGTGATGACTGTTCAATAGCCAAATGTGACCTAGACTGTGGCTCTCATGGCATCTGTGAAGGAGGCTCATGTGTATGTGATCCAGGCTGGGAAGGTGCCAACTGTGAGCGACTCTCTTGTGACCCAAGATGCCTTGAGCATGGTCAATGTTCCAATGGAACGTGTGTCTGTGTCGAAGGCTGGATGGGTAAACATTGTACCTTCAATGGATGTGCCAATGGATGTTCCAACCATGGTCTATGTGCCAAAGGTGAGCTAAACTTAATCTTTTTTTTCAACTTCAACTAAAATCTAAACTTAAACACTTTGCTCTTCTCGACAGACACTGATATGGACCGTGAATTGACTTGGCGATGCATTTGTCGTGAAGGTTGGACAGGCAAGGATTGTTCACACCCTTTGGAAACTAATTGTGCCGATGATGTTGACAATGATCATGATGGACTGATTGACTGTGCCGATTCCGAGTGTTGCTCCACCGAAGAGTGTAAAGATTCCCTCATGTGCCTCCGTTCACCTGACCCATTGGACATTTTACTACGAAAATCGCCTCCTTCAGTGACTGCCTCGTTTTATCAGAAAATGAAATTTCTAATTGAAGAAGGTTCCGTTCAAAGTTATGCTCATCGAGACGATTACTCTGAAAGGTAAGAAGAAAATTCATTTTCTATTTCATCTCATTTTATTTCACTTTTTCACAAAACCTTCAACTTTAATCCCCAAAACTCATCTCATTGTTTTTCCCCGAATTTTTCTTCTAAAACTCATAAAAAAACTAAACATTTCACTTTTGATCAACTTTCAATCACTAGAGTTACATCATTAATTTGCTAAATTCAGTCTTAGATTAATTTTTCATGTTTGTTCAATTTCGCTTTTCCCTCATCCCAATGTCATGAATAGATTCTTAAACAATTTTATCTATTTTTCATTCTCAGTTGATTGTCAAATTTTTCGTCGACTCAAACCTTTACCTTTGAACATCAAACTGCCAACACTAAATCAAAGTATTAAAGCAAATGCAAAAGAGCAGTAAATTGAAATTCACTTTAAACAGTTAAAATGTCGAGATACAAACTTTATTACAAACATTAAACATTTACTTTGTTACTTTGTCATCTTTAAAGTCAACCATGAAAAATGAAAATCTCATTTTATTAATAAAACTTCACTCAAAGTAAAGCCCAACCTCAACCTTTAGTCAATGTTAATTTACTCTGGACAGAAGTGAGTGTCGACAAAAAAAATAGTTCCAGTTGAGTGTTTTCGAAAATTGATGAAAAAAAATTCGACAAAAAAGAAAAAAAAAGTTTCAAAATTTTCCTTTCAGGCAGCTGGCAAGACTCGACATTTAGGACAAAACTTTTCCAATCGATAATCAAAATCTTTTCATTTCCATATCAAATGTTAATCAGCTTAGTTGATCAGATTAAGATTATTACCCTCATGATGTTTATCATGACTCTTTGATTCCTCGAAAAATTGGACAATTAACATTTTCCACTCAACATTGGAACAATTCCAGGTTGAGCTGAATTTACTTTTACCCTCAACATAACAATTCACACCGTTCATCATTCCCTTACCTTATATGTGGCTCAACATCTTATATGTAATCTGTTTCTCCTCACCTCAACTCTTCATGTTAACCTTTTGTACTCCACTTGATTACATCCTTCAACAAATCCCGTTTCCTCACTCAACCCACCAACCATGTTTTCTTCATGTTTTCGCCACCTTTTTTTATTCTCTCGTTTCAAACCCTCTTTACACCTTGAATTAAATGTAAAGTTGAAAAGCCTCATTTTCAATCAAACTCAATCTTCACTTGAAACATTTCACCAAATCTCTTCCAAAGAAGGAGAAAAAATTCAATTAGAATTTAGCATTTTCCCAACTTGAATTTGTCCCTCAATTCGTTACTCAGTTAGTTTCCATGAAAAACAACCCAGGCTAAATTTTCTTTTCGATATATAAATTTACTCTTTTGCCAGTTTCAATCAAAAGCAAATTTATTCATTAATCAAGACAGAATTATCTCAACATTTCTTAGAATTTCATCTCTCTCTCTCTCTCTCTTCGAAAAACTCTTTTTCCCAAATTCTTCTCTTTAGCTGAACAGTAAATCATGACAACTGTGCTCAGTAACCGATAGAATCCAGAATTCCCTTGCCGCTTCCCAATCCAAACCCTCGAACCTTTTGTTGACTCCAATTATATGTAAAAATCACACTTTTCCCATTATATGTTTTCCCTGATATTCAAACTCGAATTCCAATGGATGGAACAAGAATGCATTTTCTCACCCAATTCTTATTTTCTTGCATCAAATTGACCCATTTCAACAAATATCTTCTTTTCACTTCAATTCTTTCAAATGATATCGAGTCTTCATTGAGAATAATTGCTCATATTGGAAATTGAATGAAAAAAACAAGTTTGAATAATCGATAAAATTTCCAATTCTCATAACAAACAAGAATTGATTCATTTTTTTTCCTCATTTTTTCATTAAATAATAACAAGTTGGATCAAAGAGAATATCAAAAAAAAACAATTTTTCCCCCTTCAGATGTTCGTTTATTCCAATTATGTGAATATCAATATGAAAAGAAAAAGAACTTAGTTGAACTTATTTTTTCTGTTCTGTCAATTAATCTTTTTCCATCATGATTATATTACATCTTGGCACGCCATCATTATTATTACATTTTGAATCAATCAGTTTACATTGAATCAATTAATGAAAAGAAAAGATATTTAACCAAAAAAACAATTCGATATGATAATGGACAGAAATTGATAGAACTTGTGATAACTTTCCTTATTTCGTGTTTATCGTTAGCTATTTGTTACTCACATTCAACATGCTTTCACGAATGAATTTCATGTTTTTTTCCTCTTCGTTCAACTTTCTTTTTCCCTGCCGACGTTATTGATCATTCCCTGTAAACTGTAGAAATGCTTTTTTTAGATTTTAATGTTTTCTCCATTTTCGTCTCATTTTCATGAACACCTTTTGATTTACCTTTCCAATACTGAGAAGAAATTGTTTCACCTTTATTTTGAAATGGAAAAAGAGAGAACTTCTAAAGAGAGAGAGAGAAAATTCGCTTTCAATTCTGTTCATTTCATGGAGAAAAGGTTCGACTGCGCAAATTTCTCAGAGCCATGCAAGTACATTGAGAAGCATTTTGGTAACGAAAGATTTTTTTCGTGGAAAAGAGTTGAATAACTTTTTTTTCGATTTTTTTTGTCATCCGTCTGAATGATTTGAAAAGAATTGCAACTTTTTCGAGTTTGTCTTTTCCATCAATTTAATTGAACTTTGATTTTTGGCCAGTTTCGTTGACCTAAAACTGTTGATTAACTGTCATTTAATAGATGAAAATAATCGTTTGATAACCTGAGAATCAATAAAATGTCATTAAAGTAGTGAAAAAAGCAGAAGCCTCGAAATGTTGACAGCAATGAAATTTGAGAAAGTCAATAAATGGAAAGCTTCTTCTTGTTCCTTTTTTTCTGCTTCTCATGCATTTACCATGTTCTTATTGAATGATAATGAAAATGGCAATAATAATACTAATAATGATGATAATCATGGTCATAAGTCAACATAATGGTCAATTTAGTGAGGGTATAAGGGAAGCAACAAAATGTCACTTTATATGTTTGTAGAGGCGAAAAGTGGTGCTTCCATGAAAAGACATGAGGAAAGAAAGTTTAATCAATATCATCAGTTGAAGGTATTAAGAAGTTGCTCATGAAATGCTGGTTAAAAGGACAATTGATTAGAAAATGATGAAGAGAAATGTTGAGTTGCAGAAGCTAAGGAAAAGCAGAAAAGGAAAACAAATTGTGGATTAAGACGGATTTAACGGTCAAACTATAAAGATAAATGGACAAAGTGAATAGCAATGAATCCAGTAAATGACTGATATTCAATGGAACCTTGTTTCTTCAGATACAATCAATTAAAAAGAAATCTTGAGCCAATTCGAAATTCTTTTCCTTATCACCAAGAATGGAAAAAGTGTTTCTAGAATAATTCACAAGCAAACAAATGTTCCAAGGAGAATTTCGAGATTCGCATTTTCTTCATTTTCAGATTTTTCTTTTTTTTCTTTTTTTCAAATATTCCTTTTCCGTCAAGAAACTTTTCATTATAATCTTTTAGCATTTCCATGTTAATTTCCATGTAAATTTCCATGTTTCATGACGAACAATTAGAGATTTTGTTTCTCCATTTTGCTTCAGGATATTATTGGTAAGGATTATTCAGAGTTGAGAGAAGAAAAGTTCATTTGTTGGTTCATCAACATTGTTGAAGAATAATAGATTAAATCGTTTTTTTTCTTTCTCTTCTTTTCCCTAATTTGAAACAGTAAATGACATGAAACACTGTTTTTGCCCTGGAGGTTCATTACAATAGAGAATGATGAGTTTATGATAAAGAATGAAATGAAGAAGAAAAAAAATTTGCCAAATCAAAAATTCCATTCTCTTTACATTCAATTGAATTTTTCTGGTTTTTTCATTTTCCCTCATTATAAATTAGCATAATGAACAATCCATGAAGTAGCATGAAAAAAAATGTTCAATGAACAAATGAAGCAAAGACAAGTCAATTTAGCGTAAAACGAAAGAAAAGGGAAAAAGGTTGAAACTCGCAATTCACTCGAGAACAACTTGTTTAATTGATTGAAACTCAGTCTTTTTTTTGTTCTCATGAAACATGGGAAAAACAAAAGTCGATAAACATCCCCAAAAGGTCGATTCAAGTGTCCGTTTGACAAAATGTTTTTTTCTCTTTCACTGCTTTTCCAAAGCTCTGCAATTGTTAATTTCATTCAATTTTCATGGAAAATCAACTTTTCTCTTTAGTCAAATTAATCATTCCAAACCTGTTTAATGTCTTCCAAATAAATTAATCCAGTAATTCAAATCTTACTTTTTCTTCTTCTCAAATTGAACCTTTAACTTGCAAAGAAACTTCATGATAAATGAGAATTTACAAGTTCTGTGTTATTTACTCTGATAAAATCAAATAACTGTAAAGTGTTTTTGCTTTTCAGGGTTGAACAAAAAACGTAATCTTGATAGTGGCTTGTTAGATGAAATTGAAATATTTCACATTTTACTCTAAACTTGCAATAATAAGGAAATAACTCAAAAGATTATGCTTCATGTGCATCAGTTTCAAAGCATTTCATTCATTTTATTGCCTCCAATTTGCTCAGTTTGCTACGATTCGCTACAGAATTTGATACGAGTTTCCATTTTCCAACTTTGCATCAACATCATTGAATATCATATTAATACTCTTGAGATTGAAATTGGAATCAGACAAAACTATGAAAAGACAAACGTGAGTTGAGCAAGCATAAAATGTATACAAGAGTATCAATCTTTTGATATTAAAACATTTAAAATGAAAAAGAATTCAATATTTTTGAGCAACCAAAAAATAAAATCTTTAAAATTACTTTTTCCCCTGAAAATGTTTTTCGGTCAAAATGCTTCTCACATGGCTCAATATCTACTCCAAAATTCCTTTACCCTTTAATCGTTCCTTGTTATTCTTATGTTATCAACATTCTGTGATATATCGATTGAAAATTCAAGTCCTGGGTTAGAGTTTAACTTGTTACCAACAGCGAAAAAGTGAAGAAACGAAAAGGTTAAAAAATAGAAGAAACGTTATTTTCACTCCCAGCATGACTGATATTCCATGTAAAAAACTTTCAACTTCTTAATCAATTCTTTCTTTTATCCTTTTCTTCTTGAAAAATTTTGAAAATTATAATAAACTTTCAAATGAAAAAATAATAAAAAAAAACTAACACAAAAACCAGTCAATTTTGGAGTGCTTTTGAACAAAGGTGAGTATCGAGTATGCTCAAGTAGTCAAGCTACACATTGATTAAACTGAAAAAAAACTAAAAGAAAAAAATAGTTGGAAAAATTCCCAATTCCAAAGTAGATGATTCCAAATGAACCTTTCTCTCTCTCTCTTCTCTCTCTCTTTTTCATACCAATTTTTGTCCATTTATCTGTTTCCTTTGAATGTTGTATGTTTCTATCTGTTCATCTTTACTCTCATCCTTCAATCTTATTAATCCTAATCTCCATCACTAGACTTATCCTTGTTTCCAAAAAAAATCATTATTTTTCTTCCTTTGCCTTCTAATCACCTCATGCTCATCATCATCTTTTCATCATTTCATCTTCATTCCTTCATTTCTTTGTCACTGGACATTAGTTGAGCTTGAATCAACTTGAATGGAAACAATGTTCAAGTCGCTAAAGCAAAAGCTACAAAATATAAAATTCCAAACACAATAGAATAGACGAAATTCCAAGCACATTTTATTCTCATTTTTTCATGTTCCATGAAACATTCTGCTTGGAAAATGGAAAATTGCCAATTTCGGAAAATTTTCATTTTCCAAGAGCAATAAATTCTCAGCTTTTCCAATTTCAACTTTTACCTTTTGATAATTGTGCATTTCTAATGAACAAGTATCAAGAAAAGTTTATCAATGGAAACGTTTCCAAACTCGTTAATTGGATTTTGTTTATTACCTTTACTCGAGTTAATCATTATCATTATATTTTTATCATCATTACATAAAGTCATTCCAAGAGCATTAAAAGTTGAAATCACTTTCGAGCACAAAAATGGAATCAATATAACTGCTACTTTACATGTTAATGTCAATTGAAGGAGCAACGCAATGAGAGGAAACCTTCAATTCTGAGCTACATTTTTTTTCCTTCTAATGATTTTCGTTTTATTCAGATTTTATCCTAACCATTACACTTTATCTGCCTGTTAAATTGCCTCTCATCTTTTCAACGTTTATCTCAACTATCATCATCATCATCATCCAACTGATCCATCTACTTTGAATCTCTTTTCTTCTTCTCCATCAACTTATTACTTTGTATCCAATCGATTTAACTCGAGAAGAAAAAAAAACTTTGTCTTCGATGTAAACTATTAACTTCATCTTAATTCCAGCCTAGAAACTATTCAATCTTGCAAGAAAACAATTTACTCAAATTTTTGCTCTTTTGTCAAACCTTTAAACACGATAAAAAATCGCATCAAAGTTTCAATTTATCTGACAAAATTATGAGAGCAAAGAGAATCAAGACTTTTCATAAATCAAATTTCAATTATAATTTGTTACAAAAGCAAATTGCTTTTTACTCTTCATGATAACCCTCCAAATCTAATTTATTCAATTTACTTGCAAATCACAATTTATCCAAAACGAAGAATTTTTCTGAAAATTCTGTTCTACTAACCGTTATAAAAATTGATAAAGTGAAAGTCGTTAAACTGTAAAGATTAACATGAATTTGAGCAAAAAAAGTAAATGAATAAAGCTGAAACAACGAAATTCTGAAGAGATTAAAAATCGAATAAAAGCTCTTCAGAATGAAAAGACATTAATTCAAAGATTTACACATCAAAAAATTCGACATTTTCCAAGATCGAAACTCCATCAATTAGAAGAGATTAAAGTTTTTAGTTTCTCTTTTCCCATCAACATGAACATTTTCATCGAAAGGGCTGAGTATGTTGAAGAAAGTTTTCGCCAAAAATTCTTTACTAATCAATGGATAACAGGGAAGCAACGAAAATTGGCATTTTCAGTTTTCTTTGCAAATTTCGTTTCGAAAGTGTATTTAGTTCGAATGAAAATCGTTCGTTTTTTTTTCAAGTTTTAGTGTTGACTGACGTTGAAAAATAGTTGCTTTTTAGGCAACTTTGTTTGCTTCTTTTCATGATAAATATTTTTCATTCAATATTGATTGTTTACCATTTGGAATGAACAACAAACAAAGACAACATTATTACTCTTTTGGAAATCTTTACCTTTATCTTTTTTCTTTCAACTTATCTTCCTTTTCTCATCCTTGTTATACTTCACATTTGCCTTTTATTTTCTTGAATCACATCATGAATCAAAGAGGAGAAAAAGGTAAAGCTGGGAGTGATTGAAACTTGCCATCATTTTCTTCATCTCTTCATCTCTTTCTTGATTCAGGATGTGTCAAGTTACAAGAGGAGAAAAAGAAAAATCGCAGAGAAAACATCTGAATACCTTGAAACCTTTGATAAAGAAAATGAAAAGAAAAAGAAGAAACAAGAAGCAGAAGAAAATCTGACAACATTCTTATGAATTATCATGAATAGAATAGGTTATAATCATTGATGTGTTAAGTGAAATAAGGTGAATAAAGATGATAATGATGAGAGAAGAGAAAATATCTCATTTTTCTTTTCATTCAAATGAACCAGATTATCCATTCAGATTCAAACCTGAGAAACCTTGAAACTCGATTCTTTATCATTCCTTTGTTGACGTGAATATCAAGTTGAACTTCTCATTTCCATGGAATGAGAAAAGTTGAAAGTTGAATATCAATTGGAAAAGGTTACATTCTGTTGGTGAATAATAACCATTTAGATTCATTATTGTGATAATTATTCTTTTATTACAAATGCTGATGAACAAACAAATGGATGGAAAACACTCCCAGTCAGATTAATATCATTAATTTGTTTCATTCCCTTTTCGTTGAATGATAACTTTTATTACCATGAAAAGGTTCTTTTCTTTTCCCTCAATTCCAAAACCTTAAATGATGAATTTGAATATATTTAGCTTGGAATAAGAAACAATGAGAAAAAAGTCTTTTCTATTGAGAGCAAAAAAAGGGTTCAAAGCGAAATGCTGAGAGCAATATTTTTTTCTCTCTTCATTATATTATGAAATTTGAATGAAAATTTTGAGCAAACTTTTCTTTAATTAAATTTTTCTTCTCTCATTATTATCGCATTTCATTTTGAGCAAACAATGAAACACGTTCAAATGTGTTGAAAGGTGAAAGTTTATTTGAATAGAAATGGAAATTTGATTCAAAATTTACTGCCCAAAATGCAGACTTGAGCAGGCAACATTTGATAAAAGATTTCACGTGAGATTGAACTTTATTGTTTGTAATGTTTCCAAAGTGCAATTCATCATTAAAAGTTGAACTTTATTGCGCGAGAATTTAATTAATCACAAAAACGTCCACGCGTTCAAATGAATTGATTAATTTCAAGATTCATTCACTTTATTTTCATGAGAAAATTAAAAAAATAGAAATTCCAAAGGTCTATTGCACCGAGAAGAATTCAAAATTCATGGAAACACATTTTCATTTCGAGTGAAAAATTTCGAAAACATCTTGTGTTTGATTGTCTCAGCTAAATTTCGACCAAATTCAAATGTTTCAAAATTCCAATTAGAACTCAACACTTTCGCTTTTCGCGATTGAAATGGGCCGAGTTTCATCATTTTCTTCATGAGAAAAGTTCAGAATGAATTAGTTACTAAAGATTGCACTACATCGAAAGCCGATATTTCAGAATTTATCAAATTCCATTTTTCATTTCGAATCGAAGATTTGGGAAAATCATTTTTTTTATGCCAACAAAGTCTTGAATATTTCAGTTTTTCAAGTTTTTTAGTTTTGATTGAATTTCGATGTTTCATTAAAAGTTTGAAATGTAAATTTTGTTTAAATTTTCTAGTTATTCATTTGAACTTTCATCAAGATAATTAACCAAATGATTTGCCTTCTGTTATGATTGAGTTTAATTAGAGTGAAAACATTTTTTGCTGAAAATGTAAATTTTTTCGTCAATGTTTCAATAGATTATCATTTATTCAGAGAAAAATATTTTCCATTTGACTATGAAAATGCATTATCATGATGAAAATGTGATGGAAGCTGGTAATTATTATTTTATCTTATGCAAGTTATCAATTTGAAAATAGCAATTTTACTTGGTAAAAGTGAAAAAATGGCGAATCGTTTTTTTTACTTCGCTCCATGAAAATTACTTGTCAATCAAATGCACATTTTCAATGTAAACTTGATTATTATGTGCATTATAAGAAGCTTTTTACTTTTACTTATTTCATGTGAAAAATGGATACAAAAAATGAAACATTTTGTTCACAATTAAATGAATGATTGATAACAACAATTGCAGTTTAGCTCGATGAACTTTTTAATTATCTAATCGCAAGTCTATTAACATTTGCGAATATTGAACCAAACTTATCTTCTTTCCGAGTAAACATTTTTTCCCTTCTTTTTCTATTCATTTCCGAATTCATTTCCTTTTTCAATTGTTTCCAACCATTTTGTTCCATTGTTGATGAAATATTTCCTCAGCCTCTAAATGACTAGATAAAGTTGAACCTTATATTCCAGGACAATTGGAATGCCATGAAAAGAGAGTAAAAAAAAGGTGAGAAAATATTCATTTGTTTCAACCTTTCCTGTTGAACAATTTTCACTTTTCAATTGATAATCATTTCCTTGGTAAATGGAAAATGAATATTTCAACATTTGCCAAAGGTTGACAAAAGGTCATGTTGATTTGGAATAAGTTTCCAGTAGAGAAAATGAAATTTAAAAATTTTCCAAACTCTTCATGTTCGAAACAAGGGAAAGAGAAAAAATGAAAATTCGAGAAAAAAATGTTCCTCTGTAAACATGTAAATGATTGAAAAGAAAAGTTTACAGAAGCAGGATTGGGAAAGAAATGGAAATCGATAAAGATTACTTTTGATTCCCATTTTTCACTCGATATCGAGTCGACTATTAATATGGAAATGTTCATCTTCGTGACTTTAAACATTGAAAAGCAAAGTCAATGAGAATCATTAAAAGAATGACTTTTCTTAGTTTCAAGTAAAAATAGATTTTCTCATTTCAATTTACTATAAATACAACTTTATTGTTTTGACTTATTTTTGGGACTTATTTTCAATTTTGCGTTTGTAAACCTTTGCATTATTAAATCAATTTATCAGCATTTTCCTCTGTCCATCATGACATCAACTGACTCATTTTATGACTAACTGGGAATTCGATTTTTTAGCAATCATAAATTGTCTCTTTTCCATTTTCACTTGACATCATCTTCCGGTTGTTCTGATCAATGAACGGGTTTTGTGATCAAATTTTTCTCCTCACCAGTAACATCTTTCAACTTGAATCACAGTTTACTCATTGAAGGCAGTAATGATGTTTCGCTCTGTTAACTATTATTACAACTTGCCCTTTATAAGCTCATTTTCATCTCTTTTTTTTGCATTTCATTTCTTTCTCTTTCTGTTCACACTCTCGAAATGATAAAGATGACATTCACTTTATTATGCTAATGGTGCACTTATTATTCAACTTGATATAATAAAATGAACAAAAAGAGTAAAAATGAAAATTTCACTCCCTGATATTCACTCCTCAACTCTTTCATGATTTGCGATTTTTTACTCTGCACTTTTTTTTCTCAAAATGTTTTTCCAGCATTACTTACTTCAATTGAAACAAAACTGATAATTTGAAAATGCATTATGTTTAAAGGCACAATTTGCAAAATTTACTCAAAAAAATGAATCAAAACAGAAAAGACAAATTCATTTTTAAAATCTCAATCTTTTCAACTCTATTAAGCTCAAGACTTAGAAAGCAACTTTACAGGGAAAACTCAAATTAATTTACTCAACAAAATCGACTCTTTCGATTAACATCTTTCCTTCAGAAAAATCGAATCGTCTTCTTGACTGAAATCATTCCTTTTACACAAGAGAAGGAAAAGCTTTATACAATTTCGAGTTCTGCCACCGATTGATTGTGAATTTTTCATATTCAATTGGAATATGGAAAAGTCTCGGAAATATCCAATTCTTAAAGTGACTCAAAACTAATCTGCATTAATTGTGAACAAGAGTTGGAATGAAGGAAAATGTTATCTTGTAAGTTGATGAACATATCAACAGAATTGATCTCTCATATATCATAGTCATTCAATATTATTATCTACATAATGCATTCATATCACATATTTATTTATTTATCTCTGTACATGCATTTTTATCTTTTATATAATAATATTTGATATTTGGATGGACACAAATTGAGGGAATAATTTTTTCTCCTTTTCTCTTGCTTCTTTCTCTTTCTCTTTTCCTCTTTTTTTCTTAATAAAAACTGATCACGTATGGAACACAAAAAATAATAAGATGAAGAAGAAGAAGAAGATGAAAGATGAAATGAATGTGACCATCATTATTATGGTATACACATATAACAATATCTATCATGGATATTATCATTATCATCATTATCATTATTATTATCATGATAATGATTACTATTATCTTTATTCCAAGTTTTTTGTTTCACTTGTTTTCTCCTCTTTATTCAATCTGATCAGAGTCTTGCTGGTTTCACCTTTGAAAGGGCAACTTTGAAATGTACACTTTTCAATCTCTCCTCAGGGTTACCTGGCTTTGACTTGTTCATTGATAAGTAAACTCATGTTTGAGATTGGATTCCATGTAATCATCGTTTTTGTTTCTCTTCTTTTCGATTCATCACAAAGAGTTGGATGAGAATTTCAAGTAGAAATTCAACTTTTCTTTCAACATTAACTCGAATTTTCTTCTGCTCTTTTTTATTGCAATGACAATATTGAAACATTATTTTCTCTTCTTAACCAGAAATCCATTTCTTAACTCAAATTTTTTCCCTCTTCAACTTTAAATGCTTTCATAAGTTTCTTGAAATCTCTCTAGAGGAAGTTGGTGAAGAAAACAAAGTAAAAATTATAATGATGAAGAAGATGATGAAAAGTGCTCAAGGAGATTTTACTTGTTTGTCTCTTTTCACCAAATGCATAAAGCAACTTCTTTTGAAACTCATTTTTCTCTTCATCATTCAGTTGAACAATCATTTAATTTCAGTCAATCTCTATTGTCTTTAAATCAAATTCCTAACCATCATCATCATCATGTTTATGCTTGAAAAGTTTGTAAAGAGTTTTTAGAAAAGAGGAAAAATTGAGAAAAGCATTTCATGAAAAGTACATGCCTTTAGGAGGAGAAAAAGATCTTGAAAATATTCAGAACTTTTCTTCTCATCGAGTTTCAATTGCAGTCTTTTGTTGCTCAAAACACTTAGTCCATTTGCTACAATAGAGTCTGGTCAGTTGAAGGTTTCTCTTTGGTTGAAGAAGAAAAACTTTTCCAAAGAGACAAATGTAAAATTTCATGAATAGCTCAAGGCAATTAAATAACAAGCAATGTCAATCAAAAAGAGATAAATAAGACGAATGAAACATCGAACGGCTCGAGGGTAGAAAATATTTCAAACAATAATGTTTGAACTTGTTTCCATTTCTACTTACCTTTACCAGCAATTTAACCATTTCTCAAGAGTACAGTTTGCGTCCATTTCAAATGTTGTTTAGTTTTAGTTAAATGAGAAAAATCTGAAATGAAAAAAAGTTCTTGAACAAGTAAATTGATCTGCTGATTTGTATCTTTCAATGAGCTTTAGACAATATTGAATCTCTCAATCAACTTCATGGTTAAAAACAAGACAAAAGTAGAGTAAAAATTGAACCATTTCATGTAACCAACTCGAGAAATTCATCATTTGGGAAAAAGATTCAAAGTAAATAGTCGATTGTAAAAACATGGGGAAAAAAGTCAACATCGATTTTGTCAAATTTCAAGTTTCATCTTTTGTTGAACAAAATGAAAATCTCTTCTCATTTCGAGTCTTTCATTAACATTGCAATCTGAATGACAATTCATTTGACTGACAGTTCCTTGGAGACGTTTCAAGTGTCAGTCAAAACTTGCAGAATAAAGTTACAATGGAAAAAAAGAGAAAATTTGAAAATTTGAAAAGACTGAAAATGAAGGTAAAGAACAAGAAATGTTCAACTTTTCGGTTGACACGAAAATGACGATGAAGGTAAAGATAGCGAGGTGATGAAGATATTCAAAAATGTAAACGAGAGAAAAAGATGAAAATGGAAACATTGAAAGATCTTGAAATTGAAGAGTTGATCAGAAAAGGTTGATAACTTGCAATTTGAGTGGAGATGGAAAAAAGGGTAAAAAGTAGATCGTAAGTGAATGAGAAATCGATCCTTTGAGAGGAATAATGATCCAGGTTCGAGTTTTTGCAACACCAACCAGCATCACTACAACTACTTGAATCTATTGATCCCTCAATGTCTCTCCATCTTCATCTTTTCATCTTATTTTCCATTTTCTACTTTTTTTTCTTATCTCAATGACATTCTGTTTCTCTTCATGATTGCTCGTTGCACCAGAAAAGATGAAAGAAGAGGGAAAAAAACTCTTGTGGTTCAATTTAATGTTACCCTTGATGTTGCTGTTGTTCAATTTTCTTGTAAATATTTTTTTCTCTTTTCTCTTTTTTTCTCCTTTTCCATATCATTTTCGCAGTCTTCATGATTGTAAACTCATTTTTAGCTCATAACATTTTATCTCTTTTTTCATATTCATCTCTTTCTGTCTCACCTTTAAAACAACTTCATCTCAATCAAAATCATTTGTCAAATTTTTCCTCATTCCAACATATTCACTGTTCATCACGATTCATCGTTTGATGCATTTCTGATGCTCATGAGAAGATAAAAGATTTGTAACAAGTTTTCCTTTTCTTTGTACAACAACAATCAATTGAAACATTTTCATGCTCAAAAACATGTTGCACTAATAATGTTGAAAATTCAACCAAACAATCGACTCTTGAACTTTTTTTTTCGCCTCTTTTTCCTCTTCACCTTATTGTTCAATTCAATCTTGTTAACTCTTTTTTTTTGCTCTTCTTGCCTTTCTTCTTGAATACATGAACAGTGGAGAAAAAATCTTGTCACAAAAATGATTGATTCAACTTTTTTTTCCACCTTCCTTTGTCTTCTCATGAAATGAGATTGAAAAAAACAATGTGATTATCAACATCTTTCGGTTCCTTTATAACACAATTTCGTATCGACTCTTGTAAATTGTTATTCACTGGCAACTATTGCAACTTGTTTAGTCTCTTGACTGTTTTGATCACTTGAAACTGCGCTTCATCAATTTATCCTGAAAAGACATTTTTTGTCCAATTTTTTCTTCGTTTCATTTCAAAGCTGCTTTTTTAAGAAAATTTTGTTAATCACGTCCTTCGGCCAAATTTGAACCAAATTCAATTGAATTTTCACTTCGAATCATTTTAGTTTCTTCACTAAATTCACCTTCTTCAGAATCATTAATTCAATCAAATGCTTTTCATCGTTTTTCCAAGTTATCAAAGAAGCAGTTAATCTGCTAATAATTGGAAAGTATCGAGAAACTGAAAAGTAAATCTGATTAAAGAATTTTGATTCTTAAGTTGAAAATGTCGAAATTAATTTCCATTAGAACTTGAATTTTAGTGGATCAACATTTCTCTCAATTGAGCTCATTTTCTCATCGAAAAAATGGTGTAAATTATTCTTCACTCCCAGTCATTTTATCGCCACTCTGGGAGTGATAAACTAGAGTTGAACAAATTGCGAATAAGGTTAATTTGAAATATTCAAAGTCATGTTTGATGAAATATCTTCTTTAGTTTCTCCGAAAATTTGATTCTAATAGAAATTTTTAACCTCAATTATCCATTGAAATTTCAATAAACCTGATCACAATTCATTTATCACGATAAAGTGAATAAAATGAGCAAAATGTAATGAATAAAAAAGAAGCTCAATTTTTCCAATCAATGAGTTTCGCTACTTAACATGGATTAATATTTCAAATGGATGGAACATTTCCAAAGGTAATTTGAAGCAAAATTGAGTTCAACTCATTGGCTCATTTTAACGAGTCTTTTGACTTCATTTTATTATGGATTCCATGAGTAATGTTATCAAAGAAAAGTGTTGACATTTGATATTACAAGATTTATTAGCTGTTGATTTAATGCTTTAACTATGATTGTGCATATCATTATGGAAATGTCCATTAAAATGAATTTACTCTTGTTTGTTCAGATAAAGGATGACACATTGACTCGGTTTCCCTTTGAAACGACAAAAATTGTGATTTTGATTTTGGCGAAAATGTTTCCCTTTAATCACCTTTTATCAGTTTACTTGGGAATTGAATTTGACTTTGATAATTATGTTAATAAAAGTTATAAATTTCAAATGAATATGAGATGAAAGTGAAGAGGAGGAAAAGGATGAGTTGTGGCTCTTTCAGTCAACATGAAACTGTCATGAGTCGAATTTTATTTTTAAAATTTTTCAACTCAACCCAAAGCTTAATCAATGTAATTTTTGGATCCTTTAGGTTGAATCTCAAAGGAATCCCAAAAAAATGAGTCAACTTATAATTATATTGAACTTTGTTGTGTTGCAGACAACATTGTAAAAGGTCAATCAAGGCTGATGAGCAAGGTTCAAGTGATAATGTAAATGCATGTCAATCTCGTGTTTATCGAATTGTAAAGAGAAAATGAGATTTTTCCAACTTTCATTTTCAGTTAATTTAATTGGCTGGGTTTGTAAAGGCGTTTTCAATATTCAATTCATTATTGATGTCGAGAGGAAACAGTCGAGTTTGCAAAGGCAATCTTTTTTTTTGCGCAAAAAGAAGCAAAAATTTCGAACATTTTTTTCGATGAAAATGAAAGGTTTTACTCAATAAATTGTTGTTTTTTGCATAAAAAGTTCTTCCAAGTACAAAGAATAAAACTTTTATACAAAATTTCTCTCGAGATTTTGAACCAGCCTCGACTTGTTAGTTGAATTGAAAATGATCTCTTGAGAGTCGCTGATAGCCATTGAAATGAAGAAGCGCAAAGAAGGCAGATAAACAAGAATAACAAAAGTTTATCCAAGAATAAGAATTTTGAGCCATTTTCTATCTTCCTGCAACCTTTTTTCATCTCGCCTCTCAATGAAGTCTGAAAATTGAATAACTCGAGACAAAAGCGTGTTAACACTCTAATATTGTGCGTAAAGTTGGTTAATAATGGCGATGAGGCAGACTCGACTCTTCACTATCAATTGAATAAACTTGTGTAATAACATTTTCAATCTTCTAGAGACTCTTTTGTCATCATTATCTTATCATCATTGCTTTCCAATATTCTTTCATCAATTTTCATTTCTCTTTACCTAAAAAGCTCTTTTTATTGAAGCTGATTGTAACAATTTTTTATCCAAATTTCTTGTTCCTCTTCCTTTCCATCTCTTCTGTTGATCAATCTTTTCAATTTTCATTTCCATCTTTTTCACTCCAACTTTATCAACTTTGTTTACCTGGAAAAGTTGCAAAGATTTAAATTTACTTCAAATCCAAAGCTTTTTGTTTTTCCTTTTTCATCATTTAATCCAATTTTTTCCAACAAAACTCATGAAACCAATTTAAAATGTATAATGTTATTAGAAGATAAATCTTTTCATTCGTTTGTCGACAAAATTTTCCAACTAATCCAAGCCTTTTGTTGACTTGGAAAACTTTTAATGAAACTTTGAACCTTCATTTTGGCTGACAAATGACAACTTGAGAACAACTTTGAAGATGAAATTTTCATGATTGATCATCAATGGCGTCTAATTGTGGGTGAAGATGATTTTTCATCATTTGTAAACATTCTTGGACTCGTTTGGTGTGGCTAAGTAACGGAATAAAACTAAATATTGGCTCAATTTGTTGATAAATGATGGTCAATATCGTAATGATAACATGTATAAATGGAGTTAAAGTTTGAAGTAAGCAAGAAAAGTGAAAAGCTAAGCAAGAAAAGGAAATCTGTGGAAAAAGGAAAAAAAACTATTCTTCTCCTCCTTTTCGTACTTTTTTTGTTTCTCTTATCATTGAACTTTCCAATTGAAGTGATGATTATGATTGTTATTATGATGATGATAACAATTGTTTCAGATTGAGCTGTCAAGTGAATTGGGAAGAACCATTTTCTCGAGTCAAACAAAGGCACAAATGAATACAATGGTAAAATAACATTACCTTTTATTCCTTTTCTTTTCAATTGATCTCTACTTCTTTGACCAATAAAGTCCAATATTGTTTATTTTAAATGGCCATTTATCGTTCAATATTTTGCTTGGACAAAAGAAAGAAAAACATTTTCAAAAAACTTTCATCTTCACATTTGGTAAAGTAAAATATCAAAAGCTAAACATTTCATTTTTTGATGAAATTCGAGTGAATATTGAATCTCTTGACAAGCTCGATATTGAACCAAGTTGTTGATCTTATCAAATGGTTCAATTGTTGCACAAATTGCGTGATTCAAATTAACAGTAAAACAAATAAGCATGAGAACACGAAGATGGAAAAGGATGGAAAAGATTTTTCATGTTTTCCCGTTTATTCAATTTCTTCTTGGTTCAGTCTTATGACCACGAGTTGGCGATCATGATTGGATGCAATTAAATGGAGATTTACTCGACTTGAGTCAATGTTGAACATGCATTAGATGAGAAAAGGTTTTGATTAAAATAACATCTTATTCAAAGTCTCTCAATGTGACATTTTGTATGAATGGAAGAAGCTTTTTGCTTTACTTTTCAAAGGTTTGTCATTACATTTCATTTGGAACCAAATAAACGGAAAAAAATGAAGAGCAATGATGACTGGGAGGTGAAGAGATGAGTAAATGATTAGAGTGAAAAGAGGAGGAAAGATTTGTGCACTTGATGGATATGATGAAGATTAAAAGGGAATATCAAAGTGGACATGAAAAACTGTAAATATTGCATCAAGAATTGAAAGGAAAATGCATCTCGATAGACAAGTTTACAGACGACTTTTCATTTGTTTATCATCATCTTTATTCATCATTATCATCTGCAGGGAATTTACTTTTGGATGGTAAAAAGGGAGAAGAAGAAATCTTTTATTTGCATCAATATTCCGATATTTTCTTTTTTTCCCTTTTTATCCATTCATAACCATCATTATTAGAACTGCATTTTTTTCATGCTCGTTGATATTTGACAAGAAAAGTTGATCAATGATTATGATGATAGTAAAAGGTTGCAATACTTTTTCATCATCTAATTCCTTCATTGAAAGACTTTTGTCTTCTTTATGTCTTAATCTTTACTCGTTTATTGTTCATGTTAATCAAAGTTACGCTTTGTTGCTTTACAGTTGACCATTCAGAGGCTTAAGCCATTGCGATAAGGAGTTTGAATGGTTCATTGAAGATGAGAGCGAAAAATCGAACTTTTTTCCTTCCATTTTTTTCCATTCTCAAATGTTTAATCAAAGCAACTTGCTTGTGAATTCAAGAGACTCGACCATCGAAAATCACCTCTTGGTGACAGCAAATTTGTGCAATGAAATTACATCAAATTTTCACCCAAATAAGAAAAAAATCTTCGAGTCTCAAAAAATTTCTTCGACTTTTGTAAGCTTTGGAAAAGTATAAACGAAATTTCGATTTGAAAATTTTGCTATTTTTGGCTATTTTCTATTCGATGTATCGAATGAAAATGATGAATCGAGTTGATGAATATTTTTGGGTTAAGTCGAATATTTTTATCTCTTTTTTGGTAATTTGATGAGTCTTTTTTGTTGACAACTTTTATTGGAAACTCAATCAGTTGATAACCATTTTCGCAGCAACTTTTCACTGATTATTCCAATTCAATTATAATTTGATTTACTTTCATGCAAATCAGTATTTCATTGTAATGGACAGCTTTTTGATTAAGATTGATCATTGAAAACACTTGCTTATCAATTAGAAGTAATGCACTCGACTCTGTCCAATGAATTTTACTCTTCACCTGCTTCTTTGCCTTTACACCAACTTTTACCCTTCTCATGACGAGGATAAAAATGGCGATAATGAAGAAATTATCATTTTTAGTAATTATCTCTTGAGAATTGCTGTTAACAGTTTAACCAAGTTGCTTATTCTTTTCCATCTTTTCCTTTTTTTTTCTCTCATCTTGATTTGCATACTCATCATGATCATCACCATTACATCCATCTATCTTCTATAAAAATGTCATCAACTGAATAAACTTCATTATCATGATTCACTCATTTTTTGTCCAATCTTTCCAATTCTCTGAGTTTACATCTTGATATTGTGACTTTAATCTCAAATTTCTTGAAACTCTTTGATTTACTTGCGCATCATTTATCATTTGTTCATCTTTATTTCATCCAAAACACTGAAGGAATCAGATAAATTGAGGAATGAAAAGAAAAACAAATTTGTTGCAATTATCGTGACACTGAATTTCTCAATGTGATGAGCCAGCAAAAACTAAAGACTTTTTGTACACATTTGAAACATTATGAAACATTTGTGGTTGACCAAGCAAACTTGGACAATAACAATAACTGAATAAGTGCAGAAACCAAGATTACCGTGAAAATGTGAAAAAACTGCAAAAAAGGTTGACCCATAATTCAGCAAATTTTCATTCTCAGCTCTTATCAAGGTAATCAAAAAATAATGAAATTGTATTCAAAATGTTTCAACATTTCTTTGTCTGTCAATCCATGTTGAGCTTCATGTCATGAGAAAAGATAATCTTGCCAATGAAGATTTCAAATGAAGAAGAGATCAAAGAGTGGAAAGGCGATGAAGCAAATGAAGATTGCAAATGTAATGTTAAAAGAAAACTTTTTTTCTCTCCTCAAAAGGTCATTGTTGTACTTTTTTTCATTTCTGGTCAGTAAAAGGAGTATGAAATGAAATATCATTTTTCATCATCATCATCATCATCGACATCTTTTCCTTTTCCTTCTTCAATTGTTATTCTTATCTTGCTTTTGTCGACAAATTTTTCTTTACTAATATTGTATGATGTGTTTGTTTCAAACATTTCAATTTGAAAGGCAACTGTTAAAACATGAGCAACTAAAAGAAGCAAGGGATAAAAAAATTGTCCAGGAAAAGGAAAAGTTAAAAAGTCAATTTATATTGCACTTTTGACATGAGACTGTTTATTCAGGAAAAGTCCGAAATTCCGAGATGAAATAGTTCTACAACTAAATTAAGCTTTTTCAGATTCACAACTGATTCAAGTTCAATCAAGATTTCATCTAATCTTTTTTACAAACAAAAAGATTTCGTCCAACTTCGAACCAAAACGTATCATTTTGTAAATGAACTTTGCTTTAGGAATCAAGTTTTTCATTTCAAACTCGAGTCGAATTTCTTGATTAAATTAGATCTTTATTTCAATTCATTGAGAAATGAAAATGATTCTACTGGAATTATGATCATTTTAAGAGTGAAAAACTAATTATTTTGAATAATCTTTATTCTTGAATAACATTATCTTAATCTTGCCAGTAATTATAGTTTTAAATCCTTTTCTATCCTTTTAATCCTTTCAACTTGACGTTGATCCAAACTTGAAGACCAGTTGAGAAGAAAAAGAAGATTATTCTTCTAATTATTTGTCTTAAATCGATTATTTAATAATCTCATTTTTTTTCCTCAATTTTGTTCACCTTCCTTCACATGAAATGGTAATTTTCCTGCCATCACAATGAACGAATATATTATTACAAGTTGATAAGTTTTACTCCCAGTTAATATTACATGTTTTATGTGCTTAAATACATTTACAGACCAATTTTTATCCACATTTCATCACATTCCATCTGGTTGATGGTTCAATTTCATTCTAATTATTTCCATCTGAGACTTTCATCTTGCGTTTCTCAGATAATGAATAATGATTTTTTTTCCTTCTTCATCATGAAACTCTTAATACATTGTTACATGAGAATGTGGCAAGTGAAACCATTCCATTTATGCTATAATTGCCATTCCAATTGAAGTATAAAAACGATAAAAGTTTCAAGTTTCACGAGTCGTTATTCAATCAAACGATGAATTCTCAGTTGAATTGGAACAATAATTAGCGTTGAAATGCATCAATTATGCAAAAGTCATTGATGAGTTTCATTCAGATTCCTATTAATGGTCAATTAATTTGAACCCAACACCATAATCATTGCAATTATCATTAATAATGAGTTCAATTATTTCACTCAAAGAACACAATCAACCGAAAGGAAAACCAAAAAACCTCAATTTTGCCTCAAAAGAACTTATATGTTAATAGAAGTTCATCTTGTTCGTTCACCAAAACTCACTCAATATTCAAATAACATTCAATGAGCAACATAAACTCTTCTAATTCCTTTTCTAATTTCATTTCTTTTCGAATAAAAATTTTCCTTTTCCAAACTATTCTGAATTAGCATCAATAGCTTCGAATATTCAACGAAAAAGAAAACCTATTTTCAGGAAAAACTTCAACTTTTACAAATCATTAAATTATCTGGAAACAGAATTTTGTTGATAAAAATTATTCGAGTTTAAATTGTATTCCATTTCATATCTTCTGCCTTTATCTGATCATTAGCTTTATCCAGTTTATCATTTGACTTTGATTCCATTCCAATTGATAAACTCTGATTGGTGAAAACAAGTTCAGCAA
Source organism: Tetranychus urticae (assembly GCF_039701765.1). NCBI lineage: Eukaryota > Metazoa > Arthropoda > Arachnida > Trombidiformes > Tetranychidae > Tetranychus > Tetranychus urticae. The sequence continues at coordinate 4,104,845 of NC_142959.1, forward strand.
AGAGATTAAGGTTTCTAAAGATAATGATAAAAAGTAAAGATATCAATAGGATTACAAATAATAGTTTTGAGAGAATCACAAGAAAAGGTAAAAAGTGAAAGAAAATGGTTTCACCTTTTTTTTCTCGTTTCCTTTACCTTCCAATATTAATGATATTCATTTAGCTTTTTTGGGTTCAATCAAGTATTTACTTTGAAACTCATTTAGTTTCAATTAATATTATTGTTATTTTATGCTTATTACAGTTTTCTCATTTTCCAATAACAATGATAATCTTCATTAATAACGATTATTTTAATCTTGTTTGAACAATATTATTTTATCCAATTAGTTTAAGATACGAAAAGTCAATTAAAAGTAAAAAGAGGAAAAAATTTGCCAAAAAAACTAATATTGTAACGATAATTATCAAGATAGAGAAAACACTCCCAGGGAAAAGGGAAGAAAAGAACGATTCCAATGTTAATGATTGTTGATTAATCGGGTTGGGTTAATCATGAAGAATGCAAAATCTGCGATTCTGGTTCATTAAAATTACCATCAAAGGAAGCAATTATCAAATCGATTTCTCATTCTAATCTTTTCTATTCAATTCTTCAGCATCATTATCCTTTTCTAATCTTTGCCTGAAAAGTTCAAGAAAAGTTGTTCGATTCAAATGATTTGAGTTTTACATTCGATGTTGAACATTGAAAATTCAGGGTTGATCCCAATTTGATCCAACATCAACTTTTCGATTCAACCAAATGTCCAGAAACGACAAGGAAAATTTTCTTTTCTTCATTTCATCATTTTCATTATCACAAACATCTTAATGAACATCTTGATCATCATGAACATAATCATCATTCTCATCTTGAAACTCATTGAACCATTAACCTTTTTTGTTTAACCAACTATAACCTTTTCCGTTTATCATTAGAAATTTAATAATCTCATTCGTTCCGAAACTCACCGAAAACACCATGAAATGAATATCCATTTTCCCGACTTGAATCCATTCCCTTTTCTTTCATGTTGCATGATTTTTTTGCTTCACCCCAATCGATAACCTTTGAAACTTTGCAATGAAAACCTTTTTTTGTTGAAACTATTCAACGAAAAGCCAAAAATTCGTAAATATTCCAAAAAAAACAAATCTATTCATTGACTGATTTATCCATGCTAAGTAAGAATAAAAGTTGATTTAAAATTTTATTTGCCTTTTTGTTCGTTTTTTGCACTCTTAAGTTCATTCAATCCTCTGAGCATTTGGAGAATGTAAATAAAAAATTTTCTTCTTCCCTTTACCTTTGCATCTTCACCTTTACCTTAATGTTAATAATAGAGTTAATAATCAATGTTGAACTTTGAAGAACCAAATGATTGTTGGAAAAACAAAATTAACTTTTAATCTTTTCTTTTTCTTTTCATTATCCGATAGTCGAGTTTCAGTAATCAGAGGACAAGTAATTACTCCTGATGGCAATGGACTTACAGGGATAAGAATCTCGGTGGCAACTGATCCACAGTTTGGGTTCACTCTGACACGACCTGATGGATGGTAAGTTGACCTAAAACTTTTTTCTCATCAACCATTCCATGATGACCAGTTTGGACCATCAAATTTGACGTTTCAGGAAAAGTTTCTTGTCTTTACTCTTCAACTTGAACTTTGAATTTCTTCAGTTGAAGTTTCTCAACTGACCAAAGTAACTCGAGAAATGAAACTCGAGTAAACTTGAAACCATTTCATTGATTGATTGCGTCAAAAACGAAAAACTTTATTCGTTTGTTGGAAGGAAAAATGTGGCGAAATTTTCATGAAAGATAAACATGTGTTTAAGCATTCCATCAACAAGATAATGAACACCTTTTGTTGAATCTCTTTTCACTGTTTAGGATTAGTCGATTCATTTTGTTCGTAATGATGATTGGAATGATTATGAAGGTTATGAGGAAAAATTTCACTTGAATTGTTTATCTTAAGAGCATTTTATTCTTCTCTTTATTACTTGAATCTTCTAAATCATGTTAACGATAATCTTTGTTTTCTTCGCCCTCTTAACCATCAACATTATCATTTTTGTTATTATCCTTGACTCCGTTTATGCGGTTAAACAGACCATATCAATGATGATGGTCACTCATTATCATTATCAATTTGCGAGAAAAACATTTCTTTTTTCATTTCTTATTCTAAATTTATCATGCCACTTTATTCAGGTCATTATAGTAACCATGAAAAGAGAATTGAAAAGTATCCAGAGAGTCAGGAAAATTTGCAACCAAGATAAACAAGATTCATTTTTCATGTTTATTCCAAGTATTACAATAAGACAGACCATTTATAAAAATGAACCTCATTTACAATCAAAGCATAATCCAAACATTTCGAGTTCAAAATTTTCTCCAAACTCTCTTTTAAAGTTTGAAAAATTGTTCAAAATTTCAATTTCTTCTCTTTCGAATTCCAAGTTAAATTGGATTATTCAGTTTTGCCAAAATTTTTTGTTCTTTCATTCAAACATAGAAGTTTCGAAATTCAATTTCCCCCGAAAATCGATCAATAATTTCCTTCGAATTTCGAGTTCAAATTATTATTTTAAAAGGTCAGTCAATCAACGAACCGATTCTCATTCGAACTGACAAGTTGAACGAAATTTGAATTCCGATCTTTCATTCGTTTCCATGATGCTGTGATGATTCTGATGAGATAATGAATACAAATAGAAAGTAGATTTTTGGGTGAATTGAATTTTCGATTCGCAAATTTTCTCAGCATTTAGTTTTAGAAATTTTTTCGAGTTTGTTTGAAATAAATTGGGTTATTCAGTTTACCGAGATTTAAAAGAATCTTATTCTTTCATTAAATCGTGGAACTTTCGAAATCTATTTTAAGTTGATGATCGTTGAATGTTGATGTTCTGTCTGATGCTCGATTCTAATTACTTTTTACATGAAAGTTGAGTCAATGAACATTTGTTTGTTCATTTAGACTTGAGATTGAAAAGAAATTGAAATTTGTTTTCATCTTTATTCGTTTCCAATGATGTTGTGATGAATTGGTTAAGAAAATGAAAACAAATAGAAAGCAAATATTTTGCCAATTTCGTTGAATTGAATTGAATTTGGTTTCGACAATATTTTTTCCTCTTTCCTTATTCATTCAAATCGTGTTTAAATTTCACTCATTTGGTATGCTCTTGATGTTTATCAATTTTCCTCTTTTTCCCTTTTCTTTTCTTTCCATTGAATAGGTTTGATATTCTAGTCAATGGTGGCAACATGGTAACACTTCAATTCCAACGAAGCCCATTCCATCCAATCAAACGAACAATCATGGTTCCCTGGAATGAGATTATTGTCATTCAAAATTCAATTGTCATGTCTGCCAATTCAGAAGATTCCTATTCAACGGATCCTTCACTAACCGATTTAACCTCATTTGGTTCCTCTTTTGAGTTGACTGAAACAGTGGCATCAACTGGCAATCAAACCAAGTCTCTTCAATGCTGGGATCACAATTACAATCTAATGAAACCAATACTCTTTCAAACCCTTAAACCAGACGCTGAAGGTGGCTGCACCGAGTCTTCAGCTGTTATCGCCGAATCTCAAGTTTTACTTGAAACCCTATCCATTCCTGGGTCAACATTGAAACTAGTTTACCAATCATCTTCCAGTCCCGGCTATTTGGCAACAATAAACTTGCAATTAACTCCAGACTCAATACCTCGAAGCCTTAAAGTTGTTCATTTACGTATTGTTTTGGAAGGAAACCTTTTCTCTCGTCTATTTGATGCTGAATCTTCAATTAAATACACCTTTTCATGGAACAAGCGAAACGTTTACAGACAAAAGGTTTACGGTCTAACAACAGCAAGAGGTAAAACAAGTTCATTAAACACTTTTAATTGATCAACTTGAAGCAGCCACAAAAATTTTGTTAACAAAAAGACAAAATCAAAATCGAAAAGCAAAGAAAAAATTTTCTCATTACAATCGATAATGAAAGTTGCTCAAATGTCATTTTTTATAATTCCTTTTCCATGCTGTTGGCTTGAAGGCGCAACATGCTGTGGATCGAGATTGTCATTTCATGTTTTCTTTGCAAGTTCAATGCTGTTTCCTTCACCATGATCATGATGCTTTTGATTCGCTTTTCACCCTTTTCAATTGTCGTTTATTATTATTGCCATCATTATTATCACAATAACAGTGATAACTTTTTTTACTCTTGTCTTCATTACAAAAGTCGACATTTTTGTCCTCTTTATTGCTTCTCATTTGTTTCCCTTTTTCTCGTCTTGATCATGTTGTTCAAGCTTGTCCTCAATGAAATGAAAGATTCTGGAAAAATGGGCAACTTTGAGATCGTAAAGAGAAAAGGCAAGAATAAAAAATTGCAAGACTAGAAGGTGAATTGAAAAGGAAACATTATCTGAATGAAATGAAGCAAACATTTCCATCCAAAAAGATAGTAAATGATTAGGGTAAAAGTTTTTTCTTCTTCTTCCCTTAAAAGGACATTTGTGAATTTTCGAGTTTTCCCTTTATGTTCAATTCTTTATCATGATTATTCTAATGTTTTTTCCTCTCTCTCTCTTCATTTCAAAAGAATTTTGCAAAAATTTCGAAAGAAAAACTTTATCACTCTGACCCAACAGTTAAAGGTGAAAAAGTTGGAGTAAAAAATGACCCTCATCTGAATGAAAAATCAATTGGAATTGAACTTTTTTCTAGATTCGTTTTCATGGAACTTTTATGTGAAAAAAGGAAAATCTCGAGAGAAGGAATGGACACAAGTATTCATTTCAAGGAATAATTTCAATGGAAAAAAATGATTGTGATAACGAACAAGAATTTTTCATTTTTTCGACTTTTTCGTTCCTTGATTTAGAGCGATGAGTTTGTCAAATTTTTGCCTTTGAGTAGTTTCGGTTTGGATTACATGAAATGAACTTGATGAGCAACTTTTCCTAATGATTTGGGCGTTGATGGGAGAAAATTTTTTAATTAATTTTTACTTCATTATGTTGGTAATGAGTTGATTGATAATTATCCATTAAGCTTTTCATGAAATGGTGAAAGTATTTACATTTGATTAAGATAAAAGCAAAACTTCTTTCTACATTTTAATTACTTAATTAGAATGCGATAATTACAAGTTGCTCATTATCGTTGGTAAAATAATATGAAAAGTTGATTAAAATTGTCAAATAAAAGTATTCAATTCCAAATTGAAACTCATTTCTTTTTTTCTCTCATTGCACAGTTTACGTTGGTTATCAATATGAGTCTTGTTCACAAGTAATTTGGAGCACTTTGACAACATCAATTCGAGGTTTTGACATGGAAATATCTGAACTCGCCTCTTGGAATCTAGACATTCATCACAGGTACAACTATCATGAAGGAGTGTTGCAAAAGGGCGATGGTTCGGCAATATTTTTCAAACAGCAAACTCGAGTAGCATCAACACTGATTGGAACTCGAGGTGATTCCCGACCATTGGTGTGCAAAGCAAGAGACTGTGAGGGCCAGGCAAAGACAAACAAACTCTTGTCTCCCATAACGCTAACCTCGGGACCCGATGGATCAGTCTATGTGGGTGATGCCAATCTGGTTAGACGAATCAAGCCAGACGGTTATGTTTACACCATCTTTAAGCATTCCGACAAGGGGGCCAACTTGAGGGGTTCAATGAGCAACAATCCGACAACTTACAACTATCACATTCACCTTTCCTCGTACGATGGCCATTTGTACATTTCCGATCCGGAGCGACACCAGATTCTTCGTGTTCACACGGTTGACCGAGTCGATGATCCAGAGTCAAATTATGATGTTTTTGTTGGATCAGGTTCTCGCTGTTTACCTCGTGATACAAGCAACTGTGGTGACGGTGGCTCGGCTCTTGAGGCTTCCCTTGTCTTCCCAAAGGGAATGGCTTTCGGTTTGGATGGTAGTCTTTACTTTGCTGATGGTTCGGTTATACGAGTCGTCAATTGGAAGGGAATCATTTCCACAATCATTGGTGACAATCATTATCACCGTAAACGCCAATGGAAACCCATTCCGTGTGGTGGCAGTTTACCGGCTGATGAGGTTAAACTTCGTTGGCCCACTGAAATCGCCATCCATCCAATTGATGGGTCACTCTATTTTCTTGATGATCAAATGGTTTTCCGGTTAACTCCTGATCGAAGAGTTTTGGTTGTTGTTGGAAGTCCTTCCTATTGTGATAAACCTTTTCCAGCCTCTTCAACCGCTTCAACCGGAGACAGTGTCATTTTAACCTTTAGCTTTAGTTCAACGGGTGACCTTTTTGTTGCCTCCATTGGTAAGGATGGGTCAAATACGGTAAATTTAATCAACAAGAATGGTGATTATGTTCACTTTATGGGTCTTGACAAGTCAACGAGAAACTTTGCCTTTTCGGGTTTACTTGATTTAACTCATTCAAGTGGATCAACTTTCTGTGAAATTGAAACCTGCAAAGACCTTGCAGCTCACAACTGTACCTGTGCAATACCAGCTTCACTTTCAACCAGTTCTCAGTCAACAACTCACACTTCATCATCTCAGGTAAGAACAATTGTAGAGAAGAAAAAAAAGTTAATCAAATTAACTTGTTTTCACAGTGACGAGTGAAATGAACAAAAATGCTTTACCATCTTAATTTATATCTAGCAAAAAGCAAAGTTCAAGTTTAACCATTTCTTCAAGACAAACGAATGAAATGAACTTTTTGGCAACTTTCACCATTCACACAAGTTTAACACGATCAAGTAAAAGAAGTTCGAGAAAATGAGAAAAAGATCTTTTTCATGAGAATGATTTATTCAATGATTCAATCCTTTGTAAACTTGCTCACAAATCATGCACTTGATATGATAAATCCCAATGGATTTTGTGATTCTTGGTCAAAATGAAAGATAATCTTTGGTTCAACAGCAACATTAATTATCATGAAAATGTTGATTTATAACCATCCATAAAGCAGCTGAGAAATATTCTGAAAAGATTATCTTTGAAGGAATGAAAAATGTATTTCATTTGAACGAAAAGAGAAAAGAAAATTCAGTGAAAAATGAAAGGTAAAGGGTAAAAACTAGAGTTCTCACTGGGAGTGAAAAAGAGTTTCAACTGAATGTGAATAATCGAAAGATTGAATAATGAACTTCTACAGCGGCAATCAATCAATAAATTTCGATAAATGTTATTGATTGAGAAGAGACAAAAAATATGAAAATGTGAGAAAAAAAAGAGAAACAAAATGCAACAATTAAATGGCAATTGTCAATGATAACTAGAATAATGTTATTGGGCGAAGAGAAAAAAAAAGTTTCATCATTGATCATGTTTCATGAGTAAATTGAAAGAGATAAGTTGCTTATCAAGGAAAAGGGAGAAAAAAATGATATCATAATGATGAGGGATTGAAGTTTATTTTCACTAATGATGTGTCACATGAGATTCCGAGTTTTCATGAAGTAAGCTTTAGCTAACATTTGGGTCGATAGATGAGAGTCAAGAAAGGAAAGGTTGAAAAAAGGTATTAAATATTAAATGATTAGGAAAAGGTTGAAAAATGTTGAACAATTTCGAGTTATTGGTTACATGGTAATCATGATATTAACTTTTCTACTTTCACTCTTCAAACAACTTCGATATTGATTGAGTTTGATTTACAACAATAATGGTTAACAATAATGATAATTTGATCCTGTTTATTGCAACTCTGATAATTAGTGTCGTTTGCTTTTAATTTACATAATGGCGTTTATTTAAAGCCACTTTAATCATTAGCCAGTTTTATCAAACATAATTATGGCCAAATGGAAATTTAGATTTAATAGCTTTTTTCCATCATTAATTAAACCAGTTGATTGCTTCGAATTGATTCATTGTAATAGTTTGCTGTCAATTGACTAATGATATCAGTCGTTGAGTCTGGTTTGAGTTGTTTGATCAAGAAATTGTATTGAAATGGAAATGTTTAGTTGTGATTTTTTCGTTGATTTTGATTTTCGTTTCTTACAAATTTTATTGAGATTAAGGTTTTTAAGCTTTTTTAGCTTCTTTTAATGTCTGGTGAAGGTTGATGTTGGATTGAGATTCAATTGATATTTTCTTGATGTTGTTGGAATTTGAATTTGAAAGTCAACATTGATTTATTTCAATGGAATCCAATGAATTGAATGTTGATTATGGTGAGAAGGAAAATGTTAACAGAATGCAATTACAACAGTCTGTTGCTTGTTTACCGTTGAATTACATGAGAATACAGATTTTCATTTGAGGATAATATTATCATTAGCAGGAAAACTAATAGAATTGTATTTGTTGTGTGTGCAGATAAATTGATGAGATATTGAGAGATGCTAAAAACAAGGTAAAAGATACAATTGAAGATTATTTTTGTTTCCTTCTTCTTTCCTTCATCTTCTTTTGCTTCTTCTTTATCCAAACTTTTCTTATCCTTTCCATCATGATGTGGAATGAAAGAAAAGTGATTTGAAAAGGAAATTCATTTGAACCTGTTTTTTCTTCGCCTTTCATTTTCGCTGATTTTTCTTCCTGATTCCCTTTTCTTTCATCATTTCCTTTCCACTTAACCAGAATAAATACATATCCAGATTGAAATTGTACAAGTTTACTGTATCATGATTATTACTGCTGCTATTATCTGGGAGGTTAACATAGAGATTGAAGGAGAAGAAGAAACAGAAATATTTTTATTAAGATAACAAGAAAAGTTAATGACAGATAAACCATCAATCTCAGTGATTTGGGTGAAGTAACTTAATTGACACAAGTTGATCATGGTGCAGGGTGAGAGTCTCTGTTCAATAAGAATAACTATTGAAAGAAAAGTAATAACATATTGAAGGTGAATAAAGCGTAAACAACTTTTCATGCTTTATCTTTATCATTATCATTATCCCTTTCAACTCAACTATTTCATTTAGAGTAATATTATTACAAATGATGTTATCAATGAGATTTGGTTTAACCAGTCAAAGGAAAAGGTTGAAAGACACATTTTTATTTAATAAAAAAAAGGACAAATTCAGTTGTTATTTGGAAAAAGTGAATAAGAACAAAATTGAACAAATTAACCGATATCCAATTGTGTTTCATTGAATCATTTTTCAATGGCAATTCAATCGTGAAATGGCACAATTTCATGAAAGTCTTTAAATTTAAAATTGAAAATTTCTGTTGAACCATTGTAAGATGGCTTTGAGCTTATTTTACAACAATAAGTTTTTGTCAATTACTGAAATCGACTAAATTTTATTGTGATTAGTTTTTTGGAATCTTCAAGTTTTCGAAAATTGATTTACTCGAATCCAAATTGAACGTTATTTAAAGGCTTTCAATCTTTATATGAATCTCATGTTTAAACCTTAACTTGAGATAAATCTTACATAGAGACTATTCGTCGCCGAATGCCAAATCAAAGGCAAGTCTATCGAGATTGGATTCAAAATAAAAAGATTTAATTTCTTAGCTAACATTGAAAGTACAAAAGATTACTCAAACATAAACTTTCTTGGAAACAATCTTTTTATGTGTTTACCGGTTCGCCATCATTTTCATAAGTGTTGATGTTCATTTTATTTAACGAAAGTGTTCAGCTTTCTTGTTGAAACTCGTTTTTTGGGTGTAAATTGAAATTTGAAATGAAATTGGGTTCTTTTTTTCTTTGAGAAATTCATCCATTTTGATTCATTTAATTGAAATTTATCTGAGTTAAGCCACCTTGTAAAATGTACCAACAATAACTTGTTGTTATCTTGGTTGGAAACAATATTGCATTAGGTTAAGGCATTGAAGTGAAATAAGGAATCAACTCGATAAAATGTAGCCACAATCTTTTCCTTCCCTGAACAAGAAAATTCCCTTGAGTAATAAGATTATCTAATAGAACTTCTTATTTCATGAGATTCTTCTTTTAATATTTCCTTAACCCAAGTTTCACAAACTTTCAATTTTGTGTGTTCTTTCCTTCTTCTTCTTCTTTTTTTTATCTATTCTGGTTTACTCATGAAAACTCATTTAGTATTTAATTTGATTGAAACTGGGTGACGAAACTTAAATGAAAAAAGTAAATGAATCTTCTTGAATGAGAAAAATCAATAAAAGGAAAAAAGTCGAGCATTTTTTGCTTCCATTTCATCACAATTTTGCAAATTTCAAATACTTCAGTCAATTAATAGCTAATCAGATCCATTGGTAAAGATTTGAATTTTATTTTCGCCAATGTAAAAATCGAATTGACCATTACAATTGAATAAATAATGTGACTTGTATGACAGAGCACAAATCTGCTGAGCAACCAGTTTAACCAGGGAGAAGTTAAATTGACGATCAACATTCATTTGATTGTTACTATTTATTGGTTTGCTTCACGCAAACTTATTATTATTAGAATGGTAAAAAATATGTTTTCATTTTTTTCCTGCTTTGCTCGGCTTTTGTTGATGTCTCAATGTTTGTAATATTGTTACAATGAAACGAGTTGATTTGCTTTCTTTGTGTTTAAACAATTGATTGGACCAGGTTGATTGTGATTTGGTTGATTGAGGAATAGAAAGATTAATTGAAGTTGCTTTCACTGTGTTGATCTGGGCTGTTGGTTTAATGTCACTGGTTTGTTTTTTAATAATCATGGTTGACATGATTGTTCAATGATCGATTCCTTGTCTTGTCTTGTTTTTTCTTTGTTATTGAAGTAAAAATGTATAACAAAGAATGGAGAATGAAAAATCTGTTCAATGTTGTGTTTGTGATGAATTTTGTAGAGAAAACCAGAGTTTCTTTCCATGTAGTATTATTGGTTGCAAGAAAGAGAGTGAGTCGAGTGTGAGGCAAGAAAAAAACAGATCAATATTTGGGTTTGAGCTTTTTTTGTGCTCCTTTTGGTAAACTCTTTGAAATGATGAATGGATGAGAAACAAGGTAACAATTGAACTAGATTGTAGCAATTGATGAAGATTCTGGTTGGCGTGTTTGTTGTTGTTTAGGTTGACCTTTAGGTTAACTGGAAACCAATCGATGATTGAGATGTTGCCAATAAGGGAATGTCTGTTTATACGCAGATGACTCTTGAAATGGTTAAACATTAAAGCTTTTAGTAACACAACTTGAGTTGATTATCATTTCTCACTGGTCAATTTATCCAATAATTGATGTTAATTGTAACGAGCCATCTTTTTTACTTTCTCCTTTCTTTCTAGCTTCGAATTGCTCTTGCTCGTGATACTCCTTTGGTTTCTATAACGGCCATTACCATTACAAGTGATGGTGTTGTCCATGTTGCTGATGAAGGAACATATCAGATTATCTCGGCTATTCCCTATATTCCTGGTCCAGATGAGTCGCTTCAGTTTACCATTGCTTCACCTGAAACTAATGAAATTTACATTTTTAATAAATACGGACAACATATTAGCACTCGTAATGCTTTAACAGGACAATCTTTACATACCTTTTTGTACGATGTAAACACTTCTTTTGGTAAATTGACTGCTGTCACTGATTCGTCTGGTTCAAAGGTTTCCTTTTTAAGAGACTCCATTAATAGTTTACACTCTATTGAGACTGCGATTGGACAAAAGTGTCGCATCACTGTCAATAATCAAGGACTTTTAGAGACATTCAATGATCCTGATAATTTAACGTTGAGATTTACTTATGACTCGGCTACTGGTCTGTTGGTTTCCCGGTCTGATTCAGCTGGTTACTGTTATTTTTACCAATATTCATCTTCTGGACGTCTCAATGGTCTAGTTAAGCCTTCTGGATCATTAACATCCATCTCGTTTGACTTTAACCACGATGGTTCCTATTTAAAGGCACGAACCAGTCCACTAAACCTAGATTCAACTAGTCGGTCGGTTCGAGACAATCTTATTGTTCAAATTATTGGTGACTCTGCTTTGGTATTACATTCAGGAAATCAGTTTAAAGTAACCTTACATGAGGATAAATCAATTGCATTGATTACCCCTTGGCGTCAGGGTATATTTTGGGAAGCCTCACCACACAAGGTTTTGCTTCAAACAGTACCAGTTCAAGCAGGAATGTTTCCTGTTTTGAATCGACAGGTCAATTTTGCTCTTAGATCACCTTCTCCTTCATCACCACAGTCAACATCACCATTTGATCTTTTCCCGTCCAGCATAATACCATCGAGTCTTGCCTCAATTAGCTGGGATTTCAATGTCAAAGGCACAGGTCGAAATGGATCAAACGGTATGCCTGGATTAGCTTATCCATCTGCTTCATCCGTTGGCTCAACAGCCACTTCTGCTGGTGCTTCAACACAAGCAGCAAGCTCAGCTGCTATGAATGGACCTGGTTCGGGCGTGATTTTAGGATCAAACATTTTGGCTGTTGAACGTGTTCTTTACATCAATGAAACTCGTTATCTATCACTAGAATATGATAGAAATGCCAATCGAGAAATATTGTACAATAATTCACGTCGTCCTTTCCTTGTTGTTCAATATGACAACTCTTCTCGTCCTATACAATGGTTACCCACCGAGACTCGACTTCCATTGAATGTCATCTATGACAGGTACGGGCGTCTAGCAGGTTGGCAACAAGGCTCTTTGGTATCGGAAACTTTCCTTTATGATCGTAACGGTCTTCTTTCCGAGGTTCGATATCCTGACTCAACCTCAACCAAGTATGGCTATGATGATTCTGGTCGATCACAACCTGTCCGGGTAACTTTGAGAAGTGGTAAACAATATCACTATCATTATGATGAAAGAAGTGGACTTAAACGCATTGTAACACCAAGAAGAAACGAACATCGAACAAATTTAATTATTTCACTTGGATTTTACAAGTTACAATATTTCCCACCAGGCTATTCTCGTAACTCTGCTTACACACTTTATTTTGATGACAACTTGAAACCGTTGATGGAAATATCTCCTGATGATTCATCCAGAGTAGTTTACATTTACAATGAAAGATCCAAGTTGAGTGAAATTGTTTATGGTGGAGGTAAAGTAACTAAAACTTATGCCAGTTCATGGAAACCATCGTCATCCTCCAAGCAAAATCCACATCGTGCTGCTTCTTCAACTGAAGGATCTTCCACTTCTTCTGGTGATGGCTTACTGACTAGTGAAACTTGGTCTGAGGGTTCTAATGAGGTTACACTGCAATATGGTTATGTAAACTCATTGATTACCAGAATATCATTACGAGTGACTTCAGTTTACTCGCACTTGTCCAACTTTGAGTATACATATGAGTATGATGAATTTGGTCGGAAAAAATCAATTGGAGCTCGTATCATATCTTCATCAGCTTCACCTTCAGTTTCATTGCCGGCACATGAAACTCTTTACAATCCACGAACTGGTAGACTTGAAGTAATTGGACATTTTCGAGTTCATGATCACCATGACTATCAACATCACCAAAACGAGTCTCTTGTTACTGATGGAGTGGCTACTTTTTCCAAAATTTACGATTCTTCAACTCACCAGCTTCGACAGTTGTCTCTTACCGTTAAAGAAAAAGAGGTTTACCGAATGGACTTATTGTACAATCCTAATGGTGCCATAATTACAACGAAAACATTTATGCGTCATTTGGGAGCCTCAAAGGTTCGTGTATCCAACTATACATATGATTATGATGAACAGCTGATTGAGGTTTCTGGTCGAGATCAATGGAAGTTTACATACGATGACAATGGTAACTTAGTGACACTTCAGTATATGGGAAATAGGATCGACATTGCTTATGATGCTGGTGATCGAGTCGTTAGATTTGGTGACACTCCATATACCACAGATGGTCGAGGTTATTTCATTACCAAGGGAGAAGAACGTCTCATTTACAATACAGCAGGACTGTTGCTACGAGCTTATCGACCTGGACGCTATGATATAAGATATTTATATGATCCAAGAGGCCGATTAACTATTCGAAAGGACAATTTTGGTAATCTTACTCAATACTTTTATGGTGACATAGAGCGACCCTACTTGGTTACCCATATGTTCAACAATGCAGATGGAACTATAACTTCAATGATTTATGATGACACAGGAATGCCTTTATCGGTTCAAATCAATCACCAAACATTCTACATTACCTGTGATCAAGTTGGTTCTCCTTTACTAGTCTTCGATCATCGTGGAGACGTGATCAAAGAGATTCATCGCGGTCCTTATGGCCATGTTTTGTTTGATTCCAATCCAACCTTTTACCTTCCAATTGGTTTCCATGGTGGACTCTCTGATCCGGTCACTGGTATACTTCATTTCCATGGTCATTACATTTATGATTCATTAATTGGTCAATGGCTAACACCTCATTGGTCTGGAGTTTTGTCCAATTTAAAAAATCCATTGGCTCTCAACTTGTACCGTTTCTCACAAAATGATCCTGTTAATCCTGAACCTGGTATGGCTGAGGGACGATCAACCAAGTTAAACCTTAACCGTTGGATTCAACATCAAGGAATAGATTTGACTGGCTTTGATATCGGTGGTCAAAGGCTAATTAATCGAGGCTCATCATTAGCTTTCCAGGGTAACCAAGGTTCGACAATCAGATCGACACTTGCCTTAGGTTCACTTTCTTCTGCTTATGGCTCATACTCAACTGGAGAAAGTGCTGTTCCTTCACCAACCGCAGCGACTTCACCTTACCTTCACTATAACACCTTTGATGCTTTCGTTCATATACCCAGTGTTATTGTCTCATCACTAGTTTTACCAACAATGCCCATTCTTTCAGCCTTTTGGTGTGCAGTACAGCGAAATACTCGCAATTTTGCTGTCTCTTCATTCATTCGTCGATCTAAGGTAAGATAATTAGATTTCCAATGAATGAATCTCGTAGCTTATTCCAGTTAATTAAACACTAAATTACTATGGTGCAATTACTATTTAACAATATTACTTGAAGCAAGAGACAGTCAAGTGTAGAATTGAAAAAATTTCTTAGGCATTAATTTGCTGTTAACCTGGAAAATTTTATGCCCTTCGAGATAACTTTTGAATATAACATGGTTAAAACGGTTTTAGAATAAGAATTAGATTAGCTAGAAGCTGTAAAAAGAGGTAAACAAAATTGGTAAACAATTTGATTAGCAAATGTTCGGCTTCAGTAGAACCTGCAAGAAGTGAATGGAGAAGGATGAAGAAATCGAAATGAAGTTTCAGCCTGAATCTGCTTCTATCAAGTTCCCTAAGGCTAATCTTTTATTTCAATCCTTTTCCAATTTATCAAATACTTTCATACTTTGTTTAGGGAAATAGAGAAAGACTGACATTATGAATCATATATTTTCAAAAACGTCACTCACCTTTTCTGTATTGTTTAATTACATAGTATTTACTTTGTATTTTCTATCAGTCATCAGTTAAATTCAAATCTCAACATCCAAGATTCAGCTGAAAAATCACTTTAAAAAAGAGAAAAAAGTTCAGTTTGAAATGAAATTATTTTTAGGAACAAAACAAGATTTATTTCTAAGCGTACATTAATTTTTTTGGATCAGCAACTTTCTTTTTCCATTTTACATACTCAAATAACAACCTATCTTGGAAGATATTTTTTATATATTTGTCTCAGCAAAAGTAATTTCATTTAATTATATTTTGATTATGTTGCACCAAGAAATAATCATAATGTGTTCATTATATGGAATGTTTCCACATTTCTGTTGATAACTTATTAGATGAAATACGATACATTACGAAAACTCCAAGGATCTGAGAAAATCTCTTGGAATATGTAATATTTTAGCTGAAAGAAAACTTAGGATTACATTCGAGAAAACATATATCTTAGCGATAAATATAGCTTCTCTACTGGAGATATTACTTAATTACTTTTTGATTATCATTCTATACATTGATAATATATTTCAAATGATATTGAGCTGAACCAAAATTTAAGGTCCATTCATATTACATGTTATAATTAAACTCTTTTTTCTTTGTTTATCCATAATCAGGTTAAATCAGAGGAGTTACTGGAAAATAGTCGGATAACAAAAATTGCTACTGAAAGTCGACCATTTGGTTATGGAATAACTCTGTCCTCTATTGATGGAAAAGTAATGATAATGTCTTCTCCTGATGCTGACCCCATTCGTCGTGATGTTTTCACCAAAGTTTTCAACAACTCACATTTATTGGACATTCATCTGATATTCAAAGGTTCAGATGCATTCTATTTTGTAAAGCCTAATCTCTGGAAAGCACGAGAAGATCAAATTCAGCTTCAACGCTTGGGCAATTCAATAAATGTAACTACAAATGACTCGATTAAAGATCATGATGGTGATTCAAAGGCTGGTCACAAAAATCATCAGGTAAATTGATTCTTATTATCAACAAAACCAAGTTCAAACATTAATTTTTCTTGTTTCTCAATTTCCAGGCTGATATAAGAATCCATGTAAAAGGAGCGATACTTAATATCCGTTATGGAACTACAGTTGAAAGGGAACGAAATCGTGTTTTAAGACATGCTAAGAAACACGCCGTCAATGAAAGATGGTCCAAGGAAGCTGATTTAACAAGGAACAATAGATTGATTGAAGGTGATTCAGTTTCTCCACTTCATCATTCCTGGAACGACACAGAAAAGGAGTTACTTTTGAGTACTGGTTCAGTGGCTGGTTACAGAGGGGAATATTATCATCCAATCAATAAATATCCACAGCTTGCTGATGACCCGAGCAACATTTACTTCACTAATCGACCAAACAAGGTTTAATTTGAACCTGGAAAGGGCAATGGAGTAGATGAAATCAATGATAATCAATTGGAATTGGAATCCATCCAGTGAAATAATTTATAAATCTCAAGTGAGACTTTCGTCAAAGATTCAAGATAATCATTCAGATGTGTACCAGTTAAAATGTCCCGATTTAAATGAAAATACAATCGAAACCTCTTTTTATATTTGCTGAAAATCTAATCAAAATCCATTGAGATTCGATGGTTAGATTACAAGGGACGCTTTGATATAATTTTGAATCCATCTCATTTCTCCTTATTTTACTTGTGACAGAAAAAAAAGATTGTTGTAAGTTGGAAACTCACCATAATGATGATGATTATGGTGGTTTATAGATTACTATTTTAATTTGTCTACTTGAACCAATTCCATCGACAGTTATAGAATTATCTGAATAGAAAGAAAACAAGAAGAAATTAATAACTTAAATTGAAACAAATTGTATGTAAAAAAAATAAGACTTTTACAGCGAATCTGTGATAATTTTAAATTTTTATATTGTAACAAAATATTGTAAAAAAGGCAAATAATATTCTAATCCTAAATGTGTATGATAACAGCAACTCTAGTCAATAAGAGTAATGCTGATATTCATTATGTCAATAAACTGAAGAAGCCCAATAATTTTGTCGATTTAATTCTCTTACTGAATAAGGTCAAAATCGAAATGAAAGCACCTAAAGCCTTGATTATACGGCCGAAAACTTGTTGTCTTAAAACTTCACTACTGTTATTCATGTCATCATCTGCTGTAACGAGGCTGAAAAGGGCAGTCCTAGCGAGCAAAAGAAGCGAAAGAACAGATATTATTAATTTCATTTCAACAGTTTTCACTTTTCTTTTTTATTTTCAAATGCAAAAAGACAGAACCTCAGATTCACTTTGATAACTTGATAATCAATTGAAATCGTGGCATTAAAAGTAGTTGGCTTTTATCACAACGTTGATTAGTTTTCGATACATCAACCAAACTGCATCATTCGACTTGAGTAAACATTGTCATTATATTTTCAAACAATGATTCATATATCTAAACCTAAAAAATAGCTCGTGGACGAAAAGGTAATTTACTTGAGTGAAGTTTATTCAGAGGATTTTGATTAAAAAAACTTTTATTCTAATAGAGTAAATGTTTATTTAAACCAAATGAAACAAATAAAACTCGAAAATAGTTGCAGTGAAAGAGATTGAGAACATGGTAAAACTAGAATTAGCATTTGTAAACTATCACCGAAGTTCAAACTTTATTTTAACATATTAAACACCCATTATATACAAAATAAACTTGTCCTATTTTACTGAATTTACTTGCGCCTAGCAAGAGAACAATTAATCACAAATAAATCTAATGATACAGTTTGGATGATGACTAATGAAGTTTGGTATAAAAATCCATTGTTAAGGTATATCAATTGATTGTCAACCCATCTGATATTCGACTTAAATTGAAAAATTTAGTGAAAAAGTGAAATGAATTTGTGCGGCTCTATTCTATCGCTTCTTTTGTTCGTTGGCATTTCCATGTTTAGTCCCACCTCAGCAGAATCTGATGTGCAAACTGTGCTTGGGTTGGCCAATAGAGGGACTGATAATGCGGTTATTTCAAGCGACGGTAATGATAAAACAATTTTACAGAAGACTGTTACTGCTGCAAATAACAAAACCGAGGGATTTTTGTATACAAGAAATGATACAGACACTTCAGATGTCCAGGGCAATGTTCTGGCTGTTGACGGTCTTTTGAATGGGAATGTGATTCCGAAAGAAGGTTCGAAAAACAATGCTTTACAGAATGTAGTTGAGAAGACGAATATCAAAACTGAAGGACTTTTGTACCAAAATGATACAAATGGGCTAAAACCCTGATGTAACCTACAAAACGACTGAATGCTCCTGCTAATGGAAAGAGCTAATCACCAGGTAGTTTTAATTGCTTTAAATAATGTTATCTAAATTTGCTCAATAAATATGATTATATTTACATCAACTGAAGACAATTTCTTTCTAATTCTTTAAAATTAGCTTTCAATGCAATGCTTTTATAAATATTGCAATACAAATCATGCAAAATATCGTCATTTTTCAATCTTTGAATTGCTCAAATAAACCTCATTTTTATGCCAGTACAAGTCAACAAGTCAATACTAACAACTCGAAAGTTTTGCTACTGTTTCTTTCCACAGAGTTTTCAACCATTTTGAACATTACCCAAATTAACTTCAATACTATAAATGAATTAAAAGCTATTAAAATCAGATTTTTTTTGAATCATGAATTTAACTGTTTTTCAATTCATTGGACCAATTTCTTTTTTTGCTGTGACAGAATCCGTTTACTTTAAACGCGATGCAGTAGAAGTCAAACATTTAAAACTTACATGTTAGTCGATAATGATGATGAAAGATGTCAGCAGCTGAGAAGGAACAAAAGTTCTAATAAAAGTTTATGCAAATTTTGTTGAGTAAAAATTTTATCCTTTTTAAAATGATAGATTTGTAATTTAAAATAATAGATTCAAAACCAACGCATTCAACAATTGCAATGCTAGTAAATCTATTGTCTAATGGGCGTTCAGTTCCCATATTACAACATCACTTTATCACTTTTTTTAGACTTGAAATGTGTTGTAAAGTTGGTAATTGTTATTTAGTCATATTTAGTACAATATTCAAAGGGCTAAGTTTTGAAAAAAAACAGATGAATGTCTAAAATTAACTTGCCTTTTCTTATTGTTTCAACCATCCAAACATTCACAATACGGAATTTGAAAAGCAGCTCAGAGAACAATTTTTGAGATTTTTAAATATGCAAAATAAATCCTCGAAAAATTGAATAATTTTAAGAATTGAAAGTAAGCAAAAGTTTTAAAAAATAATTAATTTAATATTAAGTTATTTAATACGATTCAAGTGGATATAGATTTTTCAGTAAATATAATAATATGATTATCATTTTTCTTTACATTTTTAGACTTGTTTGGTATTTCCAATTATCAGGAGGATTCTGTAGGTTTTGGAGATGAAAACACATACTGATCACAATATCCTGGAGGAAATATAAAGCCACCAGTCTCTTCATTGAAAAATCCAGCTCCATACTGAAGAGGATTTGGTGTTTTGTTCGGGTCTTCTTGACATAAAGCTCCGTTTAATAGACCATTAATAGCCATTGCAATGTGTTGTGCGTCGTCTTGTCCGCTAATAAGACTAACCAGTGAAGTGGCAGTAAACGAAAGAAGCAAGAGAACAGATTGTAACAAATTCATTTCCACTGTTGTTACTTTTCACATTTGAAACCAGAATCTGAGAGTCACTCTGATAACTTTATGAACAATTAATATAGTGCCATCCACAATAATTGGCTTTTATACTTGGTGAATTTTCGTTACATCGACAGAACTGGTATCATTCAACTCGAATAAACATTATCACTGTTCATGATTGTTTGTCAAACAATGATTCATATATTCCAACCTGAAATGTGACTCATTCATCAACAGTTGATTGACTCTTTCAAGTGAAATTTACTCAGGCAAATTCACCTAAAAAATTTTCCACGCGAAAAGCGTTGACGTTTATTCAAACCAAATTAAACAATGAAATAAAGGTTGGAAAATAATTTCATTCAAAGAGATTTCGAACAAGTACAACAAGAATTATGCAAAAATTGAAATTTTAACCATCGTACAAGTTTCATGGTATCGTATCAAACACAAGGTGTGTTTGATACGATACCAGAATGATCTCCATAATCTCCATTTCGATTTCATACTTTAGAATGTTCTCTTGTGAGAGAGAAGATGACTTCTATCAGTTTTAGTTAGATTTAGATCGTCTGAGATCATTCTGGATATCTTGTGAGTGGACAGTTGAAGTTGTCAAGTGTCGTAAAGTTTACCTCAATGGTAAGTTGAAACTGTTTAGCTTACCATGGAAGTAAAGTTTTGATTTTTTGCAAAGTTAAAATCTATGATTATTTTCATTATGGCGTTATGCACTTTGAAAAGCAATAATCGCGTTTCGAATTAGAAAAGGACAATTGCGTTCTCAATTTTCTACGGTAACCAACTATTTCCATCATAAATAACAGAATCATACACTTTTTATACGATTCTAATCGTACCACTACCCTCACTTCCCTTGTAAGTTGATCTTGCAAATGGTTCTGAAAACACTAAATGCTCAAAATTTTTCGACTGTTTTAGTCTGATTGTTCTCATTGTAAATGTGAAAGTTTGAAATAGCAATTTATGAACCTAATTCTATCACGGCAGGAAAACGAAGAACTTTAACACCTTTTTATTATAAACCGGTCTTTGCTCGTTTTTTTATGTCACATTAAATAACTGCCAGTCAACAGTGAGACAGAATTTTCACTAAAAGCAAAGATAATATTAATAGCTACAATTTCGCGTTCAAAAAAGTAATAGAGAATGATTTACAAATGGAAGATCTAAATATTAAAAATAAATGCTCTACAATGAGGTTACATATTGAAAACCACAATTAATCGAAAAAAATTGCAAAAATCGATTGCATTATATTTATTTATTAATGAATATAAATATGATTTTTACTTTTACAGTTGGCTTCGAATTCGCACAATGTTTAGTATTTCTAATTATTAGTATTATTTTATCAGTTTCGTTGTATTACATAATGAGTTTTTATCAGGTTGTTGTGGCTTCAAAAACTTTTTTTCATAAAACTCACATCCATATTTCACCGGATTTTCCGGTTTATCTGATTGATCGAGCCCAGATGGGATAACATTGAGTGCTTGACCCACGTCAGAGTCTGATGTAACGAGACAGAACAGTGTAATGCCGGTGCACAAAAGTAGCAAGAGAACGGAGGGACACAATTTCATTTCAAATGTTTTCACTTTTTTATTTTATTTTAAAAACAAAATCTAAGAGTCACTTTGATGCTTTACTAGTCAATTGATCCATGTGGCATTACAGAGAATTGGCTTTTATACCAGAATTCACGAGTTTCCACCATATCAAACAAATCGTATCATTTGACTTGAATAAACACTATCATTGTTCATCCTTGAATTTTTCAAGAGAGATAACTTGTTCTTCCATCAGTTTTAAGCAAATTCAATGTTCATTAGTTTTTCTGTTTAAGCTGTATTTGATTTGCTAAAATAAAATTTACATGCAGTTCCTAATAACCGAAAAAAAGTAGTTCTACAGTTGTTAGCAAATTGTGGAAATCTCTTAATTTTTTAATAAAATTGGAATTTCAATGAAAATCATTTCGATTTCTTCATTAACTGATGATTTTCTCTCAAAGATATCAATGAAAAAACTAAAAAAGGCAGCTTGAAAATAGTTCAGATTGCATTTTATTAATATTGAAACTGTCTAATCTTTTGCAATATTTTTTATTTTTGTCTCTTTATTACCAGACAACGGCAAGGAATATTCTTGATAAAGCATATTCATTTGTTGATAACATATTCCAGGCTCTATTACATACAACATACATTTAGATACATACTTTTTCATTTTTTAGCATATCAAACCATTTTAGATGTGTTTTTTAACTTTTCATACATTATTGATTGATTTAAAACTAAAGAGCGCGGAGTTTACCCAAAGGAGGATAGCCAAAATGTGCGATTTTCGGCCCGTATTCAAAATTTGCTCAACCATATATCAATCGAAAGCTTATGATGAGTAGAGTATGTCTTTAACAATAAATGAAAAATAACAATCGAAATTCCAACAAATGATGTTGAATACTTAACAAATGAAAAAATTGTTAAAGTGATAAATGATATATTAACCAGTGATGTTGATTATTTTTTAGAATCAACAAGTATTACTCAAAAATCAATTCTCAACTTATTAACTCTAGTTTCCTGTTCACTTGAAAAACCGAATAATAAAGAAATCGATCTCCTATTCAAACTAGTACATATCATCAGCGCTCTGCAACCTAAGTTTGCAACGCCCAACAAAAACAATTATTCCATCTTTCCCTCATGCAGTGCATTAATCTCTCCAATATTGACCGATAAGTCTTCATCATCCACTGAACACAGATCAAACAACTCAATCAACACCCACCAATCAAACAACAAAAATAATTATTCGGTTAAATCAGCACCAACATCAACTAATTTGCCCAACAAAGAACAATATGTACTAGGTCTGAGTTGGTCTTCATAGGGTTTTGATGAAACGCCATACCTTTGAATATTCAGTTACATAGTGTAATATTGAGATGTAGATGGCAAATCTAAAACCGCACATTTGGAGAATTATTTTGAGTTTTCCTGATAGTATCCAGGGCGGTGAACAATATGTACTATATCTGAGTTGGTCTTCATAGGGCTTAAAAGAAACGCCACGGCATTGAATATTTTTTTGCATTATGAAAAACTTTGAAAGTAGTATATCTCGCAAAGCCGCAGGTACGGGGTCACATGCATACCATCATTAGAATCAACATAAAAAGTTCTATCTGATAAGTTGTGTCCGATTTGGTCTTCACGGGGTCCCAAGGGATTTGCTAAATAACTCCCCAGGGAATGCGAATTTCGATCTGATTTTTAGAAAGACATACTCTACTCATCATAAGCTTTCGATTGATATATGGTTGAACAAATTTTGAATTATGGGCCGATTTGGCTGTTGCCCTTTAAATGTTGTTATCTTATCGCCAAACCAGATTTAGTGAAGAAAAGCTAAAGATAATTTTTTTACAAAATCCAATGAGACTGGTCAATAGTACTATTTTCAAGAATAAAAAGCATATTTTGTTGCTTTATCAAGAATATGCACAAAGAATATTCTCACATATTCTCTACATTTTTTACATTTTTTCGTGCCGTTCTCTGTTTATTACAGTGTAATATCGCATATCGATCAAACTGATAACGATGAGAAGGTAAATGGTGTTTGTTTACGATAAGTTGATGTTAGCTAACAATGTAAGAGAGAATGATGAACAATGATAATATTTATTTAAATCAAATGATACAGTTTGACTGTGATTTTTAAAGTTTGGTATAAAAAGCATTGTCATGGGATAATATCAATTGATGCTCGACTTTTAAATTGAAAAGACCAAGTGCTAAGTTAAAATAAATTGTTCAGTTTTACTCACTTCTTTTGTTCACTGACTTTGCCATGTTTAGGCTGATTTCAGGGGAATCTGATGGACAAATGGTGGTTGGAATAGTCGATAATGTGACCAATAAGGCGTTGATTGCAAGTGGCGGTAATGATTAAACAATATTGCAGAAGTCTGTTACTGCTTTAACTAACCGAATTCAGGGTCTTTTGAAAGCAAAAATGGTAAAGATCCTCCAGACGTCAGGCCAATAGTATGGCTATCGACGGCAAATAATTTATAAATATCAAGTGAAACGCTCATTAAAAATTCAAGATAATTCTAATCCAGATATTCTAATCCTAAATGTGTATGATAACAGCAACTCTAATCAATAAGAGTAATGCTGATATTCATTATGTCAATAAACTGAAGCCCAATAATTTTTCAATTTCATTCTCTTACTGAAAAAGGTCAAAATACGAAATGAATAAAGCACCTAAAGATGGTTAGTAAAAGGTTAAACATGTCACCATAACTCACTTTTCAATTAGTTTTTGACGATAAAAGTTTATGTGATCGTAAATTTAGACAACTTTACCTTCGAATTAACAGAATGACTCATTTTTTGGACCAACAGAGATGATTGGTAAACATCCAAACATGTAATCAGTTGAGAGAAAAGCAACAGAAAATTTCAATTCAAAATAAGTTCAATGGGGGACGATTGAAAATTAAAAGGAAGCCATTAGTCCAATTGCACAACAAAAATATGAATAGACAAATATTGAAAATCGAAGTACGTGTTTTGAACAATTGTATAAATCTGGCGATCAAGAAATTCAAATAACATAAACTTGCTTTGTCTCACTGAGGTTAACTCAATAGAAAATTTGTAACATCAACAAAAGCAATAAAGAATCAGACTTAATGGCAAAGTCACAGTGAATGGTTTAAGGAATCGGCAAATAATCAGAACGAATGTTGGACAAGTTGGATAAGCATTCAAAAATGTAATTAGGTGAGATCTAATTAAAGACGATTAAAGTAAATGAAATTAGATTTATTTATTTAATAATATGAATGTGATTCATTTTTTACTTTAAGATTTACATTTGACCGATGTTTATTAGCTTCAATTTTCAGAAGGATTCTGTCGCGTGGGGAAAAGACACCAGACACAAACTTATGGTGGGAAGAAAAGGCTTCAGTCTCCATTAATTAGACTTATACAGACGTTTATTCAATTCGGCTGAAATAATCACGGAATCTTTAACAAATTTTTATAACTTTCTCTGACGTTCCATTCTGAAATACAATGGTATTTTTTTTTCGGATAAAAGTTTTTCACCTTATTTTTATCCTTATCATCAGCCTTTATTGCAACTGCAAGCGGATTTTTTTCCATAAATGGGTCTTTTTGACATGAAGTTCCACTTTTAAAACCATTTCTAGTCTCTGCACCATGTTGCACGGCATCAAGAACTGTAATAAAACTGAACAGAGTAATGCCAGACAACAAAAGAAGCGAGAAAACACATTCAAACAATTTCATTTCAACTGTTTTCACTTTTTATTTTATTTTCAAAGATAAATAACAAAATCTCAGAGTCACTTAACAACTTGATAAACAATTGATGTTGTTCACTTAAAAGTAATAAGCTTTTATACCAACCTTCATGACTTTCCGATGCATCATCCAAACTGTATGCGACTTGAATAAACACTATCATTTTGCATGATTCATTTTCAAACAAAGATTGTTATCGCAGGATATAAAACATAAATCGGGCATAAACAGGTGCTTGACATATGAGTGAAATTTACTGAACAGAAACAAAGGTTTTAATAAAAATTTGTGAAAGTTTAATCGTATTTGATTTTGTTTTATATGTAAGGAAACATTTATAATTAAAAATAATAAATTATAAATCATAATCTATTAATTTTAAGGCTAGTAAATCTTGTATCTACTGGGCATCCTGGTGAGATATCACATCATAGTGACTGTTAGCACTTCCTCAGATTTACAATTCAAGGTTTTGAAAAAAGCATGAAGAAAAATTTCAAAAATTTACTTGCTTTTTCTTATTGATGTAAAATCAACTAAATATTTGTAACAATCTAATAAAAACCCAGAGTTAGACTGAAAATTAAGTTATCGACAATGATTTTATGAAATTAGATTTATTGTGTTTATAATTTAAACATAATTTTTTTCTTATCTTTTTAGCTTTTTGACCAACGCATAGTACTTTCACTTATAAGAACAATTCTTTCACTTTTTCAGATCACAACAGTTGCAAATTACAATGTCCTTTGCGAATAAATGTGTCCAGTCTCATACCAAATCAGAATTTGCTTCTTTGTTTCGGTATGTTCCTAAAGCTCTTTGTAAGTCTTCATCAGACGACTCGCGCAGAGCATCGCCGATTTTCTGTCTTGAGATAAGATCCGGGTTTATTGCACCTATAACGTTAGCTTCTTGAAGTGCTTTAATTTGTTCAGAGGTCAAGCTCAAAACTATTGCACCGAGCGTTTCTGACGGCAAATCCTTGATTATACGGCCTAAAACTTCTGGTGTTAAAACTTCACTACTGTCATTCATGTCATCATCTGCTGTAACGAGGCTGAAAAGGGCAGTCCTAGCGAGCAAAAGAAGCGAAAGAACAGATATTAATTTCATTTCAACAGTTTTCACTTTTCTTTTTTATTTTCAAATTCGAAAAGACAGAATCTCAGAGTCACTTTGATAACTTGATAATCAATTGAAGTCGTGTCATTAGAAGTAGTTGGCTTTTATAACAACGTTGAACAGTTTTCGATACATCAACAAAACTGTAACATTAACTGGATCATTCGACTTAATGTTATGGTAATCGGGTAAACACTATCATGGCTCGTTGTTGATTTTAAAACAATAATTCATATATACCAACCTAAAACATGGCTCGTGGATGAAAAAGTAATTTACTTATTTGAGTGGAGTTTATTCAGAAAATATTGACTAGAAAAACTTACATTCAAATAGCATTAATGTTTATTTAAACCAAATGAAACAAATAAAACTCGAAAATAATTGCAGTGAAAGAGATTGAGAACATGGTATTAGCATTTGCAATCTATCACCAAAGTTTGGACTCTATTTTAGCATATTATACACATCTTAACCAGAATAAACTCGTGCATCTGAATTCACGAGCGCAAATAAACGAATAAATTCAAGGATGAACAACGATAATGTTTACTCAATACGAAATGATACAGTTTGGTTGATGATTTTTAAAGTTTGGTATAAAAAGCGATTGTCATGAGACAATATCAATTAATGATCGACTTTTGGATTGAAAAAGATGAGTGAAAAATTGAAAAAAGTTAAAATGCATTGTTCAGCTCTACTCACTTCTTTTATTCACTGACTTTGCCATGTTTAGGCTGATTTCAGTGCAATCTGATGGACAAATGGTGGTTGGAATAGCCAATAATTTGACCAATAAGGCGTTAATTTCAAAAGATTGATTAAACAATATTGCAGAAGTCTGTTACTGCCTTAAATAACTGTATTTAGGATCTTTTGAGAGCAAAAAATGGTAAAGATCCTCCAGAAGTCCAGGCCAATGGTATGGCTATCGATGGTAAAATATCTATACATCTATACATACAATATATAAAGTCAAAGCATCAAATTTTTGCGTCAAGATTGTGGTCGAACTGAGCGGGTTCTAAGAAAAAAAATTACACAGCGTGAAAGCCCTAATTTAACTACAACGATGAAAAATAGGAAACCTGTCCTCAGAATCTCATGACCTCTGAGAAATTCATGTAAATAGAGACTGGGAGAAAAAATGTAGAATCCGTATTCAATAACATTGAGAGAGGGGGAAAAAATTTTTGTTATTTAGGTTGATGGTTGATTGTTGGACCAGGATTTTATGTAAAACTTTGTCATTTGAGTAAAGAGGAAAGAGGGGACCGACTTTTTTCACCAGTTTTTTACCATCTTTTCACCGTATTGTCCACCACTCAATCCAACACATGGACAATACCGTGAAAAGACGGTTAGCATGGGTGATTAAAGAAATTTACTGTAAGGGGAAGACACCTCAACTTTCCCTCTCCACAACCAATCACCAATCATCTCATGTTTTGCATCAATCTATGTAATTTAAATCTAGTTTAACTGAAAACAAGAAGCTGTTTCCTTTTCCCCTTTTGTCTAGATATAAATAAGGTAAGGTAACAACAAACAACAAGCAGTCACAGTGAACCCAAAACCCATGATTGTTGAATCCTTCCAATCAGTCTACCTATACCTCCATATTCCTTCTTACAGTTGATCTTATATTACATTTCATGTTAATTCAAGTTTATCAATAAAATTCAATTAAACCTAATTATTCGGGTAACCCTTGTTTACCTTGGTGTATCTGATCTCTCTGTTCCAGAAGATTATCTTTACGGTTGACAGAGCTTCAGTATACGAACAAATTCTGTGTGGTGATTCACTGATCTCTTATCTCCGGTGAAACACTTACAGATGGTGGAGATGCCTCATTGTTTCTAAATATATCAGATTCAGTTAATATTGAATTTTTCAACTGTTGAGATTGATTATAAGCAAATCAGCCTTAAAGATATTTGAACAATTCATATCTGATTTGATGCTTTCTTTTGATTTAGGATTTTGCTGAATTATTAAACAAGTAACTGGAAGATTGAACAACACAGTAAAGATATTTGAATCAATCATATCTATTGCTTGTCCATCTTTCGTTTAATTTCAAGCTGTTTGAAGCTGAACATCCACCTTTAATATCAGGTAACCAAGAAAGTTTTGATACGTTTAGAGTGTACTCACTTCAAACAATTAATTGATTTAGTTAAGTTTAAGCAATTTTTCTGATTTTTAGGGAAATATAAATTCAATATCTGCTCTTTAATTTAAGCCGAATTTCATGTTTAAAAACATTGATTAACATACTTAAATTTTGATTTAATTAAATCATCATTTTTGATATTTTTGATTGTCCAATTAAATTGTTGATTAAAAATAATCAACAATCCAGAATTGCATGAAATGGATATCGATCAAAAGCTTGAACTCCATATTATCAACGATGCAAATTCGACAATTCTAATCATCACCATTATTTCATTATTCTGTTTAATTGTTGGGGAAAATGTCCTTTTTTGACAATTTTCTATGAGATTTTATAATAGGATTTTTTACCAAAATCCCAAAAAATCTAAAAAATCCTTTCTATGGGGATTCAATGTTAAATTAAATTTTAATTATCCTAAAATAATTAAACAATGGTTATGATTATAATTGTCAAATCTTTATCAGTGATTATATGGAATTCAAGCTTTCAATCGATGTTGATTTTGCTTGATTCTGAATTGTTGATCATTTTTAATCAGCAATTTAATTTTTAGTATCAAAAATTTAAAAAATGATGATTTAAACAAATCAAAATTTTAGTATGTTAATTTATGTTTTCAAACATGAAATTTGGTGCAAATTAAAAAGCAAATATTCAATTAATATATGACAAAAAATCGAAAAAATCGAATGAATTTAACTAAATTAATATATTACTTAAAATCAATACACTCTAAGAGTATCAAAACTTACTTGGTTACCGTATAATAAGTGATCACGAGGATTCTGGTCACAACAACACATTCATCGATATTGATTGGTTATTTGAAACAAATGAACATACTTTTTCAACAACAAGCTCTGTAATTTCAATTCTTTCAGATTCAATTCTCACTAAAAGTGTTAGGAAAAAATTAACCAATTGCATTCTGTTCCTGATCTATCCGGTAATTTATTTGATTGGAGCTACAGTGAATTACCGTCAAGAATTGACGAAAGTTTAATTTTGTCTCCAATCATTTCAAATAAAAAGACCTCTAATTGTCCTTCAATCATGCCAGATGAAACAGAGAAAGAGACGACTTGGACTGAATACCTTAAAACTGAAGAACGTCGAAGAGAAATAGTAGCCAAACTAGGTTTTGATGATACTCCTAAACAGATCATGCAGGTTATTTCTCGACATTTACGAGTAGGACTTATAACTAACGTTCTCTATTACGGGTTAATTGATTATCCTGAAGAGTTTAACCTAAATGATACAATGATTGATCAAATACTTATTACACCCGCTCCTATTTTAAAGTATCGTAACAAAATTGCAGAGAAGGATATTGTCAAAATAATTAAGCACATTGATAAGGATGAAATGCTTACTAAAGAGCAACTTTAAAAACTTGGGTTTACTAAGATGATGATTAACAGGTACAATGAAATATTCAATCATGAACAAACCAATGAAATCAAGCAACAGAATGAACAAAATCTTACGGAACAGAATGCAAATTTTGATATTGATTTTGACAATTATCAAAGCGATCTAAATCAAAGAAATTATTACCAACAACCACAACAATCTATACCAAGTCAACAATTTTTTCCACAACCATTTTACCAAATGGAAGGACTGATTGAAACTCAAATTGAACGATATAAATCAGATTCCAAAGAAACTCTTTTCGATTACCTATCAAGGTTTCTTATTTTTGTTGAAACAAAAAAGCTTGAAGATGCTGTTTCTATTGATATTTTGTCAAGAAAATTACACCCAACAATCTATTCCGAGATTAAAGAGTTAAGAAGCAATAAGATGAATATTTCAATAATAGAAGTAATTGATTATTTAAAACAAAGTCATTATTGTGAAGGTGAAGTTTTAGCAGCAGTGCGAAAATTCATGTTTTCAGAATATGACATGAAACAAGACCCTAATAAATACGTTGAAAATTTGAAAGAAGCC
Organism: Tetranychus urticae; assembly: GCF_039701765.1. Taxonomy (NCBI): domain Eukaryota; kingdom Metazoa; phylum Arthropoda; class Arachnida; order Trombidiformes; family Tetranychidae; genus Tetranychus; species Tetranychus urticae. Next base: position 4,135,536 of record NC_142959.1, read on the forward strand.
ATGTTATTCATGGTTCCCAATGGTTCTGATGAACTAATGAAATTTTTGATTTTGCACACTTTACCTCATGAACTTTGTTTAAAATTCGCGAACAATTTGAAGATCAAATCAACTAAACAATTAGCTGGTGCTTTAGTAAGTCATCAAAGTAAATTGACAGACGAACAAACGAAAGCAAAAATTGAACCACAAGCGAATGACCAACTAGCTAGATCATCTAATATAAACCCGAATCAACCAATAAATCATCATCAATTTAATCACTTGAATAATAACAGATTTAGACAAAAATATCCCAATAATCAAGGGAATCAGCAAAACGGAAATTTTAATAACAATTATCGAGGTCCTAGATTCAGTAACAATTACCGAGGAAATTTTACACCTCAATACAACCCAAGGTTTACGAATAATTATCCGCCTCCAAGGAGTCAACAGCAATACAACCCAAACTATTACCAGAATCAGAATCAAGGGCAAAGACCGAGTTCTAACCAAAATAATAGTTTTAACCAAAGAACGCCTTTTAACAACAGCAATAATTATGGTCAAAGACCACCTTTTAATTACAATCAAAGACCTCCTTTTAACAGCTACAATCAATACAATAATGATCAACAGTATAGAAATCCAAATATTACTTGTCACAATTGTTTGCAATCAGGTCATCTTATGTCCGCATGTCCAAATAGATACCAAAATAATCAACAAAATTGCCAACAGTTTAATAACAATGCGAACGTCAATAATCAAAATAATAATGGTGTTAATAATTTTGAAATTTCTTCAACACTACAAGAGCAAATCATTCCAAGATTACCGGAAATATCTTTAAGAATCCCCAATTCCAACGAAAATATAACAGCACTATTTGATTTTGGGGCAACGAACACAGTTATCAGAACCGATGTCGCAAACAGAATTGGATTGAAAATTTATAAGAAACCAGTAGCATTCAATGTCGTTGGTAATACTAAAATAACAGCGAAAGGAATAACACAAGCCGTTTTCGAAATTACTCATCACCCTTATGCTTACGCACCTTTGCAAATTTTCGTCGTTGATTTTTGTAAACATGATATGATATTAGGAACAGATTTTGCCTTCTGGAGCAAAATCGGAGCAATACCAGTTGACGGTAAATGGGGTTTAATAAGACATTTTAGTGGGAAGTTCTTTTACAATTTCACAGTCTGGATGAAAAAGCCAAGTGCTGAAAATTTTGAAGCCATTTTTGCATCGATTTTTCCTGAAAGATATGGTCCTGAAAAAGAGGATGAAGATCACAAGGAGGTGATTGAACATATCTCACCTCTGAATGAATCAAGTAATCCTACAGTTTCAGGTCAATCTCAACAGGGATCTTCTTTGCCGCAACGTAAAACAAGAAAGAGACAAAATACGAGACAAAATAACACTGAAATCATTCAGTCAGCATCGAATCCGGAATTCGCACTAAATGAATTAGCAATGGACATTGAAGTGAACGAAATAGAAATACACGATAAGAAGATAGAAAAACTAAAATTAAATACAAGAGCAGATGAATTACCATCTAAAGTCGATGATTTAATTCAAACTTTGAATTCAAACGTTAATACAGAACTCAATGAAGATGAGAAACGAATACTTAACAATTTATTCAATAACTATTCAAATATTTTTTCAACTCACAATTTTGATCTTGGAAAAATGCCGCATGAAGTGTTACAAATTAAGATAGACATTGGATTGAATCCTATTCCACAAGCAAAGCCATTCAGGCTTGGAGAAGAGAGAAGAAATGCTTTAAAAACAATAGTTAATGATTATTTAAATAATGATTTAATTGAACCATCTAATTCAAGAGGGGGTTCTCCTGCAATGGTTGTTGCAAAACCTGGTGGAAAATGGAGATTAGTTACTGCATTTAACGATTTGAACGTCCTTTTACGAACAAGAAGTTATCCAATGCCAAATAACGACGATTTCATCCAAAATCTAGTTGGTAATAAATACTTTGCTACTATTGATTTTACTCAAGGATTTCACCAATTTGAATTAGCACCTGAAGAGAGAGAAAAGGTTGCTTTTGTTACAGAATTCGGAAAATATCAATATAAAAGATTACCGATGGGTTTAGCTGATTCGCCAGCTTATTTCCAACAATTTGTTAATAAGATTTTTGGAGACATTTTACACACTAAATGTCTTGCTTATATAGACGATGTTATTATTTTTGGCAAAAGTTTTGATGAACTTATCGATAATATTGACGGTGTCTTTACCAGAATAAAAAATATTGGATTAAAGGTTTCTCCAAGTAAATGTAAATGGGCTTTCACTAGTGTTAAATTTCTAGGATTTTTAATTTCTGGAGACAGTGTTGAACCAGGTCCTGCTAAAATTGAAAGATTGAAAAATTTACAACCACCAAAAGATGTTAAATCTTTACAATCGCAACTTGGCTTGTTTAATTATTTAGCTAGATTTATTCCAAATTACGCCACGTTAGCATCGAATCTATTTGAACTTTGCCCCAAGAAAACTAAATACAATTGGACAAAATTACACCAAGACTGTTGGGAAAGAATTAAAAATTATCTTATTGGTGACTGTAAACTATGTCAATTAGATCCGAAAAAGGATCATAAACTAGTTGTTAATGCGTCCTCAGTTGCAGTGGGAGGAATGTTGTTACAATTGGAAAACAATAACTGGCGACCAGTCAGCTATTTTGGTCAAAAATTAGCACGTCATCAATTGAGTTACCCGATCACAGAAAAAGAGTGTTTAGCTGTGATCGTTGGTGTTTTAAAATTTAGTCATTATTTGCACGGTAAACATTTTATAATTGAATCAGACCATTGTGCACTTTGTTCATTGAAAAAGACCAATTTTAAATGTACTAGATTACATCGATGGGCTGTCATTTTAAGTGAATTTGACTACGAAATAAGGTATACCAAAGGCGATACTCATCCTGCTGATTGCTTTTCTCGATCTGCAGAATGGCGACACAAGAAAACTGGCTATATTGATGAAGAAGATTTTTATAGATATTTGCACCACTTTTCGTTGGATGAAAACATTACTATTAATACATTGGAAATCGCTTTAAATACTAACGCAAATGATGAAAAAATTAAAATAAGAAACAAAGATACTTGTGATTTACTATCATTTTGTGAAATTAACACAATAAAAACTCTGTCAATAGTATCAACCGCAAAGGAAATGATCAACGAGATTAGTTCCAATTCAAAACAGCCAGAAATTATAGATGATGAATTAATTAAAAAGTTACTTTTTGATGCAAAAAATCCAGCAACGGCAAATCAAGCAACAATTAAAACACTTCAACGTGATGATCCATTCATTAAACGAATAATTGATAAAATTAAAAATAACCCTAAACAAGAAAACATGAAGTTTATGATCAAAAACGATATTTTATACAGAAAAATGAAACTATCAAAATTTAGCGTTGTCTTACCTTTTTCACTTATTGATAAAGTTTACGAACAATATCATTTGCACACACTTGGTGGACATTTTGGGTACAAACCAACGATCAAAAGAATCAAAAACACTTACTGGTTTCCTAACATGGATGAAATAATCAAAAATAAAATAGCTATCTGCGACATTTGTGGAAACTATAAACCAAAAACACGTAATGATCATCGACCCAAAAACATGCTAGTGCCATCACAACCAATTGAAAGAATACAGATGGATATCGTCGGTCCATATAAGCGATCAAAAAGAGGGAACAAATATTTATTTGTAGCAGTAGATGTTTTGACGAATTTTGCATTCGTACAAGCATATTCGAAACAAACACACAAAGAAGTTATGAAATTCATTGATTACATTATTCAAATAGTAGGATTACCAAAAATCATTCAAACAGATAATGGTCCATGCTTCAGATCTCACGAATTAGCTGATTATCTGAACCAAAATCATATTAAACACGTAAACTCAACTGCCTACATGCCTCAAAGTCAAGGATTAGTTGAAAGAATTAATGGCATTATCGGAAGAATCATAGCAATGTTCTCAGAAAAAGACACCAAAAATTGGGACGGTAATCTCGTAAGTAACGTAATGAGTTACAATCATACACCATCAGAGGCATTGAATGCATCACCTCATTATTTGCTTTTTCAATGTGATTCAAGAACTCCATTTTCAAATGAGTTAGATCTTCCTGAAGAAGTTGATAATGATAATATCCATGAAATTAGAAAACAATTAATTGATAAAAAACTCCTGTCTGTTGAATCTCTAGATGTCTTGAGTCATTTTACCCTTAAATTCTTGTGTTAGAATTAATACTGATTGTTGAACATTTCCAATCAGCTCAACCCTACCTACATCTTTCCTCTTACAGTTCACCTCATATTGTATTTCATGTTAATTCAAGCTTATCAATAAAATTCAATTCAATCTAACTTGTCGGGTAAACATCGTTTACCTTTGGTGTATCTGATATCTCTGTTCAAAAAAGGTTCTCTTTACTGTTAACAGAGTCTCAGCATACGAACAAATTCTGTGTGATGATTCACTGATCTCTTATCCCCGGTGAAACACTCACATTACGATCAGTCATGATCGTGTCTCAGCTTGTAATTTATAAATATCAAGCACAACTCTCATCAAAAATTCAAGATAATTCTAATCAATAAGAGCAATGCTAATATTCATTATGTCAATAAACTGAAGAAGCCCAATAATTTTGTCGATTTCATGCTCTTACTGAAAAAGGTCAAAGTACGAAACGAAGAAAGCACCTAAAGATGGGTAAAAGGTTAAACATATCACTATAACTCACTGTTTAACTAGTTTTTGACGATAAAAGTTAATTTGATCGTAAATGAAGACAAATAATTTTACCTTAGAATTGACAGAATAACTCATTTCTTACCAACAGAGATGATTGATAAAAATCCGAACATGTAATCAGTTAAAGCAAGTAACAGAAAATTTGATTCACAAAGTTCATTTTCTGGTAGACCATTGGACATTAAAGTAAATGAATTAGTCGAAAAAATATAAATACACAGCTATTGAAAATCGGAGTTTGTATTTTTAATAACTTTATCAATCTGTTGATTAAAAAATGTTCAATTACAGTCAGAATCGATGTATCGACCAACTTCGGTGTCTAATATACGTAGTTATTGATATCTAGTCTTATTAAATATTATATTTGAGACTCCAACTTTTGATAGAAACAAAGATGCTTGTCAAATATTGGCTTGCGTTGTCTTATTGATGTTAACTCAACAGGAAATTTGCAACAATTAACAAATGAAATACAGAATCTATACCATATATACCGTCAAAACATGAAATTTTTGCGTAAAAATTGTGGCCAAACTAAAAGGATTCTAAAGAAAATTTTTTCACAGCCTGAAATCCATGATTAAACTACATCCACGAAAAATAGTCTGAACTTCATCGGAATTCAGGTACCTGAGAAATTAGCGTTCAAACAGGGTAGGGGGAAAAATGCAGAATCCGTATCTTTTACCATTGACTTTGGGGGAAAAATGTTTTGGTTGTTCAGGTTGATTGTTGGTTTATTGTTTTAGAAGGATATACCATTTTTCGAGCAAAGAGTTAGGTAAAAATATGTTGCCTCAACTGTTGAACCAAATTTTATTTTATTTTTTCTAATTGACAATGGTTTTTCATCAATAATTTGAGTCTTTAAATGTGGATTGGATTTTTTTGTATTCAGTGAAAGGAAATTTACGATCAGTCATGATCGGGGCTCAGCTTGTTATATTTAAAAGCAAGTTACAGTGAATAATTTCAAAGATAGGCAAATAATCAAATGAATGTTGGACAAGTTGGACAAGTATAAAAAAAGGGAATTAAGCGAAATTTCTATAAAATTCAAGACGATTCAAGTAAATGAAATTAGATTTATTTATTTAGTAATATAAATGTAATTATTTTTGGCTCTTTAAGATGTTTATTAGCTTCAATTTTCCACACATTCAGACGTTATCTTGACGCAACTTGGCTGAAATAATCACGGAACACCATCTTTCCTTTCCTTTTTGCACGAAGTTTGGTGTATAATCACACTTTGTCTCTCTGGATAAAATTTTTGCACCTTAACCTTAAGGCCACCATCTGGAACTTTTGCGCTATTAGGGTTGATTGTTAGATTTTTATTTTGTTGCGGGTCTGAAGCTTGACATAAAGCTCCCCTTTGTAAATTAATTTTAGTCTCCGCAGCGTTTGGCACGTTTTGAGCTGTTATGAGACTGAACAGTGCAATGCCAGACAACAAAAGAAGCGAGAAAACACATTCAAACAATTTCATTTCAACTGTTTTCACTTTTTATTTTATTTTCAAAGATAAATAACAAAATCTCAGAGTCACTTTGAAAACTTGATAAACAATTGATGTTGTTCACTAAAAAGTAATTAGCTTTTATACCAACCTTCATGACTTTCCGATACATCATCCAAACTGTATGCGACTTGAATAAACACTATCATTTTGCATGATTCATTTTCAAACAAAGATTGGTATCGCAGGATATAAAACATAAATCGGGCATAAACAGGTGCTTGACACATTTGAGTTAAATTTACTCGCAAGAATTCGAATGCAACACTTGAATACAACTAGCGTTAATGTTTATTTAAACCAAATGAAACAAATAAAACTCGAAAATAACTTCAGTGAAAAAGATTAGCATTTGCAAACTATCACCAAAGTTTATACTTTATATTAGCATATTATACACCCCTTATCCAGAATAAACTCGTGCATCTGAATTTACGAGCGCATATTAAGACAACAATTAATCACAAATAAATTCAAGGATGAACAATGATGTTTATTTAAATCAAATGATACAGTTTGATTGTGATTTTTAAAGTTTGGTATAAAAAGCCATTGTCATGAGATAATATCAATTGATGGTCGACTTTTAAATTGAAAACAGTTAATATAAATTTTTCGGTTCTACTCACTTCTTTTGTTCACTGACTTTGCCATTTTTAGGCTGATTTCAGTGGAACCTGATGGACAAATGGAGGTTGGGATAGCCAATAATGTGACCAATAAGGCGTTGATTTCAAGTGCCGGTAATGATTAAACAATATTGCAGAAGTCTGTTACTGCTTTAAATAACCAAACTGAGGGTCTTTTGAAAGCACAAAAAATGGTAAAGATCCTTCAGACGTCCAGGCCAATGTTATGGCTATCGATGGGCTTGCTGATAAAAAACTCGACGCCGAAAAAAAAATCAACAAATAACTCTTTACATGGTGTAGTTGGGGAACAAATAAAAATAATAAATTATAATTAACACTTCTTCAATAGATTTACATGTACATTATTACTGTATTAATTATCTTACAGTTAGGTTTTTTCAACCTGTGTAACCTGTAAAGTTTTATCGTATTGTTTCATATGTAATGAAACATTTATAATTAAAAATAATAAATTATAAATCATAATCTATTAATTTTGCGGCTAGTAAATCTTGTATCTACTGGGCATCCTGGTGAAATATCACATCATAGTGATTGTTAGCACTCCCTCAGATTTGCAATTCAAGGTTTTGAATAAAGCATGAAGAAGAATTTCAAAAATAACTTGCTTTTGTTTATTGATCTAATATCAACTAAACATTTGCAACAATCTTGCAAAAACCCAGAGTTTAACTGGATTAAAGTTATCGACAATGATTTTATGAAATTTGATTTATTGTGTTTATAATTTAAACATAATTTTTCTCATCTTTTTAGCTTTCTGGCCAACGCTTAGTACTTTCACTTATCAGAAGCATTCTTTCGATTTTTTAGATCACAACAGTTGCAAGTTACAATGTCCTTTGCGAATAAATGTGTCCAGTCTCATACCAAACCAGAATTTGCTTCTTCGTTTCGGTATGTTTCACGTAAAATTCTTCGTGAATCTTCATCAGACAACTTGCGCAGTCTATTAAGAATCCTTCTAATTTGTACAGGTGACAAGGACTTGGCAATTTTAAGGTATACACTAGGGGGTACAGCCTTGATTCTATTACCTAAATTGTCATCGCTTGAAGCTGCACCAGACAATGTCGGAAAAAAGTTACCTTCTTTATAGTCTGATTCAGGATTCGTGTCATCATCTGCTGTAACGAGGCTGAAAAGTGCGATGCCAGGGAACAAAAGAAGCGAAAGAACAGGTACTAACCATTTCATTTCAACAGTTTTTACTTTTCTATTTTATACTTTTTTCAAATGTAATAAAAGGACACAATCTCAGATTCACTTTGGTAACTTGATAATCAATTGAAGTCGTGTCACTAGAAGTAGTTGGCTTTTATAACAACGTTGATTAGTTTTCGATGCATCAACAAAACTGTAACATTAACTGTATCATTCGACTTGAGTAAACATTATCATCGTTAATTGTTGATTTTCAAACAATGATTCATACAGCTATGAAAATGAAGTTGAAGACAATTTTGAATATTTTGCGCAAGTAATCAATTGATTTCTAATCTTAGAGATTATTGTCAATAAATACAATAAATACAGCATGTAAATACTTTGAGATTGATTTGAGATAATCTAGATGCGCAAATCATTTATAAATTGTCTTCAACTTCATTTTCATAGCTGTATATCTCAACCTAAAACATGGCTCGTGGATGAAAAGGTAATTTACTTATTTGAGCAAAGTTTATTCAGAAGATTTTGACTAAAAAACTTACATTCAAAAAGAGTCTATGTTTATTTAAACCAAATGAAACAAATAAAACTCGAAAATAATTCCAGTGAAAGAGATTGAGAGCATGGTATTAGCATTTGCAACCTATCACCAAAGTTTAGACTCTATTTTAGCCTATTATACACCCCTTATGCAGAATAAACTCGTGCTTCTCAATTTAAGAGCGCAAATAAACGAATATATTCAAGGATGAACAACGATAATGTTTACTCAATACGAAATGATACAGTTTGGTTGATGATTTTTAAAGTTCGGTATAAAAAGCTATTGTGACAATATCAATTAATGATCGACTTTTGGATTGAAAAAGATGAGTGAAAAATTGAAAAAAGTTAAAATAAATTGTTCAGCTCTACTCACTTCTTTTGTTCACTGACTTTGCCATGTTTAGGCTGATTTCAGTGGAATCTGATGGACAAATGGTGGTTGGGATAGCCAATAATGTGACCAATAAGGCGTTGATTTCAAGTGCCGGTAATGATTAAACAATATTGCAGAAGTCTGTTACTGCTTTAACTAACCGAATTCAGGGTCTTTTGAAAGCAAAAAATGGTAAAGATCCTTCAGACGTCCAGACCAAATGTATGGCTATCGATGGTCTTGCTGATAAAAAACTCGAAGTCGAGAAAAGGTTCATCAGATGACTCTTCACAGTGTGTAGTTGGGTGAACGAATAAAAATAATTAATTATAATTAACACTTCTTTAATAGATTTACTGTAATTATCTTTCACTGAAAGACTTTCAGTTAAGTTTACTCAACCTGTGTAACCTGCCATCTATTTGAATAAATAGTAACTAGTATAGTAAATAACGCGGCAAAGCAGATCACTTTCAATCAAATTTCCATCAGCAATGTTTCGAGAAGTGTAGATTTTAATTATGAAATTCGGTTTAAATCGACTTCTAGATTTGTTTAATCGTAATTTGCGTCGTTTTACATCTTATAATCTCTTTTTATGTTCGCACAACAAAACCTTTCTTTATTAACCAATACATCTTGCAATTTATAAATTATCCCTATACTGCTGTGAGCCTCAGCCTGAGACAGTGATAAATATAGGCGCAGTTTGAGAGGTTGCTGAAGATCTGGATTGTGTACTACATTTTTTGTACTTTGATTTTTTTACTTTCCACTATAAACTTCATCTTCAATGAGCACACTTCCAAATCCACCATGCCGAAGTACACCATCTTCATCATATCGCCCTGGCTTTAGATTGAAACAAACACCAATTGACAAATGGTCTATTCGAGAAAAATTGGCTCTTGCTTCTTCGGTCCATCGATCTGGGGATCAAAACTGGTATGTTATTGCTTCTGTCTCTTCTACTCTTACTCTCTGTCACTTTCACTTTCCTCAATATTCAAACCATTTGAAATTTGGACTTTGAGTTAATGTAATTGATGTCCATTTTTATTTTTCAGGTATTCGGTTTCTCGATCACTTAAATGTTTTGGTGAACCTAATAGGCCCACAGATTGGTTTTCGCAGAAAAATTGCGCTCTTCAGTATTCAGAATTGTTGGAAAATGTTGAAACTCCAAAGTAAATTTCGCTTTTTAAGTTTATCAACTTTGTTATGATTTTGGTTTCTTTTAAATGCGGTGCAATTGGCAGATATTGAAACTTATTTATTAGACAATGTTACTGCAATTTCTTTCATAGTTATTTCTTAAGATTTCTAATCTCTTTTCATCTATTTTATTACAGACGCAAACGAGGAGAACGAGGAGAAAATACGGCTCAAGACTTAATCGTATTGGAACTTACACAAAAGCGTATTGACGAATTAAAAGAATTGTTAATTAAAGAGAAGAAAGAGTGTATCGATTTGCGAGATGAATTGGATCTGTTTAAATCTGGCAAAGCGGGTCCAGATAAGTTCAAAGAAGTATTTGAAAGGATGCAGAAAGAAGAAAAGAACAAAGAGATTGAGAAAGAAGAACACGAGAAATGGCTCGTAGAAAGGGAGGCTAAGATAGCTCAAATGAAGGCTAATCGACATTTGGTTATGATAAGATCGCCTAAGTCCACAAAATCAAATCCAGCAGCATCACCGAATGAAAATGAAACCAAAGCTAAATCCGAGTTTTCAGATATTCCTGAAAAGACATCTTTACCTGAGCCATTGACTGTTAAAATTGAACCTCCTTCAACGGATACCGAGAATTCCCAATCTACTACACCTACTCAAACTCCTACTACAACATCGCAGCAAATTCCATTAACTCAGCAATTACCACAGCAACAAACGCAGGCACAACCTCAACCACAGCCGCAACCACAACTGCAACCGCAACCGCAAACGCAAGCACAAATTCAACCACAACCGCAGCCACAGCCACCAATTCAAATACAAACACAAGCTCAAACTCCTCAATCACAACAAACACCTCAAACGCCAGAAAAGACAAAAGTCATGCCCTCACCCGTTGTCTCTTCGCCATCAACATCACCTTTACTTACTCATCTCCTACAAAGTCCATCTCCATCAGCTAATGTAGCTGTGCCGTATAATATTCTATCTCCGTCTACTGTAAAGGATATGCAGCAGAGAACACCTCCATCAACTACTCACGGTCATTTCTTCCCATCCAGTTCCATTACATCTCCAACTTTACCTAGGACACCCGCAACTTCATTATCTGCATCAAATCAATCTACGGAAACAATTGCTGTTGAAAACAAAACTATCGGTAAAGAAACATCCGAACCATCTTCAATTCAAGCGAGAGACTTGTCATCTCCACCAGCCGTTTCATCTTCTCCAACTCTTACCAAACTATTAGAGACAACTTCAACCACATCTATAAAAGCTGTTTCATCGCCTTCAAGGGAAACCGATCAAACGGAAACTACCATTCAAGATGTTGAAATGGTTGAAGTTAAAGAAAATGTTCCTGAAGTGCTTACTAATACTGCTAATACTGTTGAACAAACAGAAACAAATGTAACGAATAAGGTTGAGCCAAGTGAAGAGTCTGTGATAGAAACTCAAAGCACAGATGAAGCTAAACCAGCTGAATCTGAGCAATTAACCAAAAATGATGCTGATGTTGTTACAATTTCAGATACGAGCGAAGAAAATACATCAGCTGTAACTGTTTTAGATGCGAAAATTCCAACTGTAACATTAGATGCTACTATTTCTACTGTAGTGAAAGCGGCTGTTGATAAATCTATAACTTCCAGCGATCAAATAACGACTGAAATAAAGCAAGAGCTGATAGAATCTAAAGAGTCGAAAGATGAAAGCTCAAACAAAATTGATATTAAGAGCGTTAAAGTTGAAGACAAATCAGAATCAGATGATAATCCTCCAGCTACGCCAGCGAAATCTGTACCTCCAGTTTCGATAAGCTCTGCGACAGCCTCACGTAAACGAAAACGCACCTCAGTTCAAGTTGCTGCAACACCTCCAACAGCGCCTACCAGGCGATCAGTTCGTGTTCGTACAAATAAAGATAAAACTAGTTCTGAAGAAGAACAAGCGCCAATTGATGAACAGAGCTCAACTACTACTGCATCAACTACTTCATCAATTACAATTACAACCGCTGTGTCAACCTCGGTTGTAACCACTGATTCAGTTTCTACACCTACTAGCGTTAAAAAAGCTCCTATCATATCATCTTCGGTTCTTCCACCACCACCACCACCTCAAACTGTTAGTGCAGAAACATCTGCCGGAGAAGAATCATCTGACAATACAAACATTTCCCTAGTACCAACTTTAATTAAGGTTCCAACTTCTGCTCCTACAACAGCACCTACTAGTAAAGCATCTTCTGTGACTGAATCAGCCCCTAACAGTCCCGCATCGGCTATTTTGACGAGTGAAGAAATTGAGCATCAAAAAGAAAGCAAAATGTGGAAAAAATCAATCATGCTTTTATGGAGACAGGCAACAACCCACAAATTTTCAACTCTATTTGCTCATCCAGTCACCGATAGTGAAGCAAAAGGATATTCAACCGTTGTATATAGACCTATGGACTTATGCACGATAAGGAAAAAGATTGAAAACGGTCAAATAAAAACGACTGCAGAGTTCCAGCGAGATATGATGTTAATGTTCCAAAATGCCATTATGTATAACAGTGCTGATCACGATGTTCATCAAATGGCAGTAGAGATGCAAAAAGAAATCCTTGAAGGGATCGAAGATTTTATAGAAACTCAGCAAAAGTCAACATCAACAACGAATGAGCCAACTAAACCAAGAGGACGTCGCAGTAATATTTCAACATCTTCAGATGCTCATGTAAGAAATTGTTTTCGAGCTCAATGGATTTAAACGATTGATCTTTTACTTTTAAATCTTAAATGATAATGATGACAATTTTAATAAAATTTATTTCCTTTTTCTTTTCACCTTAGGATCCTGAATCAGCAGAGCTCAGACGACGTAAGCGAGCCTCCACGGACACAGAACCAGTATCAACACCATCATCTAGCAAATCGAAAACGAAAAAGAAAAATCCTAACTGAAACATTGCTTTCATTTCCAGCCATCAACTTTCATCCTAATATTAATTTCCTTTCCTTTTTCCCCTTCACTTTCGTTCCAGTGATATGTAACTAATTAAAATCAAATTGCTATATTCTCAAGAAATGATTTCTACTCTGATTTCTTGTGAATAAAGCAATTGAAAACAAGCAAACGTTTTGTATTTTAATTTTAATATCATTGTTGATGATCAACTTACGAAACAAAGCATACTTTGTATTCGACACATTGAGACAAATATAAAGTGCCACTGATTTGAGATGATATTTACATTTATTAGCAATTATTTGATAGTAATACATAGAGTTTATCTAATTAACTAAGAAGCTGATTATTTTGTACATTTGTTTTATCGATATACTTCATTTGTCTTTGAGCTAGATAATAGTCTTTTGGTGCCAGTGGCTCAGGCCACCAATTCGGAAACCATGTATTAACTTCAACACCTGATTCGAGATGATGCAATTGAAAGTTATTATTTAAACATCCAGTTAATTTTAACACTGCCAAACCATGACAGCCTTTGCGACTGATTAATTTACCAATCAATTGTTGCTTGTCATTGCTAAATATTCTTGTACCGAAAGCTAAATTCAATTCCTTAACTTTAGGTGTATCTGGTAATAACAACTTAATTGGCATTAATCTATATTTACGAGAAGACTTGGCACTACTTCGTGAAATTATGGTTTTACCAGTAAATTGTCCTTTAGAATAAGCCAATCCATTCATGTAATCAATATTGGATTCCAACGGATTGCTGAAACAAGGTCTATAATCATCCTTACCTTCAGCAAGACCCATTTTGTATCTAAAACGATGGTAATCTGAGAGTGATGATTGAACTATTGGATAAGGTATTTGGTGTGATAAGAGTGGTATCAAAGAATCTATTGATTTAAGGCCCAAACGAGAAATAACACGATAAGAAAAACGGCCAATTCTAGGATCTTGTCCAATTATCAAATCAGGAGAGAAAATTTCACTCAATTCAGGCAAATCAGCTCTATTTAATCTGTGAACATCTTCAATGTCTGGATAAAGAGCAAACAAATCATAATCACAGGCATGACTAATAGTTACCTGCCGCCTAATTTTGTAGGCAAATAATGTTTTCCTTGCAGCTTCAAGTAAATTAGCATCACATTCAATCAACAAACTATCCTCTGGTCTACCATCAGTTCCATATCTTTCATAGGCAACAGCATTGAGCATCAATTGGCGTTCACTTGGATTACCGTTAATCTTATAAACCATCAAATCAAGAAGAACTCGACCGACAGCATTGGGAAAAGTTGCATAAACAATTTTACTGGGAACTCTTAAATCATTTGTAATGACACTTTGAATGTAAGGAAATGTATCCGATCCAGTTACCTGAAGTAGACCACGATGAGCTAAATTAACAATACGATATCTTAAAATAGATGACATTAGATGATGAAAAGACAAGACAAAAAATATACGAAATCAAAACACTCAATATCAAGATTAAAAAAGCATGAAGAGAATCATATGTTCACCCAAACACCAACAACACAACTATAACCACTAGATGGAGTAACCTTACATGGATTGATTTCTCGATTTCTTTATTTGGATTGGAGTTTGATATTGCTCTGTTCAATCCAAGTCTTTTAATGTTTACCGGTTTTCTGGGTATCACATTGAACATTATATTGTTTCTCTTAACCAATCTTCAACCAATAATCATCCAATAGTCTATTAATTTGCATTATTACACCAATGCACCATTATTTTAAATTAACGTGACATCAATGATGAAACAATTAAAGTCTATGTTGAATTAAGTAACGCATGAAACTGGTAACCAGTAATTGAAGCAGCAAAAGTCAATTGTCAACATTCAATTTTAACCATCTTTGTGTCTTTGCAAGTAAAATATTTTTTTCGTGTCTAATTGTCTAACAAACCATCAAAAGTGGAAACATCTGAAAATAAATATCTCGTGTGTTGCTATAAATAAAACCCAGTGAACCAGCAAACCAACAGTGAAGACTATGTTCAACTGTTATGTGAGAGTTTAAATGTTTTTGTTTTCCAATTGTGTCTCTATCAAGGATTAACATAGACCATGAAATTTAGTATTAACCTTAATCAACTACCTTTACCGGAAAATTATTAAAATGAAATGAAACCCAAAATTTTAAATATAAAGATAAGGTTAACAAACTAGACATTTTCATGTTGACAAAATGCAATGTCAAAGTGAAGTGTACATTGAAAGACATTTTTCACCTTTACCCAATTTGTCAATCATGAATTTTTCATCAATAATCAAATTTATAAATTTATCATTCAATTGAGAGAAAATAAAACTATTCTCTTGTCACTTTCTTTTCTCTCCAATTTTCCAAATGTTTGGATGAATTGCTTGTTCCAAAAGGATGATAATGATACAATTTACCTCACTAATCATGATGATTATCATCAATTTTCCATCCTTCATCTTTTCACAATCAACTTGCTTGCTTCTCCTGCAAGCATCCATTATGTTAAAGGCAAGTTATGTTCATGGATCAACCCAGGAAAACAACTTGTCACAGCTTCTGTCTTCTAATCCTGAGCCAGCTTCCTTGGTTGTTGCCGGTGAGGAAGGTAAAGCCATTTTACCTTGTTCAATTGATCATCCATCAAATGATACAATTGATTTAATTTTATGGTTTCGCGGGGAAGACGAAACTGCATTATACTCTCTTGATGCTCGAAAAGGTCCAATCCAACGAGCCAAACAGTTTCCAAATGGTGATTCATCATCATCACATGCTTATATCGATATAACTGGAAGGTCAGTTCAATATTATTTACAAATCTTTACCAACTAAACAAGGTTCAAGCAAAAGACTCAAACACAAGTACAAAACCAATCCTTTGGTTTTCAAAGAATCCTGAATCACTATTTCTTTTAATGATTCTTTACAGAATTGATACAATCTTTGGAATTGCAATTCTCATTCAGTAACATCTTCTTTAATCATCATTTCAAATCTCCTTCCACTCAGACTGCAAACTCTTGCTTTAAAAACAGAAAACCTAAAAAAAGCAAAGAGAAAAAAATATTGATATTTTCCTTTCAACTTTTCCTTGCAACATGAATCAATCTCTTTGTTTGAACAATCATGTAACTCTTGAAAAACCAACTAAATACACAATTCATCTTCATCTATTGTAACCATGCACAAGCTAAAATGGTGAAATTACAATGGAAAACTAATTTTTCGTTTCAATCTCTTTACTCGCAATTTAAATACATTTAGCAAAGTGAATCAGATTTTACCTGCAAAAAGAGGAAAAGTTATCATTTTCCATTTCAATTTAATTTCTCATTCATTTCACTTTTACCCTTTTCTTTACCAGAACAAGTTTCAACCATTTTCATCTGAATCTTTTCTTTCTTCTCCATACAGCAAAGTGTTTAAATTTACTCGACTATTTCAACTTAATGCACTTGCAACATCATGTGAGTGTATTATGGTGATAAGATTTGTTCAAGATTTGCGATCCATTTTGATTTGTGAGAGTAAAATATGCTTGATTTATATGCACTTATTTGATGGAAAATTTGCTAGCATTTGATGGAAGCTGGATTAAGTGGGAAAATGAAAGGCGCAAATTAATCCTCATGGAGAGATCATCATTATTCATGTATTCATCCATGATGGTGAAAAGAAGGAAATTCTTAAATCGCAATATTTCTCTCCCTTTATGACTCGTCTTAATCTGAATAGGGCAACATATTAAATCAGTTGTGAATAGAGAAAATATTTTTCTCTTGAAATGAGCCAAAGTTTCTCTTGTGATTTTTTCTATTTCATTTTTTCTGAGTTTTCTTTTCTCATCAGATGAAAGGTAAATTTGTTTATTATGAAAGAATGGAAATAAAGAGTTGACAATTGAGAGAAGGAAATTTGATATGAAAAAAATGTTTTTTTTTCTTTTCCAAAGGAAAAAGTAAATGTTCTGTCAAAAAGAGATTTTTTGTTTTTCTTTTGCCTTGGTTGTTCAATGTTTCAGGATGAATCTTGAGGAAAAGAAAAGAAATTGCAATCGACTTGACAAAGACAGTCTAGTTATTCAGATGGCGGAATAAAGAAATGAAATGAAGAAGCAAATTATTATGAAATTATTGCGACAACAAAAGGAAAAAGTAAAAGCTGATGAAAAGTCTTCTTTCAAAATTGAAATTGAATTATATTGAGCAAGAAAATGCAATAACAAGAAATGAATACTTGAATGACTATCTTAGCGATGGTGAAAAAAGATTTCGAGACAAGACAAATTGTTCTAACAGCTGCATTAATTGAATGTTGCCATTAAAGTTGTTGGATGATTGACCTTGACATTGGACAGTTTCAAGTTATTCAAGGTCATTTGGTTATTTGACATCGACACATGAAGGTCATTCTTGAAAGATTCGAATTTATTCATCCTAAAAATAAGCGAATCTCATTGCATCTGTAGATCGTGATAGATTACGAGGTTACTGAAGGTGGTTTATGGAGGTCTAACCTAACCTAACCTAACCTTACCTTTCACTCTAAACCAAACCATTGAGAGCGAAAATGCTTAAATGTGAAAAATTAATGAGTTGGTCGAATGTGAAATTTTAGCTCTTGCTGCTGAAGGAATCGCTTACAGAGCGATATTGAAAGGACTAAAGGCCAAAATATTAACTTGACAATTGCAACAATATCCAATGTCATCAATAGAAAAGGAAAAAAAGATTAGCATGGCATCGAGAATCAATCTTAAGAACTCGATCTATCGAGAAAACTTTTCATCTTTTTTTACTTTTGTTGAGAAATTCATGAAAAAATGAGTTCCAGGGTTTTTGCAACTGTACGGAATTCTGTATTGGCTGTATAAAATCGCAAATTTAATTAAAGCTCATTTTGCTATTTGGGTTAATCATTTGAGTTATCATATTTCTCAGCTAATCTAATGCTCATTTCAACTAATGGCGAGTCTATTTACCTTTATTACTGTTTGCTCAAAATTATAATTTCTTTGGATTCCTCTAATTTCATCTTGATCTTTTCTTCATTACCTGTGATTAATTTTCATTATAAATTTAGTTCAATATATAAAGTAAGAAAAATGAATATACTCGAGAAAATTCTCAAGCAATTCAACAATTTCATGTATGCTTTCGCTTAGAGAATCCAATTTCAATCCAACCTCAGCTTCACCATTATCAAAGTTTAACCAACTCTAATTATAATTAGTCTTTGGATGGAAAATATTAAACAACTAATGATGATAATGGAATTGAAAGTGATTAAATTCAGTGGAAAAAGAGAAGAGAAATTATTTCTTTGAATGAAAATCTCTGCCCAAATGTTTGCCTTTTCAAGTAAAAAGTATTTTCATAATATTTAAAAATAATCCAAGTTGGTGTTTGCTTTCATCTGCATAATTAATGGTTTTGATTATAATTATCGGTACATTTTCAACTCGACAGAGGTCAAGTTTCATTTCAGATGAAAAGTCATTCATCTCAAACCGAACAAAAGCTCAGAGTCTGGGAATTCAACCAAAAACACTTTTGTTATCATTTTTTAATTAAAGACAAAAATTTGTTTTCCAACCTCAATTCAATGCAATTTTTTCGAGTTGTGTCCAACTTGGTTTGGTAAAATGTAAAATCCAATACGAGTTTAATTGCAATTAATATAAATTTTTTGATTTCGCTATAGTTCTCAATAAAGATTAACTCAATAACTAAAGTTTAATGAACTTTTCATTTACCGTCCAGTCCTGACTTAGGCTAGTGATGATATCAGTGGAGTTGTTTGAACATTTGAAATGTTATTTGAAACTTTTGAGTTATTTTTATCTTTGAATACCTTTTGATTGATGAAAGCTCAAGTATTCTTGAAGTTTCACAATTTTCTGAGTCAAGTTTCTGAGTAAGGAAAATTTTTCCTGAATTTAGCTTCTAATGTTATCTCTTTGGTAGTAAAAGTGAAGCTTAAAGGTATGAATTAGCGACGGATTGCTTCATATTTGGATTTTTAACTGTTATTGTGCTTGGAGTTGAAGTGAGATGGAAATACTTTTGATAACTCTTTCGCTGTAAATACCTTTTTCATCTTTATTCAAGCTTATAATGCTTCCTAAATAAGTAAAGGAAAAAAATTCAATTCAAATCACAATACTTCCATTTTCACTCCCACACTAAAAAGGCATAATAACATTTGATGAGTAAAATAAAAGAAGCAACAAAAATTATAATTTTAAGCTTTTCATCTGCTTTTTAATTGAATAATCACATTCAGTGAACTGTTTCATCAATGAATATGCAACACAAATACGATCGTAGTGGTGATATTTAAAGAGTTTAAGCTTTTTATAAATGATTAGAGATTTTTAATGGAGTTTCAATTTTTAGTACGTTTACACATGAATTTGTAAATTATTGCAACCTATCATGAGGATAGCCTCCAGTTTTTGTTAGCCGATTCGATGAACTCTGCAGAGCTGAAATATTTCATAGTTAATCAACAGAACAATCTCAAGATGGACTTGGTTCCATGAGTCCATTAGATCTTTGCACCAATTTTGTGCATTTGGCATTTTTGTTTTGTTTCATGCTCTTATAAAGAATACACAATTGCAAAGAGCGTACACCGATTGGAGCGTTTAAATAGACCAAATGAAACGGCAAAGGCAGCTTAGTTGAAAAGAATGACAATGAGTCAGAGAAAGTTTTATTGCGGGCTTACTATTCACTTGATCAAACAAGATTCTTCATTTTAATGTTAAATTATGCAAATTTACAAACAATGTGATGATTATTGAAATGATGGGAATGCAGCTCAAGTTAGAGAAACTCATTTCTTCCAATTATTCTACAAACCTCAATTCCACCATAAAAAACGAGTAATTGCATCGCTCATTCAATTTTGAGCTTCAATCATTAAACTTTCAACTTTTCGAGCAAATACAGTCACTCAACATTCTCACCTTTTGCTAGCCGGTTAGAGAAACGAGCTTCAATTTGAACGCATAGATGATGACAACTAACTAAACCGTTTCCATGTTGCATACTCAAAGCAATCAATTTGCACTGCAACAGAATTCATATTCTCAAAGCAAGTCAGACCATATTATAATACTTTAATGATCAATAATTTATCACAGACCAACGTCGAGCATTAATGTTGTCTCTGAAGTACTCATCTTAAAGAACTTCTATTACAACTTTTATTTGATTTCCCTCAATTCAAGAAGAACCATAATTTAATATTTTTAAATCAAAAAGATTCAACTCGTCTATTCACTGATACAAGCATTAGTTTTGTACCGAAACTGTCCATTACCATTATCATCATTATACTACTATCATTACTATTTGTTATTATTGCTGCTAATTCCTGCTGTTATTTCATTCGAGTTATTATATTCTCATTATTAACTTGAGAAATGTTGACCTTTTGTATTTTATTAGTGACGATAAATGCTGGACATATTGTATGATATACAACCTTTAACCAGACACAAACTAAAACACTCTATATCAAGTTGTCTGTTTAAATTACCATTTCAATATTTTTATGTTTCGATTGGAAATGGAAAAGTCAATCTTACGATTTATCGATTATTAGCAGTTGAAACGTATTGAAGTAAGAAAATTGAGTAAAAAGTCTGAAGAGTATAATAGCGATTGGTTGAAAGGCAAATTTCCTTTCCAGTCCTGATAATAGTCAATGAGCTTGAGTTGTAAATTGTTATTGCCAAGTGATTTATATTATTATATTATATGATATTATTATTTTTTTTGTCTTCCCTTTCCTTTGTGTCTCAGTGTAATAATCCTTTAACTCAAAAGTAAAGTATTGGCTTGTTGGTGAATAATGCAAGGCTGAGGTAAAAAGGCTCATTCTTTTTCTATTTTTTCGGAGGTTGAATGATTTTCTCGTTTACACCAAATACTTTTTTCCCTATTATTTTCATTTGGCTTTTTTGCTGGCAGAAAGAAAAAAATTTCCTTTGTTCTTTTTCCCATTTTTCTTGCTCATTTTAACATTACTTTTACCATTTTAACTCAACATTAGATGCACAACGTATCTGTATTGTACTCGTCTTTCATGTAAATATTTTTCCCATCAACTAATAGCAATAAAGACTGTTACACTTTTGCCAGCAACGATCAAGTGTTTCAATTGTAACTCTGACCAGTTTCAACAATGACTTTGAATGCTCATGTTGACGTTATCTTAACGAACATTTGATAACTTCTCTTGAATTTCCCACATATTGAAGTAAAGAGAATCTTCATGTCTGAGAAATTGTCTCATTTTCTTTTCTATCCAAAACTGTTTCTACTCTCGAGTTATTCAAATTTTGTTTCAAGACAACTTCAAAGTTCTGTTTTCTTAAACTACTCCATCTTTAATAGTTTGTTAAATGTGTTTATTTAGCTTATTAATATCATAAGCCTTGCAATACAATAGTATTATAATATTATGTCTGTGCAGTATTAGAATTCTCGTCGAAATTAAATGCATATAATTGAGATTATAACAGTTCTTTTAAATTAAAGAAAAGATTTGCAAAACGAAAAGCTGAACAAAAATATGATTCATTACCATTTTCGCAAAACATGATTTTCCAAGATTTCAATTTGAATTCCGTGATTTATCAAAGGTTTTGTCGATCAAGAGATCGGACTATGATGATCCATAATGCGATCTTGCAGAATAGTTGCCCGAGTGTTACTATGAATCGATGTATTCGTGAGTTGAGGTTTGGCTGTCAGTCCATTGAGAACCTTACACAAAGAGAAGTTTGACTGAAAACTGTTCGATTTGAAATTAAAAATAAACTCTTTTTGCTTGTATTTCATTGAATTTGATTATTTTAGTTGCTTCCAGGCAAAAGCGCAAAAAGTATTTATACTTTTTTAAACTTTAACTTTTACAAAGTTATTTTTTATATTTGCAATTATCAATGTTATTGTAACGGGATAAACACAAAGTTGGATTGAACGAAATGTGAAAAGGCAAACTAGCAAAAGTTACATTATATCTATCATGAATATTTGCACATTTCTTTTGCAGAATCAATAATAGTATGTGCGTGAAGAAAAAGAACAATAAGTCTCTTTTTCCATCGGAATAAGCCGCAAGGCAATATGCACATTGTTGTATAGTTGATACAGCATAATAGCATGATTGTGTGCAAGCGAAAAATGCTGAAAAACTAATATTATTCAATCCATTTAATAGATTGTATTAATAAACAAGCTTCTCGTGATTCTTTCATCATTTCCTAATGAAATCTATTTAAAAATTGAATGCGGGTCAACAAAAGAGTCAACTGCTTCAGGCCATCCACTCAAATAACACTCTTTCTACTCACATAACTCATATTTGTCGGCTTGACGAGACTTCAAAATGCTCAAGAATCGAAACATTCTCTGAACCTTTTCATTAGAAGTTTTGTCAATTTTCTCGAGTTTACTTCCCTTTGCTTATCCTTACTTTACTTCAACATGTATTAATAATAATTATCAGCTTGCACTAATTCGGTCAATGATTAAGAAGCAAAGAAACATTGGTTCGCCTTATGAGCAACTCTAAACTCGACAACATGAAAGGTTATCCAATAATAGTGCAAGAAAAAGGAGGAAAAGCTGTTGTTTTATCAACGATTCTTGAAACGATTAATGTTTAGTGATGAAAAATATACAAGATTGATTGTTAGTGTTAGCAGTATAAATGCAAAAGCCATTAGTTTGTGGGCTAGAGTTGCTTCATCATTTCTCTCGTTCACTTCTGTGATCTTTTTTTCTTAGCTCAATAAGTCCAAGTCCAATTTCACTCTCTAGTTACTCATTATTGTGAACAATATCACAGGCTTAATGATAGGTTAGATTAGCAAGGCTCAACTAATTCAGCACAAGCAGAAGAGGCAAAAAGGAAGCCAAAAAAGAAAGGCTAAAAGTCAAAGTAAAGCAAAAAAAGATAAATAACAACATCATTACCATCATCATGATTCACGCAAACATTGAACCCACACCTGAACAATAAACTTATAAAAGCTAATTTAAACATTTAAAAAGCTTATCGTAAAAGCACGAAAAGTTTAAAATTTTCCTCGAACTTTTGTAACCCTTTCCAGTTCATGAATATAGATATGAATTGAATAATTTAAAAATTCATCAATAACCAAACGATTTGCGAAATAAAAGGCAAAAAGAAATTAAACTTTGACTGCTCAATGGAATGGAAACTGACTGGGATTTTTCACTCCCAGTGTTGAACTTTGTTTTGATATTTTTTTCTTCTTCTTTTTACTGTTTTTTCCATTTTTTAGCCAGAATTGATATACTTTTGATTTATGCTCAATCTGATGGAACTTTTGATCAACACAAAAATGCTATCAATCTTTTATTCTAATTACAAGTTTTCATTGTTCATTTTGTTCTCATTCCTTTTTCCCATTAGTTGCTGAACCATTTTAATTTGTACTCAAAGTGTTTCGTGAAAGAAGGGAAAAGAAAAGGAAAAACCCTTTCTGTACTTTCTGTTAAGCGGTTTAATTGAGATTTATTGTGTGTATATTTGACCTAATTAAATTAATTATCATCTCAAAGGGCTTTATAATTGACTTGTGAATAAAGTGAACGTTGAAAGATTATACTTTTTTTTCCTCCATTGAACTTCACTTGCTGTTAAATGTTGCAAAAATTAACGTTCTTAGTGAAAACATTATCATCAACATTTCCATGTAATACATTGAATCGGAATCAATGTTCATCTATTCAATTAAGATGTTTTCACTCCAAGCTACTATCTCTTACCAGTCATCATCCAATTGTTATATTTTCTCAATTTAATTAATCTTCTTTTCTGTTTTCATCCTGACTTTTATCACTTTGATTTTCTCATTTATTCACTCATGTTTATCTTCTTCTTTTTTAATGCATCTCAATATGTCACTTTATTATTCAACACAAATCATTTTTGACTCTTTCCTGACAACCTAATTCCTGGCACTTTCAACCTATCAACAAGTTTGCACAATTCAATTTCAAGTTAGAAAAAATTTTCTCAAAAAATTCTTTTCCAACAAAATTTTTCTTTTATAAAAATGTTTCATAACTCATAATTAAACCCATTCAATCGAGTTATCAAGTTGATGATTTAGTCGGACTCAGAATCTGATTTTGCAAAACTTGTCCAAAGAAAATCTTTGTAAGATTTCGAACTCAAAACTTTAGATTTTTAATAATTTTTTCACCTCGAATTTGGAATTTCGAATGAAAATTTTGTTTTTTCTTCGAAGTTTGGTGATGTTTTCATTTCTCTTCTGAAGTTTACTCTTAGCGTGATTACTTGATACAGTAATTACAATGCTTTTCCTTCATCTTTAGTCAACCTCATTACCATTTGGCAAGTTGATGAACAAATAATCAGTTTATCTTTTGTGATCTTTGCAAATGAGATTATCGTTTGTCCACTTTTGTACCAAATTGACCCTAACCAATTCAATTAAACCAACTAAACTAATGAGCATTTAGTTCATTTTCGCTATTCAACTTTGCTTCTTTCCCTTCATTACTTACGCTGAGAAGAAAAAAAAGCATAAATTCATTTACCCTGAAACCAATTAATCTAATTGCAGTTGTTACGAAAAAAAACTAGTCGATCATCAAGTTGAACAATTGTTAAATTGATCAATGACTCTCAATGATTTATTGTGTTTAAATGCAAATGAAACTGGAATCATTTCAATTTACAATTTGTTTGAACAACAACCTAATCAAGAACAATTAGCAATTGCAAACAAATTAACTTTGCAGCAAACAACTCGATTCGATTCAGTTTCCTCTTCCATCATAAAGTTGAATCTTCATTTTTTAATTTCACTTTAAGATGAAAAATTTTTTCCTTTACTTTCCATTTCTCATGAAACATCAAAATTTCAAATTAACATGCGATTAAATCTAAATCTTTTTATACTTTCTCTTCTCTCAAATTTTTCTTTTTCGTGTTTCTTTGGAAACAAAATTGATCAGTCATTATGATCCATCCATGATAGAATTGTATATCTTTTAAGCCTGTCATTCCAATAATGTTACTTGGAACTTCCATTTCTTTCGATTTTTCAATCTCATCCTCCCATTAAATCAGCAACAGAGTTTTACCTTTTTGTTTTTGATTCGTTTCCATTATTCTTCCTCAATCAAATTTACTAAAGCTCAAAAATAATGGCTAAATGGAAGGAAACAGAAATTCCTTTCACACTGAATCATGGCATTGATTCAATCAATTATCACGCAATCAGGTCGCAAGTTTTGCTAAATGAAAGTGTTGAAATTGATCTAAACTGTGAAAACACTTTTTCTCACATCACGCCAACATGAACCTTATCTGAATCAATTTCAACATTTGGCTGTAAAAGAATCATTTTTACGTTCAAACTTGAACATTGACAGTTTGACATTCGACTCTTTTCGATATGAACAGATTAATTAACTAAGACAGATTGAATTGACAAGGGAATCTTTGTAATTAAGAAAATATTGCAACTGTTAATAACTTGGAGAGTAAAATGCTGAATGATGAAAATGCATTTTCTATTCAAAATCTTTTGCTAATTTCGATCGATAGACATTTGTACATTATCAACTAAGAATTCAGTTTTTTTCGCAATTCTTTTTCCATCCCGATGGTCATGAATTTGAGTCTTTCAATGAGTTTTATTTCCAAATCAGGGAATCGTAACAAGTTGACATTAACGTTACTTTTTTATGCCAAAGACAAGATAATGTGATTGAAAGAAATTTTGTTTCGGTCAAATTTTAGAATTTTGTACTTTTCTCTTCAGGTAAAAAGAGGCTTTACAAGTGGCAGGCTTGTTCAACATGTAACCTATGGTTTCCAGCTGATTGACTTTACCTTCGTCTCTTTGTGTCAGCCTGTTCAACCCTTTTGCACTCTTTGAGTAAAGGTGTTTACTGAAATGAAATGATTAGTTGCTCAGTGAAGCTTGTTGAATTGATTTCAATTTGACATCCTAAATGCTTTTCAATGTGCAGAATATTTATTTGGCAAACAGTTTTCGCCCAACTCCACCCATTGGTGCAATGGAATGACAGAAATAAAAGTTATTCAAATTTCATGTTTTCTCATGATTATGCCAGCATGGAAAGAGAAAAGTCAAAGAAAAAAGCAAATTAAATTGACATTTCTTTTGGTCAATTATACCATAAAGTTGATGCCAAACGAGAATCCATCAAACTGAAAATCACCTTCAACCAATCAGTTTTCAATCAAATGTTTTAATCCAACTTTTGAAACTTGAAACTTCTTTCAGTTGAATCTTCACTGATGTCGCAGCCTTGTTGTTTCTCAGCAGTAATCTCTAGTGGAATATCATACACGTACTCGTTCATCTTTAATCGTCTTGAAGAATTTCGAATTCTCGAACTTATTTAGTTAGAAATGGATTCCGATTCCAGTGCGTTAGCCACCGGTGTTTTTGTTACATTTGGACCAGTTAATGATTGAATTACTGTCAATCTTGCTGAGAAGATAATTTCTTTACCTTAACCTTTTGAACTTATTTTATTTGAGTGAAACGAAACTCAGGTCGAATGATAATTTCAGATCTGTTAACGATGTCTTAAGATTCGCTGAAAAAGGTTATCAAACTCGCAATCATTTTGACATTGTTTCTCAATGTTATAACAATGCACTCGATGAGGTTACAATTTTAGTTCTTCTTTCCTCGTCTTGTTACATTCTTACATCACTTGAACCACGAATTTCATCAAATGACATTAAAGGTCAATTGCAGTGAACAAATTCATGGACCTATAAGTTTCTATTGAATTACTTGGCCAGTCATTGGAATAATCAAAATTGTTTTTGCAAACTTTATCAATGAGGCAAAAATATAGAATGAAAATCGATATGGAATTCAGATCAAGTTCCATTTTGGACTAGACAAGGAAAAATATTAAGTACAATCAATAACCACTTCCAACAGCCAATACTTGAACAAGTCGAGTTTTCCTTTTAAATATGAGTTGAATATCCAATGAGAAGTTTCCAGTTTGTAATCGGATAGAACTAAATGAGAAGAAGAGAAAAAGTTTTCACCAAAAATTAATCTTATTTCTGTTCGACTTTTCAAGTTTACAGTTTGATTCCAAAGTAAATTCAACTCTTGAAACTTTTCATGTTTAGCTAATGACTCAATTCAATTTCATTAGCATTTGCCTTTTCAATCATTTATTTGTTTTTTCACTCTTTACCTTTTTTTCCTCTCAACAAATTGCAAACGGAATAGTTTTACATGATAATGTAATGGAAATAATGACAGGAACAAATGATGAGCCAAATGATGAACTCATCGAATCATGATAATGTTGGTAATGATGAAAAGAAAGGGAACAACGTATGTTGCTCAAGTTCATGTCGATTAACATTCAGATCAACTATCATTACATCAAACTTTGCATGTAAACGAAGTAAAAGAGTGAAAAATTTTCGTCACCAGTTAATCACTTTGGTCAATCATTGATCCATTATCATCTCATTAATTCATCTTTATCATGAACATGATCGTCGGTTAATCAGAATGCTAGTTGACACTAACATTGAACCATTGAACTTGATTAACTTTCATAATGAAACAAAGTTTTACTTTTTGTTTAACCAGAAAGATTGAACCAACAAACTTCAATCATTTTTGAAAATAAATGTAAAAGATTTGAAAGATTAATATAAATGTTAGACAAAAATTGGTGAAGCTTTATCATGTCTTGTTATTGACAATTTATAATAAGATGTTATATAATGTTCATTTTTTATTGCCTTTTCAATGTTTTTCTTTTGCTTCTTTTATTTCTTCTTGTTTATGCTGCAGCAAATAATGGTAACTAAATTTGATCAATGATACTTAAGAAAATTAAATGCTTGTTAATCTTCATTTTGATCAGCTTCATGTTCAACTGGAAGGAAGAAGCAAATAGAAGAAATGAGATAATCTTTTCTTGTTTAGTTTTTCGGGTGAAAAACGAGTCATCAATGGTCAATAATGTTTACCACAAGAAAAAGATATTTGTGTGGTTTCAAATGGGATTCATTCTATGCTTCATCTTGAACAGTTTTAAACCGTTCCTTTTTGTTTTCCTGTAAATCCTTTAACATAAATGACAATTTCGTGAGTAAAAACTGTTTTTTTATTTCAACCTTTTTGAAACAAATTTTTTCCTTTTCCTGCTGCTTTCTTCGACATTTTTTCGAGTGTAATTTCGGCTATCAAAAGCTATTTAGTGTCAGTTATCTATCTTGTCAAATATATTCAACGATATTTGACGATATATGCTTATATGCTTTCAATGCAAATACGGTCCATGAAGGTGGACCAAAAATTCGATATATTTTGGTTTTTTAAGTTTATCACACCTTTGTTTCCTTTAAAATCTGGCATCAAAAATTGCGAATAAATTCTGAGAAATGAGAAGATATATGATTCGGGAATTTCATTCCCTTAATTAGTCATCATGTAAACTTCTGCTTCAATGTCAAGATGAGACTAACCTCTCTAGTTAGTCAATATACTGTAAATTGAATTTCTTTCAATATTTTATTGGACAATAGACAACTGGGCCAAAAGATCTATATAATATATTGCACAAATATGTTCGTAAAATAATTTATTTTTTTAAACTTATCAATGTATTAACATTTCTAGATTAGTTGTTCTTTCAAGGGCTTTTTGTTGTTGGTTTTTTTGTTCCTTTGTTGGCTCCGTTCAATTGGCGCTGTGCTAGTATAGGACAAAGATCATCAGGAAAATCCTCATTCTCGCATTCGGCGTACCTAAACCTAACACGGTCCGCATCAGGGCTGATTGTTGGAAATGGTTGTGACACGACAAAACCGAAGCAGGCGATGAATAATAGAGCTGAAAGAATGGTTAATTTCATTTTGACTAGTTATTTAATGAAGTAAAGTTGCTGTAGTCTCACGAAACAAAACCAGTTCAAACTATTGTTAGAAGGTGAAGATGACTTGAGTGTTGAGAGGTTACTTTTCCAATGAAATTTTGATATAAAAAGTTTTTGTTTTATACTAGTTACCAGTTATAATATACCCGAGTTATTCAGCTGAATTCAACAAACAGTGTTTGCGTCGTATTTGCTGAGTCAATAAACACGCATAAATTTTATTCATTTTAACTCGACTTTATTTGTTTTTCTACAACTAGTTACACTTTGTTGAATAGTTTTTTTGTATCACCGAGTGCATAAGCTTCTAAAATTTAACATTTAATCGAACAGAACGTTATGTATCAACTGTACAAATTATGTAACGTTGATTGTCATTACCTTCATTTTTGTGCAGCATTAGACGACTGTGTTGTATGACTAAAGAATTTGTTAAATATTCACTGAACTTGCTATTCAAAGTAACTAGACCATGTTTGACTTAGCTAAATCAAACAGCAAATGAAATAAAATGTCTAATTGTTTTTTAACTGAAACTGAAAAGACAAAAAATGCCATCCAATAGTTTGTCCTATTTATTTTCAGGTTGCTTTTTTGATCTTACAAGCGAACGGGTTTTAAATTATCAGTGATTTCAATATCTTGATCAATTTAATCTCTGTAATGCAATTGCCGCTATGAGCCGCCAGCTTGCGCAAAAAGAGTTGTTTTAGTATTGCGAATTTTCATGTGAAATTTTTAGAAATTAACTTTTATTCGATCATTATTAGCATTCTATTTAATTGAATAGCTGAAAATTCCATTTGATGCGAATCGTTCTTTTTCTTCCTTTTTCTACTTTTTACAGAAAATCGTTCTAGAATGAGAATTGAAACATTCAGAAAACAAATCATGTGTATAATGTGTTTCCCATCAGCAGTCATTTTAGATATAATTTTGATCAATTTGAATTTTTCAAGTTTCTGTTCAGTAATTTCTTCAGATTATTCAAGTCATTGCATTGGCAAAATATTTCCCATTCACCAAAAATCATAGCATTTAGTATTTAAAATTCATGGACAATCTTATTGCTGATATTTTGACCCATTCAGTGTACTTGATAATCGGTAAAAGAGCATGGCTTGAATAATGACATTATTATTTATAGCGACAAAAACTATTGCTACAGCTTGAAATGACCCAAGTCATCTTGTTACTATTCTGTCCATTGTCAAGCTATCAAACACTGGTTAAAAATGATCACGATTACATGATTATCATTCCATTTACATCATGAAACAACCATGACTTAATTAACTTTCCAACTGTACATTGAGTCTATAAAAGGCTCAAAATTAATCACTTGACCATGTTAGTCAATTATCGAGTTGGATTTGTTCCAAACTTGGCAACTATTTGAATTTTTCTTCATAAATGTTTTGCATGAAGAAGAGTTTCATTTTCAATGTTCCTAATTCTACTTGATGAGCATGTTGATCAAACATGTTTATGAATTGATGTAATGTATCGATGTTATTGACGACACCATGAAATCGAGAATAGCTTCGATAAAGAAAAATGATTACACTTTTTGTGTTCTAACAACATGTAATCGCTACTAACGTTTCATTTCCTTTTCTACATTCATCATATTCTTACCTTTAGGTTAAACAATTTAACAAATTGTCATTTGGTTGAGGTTAGAGGAAATGAACTGATCTGATCCATTTAGCATTACATGGACACATTCATGGGAAACCTTGAAATAGGTTCATCTTCAACTCTAAATGAAGTTTCGATTTCCGTCGTTGGGACAAAACTGTTCTAAAAAGAAATGTAGTTTCAAAGCGAAAAAATGCTAACACGATTAGCTCTTGAACATGGAGCCAATTAAATTTTTTATTTTGATTCGTTACGCCAATCGATGGAAACTGATACAAGCAAACATATATTGCTGCAACAAAAAAGGCTGCTTGAATGTTGCCTTAGAAACAGTTTAAAATTTGTTCTTTTTTTCTTCATTGAAAAGTAAAATCGCCTTTCAAGATTACTCACTCTATTTTTGGTTTACATCTCATTACACTCATCATCATCATTAAATAGCTAAACAGACTGAAAAGTCATCAACCATATAACAGAACCAATCATTATGCAGATTCAGGAAAAGAATAAGAAGAAAGGAAGAAAGTATTAAAACAACTTGGAAATAAACTTTTGTTGACTCTCATTATGCTTCTCTTTACCTTTTATAATTATTTCTCTTGACTCATCTCCAAGTTAAATTTCAGTCAAACTCCTAGCTCAACTCCAATCTTAACTCTCAGTCAAATTCCAGGTTAAACTCCCAGCCCGACTCCCAGCACAACTCCAATCTCCACGCGTTTCTCAACTCACAGTAAATCCCCAGCCAAACTCCCAGTCAACTCCCAGAAAAGACTAAGAAAATTTTCTTAAATAAAAAAGTAACTTTCAATTGAATTTTTTCAAGACTCTAGAGATGAAATCTCCATGATTGCACTAGCTAGGGGTATGCAGCTATTTACCGATCTCGATATAAAATCATATTACACAACAATACAATAAAACTCGATACTACCTTCATTATCATTGGGAGTTTCATTGCATGTAAAGAAAGAAAGATTTTCTCTGGTGAACAAGAAAATGTTATGCAACGAAATTGCTAATTTATTCATCATGAACTTAATCGTTTTCGATAAATAATTTTGATGTTTTATTTTTCATACAATGTATATTGATTCAAATTTTATCAGTTTCATTACATTTTAATAACATCATTCTAATCATCAATCTCACTAATAAGTTAATCAAACTTGTGTTGTTATCACAAAGAGGAAGAAAAAAACGTCTCAATAATTTCTCATAATGCATGCAAAGTGCACCATGAATAGATTTTTCCACTGTTTCTCCACTGATGAGAATTTATCGTTTACTTTCATCATCATCATCATTATTATTCAAACATATCCATTAATGTTTCATGATTGTAAGTTAAAGATTTTTTTTCTTCTTGTGCCTGTCTATTAATGATAATTACAATATTTTGTTTCTCGATAATGATGATGATGAGACAATAAAACTGTTGGTAATCATATCTAAACAATTTACCATTAATTTTTGAAAAATTATCACTCAACATTCATTAAAGTGAACATAAAACAGTTGAACAAATTGAGCAACAGAAAAAAATATCAACTTGTTCCAAGATGTTTATCGTTCATTATTCAATCATTTTTAACATTCTGTTCAACTCGGAATAATGGCGACAATAAAAGTTTCATTCAACATTCAAGGTTCCATTTTAACGATGGAAACATTTCAGACTGTTAATCTTTTAATATTTCTGATCGTCCATCCATTAATATTCAAAGTATTAACTTGCAAAGAATTTTCGAGTTTTGAATATTCAGAAGTTTCTCGAGTTTCTTTTGCTTCATCTACTGTGAAATGCCTTTTCCTTTAAACTTCACAAAACGTTAACAACTGCTTATCGAATTTGAAGAAACTGAAAATGATTGGAATTTACGTGGGTTCACTTCAATCTTGATAAACTTTTGGTGTTGATCACTGAACTGTTGAACTGAATAGTCCAAAGTCGTTTTTCCATTCTCAATTATTTGTACTTTTTTCAGAACTTTTTTTGTGTCTCTTTTTTTTATGAATTAAAACAGAGAACTGACTGAGAATGAAATGCATTTCCATCAAACCAAAAAATCCTTTATCATTCACTGCAAAGAGATGATTCTGATGGTAATGAGGAGAGTGAAAAAGAGAGGAACTCGAAGAGAATGAAATGAAAACAAAAGTCGAAATCTAATTGTGAACATTTTTTGTCCCATTCTAACTTTGCCTGCATTTTATTGTTGAAATTGTCATGATTTTGCCTTTTCCCTCTGCAAATGCTGACTGTTCTTGGGAGTGAAATAATGAAAAAGTATAGAATACAATGAAAAGAGTAAAAAATATTTTCATATCAAAGTTTCCTTTGCATCTGATTTTCTCTATAAATCATTTCTTCAACTTCTCTTTTTATTAGAGTTGGGTTCATTTCGTCTCACAAATAGAGAAAAAAAGATTCTTTCAAAATTATTTTATAGAAAAGAAAAGTCACTTTACAACTTAATTTAAAGCATCGAGTTTGAAAATAACATAAATTTCGATTTTTGATAAGCCTAGCGACTGGAATTGCTTTTCATTCTCATTTCGAAATAGCATTTCTCTCAAAGAATCTGCAAATTCATTTGCCAACAAGAAAAGTCAACCTTTTATTCAACTGCAAAGATCTAAAAATCTTCAGAAATTTCATTTTTTTCACAATTTTATTCTAGCTGTCAATAATTTTTGTCAAGTTTTCGTTACATAATATTTCGACTGAAATCGAGTCCAGAACTTGAATTTTTATGCAAATACTTTTAAACAACTTTCTTTGTCTTTTCATGATTAGATTTGACTGTAAATGATCAATTTCAGATTCGTTTCTTCGAGCTTTCGAACCGCAAAACTTTAGAACAATTAGGTTGAGTTACCAAATTTACTTTGTTAACTTTGCTTTTTATGATCTCATGAAAGAAAATCTAAAGACGAAGAAAACTCGATAAGAAGTGAAATCCATCAAAACTTTTTTCGCCCCAAAAGGAACCATTTTTTATTGGCCAAATGATTCAATATCAGATTTTTGTTCTTGTTGCCATTTCAAGCATTAAGAGGACGGCAATATTGTGCTTATTTTATTGTTTAGTCCTCAGAGAAAATGGCTGAGCAGAAAAAAGGCTAAAAAACAAACAAAAATATTGTTGATAAAATGAGCAATCAAATGAATAGATTCATTTAATGCTCTTTGACCATATTGACTGGCATCAAAACTCTGTATAGCTTGTCATTTTCATTGTAAATAGCTGTGAAAAAAAGAAACATCAAAATGATGATAATGATGATGATGGATGTAATACAAAGAAAGTAAACTTTTTTTCTCGTTGACAGAGAAGAAAAAAAATTCCATTGATACTTGGAATGGAAATGATACAATAATGAATAAGATGGGTAAACAGAACAATTGCCAAATGACCGGAAGCTCATGATTCAACAATTCTGTGTGACTCTGTAAATGAATAAACGATAACCATGATGAGGGTAATTCGTGTTTCTCTGGTTCACATGCAATTGGATAACAGCAATTTAAATTGTACTTGTTTTTGCTACACGATTATTGTCGTTATTTTCAGTGTGAAAATTACTGTTTCATGATGCCTATTACTGTTTCAACATGAGATTTCTCTTCTTTCTCTTTTTCTCTTCTCATTTCAAACTGTTAACCTTTTCTTTTTTTCTCCTTCTTCTTCTTCTGCGTTTTCCTTCTTCCATGCACATGTAATGCAACTTGTATTATTTTCTACTTTTACAGTTTATCTCTTTTCCATCATTTGTAATTTTATCCTCAATTCCAACTTGTTTTCATGCTCATTGAGTTTACATTATTTACGTTTTGCCGTTTTCCTACCCTTTCCAATGTTAACCCATTATCACTTTCATATCAACTTTATTCAATTGATTGAATGAATAAAATATCAACAAATCTCTAATACTTTACCATAAGGTTTGCTTATGTTCAAACACATTCAATCAAATTCAATTGGCTGCAACTTTATACTCTTATGAGTGACAAATTTTGTTTCATTTTGCTTCGTGAAAAGAGAAACTTGAATAATCTAAGTTTTCCCTGAATATTTTAAGCATCTTCAAATCCTTTGGAAAACAAAATTTTCCTCTTTTCGCGATTTCCAAATATTCTCAAAACTCATTTCTCTAGATTTTTAGCTCGAATCAGATTCGAATGAAAAATGTGTAAAAAATGGAACAGATTTTTCGATTCAACTTTTTCTAATAGAAGGCGAATATTTGGAAATTTCCTAAAATTCGTTAATCACAAAGCTCATAAGAAGTGAACTTTATGATACTTTATTGGAAGCTTTTCTTTATGAGAATTTTTTCATGTTGGCCATTTTATGAGATTTTATTGTCAAATTTATTGACCAAATAATTATTGCTGTTGAAACAAAAGGGTGTTGAACCATAATCAATGGATTGTTTCCTAAGTGTTGCTTGAATTTTCAAAGGTGATAAACTTTTATTTGGGTGGAAACAAAAGCAGCATTGATGGAGAGTAAAAATTTATTAACAGAAAGCACATAACGAACAACGAGAAAAGTGAAAAAAAAGTAAATCCAAACTTGGAGCTTCTCAAGTTGCTTTTGTGAAACTTTACACTCGGCTTGCTTCAAAGTATCCAAACTATTGAAAAAAGGTTGAAAGAGAAGGAGGAAAAAATCGAAAGGAAAAAGTGGTTTAAAAAAGCGAATGGAAACAAAAAAAAGTTATGAGTTTACCGTAAAACTTAAGACACTAAGACACTTTATTGAGTGAAAACCTTGGCCAGTTTATTTTACTCTTGACTCACCAACACTTGAACCGTAACTCTTACAACTCTTTGTGGTTGATTTAAATTCAAACCCAGTATCTGGTTTTACCTGATCCTTTTGAGATTTCAGTTTTTCTTTTACTTCTTCTTCTTCTTCTTTTCCCACTTGGACTGTTTTCCTTTTACAACTCACAATGGCTCATGTTAATGATCATCTTTATTTGTTGAAAAGTAGCATGAAATGTCAAGAGACCAGCATGATATCATGAAGGATAAAAGTGTTTCAACGGTGAATCGAGTGAGAAAAGTGAGTGACCAAAAGTCTTGAAAAAGTTGAGAAAATCTTTCAAACCAGAATTGGTAATGTTATAAGTTTTACTTTATCCAATTTTACTACTTTTACCATGAATATTATCACACTAGACTTTTTTGAATCGAAAATCAGGGAGAAAAAGAAAACTTTATTCTTTCGCTTCATAAAATTCTTTTACCCATTAACATGTTCACATTTCTGACAAAATATCAACTCTGTTATTGGGCAAGAAAAAAGTAAATGTAAAAAGAAAAGGTAATTCTGAATTACATTGTGAAACAAAGTTGAATTGTTGATCAAGGAAGCAAAGAGATTTTCCTTGAAACTGGTAAACATATAGCTTAATGTAACTCATGTTGTTTCACTGAAACGAGAGCGAAAACATGGTAAAAGAGATTCTTGTTAAACCATCAACATTTCCTTTCTGTATTTTTCCCTTTAATAACCTCATTTAAATTCAATACAAGCTTGCAATAACTAATTACAATAATAACCAGTGACCGTACATTTGCTAACAAGAATTTAGTTAATCCATTTTAGTTCAACTCTTCAACAGTGTTGTGCATTTTTTAGCTCAACACTTGATTCTTTTGTAATAGGTCATGATGCGATTCGATGTTCAATATCGTTAATGCATGCTTAACCATTCTCATTGTATGAGCTTTGTTAGCCTCAAAATTCAATATCGAGATTGAACAAAAGCAATAACCAAATTTCGTTATCTGTTTTTCCCATTAAATGTACTTTGTTTGATTTGTTATCACCAATGGTGTAATCATCATTGAATTCCAATCCATGGATAGAGCTTTCTCCATGTTATCGTCTTTATTAACACTTGGTTTGGGAGAGTGATATTGGTAAAGGATCAAAGTGTTGATCAGCTTGGACGTAGAAATGAAATTCAAGGATTGACAAAAGAAGTGACTCATATTTTTCGTCAATAAACTACACAATGGAATGCTGTATAAAGAGTTGACTCTTGGAAAGCAATTTCATTGTCATGCTGGATAGTATTAATAAAAGTAGTAAAAGCTTGCAGTGATGAAACTGAAAATAGAGAGAAAAGCTGGGCAGGAAAAAATGGAAACTTTAAGCGCTCAGTTTGCAGTAGCAAGGAATGACAGCTAATAATTCTGAGGAAAACAATGGATAAGACTAAAGAAAAGTTTAGAGTTCAGTTTAGGGTGAAGATTTGATAAGACATGAGAAATGAAATTGAGTTTGAATCCAAATAATGGTTAAACTGGGAGTTTAACTGGGAGTTGGACTGGAAGTGCTTCTCAAGATAATCTCGTCAAGTTGAGTGACAAAAATGAAAATAGGAAAATGGCTATTTTCAAATTCTGAAGACAAATTTCAAGATTTCTTGGGTTTCTATTGTAGCCATTGACGATCATGATAACTTATTGGTTGAAAATCTGAAAGCAAATGAATAGATTAATAAAGATGAATGTGGAATGGCACACTTTTGTTGTCACTATAAGAACAACAAATAAAGGATAAACTGATCGAAGTGAAAGTATCTGAAAAGTGTTTGAAAGGTTTTGTAAAGTATGATGAGTTAGCCTTGAAATAAAATCTATGTTAGAGCTTGTTGTCATCTGATTAATTCATATCGAGAAAAAGAACAATATTTTTGAAAAATCTCATTTCTCTTTTTACTCAGTAAACTTCAAAGCCTTTTGTAAACTTTTCACCAGCATTGCGACTCTTTTCATCATTGATGAAATATTGAAATTCATTCATCAACTTTCAACAAACTCTACTTTCTGCCTTCATTTTTCTTAACCTTTAGTTTACGACGAAAAAATGTCCAAACAAAAATCACATTAAATCATTAAACTTTTGAACTTGAACCATCAGACAAGTTTATTCAACCTTAGACTATGGAAGAGAATGGAGAAAAAAGAAGAAATATTTTTCCAAATGAGAAAAGTGAAAATTCTATTGAGAATAGACTTGAAATATTCTGCACTCATTATTTACAAAGTTCACAATTTTCACCTCATTATCGTGGCATTCCATTATGAATACATAATTAGTTTCATCAAAATTTTTATTAAGATGGAAAAGAGGAGAAAGTTTGAAACCAAAATGATAAATGTTTACACTTTGCATTTTCACTCGATAATGTACTTGCACTGTTGGGATGAAAAAAAAGTGCAAAACTTTGGTTTTTCCTCAGCATTTTCAATTTATGAAAAGCTAACAACTTTGATCCAATCAAATTTACCATAAAATTTGTTTGATTGAAACTTGCCAAACTCAGTCTTCTATTAAAGCCATCAAAGTAATATTTATTGGATCAAGGATAATAACAGCTTAAATTATCAAGAATAAGTAATGCTAATTTGCCAATCTCAAAACTTTTTCCAAACTCTTCATCAGACTTTTATTATCAGCACTAAACACATTCTGATTAAATAATAGATTTTTGACTTATTCTTACACAATATCCATCAATGTTCAATTCGAAAAGAGAAAAATTCTCCCTTTAATAGAATCCAATAAATAACAGACTTTGAGTACAAATCTTTTCGTTTTTTCCCTTCCTTTTGCTATTCAAAATGTCGATGCAAACATGAACTTTTAACGATTTAATTGAACAAAATAAATGTTGATAAGCAGTTGAACTTATTTTAAGCTTTTATCAATTTGTTCGAGAAAAGGAAAGTCCATCAATAACTTTCAACTAAACTTGTGAGGTTGAGAGAAACGAGTTTATTTACAATTCTAATTAACTTACCAATTTGACCATTTTTGGTTATTTCTTTAATTATTCAATTCTAAGGTTGGAATGATTTTTATTTTCATTTCAAGTTTACCATTTAAAATGAATCGGTGAGTAAAAAAAAGAGTAGTTTGAGTTGATTAATGATGACAATTATACTGTTATTGTCCAATTCAGCAATTTATTTAACCTACTCAATGGTCAATTGTAATTAGAAACTAAACTCTTTCATTAACTTTTAGCTTCTTCCTTGCTTTCCGTTTAATTATGTGGTTCAACGATAATTGTTCAACATTCAGCCTAAAAATACTCATGAACAGTTATTACTCAATTACATTATCATGAGTGAAAAGCAGAGCTGAACAAAAAAAACAAGAGAAACTCGCTCATCAATTCTCATGAGAAACAGTGAAAACTATTTTAATGTTTTATAATTAAACATTGGAATTGGTTTATCAGAAGGAAAAACCAAAATCAATTATAGATTTAAACAATTGGTCCAAATCAATTAACTTTAATTGTTTCATTTCTCCACAACCAGAAGTTCTTCTGCTTCGAATCAGCTTTCAACGCAGAATTTTCACCATCGAACTTACACGGACTTACAAACAGAATTTCGAGCAAAAATTTCAATATCACGATCACTGGATAATCCATTAACTTTATTCCAAGTAGTTAGTCTTGAATTTCGCATCGTAAATGGCAAATCTCATGAGGTGCGAAGATGCTCAAGGCAAAAGCCAGAAAATCGAAAAAACATTTTTTTCTTTTCATAATTTTCGTTTTCATTTTTACTGTTCAGTTTATTAATAGCGACAATTATCGTTATTCTGTTAATGGCAACATTTCATCTTGTTTCAAGCCGAACACTCATCATGGTTAGATGAGTTTCGTTAATTATTTATCTTCACTCATCAGATTTACAGATTTACCTTGATAGGCAAACAAATGATATTGCTTTTACTAATGATAGTAATAATCGTGAAAATAAACCATTCCATATGATACCTTTGAGGATTGTTGAAAGACTTGAAAAAAAGGTGAAGAGTAAAAGGTAAAAGACAAGAATGTTGAAGATGAAAGTTGAACTGATAAATTGTTCACATTCGGATGTTTACTAAAGACATTTCATTGAAGTGTCTCTATTTTGTTTCCGTTATCATTCTCATGATATCTTGGTGAGTTAATCTTGCCTCTTTAGAAATCGTTTCATTTTCATTTTTACCATCATTTTCGTTTCTTGTACCAGCTTGGATTTTCGTCTTTACCATCATCATATTAGTCTTTTGATTCTTTATCCACACACTTTTTCGCTTCTATTATAATCATAATATATTTTGTAGTTACATTTCCTAGTTGAGACCATTACAGTTGAAGATTTACTTTCAACGACTTTGCTCTTTCATTTACTCTCCTTTTCCTGATCATCATTCCCATCATTCTTTCGAGCAACCTTTTTCTTCCTTTTCTCAACTTTTATGGAAACTTTGGGAAGCGAAAAGAGACAAAAAAAGTGTTTTCAGTTTTATTTTCACAAACTTTTCGTCAGCCTTTTTCCTTATTTTTTCAGAAAAACATTTTCTTGCCGGAAATCAGGTATTGCCACTTTCATGACATTTTTCCTCTTTGTAAGTTGATTATTTTTCAATATTAGTGCAATAAATTGCAAGACAATTTCAACCCAATTTCACCTTGAAGTTTATTCACCTGATAAAGTTTGGATAAATTTTAATCACATTAAAGTATTAGCTTGTGTCGAATCTTGTTGCCATCATCATTAATTTCCAATGGATTTCAGTTTGCTTTACCTTAATGGTATATGATGATTAATGATGAGTTTTCAATAATCAAATGGTTGACGCTTCAATCATAACAATTATATGATATTTATTAACGAAAAACACGATCAATGCTTCATGGTTCAATAGTTTCATGAGAAAACTTAGTAATTGCAAAAATCTCACTTAAACATTGGGATAATTTCAATTGAGAAACTTTAAGTTTGAGGTAAAGATATCATCAGATTGACATCGAACCAGTCTAGTTCAGTTGGAAAGCTGAGTTTAATGCATTCGTTATTGAAGTCTAGCTTATAAGAGATTGAATCAGCACTCAGTTTTCAATTTATATTCGGTAAGTGCATGGTAACTGAGCGAAACAGAAAATATGTTTCGCTGAACAATGTGCATTTCACGGAGAGCAAAGGTCAGCGTCAAGAGTGACGTTATCTTTTGGCAAGTAATCAGACTTGGAATGAAAAAATGTTGATGTTTTTTTTGGTGCAAAAAAGTGATTGATGCTCTTCGTGATCTGTAGTAAGAAAGTCTTCTTTGAGCTAACCTGAAGGGTTGAACCTCTGTGCATTAACAAAGGCCAGTTGAGCATAGTTTCATCCTTTTTTTGCTTAAGTCTTTGTTTTAGTTTATTCGGTTGAAGGTCTTGATCAAGATGAGCTGCAACATTAGTAAGTTGCTCTCTTATGCCCAGTGTTAGATGATATTGGGAGTAATTCTTGGTGTAAGGGAAGAAGTAACTAAAAAAAAGTTCTGAGATAAAACAACGGATGAAGCAGAAAAAAAGTAAGCAGTAAAAGTGATTAAGAGTCTGGTGAGACGAATGAATAGGGTTTGGTTCTGTATCATCGAAACACTTGAACATCAATCTTGACCATTAACTTGTCCAAAGTTTTCAACCTTTTTTCTCTCTTCCCAGTCATCGTTATCATTATCATCATTTTCATCATCAATGTCACCAGATTCAGCTATTTTTTGCAACCAAAACTTTTACTTTTTAACATCAACACCATCAGTGATGTGATGATGATCTTTCCTCTGTTTTTCCAAGAAAACTTTTTCTGAATCAACTTTTTCTCCCTTGGAAACTTGTTATTCTCTAGACGCACTTTCACGTTGATGCACTTTCACTTGAACAAGGTGAGAACTCAAAACTAAAAAAGAAAACAAAAAAACGTAAAAAACAAACAAAACCAGCCGATAGTAAATGGATACTTTGTAAAGGTCTGAATGAAGACCATCGATTTATTTGCTTAAAACTAAAGCAACTTCAAATACAATTTATGACTCGCGAGAATAACCAAGTTGAATGAAAATTTTGTTTTTTATCATCGATTTCATTGAAATTTTTCCATCGTCAAGAATGGAATTCCAGAGCAAAAGATGAAAAGAAAAATGAATGGATTATGTCTTTATAATCGTCCAATTCCATTTAGTGTTTTCAAGTTGAAATCGTGGATACAAATGGATCGATCGAGAAATGGATTTATAAAAACACATAAATT
Organism: Tetranychus urticae; assembly: GCF_039701765.1. NCBI lineage: Eukaryota > Metazoa > Arthropoda > Arachnida > Trombidiformes > Tetranychidae > Tetranychus > Tetranychus urticae. The sequence goes on from NC_142959.1 coordinate 4,177,530, forward strand.
GATATTCGATGTCAGTTTTCCCTGTTTGCTGAGCTTTGTTTGCTATTCTTTTGGAATCAAATTGGGATTAAAAAGTTTCAAATAATGGTCTTCTTTTTTTCCCATTGTTACTTTGCTTTATTAAAATAATTATTGTTGCATCAATTTATCTGATGAATTATGAAAAGTTGAAAGTAAAGGGAACAAAATTGGATTTATCATGAGATTTGATGTTACATTGAAAAGTATTGAAAGTTTCTTTTGCAATGAAGAACAGGGAATGAAAAAAAGGCTGAATAGGATAACTTGTGAAACAAGAGCTTAATTTCAACAGAAATTATCTGTTTTATCATTATTTGCGTCAAAAGGCTCAAGAGACTGTTTTAGGTTCATGTTTCTAATCAAAGTAAACAGGAAAACTGGCAAGCAAACTATCAATGAATAATGATATAATCGAGACGTTAATAAATAGTTGTAAATGATTTGACTCTGGTAACACCATGAACGTAGGTTGAACAAGCCAGAATAAATAAATTGATAAATTGGATTTGAAATGTGTTGGAAGGCAACACATGAGAAAGAAAACAAAAGTTTCCGATTTTTCATTCATTTCTCTTGGCCAAACATCTCAAAGCTGTTGATGTTTGATGAACAGCCAAAGGTTAAAATCAATTAAACCATTTCAACGATTCAATCTCGATTCTGGAAAAAATCAGTTTCCATATTCTCTACTTGATTAAGGCCTTAAGGCAAAATGAGCGACTTAAAATGGACTAAAATGTTTTCTGTTTTTGTTGGATACTTTTGATTTCGATTCAAAAGTTTGGAATGGAAAATTTCGAAATTTTTTATATTTCCTTTTTGCTCGAAAAGTGGAATAATTTTTGCTTCTTTTTTCTCAGAGCAAAAGTTGCAATTCTGATTAAATTGAAATGAAAATGTGATTAATCAACTTTTGATAAGTTAATGCTAGTTGAATAATTGTGAGTTTGTGCATTAAAATATCTTTTTTTTCACTTCTTTTCACCAAAAATATAAAACATTTTTAGTTTCATCATTTTATGCATTTCGCTTTGTGAGTTTTAATGTTGAGTTTTTTTATACTTTGCAAGGCAACGTATCAAAGAGTGAAATCTGTAATCCTTTTAAATAATTGAAAGATAAAGGCTCAAAGTTGCTTCAATGTCATTCAATATCAATAAAGGAAGTTGATTAAATGATGATTTGTGATTAGAGAGAAAACGGAAATTCTCTGATAATTCAACATTTCCTTTGCAATTTAACCAGTCAAGATGAAATCAGTTTCTGGTCCACTTGACGTTGAAATTTGAGTCTCTTTGATTGAAAACCCAAATGTCTTTTAATCCGAGTAAACTAATCTTTACCTTTTTCTCTTAACCCAACAGACCTCCATCTTTAGTGATTGAATCAGTTAAACAAGACGATGCTGGGGAATATCGCTGCCGAATCGACTTTCGCCAGGCTCGAACACAATATCGAACAGTCCAATTGGAAGTAATAAGTAAGTTGAACTTCAGTAATTCCACAGAATCCTTGGAAAAGCTGATCTCTTTTTTATCCAATTTTTAAACTTTCCTCATTCACCTTAATCAGTTTATCCTCATTTGATTAAAGAAGTAATATTGAGCTAAATTTTCATGGTAATTCTCTTGTTAGTCTTCTCATAATTTTGTTAACATGTTTATTCCTTGACGAGTAGAAGAGAGAGAGAAAGAAAAAAATTTTCGATTCCAATTGAAGAAACGAAAGAAAAGATTAATTTAATCAAATTGAATTTCAATTCTGGTCACATAAAATGTATATTTTACATTATAGATTTCAATCCATGTTGAACGAAACCAACGAAGAAAATTGTTGCAACAAACTTTACAGAGAATCTTGAAAATTGCAATCTTCTTTACCGATAATTTCATCTCAACAGATTACCAAGTAATGAGCAAAGTGTCCAAGCTCTTGAAGTCAAAGTCTCACAATTGTCCTCATGATTCCATGTTTAAGCCAAAAGTCAAACAATCTGATCTCATGTAAAGACAGCAACAAAGACTAGTGTTTATTACGTTTTCATCTCTCAAAATAATACATTCGAGAGTTGACATTTTCCTCTTGCCTTTTGATCAACCCTAAACCATGCATGACAATAACGCTTCCCAGTGACAGTTATTGACAAGTTGTCTGTTGCTTTCTCATATTTATTGTAATGATAACAACAATAATAACCATAATAATGTTTAGGACTTTTTTTTGTGTTCGTTTTTTTCTTATCAAACGTTTACCCATCAAAGACCAAGATTTACATCATTAAAGGTATTATCAAAGTCTATTTGCCTTCAACCCATCAAACTGTTTGATTAACAATCTTGAACATTATTTATCTAGTCTAGCCTTTTGCTGTCCTCGTTGTTGTACAACTTTTAACCAGGTTTCCTTCATCATTATTCATCTTGCGGTTGCCCATTCATATTCACATAATCTTGATAAAAGGTGTCTACCAAGTCTATCATTTCTTTCCTCAATAACTTTACTCTTGTCCTTTTGGGATTCTTTTTCAGTCTCTCGCATAATCAAGTGTAACACGGTGCAACTGTGAAACTTGAACATTTTTATTATTCTTCTGTTCCAATTCCCTGTCTCTAACCATTTCCATTTCTTTCTTTTTTCTTTGCCTCTTCATTTCCATTCTTTCGTTACTTTTTTTTCTTCCCTCTTCTTCTTCCTATTAACCTTCATATTCTCATTTCTTCAACATTGTTTTTCCTCTTTTCTTTTTGCTGTTACATTTTCACTTTTCTTCCGGTTTCCTTCAACATGATTTTCTATCCTGAAATAAGATTCTTTTCTTTGCATGGTAAAACTGTGTGGTCCAAGAAACTCTAGTTGCTCAAGTAAACCTGTATTTACTGTTGAAATTGTTTTCTTATATCTTTGAGTAAATAATAGATAAAACAAAAAAAAAGAGAAGCCAACAAAAGCTCATTTCACTTGGATTCAGTTTGAATGAAAGTTCCGGTTCTCTTCTGTTTATATATTTGATTCCATTTTCAGCTCAAGGGAAATTTTCACCCTTTTCCACTCTTTCATTGAAACACTTACATGAGTAGCTCAACTGGTTATCAAAATGAATGAAAACTTGACCAAGAACAAAAGTCTTTACCAAAGAAAATTCATTAACTCGAACAAGGAAAAGAGCTGAAAATAATTGAATAAAATGTCCATCGAAATAGATCAACATCGAAAAGTACTGAATACAAAGTGATTGGAATGAATCGATTACCTGATTGAATCAATCTAATCAAGCTCAACACTGAATCACTAAGCAATTTGCTCGAATCTCAATTTGCATTGGAATTCAAAATCGTCGAAAAAAAACATTTCATTTTTTTCTCAAACGCTTCAAGAGTTTCATTTACCAGAGACAAAAAAAGCACGAAAAACTTGAGATAATCATTAACACCAAAAATCGTTCAAAATGTTTTCCAGTTTCTGCTCAAATCGAAAAGAATTTTTTTCTTCGAAAATGAAATTCGCAAAAGAGTTTACTGTTTAGACTTTTCTGCCTTTCGATCATAATAGTATAATCTTTCATTTCAATTTTTCCCATCATTTCTCATGATATTGATATTATTCTAGATGGAAACTTGTGATTACCTTTGTTCTGTTGATGGTTTTTTTTCTCGAAACTTTTCAAACGGCTCAGTGCTTTTGTTTTGTCATTAATCAAATGAACTTCATCTGTTTTTTTTCTTTACTTTTTTTCCATTTAAACTTTTTTTCTCCAATAAAATCGATAATTGCTTTTCTCTCTTCATCAGTTGGACCACGAGAAGTGATAATAATGGATGAATTTGGTCAGCGACTACGTGATCTTGTTGGGCCTTACAACGAAGGTGCTCATTTAACGCTCTACTGTGAAGCTGAAGGAGGTGAGTTTATCTCTTTGATTCCACCAAAGTTTCAATTTGAATTTGAAATTTTTACTTTTTTCTCACAAAAAAAAGTTTCATTCCCTTTAATGAATGTAAATTGCTTTGGGTTAAAGGATTGATTTAGTTGAAGTTGATTGTTATCGATAAAATGTTTACTCAAGTCAATGAGCCAACATTAGGTTAGTCATTTGTTTTGATGAAGATAATATGCTGATGAAAGGTTACATTAACCATTAGCTTGGAAAAACTAAACATTATTGAGTTCATTATTAGCATTAACCAATGTGAAAAAAGATGTAATTTGAAAATGCAAAATAAACATGAATTATGTTATTCAACTTTTCCTCTTCTTTTCCCATTCTTTTTTCGTTTTCTCATTACTGATCATTTTCCATTGGAGCAACAAAAGATACAAACTAAAACCATTTTATGCAACAATATCATGTTATGGTATTCATGTTTGAGAAAAGGAAAAAAAATGTTATAATCATTTTACTTCTGATTCACCAGCATTCTGCTTTGCCTTTTCGCGAAAAATAAGTAAATGTATAAATAAGGAATGGAGAGAAGAAGAGAAAAAAAAGATTGAAAAGAGAAAAAATTCAACATATTTTGCTTGTTCTCTTTGCGCTTTCTGTTTCATCTGTTCGAACTGTAATGGTTAAAATGAATCACATGTATAAGACCTCATGTGGTTTACCATGAAACAAAACCATGATAAAGTGTATTTCAATTTATTTTAAATCTTTCATTTCTTTTCGAATTTTCATTTCTCGCAATTTCCAAATAAAATTGAACAAAACTTGATTAGATAAATTCATCAACTGGGATTAACTCAATTTCATCTCAATTTTTTGGTCAATTTAACAGTCGATTTGCCTAATTTCAAGAATAAAATTTCTTCTCGAATTTGCTGTTTGTCGAAGTTTTGCAAATTTTGAATTTTCGATTTTTTAAAATGAAACTTTTGGACTAAAGTCTTTGCGATTGGAAATTGATTTGTCGAGTAAATTGAAAGATTTTGTTTTTTTTTCTTGAAAGTTGATTTTTCTTTTTGAAACAATCACATTTGACTGACGAAGATTTTGATTGAATATTGTTTCAACCATCCATGAGCAAGATGTTTCTCATTGATTGAAGAAGGCTGAACAATTATATTGACGGAATAAATTCTGAACGCAATATTTTTCTTTACTGGAAACATATTGGACTTTGTTTTTCTTTCATTTATCCTTTTCTATTTTTTTTCATCTTCTCCATAAATGTTGTACTTTCCTCACCAAAAAGCTACAGAATCAATTGACCTGAAAATGGGAATAAAGAAGAAAAGAAGATAAAATGAGGAAAATGGTCAAATTGCTCGAAGCAAATATTTCGTTAGAAAATAAAATTGACATTAGCTGATGCTGTATAAACTATATTTTATAACAATATTTGAGTTCAACTTTTCCATATTATTTTATCTTCTTCTCATTGCCTTTTCGTTGGTAACTTTGCTTCAGTTGACTTTAAGTTTTAGAAGCAAAAAAATGGAAAAGTTCGGTGCCAATGAGAATGATAATGACGGTGATTATGATGATGGTTATGGTAGTGATAAAGTGAACAAAGGTGCAGAAGAAGAGAAAAAGAAAAGTGTAAAATTTTTCGTTTGTTCAATCAATTTGAACCTCAAATAGTATCATGATTGAACTGAAACTAGCCCTGAAGCAACAATTTTACTCGCTTCTCTATTGGTTCAACTTATAACTTAAACTTCATTTTTTCACTTTCTTTCCATTCTTTTCATCAAAACCATTAAGTTGTCTTTGATGGCAAAAAAGCAAAGATTAAAATTTTCCAATTTTGCGCTTTTAATCGGTTCAATTTCAAATTTCCAAATTTACTCTGAATCAAAAGTTCATTTCGAATTGAAAAAAAAAATAAATTTTATTTTTTTATTGTAGGTTCACCTCAACCTGAACTCCGTTGGTACAAGGATGGGCGACTCATCGATGAAACTTGGAATATAACTGTTCAAGGAATAATTCGCAACGAAATTTTGATAAACCGAATCCAGAGAAGTGACTTGATGAGTACATTGACGTGTATAGCCAACAATTCAAATTTAACCAAATCAGTTTCAACAAGCATCACATTGGATCTCAATCGTAAGTGAACATCAAACGTAATAAATTTTGATGGACACCAAGTTGGCCCATCACAAGTATCATGAACTTTCATCTCTGATTAACTAACAAGTTGTAACTTGCATCTTTTAACCTTCAATAGTCTGGCTTTAAATTTCGTGTGATGTTAATTTATTGAGACAGTATGATGAAGATGAATAACCGAGTCTGTCAATCCTTGCCAAGTCACTTTATTGCCTCTTTAAAGGCTGATGTTGCACTATTTACAGAAACATTGACTTTCAATGACAATGTTTCATCTTTTGCCTCTTCTGTCCAACCATTTACACTCGAGTCTAGTCTTAATCTAATTTAATGGTTAATGAAGAGTAGACAAAAAGTTACTCTTGCAAAACTTGACTTGCTTTTGAATTGAATAACAATTTTGATTGCAATTGGATAAAAAAGTTTAATTTCCAAAAATATCCACCAATTTTGGTGAGAATGAATTTCTTGTTTGAAATGCTCAAAGTGATTACAAACTTGACAGTTTATTGAGAGTTTTCATTTCACTCTCTTCAGAGAAAAACAAAGTTTTCTTTTTTGCTCAGTTTTCTATTCAACTCTGAAAAATGTGAGAATGAAAATATTGATAAAAAGAGCATTGGAAGCGCATTATTGCTGAGATAAGCATTTGCTTGGAAGGCTTGACTGGAAACTGAAAAGGTCTTGGATTTTTTTATATTTCATTTTCTTCTTCAGAAAAGAGGACAAAAAAAGTGTTACATTTTTTGTGTAACATAGGATTCTAATGGACAGTTGAAGCTGAAGAATGGAGCAAAAATTTCAAATGATAATAACCAATAGATAAATGTTGAAAGAAGGGGAGAATAAAAGACGAATAGAGAAAAGCTTTTCTTGGTTCCATTGAAAATTGATATAAAATTGAATTTCCTTGATTTTACCTCATTTCATCAAATGCTCCATCATTGGAATGAAACTCTTTTGGTCACAATTTTCAACTCGTCTGGAGATAGAATTTTCCTGGAGAAAAAACACTTTTCCTCGAAACATTCAATTCTTTCAGCAACATTGTCGAACTCGTTTTCAAATTAATTTATAATTCTTAATGATACTTGACTTATTTTAAACTTTTACTTTATGCTAACTGATTCCATTGTTATAAGTCTACATTGCAAGTACATCAATTCAATTTGATAACTTCTGACAAAAGCAAGGAATGGTTTGAGAAATTATTTCTTCTTCTTGAACAGGATTGAATTATCATGACATTTTGATGAAAAGAATGGGAAGCGTGAAATGAGAAATGAAAAAACAAACAGAAAATAAGTTAAAATAAGAAATTCTTTGGAAAAAAAATGTTTCATTTGTCTGGATGGAAATTTCATTTCCAGCTTTTCTTGTTGAAAACCTCTTAATGATGTTTCATCAAAAAGTAATTTGTATGCATTATCACTGAAAATTATGATAACTTTTTTGCATCGTTTTCCTTCTCAATTCAATATTCATTTAAACATATGAAAAGTAAATAAACTGTAATAACAAAACAATTTCAAGTTTGTTTAATCATTTTACAAAAGTTTGATCCTTTTAGTGTTCAAAGTTTACAGCGAGTTTATTAAGTTTAATCTTACCTCAGATCATCGCGAAACTCAATTCGATGCAAATTAACGATTTTAGTCCAAACATTTAGAGAGATTCGAAGAAAAATTTTGAGGCTTGGAGACTTGGAAATACTTATTTCTGATTTTTCATTAGAGTGACCGAAATGAGCGAAATTTAATTTCAATTGTTTTTTCTCGAGTAATCGGTGTAAGAACGAAAAGCAGAAAATCTTTACAATAGTGTTACAAATTGACCAACATGTAAAGAGTGAGATACAGACTCTCAGGGGATCGATGAAAAGTAGCCTGTAAGATTGAGAGTAATGATCCGTTGATGGAATATAATTCAAGTTTTGACTCGAGATTCAGATTGTTTCTCGAAAATGATACAAACCAGACAAGCACTCTTTGCTAGTTGAAAACAAGAGAATGAAAATTCTGACGAAAATTAATCTTCATCATTTTATCCAAATTTATCAATGTTGCAGCTGTTATCATTTTCCCTTTTACTTGGCGAACTCGGAGAAACGAAAAAAAATGTTGAATTTGACGTTTACCCTTGAAGAGCCGAGTCGAAAATAGAAAGACAAAAATGACTAAATTTCGTCGATTACTTCTTCTCTTCTTGTTTCAACACTTTCATACAAGATTTACCTCATTTTCCTGGCAAACACTTATGTTTATAAATTAAGCAACTGATCGATTGTGTACTTTTATTGTACACTTTTCTCTCCTCTTTTGCCATCGATTATTGAAGGGCCAAGTTTGATTCTCAAGAGTGTGTTCATCATCTTGAGATAAAGATGATAAAAATGGCAACATTAAAGTTTGCCTTTACCATTGTATCAAGATGTTGGAAGCTGTGAGAAAATGATTGAGAAAAAAAGGTAATGATTATTTTTCATGGAAAAATCTCTCTACTTATTAGTTATCTCGCCTCACTTTCATTCAATTGAGCTCGTTTACACTCTTTTCTCGATACTTTTCCATCTTCTTGACTGAGCTTTTTTTCCTTCTTCTTCCTCTCCTCATCTTCATCTTTGTCTGTCCCATTCAAGGAAGTGGAATATGTTGACTTGGAACTTTTTTTTCTCTCTTTCGCTCTCTTCATTTTTTGCTATTCTTTTCAAGAGATGATGATGCTGATGAAAGGATTGAGAAAGGCAAGTGTTTGTATTTAGTGTGTACAGTTGATGTCAGTTATTTGACTGCAACTAATGGCTATAAGTTACATGAGAAGGAAAAAAAAGATAAGAATGATAATAATGATTTAACGATGGTTAAGAGAAGGAAGGGGAAGGCAAAAAATGAACATTAAAGTCGAGGTTCATGATATGATAAATGAATTGAGATTATCATCGAAATGTTCATCAGATAAATTCTGTGTAGTTAATCTTGTTTTTTTATCCAAACAATATTGACTGACCAGTTTCGTGTAAAGGGAAACAACGAAAGCTTGTTGATAGTTTTCATCCAAAAACAGTTCAAAATTTACTGATTGACTTTTGACAGATGAATTTTACATTTTGATTCCGAATGAATTTTTCATGTAAAAATGGATTGATTAATCACTTCGAATATTTGTATGGAAAAAATTGGATTCGAAAAATTGAATTTTGTTTTTCAAACGAAAATTCTGAATGTAAAATGAGTCGAATTCAAGTTTAACATCACTGCTGATATAAAATGGGTGTGAAATGAAAGATTCAGAGAAACATTGAACGATGAGCTAATTTCAGAGTAAAATTTTGTAAAATTTTCTCACTCATTTCTTTTTGTTTTTTTTCTAGTTCGTCCTACAAATGTTCGTATAATAAGTCCAAAGCGTGCGCTTTCTGCTGGTAAACGGGTCGAATTAAAGTGCACTTCAGAAGGTTCAAGACCTTCAGCTATTGTTACTTGGTGGAAAGGTCCTAAGAGACTTCAACATGTTACAGAAGATGTGACCAGTTCGGAAAATTTGACCACTTCAGTTGTCCATTTTACTCCAACAGCTGAAGATAATGGTAAAATACTTTCCTGTCGAGCTGATCATTCCATTTTACCTGATTCTGCGATTGACGATTCATGGGTTTTGGATGTATATTGTAAGTTTTATCATCAAAAGAAACGAATAAATGTATTTTGAGAGTTTCTAATTTTATCATGGAATATCAGATGAAACGAAAATTGAAATCTAAAGTAAACTTGGTCGCATCATTGATTATTTAGATCTAAACTTGATCATGAAACTGTTATCATTCAGCTTTCGATTCATCATGAAGCAAAAAGATTTGATTCTAATCGATCAATAATTAACCAATTATTTCTTCTTTAAGATGATTATCTCTTGATTTTGCCTTCCGTTCTCATTAAATCTTCATGCAACATGAAATTTTCAAGTTAATTACAATAGATTAAGAACTTTGTTACAAGAAAATAAAAAAGGCAATAAAATGAGTGAAAAAGAGAAAGAAAAATGTTCGAAAAAAAACCGAAAATGAAATCAAGAAAAGGTTACAAAAAAGAAGTTGATATTTCTACTTTGCAAGTGATAACAGAAAAGGAAAGTAAAGTGAAACAATTTCCATGTTTGATCATTAATTAGCAGTAAAGATTCAACCAACTAATCATTGGTAAATCAATGAAAGTTGTTGCGACAATGAATAATCAAGAGTGATGAAAAGTAATAGTCGAAGTTGAAAGATGAAGAAAAAAAAGTGTAAAGTTGGTGAATCAAGAGAATCAAGTTTGTGATGACATTGATGAACTGAATATAATGGGCCAAAATGGAATTGCATTAAGACAAAATTTACCTAAACAAGAGTCAGGAAAGAGTTGATCTGATGAAAGAAGAAGAGAAGAAAAAAAATCGTCAAAAATGATCAACTTCCATATGAATAGGAAAAAAGGTGAAGAAAAAAAGTTTAGCCAACAATCAATTTGAGTTAATGCAGTTGAGGCCTTAGAAGCAGGTTGAGACAAAATCTTTACTTAGGCAACATCAAAATTTCATCAAGCTTTTAGTTGATGAAATTAACTTTTTTGTTAACATTTTTTTTCGCCTTTCATTTTCTTCATGTTTTTATCACTGTAAAAAGCTTATTCACTGACGACAAAATGTTTCGTGAAGCATGAACCAATTGATGAATTAATTGTTTTTAAATTCAGATAGCTTTTTCCCTTCACAACCACCTTAACCATTACCAACACTAATTATTACTGGCGATATGTTCAATCAGTGGTTTAACCATTATCTTTACCTTTATGGCTTTTAAAAGTTCATTTGGTTTCATCAAAAGTTTCCATGAAAAGGAGAGAACAAAAAATTACATTAACAGAGTTTTGTCACGAGTAAATTAATTATCTTTAATGAAACGAACTGATTTTTGCATTTCACATTTGTCATGAAGAAAAAGTTTAGGAGAAAAAGAAATTCATTTTTTCATGAAATGTTTTGAAAAAGTCAAATATTGCTCTTTTCTCTTTTGAGTTATAAGCAGGGAAAAGTTGGAGGGAAAAGTTATCGAGCTTATTATTCAGTTATTCATTTTTTGATTGACCATTGAACATGATGGAACTTGATTTTTTATTTTTGATTTTCTTCGACAGTTTATCGACAGTTGAGTATCAACTTTGTGTATCATTTTATGCCTTTTCATGGTAAACAGATTAATTGTTTTTTAGTGTTTTTCTTGCTTCTTTTTTGCGCATTTTCACTGCCATGCAAATGATTAATGATGCTTCTGTTGGCTGATGATTTCAACTGAACAGACATGGTAATGAAACGAAGAGAAAATGAAGAGCGAATGAAACAAAATTGCTGATTCCTTTTGTTGTTTTTTTTTGTTCTCTATTAATTATTCACCATTACATATCTGTTTTTGTCTCATTTACTTTTCTCTTTTTGCTGCACATTTCCTGGATTCCCAGTTGTTCCTAAATTATCATTATCCCTTGGATCTAATCTGTATTATGATCAAATCAGGGAATTGACTGATGTAACATTTGAATGCCATGTAATTGCCAATCCGCCCATCTCATCAGTTTCATGGCAGTTTAATGGTCGCTCAATAAATTCCAATTCTCTTGGTTCAGTTGATCTCATTTTTCGCAACTTTTCCCTGACCATTCGCAACATAACACGCCATCAATCGGGTAAATATCGTTGTGTGGCTTTAAACGTTGAAGGCGATGGTTACAGCCATGAGATAAATCTTCGAGTTTTATGTAAGTACAAGTGACCAAGAAAAGGAAGCAAAAAAATGATTTCCTTTCTTCAACTTTAATCCATAAAGAGAAATGCATGGAAAATGATGTTTCAATTGTTGTTCTTGATAAAAGTCTCTTCCTTTTTTCCCTGCAAATGTCATAAATATTTCAATAATATCTTGACCTTTGAATGGGTATTCAGGATGAATGAATAAATTGAATGAATTGAGTAAAAATGTTTTTTCATATTCAGTAAAGTGTTTTGCATTCTCTCCATTTGATGGTCAATTTATGAACCTTGACTGCTGCCAATTACAGGTTTAATAATATTTCCCATTGTTAATGGTGTTGTCCAAGTTGAGAGGCGAAACAATATTATTGGTCATGTTGAAAGGTCATTGAACGATTACAATCTGAATATAATGAGGGCATCAATAATATGAATGAACGGTTCATGAGAATAATATAGTCAAATGTTGTTTTTTCAACGGAAATGTTGGATTTGATCATATTTTATCCAACGAAACTTCAACCCATTCCTTGGTTTCCTTGTTCATCATGCAGAATCGATGAATCGATAAATTTGATTTCCAGAGTAAAAATGATGCCCTACAAAAGACAATGTTGGGTGATTGATTGTCTTTTCATGGCATTGAATCCAGTTTATTGTAATGAGTAAACAGAAGCCAGATGTAGATGAAGATGAGAAATCAAGAGCGAAAAGAGAGAGAGAAAAAAATGAATATAATGATTGTGATGAAAGTGATGATAAAAATGATGGTGAAGAGGATGGTGAAGATAAGAGATGAAATTGTGGAATCGGGATGTTCAGATTGATGTACCCAGAAAAGAGTTGCAACTGAATGAATATAATATTTCTCTTGTTTCTTTTTCAATGTAACTTCATTCGAATACATTGAGTTATCTCATCTTTTGCTCTATTGAATAATCAGAATAATCTAGCAGAATAAATATTTCTCACTAAGTAATATTGTAAAGGATTAATTTGTAACAAAATTGGTTGATTGTGTTGAAAAGAGGAGAAAAGGAGAAAAAAAGAAGAAAAAATGGCCAATCACAATTATGTTGAGCAACTGAAATATCAATATTCAAGATTGACTGACTGAAAGTGTTGTAATGTTTGAGTAAAAGCAAATGATTTGCTAGAGAAAAGGCATTTGCTGTGGATTCATGCAATTGTTTAGAGTTCATTTATTCCTGCTAATCAACTTTGACGAATGAGCAATCATTAAAGTTTACATGTATTCCGAGTCAGACGATCAAGAATATTCATAAAAGTAACAAGATGCAATAAAAAGTCTCGAACATCCGACAACTGCTCCTGCAGCTCATGATTAGTGTCATGATTAAAATCAGGTCCATTGTAGAAAGATGTTGAGAGGTCAAGACTATGACCTCCTCGGTGTGTAAGGACTCGACCTCTACTCGACTTTACCAAGACTCAACTCCCATCAAAGATAAAGTATTACCTCTTACAACCTCCAAGCAATCCAACACACTAGTGATATTGTTGATGCTTATATAGTGAATGCGATTAAATTGTATTTGCATTAGAGACACAATTGTGAATGTTTATTGCAAATATTTAGCCTTTGCAAAAGGATTCTATTTGCATTACATTCGTTCATTCATTCATCCATCTTTCATTATCCAATACAACAAAGAGTGAGGGTTATCTAACGATAGTCATAACTTTATTTCAATAAATACACAAATAAAAGGTAAATAGTCAAACCATAACTTATTTTTGAATTTGACACGATAACATTTGACTTTCTTATCCAAAGATTCATAGCTGATTCAGTTGATATCTAATAGACCACAAATGGTTTGATTAAACCAACCATTTATTTGCTATCACTTTTAAAAATCTTACATCAAGAGATTTGCTACAATTTCAGTTGATAAATTTGAAACCATTAACATGTGTTGACTCTCTAAGGTGTCTCGATCTATTAGCGATTAAAGAAACTAGAACATGTCACTCTAGCATTTTGCAAATGAAAATTTTTTCAGTCGATATAGTTTCGAGGAATGAGGATAACATAAGTATCACAATTTCAAACTAAATTCAGAGCTAATAAAAAGCTAGAAACTTCCTTCATAAATAAAAAAATATTTTTCTTTTTCTTTCAAAATTTTGCGATTCAACTCTCATCTAACGATTAAAATTAGATTGCCGTAACGCACCTATGAAGCTTCCCTGTAAAACATAAACCATTGATACTTTGAACTTTTATTTTCAAGTTAGACTTTTCAGTTGTAATGGACTATCAATATCCAATAAGATAATGACATTAGAGAGACGATCATGAGAATGAAATTTGGAGTGATTTGCATTATTGCTGTGAAGCATGAAAAATGAATATCATAGAAAAAAGTGAATGAACGAAAAAATGAAATGAAAAGTAAAGATTGAAAGATCAAAGCTCGTTTGTCAGAATCTTGATAATTTTGATTTACTTGAAACATGAAAGGAAATGAGAGAAAAAGAAAAATAATTTTGCCAATGATTTTTTCTTGTTGCCTCTGTTCACTCGAAGAAATCAATCGATTAAAATCATTTTTCCCTGTTAGTTTATTGTGCCATTTTATTCCTTCTTTTGCCCTCTTCTTTTTCAAGATGAGTTGATGTAGAAGAACAATTTTCTACTCTTGTTATTATTATATTATTATATCATATTATTATTGCTCTTGCTTTTACCCAATGTTGCTGTTACCTTAAAAAGCCACACTTGAAGCCATTAAATCAACCAAAGATACTTTTACAATCTTTAAGTTTCATGTTAGCATTTCTCGGCCAGACTTTGCCTTTCAACATTTTCTGATCAAATTTTTTTTCCACTGAACTTTATTGATGCTGTTGATTGGAAAGCAAAGGCAAGAGTAAAAAGTTAACCATTATTTTATCTTCTCACACCATTTAACGCTTTAAACACTTGCAACACCTTGCCTTTACTTTCGATGAACACCATTCTTTCTCATCGATATTGCTAATAACTTGAAAGAAGGTTCATTATTTGTAAGCAAGATTGGATAGATAAAGGTAAAAGGTGAAACAATAAATGTGCTTCAACGTGAAACTCATCACATAAATATGCTTTTATAAAGAATGAAAATTTAATCACTTAAAATTGAAACTTTAATTAGCATTATATTCAAAACTTTGCTGTTGGTAGGGAATTATGCTAAAAGGATAATTAGTGAAATGCCATTATTGTAAAGTTTAAAATCTAAATGTGAATCTGAAAGGAAGAAAAGGTTAATTTCTCAGTTCTGAAAAGTTGTCTAATATTTCATGAGCTATTACAATTTGATAGTTTGCTTTTTAATCAGGTAAAAGGCATTTTGTTTGTTTTTTCCTGGCAAATCCAATTTTTCTTTGTTGTTCATTATCAAAATTGTATGAATCTAAAAAATTGAAAAATTGAACCCTTCGATGAGCCAAAGAGCAGAGATTAACCAGAACTTAATGTGCTTAAAGCAAGTAATGTGGACTACTAATAAATGGTTAATATGTTTTATCATTTCGTGTTAGTTATACAAGTGAGCAATTAGAAATTAATAAAATCAAGTTTTGTTCTCAATTTGTAGAGGTTCGATTTCTCGATTTTCTCATCAATTTATCAACTATTTTTGGTACAACATTCATCTTGTTTAGTTGACGAGATTCACCAGATGGAAAGGCTAGATAATCATTAACCCACCATTTAGATGATGAATCTGAATGGGTGAGAGTAAAAAAGTGTCAATTTGACCACCAAATTATCCTATCAACCAAACAGTTTATTGTTTCTTGTGGCTTACTTTTCAAGATGAAAGTAAAATCGATAAACTCACAGACAATGGCAAATATTTCAGTAAATTAAAGTCTCGATAAACTCATGAATTCTAAGTTTTAAGATTAAAAAGTTTTAACGTTCTTCATCTTTTCAAGTTACTAAATTTCTAAGTTGGTTTAATAAAATTATTTTGTTTAAAAGAACATTCATCTCGAAAAAAAGTGATTTCAAAGTTTTTAAGATTTACTTTGAGCATGAAAAAGTTCGTTTGTACAATTACTTGATCGAGAAATCACCTTTATTCATAATTACAGTACAGTAAAGTTACACCTTTTTCTATACACTTTTATATCCTGATCCTCTTTTGGCCATCTCATCTTGAGGTCATCAAGTCAATAATTCAATATCATGAAATGCTGACCTGGTTTATGTGTTAGAATGCATTGGATAAAAGATATTGAAGTGGGAAGAAGAGGCAAACAAAAAATTTAATTAATATGTGATTGAACTTGGCAATTAAGGTAAATCGCTTTCTAAAATTTCATTGATTCGTTCAAGCACCATGGTAAGAATAGAGTAAAAGCATTGAACATTATATCTGCATGAATTTGGAACTTTTCAAGATTTCCATTGAAACATCATTTTCTTATCTGTTGTAAAAATGGTGAAAAATCGAGCAAAACATTTGAATATTTTTTCCTTGAGTGAGAATGAAAATAAATGGTTTCATTTTTTACTCTTTATTTAGATTCACCTATTTGTGCCCCAAATCAAAAAGTAGTTTATGGTTTAGCCACAAAAGAACCCATCAAAGTGCCTTGTACAGTTGAAGCTGATCCATCTCAAGTGACCTTTCGTTGGGCTTTAAACAACTCTCATACACTGATACCGATAAAAAGTTTCGTTTCCTCTCGTCTAACAAGCCTTGCCACTTATGCACCTCGAACCAAATTTGGTTATGGTCAACTGTACTGTTGGGCTAGCAACATTGTGGGTGAACAAAGAGAACCCTGTGTTTTCAATGTTATCCCAGCTGGACTGCCTGAACCAATTAAAAATTGCCTTGTGGGTAACCAATCAATGGACAGTCTTGTAATTAAATGTGAACCTGGACAAGATGGTGGCCTTGAGCAATCTTTTTATCTTGAAGTTTATCATTCCATAACTGGTCTACTCTTCACCAACCTAACCTCAACTCCAAGTCCAATTTTTGAAGTAAACTCACTGCCCAAGGGAACACCTTTTTTACTTCTTCTTTATGCAGCCAACTCAAAGGGTCGCAGTGATTCAGTTGCTCTTACAGCAAGCACCTTGCCCTTTCCCAGTCGAAGTAAGGATTCTAAACTTAATTTACTGATTACTCGCATAATGTTAAGTTATTAATAGCTTTACATTGAAACATGAGTATTCATGCAGCAATATATGCATAGATTTTTTTACGAAAAAATATTTTCTCAAATTTCATGACGATGAAATAAAGCTATTGAAGAATCAACACAAATTTTAAACAACATTGTTAATGAAGAAATCCAATTTACTGAACTTTTTTCTCTTTTCTCTCACAGCTGACATTAATATAATTACTCCTGTGATAGCAGCATTGATCAGTGTTATCGGATCTTTGGTTTTCACTGCAATTGCAATTATGATTATTGCTCGAATCAGAAATTTTGACGATGATAAAGGTAAAGTATAGCTCAACATTTTTCAACAGAAAACTTTGATTCGAAAGTTGAATTTGTGCACACAAAAGTCATTATTAAAACATTTCATTTTTTATCACGATCAATCAATTTCGATTCAAAATAAAAACGAAAAAAATTGAACAAATTTAACAAATCAATTCAATTTGCAACTGTTTAGTTGTCAATATTTGCCAACATTTTAAACTTTTATCAAATTTACATTAGCAACTGAAGGAATTGCATGGAAACATAAAAAACAAAGAATTGATAATTTCCTCGTTGCCAGTCGACAATATTTAACATGAAATTTTATTGAACAACAAAAAATACTGAAAAGAGGGAAAACTTTGCATTGAAACGGAAAACGAAATGTTGATTGAAAAAGCAATTTTTTCTTAATCAATTGAACAATAATTTTCAAAATTATCTGTTGGTGGAAAACAGAGTTGACTAGACAATTGATAAATTTCTAGTTTCCTTGCGATTCAATTGAATTTCGATCAAATTTCATTTGCCAATTCTGTTCTCAACCATGATTGAGAAAACTTTCTCTTTTCGTTTTCCACCTTCTCTTGAATACTTAATCCATTTTAATACTTTTTGTTGCACATTAATTGTAAAAACGCTGGAAATGTTGAACAATATTTTTAGTCGATTAACTTGGAATGAATTATAATTACAATTGAATAGAAAAGATTAAATTTAATTTAATTCCTCATTTGTTTGAGTGCAAATTTATTTGTTTTTCTCATCACTTTCCTTCAAAATTTACTTTTTCTGTGCATTTCCATTTTCATTGAAATGCTAATGAATTTACTGCAAGATACGATGAATGAGCCAAAGAATGAAGAACGAAATTTTTCGTTCAACTACAATTGTGGGCTTCATCAACAATTTAGACACACTTGATTCGACTGATTGCTGAATGAAAGAACAATGGAAAATAATCTTCAACTCGTTAATCAAACGCCTTTTCTTATTTACTGTTCTTTAGATTCTCGATCTCGACAAAACTTATCAAGGCAACCTCACAACCCAACTCCACCTCACTCGATGCCTCACAAGCCCAATGGACACACACTGATCAACACTGAAGAAGGTAACTTAAAGATGAATACTAAACATCGAAATGAACCCTCTTTCCATTTACCACAATTAGACTCATTTCCATGATGAACAGGGAATATGAAAAGATGAAATTTCAGAGTTTCTTTCTATTGTTTTTCTTCTGTTTCGATAGACTAACCTTTTCTGTTCTCACTTTTGGCAGACTTTGCAAAGTTACAGTTTGTAAAGATAAAGTTTTGATCGTTTCCTTGCTTGGCATGAAAACGATTTCAAAGTCATTGAGCTTTTGTTTGGCCTTTTGTTTTGTTTCATTTTGCTTCTTCTTCTTCTTCTTCTTCTTTTGCCTTCATTCCTTTTCAATCTCTGTGGAACATTTTAAAGACAATGATTGTCGATATAAATGATGCAAGTCATCCCTACAGGCTGAAATGATTGAATTGTGAAAAGAAGATGAAACTCGGAGAATCAGTTGAAAGAAGCTGATGATGAAAAGAAATGAGGACAAGAAAACAAATAGATATAAACATTGAAAATGATAAAGTTGAATATGCATTTTGAGTTGCTTTTTTTCCTTGTTCATACTTCTGTTGTGCTTTTGCCATGTTTACCAATATTTTCTGATTCAATACATGCAACTTGCCATCAAATTGTATCAAACATTTTCTAACTTTTGATGCTCTTCTTTTTCATTCTCTTTTTTTCTCCCTTCTTTTTAACCATTCAATGAATTCAATGAATAATAATGATAGAAAATAGAAAATGTGAAAATAGTCAGAAAATGGAAAAAGAAGAAAATTTGCCTTGAAAAAATAGAAATTCAATTGAAAAATGGAATAACATTTCAAAATGAATTTATACCTGGGTTAATACATTCATCCAAATAGTTTATTTTGATACAAACAACTACACCGCTTACAAAAACGGAAAACTAAATTGCATCCAATTGAATGAGCTTGCTTATTGTAGTCGTCAAAAGATTCACAAAAGCTTCCAGCTTTTCCACTTTTCATTTATCCTTCAACCTCGAATGAAAAGTTGAAAACTTGAGTTGAGCAGAAAATCTGTTCAAAGTTCGAAAAAATGAAAAATATTTGTACTATTCGATGATAAAATCTGAGTTTCGAAAGTAATTCAAAGAAATACAATTCGAACACGAAAATGATTCCGAGTTCAGTCGAGTTACAAGAAATCTTTATCTAAATGTTTGCCAAACAAAAATCTCGAAAATATTGCTCTTCAAGTTGATCGGAAATGATGGACTTCAAAAAGTAACTAAAATTGAATTTCAATTGAGAAAAAAAATTTCGATTATTAACTCCGAAATCATCTTTTCAGATTCGATAAATATTTTCTGTCCATTGTTTACTTACACTTTTTTGCCGTCTTATGCTAAACTCGGAAAACTTTTTTCTCTTCATTTTTCACCCAATCCCCTGAACCTAACTTCTAGAGACGTTGAACATAGAGACGACTCAAACTATTGATAGCTGGAATACTGATCTCAATCATGGCGACAAGTATATTCTGGCTCATGAAACGAGTGAAAATGGATTCGATATAAACAATGAAGATGGACTGGTCAAGTTGGCTTTGGATCAGGTAAATGAAGCTTCAATGGTTAGAGAAGAGTAACAAGGAAAAATCAATGAATCCAAAATTACATTTGATTCAACTATAAATGAACATTATCTCATTAGTAGTCACAATATTATCACTGAAACTATTCATTACGTGAACAAAAAGAGTCGAAATGAAAAGGTTACATTGATTTTTTTCTCATTTAATATGGTCATTACATTGTTTCACTAAATTGACCGAAAATTGTGTTGAATAAATGATGAACATTTAAAGCTGCAAAAAGAAAGTTCAATTTTTTCTCGAAATTTTCATGAAAAATTTATGTTTTCCAAGCAAATGTTGCAACAATATTTACCCAGTTTTGACAAGTTTTCATTCCAATGATTACTTTTGATTTCTGTTCAAGACAAGATTACAGCATTTGCTGAAGCAAAAGTATCGACTCAAGGTTAGAGTAAAGTTTGAAAATATTTTCAAATTCATTTGTTTCCTCAACAAAACATATTACCATCATTATCATGATTATCATTATCATGATTATCACTATTATTATTAGAATCATTATTATTGATGAAAAGTTATCTTGCAACTTTATATTCTCATCTACTTTTTTCTGATTCACTTCTTTATCTCCGCTTGTTATTCCTTTACTTTCATCCATTTTTATACGATAAATGCTCATGATAGTCCCAAGATGATTGAACTTTGAAACCATTCATTCAGTTAATAACCATGTTGACAAAATACCATTGAAAGAAGCTCACATCAATTTTGCCCTTTTTTGTTTGTTTTTCATTCTTTTCCCTTTTACTCTTCCTTTTCATATTTTTCAGCCTAAATTTGGCTGTTGATAAATTGAAGGTGCAAAAGTTGACATGATATTATTTATTAGTACGTAAGGGAATGATGACAAGCAATTTAGTGTAAAGGTGAATGTAAAGAAGCAAATGAAAGCTAAAGGGAAAAGAGTTGAAAAGAGAAAAGAAATTTGATTGAAAATTTTGGTGCAATCATTGTGAAACACTTTTCATGGAAAATTCATTCGAGTGAAGATTATTTTTTCATCGCCAAAAAAAAGAGTTTGATTTTGAACAGAACTTGACAAAACTTTATCTCATACTTTGCCTTTTCCCTTCCAGCGAATCACTCCAGACGGTGATGCTTACTACGACCAGGCAGGATCTGAATCAGGGTCAACAATGTCTACCAATCAAGGTGACAGCATCAATGGTGGGAAAAGACTTTCTCGATATCTTTTACCTTCGCAAACAATTATGAGGGAACCTTCAGTCATTATTTTGAACGAAGATGAACCACTCGCAGTCAACGAAACTCCACTGATGAACGGACTCTATTTTTCTTATCAGGTAGAGTATTTCGATTGATGGACATCTTTTCTCAAATTTTCATTACTCGGCTCATGGGGTTTGGTACTTTCAAACGAAATGTCTCTGGCATGGAGAATGACGAAAACTTGGAATTTTAAATTTTAAAGATTGATGAATTTTGGAAGGTCGATAATGTTTTATCACTTTAGTAGAAGTTTATTTTTAAGTTTAGGTCTTGTATCAGGAATAATAGAAAGAAAAATTAATTGAAATTTTCGTCTCAACCTCTTTGATGCATTCATCTATGAATTGCATTTGAATTACGATCTTTTTAACTTTGACATTTTATTAGACTTTCCATTTTCTGTATCAAATTTCATCAATTTCAATGCTAATTTGGAGCGTTAAAATGGACTTTTATTGAAAATTTAAAAGCTTTTTATTTGGTGAAAAATCGACTTGTAAAATTGTCTCATTTTTATCCCATTTCACTCTATTTAGCTATCAAATTTATTGCATTCAACGAATAGACTTGTACCAAAATTGATGATAACCTTTTTTCCCTTTTAATGTGACAATTTTATACTGTTACCTGTCAACTGTTAACTATATAATTTGATACATTTTGATAAATGTTTTATTCATTTTTGAAATGGTCAAAGCCAACTGTACATTGATTCCAACCTTTTTACTCTCTCATATTAATTTTTACTTTTCAACTTTTCCAGAGAAATTCATCTCAAAAGCAGATAACACCCTTATCAACGCCCGTTTAAAAACTACTCATTATCCATGATTGGTATTGATGTCGAGTAAATTTGCAAAATGAAAGTTTGGCAAAGTTGAATGTTTCAAGGAAAATGAAGGATAATCATTCGTCATTACACAAGCAATGACTTTTTGTTTGACTGGAGAAATAATGAGACGCCTAAAGGATAATTTTTACTTGTCCAGGGGATATTTTTTTCGACTTTACTTTTTTTCTCAAAACTGTTCATCAATAGAGATTCAACTGTCAAGTGGCTGGAGAAACAAAGTTAAAGTTGTCAAGAGAAACCTGACCACATGTCCCAAGGAAATGAAAAAGGTGATTGGTTCATCAAGACAAAAATGAGAAGAAAAATGTTTCACTATCATGATTGAACTGAGAAAAATGTTTGCACCAACAATAACAAGAAATTGGCAACAAGAAGAAGAATGACTAATCTCATGGTTTTTTTTTCGTGAACCAATAAGGAAAGGTAAATGATATCATTGGTCATCATTATTGGAAGCAGCAGTTTGGTCAATTTGGATTAACCTAATAACAGCAAAATACCTTTGCCTTTGCTTCTCATTTCTGTATCTTGCTTTGCACTTTGCCAGCTAAAAGCAAGAACATTAATACCTACTCGTTCATGATGCAGAATTTACTTGAACTTGTTTAACAATGTTGATAATGAAGGAAAAGAAATGATGAAATTGATGCAACACACGAAGAGATGGATGGAAATGAATGGTAATTTGAACAAATTGGCAAGTCATAACCGTTTGGGACCAATCAAGTTTCATTGAGAGAAACATTAGCTATAGATATTAATTTGGTACAAAATTTCATCAATAATGAATTATCTTTATTTATTCGATGCTCCAGTAGAATCAAATTATTGTTTAAAAGACACTTTTTGCAAATCAAATGAGCAAATACTTTTCTACTTACGCTTTGACCAACAATCATGTATTAATAGTCGTTTCAATTAATCAGACATTTATTTTCAAAATGCTTGTTCTTTTTGCTCAATCAGCATGTAAATTTTATACTGAAATATGCGATTTTCGCGGGTCGATATTTTTCTTATCCAACCTTGATATTAAATGAAATTATCTTGGACACTAAACTTATTGAAATTAGTCGAAATTTATCATTTTATAACAATATCGACTTTTTTTGTAAAATGAAAGATGTAATTTTTTATGTCACAATATTTTTGTAACAAACATTTTAATGCTCAATAAATGTCTATCCCTTAATGAATTTTATTGCAATCAAATTATTACATGAATGAAAAATGGTTAGTTGGTTTCGCTTGATTTTGATTCAAAAGAATACAAAAATTTTCATTGAAACATAAACATATTGCTGTAATGGTGGAGCCATCTTTAGGTAGTGGTTAAAAGTGTAACAATCCGCCAATTTATAATGTTCAGTTACACTTGAATCTTGTTAAGAGTTCAGTTATCTGTAATCATTTTATCGAAAGTAAAATGAAACTTAGTCTGCAAGAGTTATGATTGCAGAGTCCGAATTGAGAATCCCAAACGAAGCACACATTACTATTATCTATTCTACTGGCCAGCTTTGACTTTTTGGAGACTCACCAACAACCACAATAATTTTTGATAAGATTATGGTTTTCAATGTCCTTTTCATGAAATTAGTTTATCTTGATTTGAAAGGAGTTGAGTTTTTGCGACACAAAAAGCCTCGACTAAATGAAAAATTAAATTTGACTAATTTTATTGACTGATAAAGAGACTAATAAAATTTATGCTTACGTAAGCAATTTAATTTTTCATTTAGCCGAGGCTTCTGACGGTTCCCTTGTTAGCTCAAAGCGTTCCTCTAAACAAATGTTTAAATAATGCTATGCCATTTACACCTAATGTTGTCATTTATTGTTTTTAACTAAATTAAACATCGATTCATCATTTTAAAAGTGTGTTAAAGTAACTATTTGACAAATAAGTTTGTATGATTCATCCTACACAGCTTTTAATGCATACAGTTATACAAAAAATGAGGTGACAACAAGCGACATAAAAAATTGATACAGCACATGCAAAATGTTCGTGCTATTTTATGTTAAATTTCATAACTTTTATAACTTTTATATTCACAACTTGTACAAAATAATTATTCAACTAATTGTAGCACAAATGAAAACCGAATACAGCTTTTTTCGAATGAATCAATTGAATAGCAAAATGAATAGCAAGAGCTCAAACAGTTGAATTACCTGGGTAAAGTCAAAGAGTAAAGTAGGTCTTCTGATTGCAGTCTTTCATAACTTACTCTTTGTGTATGACTATTATACAGCTACAGCAATTGAGTTTGCAAACATTTTTGTATCATTTGAGCAGGTTTAGATAATTTAGATTAATAAAACAATTTTAATCAGTAAAATAAGCTTTTGATTTGTCTTTGAATATTATTTTTCATAATCTAAACCATTCTCATCTTTTGAAAACTTTATCGTTGAAGAATTTATCTAAACCTGCTCAAATGATACAAAAATGTTTGCAAACTCAATTTCTGTAGCTGTATATTGAGAGTACAGTCAGTACTCAAAAAAGAGACTCATTAGAGTCAATAAAGTCATATATTTAACAAATTATGTTGGGATATCAAAAGCCGAATCTGTTCAAATAGCAATGACTAATTATCAAGGTTTGTTTGCTATTTATCAAACGTTGCATTTAATTGGCAAAAAAGTATTTAAAGACGAAAAATAAGACCCTTTTTAAACAGTTATATTTCACGTTCAGCATCAGTGGTTTTATTCTTATTAATACATCAAGTTGTTAGTGTTTCCATTGATATAACAAAATGGCAAGTTTGTCTTTTCGTTTCTTGTTTTCTATCATGACTGTAAGTATGAAATGCTACAATCGTTATCAGTGTTGCAAAAAATAGGAAATTTTGTTCGCACTTTCATGCTGCTTTGATATACAATTGTAAGCCTTTAATAATTGTTTCTTCATTGCAGTGTATCTTGCTTACAGTCACTCACGGTCAATATGAAAACTGCAGAAATGACGAGGATTGTGCTAAGGACCAGTGTTGTGCCATCAGTAAGTATTAATTTTTCCGTCATATTTCCAATCTGCTTCAAGATTTCTGCTTTACTAATACTCTTTTATCCAAAGCATCAGCAAGAGTTATCCATTTTTATGTGTTTACGGTTAAAGATTGTACTTGTAATATTTTATAAGTGAACACGTGTTTTTAAATGCACATCCTTTCGCTCTTTGCGTCTTTTTTCAACAAATTATCAACCTTTTCAAAACTATAATGTACATGTAAATTTGTTTAAGCAGTAGCATTTTTCTGATTAAAACTAATGTGAAATCTTTCTGCAGGTGATCTTGGAAAGGGATTTGTATGCAAAGGAAAGGGAGATCCTGGAGATGAGTGTCAACCTGATGGATACCAACGAACACAATTCTGTCCATGCAAACTCAAAAACACATGCAAGGAGCCAAACAGTCAAATGCCACTTTCAGGGATGTTTGCAACATGCAGCGATCCCAATAGTCCAGTTGGTTCTCTTCTCTAACTTTTATGCAATAATTAGATTATTCTTCAGTTCAAATTGTATCAATAGTAGATTGGATAAATCCAATTCCTTATGACTTATCTAATTTATTTGAACGATAATTTACATTAATGTAAATCGCAAAATTGTATTTCACCAATCCAACAATTAACAAACAATTGCAACAAAAAGCGAACCTTGTAAATCATTACGTTTTTTATCAGATTTGATAATAGTTGCAAGTTAATTTTTATCACTATTAACGAATGGAAAGTTTAATATCGCCTAAAAATGAAGAAATCACGTTCTTTTACAAATTTTTAGATTAACCAAAATACACTTTATACAGAAATTTTTCGAAATAACGCCATACAAAACTTTCACATTTTTGTTCAAAATGGCATTAAGTATGCCTCTCTAGCATCTTCATCCGATATCCTAGTATAACTTGATACCTTCATCTCAGATGCATCTTTTAAACTGATGATGTACGATCATCGATAAGCCTCCCTTGTTGTCGATATTGTGATGATTTCACTTTCACAAGTGCATTTATATATGTACCGTTCTTTCTCCTTTCATCGAGGCTAAGCTTTACGACTACGACCTCCTTCTCTTTAGTTAATGTCGTTCAGTATTTTATGTCTTTCATTTGTTTAATACTTATATGATAACTATAATGAATTTTACTACTTTGGCCTCGATATTTGAATCTTTATGATTGATATTTGTAAACCCGCTTCCTCATATTTCAGTATACTAGTCGAAGCTCCTGATTCGTAAAATCATTCAGTTCTATGATTCAGTACCACTCAGTCTGAAAAGTAGCTACTCAGATCAATAAAGTTTACATTGTTTTACTTTATTTTGTGTCTTTTACCACTTTACAATATTTTTCTCAAGCGAGAAATGTAATTTTTTTACTGCATACTTTTTAAGCAAATTTTTCATAATGATGACTTGTGGAATAATTTAGATTCTATTGAGAAACATTCAGCTAAATGTTAAACACTGTCCTGTCATAGTCAAGAGATTAGGAAGTACAATCTTGCTAAAGATTTAATAAACACTTTTTGCTATGATCCTAAAAAATGATTCTCAAACAAGACAGCCAAGGATTGATGAACAGCTATGTGAATCTGTAAATCTTTACTACTTTCACCGAGAATATTTGCAGAATAAAGGAGTGGTGCAAAAAAATCTGACTTTTGAGTTAAGAGTTAGGACTTTGTAGGGGCATAAAAACTGAGTCCATTAGTAACATTAAAAAATGACTCAGATAGACAGTTCCCGAGAAAATCGAGGTCAAAGTGAGAACTTCGATCGCCTTTTGTTCAATTATGGAAACAGATTTTTTCATCAAACAGTTGGACTCGATTCCATTCTCATCTAACTTTGTACTCAATTTTCTCATCAACCGATAATTTGTAACCTAAAATATTTTCAGGTTATTAAACATTCAAAGAGACACAAAGAAATAACTTGGTTTCGTTCAATTACAATCGTAGCGTTTGGGATACTTCCCTTGTTAGATTAGAGAAAATATTATTCTCTTTAATTTACAGCTAACAAGCTTCAATTCAAATAAATTCGTTAATTATAAAGATTTAAAGTTAATCTTACTTTTTTTATACCATGAAATTTAATGCGAAAAATGCACACCGCGCAATTCAAGCATTTTTGTAATAGGATTTAGGTCGAAGCTATGCACAAGTTTGGCCTAATAATAATAAATAATTCTCAATAATCAAATTAAACCTAATAATTACTCACTATACTTGCTGTAAATATTAAAGTCCGAATTTAGTCTCATTTTGCATTTGTCACCTCTTAGCTTTCAGTCAGTTGCATGTCAATTTTTACAGTTTTCGATCAGTCCATTACCTGGCTGGCTGCAGTATCTAATATCATCATGATAAATTTTAGCAGGATAGTCATGCAAAAAAGTTTCATAAACTTTGATTGTTCACCAATAGATGGAATAGCTTAATTGTAACAAATTTTAGTCTGCCTCCTATTGTTTGCTATTCAAACTTTAGGTATAAATATTAATAATACTTAAATATTAATATGATAATACAATGTAATAAAATTTCAGTTTGGAGCAAACTTGAAATTTCAACGAAAAATGAATTTAATTGCTGAGTTTTCGTTGATATTATCATTGACTAATAAACAGCTATTGATAACTTTTTGTCTCTTCATCGCCTCCATCATTTTCATGGTAAAGCTGTATTCCACTGAAAGTACCAGCAAAATTCATGATAGTACCATTAAATTCCATAGTCGATAAATCATAGTTTTGATGTATGCATGGTTCCTCTTCAAAGTCATAAACTGTAATCAGTAAAATAATAAACAAAAGATGAAAGTTCTATGGTGGTTATAAATTGGCATCGTTTGAGGCATGAAAACCCTTGAGATAAATGTAAAGTTGAATCGAGTTAATTTATGCCCCTGTTGAAAGATACACGTGTATTAAATTGGTGCTTAACTGATCGTATGTATTGCCATTTGATATTTGTTAACTTTGTTTTATACACTTGTTTAAATAATACGCTGCCATTTACACCAAATGCAGTCATTAATTGTTTAATTTACCTAAATTCAACATCCATTTAACATGTAAAAAGTGAGCCAGATTAGCATTTCTAATCTACCAACTTCCTAAACATGAAGTTCTACAAAAAATGAGGTGATAGCGAACGACTCGCAGAATTTAAACAACAGATATTTAATGTTTTTCTATTTTATGTTAAATAAATTACTTGTATTTGCTTCGATTAGACAAACTAATTATTAAACTTGTTAACACCGAATAAAGTTTCATTTGAATGAATAAATTTGATATACAATATCAAAATGAATAGCATAACTTGAGTAAAGTAGAGAGCAAAGAGTTGAATTGCTATTTCAATTGCAGGCTTTCAAAACTTACTTTGTTGGTATTTTTATATCGAAAAATTCAGTCGATATTGGAAGAATGAGGATCATTGTCCAGTTTTTCCCTTGTGAGTTACAAGTAGTAAAAAGCTAATTGAACAGAGACTGTACCCTCTTAGATTCTTACATGTCTAGAGCGAAAAATTTCTTATTCGATGAAGCCATATATTTAATACATCATGTTGAGTTGTCACAAATAAATCTGTTTAAATAGCAATGAATAATTCCATCAAGGTTTGTTTGCTCTTTAACTGAATCTTAAGATTACTGGGAAGAGAAGTATTTAAAGGCGAAAACTGATATCCTTTCTTAACAGTTACAATTCTCGTTTTACATCAGTCGTTTTATTCTTAAAAATTTCATCAGTTGTTCTTCGTATTCTCATTGCTAAATAATGGCAAGTTTGGTACTTCGTTTTTTCTTGTTGTCTATCCTGACTGTAAGTATGTAATATGTGAATTTTTGTTGTAAAAGCATGAAATTTTGTTTGTGCTTTCATTACGAGAAATATATTCTTGATTAACTATAAAAGAGGTCTGTCAAGACAATGTTAAAAGCTCGACATGCCAATGCATTCTCACAATGCATTCTCTCGTTTCTCACCTCATCTCACGAAAAAAGTGCAGACATGCTACTTCGATATTACCGTTTAACAATTTCCTTCTTTGTTGCAGTGTAACTTGCTGACAGTCAGTCTTGGTAAAACATGCAAATATGACGGAGATTGTAACTCGGACCAGTGTTGCGCCAGTTGTGAGTATTAATTTATGTGTTCATGATTATGCTGCGAATTTCATGATATTAAGTTTAGTGATATCAAATATTTTGCTGCGAAATACATCCTTTCAAACGCATAATCTTTTACTCATAACATCTTCCGTAGCAATAAGTATCTTATGATTGAAAGTATTAGATGTGTTAGAATAAATCTCTGAAAAACTGTATAGTCCATCCTAATTTATCAACGCAATAGCCATTGTCTGATTTCAAACTAATCTTTCTATAGTTATTCGGGGACATGAATGCCTAGACAAGGGCGGTCCGGGAGCGAAATGTATACCAGAAGGTAAATTCCCCCAGGGTTTCTGTCCATGTAAACTCCAAGGCACATGCAAGGAGCCAACAAGTCCAGTTGCATTTGCAAGGCAACATGCTACATGTAGCAATCCCGATGGAACAGTCGATAGCTTTATCCATTGATGATTATAGTATTAATAAGATTATCAAATACAGATGCTCTATGTATTATTCCATGAAGCTTAATTCGAATTGCTTCAATCAAATTTCTTCTTATTAATCAAATTCTATTAAATTATAATTGCATAAATTAAAATCGAGCGACCTTTTATTTTCACTAACAACCGTATTTATGCGATTGCTTAATAAGTTTGACAGATAAGCATTTGGGCTGCCTTTTACTCTTTTCATAGCTTTCATCATGATACGATTTCGTTTGATACAAAATATGGATTTAATTGCTGAGCTTTGGTTGAATTTATCATTAACAAATATACAGCTTAGATAATTAAGTTTCGCCCAGCAACATTTAAAGATACGCATCTGAAATGATAAAACTAGTAAATTAATTGTAAAATCAATGGAGATTTTGATTAAAACTAATCTTATCGATTTAGATGCGTATCATTGAATCTTGATGGGCGAAACTTAATTTTCTAAGCTGTACAGCGATTGATTTAAAACTTTACATATAAAAAATTGAAGCGTTATCAAAATAAAAATTGCTACAAAATCTCTTTCACATTGCGCTTGGTCGTTACATTCACAATTGTTTGAATACATTAATTTAGAGCTCAATTTTGCTGAAATCTTGGCATTTATCATAGGACAAAACAATGCCATTTTCAATGCTATAGTCTTCAGGATATTGTACTGATTTAATGATGCAAGTTGGTCTTTTTGTGAAAATTATGGCCGTTCTCAATGGATCATCTGAGTTGCTCGTGTTTGAATAACTTTTTTCCTCTTCATCGCCTCCATCATTTTCATGGTAAAGCTGTATTTCACCGAAAGTACCAGCAAAATTCATGATAGTACCATTAAATTCCATAGATGATAAATTATAGTTTTGATGGATGCATGGTTCGTCTTCAAATTCATCAACTAGAAGCAGTAAAATAATTTACAAAATAATAAAAAATTTTATGTTAATCGTGTTTTCATTTCTCTTCATGAAACAAATCAATTCAGTTATACATTACTTTTAACACTTGTAATCATGTTTGGCTCTTCACTGGTCAAACAGTTGGACTCGATTCCATTCTCGTCTAATCCAATGCTTCTGTTGATTCGAAAATTAGATTAATGTTTTGTTGATTAGCAGTTTTACAGATTCAATAGTCACAATGGAACTTATCCGCAATCAATTTACTTACTCAGACTTTGGTGTTGTTGGTGAGCATCTTTTGTCTGTCGAAAATCAATGAAGAATAAAAAAAAGAAAATTTCATCAATTAACAGATGGAACCATTAACTCAATATTGGACACTGAATCATGAGAAAATTAACACTTGATTTATTTCTTCTTGTTCAACAAATCTAAGTTCTATTGTTTCCTATCATGAGTTTTTTGTTTTGCAATGATAATCATTAAATCTAATGTCTCTTCAAATGTTCTCACCTGTAGAATGCCTAAAGATTTTTTTCTTTTTTTAGACTTGGTAAAAGGTTCATTTGATTGTGAAACTTTTTTCTTTCTTTTATTATTCACTTAAGCACTAATAGTCATAATAGCTGAGAGTCTCAAGAACGCAAGTTAAACTGATGAAAGTAAAAGGTTCACCTTTCAACCTGTTACCACTCGAATCGCAAAGTTAATCGAGATAAAAAAAAGTTCATGGATAATCAAATAAAGAAATGAAGAAAATGATAGATTAAACTGAAATTCTGTTTTGAATATGTAGCATGTTTGCAATGGATACAGATAGATTTAGGACATTATGAAGCTTGTAGTTGTTCACAAACCCGGAAAAATTCATACGCGAAAAATTAATCTCGCGTCAGCCTAATATTAATCAAGTTGCCATCTCTAACTTACTCTATGGAAACTTTCGTTTCTGAATGAGTCAAACACAGTATTCTTGCATCTAGTTTACAAGACGAGTCAAAGTTGAACCCTTTCTCAAAAGATGGCGATGCTTATGTTGTAATCTGTAGTTGAATATTTCATCGTGAATCGGCTGGATTATGTCTAATTTTGGGCTTTTGAAAATTCGAAAATTAGAATCAAAAATTAAAATGTGTCTCAAAGTAATCATTAATATTCCTCAACTCACACTTTTAACTGACATCTCAGGTGGATGCAATTTTAACCTGTAAGTTTACTCTTTTCATGGTGATAATTGTCGCTTAGATGAAAGCAATGAATGCAACATGTAATTATCTGAATGAAAATTTAATCATTAATCATGTGCCCCTGTTCGAGAATATACTTTTGCTCTTCTTCTTTTTTACTCTTTATTCAACCATTAAATGTTAATGCAATAATTCATCATTTTATTTGATTCAGTTTACTCATTGTTCTTGAATTAGTAGTGAAATAATAGCAACATTTATTGCTTAAAGATTATTCAATCAAAAGAAATGTTGAGTTCTTGAAAGCTGAATAAATGAAAGACCGTTTGTAAACGTTTGTAATATTAAAAATGCATTGATAATAAGTACATGCTATTCGTAACTCACCTTTATCTTTGAATAAGCAGAAGCGTAAGACCATAAAAATTGTAGCCAAAATAGTGATCAAGGCACAGAAAAAGCTTATCGATATTTTGTAAAAAGATTCAGTTGAAGGTTCTTCGCCAAAAAAATCTGTTGAGGGAAAAATGGATTGACTTAGTGACTAGAGTTGATTGAAAACAATGTAACTATTGTGCTGTTTCGGGATATTGATGTTGACAAATGTGGCTCGTTTACTCACCTGGCCAAGCATGAATAGGCTGAGAAGATATTTGTAAGTCAACTTTACTACTTTCACCGAGAATATTTGTTGAGTAAATTACCAAATTGTAATCACCTCGAGAAATGTTTGATTTAAGCTCAAATGAAGGTGACTTTGAAGACAAATTTTGAATTAAATCACCTGATAGACGGTTATAAATGTCAAGGTGGAAAACTTGATCCAATCCTCCATCGAAATTAGATTGACATTGAATCAGTTGCGTGTCTACATTAATCAGTCTCATCGTACAATTGGTTGGTGCCTCGGGAGGACCTGAAATGGAAATTGAATAAACATGATAACCAATACTGGAATATAAAGCGTGCTTCTAAATTGGGAAAATTCAATTTTTACAATAATATTTTGTAAATCAACATTTAGCTAGTCGAAGCTGGTTCATCGAATGGTTCAGATTTAGTTTGAAACTATCGGACCTTTTGCATCCTTTACGTATTTTTACAGCCATAACTTACAGATGGTTGAAGCTAGAGACCTAAGATTCAAACCGTGAGCATTCGCAGGTTACAAAACACTGAATTCTGACTCTCGAATCCATTCAAGATTGTTTTGAAAGCACTCGCCATGAAGAAACTAGTTCCTTTCACATTCTCTAACTAGTTCTATCCAGACTATACAGACTTTCATTGGTCAATATATTTCCCAGTTAAATCTAATGCTTGGATAATTCATTGCATTTTAAACTTCAAGCTCTTGTAATAATAACCTATGAAAGTCTATTCAACCTCGAACCACCAAATGCAAGGCCATAATGAAATCAAGTCTATTCTGTTAATTACTTTGCGTCAGATGAGAACACTTTAAAGATTTGACAAGAAAAAAATTGTCTCGTAAAAAATGCATTAGCTGATTTGAGTAAAAATGAATAAATAAAAAGTCTAAACATTGACCCGATCAAGCCAACCTTAACGACCTAATGGCTAAAGATCATTTGATTATCATTATCTTACAGCAATAACTTTCCCCACGTATGAGTAAAAAAGCTCATTACTTCGATTAACCTGTCATTTAGACTGACCAATTCATTAATCAACATTTTTTCCATCTTTTCATTTTCCACTTTCTTCTTCACTTTCAAAACAATGAGCAACATTTTTCATTCCAATCAATATCTTGTTCATCTTCTTAGACAACATTAGACTAAACATTGAATACAAATGTTGGCCAAATTCAAATTGAATTGTTTATTTCACGTTAAACACGGTTGAATAGTAAGAAAAGAAATAATTGTTTCCCATGTAAAACGTGATTACATTGACTTGTATTTCCACAATCATTTTCATTCCCATTATTCAGCCATTAACTTTCATCATGTTTCAAGTTTTAATCATAAACAGAGTTGATAAACTTGGATTGGTCAAACAAGAAAATGATTATTTATATTACTTTTTACCTTCTTTACTTGGTCAATGACAATATTGATTATGGAGCCTTTATTTTATTCTTGCTTTGATAACTTCTGATCGTCATCATGAGTTTCTTGTTTTCCTCATATCCAAGCATAAACAGGCTTGATTAAAGTCTTTTCAAATTATCTGGCCAACAACTTGACCGGTAGATATTGAACTTAATGATTCAACCATCTTTACCAACCTGCATTAATACTTCTCAATTTTCCTTTACTTTCGCCTTCTCATTGCCTTGCATACAAAGGTTGTTCACTTTCAATCTCCTGAGAATCCAGTTGCTACATTTAATCTTGAATCATCATGTTGAATCTGATTCCTTGCTGTGAGAATCTGTAGTCACTTGTATATTCCAATCGACTTCTAAAGATGATCTTTTGCTCTTTTCCTTGGCCCATTTCATTCTTTTCATTCATAATCATTTTCAGGTTAACCACAAGATATTGAAAAGTCCATTATTCTTGTTTAATATTTGGTTTCCTTTCATTTCCAGTTTGACGGTTAATATCATTTGCTCGCTGTAAATGGTTGTCCAATGATGCTTTGACAGAGACTCAAGTATTCTTATTCAATGAAAATACACATTTCAATGATAATTTTACTTCGATCGATGATACAGTTTGATTGACAAGTTTAAATTAATGAAAATTTTCAATGACCACAGAGTGTAATAATTCCAAAAATATAGAGAAATTTTGTTTTCGTTTTTTCCTTACTTCGATAAATGCTTCAATAAATGTGTTTTTAAAATGCTTTTGAAATCTAAACTTTTTCTTTGCTATTAAATCATGAAAATGATATTGTGAGTAAATTTTCACACACCTGATTATCCCAATGAGTAAACTAGTAAATGAGTGAAAAATGTTGAGGTGAAAAAAACACTAGCGATAAATGAATATTGAATTCTTCAGACAATGTTGCTTCAAGGGAATGAATGTGAGTTCAGCACAGGTGCTGCATGCATAAAATTAACTCCAACTAACATTTAAAGGTCATTTCCTTAGATTGATACCTTTTTCAGACGTTTGATTAAATCCAATGCATGTAATGTATCTAGCATAAGTTGTTGAGCTTTGAAAAAAACAAATCTGTTTAAATAGTACTGACGTGTTTGTTTGCTTTTTAGCTGAATGGAATCATGGAGAAGTGAAAGTATAAAAAGACGAAAACTATCATCTTTTCAGACTTATAATTCTCGCTAAGTAAAACCATTTTATTGTTCGTATTTCATTGGTATAACAAAATGAAAATAGCGCTAATTTGTTTTTTCCTGCTTTGCAGCTTGAATGTGAGCATAAGATTTTTCCTTTCGATTCTTTTATAACAGCTTCGAAGTTACTATTGTGACATGAAAACGGTTCCGCACAAAATTGTTGTTTTCTCATAAACAAAACACACTTTAATGCTTGTTAATTTTCTTGCAGAGTATCTTGATGGTAATGACTGGCCCTGAAGTTGACTTTGAACGGGGTAGGCCGTGCTATGATCGTGTCGATGATTGTAAAGAAGGATACTGTTGCGTCAGCCGTAAGTATCAATTTTATTTTTTACTTTACTTTGATTCAAGTCTAACCTCATGTCCATCTACTGTGACGAAACTTCTGTATCTGTTTCAATGTTGATATCATCTATCAATGCGAGTTAATTTTGCTCATGTTTTATTTGAAGATAATGATTTTGATGAGAATTTTGACAAAAATTTTGGATATCTTTGCAGATTAACTAAGAATATTTCGAATTTATAACTTTTTGCACTCTTTTTGACTCTTTTCAACAATAATCATCGTGTTACAACAGAAGATTCATTAATTCAGCATTCATGTTTAATTTTCAAAAGCGTGAATCTTTTCTATGGATTTGTAAATTTTTGAATTTAATAACCATTGTCTGATTTCAAACTAATGAAAAAACTTTATTAGGGATGGTAAGAAGGAGCACGCAATTAAGTTGCCAGCCATTGGGAGACCCTGGAAACTTTTGCACTACAAGATCCAAAGAAAAGAAATATACAGGCGCTTGTCCATGTAAATCTGGCTTAACATGCGCTCCGTTCAGACCTAGGCAAGAAATTTGTAGCTTTGCCAATGGTACAGTCCCAGACAGTCTTACTTTCAATCGATAAGGAAGCTCTTTGTATTATTTCAAATAAATTGAATTTAAAAGATTGAATCAAGTTTATTTTATAAATCGTGACCCAGTGTAAAGGAGAGACAGTATTTTATTGCGTATAATGTTTAATATTATTAGGGGCTCAGGTAAGTCCCGATTCTCGATATGTTCTGAATGTCAGAAAAAAATGCCACCAAAGATAAATTACAGTCTGACTACCTTAAGTTTCCTGAACTTTGATTGTTTTTCTTTTGACCTAAATCTTAAAAAAGGCCACAATTTTACGTAAATTTCAGCGATAAAACAGTATTTTTTTGCTCTGCCATTGAAAAAAGTTTATTTAATTTCTAATTCGAGGCCTGCCAAATAGCATAGAAAAGTTTCATTTCGATGACCTTTTTAATAACTTCCCTTTTACATGTATTGGAGCACCCTCGTAAGTAATCTTTCTAAACATTTGCTAACGAACTATTCGTTTTTTCGATACAGAGATACAATGAAATAGTTCGAGCATATTGCCATCGCATAATATTGAATAAATTGAAAAATGCGGTCGAGAAAAATGCAACTTTATAAGTTGATGATGAAACTTAATTGTTTGTGTATCTTTTTTCTCGTGTGAGTTGTCCAAAAGCATCAATCAGCCTAACAAAAAGTATCAATATCAGAATATCGGTTCAAATAAGCGAGTAAACTTCAATAACCTTGAGTCTGGTATCAAAAAATATTGCATGTCAAAACAGTTATAAATACAATGTATCTAACAAATAAGTAGGTAATGTAAACATGTCTAAGAACAAAATTGTTCAGCCATCGAAAAATGAATTTGTCTAAAGTGCCACTGATTTTTTTCATTAGATAGAATTAACATAGCAACAGTAGCTAGTTATGGTATATTATTAGGACTCAATCTATCTCTAACTAATCTGATTGCTGAACAATTAGCAAAACAATTCATGTGTCAATTTTTGGTTGCACTACCTTATGAAGTGACTAACTTATTGTGACATGAAAATTTGAATCAAAACTGATCGAAAAAAGTGCAAGTTTACTTGATGGTGCAACTTACCTTCAGGATAAATGTAAAAAATGCAAGGATCTTCTTGCCATCCTATTTCGTTGTTTGCTTTACAATAGATAGAACCAAAGTCACTCCCAGTTGACGTGAAAAAAGTTAACCTGCTTGTGATCGTTTCCAGAGGTGCTGTTGTTGAAGATGATGATGTGGTGCTTTTACTTGTCTCAATTGTGTAATTTGGTGTTAAATTTATTGTGGTTCCATCATTTCTCTGGAATATCCATTGAAACTCAATGTTACCTGGATGTGATACAACTTGACACTCTAAATCAACATTTTTATACAAAGTGGTCCCGAGGTATTTGCTTTCAATCCATTTGCAAAATGGTTTATCTGGTTTCATCATTTGTGCAAGCGTAACAGGGGCCAGGTTTGATTTATATTTAGAGGCAAAAAGAAAAAGTAAGAGTGAAAATTTTCATCATGAAAATGATGGAGAAACGGTAATGTGCAATTGGAATGAATAAAAGATAATAGACGGAAAGAAATACATTGATATCAATTGAGAATGACATTTAGTATAAAATTCATGGCGAGATAAGTAATTGTTTCAATTGAAAAACTATTCAATCAAAATGTTTATACAATGTAAATACGGAATAAATCAAAAACACTTTTCTATTTTTTCTCATTTCCATTTCAACTCAACTGTTTCAATCTGAATCATCTGAAGTGAGCATTAAACAACTCTCAAGATTAACTTGAATAAAATTGAAACAAAGTAACATAAAGTAATATAATCCTGTGAACTCTTTCACTAATTTTTAGTAATCGAGCAGATCTTCTATCTTGAAGAACTATCTGATTCCGAACGAGGCTAAATCTGATTTATCATGCTAAATTTCAGTTGAGCCCAAAGAATTGAATGGAAATTTCTTTTACCCTGAAGGTAGCCAATACAGAAATGGCTGAAAAAAATTCTCATGATTATCCATCATGATGATGTTTAGAATAAAAATTTCTCTTAAATTTAAGCAAATTGGCACCTCAAAGGAACCATTTGTTGTTGCAATTTTCTTCTCTTATTCTTGCCACTTAACAAGTGAAAAATTTTTTGATTGAATTGACAGTCAATTGGATTAGCTGGAGTTTAAATTGAAAATTTTGCATCTTAAAAGTTCTGGTTTATTTTGATTACAACAATTGGATCGAGTATTGAATCTCATTTCATCCAAAACCTCAATACAAAGGTTAATGGAGAAAGTAAAGAATTTTTTGCTCTTCTTCTTTTTCTTCTTTTTTCTCATGTAATTGAATTGAATTTACATGTAAATCGATGAAAGCATTTCTATTAAATTGTAGAGACTCGTTGCCTTTGCTTCCATGTACACATTAGATTGAGTCAATTAATCAATATTCAATGAGGTGTTAAAGTTTATTTTGAGAGGAAAAGTGTTTGTCAGAAAACAAAAGAAGTGATGATGAATAACAAACTTACAAAGCACATCTAAAAATAATGGTTCACTGGAAGTTGTACCAATTGTGTTTGATGCTGAACAGCTGTAATAACCTCGATGATGACGAGTTACATTTTCAATTAGTAATGTGTTTGGAGTGACTAAGATTCCATCCATTTTCCGAGTGTTCAACGTGGCTCCATTGAATATCCATCCAATTTCATTGGAAGCCGGATTGGCCTAAGTTTACAATTTGGATTCAAACACAAGAAAAGCAAAATTACTTCATCGGACCTTTAGGTTGAGTCAACTTTTGACAGAAAAAAAGTTTCTAAACTTCTTGATTTACTCTTGAAACTACCAAGACAAGTGTTGATTTCAACTGGAAAAGTGAACAAAAGTCAGAAAGCAACGAATTGAGTGTTGATTTTGTTGAGCTAATTTAATAAATGTTTCATCTTTTCACCTTACATTATCGATCAATCATTACTAACATGATTGAGTCACTGTGAGTGGAAAAAATTTGTTCAGTGTTTCATCGCAACTTCGACCTTTGTTGAGATCAAAACTTATCTTTAAACGCATTCTCCCTGAAATGAAGTTCTACCGATTCGTTTATCATATGCAAGTTTTTGGCTAATTTCAATAACAAGAGAAAAAAAGTTGCGTGAAAAAATCAGAATCGAATGAAACTTTGATAGAAAAGGAGAGAAAAAAAGTTTTATTTTATGTGATAGGATGTTTGGTCTGTTGAGTATAGCAAACAACATGAGATTGAACATGATGAATACTCTTTTACTGTTGCCTTTGTTTTTCTTGCGAGTAAATCATGAAAATGAACAAATAAAAAAAGATGTTCAATTGAAACAATATGATTGAGGAAATGGTCAAGTTTTATTGGAGCAAAACCCTTTTTTACCTCGTTTACCAATCAATCAATAGTACTGGTGCAAGGCTAAACACAAACCAGACGAGAAGTAAAACAAAAAGTGAGAAAAGTTTTTATACGTTTACAGCTAAACTCATGAAATGCTGTTAACTTTATCATTGTTTTTATCAAATTTTTCTCTTCCTTTTCCTTTCAATCTTGTTAACATTAACTAACTCTACTTTTTCCATGGTAATAAGAGTTGAAAGATGCAAGAATGTTCATTGCAATGGTTAAACATGAGTGAATGGAAGCAAGCAAATAGAAAAGATAAACTCAATAAAAGAAAAAAAAGAAACTGAATAAACAATGGAACAAGTTTTTTGCTTCTTAATACGTTAAACTAGAGATATTTCATGTTCCATGGTCACTCCAATGGCACAGTCAAAACTCAGGTTAATCTTGATCAAGCAACATTCAATCAATTTGTGATGAGAAAAAGAAAATCAATCTTTGACTGAAAAAAAGAAAATCTGGAAATCTAGATTCAACCTGAACTTTTCCATTGATTCATACGATTGAACCATGAACCATTCCAAGCATATGTTTTGTGGTTTATTAACTTTGATAAACAATTTGGAAGTTTTTACTTGGAACAATCAATTATTAATATTTAAACTCAACATTTTGTGTGTGTGATTAATGCTAATGAGAAGAGGAAAGTTGAATGAAAATGATTTATGAGTTTCACTGATTATTATGCACAATGGCCAGTTTAATGAGGCAAGGTGAACCTGTTTAACTCATTGGTGAAGTGAGACATAAAGACTGGTCAGTTATTTCACATCTGGTTCAACTTTAATTGTGCTCTTAATTGAGATGAAAATGAAATGTTTCGTCCAACTTGTGATTTATAACATCATGATCTTTGTAAATAATGTTGATTAAAGTCTCCTCATGAGTCTCGATTCAATGTCTTTTTTTCTCTCATTTTTTAATCCATGAATTATTCATGAAAGGTAAACACTCATTATGAGTTAATGCAACAATTTGACCAATTGGTTGACCTCAAAGGACCATTTAATTGGACAATTTCAAACTTGTTTTCATTTGATTTCTTTTTCTAGTTTCAATGTTTCATTGAAATGAATCAATTTTTTCTTTGACTTTTCATCTTTCTCATTCTTTCATTTCAAATATGTCTGATTTAATGAGAAAATTTTAAATACAAATGATTAACATTTCCACTTCATTTTTCAATTGATTTTCTTTGTTTCTTCAAACTTACCTGAGTATTGCATTCAAAAAGTATAAGGCTACCTTCTCGTATGTCTTTATTTTGGGATCCGAGAACAAGGTTCACAATTGGTTTATCTAGAAAAGAGAAAGGGAAATGAACAAGAGAATACAGAGAATGCAAATTTATGGATAATTTGAATCATCATTTAATTTTGACAATGGAATCGATAGCAAAGCCAATCGTCTTAAAATATTTCTCAAGTCATGATTGATTGATTCTATAGACGAGTTGAAGGAATACTTTACAAATCTTTAAATGACCATTTCATTTTAATGAAAGTTCCTGATTTTAAATTATTTATTGATCAATATTACAGGAGATTTCATAAATCTAGTTAGCTGAGCGAATGAGAATTGTTTCTATTTCTTTAGATTTGTACCGGGCGTTTTTTTCATTTCACGCCTGTTTTCAGGCATAACGGTTTCTACTACAGACCTCAGTTTTGAGCCAAAAGCTTGCACGGATTGAAGAACCCCAAGTTCAGTGAATCCACGAATCTAGAGTCTCAATGACATTCAAGGTCATTCAGTTATTGACTTCTGATTGTTCATGATCTTGTTTCTAATTAAGTTAAATAGTCCGTGAAAATTTTGAAAAGATTGCACCATCGATGTGTATTTGTCGGAGTCTACTGAAATATTGCAGGTAAGTCTAAAGTAAGATAATGAGAGTAAATAAGGAAAGTGAAAGTGCTATCTTTGTTCTGTTGGGTTACCTGAGCTACTTGTGGACAACTCGATATTCGTGAACTACAAGGAAAACCTATTCATCCTTTGCAGTGCTAAATTATATATCCAACGATTTTGATAACAATCGATTATCATTCTGATGAGTATCCCTGTAGTTGATTCTAATGGTCTTTGTTTAGCTATTGGATAGAGCGAAAATTCGGATCAAAAATAGCCTTAAGTGTGGAATCTTGATTCTGATAAAATAACTAGATTAAGAATGTTAAACTAGGTAAAACACTTTTTTATTCCTCATCCTTAGCAAAGAAAACTTTGATTCTATGAAGCAAAATTAAATAAAGATAGTTGTCTTTTCAGTGATTTTTCGGTGTTTTCTGTGTCCGTATAATAACTAAACTGTTATCAAATGTCATAATTAGCAGTAATTCATTTTTGTATCAACACTTTGCTAACAAAGCTAAATGCTTACTAAAATCTAATATGATTAAGAGATTAAGAGATTGTAACAAGTGTTGCAGCAATTCTGGAATTTAATGAGTCCATCTGGCTAAACCTTTGGCAGTATTGTTGACACGATGTTATAAGGAAAACGCTAATAAACAAAGAAAGGTTGAAAATCAAAAGGTAAAACACAAAAGCCAGGATAGGCTTGGATATTCACGTGAATAGAAATGTATAAAAAGGATATTTCAGCAGAAATAAGCTCAACAAATGAGAAAAGAAATGAAGAAAAAACAAAAAGATAAAGAGCAAGATTATAATAATGATACAAGCTTTGCAAGAAAAAAAGATGAAAAGAGAAAAGGAAAATAAGGCGATTATCAACATTGGACATTGGATAATATTATTGATACATCTTCAAGATGAAGACCGAATATTTAGATAAAGGAGTAAATAACAGTAAACTTATATCGCATTAAATAAAGTTGAATGTTATGATGAGATGAATAAAAAATGCAACTCGAACTGAACGAATGTGAAGAGATAAAAAGATTGGGAAAAGAAGCGAGAAAAAATGAGATTTACCAAGACTAATATTTATATATTTCATTAATCGCATCTCGATATCATCAATGTTTATTCAAATAAGATTGAGACCAACATGAGAAACACTTGCATTAATCAATCTTGACTTTTGTGCATCAAAATGGCATTTGCATATGCAAACGATTTGAAATAGGTGCACATTACTGAAATGAGGCTTCAAATTGAAACATTGTAACGACCATCGACTTCTGAGGAAATTCTTGAAATTTGATATTCTGCTATAAAAATAGCAATCTTCTCAGACTGAATAAGGTCAGTTGACATGAGTTTAAAAATTCAACTTAAAGCAATAGTTGCTGTTTGATGAAAAGTAAACTTTCGATTTCTCTTGTTATGCGCATCCTTTGCGATTACTATTTTGAGCACAGAAATATTCGAGTTCGAGGTTAGACTTGATTTGCTAAAAATTATTCAACAGGTCATTCGACTCTAAGAATAAAAGATTCCGGTTTTGCAGTTTATAATGAAAAGAACGATAAACTTACATTGAACATTGAGATGGAATCCTTCCTCGATCAATGTTTCTCTTAATTTTGGATTAATTGCTGAACAACTCAACCTTTTACCATTAT
The DNA here is from genome assembly GCF_039701765.1 of Tetranychus urticae. Classification (NCBI taxonomy): domain Eukaryota; kingdom Metazoa; phylum Arthropoda; class Arachnida; order Trombidiformes; family Tetranychidae; genus Tetranychus; species Tetranychus urticae. The sequence goes on from NC_142959.1 coordinate 4,220,513, forward strand.
CTGCTATCGATGGTTTAAGTTGAAGAATGCTCACAGTTGTTCTTGTTGAGCCCATATTTACATGGTTTGAGTGGAAAAATGTTTCAGATGAATTTATTAACCCTTCATCTTTATACCATCTAATCAATGCTCCAGGCCTTGAACCTTTACATGAACAGGTTAACTCTATGGTAACATTGGCAATTAAGTTTTCAGGTTTAGTAAGCTCGAGTTCCTTAGGTTTCACTGTTAATAAATAGACAAAATTTGCAAGATATAAATAGCTTGATTGACATGTTTTTGCCTTAAATTTTTTCACACCACAACACTTCGAGTCTTGCCATTTTTCCCATCACCTTAAGTTTATCCAGTTGGCTGTTTAAGTGAGGAAACTTTACGCCAATACTTACAATTCAAGTCAAGCCGAAATGATTTGCTCAATGGAACAGTTAAATTAGTGTTTGTGGCTTTACATGTTATCAAATTAAACAGGCTCTTTTCATCAAGATTGTCAAGAAAAACTGTACTTTCTACAAATTCATCAAAAATAAAATATTTCGTTTTATCAAGTTTCTGTCCATTTTGTTCCCATGATATTTCTGGTCTCGGAAATCCTGTAGAAAAAAGTAAAAAAAAAGAATTAAAAATTAACACTTTTTAGCATCAAAAGTAATTTAGTGTTTCATGGAAAATCGTTCAACTGATTGATATTATCGGAGCAATAATTATTGAAAAGAAACAGAAACTTGTTGCTCGACTTGACAGTCGTCACATAATGAAACCATAAAGAGATTTGAGTTAAAAAATTTGGTAATTAAAGAAAATTCTTGATGAAAATGCAGCGACAAAAACTGTTTATATTCAGATTTTTTAGCCAATCAATCGATAACTTTTATGGAAACGTGAACTTTCGTGAATCGATTCATTTTATTGAATCCTTTCTATTTGTTCTGTAAATTTATTAATGTAATGATAATGATTTATGATGATTGAGAATAGAGAATAGAGAATATAAAATGAACTTTTTGTTTGCCATTTTTCAAGTTTCATGGAAAAATTTTGCATAAAATTTCTCTTTTGAAATCAAAGTTTTTTCGCAAATTGAAACATCCATTGAATCAGTTTCATTGTTTCACAATGTATCATTCCAATTCATTTTGCTTTCAAACTCTAAATTAATCTGGATTACCTTTTCCTTTCTTTACCAGTTTATTTGTTTTGTAAGAGACAGAAAAGTTCGAGAAAATGGATGCAAATTTATTCAATAATGAATGAATAATTTTCTTGCCAATTTATTATGCAATAGATAATATTTCATTTTTTCCTCCACCTCTTCAATTAGGCTCGAATTTCATGCATTTCCATTCATTGTAGCTTTGAGCAAGTCAAAGTACAATACAGCTCAGTTCAATGTTTACCACTTTACTTGCTATCCTTACATCATCTTAAATCATCTTAAATCATTGTTAGTTCAGGTCAGAAATGCATAGAAATATATTAACATTGCAATACAAAGAAACAGTTGATTGAACAGTTAATAACTCGTGTTCATTCCAGTAGTTACATACTTCGAGTTGTATCATTTGCATTCAAAGTGATTGTCAACAAGCATCATGTATTTGCGATGAACATCAAGATAAACACCAGCTCTTCATGTAAAGGTCAAGTTAATGTACACGAGAAGATAAAACTTGATAAGTCAATGAAAAGAGAGAAAAATGAGAAGTGAAAAGTTCCACAAGAGTTTTGACAAATGTTTAGATTTCCCTGAGGTATCAGGTAAGATGAGAGGAGAGTAAAATGAGCATAAAAGAAAACGAATCATGATGAGTTGTACTTGAGTGATTCCAAAGGAATTAGGTGAGAAATGAAAAGAAAAATGGAATCCATGATCAATATCTTGATTCTCTTTTTCAATTGATGCTTTAACCTTTATGCAATTAATCAGTCTGCATCAAAAAGAAGCAAAGAAAAAAAACTAATTGCACAGAATTTGATTGATGCAAAGTTGAATCTGGGAAATCATTGGAATGATTACTTTTTAAAGAAGAAAAATTCTGTCTCCACATTAATTTGTAAATGTTAGAAGATATTTTTCTTTTCGATCTGAAGACAAGGAAAAATTTGATTAGCTTTGGTGCATTAAATGATTTTTGTGCTATACTTGATGAAACTGATTAGAAGAATCTTTAGAATTGGATGAAAAGCGAAATCATTGAACTGACCAAATGTTAGGGTTTGGCTACAAAGATTTGCCTGGATTTTTGATCCTGTTTTATTCGGTTTCATAGTTGGTTGAAAATTTCAAGTAAATTGTTTTTTTTGTGTTTTCTTGCTGCACAAACTTGCAACTAATCAGGATTAAAGTCAAAATGAGGAAAAAAATGTTCTTTTTATTTTAGTTTGAACAAAGTAATGAATATTTTGGTGCAGAAGCTATTTTTAACAGTCGAAAGTTATAATATTTTGAAATAAAAATATGGTTTCAAGGTGAAATAGGATTAGATGGCTGAAACAAAATAAGCATGGAGTGGGAGTGCGAAATGAAGTAAGTATCAATAAAATAGTAGTACATGAATGTCACTCAATTTTTTAGTTCGTCCTTTCATCATTTATGATGCTTGAATCAAGCTTAAATCTGATGAAATCTTTGGAAATTACAGATATTCATGAATAAATTAATGTAAGCATTTACATAGCTATCTGATGAAGTTAGAGCTACAAAAGCTCAAAACGTTACTCTTTTGAAATTATTTGACTTTATGATCAAAAAGTATAATATAAGCTTTTATCAAACCATAACATCACCAATAAATGATTATGATTTTGATGTGTGTGTATCTGAAGAATATACTAAATATAAAAAGTTTTTTCAGGGAAACTTTTCGAATAGCGAGTGCTTCAAGTGCATTTGTGCATGATATCAAAAAGATGAGCTCGCTGTATGGAAACTCAATTCCATTATTGTTTAGCAATAATTATTTATTGGTAATATTGCCATAATAAACAGTTTTACGGAAAATTAACTGATTTTCCACTAAAACTCATAATTTGCAGAATGAAAAAGTCAAAATGAAATGCATTACAATTGTACATGATCAAGTGAATGATAAGCTTTTTAACAATTTGATTTAATATGCAGATGAATCGTTTTAATAAGCGTTTCATTGAATGTTTTAAGGATATGAATCCATGTCTGAATAATCTTGTGCACTCATTTTCTCGAAGCTTTTACTTGTTAACTTGACAACGTAATAATGATAAATCTGTATCTTCCACCACAATCAAGATTCTGGAACAAAGTTGGCATTCATAACATTGTCATTTCACAAAAATACCCAGCATTTATTTGTCGTTATCGAAATTCATAGGAAATTCATTTGAAACTAAGCTAAGATCGATTATAAAGAATGGTCGCCTAGATGATAGAAAATGGCCTGTTCAGATTATTTTCGAATTTCATAGATAATTCTTTTTTAATATCAAAATGTCTTATCATTCTCTGTTCAAAATAAAAAGGTTATATTGAAATGATAACATTCATTTGCATGCGTTTCCCAAGTGATTTTAGACTCTTATTACCTTAAGTTACCAGAAAAGGAAGACAGGAAAATTAAAGCATCAGAGTTATTCATAAAAGCTATGCAGATGTAATTATGAAAATGGTTTGAGGGAAAACAATTTTTTAATCATCAAAATTAGATGAGCACTTTTGAACCATTAACTATTGTGACTATTAATAATTCACGAATAATCATTAGTCTGAGCAAATCAAAAACTTGTACATGTATTTCTTGTGATCTAAACTTGAATATCTTTTGCTCGATAACTTGCTGATTGGAATAAAAGTTCATTAAAAGATCGAGTATTTAAATGCAGTTCAATTTATCGTACATGTGAATAAATTGACGTTTAACGATTTCAATGGTTTACATTTGCTATCGTGGCAATGTCGCTAAACAATTTTTGTCCTAATCAAGAAAAGAAATCGATTTGAAAGATCCATTTTAATCGAATAAATAGAATTTTCATTTTGAAATAATCATTGAAGCATCAATTTTGGCTTCTAAACTGTCTATCATTGTATTCAATGCTGGAAAGTAAAGAAGATTATCTGAGGTGACCAAATAAAGGTTCAAATTGAAATAAGTGTACCGAGTCATCGAGTTAGCATGGTTTACATAACAAGTTTCATAGATTTCATTTCAACTTATCTCGATTGAACACAATGAACGAAAATTATTCACAAGTCGTAAGTAAAAGTGAATTTCAACTAATACTATCCTAATAAAAATATCCGTCTTTTATACTGTTTTGCCAAGTCTGGTTAAGCAGTTTTGTTGACTCATTTGCTTCAACAAATTGTAAGCTCAAAAAATTTATTCCTTCAATGGCATTGAAATAGTTAATTGAATATGCATTCGTACAAATGTGAAATTTTAACACAAGCTTTCAATTGATGACAAAGATGAGTAAAATTTTGGTAAAAACGCGAATAATTTGTGCATCGATAACGATGACATTTACTTACGAGCAAATGAAATAAACAAATGAGTAACATTTAACCAGAATAAATGCGGAAAGTTGAATGCTGGTAAAGGCCATAAGCAAGCTTGATTCAGTTGTTGCTAATAAATAATTGAAAACCTTTTTTCCAATGACTTCAATAGCTCAAAAAATACCAAGGGTTAGGAAAAAGATGGTACCATTTTCAAAATGAAATAAAATGTCAGATTTTGATTTTTTGAATTGAATTTTTTTATAAACTGAAAATTCAGTCTAATACCTTTTATCTGGTACGATAATCGTAGTTCTGGGACACATAGATAGCGCACAGATCAGTTTTAAAAAAAAGTCGATGCAAAACAGTTTTTGAAACCTATGGGAAAATTAACATGTAAAAGTCGAGTTTTTCTAATTTCCCATAGAAGCGCCATGTTAAACTCTAAAAAACTTTTTTCATCGACTCTTGCTAAAAATCCATTTGTGAGCTTTCTGTCTGCCCCAAAATTACGATCATAGCAAAAAATTAAAGACAAAAGACTGAATTTTCAGTTTATAAAATAAATCTGATTAAAAAAGCAGAATCTGCCATTTTATTTAATTTTGAAATCGGTACCATTATTTCCTAACCCTTGGTAGATAAGCATAGATTTCATGGCAGTTTTGAAGCAAATTAATAATTCATTTTTGAGAATCACTGAAAACAAGAACGTTACGAAGTAACAAAATTTTCTCATCATTCATCTCGTAAATCATTTTTCCTATTAAACTTTTGATTCCAATAATAATGTCTAGACCATTATAAGTTACAGAGTTTCTATTAACAAGCAAAATGTCATAAATATCTAAATAAATTGTCTTCCATTTCTGTTAGATTCTTTACTGTTTACGTATTGTTCAATAATCTTTTCATTATAATAGTCCAATTAGGATCTTTCGTCAAAGTTTTTATCAAATTATTTGCAGTCTCTTTGCTCTTGAAACTTTCATGCTCTTTGTTTACATCTGTTTATAACCAAATCATTATAAACTAAACCATTTCAATATCGAAAATAGAAACTATTAAAGGTCACTTTATTTATGACTATAATGATGATAATGTTGCAACGATACATTTTATCAGAGAATCATTAATTCTGTCAATTTCAGACAATCTTGCAATCGTCAAGAGGGAAGAATAAGGAAATGAATTCATCTCTTTTCTGGAGAGTATTGAAAAAATTTCGAGCTTAGCAATTGCAACATAAATGTTAACTTTAAGAATGTTATACTTTTTAAACTTGAAACGGAAAATGAAGAAATGCATGAATTTTCATGAATAATAATCAAGGTTTACTTTTCTTCAGGAAGTTCATCGAGTATGTAATCGGTAAACAGTAAATAGTAAATAATATTAATAATAGTTTAGAGCTTACATATACCCAGTTGATTGGAACAAAGAAAACAATTTGAAACATTTTGTAAGCCAATAAATCAGATCATTGAAAGAATGAAACTTTATTCGTGAAATCTTCAAATTGAATGTTGAAATTTGCTGAAAGTTTTATCCAATAATTTGCTCAAGTTTCATCGGTGAATAATGTTGATAATGAACTTTTATTTTCCATATTTTACTCTCGGGAATATTTCATCATGTAAAGTTGAACATGAATTAATAATCAAATTGAGGGAAAAGTCAGGAAACACATTTACATGGACTAACAGGCACAACACGCTATAACCTTAAACGTTGTCACACTTCTTCTCATCTACATTATTGATTATCTTATTTGATATTAATTTTTCCCTCTTCTTCTCAATAATGATATTAATAAGTGAAAAAAAGGTTCACTTTGCAAGTTTATACCTTTAATTGATTGGTTTCAATTTACAAATTGCTAACAAACCATTGTTCCAGGTAAACGTGTTCGTGTATAAAACTTAATGTGATGTGTTAAAATGGATTATCAAGGTAAACTGTTATAATATTGTGAAATGAGCTACACAGGATTAAAGTCTTCATTGAATTAGTAAATTTTGTAATGCAAAGAGTAAATGGATAAACTTAAGTAAAACACGATTTAATACTACCCATAAATTATCGCGCTTGCTAAACACTTCAAGATGGATTTACAGAGTTTTTGCTCTTCGCGAATTTTACATCGTCTTTCGGACTGTTCCTTCAAGTATCCAATAAGTCTTACGGTTTGCTATTAGGATATCAGCTCTTGAAGTTGAAACTATTGCTTGCACTATATATGGAACTGAAAAAATCGAAAGTAAATTTTGATTTCTTTCAGTGTTAAACTTTCACATTTTTTCATCTTAATTTACATGTTGTTATATCTCATTAAAAGCTGACTTTACCAACCTAACCTCTGGAGTATTTATTACTACATGTTGTACGTATAAATAACTAAATTTGACAGTTTGCAGCTTTGGACGGAAAAACTTGTTAGATTAAAAATTCGCTATTTAAAAAGGTAACTTTTTGTAAATAATATTATTCTTTACAATTAAAATGCTCTTTATAAGTTTTAATTACACTTTGACTTTTCTTTTCACAATGTTAATAAAAACAATTTGGACGAAAAATGTTACTATCTATGATTGCACCTACGATTTGGTCATCGCTAATGCAGTTTGATGATCAGACATGCTTGTATTGGCACCATTGACTTTGAAAGCCAGGTTTGTAATAGTCCTCTGCTTTCCCTCTAGGGAGTGAACTTAATGTACTCCCAATTTCTGGTTGTACTTGTGCCTGAGAGGAAAATTATTGAGTAGCGTTTGCTTATTAAGAATCAAAAATTAATTTCAAACTTTGAATCGAAGTCAATAATGGATCTTTGAATAGATGAAAAGCAATATTCATAGTTTGTAAGAGCGAATCAATCTTTGCTAGTCTAAAAATTTAGGGTAATTTTACTGTGTTTTTCACTTCCTTTCATTACCTTTTAACAGATAGCAAAGTATTATCCAGAAAAGGAGTTTTATTGTTGGAACCATCTTTGGCTTGTTTGAAGTGGCAAAACTAGAATGTTAGAATGAACCATTTTACTGTTTTACTAATAATATTTTAATGTGTCTAGGAAATTAAAGTGTCTAAACCCTGAGAATCTTTGAGTTGCCTTTCCAGTCATGATTGATTGGTTCAAGTTCATCAGGTCTATTTTAAAACGGATTAGCAGGAAATCTGTTCAGCAACTCAAGGTGTATGAATGTAAAATTTGATGGAAACTTGTCGAGGCAGGGATTTTTATTCATTTTTTTCGCTCTTCAAACATGTTGAAATACAGTTCTGATAAGAATCAATTATGTAACAAAATCGTATTAAGTCTCAAATTAGCTCAATAAGCTTTTAACATTGTAAAGTTTTTTCACTCTTTCCCGTGATTAAACTTTCATTTTGCTTCTCTACTCAGAGTATTCAATAAAAGGAAATTGGTCAGAATTTTGTTTCTTGTCAGCTTTCGCCAAAGTAAAAGTAAAGTAGAAGTTGGTTGAAAAGTCATGCAATTTGACAAAAAACTATCGAAATCTTTACCTTTTCTTGTTCTTCTTTTCTCTTTTGACTCAACTCACATTGAAACTTGTCATCAACTTTAGGTCAAAGGATCAAGGCAAAGTGAAAATAGTGATCCAATGCCTAAAGGAATAGCATGAATAAATTAGTGCTACTCGAATAAACGAGTTAACAGTTCAATACAAGACTTTTTAAACTCAAAGTTGAATATTTCTAATCAACAAGTTTATCATGCACTCGAATTGAACCTATTCAAACGACAAAAGTGTGAAGACAACAGAAATGCAAATGAAATGAAAAGTTATCACTTTAAATTCATTGTTCAATGATTCTCTCTTCATTCATGGCAATTGTTATCAGAAGAAAAAACTCTTGACACTACGATGAACATTTTGTATCTGCAATGCTATCCGACTTATCAGCTCGTGAACAGGTAACAAACTAGTCTCAAGAAACTGACAAAACATGTCAACCTTTTTTTGCAGAGTAAATGTAAAGTGTTCAAGTTTTAAGCTTTCGTCAAGTAATGTTGAGTGATTTATTGAGTATCATTTGAATGTGAAAAACTGAATTCCTAACAAATATGTATTTCTCGTGTTCATCAAAAGTCTCATTGAGCCTTATTGAATATCCTTCAATACTGAATGGAAGCAATAGAAGAGAGCAAAAAAAGGTTCAATTTTTTTTCTCTTCACTCTTCTCTGAAGTCGTTCAACATCATCATAACAAGCAATTCATGAGAAAGTCAAATGAAGAGCAAAACTGAATTCAAAAAGAAGCAGAAGTTTTTAATGCAAATAAAAAGGTAAAGCAAAAAGGTTAAGTTAATGAGGTTATACCATGAGTTTATTGCATTTCATTTGAGAACGCAAAAAGGTTGATAAAGTTTCTTTTCATGTTGCAAAACATGGAAACTGTAAAAGGAAAGAATTGAAACTTTTCTTCTTTTCATCATTTCATTATTGAATATGATTCTAAATTGTGCTCGAATATCAAGTTTAACAACCCAGATGATATGCTTTTTGTAGTCGATAAGGGTAAACATGGAAAATTGGTTCAAATTCATGTAATGATTTCTCATGATTAATGATATTTGAACAGTTGATAATGTTCAATGCAACACATGGAAAGAGATGAAGAGAGAAAAAAATGTTTTTTGAGGAATAAAGTTTTTCCATTCTTACCTCCGATAACCTTACAGGTAATGTTGATGGAATCGTCTTCATTATATGGTCCAGCAATGTCTTTTATCTCATTACCATTTGAGTCATGAATTTCAATTGAAGTGACCGGAACTGGGTGAAAAGGAGAAAAAACAATGTTAATCATTTAATGATGTTATTAATGAGAAAAGGTGGATTCAAGGTTTAACTTATCAAATGTTTGAGGTTAATCTGAAAACATGAGGTTCGTGGGAGGGAATGAGGAGAAGGAAGAGCAAAGAAAAGTTGAGAATTGAATAATGTTATGATGGTGAGGAAAGGGTTTTTGTTATTAAAAGACAAAATCAATATTCTTTGGTATAGAATTGGGTTTATTTGGTCACTAATCGATGTTAATACAAAGTTATAAATGATTTTCATTGAATTCAACTGTTCAACTGAATAATCTTGAACCGGAAACTAAATATTCTGTACAACATTTCTAGTCCTGAACAGTCTTTGCAAATAAATCGCACAAAGACAAAACGTAACTGAAATGATGAAAGGAAAATCATCAATTAATGCAAACAAAATTGAAGTTTAGTAACTGAAACAGTCAGCAAATTTTCTGAGTTCAGAGATTTTTTCCAGAATTTTGAACAAGGGTGCCTTGGAAAAGGAGGTACAAAACTTCATGGTGATACCAATATCATCACCACATTAAACCCTCATCATTATCATCATTAGTATCATTATTTTTATGACCACAATCTTCATAACTCCAACTTAATAGCAACCAATATTAACATTTCAAGTAACATCACAAGTGACGTTCGATTAGGCCGTTAGGGAGTTACTTTTCAACCCAAGAGAGTCGCTCTTGTCCGATCAAAAAGTGGTTACATTTAAGGTCTTTTATGGAATAATAAAAGCTTCTTTTGTTCATCTTTTTTCCTCTTTGCAAGTTTTCTGACTTCAGAGATTTTTGTCCACAATTTTGAATTAGGCTACCTTTGAAATTCTGATATGGGATAATTGTTCTTGGATGGACGTAAATACAAAATATTTCAATCGATTTATCTTTCTCTAATTGAATTTTAGATTGTTGAATTTACGCTACGGCTATGTGCTTTGTTTGTTAATTCTCAAGTCATAAGGTTTGACGACTCTATTTAAGATGATCATCAGTTTTGCGAGTTCTAATTTGGCTAAGCTTGTTACGAAAATTTTGAAAATTTTAAGTTATTGAGATATGCCTGATCTGTGGAAATTTAAAGGGGTATCTGCCACCAATAGTCAACCTTCTCGATTTCGGCATTTAATAGCTTTTTTCTTAAAATTTGAATGCTTTTCTATCAAGATTTGTAAGTTCATTTTTTCATTTGTAAAATGTTGAAACAGAAACACTATGTGTACTCTCTCCGCTACCTTCACAAGAGAATGGTTCGTATCAGATCACATTTAAATAAGCAAATCTCGACACTCATAGTTTATCAGAACAGAAAATAAAATATGCAACATCACAGCAAAAGTCTAGTACATGTATTATCAGAACATTGAAATGATACATTTACATGTTATGCCATGCACAGAAAAGTCACGGTTGTTGCACATTATAAACTTAAAATTTATAAATTGTTTGACGATTGAAATTTGATGGTTTAGTGATTTTGCAATTGAAATTTAATCTGTTCTGCAAAGAATTGAAAGAAAATGGACAGATTGATCGTAATATGAAAAGGTTAAAAAGTGATTCATTTAACGAGTAAAATATCAATATCATTATAGCAGGTAATTATGTGTTTATGTGAACCAACAAATTATCAAGGTGGAGTTGATAAAAGTCAAGTACATTTAGCTTTACCATCTTTATGCATCAGAAATATCGAGTTCCATAGTAATCTTGACCAAGTGCATAAATGATAATCGAATGATTCATTTGTTATTTTACCATCCTTCAACTCGCATTTCCAGTTTGAACTTCGACATGACCATCATTTTCTGATTTATCCCTTTCACACTCATCACTGGGGCTCATCACGATTAATAATTTACTTGAGTTGAAGTTACTTCATCATTTGTGAACCATTAGATGACCAAATTGAGAAGCAACTTGACTTTTACTCTTCAAGCCCTTAACCAACTCGAGTTGATTCATTGAGAATAAATTATTAACTTTGGCTAATATGATATGAAACTGATGAGAATCATATTAATGTAACAGCAAAAGAGTCATAAAAATGGCATTTTCAAGAGCTTCAATAACTTGATATTATCATGAAAAAAAAGGTTGAATCGTGTGCCATTTCATCTCATCAATCTTTATAGTAGTTAAACTACGAAAAAAACGCTTATTCATTGACTTCTTTTGACTAACTGACAATGGTAAATGAATGATTATTGTCTTGCAATTTAATGCAATTATCGATTTGTTGGAGCAATAAATGGTTTTATTAATTCGCCGAGAACCATATTTTGATAAAGTAAAGAGTAAAAAGTTCATCAATAAAACGAATTGTCTAACTGCAATAATTTAAAGAATAATTTTTACTGAGAAAAAATGGAAAAACCTAAATTCTGAATGCATAATTTTGAACTTTTGATTTGCATTTTAGTCTTCATTTAGCAACATTATTGATTGAGTTAACCAAAAACAAAAAAATCTACTTTTATTGCCTTTATTGAGTTGACTATCAAATTAAGAGTAATGTGATTAATTATGTGAAATGAGAGTAAATTAATGAATGCTAAATGAATTATTGTTAACAATTTTATTCACTTGAAACACTCCAGGTTAACGTTGAATTTTTTTCGCAAAAATTTGTTGACCTGACAATTCTACTAATGTCATCATTGATTAAACATTTTCCATGAATTTACATGATCAACTGTTATTAGCTACTTGTCTTGAGGATTTGGGAAAATCAATGGATTGTGTGAATGAAATGCCATGCAAGTTGAAAAAGTAAAATGGAAAAATGATTTCTCCTTTCAACTGAACAATTTTTCAATGAAATTTGACTCTGGATTCTGTTTACTCACCAATTACTTGGAGTAAAATAATCTTGTTCATCGTTCGAGCTTGACGAAAGTCGACTCGACATCGATATACTCCATTGTCTATCCTTTTGATTGGTTCAATGGTCAGGTAAGAAATTGGTTCAGTCAGTTGAAATTTAACTCGATCTTGTAGATAATCACTTATAAAGTGTGGAGCATCCATGAGTGAGGTTACACGAGAATCAATTGTGTATATTGGAGTTGCTGTATCTTCTCGATACCACATTATTAGTAAAATTTTATCTTCCCTCCAAGCGGGAGTGATATTACAAGGTAATCTTGCCACTGAACCTTCAGGGATTTTATATTCAATATTACCTTTGATTGGAAAGATAATGAAAAGATGATTTTGTTTGTTGACTTTACAAGGAAACAATTTTTGCATTTCGTCAAAAGGTGGCACAAAAACTTACCAAATTGGTACAAACTTTGTGAGGAAACAAGGCCAATAAAGTTGACTAAAAGTATCCCAATAGTGGGCATCATTTTTTACACTCATTAACATGAAACACTGACCATGAAACTGAAATCATGATGCAGCATAACTTTTTGCTTAAAAATGTGATCAAGTTGATGAATGTGATTAATTTTTAATCATTTTCTTCTAGCACAATACACGAAATAAACATGATTCCAGTTATCCATCCAAGAGTTTGTATTCAACTTCATACTCGATAGTAGATGAAGTAAATGCGCTAACTCAACTTTCATGAAATGCAACATGAAACATGAATGATAACAGTAATGACATCTAGGGAAATACGAGTCCATCATTGATACAACAAATAACTGACATTCAATAGCAGAATAGTTTGGTATCAATACTGGGTTGTGATATAAGCTTGATTATTTGTAACACTTTTTGCCCTGATTTTGCAAAGAAATCAATTTTATCGATCCATTTTAACCGCATGAATAACATTTCTTTTTGAAGCTGGAAGCTTGAATTTTTCTAATTAACCGTCTATTATCATTGTAAAAGAAAGTATATAAGATTTGAAAAGGTTGGGAACAGAAAAGATTTGAAGGGAAATGAAATAAGTGTGGAATTTTAATTTATTAGTTAAAATGGTTCAAATAGCCTTTATTAGCATCAGAAGAGTATTAATTTTTTCACATCGTATCTTTTATGTTCTTATACATATAGTATCTATCAATAAACAGTCACTTTTACCGTTATGAAAAGCATTTTGTTGTTGTTCCGTTTACCCTGGACCTGCTCCATAACAGTCATGGTGAATCCCATTTGCATCGACATGAGCTGAAACAAAATTAAACGAGGCAATAAGAGCAATGAAGAAAATAATAGCAACAAGTTTCATCGATTTCATTTTAACTTCTCTCGATTGATAACAAATGAATGAAAATTACTCACAAGTCGCAAGTAAAAGTCAATTTTAAACTGATACTATCCTAATAAAAATATCCGTCTTTTATACTGTTTTGCCAAGTCTGGCTAGGCAGTTTTGTTGACTCATTTGCTTCAACAAATCGTAAGCTCGAAAAACTTATTCTTGCAATGACATTGGAATGGTTAATCTAATATGCATTTACACGAATGTTACATTTTAACAAAATATGCTCAATTGATGACTAATGAGAAAGATTAATAAAATTTGAGAAAAACGCAAATAATTTATGCACCGATAATGATGGCATTTATTTAAAAGCAAATGAAATAAACATATGAGTAACATTTAATAAAGTCGAAAAGTTGAAGGTTAAAAAGTGCCAATGTAAACTTGATTCAGTTGTTGATAAATAAATAATCGAAATAATTGATAATTAATCATCATTTTTAGACGGAACCGTTTTTCGAATGACTTCAATAACTCAGTGAATATCCACAAACTTCGTTACTGGTTAACAAATTTGCCCTGATTTCAGAAAGGCCCATTAATTTGACCACATTATTTTCACTAGATTAATATAATTTCATTCTGAATAAATGATCTAACAAAATATTACACAAAAATGAGAAAACCTCAGAATTTACGTCTGGTAAGTTCATGAAAATAGAGGTTGAGGGAAAAAATGCCCGAACTGTATGCAATAAAATTGCGTGACAATGTTTTTGTTGGTAAAGTTTGGTGATTCATTGTTGGACCAGGATTCTATGTAAAACTTTGTCTCTAGTAAACTAGTAAAGTTTAGAGAGTTTGATGAAATATCTGTTGCTTCAAATGTACAAAGTGAGATCTCAATTCACATTTTGAACTCGACCGGTAAATCTTTTAATTGTGGACTCTATTTTGTGTGCTCGCATAAATAAGAGTCAACTATCAACACGAAAATTTTATGCATGTCCAAAGAAAGCTTTTCATCTCATAATGAATTTACTGTAGCGAAAGCTAAAGATTACAACGTTTAGGTTGTTTAACAACAAACATTCAGGTCTTTTCGGTATGGGTTGATTATACCTTACTCAAGTCAAAGAAATTTGCGATCAATCATTTTTTGTGCCAAAATAGTGGCAAAAGTACTAGAGAAATTTTACGACCAAATGATGAGCATGAGAGCTAAATTTAAACTTAAAGCTTTCTAGTAATTCAATTCCCAGAGAATGGCATTTTCTAATAGGATCAATCAAATACATCAATCGTGATCGCGAGTTCGTAATAATAAAAACAAGAATTCGAATGAAAATGAAATACACTTCAGAGCATAATTTTTCGTACAGAAGATTTTTCGGTAATTTAAAGGGAAATATTCAATCGATTTCATTTTTTTTTGATATTAATGAGCAAATAGTTAGAACTTATTGTTTTGACCATTTTCAGCCTATTTTGTTGCTCGATTGATTAAGGAATAAGTTAATCTTGAAATATTGAATGCAATTTTTGGAGCAAAACTTTTCGTACACATTTGATTAACGCGGTTAAAGGAAAAACAATTAAATTCTCATGGGGCTAAATTGTTGCTAAACAACAATTTAACATTGTGAATTGAAAAAAACGTGTTAAAATACATTCAATTGAGTTAATTAATTTAGTGAAACAAATGCGGCGCGAGAAGGCAAATCGTTAGCATGGATTGCTGAAAATTTCAACCTCAAAAGGTCAACTATCCAATATATGGTCAAGAATGATTATTCAAGAGATAAATCAACAACGGGAAGGCCAAAAAAAAGTGACAAGAAAATTAGCTTCCAGGATAAATAGACAAGCTAAGAAAAGAGTGGAGGAAGGTTTAACGGTAACTGCCATGAAAATCAAGACTGACCTGAGCCTGGATATATCTAAATGAACAATTGCAAGGGAATTGAAAGCTCAAGGATTCAATTATACGGATGTGCTCAAGAAACTTCCTCTAACCAAGAAACATAAATAGAATCGAGTTGCATCTGCAAGAGAATGGATTGCAAATGGTCATCCTTGGACATTAACAGTTGCAACTGATGAAAAGCGATTTTGCAAAGATGGAAATGATAATGAACGTAGCTGGTTATTGCCTGAGCATAAAAAGCCCACAAAAATCGTAAAAAACGGCAAATGAAAGGAGGAGGTATAATGGTATGGGGTGCTAGAACTGCGACCGGTCAATATAAGTTAATAAGAGTTCGAGGTCGCATGAATGCCTTAGCTTATTCAAAGATGCTCGAAGATGAAGTTGTACCTTGGATGAACAGCATTTTTCCTGATAAAAACTATAACTTTTTGCATGATAATGCAAGTATTTATAATGCTGCAATTACATTTGCAAAACTTAATGAGCTTAATGTTAAAGTTATGAAGTGGCCAGCACGTTCACCTGACCTCAATGTGATTGAAAATTGGTGGTGGATGCTTTCAACGAAAGTTTATGAGCATGGAAGCTTTGATGATGATGATAAGCTCTGGAATCTATTCTCAACGCTGCAGAATGGTTATCAACTTTCAAACCTCATTATTTCACTAATTTGTTCAATTCTATGGGCTCAAGATTGTTAGCAGTTTTAGATAAAAAAGGTGATCAAATTGACACCTAAAAAAGTTGCAATAATAATTTAATTATCAGTTGAAACTAAATCTGATTTAATGTACGAAAAATTTTGCTCAAATTGAATCTCCCTGTTTATGCAACAATTACAATTAATTTTCAAAGTACATTCTTTAAGCTCATTAAATTTACATTTTGACCTAATGATAAGCATACGAATTTGCTTGTTAGATTATTAATCAAATATCATAATGATAAGAAGAAGAAATATCGAATTAGTTTCTGTACGAAAAGTTTTGCTCTAAAGTATAAGTGTAAAATTTTCATCATTATTATAATTAAAATTGTTCACATAACCTTTATTCAGATCAAAGGAAAGCAATTGCTTGAAAGAACATATTTATCAGCTTTTACATTATTCATTACATTATTAATAAACAGTCACTTTTATAGTTATGTAGAGCATTCTGTTATTTTTCGTTCGCTCTGGTCCTTACCCTCCAGCGCATTTCTTGATGGAAGGATTACCGTATTCATCGTAAACTACATGAGCTGAAACAAAATTAAGCGAGGCAATAAGAGCAATGAAGAAGATGACAGTAACAAGTTTAATCGCTTGCATATCGACTTTCCACAATTGATCGCAATCAACGAAAATTATCCACAAGTCGTAAGTAAAAGTTAATTTCAACTAATATTGTCCCAATAAAATATCCGTCTTTTATACTGTCACCAAGTCTGGCTAGGCAGTTTTGTTTACTCATTTGCTTCAACAAATTGTAAGCTCGAAAAGTTTATTCTTTCGATGAATTGAAATTCAAATGGTCAATCGAATATGCATTCCCACAAATGTGACATTTTAACACAATACTCTCAATTGATCTTATATGACAAAGATGAGTAAAATTTTAGGTAAAATGTAAATAATGACATTTACTTTAAAGCAAATGAAATAAACATATGAGTAACATCTACTCATTTAATCATGATGAATGCAGAGAGTTGAAGGTTGAAAAAAGTTTAAGTTTGAACTTGATTCAGTTGATGATAAATAAATAATCTAAATAATTAAGAAAATTTCATTTTGTATTAACGCTTTACTAAAAACGTAAAAGTTGCAACTTCGGACAGTTACTGTACACCATTGCCAGATTTGTCAATTTACACATTTTTCTGATATTACATCTTATGAGCAATCAAAAATTACATTTATTTCGGGAACTTAAACATTCTGTTTGCACGCAAGAGGTGGTTCGGCCTGCGGAAAAGTTGGTCGCTTTAAGCTTAATAGAGTGAGTTAAAAGGAGGCTCAAGATTGATAAATGGGAAGAAAAGTATTAGTAAGTGTTTCAATTTTATTCAGATTAGTTTTTGCTGGAAAACAAGTTTACTGAGAGAAATTGATGAAATGGTCATTCATTAAGTTGATATTATCAACCACGAGCTCTCAGGTAAACTTTTGGCTCACTGTTAATAAGTCTGTATGCATCACTGGGGAATCGCGAATAGACATCATCACAAATGAGAAAGGAATATTGTAATACATTGAATTGTCTGTAAACACCTCGTCTTGTCCTCAGTCCTCGTATTGGGTAAACTTGCGACCAAATTGTTTCATTAAATTCATCGTTATTAATAATATCTTTGATTCTATTGAAGATACTTTTAGTATTCCGGTGCTGACAAAAACCATGTCTGCACACTCCCTCTGGAACCATCCTTTCAGGTACTAGGCGATACCGTAGACGAATATTGATAAAGCGCCTAGAAATCACCGAATCAAAATGAACGTCATAAGCCAGATGAAAACTGTTTTCGGCATAACGAATGGCACTAAAGAATTCTTCCTTATGGGTAGCAGCGCTCCAATAGCTATGAGAATTGAAAAGCAATATACATTAATCTGTTAATAAATAATCTTTAAATTGTTTCAATAAATGATGGAAATGATAGATTACTTTATCTGGTTCCTAATAGCATAGTGATATGGATCATCGCGGGGCTGCACATGCTGCAACGGTTCTCGGAGGATCGGCAAAAGAAGCTCATAAACATATTTGCATGGTACACCAGTTATTGACTGAAGCTATGCAAGAATATAATAAGAATCAAGTGATTGCTTAATGATTGACGGGTAAACTTAACTTACCTGTCCGAGCAGTTGTTGTTTTTGCTGATGCCATCCATATTTATCACTCCAGTCAATATCTATGTCATGATAGTCACCTAAAAACTTGACTTTGAATGTAGCTAAACGAGATGAAAAGGTTTATGGGTTATTTCATTTTATGAACTATTATTCACCATATTCAACAATAATATACAAGTGATAGTACTTACTTTTATAAGAGTTAACTTGGTCTGCCATTTCAAAAAGTACGATTATCAATATATGTCTGAATTTTAAAAGAAAAGAAGAGAAAAGATAAGAGAAGAG
Organism: Tetranychus urticae; assembly: GCF_039701765.1. Classification (NCBI taxonomy): domain Eukaryota; kingdom Metazoa; phylum Arthropoda; class Arachnida; order Trombidiformes; family Tetranychidae; genus Tetranychus; species Tetranychus urticae. Next base: position 4,239,057 of record NC_142959.1, read on the forward strand.
ATGAAAAAACTGTAAAAGAGTGTCCACTGAGAGCAAAACTGACCAAATATGATGAACTTTTGGTTCCTTACACAGAACGACAAGGCTGAAGAAGTAACCGCCAGCTAAATCTGGTCTTCTTACTTTTGACTTGAGGCCTGCTCAGTCTTTGTCACTATGGAAACATTTTAGCAAAATAAGCACAATCAAATCATCGTAAAGACAAAACCAAAGCAAATTAAGATTACATTTAATTTACATTGAAATAGTCACGATAATCAATAAACTAACCTATTATTTTTAATGATGTTATTTTCATCAAAATAGCATAAAAAGATTTTTAATTTTTTTGCTATGGTGCCATTAGAATGGAAAAATGGGAATTCTCAATGGCGTTGGAATTAAATATCTAGTTTTTGGCATCACCGAGAAATCAGTCTCTAAAAATTGCCATGTTAAGGAACGGTCAGTAATTTTGTTAGCATTTACAAAATTGAAAAGCGCGGCTTTCATTCTTGAATGTTTGTTTACATTTTTTGTCTCACTGCTCACTGAGTTTGACTGTATTTTGTTTCACTAATGAACATAAACTCCCCTTAATTTTTGGACTAGATTTATTATTTATATTTATATTAATTTAACTAATTTAGTGACCTGCTTAGTCCTAATTTATTTAGTAATTAATTTTTGTAATGGCTGACTTTCTTGATGAAAGTAATCCTTGTGGGATCAATCTTCTCCGTCTTGTTTCCCGTGGTAATGCCATTATTGCTGAACTTCTCCGTCTCTCTGACATGATACCGGCTGTTTTTAAGCCTGACTTAAAGACGGAGTTCAATCGTTATTCTGATATAATCGTCGATTTTACTTATTTCAAAAATTTGGAAGCAATCGAGGCAAAAATTGACTCAACTCCAGCTCTCCGGGACAAAGACGATGAAATCCGTGACAATTATCTTGATATTTTAAGTGATTTTTACCTTGCCTTTGAATCTATTCATAAGTACATTTTTGACCTCAACAAATATATGACCGACCTGGAAGAAGGTGTTTATATTCAACAAACCATGGAAACGGTTATGGTTAATATGGATGGTAAACAATTAATGTGCGAAGCGCTTTATCTCTGTGGCGTCATTCTTCTTACTGTTGACCAAAAAATTGAAGGATCGGTGCGAGAAAGAATGTTAGTTTCTTATTATCGTTACTCTGCACAACGATCCACATCTGATTCAAATATTGATGATGTCTGTAATCTTCTCCGTTCAACTGGCTACTCGTCGGTAACAAATAAAAGACCTGTTAACTATCCGGAGGATTTTTTCAAAAGAGTACCCATTAATGCTGAATATCTTAGCTTAGTGATTGGTCGATTAAGGTTTGATGATGTTTATAACCAACTGTCATCTTACCCATACTCTGAACATCGAAGCTTTGCCATGTCTAATCAAGCTGCAATGTTATATGTTATCCTCTACTTTGCGCCAGACTTTTTACACAATCAACATGCTAATATGAGGGAAATTGTGGACAAATTTTTCTCTGATAACTTTGTCATCAACATTTACATGGGAATCATTGTTAACCTTATAGAAGCTTGGGAACCTTACCGTGCAGCTAAATCAGCCTTAAACAATACTTTGGAAACAACTAGTCTACGCAAACATGCAATCTATCACAAGAATCATCTAAATAAATTATTACAGCAAACTACAGATTTACTGAAAGAAGGATATCTTGATGAAGAAGTGGTCTTAGATTCTACATCAAAGTTAACTAATATTTTGAGGGAATGTAATGTTACTCTTCGATGGTTAATGCTGCATACATTTTCAAACCCTAATGTAGAGACCCATTGGACAACCTTTAAAAAGTGTAAACAATCTCGAGATGTGATAATAAGCGAAACTGGTCATGACCCAGTAAAAATTTTTGAATTACTAATGCATACCTCACAATTAGAATTGAAAGTGAAAGAAATTTATAAACAATTGCTCAATGAAAAACGTGAAAAATGGGACAAATATCAAAGTGAAGCTGTCGATAGGATATCGGAATTATCGGAAGTATTTTCTGGCAACAAGCCATTGACCCGTATTGAACCCAATTCTAGTCTTCAAGAATGGTTTGGTCAACTTGCAAGTCAAATAAAAGCTCTTGATCCAGACCAGTTGAAAAGTTCAAATCGCAAAACTATCCAAATGATCAAAGCTCTTGATGAAATTCAAGATTTCCATCAATTAGAAGGCAGTATACAAGTTAAGCAACACTTGATTGATGCTAGAAAATTTCTGTGTTGCATGTTAAAAACTTCAGATGTAAAAGAGCACGTACTCATCACTCTACAGCTCATTGGCGATCTCTCTTATGCTTGGTTAATAATCGACTCTTTCACCAAGTATATGCAAAAGGGTATTCAAAAAGATCCAACTCTAGTCATTAAACTTCGAGCTACTTTTCTCAAGCTTGCCTCTGCCCTGGATATGCCCTTGTTACGGATAAATCAAGCATCAAGTCCTGACTTGGTTCCCGTCTCACAATATTATTCAAGTGAATTGGTTTCATATGTTAGAAAGGTTCTTCACATCATTCCCGACTCTTTATTTCGCCTTATGGCACGGATAATTGAATTGCAAACAAATCAAATTCAAGAGCTTCCCACCCGATTAATGAAAGATCAACTTCGATCGTATGCTTTTCTCGAAGAAAGATATGAAGTTGCTCAGTTAACTCATTCCATTTCTGTTTTTACCGAAGGAATGCTCATGATGAAGACAACATTAGTTGGTATCATTCAAATCGATCCCAAAAAGTTGCTAGAAGATGGTATCCGTAAAGAGCTAGTAATCCAAGTTGCCAAAGCATTACACCAAGGATTAGTTTTCAATCAAAGAGTAAAACCAAGTGAACTTGTTCCCAAGTTAAGAATTATCTGTAACATCATGGATGGTTTACGTCGCTCATTTGAATATATCCAAGATTATGTGTGTATTTATGGTCTGAAGATATGGCAAGAAGAAGTCTCAAGAATTGTCAGTTACAACGTTGAACAAGAATGTAATGCTTTTATGCGTCACAAAGTTCTTGACTGGGAAAGTATATATCAATCGAAGACTATCCCTGTGCCTAAATTTCCTCCATTGGATCAATTTTCAGTCAATTTTATCGGTCGATTAACTCGGGAAATTTTGAGAATTACTGATCCAAGGTAAGTTAATATGTGATATTTTTTCGGAATATCTCACAACCTTATTTTGAATTTATTATTAGTTTTACAAATCATCTAATAACTCGATACCGTAATTTCTTCCCCATAGAACCACCATTTACGTGAACTCTTCAAGAACCTGGTATGATAATAAAACACGCGCTGAAATTGTTGACCCCAAATTATTTAAACTACTTTTAGTAAGTCGATTATTTTTGCATTTACTGTTTAAATATGACTAACAGTTTACTTTCAATTTATTTGTGATTATCTTTTTTTGACTCATTTTGCTCCATTCAATCTAATCTTTTAGCAAAGCACGGGAACAGCTGGAATCAATGGCCTTGATCGATTACTTTCATTTATGATTGTCAGTGAACTGGGAAAAATTGAATCATTAATCGAGAAACAATTGCTGAATGAAAAGTGGTGGCACGATACTGTGATAAATGTTAACAACTTTTTATCTAAAAATGATTGCGATATGCCATCAAGTGAGTTACAAACCAACTAAAAAGATTGTTTTAACAAGAAAAATAAAATTCTTTTGTTTTTGATTCACAGATCAAGCTAATAAATTGCAATCACCAATAACTTCTAGGAATCCAAGAACTCTGCCAATCATTACTGAATCAATAATGAAGATTGGACAAATGCAACTAATCAAAAATAACATCTCTTTTGAACTCAAGGATAGCTGCAATTATCAATCAAGAAATTTGAGATCTGCTTATGAAACTCTCAATGAGTAAGATATAATTTTATTGTTTCATTCAGCATATTCATATTTTTTCATTTTTTCAGGGCCTTATTAACTGAACTTAAACGAGATCCTAAAAAATATTTAGCCAAGGAGGAAAGTGCTCTTGTCTACGAATTAACCAATTATTTAGAATGGTCTGGAATATCAGATCCTCTTTCAAAAGTGAGTTGATATTTTCCGATCTAAACTCTTTATAACCAATGTAAATTAACTCTTTCCTTTATTTCAATACAGATTTACATTGGATCCACTTTGCCTCCGTACATGGATTTAGTTTGTCTTGTAATTGTGATTTTATCTAATCCTAAATTCATTTACGTTGATAAAATTCATGGATTGACTGCCAAGAAAATAACAGATTCAGCCGATGGACAACCATTTGTTACTGGTTTATTAACTCTTTTAAGACAATATCGTTGTGATATGGTTAAACGGTTTATATCACTTTTATGTCGTTATATTAAATCACTAGTCGAATCTTCATATCCAAGGTAATTTTTTTGTTTAAATCCTGAATAATATTTTGTTTGGTTATTTTTTGTAATATTTTGTATTTTTTTATTTACAGTGCCAGCAAATCAACCGAGTTTCCAGTGGAAATATTCAACGATTTAGTCATTCTTGAAGAACTTCTGAGACTTGGTAATTTACCGAAAACTTATGTGACTGAATACATTCCTAATTATGTGATGGATCAATTCCATTCTTTTCATTCCACGAATCAGTAAAAAATCTTCAAATCAATTAATTTTGAAGGCAGGTCTAAATTTTTATTTCCACAACCTTATTATCAAAGGTTAAGGTTAATAGCAAGAAATGAAAAGCATCAAAATCTTTATTTTCATTGATTCTTTATTTTCATCAAGCAATGTTTTGCATCCATTACATTTTATTTGTCATCATTTTACTTATAAATCAGAAGAAGCTACGAGTCTGTAGTTAGTTAAATAATTAATAATCAACCACGAGCTCTCAAGTAAAGGTTTGGCTCGCAGTTAAAAATTCTTTGTCTATCATTGGGGAATCGCGAATAGAAATTATCACAAAAAAGCGCGAGATATTGTAGGACATTGAATTGCCTGTAAATTTTTCGTCTTTGTTTCATTGCTTGTATTGGTTGAACGTGAGACCAAATGCTTGCATTCAATTCAACGTTATTAATGAGATCTCTTATCTTGTTGAAGATACTTTTAGTATTTCTATGTTGACAAAAACCAGATCTGCACATTCCCTCTGGAACCGACCATTCAGGTATTAGGCGATAAATTACACAAGTATTGGGAAGGTTCACATCAGGCGGCGAATCAAAATAAACTTTATAATCGAGAAGAAAACGGTTTCCGGCAAAACTAATTGCATTACAGAATCGCTCCTTAGCCAGATGGTCCAGAAAGCTATGAGAACTGAAAAGCAATATAAATGAATCTGTTAATACATAATCTTTAAATTGTTGTGATTGATGATAGATTACTTGGTCAGGTTCAAAATAGAGTAATAATATTCATAGCTGGGTCTCTCCCCCTGTACATTAGGATCCCGAAGATAAATACTAACAATATGTTGGCTTGGTACTCCAGTAATTGATTCAAGCTATGGATTTGCAAAAATAAGATTGGAATAAATTATTGCTTGAAATGATGGAATGATAAAATTAACTTACCTGTGCGAATAGTCGTTTTTTTAGCTGTTGATATCCATATTCATCATTCCAATGAACGACTATGTCATGATAGTCACCTAAAAACTTCACTTTGAATGAAATGAAAGCTAAACGAAATTAAAGGTTTTATTTCATGGATTATTTCATTTGATAGACTATTAATACACAAGAAATAAAACTTACTTTTATCGGAATCATCCTGTTCTGTCATTTTAACAAGCACTATGATGAATATTTATCCGAATTTTAAAACAGGAAAAAACGTGGAGAAGAGTGTCAGCTGGCAGAAAAGGCAAAACTGGCAAAAATTTGATAAAGTTTTGGTTCTTAACACAGAACGGCAAAGCTGTAGAAGTAACCGCCAGCTCACTTTGGCCTTCTTACTGAGTCCCCATTGAGAATCTCAATTTGAAATTAGCCTCTCATTATTGTCACTCTTCACAATTATGATGGTGTCTGTCAATCTCCATTGAAACAATTAATGAAATGGTTGCCAAGAAAATAACTGGTTCAGCCGATGGACAACCATTTGTTACTAAATTTTTTTAGTTGAATCTGCAGTGTAAGCAGATCAACCGAGTTTCCAGTGGAAATATTCAACGATTTAGTCATTCTTGAAGAACTTCTGAGACTTTGTAATTACCGAAAACTTATGTGACTGAATACATTCCTAATTATGTGATGGACCAATTCCATTCTTTTCATTCCACGCATCAGTAGAAATTTTCATATCATTAGCTATATTGTTATTTGCAAAATTTGTTATAATTCAACAATTGGTTGAAATAAAATTCAAATTTTTCTCATATACTAATTTTGTCTAAATCTTTGTCCTTTTCATTGGGTTAAGCTTTTCTCCAATTCTTGCTTTTTATTCTTTTCCATTGCAGTAGAAAGTCTTTTCTCGGCAGCTTTCCTAGAATATTGGCAATTCTTTGCATCAACATTCAGAATCAGGAATTTCAGTCATGTCAAAAAGATGACTTGTTTAACCCTGATTGTACTTCTACTGATGATAACTTCTTGTTTGTGGCGCTTGCGAGTGAGTCGACTTGTATGGTCACTATCGTAGCGTGAAGGATCGTAAACTCATTAGCCAAAGCTAGTCAGTCATATTAAGTTCATACAGTAAGTAAAATCATTTGTTAATACTCAAAGATCATTTCATAATCAGTAATGCATTGTAAACCTGAATTTGCATTATTTGAGCATTGAAACTGAAATTTAAATTACGTTGCACTAGTGAAATTGCACTAGAGTACCCGTTTTTTAAGCCTGTGCGATTGTTACACACCACTATCCTCTTAAGGCAACGTTTTTTACTCTCTCATTACTCGACTTACTCTTACTTACTTTTTTACTTTGTTAGAAGAAAGAGTTTCCTTATTTTTCTTTCAATTCAATGAGAAGAAAAATGGGCCAACGAGGACTTTTTATGCCTTATTGTTATACTTCTATGTTGAATTGGATTCTTTTCATTGCAATCGCTCCATCAGCATCATTTTACTGCATCAGCCACTTGACTGTAAAAGATTCAAATAAACAATGAGCTTATTGCACATCTGAACCTAAGTGACATCTAAAAGAACTCGAAATGAATGATTGTTTTTATTTTTGTAGCATGTGTGAAAATTATGTGTTCGATGGTTAGTTTACATCAGCAACATTTTTTGTTGAGATTTTGACATGTTAAGTTAGTTTGAAAAGTCTTGAAAATTCAAAAACAAACTGATTTTAAGTTATCATTATCTGGTGCGGAAAATCACTCGATATGAAAAAATTTATTGCCTTTTTTGCGAACTTTATTCAAAGCAAAAAGTCATACCATATATGTTGAGTTATAAATTTTGTTCTGGAATAGACATTAAACTGATGATAACTGATGTTAATATTTGAATCCATGAATATACGAGACACGTATTAGCCAAACAACATCAGACAAAATAGCTAAAATGCCCTGTGCATTGTTTTAGAATAAAACATTCTGATCTTTATTCAACCAATAGGCTGGTTCGGTTATGGCTGATCCGTTTTCTCGTTTCTTACTTGATTTGCAAAATTGAAATGGTTTAATTCATCACCAAATTCATTCTATTTCCGGGAAACCTTATTTAAACAAGTTAAAATAGATGTAGCTTGACATAGCTGCAAAAATCTGTCTGCAGATTTAAAATTCATTTAATAAAAGAAACTGAATGACTATTAGATTGCTTATATAAAACTGATACATTGCTTATTTAATACTAAACAACCAGCTTATACTAACTAGTTATAAAAAGATTTCCCTGGCAATTCAAGTTATCCATTTCAAACATGAATCTTTTCTTTTGTTACCTTTTTCTGGGATCTACTTTATTTTCAGTGAGTTTTTTTCGTTCATTTTTTCTAGAATCAACAACCATTGTACAGTTTGATTAGATTCTATTAATCACATTTCCAATTTAAGTGTTTTTATTGCCAGGAAAATTGTGATGGTAAACAATGTCTTGCAAATCAATGTTGTGTGTTGTATCAAGGTAAGTACTCAATTTTTACACTTTTTGAATTTCTGAAGCTAACCCACCTATTTGATGTACATTTTATCTATTGTTTATACGTTGCACAATGCGCAAACGCCTGACTAATACGCATAAATAAGCGATGCAATCACAATTAAATTTTAGAAGTTGGAAAGTAAAGTCTCTAGTACTACGTTGATTATTATAAAATTGCTCGAACATAACGTATTTTGTAAAGTACATCTGTATTAATATATCACCAAATGAAATATGATTAAAGATTATTTAATACAGTTAAAAATTCAACCTGCAACAGAAACCGTTTTGAATAAAAAAAATGCCACAACTCGATCTTTAGAAAGTAAAAATAATTTAAAATTAACACAAGTAGCAATGCAGCTTTTTGATCAAACCTTTGAGATTTATTAAATTGATTTTACTTTCGCAAGATGATTTTATTACCTAAAACGGGATCTACTTGTCGAAAGGTTTTATGTGGACCCAATAAAGCTCATTCAGATTAAAATGGAGCCACCCTTGAACACAAAATCATTCACCTTTCAACATTTTTTTCGAATCGACAATCAAAGTCATGAAACCAGCGTATAGAATACATTGAATTGGTATCCAAATTATACTTTATCTATTATTTTATTCATTCAAGGTAGACGCTATTGCATTAGTAAGGGGAATGAAGGCCAATACTGCGGTGAACTTGGCGGTGTTACCACTTGTCCATGTATGGAAGGACTAACATGTAAAATTGATAAATGTCGCGTCGCCACTTTTGGTGCCCAATAGAAGAAGCGCATAAAAGAGAAAAAATAATAAACTGCAAAAACAACGATGCATTGAAATAATGAAATATAATAATTAAATAATTTCTCTCCGCGATCTTCTTTTGTGCTAACTTGAAAACCAGAAGGCAGATCTTGCAGATATAAGACAGGTAAGATTCGTAAATTGAGGAAACATAAATGCTAAATTTAAATACACTCAGTTATTTGCCCTCTGAATGGTCGGTTTTCGACCATTAAAACCGAACAATCTGGTCTATTAGATTAATAAATTGGATTATAAAAATTGTTATCGTGAATAAAACCCACGCGTGTTCAAGAGTCAAAAAATGGGCAGAAACTTTCGATGGACCACATCTTGGGACGTTTACTAGAGAGATAAAAAGCAAATTGATTCAGCAGAGTACTGACAAAAATATTTGCTTTGAGAAGCCTCAACTGATATTTCATATTATTACTGATTTTTTATACAACAGGGTATTCAAAAAGACCCAACTATAGTCAATAAACTTCGAGCAACTTTTCTCAAGCTTCCTTATGAACATTTTTGATTCCTGTGTGAGTCAAAAAACAGTCAGAATAGGACAATTGACTCACTTGGGAGTAAATTTTTTTGACTCAAAAACAGGTAAAAAGTGATTAACAAAACGCTCAAAAAATTGGAAAAAAATAAATTCACATTCACATGAATCCAAAAAGTCTAAGAGCCACATTCAACACACCGATAACCAATGAAACATTGTTGGCCCACAAAGATCGAACCAGGTCGGAATTAATGGAGCGACCAAAAAAGTCATAAAAGTAAATATCATTTGAACACAATTCTTCTCGCGATTCGACCAATTTAATCGACTTTGAAACAATGTTTACTCCTTTGGTCATGTTGTATCGTTTGCTGAAAGGAACTGGATAACCAAGAAGACAATTGAGAATCGCTGTTTTTACCAACGGCTTTATCACCAACAACAATTGCTTTACATCGAGAAACATTGGTTATGGTTCAAGCACTGGTCACTTGCAATATAAAATATTTCACAAGTAAATGTCGATTAGATGAGTTTGGTGAAATTGGGTAAAATTGAGAAGTAATTAAAAGAAACTAGTTTAAAATGAAATTAATTTACACATTTGAATAAAGAAAATTGATTACAATGAGAATGAATTTTATATCACAAGTTCAATGTTTATTTCGATTGTTATGCTCCAGAATCTATTAATTACCATCATTAGCATGTAATTTACCTCTACCTTTACCTTTTTCCTAGAATGAGAATCATTCTATGAGATTCAAACTACACTAAGGGCAATAAAGATAGGGACACTATGGTTTTGGTCGATTACTTGACAAAGGTTGATTAATTTATGATGAAACTTGACCTGTCAAGTGAGTAACATATAAGTTGATGACTATTTGAAAAAAAATTTGATTAGTATTAAGTTTATTGTCAAAATTAGTCAAAAAATGAAAGAATGGGTGGCAAAAAAGATAGGGACAAGATCTTAAAAATTGTATGTTACCTGGAAACCAGCAATGAAACCGACCTCTATTAATCATGAATCGAGAGTCTAGTAAACATTCATGAAGATTCACTACAACAAATCATCTGACTTCTCAATTGTTAATCATGTTTTACTAATACTTAGCATCTATTATTTTCTTTTCATTCAGTAATTTCTTGCTCATTTCTGTTTTGACTTTTAGTTAAATATTGACTTTTATATTGAAATTATTGATTGGTTGCTTAAAAAACTAACCCAATGCGTGTTCATCTATGTTTTAATTTAAATGAACCATATCTGGTTCAACCTGAATTGAGTAGATGAAAAAGGGCCAATTTGATGCTGTACATCTGGAATCTACTCATTAACTTCAAAAGGCTCTTTTCATGCCGAAACGGGTTTCTACAATTCAACAGGAGATAAAAATTTTATCGACTTGATAACATTAGAAATTTGTGTTTTTCAGACAAAGTTGAGTAAACTGAGAAACTTAATTTCATTACAATCGCTCCGTTTCATACTAGCTACTGATCTTTTGAGCAAATCTTCACTGTTTGCTTCATTAGTATTAAATAAATATCAATTCAATAAACTGCTGATAAACAGACATTTAACCAATGATATCTGTATCTATGCATATCAATTGCTTTCTAAATAGGACATTGAGCTTATTGAAGTTCATCAGAAGAAATGTGATTCTTTCAGTAACATCTTTTTGTGACATTCCGATTTCCGCTTTCAGACACCTAATAAGATTTGCCGAAATTACTAACGATTTGAAAATTAGCAAACCAAAATAAATGATTGTTTTTATTTTTGTACATACAATATATTAATATGTTGAGTGTCAATCGAGGCACTAATAAACATAGCTGTTCAAAAGAATTTTATTACGATTGTTATGTCCGAGGAATAGACTTCAGCAAATCCTTAATTTTTCGTCCATATTCTTCATTAGTTTGTGATCCTGCATCACTTTTTTTTAAGGGGATAATTACATCCTTAACAGATTCATACGCTTTCTTTAAATTATCCACAGCCGACTGAACTGAATCCGTTCTATTAGAAGCATCTGCAACATAAGCATTTAATAAATTGAAAGCAATTAAGAAGATTAAACACACTTTAAAGAATCGCATTTTAACTTTTTGATTTAATAGTTGAACAGTTAAAAATATCAGAACAAATAGCTAAAATGAAATGAAAAATTTTCACTGGAATCACTCAATTTTATACATTTTGTTACTGATCTAATTACTGATCTCTTCAAAACTTCTTCATTGTTTGCTTCATTATATCAATTTTGTAAACTGCTGACAAACAGACATTTAACCAATGATATCTGCATCTGATGAATACCAATTTCTTTCTAAATAGAACATGTTAATCTTTATTCAAATTAAACCAGGAAAATGCGTTTGAAAATGAAAAGGTTTATTTTAGCAGCCTAACAACTCAAATACAGCTGATGAAAATTTAAAATGAGTCATGGAAATTTCAAAGTTGATAATTTGAGGCACCAAAAGATGCTGTTTATCTCAGTTGTGTTCAATAAGATTAATGTTCTCATATAATTCAAAGGACTTGAGTCCAGAATAAGTGAACAAATTCAATGATGTACGACCTAAATTATTCCAATATGAACTGCCTCATGATACTATCAAAAAAGTGTTCACTAACTGTACCTCAAACTATTAGTATCATCGACTTTTCATGGCGTATACTTACAAGCATAATTAACATAATTAACACAATCCTTATAAACATAATCAAATAAACTACTTTGCATTTCTCGAATCGGCATTTTCTAAGGTGAATCAGGGGCCAGTTGACTTTCAGTTTTATCCGGCATGTTGACGATTGATTTACCTTCATCACGTACCCATTCACTGAACCAAACTAGACCAAAATGACAGACAAACGGATTATCTGGTAAAATGTGAAAACAAAATGAAAGCAATTCAAAGAAATGAATCACAAAATAAACTTGATAACCAAACAATTGTTAACATTGAACATTAAATTAAATGTCAGTTTCATTTGTTCATATTGAACTTACCATGTAAATCAAGGACTTTAAGTGAATCAATGATTGGATAAAAAGTTTCATGAGAAAGTTTAATCAAATGATTAGAATCCAAATAAAGCCACTCGAGTGATATCAACTTGTCAAAAGCACCAGTTTCAATTATTTTTATCCTAAAGGAGAAGGAAAAGAAAAAAATTAAGAACAAAATATTCATTGAAAGCAAATAAAGTTTCTATGGTGTTTAGAAATAAATTGTTTTGCTGATTATTCAGTAATCAGATTACTATAAGAATAGCCTTAGTCCTAGCCATTCTGTCGTCAATTAATTTTGAAGGTATGAATTCCTATTTCCACAACCTTATTAGCAAAGGTTAAGGTTAATAGCAAGAAATGAAAAGCATCAAAATCTTTATTTTCATTGATTCTTTATGTTCAGCAAACAAATTTTGCATCCATTACATTTCATTTGTCATCATTTTACTTATAAATCAGAAGAAACTTCGAGTCTGTAGTTAGTTAAATAATTAATAATCAACCACGAGTTCTCAGGTAAAGACTTGGCTCCCAGTTAATAAGTCTTTGCGCTTCATTGGGGAATCGCGAATAGAAATTATCACAAATAAGCCAGAAATATTGTAGGACATTGAATTGCCTGTAAATTTTTCGTCTTGGTCTCATAACTCGTATTGGTTGAACGTGGGACCAAATTTTCGCATTTAATTCAACGTTATTAATAAGATCTTGTATCTTTTTGAAGATACTTTTAGTATTTCTATGTTGACAAAAACTAAGTCTACACACTCCTTCTGGAACCGTCCTTTCAGGTATTAGCCGATAAGTTATATGAGTATTGGAAAGGTTCATATTAGGCGCCGAATCAAAACTAACAGTATAATCGAGAAGAAAACGGTTTCCGGCAAAACTAATTGCATAACAGAATTGGTCCTTATAGAGACCATGTTCCGGATAGCTATGAGGATTGAAAAGCAATATAAATGAATCTGTTAATACATGTTATTACATAATCAGTAAATTGTTTCGATTGATGATAGATTACTTTATCAGGTTCCAAATTGTGTAATAATGTTCATATAAGTTGGATCCTAATTGCCACTGTGCACGTAGCCCCGGAAGAAGAATACGAAGAATATGTTGGCTTGGTACTCCAGTAATTGATTCAAGCTGTGGATTTGCAAAAATAAGATTGGAATAAGTAATTGCTTAATGATAAACTTAACTTAACTTACCTGTGTGACCAGTTGTTTTTTTAGCTGTTGATAGTCATATTCACCATTCCACTGAATGACTATGTCATGATAGTCACCTAAAAACTTCACTTTGAATGTAGCTAAACGAAATTAAAGGTTTTATTTCATGGATTATTTCATTTGACAGACTATTAATACACAAGAAATAAAACTTACTTTTATCGCAATCATTCTGTTCTGTCATTTTAACAAGCACCATGATCAATATTTATCGGAATTTTAAAACAGGAAACACTGGAGAAGAGTGTCAGCTGAAAGAAACTGGTAAAACTGGCAAAAATTTGATAAAGTTTTGGTTCTTAACACAGAACGGCAAAGCTGTAGAAGTAACCGCCAGCTCACTTTTACCTTCTTACTTCAAGGCCAGTATAGCTTTTGTAACTATGGAAATATTTAGAGTCCCCAATGAGAATCTCAATTGGAGATTAGTATCTTATCATTACTCTTCACGATGATGATGATGTCTGTCCATCTTCATTGAAACAATTGATGGATTGACTGCCAATAAGTGATAAGTTTCAGCTCTCTAGCTATTATTGTGACAGAATGGCGGAGGTTTAACTGAAAATTGAAGTGATCTATTGTACAGAAGCAGAGAATTTTATCTGGCAAAATAAGTTCATTTTCTGGTTGACCACCAAAAGTTACCCCAAGAAAAAAAGTTTCATGCAAAAATCTTGTTCCATAGTTGAACAAAAGGCAATCAAAGTTTACACTTCAGCCTCGATTTTCTCGAAAAAAATTTTAGTGACACTAATAGACTCAGTTTTCATGCACTTACATACCCACAAAGTCCTAACTCTCAACTCAAAAGTCAGATTTTCACACATACTCCTTTAGACATATAAATTGTTTTGCTGATTATGATGTCTGTCCATCGATTAAATTTAAACGATTCATGGCTTGACTGCCAAAAAAATATTTAATGATTCAGTCGATGGACAATTATTTGTCACTGCACTTTTATTTGAATTAAATTTACAGTGACAGCAAATCAACCGACTTTCTAGTGATAATATTCAACGCTTTAGTCATTCTCAAAGAACTTCTGAGACTTGGTAAGATGTCCATGTGGAAATGGTATTAAGATTTCCAATGGTCCAAGGAAGCTGATTTAACAAGAAACAATAGATTGATTGAAGGTGATTCAGGTTCTCCGCGTCATCATTCCTGGAACGACACAGAAAAGGAGTTACTTTTGAGTACTGGTTCAGTGGCAGGTTACAGAGGGGAATATTTTCATCCAATCAATAAATATCCACAGCTTGCTGATGATCCGAGCAACATTTACTTCACTAATCGACCAAACAAGGTTTAATTTGAACCTGGAAAGAGCAATGAAGTGAATGAAATCAACGATAATCAATTGGAATTGGAATCCATCCAGTGTAATAAATAAATCACAAGCGAAACTCTCATCAAAGATTCAAGATAATCCTTCAGATGTGAAACAGTTTAAACGTTTCCTTGCAAATGGAAACACAATGCAAACCCTTTTTATATTTGCTCTGAAATCTAATCAAAATTGAGATTCGATGGTATTCATCGAGATAACAAGGGACGCTTTGATTTTGAATCCATCACATTTTATTTATCATCAGTTTACTTACAAGTCAAAAGATAAGTAAATAAATGTTTGCAATTTTATTCAGATAAGTTTTTGTTGAAAGACAAGTTTACTGAGAGAAATTGATGAAATATTAACGCATTAAATTAACCACGAGCTCTCAGGTAAAGGCGTTTATCTGCGTTAAAGCGTCTCAATACAGCACTGGGGTATTGCCAATCACAGACTACATAGAAATATTGTAGAACATTGAATTTCCTGTAAATCTCTCGCCTTTCCCGTGAACTAATTAAGGGTTGGATGTGAGACCAAATTTCTGAATTCAATTCATAGTTATTAATGAGATCTTTTATCCTGTTGAAGAAACTTTCAGTGTTTGCATGTTGACAGAAACCATGTCTGCATACTCCCTCTGGAACCAGCCTTTCAGGTATCAGGGAAAAACAAACACAAGTGTGCTCAATCTGGTCGTCAAAATAAGAACTAAAAGCCAGTTGAAAACGTCCATCAGCATAACTAATTGCACTATCGAACTGACTCTTACAGACTTCAGGGTAGCTATGTAAATAACTGAAAAGCAGGCAATTTAGATGAATCTGTCGATGCAAGTTAATACATAATCTTGAAATTATAAAAATGATAGATTACTTTACACCGTTCCTGATCTTATGATATAGCGAGGTATTGACCGACTCTGATATGGGGTTGTACAGATTAATTTCAGTGATACATCTTTTCGGTATTCCAGTTACTAATCCAAGCTATAGATTTGCAAAAAATAAGATTGGAATAAGTTATTGCTTAATGATTGACCGGTAAACTTAACTTACCTTATTGAACAGTTGTTGTCTTTGTTGTTGTCATTCATCTTCATCATTACATTTAATTTACATTGAAAAATATCAAAAAATAAATCCCTTTAGATTTAAAACATTGAATAATTGTTGTATATGCTTTGCATTAAATTTCAATTGGCTGATTAAAGGAAAATATTAAGGAGAATAATGAAATTTTAATAGTTGGACAATCATGAAATCGTTAATAATAATGAAATAATAGCAATGAATGATAATAAAAATTAAAAATACTCAAGATAGACTAACTTTTAATTCACTGTTTTTAGTGATGTTTTTTTCATCAAAATATTAGCATTAATAGCATTAAACAATATTTTACATTTTTTTGCTATAGTGCCATTAGAATGGCATACTGGGAATTCTCAATGGCATCGGAATTAAAATCTTTAGTTTTTGGCATCGCCGAAAAATCAGTCTCTAAAGGTTGCCATCTTAAGAAACGGTCAGTAATTTTGTTAACATTTACAAAATTGAAAAGCGCGGCTTTCATTCTTGGATGTTTGTTTACATTTTTGACTTCACTTTGCTGTATTTTTTTACTCATGAATAGATACCGAAGTGAGCCGAAAGTCTCTCGGCTCACTAACTTGATGATATTTCTCACTCACTAAGCTAATAGTCGACTAATTGGCTTAGTCTTAGTCGAAAATTTATGTTTGGCTAGCTGACTGACTAAAGGCAAAAGGTGTATTGTTTTTACTTTATGACGAATATTTACCTGTATAAACTGATATTACAAATCATAGTTATCACAGTTTTGTTTGACAAATTCAAAATTTTCATGATTGCATAGAAATCTCTTCAACTTTTTAGGAGTGAGCTGTGAACTTTTTTGGTTAGTGTCAAATCAACTATTGAAAACACTCGAACTTGAGTTCGAAATTCAAATTTCAGTCATTTTAGTGAGCTTTTAGTTGACTCACTAAAGCCGGCTTAGTGAAAAAAAATCGACTAAAACTAAAGCCAGATTATAACCGGCTCACTCACTCACTAAACTCACTAACTTCGGTATCTACTCATGAACATAAACTCCTGTAATTTCTGTCCTGGGTTCATTATTTATATTTATACTGATTTAACTTACTTAGAATTTAAACTGTTCAGTTCTAATTGATTTGTAATTAATTTTTGTAATGGCTGACTTTCTTGATGAAAGTAATCCTTGTGGGATCAATCTTCTCCGTCTTGTTTCCCGTGGTAATGCCATTATTGCTGAACTTCTCCGTCTATCTGACATGATACCGGCTGTTTTTAAACCTGACATCAAGACGGAGTTCAATCGTTATTCTGATATAATTGTCGACTTTACTTATTTCAAAAATTTGGAAGCAATCGAGGCAAAAATTGACTCAACTTCAGCTCTCCTGGACAAAGACGATGAAATCCGTGACAATTATCTTGACATTTTAAGTGACTTTTACCTTGCCTTTGAATCTATTCATAAGTACATTTTTGACCCAGACAAGTATATGACTGACCTAGAAAAAGGCTTTTATTCAACAAATCATGTCAATGGCCATGGTTAATATGGATGGTAAAACAATAACGTGATAAACACTTTATCTCTGTGCCGTCATTCTTCTAACTGTGGACCAAAAAATTGAAGGATCGGTGCGAGAGAGAATGATAGTTCCATAATATCGTTACTCTGCACAACGATCTACATCTGATTCAAATATTTATGACGGCTGTAATCTTCTGCGTTCAACTGGCTACTCATCGGTAACAAATAAAAGACCTGTCAACTATCCGGAGGATTTTTTCAAAAGAGTACCCATTAATGCTGAATATCTTAGCTTGGTGATTGGTCGATTAAGGTTTGATGATGTTTATAATCAACTGTCATCTTACCCTTACTCTGAACATCGAAGCTTCGCCATGTCTAATCAAGCTGCAATGTTATATGTTATCCTCTACTTTGCGCCAGACTTTTTACACAACCAACATGCTAATATGAGGGAAATTGTGGACAAATTTTTCTCTGATAACTTTGTCATCAACATTTACATGGGAATCATTGTTAACCTTATAGAAGCTTGGAAACCTTACCGTGCAGCTAAATCAGCCTTAAACAATACTTTGAAAACAACTAGTCTACGTAAACATGCAATCAATCACAAGAAGTATCTAAATAAATTATTACAGTAAACTATAGATTTATTGAAAGAAGGATATCTTGATGAAGAGGTGTTCTTAGATTCCACATACAAGTTAAATAATATTTTGAGAGAATGTAATGTTGCTCTTCGATGGTTAATGTTGCATACATTTTCAAACCCTAATGTGGAGACCCATTGGACAACCTTTAAAAAGTGTAAACAATCTCGAGATGTGATAATAAGCGAAACTGGTCATGATCCAGTGAAAATTTTTGAATTAATAATGCATACCTCACAATTAGAATTGAAAGTGAAAGAAATTTATAAACAATTGCTTAATGAAAAACGTGAAAAATTAAACAAATATAAAGTGAAGCTGTCGATAGGTCTTTTTCATTGTGTTAAGCTTTTCTCTAATTCTTGCTTTTTAGTCTTTTCCATAGCGATAGAAAGTCTTTTCTCGGCAGCTTTCCTAGCATTTTCCGCGATTTTCCTTCTCTGCTCTTCAGTTAGTGAGGATGATTTATTTTGACTACTGGTATTCTGTGAGCTTGCAGTGGGCTGACTATTATTCACAGAAGTCACCATCGGTGGATTACTTGTATTCCCATTTGTTACATAAGAAACTGAACTAGAAGCAGCAGCTCTTTGTTTCACCACAAGCTCTGCCTCTTTCATCAAAGCATCAAAAGCATCTTCGGCATTAACTGTCGGCATTGGAGGTAATTCCTCGTCGAACAACATTTCTTCATCCGTGTCACGATCAAAATCTTTTCCAGGAACATTACCACGAACATCGAGGGTCATATTGTATCTCATTTTGGCGACAAAAGTTTTAAGGATCTTTTTAGATCCAAGTTGTTCAACTTTTTCAATGAAATCATCAAATTTCATATTTGGCATAACTCGATGAGCCCACTGTTCCATGGTTATCATTATCAGGGCCAAATCGTCCTCTTCATAACCTTTACCTTTGAATTTCATTTTCCTCAAAATACCAGGTAGCACGGGCAAAGCATTAAAATGTTTCAATCTATCAACATTGAGAGTCACTCTTGGTCCTTTATGGATTATTCGTCGCTTCTTCTTCTCCTTTTCTTCCTTTTCATCATTCTTTGGCTTTTTTGGCTTGCCAGATACATCATCTACCTCTTCTGCTTCATCTTCACCGAAAACCTTTGGTCGCTCCTGATCACCATCATCGTCATCGTCTTCTTCATCATCCTCCTCTTCGTAACCAGCATAACCATCATCGCCAAGATCATTAACCAACCAACCATCTTCCTCTACATATTCATCATTTTGCTTATCTGGATCACCATCCTCATCGTCCTCTGGAGCTCGTTTACGTTTAACCTTTTCTCCCTTTGATTTCTTTTTCTTTGAGGGTCTTTCATCTTCTAGTTCACGAACTCTTAAAATAGCCTCATCCAAAGGTAACTCATCAAACTCGGCAGGCAGATAATCTTCTTCGGTGAGAAAAAGATCCATAGCAAGGCACAAGACGATTTGTCAATTCTAATAAACAAATACACTAAGAAACTTATTAAAAACAGAACTAAAAATAAATAAATACAAAAATACAGAATTAAAAAGGTAAACAATGAGAAACAAGTTGTTGAAACCAGAAAATAAAATAACCGGGAAAAACTTGAGGGACCATTATGATAGTGCACATTGAAAGATAATGCGAGTTAAACAGAGATAAACCGTTCAATAATCCGGTTAATAGTCAAAATGGTGAAAGAGGTACAAATTAATCCAATTAGCCGAATTAAATGAATCTCATGAGCTGAAAAAATTATATAGATTATTCATGATTTTTGAAATGACAAAATTTGTCACCAGATGAAGCTTCAATTTGACGCAATCTCTTAGTAAATTTTCGTAAATAAAATTTTCCTTTCCTTGTTTCTTCTCTTTTTTTCATCTGTTTCATCTTTCTCGTTCATTTTCCCATGTTGAAACTTTCCAGCTTTAACAAGACAACAACAACAGATTAACCTTTAGCTATCTCAACAATTAACCGGTTAATTTATTCGGCTAGCCAACAAGTTAATTTGCTTTCAATTTATTTCAACCATTTGCATTTACATATAAATTCACTTTCAAACATCAACGTTTTTACCTATCAACGAACATTGGAATCTAATTAGCCAAAAAATTCAAGTCAAACTTTTTCTAATTATTTTGTTCTCCAATCCAACTTCACCTCTAACATTTAAAAAACGGATTTTTAATCAATTCATTTTCATTGTTGACCAGTTGTATATTATAAATTCAAGTGTTGCTTTGCTGTTATGTTTGAAATCAACTCACCTAACTTTATCCAGATTTTTATGTTTCTCTCATCAATGTCCAGCCATGTCTCACCACGATGAACTCATCTCGATGTGATTATCATGTTTTCTGTCACTAAACCATTTCATCAACATTGCTGTTTGACCTGATTGGAATTGAAATCGGCAAAAGCAAGTGTAGACCCAGACAAGATACTATTTTCAATATCATTTTTTTTCCCTCCTTTTGTTTACCAGATTTTCACAGTTTCTCGAGTATTCCTAAGTTCAATTATGTGTGATATGATTGTTATCAGTAAATTTTTGTGTCAATAACATCTGTAAATTGTCCAAGCAATAAGTAGAGGAACCAACGTGATCCAATTTAACTTAACCTTAAAACATCTTAATCGATATATAATCCTGTGAATGTGATCCAAAAAATTGATGGAAATCATTAATCACCAGAGATCTCTTTTGTTAATTACATTGCAACCCTCTTCCCCAATAACTTTAATCAATTTAATCAACTGGACCGGGTTTTGGATTATTTTATCATTAATTCCAGGCTCATTACTTCGTAATGCTTGTCCCCAGCGGTCATTAATTAAACCTTGTTCGTGCCAAGAGAAAAGTAAAGGTTTCGACATTCTCTGTGAAGGTTTGTTCATTGCAACCTACAAGCCCTCAATCAACCCCATTAACTTTCCTCAGTCATTTGGGTTCTTCACTTGAACCTTTTCTCAGGTTTATTACACCTAAAGGTGAAGTTTACAGAATAATAATGTTGCACAAAATGGCAATAAATTAAGCTCTGAAACCAGTTCAAAAATGATCAGTCTTGCAGTAAATTATTATCGTACTGAATACATGCCAAAAGTATTTCCATGATTTATCACCATTACCATTCAATCAATATTTTCCTGTCGATAGTCTATTGTTGCCCAATACACACATGATTATCATTTTTGATTTACTCAGCAATTGTCACCCTTTCCATGACCATTTCAAAGAATCGATTCAACATTTACAGTAAAAGATGATCGATAGACTCACATTTAAATCTAAAGCAGTCCACATAAATAGATAATGAATTGAGAATGGATTTGTTTTCCCATCCAATGATTAGTTAATTCTAATTGATTGATACATTCTCTCAATGGTTTTAATTCTGAGCAAGAATGATAATAATATTATCATGTAATGAGATAAAAACTTGACTTTCAGATGAAGACTTGAGACCAGGAAAAAAACCTTTCCTTTACCAGCTTCTAAGTCCTGTCATTAATCAGGTGATTCACTTGTCCTTTTATCCTCTTTTTTTGGTGCATTGTTGTTGTTGCTCATGTTATTATTATCATTATGACCAGTAAAAGAAGATGAAAGAAGATGAAGAAGAAGAGAGAAAAAAAGAGTTTGATGAAGATGATGAAGTAGATGAAAAGAGAAAGTAAAAAAAGGTAAATGGTGAAATAAGTCGATTCTCGGTGAATAGGGATTTGATTCTTATTCTTGTTCGTCTTCTTTTCATTACAATCTTATCATCATTGACTCATTCATTCTTCTTTCCTTCAAGGTAATTCATGTTGATGTAACAACCCCAAACAACAACAGTCAGTCAGGATAGAATCAATTGTGAATCTGAATAAACTTCTGGAAGCTGCAAGAGTAAAAGATGAAGATGAAATATCTTTGGGTGTTAACCCGATTTTTCAACTCTACTGAACAACAATATATTTAGAGATGAACACATTCCATGTCAATATATTAACACGGTTACAGGTTATATTATTATTATTTCCATGTACATCTGCTTATTCAATATTTATTACAATATTCAGGTAAAAATTTGTCAACCATGAAAAACAGGACAATGGTTAACCAAAAGTGTATCAAAGAGAGGGAAAAGACTGAAGACTTTTTCATATAAATCTCATTCCAGTATCTCATTAATGGCATAAATTGAGGGAAAACAAAGAGAGTGACCAGAAAAATATTCAAATGACAATCAATAATAAACTAAATCACAGAGTTTATTGAATTTCCAAACTATTATCATTTACTTTAATTGTATTCACCTTTTGTTATAAAATATCTTCACATTCAGTTAACCTTTACCAATTCAATTACAGAGGAAAAACTTGAAATATAAAAAAAGCATTTACTTTTATTCAGTAAATTCAACAATTTCAACATTGTTACGAGCAAAATCAACTTTAATGACCGCAATTATCATTACCTTTAGATGAGAAGCCAATGGCTAGTTTCAATTTAGACAATTTAAATTTCAATTCAATCTCTTTGGATGAATGCCAAAATCTGGTTCGTATCAACATTCAAGTTGAAAGGGAGATTTCATTATTTCAATAAAGTTGGAATTAGGATTCATTCACACTTCAAAAGACAAATTCAGCCTCTTAAATCCTGAATATCAGTTTCTTTTAGGATCACTAAAAAGTTACAAACTTAGAGTAAGATTAAATTGTTGCCTTTCACTTTTAGGATTCTAATCCTAACCAAGATTAACCAATGTTTACAAACCACAGAATAACCGAAAAATGTAAACTATGAGGAATGTCTGGAAACAGCATAAGGGTCAGAACTGGTTGACAAGACAACTACAGCGTTACTCGACGAACAGCTTTAAAACGCCAGGAAAGGCTCTATTACTCTTAGAATAGCTTTGGCGATTGAACATTGTCCAGCTATTTATACTACTTTTTATGGAAGAAAATTAAGGATAGAATAAGGACAAGGAAAGAAGCTGCATAGTCACCATGACCATGTAACTAGACAAGAGTTATGTCATCAATTAGGGATTAACACACGATAAAATCTAGTGATTGGTCAAAGAATAATGATTGTTGATGTTACCATTCTCGAGATTTTAGGCCCAAAGTTTAAGGTCAATGGCCAAAATCTAGAGAACTGTTGATGAATCGAAAAAAGTGTCCAATGAAAAATGTTCACCAATAAGTTTTATCGATAAAAAATGAGTTTCAGCTCATTCTCTCTCTAACTTTTCCGTAAATCAAAGTGACCTCTTGTACAATACTCTTGTAATATAAAATTTTATTTTCACAATGAGTACATTTTCTGATTGAACATCAAAAATTACATCAGAGTAATGAGTTTCATGAAAAAATTCATTTGATTTAGATTGTGATTTTAAATTGAGCTTGGTTACTCTACCCTTCAAAGTTATCAAAATTGAATGCTGATTCAATGATATGAACCGCCCTTGAAATGCATTTAATTCACAATTATTTTTACCATTTTAGATCTCTTCTCATTGATGCTATCATTAGATCTGCATCAATCCAGTCATTAAATGTTATCTAATTTATCAATCATAACATTTAGTTCTGTTTCAGCAGCCAATATCTTCCCAAGCTAAAGCTAAAGCTTCCCAATATCTTCTGTGTTCGTGTTTTCGTCAAGATTCATTAATGATACTCTTTTTCAAAACTTATCTGTCAACTTGTCCAATCCATTCAAGATGAAAATCAATTTTAAAAGGATAAACAAATCTTGTTAGTTTAATGCCATAAATTATTCATCTTGATTCATCATTAATCTTTAACGTTTCATAATTTTCATCAAAAATTTCATTTTTTCTTATTTTTTCTTTCATCTTCTGTTGTTTATCAAATTTACTTTATGGCTCAATTCTGAGCCATCACCTTAACCATTTACCTGGTTCAAAAAGTTGAAGGTAAACTGAACAAATTTGCTTCTTTCCTGGACTTTTCTTCACTTACACAAATTGTTGCAATATTTTTCCCTGAAAATGTAATTTCCTTTTGAATTTACTGTGCAAACTTGTTCATGATTAGCTAAATGAAAATGATGAAAGTTATGCTAATAATAATAATAAAGGTAATGATGATGATGAACATTAGTTGATTTAGATTTCAATCCAATTTGCTTTTTATCGTTTTCTTCTTTTCTCTCCCTTCAGATTCATGTTTACTTTTGTATTTATCACGTCAACTTAATTCAATTACTATTGACAAGTAACATTCAGTTATGATTATTATTATCATCATTACTCTTGCTATTCTCATTACCGTCAGGATAATTCATTATCTCAATCAGTTCTGAATTTTGTAAACTCACAAATTGTGAAATGTTTGAATTGAAAAAGAACTGAACAAATTTTCGAAACTCGAATCCAAACTATAAATAAATGCTGGATTTGGGTTCATTAAATTATGATTGATTCAAGTTGGAAATGATAATAGGAAATAGGATTTCACTTGATAACCTGACAATCACTTTTTATTTCCTATTATTAGTATCAATATTTGTATTGGACCTTTTGTTGATTTGATCAATCAAACTAATCTATTAGACAACAAATTCACTTTGCATTTACACTGCAATAAAAAGTTTAAGCAAATTGAAATGCTACAAAATTCATCCAAACAAACATTTATTATATCCATTGAAGATAAACACAAAGTCTGTTGCATTATAATATCAACATTCTGGAACCGATGATTCACTGAATGATTATTTTATGCTTGCTTTGGATCAAAAATTTGTCGAAATTTTAATCGAAAACAGAAGTTTTTTTAAAAAAAATCTTTGTTTACGAACTAGAAAATGAAAGGCAATGAAAATAAATTTAAATTTTAAGATCACGCTTATTTTCTCGATGATGGAAATCTTGCGCTAGCTTCTGGCAATTTTCACTCCTTTAAATAACGATCTCATTATTTTCAATTTGGATTCATTCCAATGAGAATCGATCGCAAAATTTAAAAATAAAACTTGGGGTTTTTTCACTCACAAAATAATAATAGAAAGTTTTGAACTCTTTTGTAACTTTGAAAGGTTCTTTATCATCCCGTAACGGATTTCTCGAGCTAAGGCTATTTTTTGGATTTTCATTTTTTCCGGTTTTTTTTCATTAAGAAATTGCGTCTTTTGATGTAAAAAGGTTTGAGAATGGAATTTTCAACAGAAATAGAGTTTGGATTACTATTATCAAGATCATTTGATCACATCTAAAAATTTCATTGCTATAATGCTTTGATTTGCATCTTTTTTAGTTCCATTCATCAAACTTATTTTTTAGTCTTTTCGAGCTTTTCTTCGCCGCTTTTTATCCATAAGCTTGTGAAATCAATTTTTTGCAAAATTCAATTGATTCATTTATCGAAGAAAAGCCACAGATTTAAATCTGAACTGAAACAGTTATGCTATTCTAAACGCGAAATATCTGCCCAATTAGTACTGCTCGAACTTAAGTTAAGTCCTGATTTTGAGTCGATATTTTAAAATTTGTTTATTCCTATTAGAGCTAATCTAAATCGGATACTTTTTGTTTGGTTACAATTCAATCCCTGGCCTGAATCATTGTTCTGTAACTTTCTTTTCTTTTTCTTTCTCTTTTACTTCAGATATTTCCATTTCTGTGCTTTAAATTGTCTAATTATGATCTCCCATTAAATTTGAACTAAACCGCGACATGATTAGTTAGAATCTACTTTTAGTTGTTAAATAACTGGCAATACAATTTGCGAGTGAAAATTAAATTTCTCGTAACTCGAAAATAAAAGTTGTTCATTTTATTATATCAGATAATCTCAGTATAATTGCAGCCATTATCATGAGTCGACCATTAACTCAAACTTTTCTTACCAAATGTTGCAGTGTTTTATGAATTTCAAACCAAGAAAAGAATGAAAAGCAATTCAAGTTGAATTTTCAACAAACGAAACTTTCTCTTCATCACATTTGAACAAACCTAATGATGAAACAATTTTTGCCTCTTTTCTTTCACTCCATTCAGTTTCAGGTAAAAGCATTCTCCTCAAAATTCTTACCTTGAATTAATACCATTATTATTGTTATCATTATTACTGCTAATATCATTACATCAAGCACCATCAAACTCCAAGTGTAAAAAAATAACATTGATGTTTCAATTGCTTTTCATTGAACCAAATCTTGAATCAAATTTTTTTCCTCTTGAAAACATTTTCCACTCTTTCATCTTTTTCAGTTCAATGATTAACATTTAAAAATTTGTTAATTCCTCAGAGTTTCCTGTTTTCCCATTCATGTCTGCCAATTGAAAGTCCAATTAATTAATCGTAATCAGGAAATGAGCCAAAGTCAGGCTAAAAAAGAATCCAAATTGATGGAGAAAAAAGAAAATTTTGACAGAAAAGGAAAAAAAGACTAAATTGAAACTTGTAATAATAATTGGATTCTCATGAGGATTTTTCGAGTCGAATTATTAATGATAAATTGGAATGAACAAGTAACATTAGACATTGAATGGTACGAGTTACAATCTTTCAGTTTTACACTCAAGTGTTCATCAAGGCCAACCAGTCAAGTATTATAAGTAATTTCATTGAATTACACTCAATTAGGAATCAATTTAATTTCATCAATCAACCTTTGAATCGTCGTTTGTTTTGCTGAGTAAACACTTGGATATGCATAAAGTTAAATGTAGCAAAGAGACGAAAAGCAAATGTCAAATGTATGCAAACAACATTAAACAATTGGCTAATTTAAAATTACAATTTAAGAAGAAGAGAAAAGGAAGAAAACTGTTTAAACAAAATGCGAGTAAAGAGCAAAGTGTAGTCGTTTAAAAACATGCTTACGTTAAGGTAATTTTAGTTTAATATACAGTTTACAGTTGAGCAGACATCTTCATCATGAACATCATCATCTTGTTTATCATATAAATGTATTGAATGTTCAAGAACAAGGCGAGAGAAATGGCAAGGTAAGGCTAAAATGGTAAACGAATCAAGTCTTTTAGCATTTTTCTTCTTCTTCTTCCTTGTTGTTGCTTTTTCTTGTTTCCTCACTTTTCATCAACAAATTTACATTTGTAAGTCAACTTTGCAAAACGGGGAAAGAGGCCAAAGTAGGTAACAAAAAATAGCTTAAAGATGAAAAAGATGATGAAGGTAGAGAGAGAGACGAGAAAAAAAGAAAATTTTGGATCGATTTTAGGCTTTCCAATAGTTATCTAAAGGTTTGTTCCAGGGATCGATACAGGGAGTGATATTTGTTTCCACTCCCTGAGTGAGTGATATAGAGAAACTGATATTCAACTTGGAAATAGGAAACTCATCATAAGATAGAGAGTGAGTAGGAAATGAGAGAAACAGGCATGAGAAACATGAGTAACATGATGGATAAAATTGTTAAAACTGAAGCAACTTTGAACCAGGAAAAAAAATGAATGATAAAAGCGTCTAAGTGAATCCATTAACAATTGCAAATATGAAAAAGCAAAGGCAGAAAAAAGGGGAAAATTTTATCTTCTTTCAAAAAGTAAAATGCAAAACAAAATTTGAAACTTGAGCAACATTTTGGTCCATTACAATAATGAATATTATCAAGGATTAGGTGAAGCAAAAACAAGATTAAAAATGAGCTTTTCTTGACTCGACTGGATAAGCTAATAACAGCTCAACCCACACAAGAATCTAGAAAATCACAAAAGTCTAATAAGATTTTCTCATTTTGTCTTGTAACTTGTTATTCAATATCTTTAACATTTGCTGTTCAACTTGCTATTCACTCCCAATCAGCTTTTCAGCAAAGAAAAGTGTTAACATTTCGATTTTTGTTGCTTCTCTTCTGTTATTTTTGCCATTAATCATCAAACTAATTGGACTTTGCAACATTGTTTGACCAGAAAGTGGAGAAAAATATTTTTTCATTAAAAACATTCGTCTCTTTAATAACCAACAAAATAATGATAAATTGCCTTTTGCCAAACGTTAACATTGTTTGCTTATCGACCATCATCTTGAATCTCAATTGATGTTTTTGTTGAACAAAATAATTATCAAATTCTCGGGCTCAGAACTTTCAATGAAAAATAAGGAATAAATTGCAATTTTCCTCCTCATATTATCGTTATTAAACTGTCGAGATTAACTTGGTTTCTTTGTTCATTTTAATCCTCTTAGTTTGTTCACTCGCTCAATCCAATCAATTATTGAATACAAATGAGTTTATGAAACATTCAGCTTGCAATTGCTGAACCCTTTTGTTACAACTCATCTCTTTAATATTTGCTTCCAGTTTCAATTTCAAAAAGAATGTAAAAATTTTAATTCAATTTCCTTTTCAAATTGAAATATTGAATAGCATCATTTATCCATGCTCAATTTATTTTCATCAACGAATTACTTTCTTCTTCTTGCTTTCTTTTTCCTCTCAAATCAACCGATATCAAGGGAAATGATTCCATGGTAAATATCGTTTTGCCATGTAATAAGAACTCAGCTGAAAAGTATTGAATGAAGAGGGAAAAATAATGGCAAGGAAAGCGAGAAAACAAAAATGAATGAAAAAAAGTAAAATAACTCAAATTCAATCATTCTATCAATTTACTTTTACCTTTTTTTATATCAATCAAACTGCTATAGCTTTCACTCGAAACTTTTCATTGAAATTGAAAGAAAAACAAAACTCGAAGATAAATAGGATTGCATTTAAAAAGGTAGAAAATGTTATCAACGCAATTTAAATTTTGATTTGTAGAGTTTCCATGAAAAGTTGAATCAATTTTTGATCAAATGGTCAGCTTCACCAGTTTCAAAGTGAATGATGAATAAAAGTTTAGTTGCATTTCAATATCAGATTCATGCTTCAACCATCAACCTTTCAACTTTACTTGAAAATGCATTTCAGGAAAACTCTTATTTACAGATATTTTTCTGGAAAATTGCGATTCTTCAACAGATTATGTAGAGTTTGATTTAGAGATTGATTTTCTTAGCTCATTTAGTTTCATCAACATGAAATATCCTGAAGTGAAACAACACTTTTCCATTGTTTCATTTCTTTTCCTCTTTCCATGTAAATTGAGATTTGTTCAATCAAATGATTTGACAGTAATCATTGACTTAATGAAATGGACAATTAAGTCGAGATCAAATATTTATATTTGTATTTCACTTCGTTCATCTTGTATTCAACAGAGTCTTGCACTATTATTTATACTCTTTACCATTCCCTGATCAAGTTTATCATTCTGATGTTGTTTGGATCATTAATATACTTTTTCTGTACAAACTTCCATTGTTTATTGGAGTCACCATTGATCAGCCAAATAATTCAGTGATTTTTTGACCTTTTGCTTTACCCTTTTGTACCTTCATATACAAGAAATGCATCTTAAAAGACTTGCTCAAGAGATTTGCTTTTTCCTTCAACCTCAACTTCATAACTGACAACTTTCTAGTCGTTATTTGAACATTAAGATTCGAGAATCTTGATTTGACAATATCGAACAGTTCAATCTCTTTAATTGCACAGAATGTCGATTTTTTCGCGATTAGCCTTCACTTGGGTTGGGATTTTTTCTCATAAGTTTCATAGTTGATCATAATATGCTTTAATCTCATTTTAAATTCACATCACAGTTTAGTAAACTGAGAAAATTGGAAAAAAGTTTATGAAGAACAAAAGTGTTTGAAAAAAGACAAAATGTGATACATTTTGTGCCTGATGAAAGTTAATTTGATTTTAATGATGTTTGGTGTGTTAAATGATTATGAGAGAAAAAAAATTGAATACAAAAAAACGCATTTCAAAGGGATATTAAGAAGGTTAAGAATGGGAAAATTTCTGAGGAAACTGACAATATTTTGTTCTTTTATTCGTTCAATATTAATGGTTGTTTAATTGGATGAATGATCATTTTATTGACTAACATTTTTCTCTCTTCTAATCATGTCTTTCCAGGAGCTGAAATGGGTGAATTGAAGGAAGCAATTGGTAATATCGCTCAAACTGGACATGCAGTCAATTACCTTAAGTTTCGTAAAAATTCATTAACCATTTTCCCAGCCTTTTTGTTAGACGGTCTTGATGTTACCCATTTAATTGCTCACCATTGTAATATAAGCTCAATCGAAGAGACAGCCTTTATTGGTTTATCAGATAAACTCGAGTCCATCGATTTATCTGAAAACGTTTTATCAAAGGTAAAGTCCTATTTCATTATAAAGTCCAATCAAGATCCAAATAAAACTGCATTTATTTGAACAGAAAATCTATCAAGTCGAAATGCAAGTTTTGAGAAGACAAGTTTTTCCATGATATTTACATGAAACTTGGAAGCTGCTTCGTCAGGAAAAGCATTCATTTCTTTGCTTCAGTTTTTCGTTCAATCAGTTTTGACGAAAATCTTTTTGTGTCCATTGAATACTTGGAAGATTATTTCTGGAGAAAATGAAGAATAAATTGATTCGATTTCAATGTTGAACTTGCAAGTCTCCAAGTAAACCTTTAATCGTTTAATTGACATTTTTATCGATTTTTCCCTCTTCTCAGGTTCCAACAAAATCGTTAGAAAAGTTAACTTTTCTTGTATCATTACATTTAAATTACAACAACATTCAAGTGCTTCATTATGGTGCATTCCGTGGACTTATATCACTTCTCCGTCTTTCACTTTACGGTAACAAGATAAAAACTATTGATCCAAACGTTTTCCATGGGATTGGAGGTAATTTAACTCGAATCAACCTTGGTGCCAATCAATTAACATCAATAGATTCATCGAGTTTCTTCAATTTAACAACCCTTAAGGTAAATATGGAAACATCAAGAAAATGTTGCCAAATAAAAATGAACATCAAAAATGGTTGGCTTCGCTTTCAATCTGTAAAGTGAAAACTTGAAAAGCCAAAAGGAACCTGACATTGACTATTTCAATCTAATTCATTGGAAGAAGCAAATGTTGCTCAGTTTTTCCTCTTTGCTGCCTTATTGCTTTTGGCTAAATTTGGTTGAAGAAGCAAAAAAAATAATGTCAGCAATAATGAATAAGACAATTCAGATTGAGATGTAAAATGGATTCAACACACAAAACACATTCAACGAAAACATTAATAGTCTAGAGAATTGAAGAGACGAAGAAAAAAAGGGAAGAAAAATTCTGGAAGCAAAGTTATCATTGTTCAATATCATCTTTTCACAGGGCTTTTTGATACAATTCAATACTCTATTTCAGTTGATACTCAATCGTTTAACCCATGTTGATGAGCTGAATAGATAAAGGAAGATAAATTTAAATTCATCAACCGCAACACACCAAATCTCAAAAGATTTAATGTCTTCACCTTCATTTTATTTTCCCAACTTTAAGGGACTTAACATTGTGTCACTTAATTCCTTGACTTGAAAGCAAAATCAAAACTTTCCTTTCAACATCACAATTCATGATGTGGTTAGAGTTGTTAATCATTTTCTCGGCTTGATTCAGATCAATGGTTATCCTGTTTCTTTCACCCAACAAACCCTTTCATGATCAAGGCGAGAGAAGGAAAAAGCTGAGCAAAAATTTTCTTTTGTCTTTTTCCCAATTCCATTCTTCTTCATTGCAAACCCAAATTCAAATGCTAATCACTTTTTACACCTTTAAATACACAAACCATTATTCAAAGGGAATTGCAAAGGCGATCAAAAACTCTTTATTATCATCATAATCATTAACATTATTAGCGTTATAAAAGTTTATTGATAATCCTTTATCCAAAGGATTTCCTATTCTTGTTCCCACTCGCCTCAACTCAGTAAATGTTTTCATCGAAAATAGTTTTTCTTCCTTTACCCAAAGCACATAATCTCATCTTGCAATTATTGAACAATCGAGTTGATTCCAATTCCTGTTGTTGAGAATTAATTGTCTTGTTGATTGCCTTTTCCACCATAACTCGAGTTTACCATTTTCAGATCAAAAACGTCAAGATATACTTTACTTTATTATGAGCTAAACTTATTTACGTAATTTAATAACATTGAACCGTTTTTGTTTTAATATAATTTCGAGTTTTAAATTGTTCAACATTTTAAGGTTGAGTTAATGGTTCAACTGGTTTTAATATGTTTAAGTGTTTTGAATTAGCTTATGCTTTTTGCATTATTTTATAAGCTTTCATAGAGAAACAATTTAAACTTTTTCGTTGCTTTATTTTGCATGAACTTTTGGTTCGCTCGAAAGCTCAATTAAACTTTGAATTTACATTGAGATGATCAGATGAGAGAATGAAATTTAAAAATGAAAAGTTCTTCAAGTTAAATGATTTTGGTGAAAAGATTAATTGTTTGGAATAAAAAAGGAATTGGAATCGTTAACTTGTGAAAAGATTAATTGTTGAAGAGACAAAAGCAGAGTAAATAAGTTGACAATTGAAAATTAAAGTCACTTCAATCAAAGCGAAACAATCAAAGTGCGATTAAAATGTTTACGCTTTTAAATGGCGTTTTGTATTTACTTTGCATCCTTTTTAACACTCCATTCTGATGCCATTATTTTTGAAGCTTTTCAAGTTTTCACATTCAACACTTTTCAGATTTGAATAACATTTACTTTGAAAATCATTCTTATAATCAAAAGCTAACAACAACATTATTATTTTATCCATTAATCTTGTTTTTTCCTTCTTCTTCTTCTTCTTCTTCTTCTTCGTGCTTCTTTCTTTTCCATTTCAACCTCCAGAGACTTCAGCTCCATGAAAACAGAATAACTTCAATAGATGTTAATACATTTAAAGGTTTCTCTGCCTCTGATAGTTTAGATGCACTCAATTTAGCTTCCAATAATATCAAGGAAATACCTGAAAAATCTTTCCAATCTTTAAGCTCACTTAATTCACTTGCTCTTGAAAAGAATCGCATCTCAGCAATCCATCCATTTGCATTCCAAGGAATCGAAGGTAATTTCATCAATAATTTGTCCACACAAGATTGTCCAACTCTTCCTCAAATTTTCATTTTCATTGAATAATTTTTGTCTTTACACAGATTCATTGGAATGGTTAACATTAGGTGATAACATTTTAAACTCAATACCCAGTTATGCGCTTCAAAATTTGACTCGTTTAAGGCAGTTGGATCTTAGAGGAAATAACATCACAATTGTCGAGGAAAACTCTTTTAAAGACTTTGGTGGGAATCTCAAATTTTTGTACCTCAAAAACAACAGGTAAGGCTTACTCAAGTCCTCCTTTCATTTTACACATTTTGTTCAGAATTGAGACAGTTAATGAACTTTGATTCGGAAAGACTCGATAAAAATCCCAGTCAGTTTAACGTGGTCTTTTCATGTTTGCTTTAACTGAAACTCTGCTGACTAAAGATGATTTTGTCCCAATAAACATTTTTACACTTCAAAAGTTCACAACTATTTTTGAAAAGTCGCTTCATTGAGTTTAGGCACATGAAAACCGAGACTGAAAAACTGATGACTGGTTGAAATAATATCAACTTCGATGACTAAAGTGGATTTGATTCTCATATTTACAAAGCTTAACAGATTGGTTGAATTTCGTTCAAAACGATACAAAACTGAAACTCAAATAACTAGCAAATAACCTCACCTTATCCATTTTTCACTGAATTTTTCAACTTCCACAGAAATCACACTCTCGACTGTTTAGTTTGTAGTTATAA
This sequence comes from Tetranychus urticae, assembly GCF_039701765.1. Lineage (NCBI taxonomy): Eukaryota > Metazoa > Arthropoda > Arachnida > Trombidiformes > Tetranychidae > Tetranychus > Tetranychus urticae. The sequence goes on from NC_142959.1 coordinate 4,273,013, forward strand.
AGTCGATTAAAATCAAAGGCTAATTGTCAAGCATTATTATCATGACACAAGTTGAACAAACCTAAAGCAATCGATCGGTCAATCACATAACTAGAGATTTCATCCAACATCAACTTGTCTAGCATTTGTAATGAACATTAGAGCAAAGCTTCAACTGTCGACGAAGAAAAAAATTGCTTCGTTAAACTTAACGTTCTGTAAAGTGAATTAATTGGATAAATTTTTATCACAAGGCCTGTTAAATTGTCCATTATACATAATAACAATGCAATTAGTATGACAATAATCAAAGGTTAGCCTTTTTCACGCTGCTTATTAATAACTGGTTGCAAGGTATCAGTCACAATTTTTCAATCCATGAATATTGATCAACATTGAATGTATGTTAAATTATGTTAACTCATATTTGAGAAGCAACACAAACTTTGGGATACAAACAATTAACATGGTAATTAGTATGTTAATTATTTTATTATTATCCAGAGAGTTGAAGTTTCATGAGATTTCATTATTATTAAAACTTATAATTATTATCAACTTGGTAATAACAATAATAACAGTAAATTATTTTCACCCTCAAGTTATGTTTGCATTTAAATACAACATTAAATGTAATAATAGCATTCAATTAGAGTTCATTTTTTGAACTCATTTGCTTTCGTCTTTCAATCATTTTATTTGATCTGTTAATTTAACAATTGATTGAAATACAATAATGGAAACAATTGTTGAATAGAAATGTTTACTTCAACAAATCATGTTAACCTTTCATGAATTCACTTAATGTATTATTTCATGAATAACAATCAACTTCTTAACTCGACTGTAATTGATGTTTCAAGTTGCAAGAAATTTCATGTTTTCTCATTTTACAAGTTTCGTGAATCAATGTTTATCCATTTCTAGCTGGGAGTTTTGACAGGGAAGGAAAACTATAATTGTAATCATTTTGCTTGAAGCTTTGTTTTTTATTTATTTCATCTCTTGATTTGTTCACCTTTAAGGTTTGGTTTTTTGGTGAAGGAATTCATGGTGAAATGAACAACAAAAGGTTGAGAAAACATGAAATTTATAAAATTTGACCCATTCAATCGATTGGTATTGATATCGATAATTTGCTGTTTAACATTTGCTTTGAATCAATACGGTCAATCGTGGAATTGGCTGGCAATTGAACTGAAAAAGCTCTTTTCTTTATCAATTCACTTTGAACACTTTTTCTTCTTCTCTTTGGGTCCATCATTTGTTTCATCCTAATTTCATTTTATCGTTAATATTATAATGTTTTTGTTCATTTCCTTTTCATGATTCTTTTCTGCTTCCCTTTAGACTTGATTTTATTAAATGAAAAGGATTTGCTGAAGGAAACCATTTTAAGATGTTAACACAGCTACAATTTACTATTGTTGTTGAGTTGAGGAGGAAGTTGGAAGAAAGAAGTAAATTAAGATTGAAAGGTTGATGCTTTCAAATTATAAGCAATGAAAAGTGACCATTAACTTACAAAAAAGCCAACCAATGTGCATCAAAGGAATGCTCAAGATAATTTATGTTGAAACCTTTGTAAATCGCCTTTCATTCATTTTCAAGTTGTTACTCGTAGTTAACATTAAAGAATCAAAAACTTGGAAAAGTTTTTCCGCTATTTTGCTTTCGCTGTTTTGACCCTTTACCGATATTCTGAAAACTCTCGAGAAGCTTCATCTTAAGAGTGTTAAGTAATGTCCAGATAAATGAAAATTAAATGGAAAAAATCGTATATCTTTCTTTTTGGTAACAGTTATCAGCTTGCCACAACGATCATTTCGCGAGGAATGCAAACATTAAATGTTTACCTTTGATGATTTCAGTACAGTTAACTTTCAATATCGAGGCAATCTTCGTTATTTTTAAACAATTTTTGTTCCGATTGCGAAAAAATCGAAAGCCAATTTGACCAATCCATTTTCCCCGAATAAATATTTCAATTTTGAAATAACGATCACAGCTTGCTTTTTGTCTAATTAGCTGTATTACTGTCATTGTATTTAATTATCGTAAAGAAAAGAAAGAATATAAAATTTTCTGAGGTTAGAAAATAGAAAGGGTGGGAATGGAAATGAGTGTAGAATTTTCATCGAATTTCAATGGTTCACATAACCTTTATTCAGATCAAACTAGTATTAATTTTTCATCATAGAATATACTTTATATGCTTTTACACATGTTAAGTATAAATAAACATTTACCTCTTCATTTATGAAGAGCATTCCGTTCACCCTGGTCCTTACCTTCCAGCGCAGGTTACCATTTTAGAAACACCATTTTCGTCGGTTACTGTACGTTTATGAGCTGAAACAAAACTAAACGAGGCAATGAGAGCAATGAAGAAGATAACAGTAACAAGTTTCATCGAATTCATTTTAACTTTTCTCAATTGATCACAATCAACGAAAACTACAAGTTGCAAGCAGAAGTTGATTTCAAACTAATATCGTTTCAATGAAAATATCAGTTTTTTATACTGTCATCGAGTCTGGCTATGTTTCATTTGATTTCAACAACTCGTGACTTCGGAAAATTTAAATAAATTGTCATTGAAATGGTTAATTGAATATTTATTTGAACAAATGTGACATTTTAACAAAATGCGTTCAATGGATGACTAATGACAAAGATGAGTAAGATTTGGGTAAAATGCAAATAATTTGTGCATTGATAATGATGACATTTACTTAAGAGCAAATGAAATAAACAAATCGAATCCTTTACCTTCTTTAGGAAAAACGTTTCTCTTTGGTCTTTATCATGTCTAGACCATTATAATGTACGAATTTATAGTAAAAATGTGAATTGTTCTGAGAGTTTTTTTTCCTGTATTTTGTATAATTTTGTTTCATCGAGAATAATCAAAATCTAACAAAAGCTTTGCAAAACTTTGAATTATCATAACTCTTTGAGTATTTTGTGGCTTAAAATGCTTTCAAGACTCAGAAATAACAAGTGCCAGATTAAGTGACCTGTTGTACAGAAAGTTAGAACTCGATTTTTTCTGAAAATCGTTAGTAAGAGAGATTTTTAGATTTCACAAATGGGCCAATAGTTTTAGGTTGGGATTGATTGATAATTTCAAGCTTCCAATCTTTATACAAATAATCTTGGTCTCGATTTGTTTAATCAGTTTGTCGACCTTTTGACACTCAAATATCCCTTCAGATGATTATCAATTGGGTCAATGTTTACAATTTGATCAGCAATTGAAAGTAAATCAAATTCTCATTAACTTGAAAAGTTATTCATGAGGAAAAATAAGTAAAGGAAATTCAGAGTTGAAATCTTTTTCCTTCCACTTGGATTGATTTTGAGTCTCTCTTCAAGATTGCTGATCAACAATATCAATGATGATTATTAAACCAAGTGAAAACCTTTATCACTGAACCTTTGATCAAATCATTTGGTTGATTAATGACGTTATCAAATCAGAATTGGATGAAATCGTCACTCATCAACTCGCAAATAAACTCCATTTTAAAACTCTCCATTATTCAATCTTTTTTCAAAACAAGTGATGAAAACTGAAAATGCTTTTCAATTGTTCAAATGTTGGTCAACTTTACAATCAAGATAGTTAACCTTGACTTTGAATGTTCAATTGAAACATCAAAGTGATTAATCAATAATTAAATGTTTAAACTTTAATCAAACTGACTTTTAGCTATAACTTTTGATTAGCTTCCCTTGCAACTTGTAATTAATCTGAAAGCTTTCATCGAAATGCTGTTTAAATAATTATCTTGAAAAGCAAAGCAAATCTTGAGACTTACCTTTTCTGGATAAAGGCTACAGTGGAAGGAATGGTTGTTAAGAATGATAATTTTCAGCTATTCTTACGCTTTACTCCAAGTAAATTATCTCTATTTAGTAATTGGTTTCATTAGGTTGAACCAAGAAGACGAAATTGATGATAATGATCATCATTATCATATTAATTATTAGATAATTACATTAATAAGACTTCAATTGAAGCTGATTTTGTTGAGTAAAAAAAGAAATGTCAATGAAACTATTGAATAAGCAAACAGAAATGCTCTTCATTGGTGAAACCTTTTTCCATCAATAATATTGATCAACTGGAAAACTGTTTTACTGATTATTCATTTTCATCTTGATTCGCGATCAAATTCATTAAATTAGACAGTTTAAAAGCTAATTATAATTTCAGTTTTAATCTCAATTGTTCTTTGAGAAAAAAGAAAATGAAAGTTACATTGACTTAAGATATTGATTTTTACTCATGAAAGTCACGAGAAGAAAAACTTGAAAAGAAAATGTTTTCACAAGAATCAATTTCTCTTAGTTTTCAAATGTTATCATGAATATCATCATATTCATCATCACCCTTTCTTAGTACAAATTTCAAGAGAAATTGACTTTTCATTCACTAATGATTATGATTCTCATGAAACCATATTTTGAAGTATTTTTATTATTAGCTTCTAGAGTGAAATTGAAAAGTTTGAGTGATTTGAAAATGTTTCATTTGATGAATGCAATTACAAAGTTGGTTATTTATTTGGAAAACTTTTCAACTCTTTTCCCGATAACGGTGCTTGAATACGCATTTTCATGCTACTTCGTGGTCTCATTACGATAACATTAGTCCCTATGAAATCTCATGAGAAATCAAATAATTTGCTTTTACGTTTTTGCCTCTTTGCAAACCTTCTATTTTCAAGAATCATTTTCATCTTGGGAATATTGATATCAATATGAACAACATCAACAACATGGTAAATCCAGAATAACATTCATATTGAAAAATGTTTTCTTTTCTTTTGTTATTTTTATTATTACTATTTTCATCATTATTCATTATTCAAAGTAACTTCGTTTTTCATTCTTCAATTATTGCAATATGAGTATTTTTATAATGCAAGACTAACTCAGTTCTACATTTCATGTTAATGATAGTTTTCAAATGAATTCATTGTTGCTCAACCATGATAGAAAAACAAAGGTGTAAACAATTTGAGTATTAAATGCTCCAATTTATTTGAATGGCAATACTATTCGACCAATTGAATTTAGAATCCAGTTTTATTCTTAACTTTTTAATTCGGTGAAAGTTGATGATTCAATTTTCTGAAGTTGAATTTCCTATTCATATTAAATCGTAACAGATATTAATTTTCAAGTGCTTGAAGGATGAGATGTTTATGCATTGCTTGGATTTCCGTGTTACTTAGTATTTGATTGTCTCAAGATTGTTTGGTGAACGTAAGGAATCAATGGAGATACAGATTTTACTGTTTTTCATCTCTTGCTATTAACCTTTACCTTTGGAACATGATGCTAAAAGAAACTTTATTTGCTTTCGTTGAAAATTTTGTTCTTAATTTTTTTCTTTCTATTCTCATTTAGGATAAAAATAATTGAAACTGGTGCTTTTGACAAGTTAATATCACTCGAGTGGCTTTATTTGGATTCTAATCAATTGATTAAACTTTCTCATGAAACTTTTTATCCAATCATTGATTCACTCAAAGTCCTTGATTTACATGGTGAGTTTCAATATGAACAAATGAAACTGACATTTAATTTAATGTTCAATGTTAACAATTGTTTGGTTACCGAGTTTGCTTTGTGATTCATTTTTTGTTAATTTCTCTAAACTCATTTCTTTTTTGCATTTTACCAGATAATCCGTTTGTCTGTCATTGTGGTCTTGTATGGTTCAGTGAATGGGTTCGTGATGAAGGTAAATCAATCGTCAATATGCCAGATAAAACCGAATGTCAACTAACCCCTGATTCACCTAAAAAAATGCCGATTCGAGAAATGAAAAGCAGTTTATTGGATTGTGTTAATTTAGCAATTCAACAAAAACCTGAAACAACAATTTATTTTATTTTGTTTAACATTGCTCACTTCTTGGTTGGATACTTACAATTGTAAATTATTCACTTGAAATGTAAATACAGTGTATATTTAATGAGAAACAAGAATGAAACAATAAAATTGCTTATTCTATTTTCATTAATTTCTGGTTCTAATTGAAATGTTATTAATTTAGTTTTAAATCTGCTTTTATTATGGCTGCTGATAGCATAAATGTATAGCTAACTCCATCTCTTGTTAGAAAAGTTGATTGCTATTCTCAAATCTTTTACTTGACTCATACCTCACCACCATCTGTTGTGTGCGAAACAAAATAGATTAGTCTTGTCTATTGAATTATCATCTAGGAATTAAGGAAATTTGATTGCACACAAGTTTGTTAGCGATTTATTTTATGCTCATTTACTCTAAATGTCTCAAACAAACGAGCTTCACTGTAATGATTATAAACAGATGTAAACAAAGAGTATGGAATTTGATGAGCATTTGAGTTAATTAAGTCATTCCAAAACTGTTCATCAAAAATTGATTAGCGTACATTCAGTTCTTGAGTTATCATATTATAGAAATAGAAAAGGTCAAGATTTGTAAATACTGTTAGTATCAAGCTAAAGATGTGGTCTCATTGTCTCATTCAATAAAGCAGACAGTTGTGTTTTTCAAGTAGGCTTGTGTATAAATCAATTTTTGGTATTTTGCAGTTTTGATATTATAAGGTAGTGAAAATAGAAATTTGGACATTCATTCAAATAAAATGCAAAGTAGAATGTCTAGACTTCAAGTTGACATTTTTTCAGACAACAAGCACACAACCTAACTTTGCACACGTATGAAATTCGAGTCAATTGATCAAACACTTGCCAATTATGCCTTCATTAAGTGAATCAAAAGAGGCAAAATAAATTGAATTGCGAGGCTAGCAGAAAAAAACCTTTCCATTAGAAACACAGTTTCTTGTTTGTTTCGAATAAAGATCAATCATTTTATTTTAAAAACTGTTTATATGTATTCAGGTATCAGCAGTTCGATTTATTCTTGTGAATAGTTAATGAAACGTTGATATTATGGGGACCAGATTACAATAAGGACTACTTTTTTACTTTAAACCTGTAATCCTTTAACCTTTAACCTTCCCTTTTAAATTCTATTTCTTTTTCCCTTTTCGACTAAGTTTAATCAGCACTCTATTTGAGCCCTAAAATGAGCGCTCATAACGAGTATTCAGCTTAAGCCCTCAAAGGGAGTATTCAGTTTGAGTTCTCAGAGTGAGTATTCGAAGTGAGCACTCAAAGTGAGCTCGACGGTTATAAAAGCCAAATTTGTCCCTTTAGGGTCAGATTCCAAGCTTCGCTAGAAGACTGTAAACTCCTTAACTTTTACTCTCAATAAAATATTTACAAATCAAAAACCACTTTCGTTGTAGTGCTTTATTTTCCTTTCTTTTTCAATTTCCTTTCCGTATATCACTACAGATATTTATTTAAAACAAATGAAAAAACACTAAAGAAACTATTAAATAGTATAAAATGAAGTGATTCCAGTGAAGATATTTCATTTCAATATAAAAGCATAAAAAGCTATTTTGTGTTCTAATATTATCAATTTTTCAACTGTGTAATAGAAAAGTTAAAATGCGACAGTTTGAATTGTATCTAATCTTCTACATTGCTTTCAATATATTCAATGCTTATCTTGCAGATGATGATGATGATATTGAAACGGAATTAGGTAAGTTTCTTTCGTTAGAGAGACGTTGGATTCAATACTCGAAACAATAAAAGATACAATTGACCAAGCTAAAACTGTTCGAGAGGATACACTTGACAAAATTAAAGAAATTTGACAAAAGCAAAAAGATCTGGTGAGTGACGTCAATAAGAAATTTTCTGAATTTAAAATGTCAAAAATTCAAAATGTGAACAAACTAAAAATCTAGCAATTCGTTTTGCGTTACAAAAATAAAACAATTACACAGATCTTGTGTGCACTGATATCAGAATTTTTAATTTTTTATTTCGTGATTTAGTTCTTGAGAGCTATGTTGATGCTGATTGGGGTGGTAATTTCGAAGATAAAAGATCAGCGACTGGATATTCATTCTATTTGAATGGTGATTTGATTTCATGGAACACCAAAAAGCAACAAACTATCGCCTTGTCGACAACTGAAGCCGAGTATATGGCTGAGACTGAGGCAATTAAAGAGGCTATTTGGTTAAAATCATTGATGAATGAATTAGGCTATGAGGTTGAAACACCGATAGACATAAATTGTGACAATCAAGGTTATTAGGATTTTGTTGATCATTTTACTAATTATTATCAATATCCTTGTCAATCATTGTACCAACAATAAGTTGTTTCTCTTTAATGAAGATTGAGTGAGAAACCGTTTTGAAGATTCAGTTATAACAAGTGACTGAATTGTTGTGCAAGATTATGACCTGTTGTACCGAAAATTGAAACTTTGAACTTGATTTTGCTGAAAATCTTTAATAAGAGAAATTTTTGAATTTCACAAATGGACAATAGTTTTAGGGTGAGATTTATTGATAATTTCAAGATTCCAATCTGTATCCAAATAGGTTTCGATTATTTTAATTAATTTTTCAACCTTTTGAACATCAAATATCCTTTCAGATGAAATGGTTATATTAGGAATATCAAAAAGTCCCGAGGTTTCGTATGTTTTTCAGATCATTCATGGTAGCTATCTAAGTAAATCTCTTCATCCACATAATTAGGCTACTAATCTGGAAGGATAGCGATCTAGGTCAAACAGGTACCATTCAGGGGACTTCGAAGCAAAAAGCTACTTTTTGGCTTTTTACACCTTTAAATACACAAACCATTATTCAAAGGGAATTGCAAAGGCGATCAAAAACTCTTTATTATCATCATCATCATTAACATTATTAGCGTTATAAAAGTTTATTGATAATCCTTTATCCAAAGGATTTCCTATTCTTGTTCCCACTCGCCTCAACTCAGTAAATGTTTTCATCGAAAATAGTTTTTCTTCCTTTACCCAAAGCACATAATCTCATCTTGCAATTATTGAACAATCGAGTTGATTCCAATTCCTGTTGTTGAGAATTAATTGTCTTGTTGATTGCCTTTTCCATCATAACTCGAGTTTACCATTTTCAGATCAACGTCAAGATATACTTTACTTTATTATGAGCTAAACTTATTTAGATAATTTAATAACATTGAACCGTTTTTGTTTTGATATAATTTCGAGTTTCAAATTGTTCAAAATTTTAAGGTTGAGTTAATGGTTCAACTGGTTTTAATATGTTTAAGTGTTTTAAATTAGCTTATGCTTTTTGCATTATTTTATAAGCTTTCATAGAGAAACAATTTAAACTTTTTCGAAGCTTTATTTTGCATGAACTTTTGGCTCGCTCGAAAGCTCAATTAAACTTTGAATTTACATTGAGATGATCAGAGGAGAGAATGAAATTTAAAAATGAAAAGTTCTTCAAGTTAAATGATTTTGGTGAAAAGATTAATTGTTTGGAATAGAAAAGGAATTGGAATCGTTAACTTGTGAAAAGATTAATTGTTGAAGAGACAAAAGCAGAGTAAATAAGTTGACAATTGAAAATTAAAGTCACTTCAATCAAAGCGAAACAATCAAAGTGCGATTAAAATGTTTACGCTTTTAAATGGCGTTTTGTATTTACTTTGCATCCTTTTTAACACTCCATTCTGATGCCATTATTTTTGAAGCTTTTCAAGTTTTCACATTCAACACTTATCAGATTTGAATAACATTTACTTTGAAAATCATTCTTATAATCAAAAGCTAACAACAACATTATTATTTTATCCATTAATCTTGTTTTTTCCTTCTTCTTCTTCTTCTTCGTGCTTCTTTCTTTTCCATTTCAACCTCCAGAGACTTCAGCTCCATGAAAACAGAATAACTTCAATAGATGTTAATACATTTAAAGGTTTCTCTGCCTTTGATAGTTTACAAGGGAAGTGACCTTGCTTGTACACTAATTTTCGATTTTTTTCGAGTTTATATTGTAGAGGACGAAAAATAATTAGACACGTATTTTTACGCCGGTGCGCGGTTATTGATATTTAGGCACTTTTAAGTACGGATATTGCACTGAAATCTATTGAAGTCACTGAAAAGTGATTCACAATTTTTATTAAGATTTTTCATTTTTCTGCTTTTCATTGTTTTACTTGCTTCTCAGTGACTGGAATTCATTACTATCTTTAATTAAAAGTGCCTAAATATCAATGCCCGCGTACCGGCGTAAAAATACGTGTCTAATTATTTTTCGTCCTCTACAATATAAACACGAAAAAAGTCGAAAATTATCGTACAAGCAAGGTCACTTCCCTTGTTAGATGCACTCAATTTAGCTTCCAATAATATCAAGGAAATACCTGAAAAATCTTTCCAATCTTTAAGCTCACTTAATTCACTTGCTCTTGAAAAGAATCGCATCTCAGCAATCCATCCATTTGCATTCCAAGGAATCGAAGGTAATTTCATCAATAATTTGTCCACACAAGATTGTCCAACTCTTCCTCAAATTTTCATTTTCATTGAATAATTTTTGTCTTTACACAGATTCATTGGAATGGTTAACATTAGGTGATAACATTTTAAACTCAATACCCAGTTATGCGCTTCAAAATTTGACTCGTTTAAGGCAGTTGGATCTTAGAGGAAATAACATCACAATTGTCGAGGAAAACTCTTTTAAAGACTTTGGTGGGAATCTCAAATTTTTGTACCTCAAAAACAACAGGTAAGGCTTACTCAAGTCCTCCTTTCATTATACACATTTTGTGCAGAATTGAGACAATTAATGAACGTTGACTCGGAAAGACTCGATAAAAATCCCAGTCAGTTTAACTTGGTCTATTCATGTTTGCTTTAACTGAAACTCTGCTGACTAAAGATGATTTTGTCCCAATAAACATTTTTACACTTCAAAAGTTCACAACTATTTTTGAAAAGTCGCTTCATTGAGTTTAGGCACATAAAAACCGAGACTGAATCAATACGGTCAATTGTGGAATTGGATGACAATTAAACTGAAAAGGCTCTTTTCTTTATCAATTCACCTTGAACACTTTTTCTTCTCTTTGGGTCCATCATTTGTTTCATCCTAATTTCATTTTATCGTTAATATTACAATGTTTTTGTTCATTTCCTTTTCATTATTCTTTTCTGCTTCCCTTCAGACTTGATTTTATTAAATGAAAAGGATTTGCTGAAGGAAACCATTTTAAGATGTTAACACAGCTACAATTTACAATTGTTGTTGAGTTGAGGAGGAAGTTGGAAGAAAGAAGTAAATTAAGATTGAAAGGTTGATGCTTTCAAATTATAAGCAATGAAAAGTGACCAGTAACTTACAAAAAAGCCAACCAATGTGTATCAAAGAAATGCTCAGGAAAATTTCTGTTGAAACCTTTGTAAATCGTCTTTCATTCATTTTCGAGTTGTTACTCGTAATAGACATTAAAGAGTCAAAAACTTAGAAAAAAAAGTTTTTTCGCTCTTTTCCTTTTCGATCAAATAAGCAAAAAAAAATTTAAGCTTTTTTCCTTTTTCAATCATAATCTACTGTCTGTAGACGGCTTTAGTACAGATTAGTGTGTGAATTCAAGAAATTTTTTTCTGTGATAACTCAAAAATAAAATGTGTTAGAGATGTTTGCATTTCAAGTTTGAAACCCTCATGACAGGATTTTCATGACGTTATCGTCTCATATTCTGGAAACTGTCGCGGGGACTTTATCTTAGGAGTGTTAAGCATGATCCAGTTAAATTGGGGGGAAAAACTCGTATATTTTTCTTTTTGGTAAAATTTATCGCCTTGCAACAAGCGTCAAATAGACACAAAAAAAATATATTGGTTTCTAAAGTAAAGGGTCAAAACAGCCAGAGTCAAAACAGCCAAAGCCAAAACAGCCAAAGTCAAAATGGCCAAAGTCAAAATAGCCAAAAGCGATAAAATATTTAAACTAGTTAGTTTAAAGAGTTTAAGTCTAAAAAGGTCATTTTTCATGCTAAAGATGAGCACTTTAACCACGAACTTCAACTTCAAATTCAATTTTTCATCGTCATGTCAACATCATATTCCTTCATAAAATCTAACAAAGGTGCCAATCTTCTATTGCTTGATAATTATTTACACCGTAAAAAAGATCAAAAAGATCAAAAAAGTTACTGGCGCTGCACAATCGCCAATTGCTCAGGGAAAGTGACCCTTGACTCCGAAGTGATTGTATCAAGGTCTGAACACAATTATGAACCAGTGAATATGGAAGTGACCCAACGACAGCAAAGGAATCTTGCAAAAAAAATTGCATCCCAACAAAACTATTGTAATTTGAAAGATACATTTCAATCAGCCACCATGGAAGTGATATCTAGTGCGAACCAACCCACAGAGGAAGTTGCTTCTTCATTGAGAACATTTAACCAGTTGAAGAAGACCATATCCGGGCCAGAGGCAGCAGATTTCCTCATCTACCAAAATCAATTGCAGATATTGTTATTCCAGAGACTTTGCAAAATTGTTCATCTGAAAAATTCTTCAGAGGAATCAGTGATGGTGGTGATAAGTTTTTGCTGTTCGCAACTGATGGTTTCTTGAAGCACCTCTGTGATGCAGATCATGTTTATGCTGACGGTACTTTTAGGAGTGTTCCCTGCTTATTCCAATCTCTGTACACTTTACACATAATGAAAAATGGCACGATGGTACCGATTGTATACGCACTGCTTCCAAACGCAACAACACCGAGATACTTAGCACTTTTTAGAATGGTGCAAGATCTGTGCAGCCATGCAAGTTTACTGTGGACACCACGAAAGTTTACCACAGACTTCGAAATAGCTGCAATCAAAGCCATTCAAACAATCTTCCATCTATGTGAAATTAAAAGCTGTTTGTTCCATTTCGGTCAAAGTTTAGGGCGAAACATTGGCAAACATGGATTGATAACACGCTATAAAGCCGATGATCCTGAGGATGGCGTGAAAAACACTGTGAAGATGCTATCTGCATTACCTTTTCTAAAAATTGAGGACATTAAGGATGCCTATGATTTAATATCGCAAGATGCGCCTGACGACGATGCAATGGCTGCTTTTTTAATGTACTTCGAGAACACCTATTTATGCAATGATTCTCGATTCCCTCTGCAAATATGGAACCATTTCAATGACAGAGATCCCAGGACCAATAATCATGTCGAGGGCTGGCATGCTGGATTTAACAGAGCGGTTGGAAGGAATCATGCTAACCTATGGATATTTATCGAGAATATCATAAAACAACAGAATAATTATGAAGTCGTATTGATGATGGCGGCCTATGGTGCTCGAACTGACAATGGATGCAAAAAATACAAAGAAATCAATGCTCGCATTCTAAACCTCACTTCTGAATATGACAATGGTATTATTTCTCCGATGGTATTTCTTAGAGCAGTGAAGCACTACACAAATATTGCGGCAATCAATTAAGCACTGAACTTGTTCAAAGCGTTAAAACTCTATGAACACGAACGTAACGAATTCCTATGGAGATAAGCGCAATATTGTACCTCAGATCACAAGCTACGGCCTACATCAGTTCAAAATTAAAAAAATTTCATGATCCCATGGTTTCTCTGAATTATTCAATGGAAAAAAATTGAATTCAATCAAACGTAGGGTGTGCTCGTTTTTATGGCGCCAATTTTGAATTAAGTTAAATTATTAAAGATATATACAATTATCAATAATCAATTATTATTAACTAAATTAAACAATTCAATTCAAATTACGCTCTTTTAGCTGCAACAAAAAGTCTATTTTTACTTTCTCTATCCTTTTAGCATCCTCGAGAACCATTTTTGTTAAATCTTAAATTTTGTAAATTGGCTATTTTGACTTTGGCTATTTTGACCTTGGCTATTTTGACCCTGGCTGTTTTGACCCCAAACCGTTTCTAAAAATGATTAAAAACGATTATCAATAGTCGAGTGATTAAATCATATTGTAAATTAGTTATGGAACTATTTCATCCCATGAGGCATGCAAAAATTTATACAAAGATAACTAGCACATTCAAATCTTGAGCTAAACCTTGAGCTGGAGACAAATTCATTTATTAGCGCTCATTAACTCTACTTTAGTTTTCTTCGAAAACAAAGACCCAAAACTGCTGGATGTTCAAGCTTTTTAACTATCCAAAAAACGAATCTTAAAATACATAATCGAAATGAAATTTGAATAGAAACTCATTTAAAGATCATGAATTTGAATGAAATTCAATCTATCATACGGTTGAACAAATTGGCCAAAGTGATACATTGAGTGATTGTCTTGAATTTAAAAATTGTTTGAGTTATTCAACAGTTAAATTTTGACCGTTCACGATTTCAATACAGTTGCATTCAAAATCGAGGTAATCCTCGTAATCATAAATAATTTTTTTACCGATAACGAAAAAATTGAAAGCCAATTTGATAGATTGGTTTTCACCGAATGAATAAGATTTATATTTTGAAATAAAGATCAAAGCTTGGTTTTGTTCTAATTAGCTGTCTATCGTTGTATTTAACTGTCGTAAAGAAAAGAAAGTTTATAAAATTTTCTGAGGTGAGACATTGAAAAAATAACAATGGAGATGAAATAAGTGTAGAATTGTCATCGAGTTGAAATGGTTCCCATAACCTTTATTCAGATCAAATAATTAATTTTTCTCCTTAGAATCTATTCATGTTGTTTGTACTAGGTGTTCAAACGGGTAGGTCAAAAAGTAAACGGCTATATCTTTAGAACGGATTTGTTTATTGATTTGAAAATTTGTATATAAATAGATTTTTATCAGGAATTAATGATATGTGTGCTCAAAATACCCTCACCTTTTTAAAATTAACGCTATTAGACGATTTTCAAAAATACAGCTATAAATTTTTGACAAGTTTCCATTGAAATGTTATAATCCCATTATAAACTGCTTTTTCGAGTCGGGCGAGCGTTTTTGTTTCGCTTCTAATTACTCTGTCTTTAAGACATTTTCAAATTCCTGGTAAAGCTAATTAATATAAAATTAAAATGACCACGATCGTGCACCTATTTTTCGAGATATAAAGCCCCAAAGTTTAACCTACCCGTTTGAACACCTGTTACACATATTATGTACTAATATACATACGCTTTTCCAGTTATGAAGCGCATTCGGTTTACCCGTATAAAGCGCATTCATCAATGTGAGCCTTACCGTCTTTATCGAAATATGTATGAGCTGAAACAAAATTAAACGAGGCAATAAGAGAAATGAAGAGAATAACGGTAACAAGCTTCATCGAATTCATTTTAACTTTTAACAATTAATCACAATCAACAGAAAAATACAAGTTGTAAGCAAAAGTAAATTCAAAACTAATATCGTTTCAATGAAAATATTCGTCTTTTATACTTCCATCGAGTCTGGCTATGAAGCTTCATTTGATTTCAATGACTTGTGCATTCGAAAAATTTGCATAAACTGTCATTGAAATGGTTAACTGTTTGTATGTTTGCACAAATGCGACATTATAACATAATGCGTTCAAAGGCGATTAATGAGGAAGGTTGCTAAAATTTGGGTGAAAACGCAAATAATTTATGCACCGGTAATGGTGACATTTACTTAAGAGCAAATGAAATAAACAAATCGAATGCTTTACCTTCTTTAAAAAAACGGTTCTGTTAAATCTTAATCATGTCTAGACCATTTTAATATACGAATTTATAGTAAAAATGTCAATTCTCTTCAATTGTTCTGAGAGTTATTTTTGTTTGATCGAAAATCATCAAAATCTAACTAAAGATGCACAAAAACTTTTAATTTTTAGTATTCTCTATTAACTCTTCAAGCATTTGTTACTTAAAAAAAAGTACTTTGAAGACTCAGAAATAACAAGAGTCAGATTTAATTGACCTGACATACTGAAAGTTGAAATTTTGAACTCGATTTTTCTGAAAATCGTTAGTAAGAGAGATTTTTAGACCGGACAAATGGACCAATAGTTTTAGGTTGGGATTTATTGTTAATTTCAAGATTCCAATCTTTATACAAATAAATGGGCTTCGATTTGTTTAATCAGTTTGTTGACCTTTTGACACTCGAATATCTTTTCAGATGATTATCAATCGGTCAATGTTTACAACTTGATCAGCAATTGAAAGTAAATCAAATTTTCATTAACTTGAAAGTTATTCATGAGGAAAAAGAAGTAAAGGAAATTCAGAGTTGAAATCTTTTTTCTTCCACTTGGATTGATTTTGAGCCTCTCTGCAAGATTGCTGATCAACAATATCATTGGTGATTATTAAACCAAGTGAAAACCTTTATCACTGAACCTTTGATCAAATCATTTGGTTGATTAATGACGTTATCAAATCAAAATTGAATGAAATCGTCACTCATCAACTCGCAAATAAACTCCATTTCAAAACCCTCCATTATTCAATCTTTTTTCAAAACAAGTGATGAAAACTGAAAATGCTTTTCAATTGTTAAAATGTCCAAATTTACAATCAAGATGTAGTTAACCTTGACCTTGAATGTTCAACATCAAAGTGATTAATCAATGATTAAATGTTTAAACTTTAATCAAACTGACTTTTAGCTACAACTTTTGATTAGCTTCCCTTGCAACTTGTAATTAATCTGAAAGCTTTCATCATCGAAATGTTGTTTAAATAATTATCTTGAAAAGCAAAGCAAATCTTGAGACTTACCTTTTCTGGATAAAGGTTACAGTGGAAGGAATGGTTGTTAAGAATGATAATTTTCAGCTATTCTTACGCTTTACTCCAAGTAAATTATCTCTATTTAGTAATTGGTTTCATTAGGTTGAACCAAGAAGACGAAATCGATGATAATGATGATCATTATCATATTAATTATTAGATAATTACATTAATAAGACTTCAATTGAAGCTGATTTTGTTGAGTAAAAAAAGAAATGTCAATGAAACTATTGAATAAGCAAACAGAAATGCTCTTCATTGGTGAAACCTTTTTCCATCAATAATATTGATCAACTGGTAAACTGTTTTACTGATTATTCATTTTCATCTTGATTCGCGATCAAATTCATTAAATTAGACAGTTTAAAAGCTAATTATAATTCCAGTTTTAATCTCAATTGTTCTTTGAAAAAAGAAAATATAAGTTACATTGACTTAAGATATTGATTTTTACTCATGAAAATGATGAGAAGAAGAACTTGAAAAGAAAATGTTTCCACAAGAATCAATTTTCTCTTAGTTTTACAAATGTTATCATGAATATCATCATGTTCATCATCACCCTTTTGTAGCACCAATTTTAATATAAATTGACTTCTCTTTCACCAATGATTTTGATTTTCATGAAACAATATTTCGAAGTATTTTCATCATTAGCTTCGAGCATGAAATTGTGATGCAAAAAATGTTTCATTTGATGAATGTAATTACAAAGTTGGTTATTTATTTGGAAAACTTTTCCTCTTTTCCCGATAATGGTGCTTTAATACGTATTTTCATGCTACTTCGTGGTCTCATTCAGATAACATTAGTCCCTATGAAATCTCACGAGAAATCAAATAATTTGCTTTTACGTTTTTGCTTCTTTGCAAACCTTCCGTTTCAAGAATCATTTTCATCTTGGGAATTGTTGATATCAATATGAACGTCATCAACAACATGGTAAATCCAGAATAATATTCATATTGAAAAATGTTTTCTTTTCTTTTGTTATTTTTATTATTACTATTTTGATCATTATTCATTATTCAAAGTAACTTCGTTTTTCTTTCTTTAATTATTGTAATATAAGTATTTTTATAATGTAAGACTAACTCAGTTCTACATTTCATGTTAACGGTAGTTTTCAAATGAATTTTTACTCAACCATGATAGAGAAACAAAGCTGTAAATAATCTGAGTATTAAATGCTTCAATTTACTTGAAAAGCAATACTTTTCGATCAATTGGATTCAGAATCAAGTTTAATTCTTAATTTTTCAATTGGGTGAAAGTTGAATTTACTATTCATATTAAATCGTAACCGTAAATTTCAAGTGCTTGTAGGATGAGATGTGCATGCATTGCTTGGATTCCGTGCTGATTAGTATTTAACTGTCTCAAGATTGTTTGGTGAACATAAGCAATCAATGAAAATACAGATTTTACTGTTTTTCATCTCTTGCTATTAACCTCCACCTTTGGAACATCATGCTAATAGAAACTTTATTTGCTTTCATTGAATATTTTGTTCTTATTTTTCTTATTTTCCTTCTCCTTTAGGATAAAAATAATTGAAACTGGTGCTTTTGACAAGTTAATATCACTCGAGTGGCTTTATTTGGATTCTAATCAATTGATTAAACTTTCTCATGAAACTTTTTATCCAATCATTGATTCACTTAAAGTTCTTGATTTACATGGTAAGTTTCTATATGAACAAATTAAACTGACATTTAATTTAATGTTCGATGTTAACAATTGTTTGGTTATCCAGTTTATTTTGTGATTCATTTCTTTGATTTTTTTGCATTTTGTTTTCCCAATTTACCAGATAATCCGTTCGTCTGCCATTGTGGTCTAGTATGGTTCAGTGAATGGGTTCGTGATGAAGGTAAATCAATTGTCAACATGCCGGATAAAACTGAATGTCAACTGGCCCCTGATTCACCTGCGAAATTGCCGATTCGAGAAATGCAAAGTAGTTTATTGGATTGTGTTAGTCTGGCAATTCAACAAAAACCTGAAAAAACAATTTATTTTATTTTGTTTAACATTGCTCACTTCTTCTTGGTTAGATACTTGAATTTGTAAAATATTCACTTGAAATGTAAATACAGTGTATATCAAATGAAACAATAAAATTGCTTATTTTATTTTCACTAATTTCTGGTTCTAATTGGAACGTTATTAATGTAGTTTTAAATCTGCTTTTATTATGGTTGCTGTTAGCATAAATGTATAGCTAACTCCATCTCTTGGTAGAAAATTTGATTGCTATTGCAACAAAATTAATTAATTCAGAAAAAATGAAATCAAACAATCGAATATAAAACTTAATTTGTGCAATATCATGCTCATCAATTAACAACAGTAACGAGAGCAAAGGCTTCAGAAATGATTCAGCAGTAATCTTCAATATAAAAGGGTAGAAAATTTGTAGAAGAGAGTGAGAGTTGACTTTCAAGATGTAATTTCTTTGTTATTGAGTTTGATTTTTCAAAAATTAAAAGTCCAATCTTATATTAAATTGTTTTAAAATTCTTTACACTATTCTCAAATATTTTCAAATCTTGTACTTGTGTCATACTTAACCTCCCTCTGTTGTTGACAGAACAAAATAAATCAACCTTGTCAATTAACTTTAACAATTGAATTATCATTTACAAATTAAGGAAATTTGCTTGCACACATGATTTGTTAGTGATTTATTTCATGCTCATTTTCTCCAAATGTCTCAAGCGAACGAGCTTTACTGTAATAATTTGGTTATAAACAGATGTAAACAAAGAGTATGAAAGTTCATGAGCATTTGAGTTATTGAGGTCATTCTATTATTAATAATAAAACTGTTTGTTAACAACTCTGTAAAGTATATTCAGTTCTTGAGTTATCATGAAACAGATCTATTTAATTAGTAACAACCCTTTTTTAGTTTTCTCAGTTGATTTTTCTTCACAAACAAAATTAATATGAGTTGCTTCCTTAAACTTAAATTTCAATTTTTTAATCTGTAAAACAAGATTTTATTTCATTGTTTTTTCTTCTTTTACTTTGTTTAGTTTGTTGATGGTTTTTCATTGCGGATTTGAGTCTCTTAAACTTAGAAGCTGTAGAATTGGTCACATTTTTGATTCAAGAGTTCAATGAATATGAAGAAGCGGTCCGCATCAATATTGGACAAATATCAAAAGAAGACGTGGCGAAAACGAATATTCTACCGATAAAAAAAGAAAAATCGAGTCCCAAACCAAAATCCACCGAAGGTGACGAATTCAGATTTTACAACTTAGTTCTTAGTTAACGTTAGATACTTCTCAGAGCTAATCAATACCATCATGTAAAGATATTACTTATCAAAAATCTTATCCTGCTCAACAATAGTTAGATGATTTTTAACGATTTCCAGGAAGAGATGACGAGCTCGAGAAGGATTGGAATTCATTCTAACTTGGTATGTTTTAACTCATTGTTAACAAGAAGAAAATGTGCTCTTAAGTAAATGTCATCATTATCGGTGCAAAATTTGCATTTTTATCAAAATCTTACTCCTCTTTGTCATTAGTCATCAATTGGATGCATTGTGTTAAAATGACACATTTGTGTAAATATTCAATTAACCATTTCAATGACAATTTATTTAAATTTTTCAAATGCACGAGTTTTTGAAATCGCATGAAACAACAAAACTTCATCGCCAGACTCGATGGCAGTATAAAAGACGGATATTTTCATTGAAACGATATTAGTTTGAAATTAACTTCTGCTTACAACTTGTAATTTTTCGTTCATTGTTACAATTGTGAAAAGTTAAAATGAATTCAATGAAACTTGTTACTGTTATCTTCTTCATTGCTCTTATTGCCTCGTTTAATTTTGTTTCAGCTCATAACTACACCGATGCAAACGGTATTCCTCACATTAATGAATGCATTTTACGGTAAACTGAATGCTCTTCATAACTGAAGAAATGAATGTTTATCAATACATATTATAATATGGTTAAAAGAACATGAGATAAATAGATTATGTGTTTTAATACTCGTTTGATCTGAATAAAGGTTACCATTTTAACTCGATGAATATAACACATTTATTCCATTTCCATTCGAATTTTTTCTATTTTCTCACAACAGAAAATTTACATCTTTTCTTTTCTATACGAAAATTAAATACAATGGTAGACAGCTTGTTACGGTCAATAATCGGTCAACAGTTATTTGCTCTAATTTTGATTTATTGGTTGTGCCTTTCCTCACGAGCTAATTAGGCTAAAATCAAGCTTTGCTCGTTATCAAATAGAAATATTTATTCGGTAAAAATGAATCGGTCAAATCGGCTTTAGATTTTTTCACTATCGCAAGAAAAATTTTTTAACAATAAGATCGTGAAGATCATTAATCATTTAAACAAACTGCTTTCAGATTACAAAAAATTGGCTTGACCTGACATTATTTATTCAATTGACATTAAATATTTTTCGTAGCGACTTTGAGAAGTGCAATCATTCATCATAGCTGAATTTCATTTCAAATCGAGCACAAATTTTATTTAGTCTTCAAAATCTTGAATTCAGGTTACTTTAAGTCAACCGAGCGTCAAATAAACTCAATTCGTCTGTCTTCTGCGTCTATTAGCTCAACACAGCGACTTTTCAACTAGTTAAATAAAATCGTGTTTCGAACGTTGAAGAGTGCATTTCTAATTTCAACTCGAATGCTACCAAATCTAGACTAATCCTGTAAGTCAATGTTAAAGGTTAGAGCTTTGACACCAAATACTCATAAAAACATTCTTACTTACCATTGCTTTCTTGATATGAATGATTTCTGATAATCCATTTTACGATTCAATTTTTTGGTTTTAATGCAGGCAGAATTTTCAATGCAAGTGATACAAATGTTGCTAAAATTTGATAGCCTACAACTCAATAAGCTGCGATTGTAATTAAAATATGCTATGGAAAAATCGATGATGATAGATCGAGGTACAGTTATTATACCCTTTTTCGAAATTTTACTGAAGCAGTTCAGGCTAGAATAATTTTCAGGCTAGAAAAAGTCAACCAATGTGCATCAAAGGAATGCTCAGGATAATTTTTGTTGAAACCTTTGTAAATCGCCTTTCATTCATTTTCAAGTTGTTACTCGCAGTTAACATTAAAGAATCAAAAACTTGGAAAAGTTTTTTCGCTATTTTGCTTTCGCTGTTTTGACCCTTTACCGATATTCTGAAAACTGTCGAGAGGTTTTATCTTAAGAGTGTTAAGTATTGTCCAGATAAATGAGGATTAAATGGAAAAATTCATTTATCTTTCTTTTTGGTAAAAGTTGACCAGTAACTTACAAAAAAAGCCAACCAATGTGTATCAAAGAAATGCTCAGAAAAATTTCTGTTGAAAACTTTGTAAATCGTCTTTCATTCATTTTCGAGTTGTTACTCGTAATAGACATTAAAGAGTCAAAAACTTGGGAAAAAAAGTTTTTTCGCTCCTTTCCTTTTCAACCAAATAAGCAAAAAAAAATTTAAACTTTTTTCATTTTTCAATCATAATCTACAGTCTGTAGACGGCTTAGTACAGATTAGTGTGCGAATTCACAATTCATTTTTTCTGTGATAACTCAAGAATTGAATGTGTTAGAGATGTTTGCATTTCAAGTTTGAAACCCTCAGGACAGGATTTTCAAGACGTTCTCTTCTCATATTCTGGAAACTGTCGCGGAGACTTTATCTTCAGAGTGTTGAGCATGATCCAGTTAAATTGGGCGGAAAAACTCGTATATTTTTATTTTTGGTAAAATTTATCGCCTTGCTACAAGCGTCAAATAGACACAAAAAAAAGATATTGGTTTCTAAAAATGATTAAAAACGATGAAAAATAGTCGAGTGATTGAATGATATTGTAAATTAGTTATGGAACTGTTAAATATTTCGTTTAGACTGTATTGGTTTAATCATGAACACTTGAACGGAGTAATCAAGACTAACTTTAATAATGTAATAATGAAATCAAGTAAAATCAAGGATAATCGTAAAGGATAGATAATTGTATTAATTGCTCTAATTGTGAATGGACAACAATACTGTTCATTGTTAACTGTTAACTTCAACAGCCACCCTTGTTGTCATTTCACAACGAGTTTCAATCAACTGTCCATAAAACTTCTGTTGATAAGTTCATGAATCTTGGTCCAGGTAATGGTTTAGTCAGAAGGTCAGCTAAGTTATCAGCTGAAGAAATATAATTAAGATTGATGAATTTACTTTCTACTGCTTGTCTAATGAAATGATACTGAATATCAATATGTTTCGTTCTTGAATGATAAATAGGATTTTTAGCTAACTTCAATGCTCCTTGATTATCACCAAATAATTCAACAATATCAATATCTATACCCAATTCATTAAGCATCCTCATCAACCAGATTGCCTCTTTTGTTGCTGCAGTTAGCGCCATGTACTCTGCTTCTGTAGTTGATAAAGCTACAGTTGCTTGCTTTTTGCTACTCCATGAAATCGGATTACCATTGAGTCTGAACAAATACCCAGTAAATGATTTTCTGTCGATCTTATCACCACCCAAATCTGAATCGGCAAAACCTTCTAAATTAAACATGCATTTATTATTCCCTAGTTTTATTCCTAATTTTGCAGTTGACTTCAAATATCGAAACACTCTTTTAACTGCTGACCAATGATGTTCTTCTGGTTTCGAGTTAAATTGGGATAAAATACTAACAATAATGGCCAAGTCTGGTCTTGTACAGGTTACTAGATAATTCAAAGAACCAGTAGCACTTTGATAACGAGTAACAAACGATTCGTTTTGGGTTAGATTTTTAGGTTCAGTTTGAGCAATATTAATGTTACCATCATATGGAGTCTTAACACTCTTACATTGAGTCATTTGAAATTTGTCAAGTATCTCATTAATATTTCGTTCTTGAAATAGATAAATGACACTTTCTTTTCTGTCCCACTTCATGTTAATGCCGAGAAATTGTTCAATATTTGCAATAATTGTCATATCGAACTTAAGATTAAGTTGATTTTTCAATTCAACCAAACATTTTTCGTTCGATCCAATGGCAAGAAGATCATCGACATAAAGTATTATGAAGATTTCATCTGATTCACGTTTTCGCCTGAATATACAAGTATCATTGTTCAAATTGGTAAAACCAATACTTTTCAAAGTTCCATCAACTTCTTTAAACCAAACCAATGCTGCTTGTTTCAATCCATAAATACTTTTTCTCAATTTACAAACTTTACCTTCATCTTGTACAAAACCATCGGGCTGTTTCATGTACACAGTTTCAGTTAGTTCACCATTGAGGAAAGCAGTTTTTACATCCATTTGGATTAAGGTCATTTGTTTTACCATTGCAATACAAAGTACAGCTCGAATAGATGTGAACTTGCTAACTGGTGAAAAGGTCTCATCATAGTCAACAAATGGAATTTGCTTGAAGCCTTTTGCAACCAATCTTGCCTTAGCTCGATTGATCGAACCATCACTATTCAACTTGTAAGTAAATACCCAACGACAATCAATTACATTCATTTCATCCTGATGATCAACCAATTCCCATGTTTTGTTAGCAATCAATGAATCCATTTCTTGTTGAGCTGCTTTTAACCAAATATTTTTGTCTTGTCTGTTATTAAGTTCAAGCATTGATGAAGGTGGTTTAACAATTGTATTTTGGTGCTCGGACAAGTTAGCTGAATCAGTATAATTATCAACGATATCATCATTGAACACAACATCTCTAGTTACTATCAACTTTCCTTCAGCTTCATCCCAAACTTTAAATGCCTTTTGATTCTCAAGGTAACCAAGAAAAATACATTTACGTGTTTTTGATTCTAACTTATTTCTAAGTTCTTTCGGTACATGAACGTAACAATAACAGCCAAAGATCTTTATTTTACTAAAATCAATAGGTTTACCTGACCAAATTTCTTCAGGTATTTTAAATTCGATGCTTGAGTTAGGTCTACGATTGATAAGATAAACTGTTGTATCAACAGCTTCACCCCAAAATTCATCTGTCATATTAGCATCATGTAACATACAACGAACAGTTTCCATTATTGTACGATTCATTCGTTCTGCTACACCATTTTGCTGAGGTGAATAACGAACAGAAAGCTGATGTTGAATACCTTTGAGTAATAAATAATCTTCAACCTCTTTAGCAATGAACTCTTTCGCTCCGTCTGTACGTAATACTTTTACATTTTTGTTTTTAATATTCCCAACTCGCTTCAAGAACTTGATAATAATACTTTGAGATTGATCTCTTTTCGCCATCAAATAAACAAATGTCTTCTTACTGAAGTCATCAATAAACGTTCGAAAATATTTATTACCACCAATTGACTCAACTGGCATAGGACCACAAATGTCGCTATGAATTAAGTCAAGACACTCAGATGACTTAGAGGTTGACTCTTCAAATGGTTTTCTTGTTGACCAGAAGAGTTTACAATATTTTTGATCTGATATAAACCATTAATCAACTTTGCTTCAATCAATAACCGATTTTACCATTTTTTATCGAACAATATCCAGCTTCAATCAAAATCTTAGCACCATTTGCACTTGCAGCTGACATTGACAATAGATTCTTACCCAATTTAGGAATGTAATAAGTATTCATTAGATTAATAACATTGATACCACCAGTTGTTTCAATTTTCAATGTTACTGTACCAATACCAATAGCATTAATTTTACTGTCATCTGCAAGTGTAATTGGTACATTTTCAATATACTTGAAATCAGAAAACCATTTAAGATTGTTAACCATGTGAGAAGAAGCACCAGAGTCAATATACCATTGATCAACATGGTTAGTTCCAGTATTAACCATTAGTGCTGAAACGTTAACAGAATCAGAAGCATCTTTCATCTTATCTTCGTCATTCTGTTTCTTTTTACACTCTCGAGCCCAATGACCTTTTTGCTTACAATAATTGCACTTTCCAAAGCGCTTTTGTCTTAATTTATTAGCATTAATTGCCTTTATTTGCTTCTTGTTGTTGTTGTTGATACTCAATTTACTGGTTAGCAAAGCAATCTGACTATCATTATTTGCTATATCAAGGTTTAGCTTACGATTATACTCCTCGAGAACACGACCTTTAACAAAATTGAAGTCAATTTTTGATGAACCGAATTGAGATTCAAGGGAAACAATCAGAGTTTCATATGTACTCGGTAAACTTTGAAGTAATGCAATAACCATGTCATTATCACTGACAGTCTGATTGATAGCTTCCAATTTTTGCTTCAAATCAATAAGAGTATTAATATGCTTGACCATATCCCCAGATATATATTTGATATTCAATAATTGTTTCCGTAAATTGAACTGATTTGCAAGACAAATTTTCTCAAAATTTTCGCGAAGACTAATCCAAGCAGCTCTTGGATCTTTCGAGTCTATGATGAGGGTTGAAAACTGATCCTCGACATTAAGAGCAATCAATCTCATCAACTTCTTCTGCTTCTTAACAAAAGCAGTCAACTGTTGACCGTTCAACTTACCACCTTTCTCGTCACCAGTAAGAATATTCCACAAATCTAAGTCTTCACAGTTCAACTTGATCTTGAATTTCCAGTTAACCCAATTTTCCTGGTTTAATTTTTCAATTGATATAGATTTTGAATCTTCCATGGTGTAAATAGGTTTCGTCAATGATAAATAAAACAATACCTTTAAACGCAACTAATAAACGAAGCACGATGAGCCCATAACCAGTTAAATATTTCGTTTAGACTGTATTGGTTTAATCATGAACACTTGAACGGAGTAATCAAGACTAACTTTAATAATGTAATAATGAAATCAAGTAAAATCAAGGATAATCGTAAAGGATAGATAAATGTATTAATTGCTCTAATTGTGAATGGACAACAATACTGTTCATTGTTAACTGTTAACTTCAACAGGAACTAAAGGGCGACCTGTTAGTAGAGTCCGCATTTTTGAAGCTTAATTGCAATATGATTGAATTATTTTTTTAAGAAAATTAGAATAGATACAAGTCTAAAAATCAATAATTCTCATTTGATGCATGAAAATATTCCTTTTCTACTGAATAATCTGAGTTCTTGTTTGAATCCGGCAAAAACCTTTTGCGCAAATGTTTTTTTCTATTGTATTTAATAAATTCGTCAAAATTTTTCGCATGGATCCAAACTTTTGCTCAATTCTGTCTTTTTTAATGCTGATTCTTATATTGTGTCCTAAGGAGGCCAAAACTTTAATTGACCTTACTATAGGTGAAATAGGTTGCGAGAGTTTCAGCTTTTTGTCGTATCTCAATTTCTCTGTGTTTTTAACATGAATTTGGCAAACTATTTTTAAAAAGAGCTCATTTAAAGTCCATTTTAGAAAAAAATTCGCAATTAATCGAGTGATTCAACAGTTAAATTTTTACCGTTGACGATTTCGATACAGTTACATTCAAAATCGAGGTAATCCTCGTTAATGAAAACAAATTTTTTCACCGATAACGAAAAAATTGTAAGCCAATTTGATAGATCCGTTTTCGACCGAATGAATAAGATTTATATTTTGAAATAAAGATCAAAGCTTTGATTTTTGTCTAATTAGCCGTCTATCATTAATTATCGTAAAGAAAAGAAAAAATACAAAATTTTCTGAGGTGCGAAATTGAAAAAATAACAATGGAGATGAAATAAATGTAGAATTGTCATCGAGTTGAAATGGCTTACATGCCCTTTATTCAGATAAAATGATTAATTTTTCAACATATAATCTATTCATGTTCTTGTAAAAATATTATGTAACACTAATAAACATTCGCTTTTCCAGTTATGAAGAGCATTCGGTTTACCCGAATAAAGCGCATTCATCAACGTGAAGAGTACCGTTTGCATCGGTATATGTATGAGCTGAAACAAAGTTAAACGAGGCAATAAGAGCAATGAAGAAGATAACAGTAACAAGTTGCATTGAATTCATTTTAACTTTTCACAATTGACCACAATCAACAGAAAAATACAAGTTGTAAGCAAAAGTAAATTCAAAACTAATATCGTTTCAATGCAAATATTCGTCTTTTATACTTCCATCGAGTCTGGCTATGAAGTTTCATTTGATTTCAATGACTTGTGCATTCGAAATATAAACTGTCATTGAAATGGTTAACTGTTTGTATGTTTGCACAAATGCGACATTTTAATATAATGCGTTTAAAGGCTGACTAATGAGGAAGGTTGGGTGAAAACGCAAATAATTTATGCACCGGTAATGGTGACATTTATTAATACTTAAGAGCAAATGAAATAAACAAATTGAATGCTTTACCTTCTTTAAAAAACGGTTCTGTTAAATCTTAATCATGTCTGGACCATTTTAATATACGAATTTATAGTAAAAAAAACAATTCTCTTCAATTGTTCTGAGAGTTATTTTTGTTTTATCGAAAATCATCAAAATCTAACTCAAGTTGCACAAAAACTTTGAATTTTGAGTATTCTCTATTAACTCTTCAAGCATTTGTTACTTAAAAAAGTACTTTGAAGACTCAGAAATACAAGAGCCAGATTTAATTGACCTGACATACTGAAAGTTGAAACTTTGAACTCGATTTTTCTGAAAATCGTTAGTAAGAGAGATTTTTAGACCGGACAAATGGACCAATAGTTTTAGGTTGGGATTTATTGTTAATTTCAAGATTCCAATCTTTATACAAATAAATGGGCTTCGATTTGTTTAATCAGTTTGTTGACCTTTTGACACTCGAATATCTTTTCAGATGATTATCAATCGGTCAATGTTTACAACTTGATCAGCAATTGAAAGTAAATCAAATTTTCATTAACTTGAAAGTTATTCATGAGGAAAAAGAAGTAAAGGAAATTCAGAGTTGAAATCTTTTTTCTTCCACTTGGATTGATTTTGAGCCTCTCTGCAAGATTGCTGATCAACAATATCATTGGTGATTATTAAACCAAGTGAAAACCTTTATCACTGAACCTTTGATCAAATCATTTGGTTGATTAATGACGTTATCAAATCAAAATTGAATGAAATCGTCACTCATCAACTCGCAAATAAACTCCATTTCAAAACCCTCCATTATTCAATCTTTTTTCAAAACAAGTGATGAAAACTGAAAATGCTTTTCAATTGTTAAAATGTCCAAATTTACAATCAAGATGTAGTTAACCTTGACCTTGAATGTTCAACATCAAAGTGATTAATCAATGATTAAATGTTTAAACTTTAATCAAACTGACTTTTAGCTACAACTTTTGATTAGCTTCCCTTGCAACTTGTAATTAATCTGAAAGCTTTCATCATCGAAATGTTGTTTAAATAATTATCTTGAAAAGCAAAGCAAATCTTGAGACTTACCTTTTCTGGATAAAGGTTACAGTGGAAGGAATGGTTGTTAAGAATGATAATTTTCAGCTATTCTTACGCTTTACTCCAAGTAAATTATCTCTATTTAGTAATTGGTTTCATTAGGTTGAACCAAGAAGACGAAATCGATGATAATGATGATCATTATCATATTAATTATTAGATAATTACATTAATAAGACTTCAATTGAAGCTGATTTTGTTGAGTAAAAAAAGAAATGTCAATGAAACTATTGAATAAGCAAACAGAAATGCTCTTCATTGGTGAAACCTTTTTCCATCAATAATATTGATCAACTGGTAAACTGTTTTACTGATTATTCATTTTCATCTTGATTCGCGATCAAATTCATTAAATTAGACAGTTTAAAAGCTAATTATAATTCCAGTTTTAATCTCAATTGTTCTTTGAAAAAAGAAAATATAAGTTACATTGACTTAAGATATTGATTTTTACTCATGAAAATGATGAGAAGAAGAACTTGAAAAGAAAATGTTTCCACAAGAATCAATTTTCTCTTAGTTTTACAAATGTTATCATGAATATCATCATGTTCATCATCACCCTTTTGTAGCACCAATTTTAATACAAATACATGTAGAAATTGACTTTTCTTTCATCAACGATTATGATTTTCATGAAACAATATTTCGAAGTATTTCATTATTAGCTTCGAGAATGAAATTGAAAAGTTTGAGTGATTTGAAAATGTTTCATTTGATGAATGCAATTACAAAGTTGGTTATTTATTTGGAAAGCTTTTCAACTCTTATCCCGATAACGGTGTTTTAATACGCATTTTCATGCTACTTCGTGGTCTCATTCACATAACATTAGTCCCAATGAAATCTCATGAGAAATCAAATAATTTGCTTTTACGTTTTTGCTTCTTTGCAAACCTTTCGTTTCAAGAATCATTTTCATCTTGGGAATATTGATATCAATATGAACATCATCAACAACATGGTAAATCCAGAATAATATTCATATTGAAAAATGTTTTCTTTTCTTTTGTTATTTTTATTGTTGCTCAACCATGATAGAAAAACAAAGCTGTGAATAATTTGAGTATTAAATGCTCCAATTTATTGAAATAGCAATACAATTCGACCAATTGAATTTAGAATCCTTTTAGTTTGGCCACAATCTTTACGCAAAAATTTCATGTTTTGACTTTATATATTGTATAGATGTATAGATGTATAGATATCTATACAGCCGCGAAAGAAAAGTTTGACATAGTTACCATTAACTTAGCGCATATACAATCGTATCTAAGCACAATCAGCAAATCAATCTCTAACAGTATCGTTGTTGTTTAATTGTTTGACTATCGATGGTCTTAGGATATGTAATCAGGTAAGAGAGATTACCTTAAGTGTGATAAAAATTTACAATAAATGTCAATCGATGGTCAAACAATTAAACAACAACGATACTGTTAGAGATTGATTTGCTGATTGTGCTTAGATACGATTGTATATGCGCTAAGTTAATGGTAACTATGTCAAACTTTTCTTTCGCGGCTGTATTACAATAATTAAAGAAAGAAAAACGAAGTTACTTTGAATAATGAATAATGATCAAAATAGTAATAATAAAAATAACAAAAGAAAAGAAAACATTTCTCAATATGAATATTATTCTGGATTCACCATGTTGTTGATGATGTTCATATTGATATCAACAATTCCCAAGATGAAAATGATTCTTGAAACGGAAGGTTTGCAACTAAGCAAAAACGTAAAAGCAAATTATTTGATTTCTAGTGAGATTTCATTGGGACTAATGTTATCTGAGTGAGACCACGAAGTAGCATGAAAATGCGTATTAAAGCACCGTTATCGGGAAAAGAGGAAAAGTTTTCCAAATGAATAACCAACTTTGTGATCGCATTCATCAAATGAAACATTTTCAAATCACTCAAACTTTTCAATTTCACTCTAGAAGCTAATAATAAAAATACTTCAAAATATGGTTTCATGAGAATCATAATCATTAGTGAATGAAAAGTCAATTTCTCTTGAAATTTGTACTAAGAAAGGGTGATGATGAACATGATGATATTCATGATAACATATGAAAACTAAGAGAAATTGATTCTTGTGAAAACATTTTCTTTTCAAGTTTTTCTTCTCGTGATTTTCATGAGTAAAAATCAATATCTTAAGTCAATGTAACTTTCATTTTCTTTTTTGCTAAAAGAACAATTGAGATTAAAACTGAAATTATAATTAGCTTTTAAACTGTCTAATTTAATGAATTTGATCGCGAATCAAGATGAAAATGAATAATCAGTAAAACAGTTTACCAGTTGATCAATATTATTGATGGAAAAAGGTTTCACCAATGAAGAGCATTTCTGTTTGCTTATTCAATAATTTCATTGGCATTTCTTTTTTTACTCAACAAAACCAGCTTCAATTGAAGTCTTATTAATGTAATTATCTAATAATTAATATGATAATGATCATCATTATCATCAATTTCGTCTTCTTGGTTCAACCTAATGAAACCAATTACTAAATAGAGATAATTTACTTGGAGTAAAGCGTAAGAATAGCTGAAAATTATCATTCTTAACAACCATTCCTTCCACTGTAGCCTTTATCCTGAAAAGGTTAGTCTCAAGATTTGCTTTTCTTTTCAAGATAATTATTTAAACAGCATTTCGATGATGAAAGCTTTCAGATTAATTACAAGGTGCAAGGGAAGCTAATCAAAAGTTATAGCTAAAAGTCAGTTTGATTAAAGTTTAAACATTTAATTATTGATTAATCACTTTGATGTTTCAATTGAACATTCAAAGTCAAGGTTAACTATCTTGATTGTAAAGTTGACCAACATTTGAACAATTGAAAAGCATTTTCTGTTTTGATCACTTGTTTTGAAAAAATACTGAATAATGGAGGGTTTTAAAATGGAGTTTCTGTACAACAGGTCACTTAATCTGGCACTTGTTATGTCTGAGTCTTGAAAGCATTTTAATTTTGATTTGGTGGATGTGTTAGACTGGGTGGTAGACAATATGATGGGGAGTATGGTGAAAGGACAGTAAAAAAGTGGTTGATAAAAGTGGTGGACAATACAATGAAAAGAGGTGGAAAAATTTGGTGCTAAAAGCTACTCTAGATTGGTGGATGAAAGTGGTGGTCAATTTTTGCGCGAAAATTCTCTTCAAAAAGTGATGGAGTTTGAATTAGTGGATATGGTGGATGTTTTAGATTACGTGGTAACAATACGGTAAAAAAGTGTTGAAAAAGTGATGCAAAATATGGAGTAAAAGGTGGAAAGTATGGTGAAAAAAAGCCATGCTAAAGTGGTGGATGAAAGGAACGGACAACATTTTGAGAAAAATTTCTGTCAAAAGCGCTGATGTTTGATTTGGTGGATGTGGTGTATGTTTACGATTAGGGCGTGTAAAATAGATTAAAATAGTGGTAGAAAACTCCTCTGATCGAAGGTGTTTGATGGAATCTCTTTAAAAGTTAAACCTTAAGCTTTCTAGAAACTCAGATTCCTAAGAAAATCCTGTTTAGGGTGGCTTTGAAAAAAGACATTGTGGAAGACAGCAAATATTTTTTATGATAATAATGATGAATATAATAATAATAATGAATGATAATAATTTTTTATTTTAATTTGATGAAGTTACTGTTTACTGTTTAATGATTTATATGTGTCTCAACTTCGGAAGTAGGAATGTTTAGGTGGTCTGAAGGGCAACACTATTCAGATGATGAATAAGTTTCTTGACTTTGAATTTCGCGTTAAAAGTTGTGATTTGATAAACTTTCGGTACAATAAGAGTTAGAGTTAATACACGAATTAGCACGCTTCGTGTATTAAAAGAATTCCTCTGATCGAGGTTGTTTGAGTAAATCCCTTTGAGAGTGTAAACTCTCTAGGAAACTCAGATTTCTAAGAAAATGCTGTTCAGGGTGGCAGTAAAAAAAATCAGTACACAAAAGCATTGAGAAAGCAAATATTTTTTGATTTAATGATTTTTCTGTTGGCTGTTTGATGATTAAATGTGCCTCAGCCTTGCCTTTCGAGTTAAGAGTTGTGGCTTGATGAACTTTTAGCATACGAGTCGTAACCAA
Organism: Tetranychus urticae; assembly: GCF_039701765.1. NCBI lineage: Eukaryota > Metazoa > Arthropoda > Arachnida > Trombidiformes > Tetranychidae > Tetranychus > Tetranychus urticae. The sequence continues at coordinate 4,306,155 of NC_142959.1, forward strand.
TCGGGTAATTAAAAGATTTCTCCGATTTGATTAAGGTATTTGATGTAATCGCTTTCAAAAGTCAAACTTGATCTCCATGAGAACTAAAATTCCTAAAAAAATATGTTCAGGTAGTGTAAAAATAAATTCTAATCAAAAAATTGTAATGACAGAAATATTTGTTATTCCAATGAAATTATGCTTTACCTTGGATGATTAATGAGTGTTTCAATTTTGAATTTCGAGTATGCGGCTTGATGAACTTTAATGCAATAAGAGTTTTAGTTATCACGCAGATTAGCACGCTTCGTGTTATTAAAAAAATTTCTCTGATCGAAGGTTTTTGATGAAATGCAAATTCAAAGTGAAAACTATTTGATTCAGCTGTAAAACATAATTTTATCTGATTTAGTTTTTCAAATTTACGATTGTTTTAATCAAGAATTTGAGTCTTTAAATATTAAGTTGAGTTTGTTTTATGTAGAGAAAAGAAATTTACGATCAGTCATGATCGTGGGCTCCACTTGTTTTTATAATGTAAGACTAACTTAGTTCTACATTTCATGTTAATAATAGTTTTCAAATGGTTTCATTGTTGCTCAATCGTGATAGAGAGAAAAGCTGTGAATAATTTGAGTATTAAATGCTTCAATTTATTTGAATGGCAATACTATTCGACCTATTGAATTTAGAATCCTGAATTTGAATTTCCTATTCATATTAAATCGTAACAGATATTAAATTTCAAGTGCTTGAAGGATGAGATGTTTATGCATTGCTTTAATTTCCGTGTTGATTAGTATTTGATTGTCTCAAGATTGTTTGGTGAACATAAGGAATCAATGGAGATACAGATTTTACTGTTTTTCATCTCTTGCTATTAGCCTTTACCTTTGGAACATGATGCTAATAGAAACTTTATTTGCTTTCAATGAATATTTTGTTCTTAATTTTTTTCTTTTCCTTCTCCTTTAGGATAAAAATAATTGAAACTGGTGCTTTTGACAAGTTGATATCACTCGAGTGGCTTTATTTGGATTCTAATCAACTGATTAAACTTTCTCATGAAACTTTTTATCCAATCATTGATTCACTTAAAGTCCTTGATTTACATGGTAAGTTCAATATGAACAAATGAAACTGACTTTTAATTTAATGTTCAATGTTAACAATTGACAATTAACATCATCAACAACATGGTAAATCCAGAATAATATTCATATTGAAAAAAGTTTTCTTTTCTTTTGTTATTTTTATTATTACTATTATATTTTCATCATTATTCATTATTCAAAGAAACTTCGTTTTTCATTCTTTAATTATTGTAATATAAGTATTTTTATAATGTAAGACTAACTCATTTTTACATTTTATTGTTAATGATAGCTTTCAAATGAATTCATTGTTGCTCAACCATGATAGAAAAACAAAGGTGTAAATAATTTGAGTATTAAATGCTTCAATTTATTTGAATAGCAATACTATTCGACCAATTGAATTTAGAATCCAGTTTTGTTCTTAACTTTTTAATTGGGTGAAAGTTTATGATTCAATTTTCTGAAGTTGAATTTCCTATTCATATTAAATCGTAACAGATGTTAATGTTCAAGTGCTTGAAGGATGAGATGTTTATGCATTGCTTTAATTTCCGTGTTGATTAGTATTTGATTGTCTCAAGATTGTTTGGTGAACATAAGGAATCAATGGAGATACAGATTTTACTGTTTTTCATCTCTTGCTATTAACCTTTACCTTTGGAACATGATGCTAATAGAAACTTTATTTGCTTTCAATGAATATTTTGTTCTTAATTTTTTTCTTTTCCTTCTCCTTTAGGATAAAAATAATTGAAACTGGTGCTTTTGACAAGTTAATATCACTCGAGTGGCTTTATTTGGATTCTAATCAATTGATTAAACTTTCTCATGAAACTTTTTATCCAATCATTGATTCACTTAAAGTCCTTGATTTACATGGTAAGTTTCAATATGAACAAATTAAACTGACATTTAATTTAATGTTCAATGTTAACAATTGTTTGGTTATCCAGTTTGTTTTGTGATTCATTTGTTTTTTAATTTCTTTAAATCCATTTCATTTTGTTTTCCCAATTTACCAGATAATCCGTTTGTCTGCCATTGTGGTCTGGTATGGTTCAGTGAATGGGTTCGTGATGAAGGTAAATCAATAGTCAATATGCCAGATAAAACTGAATGTCAACTGACCCCTGATTCACCTAAAAAAATGCCGATTCGAGAAATGAAAAGCAGTTTATTGGATTGTGTTAATTTAGCAATTCAACAAAAAGCTGAAACAACAATTTATTTTATTTTGTTTAACATTGCTCACTTCTTGGTTAGATACTTACAATTGTAAATTATTCACTTGAAATGTAAATACAGTGTATATTAAATGAGAAACAAGAATGAAACAATAAAATTGCTTATTCTATTTTCATTAATTTCTGGTTCTAATTGAAATGTTATTTATTTAGTTTTAAATCTGCTTTTATTATGGTTGCTGACAGCATAAATGTATAGCTATCTCCATCTCTTGTTAGAAAAGTTTATTGCTATTCTCAAATCTTGTACTTGACTCATACTTAACCTCCCTCTGTTGCTGGCGGAACAAAATAAATTAACCTTGTCTATTAAATTATCATTTAGAAATTAAGGAAATTTGATTGCACACATGATTTGTTGGGCTTGGAGTAATGTACAATTATGTGCAAAATTTGTTGCGAAAATTCTCTTTTAAAAGTAATGCTATTTGATTTATTTGATTTGATTGATGTGTTAGGTTGAGTGGTTGCAATATGGTGAACAAAACGCTAAAAAGCCGGCTTTCTCTATTTTATCTCAAATAACAAAGTTTTACATAAAATTCTGGTCCAACAATAAACAATCAACCTGAATAACAAAAAAATTTCCCCCTCTCTCAATGTTATTGTTCACGAGATGCAGATTTTTTCGTAGCCTTTTTTCATAAATTTCTCAGATATATGAATTCTGAAGTTACATTTCCTATTTTTCGTCGTTATAGTTGAATTAGGACTTTTACGCTGAGTAATTTTTTTCCTAGAATCAACTCAGTTCAGCCACAATTTTGACGCATGATAGTTCGAGGCACAGTTATTATACACTTTATCAAAATTTTACTGAATCAGTTCCGGCTAGAATAATTTTTCGGACATCATTGGATTCATTTTCTTAATCTGGATTCAAGTTTATCGAGTTTTTATGCAAATACAACTGATAAAAAAGCAAACTTTCGATGTCTCAAATTATAAACTTTGACATTTATGGATCATTTGAAATTTAATTTTCATCAGCTGTATTTGATTTGTTAGACTAGTAAAAGGAACCTTTTCATTTCTAATCGCGATTTCTTGTCAAAGCTGAATAATGATTCTGATATTCTATTTTAAAAATCATAAATATTCATGAATACAGATATCATTGGTTAGATGACTTATTGTCGCCAGTTTATAAAATTGATATTTGTTCAACACTCATGAAGCAAACAATAAAGAAGTTTCCAAAAGATCAGAAATCAGTTTAAAAAGCTATTTTGTGTCGATATCTTTAATTTTACAACTAATAAATCGAAAAGTCAAAATGCGATTGTTTAAAGTGTGCTCAATCTTCTTAATTGTTTATTCTTTCATTTTTTGTGTTCATGCAATAGATGTAGAAACAGGAGCCACAGTTACAGAGTCTCTTAGAGACAGTTTTCAAACGATACTCGAAAATATCAAGGATGCAGTGTTACAATTTAAAAGTGATAGCGTTCAACAAATTATCAATTTGAAAGAAATTCGAGATAAACTTCAAGCCATGCTGAAGGATCTTAAGAATATAAATTCTGTTTCCAAAGCATTATAGACGCTATGAATATTTATTGGCCAGTGACGATCAATAGTACTTCAATCGACACTCAACATATATTGTTTTGATTGAAATAAATGAATAATAAAATGAATAAAATCTGTTAGAACTGAAATAAAAAATTTTCAAATAAAGTGCTTTTCCGCTACAAATAATATCTTCAAATCGGTTTTGTTGGTTGAAATACCAATTTCACTTAAATGGAAAAAAAGCTATGAAGCGTATTCTTATTAAATTTCGGGATTTTTGGGAAGATTCAGTGGATTTTGGGAAAATTGGGAAAATTAGATGTCTTTTCAATCTATTTCTCTAAGCTATTTCTGTCGTAATATGGTGTTGTTAGCCCTTTAGAACCGAATTCTAACTTTGGGAAAATCCCAAAAATCCAAGCCCTAGTTATTAGATTCTCGATTACCTGAAGACTAGAGGCCGTGTTCCCCGATACCGATAATTTTGTTGATTTCCTCCTTCGCTTTCATTTTGTTTTCACAATTACCCAAGCAATCCGTTTGTATTGCCGTTGTAGTCTGTTATGGTTCAGTGAATAGGTTTTTGATGAAGGTAAATCAATAGTCAATATGCCAGATAAAACTGAGTGTCAACTTGTCCGAAAAACACAAATTTCTAGTGTTTCTAAGTCGATAAAATTTTCATCTTCTGTCAAATTGAAGAAACCCGTTTCGGCATGAAAAGAGGTTTCTGAAGTTAGTGTGCAGATTCCAGGCGTACAGCATCAAATTGGCTTTTTTCAATCAACTCAATTGAGGTTAACCAGATATGGTTCATTTTAAATAAAACATAGATGGCCATGCATTGGGTTAGTTTTTTAAAGCAAGCAATCAATAATTTCAGTATAAAAGTCAATATTTAACTAAAAGTCAAAACAGAAATGAGCAAGAAATTACTGAATGAAATGAAAATAGTAAATTCTAAGTATAGTAAAACATGATTAACAATTGACGAGTCAGATGATTTGTTGTAGTGAATCTTCATGAATGTTCACTAGACTCTCGATTCATGATCAATAGAGGTCGGTTTCATTGTTGGTTTCCAGGTAACATAGTTTGAATTGATTCTCATTCTAGGAAAAAGGTAAAGGTAGAGGTAAATTACATGATAATGATGGTAACCAATAGATTCTGGAGCATAACAATCGAAACAAACATTGAACTTGTGATATAAAATTCGTTCTCATTGTAATCAATTTACTTAATTCAAATGTGTAAATTAATTTCATTTTAAACTTGTTTTTATTTAATAATTTCTTAATTTTACCCAATTTCCCCAAACTCATCTAATCAACAATTACTTGTGAAATATTTTATATTGTAAGTGGCCAGTGCTTCAAACATGACCAATGTTTCTCGATGTAAAGCAATTGTTGTTGGTGATAAAGCCGTTGGTAAAACAGCGATTCTCAATTGTCTTCTTGGTTATCCAGTTCCTTTCAGCAAACGATACAACATGACCAAAGGAGTGAACATTGTTTCAAAGTCGATTAAATTGGTCGAATCGCGAGAAGAATTGTGTTCAATTGATATTTACTTTTACGACTTTTCTGGTCGCTCCATTTATTCCGATCTGGTTCGATCTTTGTGGGCCAACAATGTTTCATTGGTTATCGGTGTGTTTGATGTAACTCGAGAAGAATCCTTTTACCATTTACAATCAATCCTCTCTGATTATTTGAGAAAATTTGACAAACATTTAGACAATCCGTCAACATCAACTCACAACAACAACATTACCAATACATTGGGCATTGTTGGTGTCATTTTGGGCAATAAAACTGATTTAACTGAGCAAAGAGCAGTCGATGAGGAAGAAGCTCGCCAATGGGCCAAACATTTACGAATGAGATATTTTGATGTTAGCGCCAAGGATAATATTGCAATTGAAGAATCGTTTAATCATTTGGTTAGAACCTGGTTTGATTCTAATCGTTCAAATTGAAGGTTATCAACTTCACCCAACTATAACCATTGTCCATTATCATTACCAACTCATTGTATTGACCTTTAGTTATTTATGTCTATGAATAATAACTGTGTTCATCTATTTATTTATCAACATTCAATTTTTCACTCACTTTTACTTTCCACTCTCAATTTTGTCTTCTGGTGAAAACAATAAATTGATTTTGAATGTTATCATGAAATTACTCGACTTTAATAGACACACTAGAGCAGTTAACCCATTGAATAATTTAAATAAACTCTGGTAGTTGAATTGGTTGACTTTTAATGCTTTTAGGTTTCAATTTCATGACTACTCTTTAATATTGAAACATCCTTTGGTGATTGACAGCGTTTAGTTAAACGTTTAAATGAAAATGTCTTTCTAATCAAATAACTTTATTGAACATTTATCATTTTGATAATCATGATAAGTAAAATATCGTGACTAGGAATCATAAATTATTGCTATTAATGCTCTATTTTTATAGTCAGAGATGAACCCTTTCCTTACCTATTTTGCCTTCATTCAGTCTTTACCATTGTTATCATGACTTTTTGTGCTCTTTAAGAAACTTAAAATAGGTTAATTTGTTTATACTCAATATAATAGTTTATTAATAGTCGATGAGAAAAATTTATCTAAATTTGATGGTTCAAGGAGTTGCTACGAGTTTTATTCTGATCGACAATATGGAAATTTTGTTGAGAGTTTCTTTGAAGCTACAGTCAAACCTCTCAAAATGAGACTTCGTGGGGATAGCTTTAGGGGCTATTTTCAAAGAATCAACTCTGAAAATAGATTTGGACTTCGAGAAAAGTTCATAAAATGATTCGATTAAAGTTGTTATTAAACTAATGATAAATTCTTAGTCTTTGGAAATCTTTTGTCGTCATAATCGGTCATTAAATTTGTAATTTTTAATTAATTTTTAGTTTATTCATATTTTAATTAGCGGTGCAGCGTCTTTGTTGCTTAGTAACGTCTCAATTTAAGAGAGTCTCATTTTGAGAGGTTTGACTGTATTTTAAATGTTAGTTTAATGAAAAGATGAGATAATAAAGGATCAACTTGTGAAGAAACATATTCATAAATTGGAAAATAATTTGATGAGAAATATTTGTTTGTTGGAATAATGTTCAGTTTTATTGACAAATGCATATGATGCGTGAAAATGTGAATTCAGTTTACTATTCATTCAGCATTTACTATGTAAAATCACTTTAATAAATGAACAAATTGATCGTAAATACGACATAAAGTTAGATATTAAGTGGCAGTTTGAGAGACTCTATGATCTGTGATATGAATCAACAGTTATCATTCAGAAATAAAGAGTCCAATTGGGCATCAGTTGTTGATGAATCAATTGACTTTAACATTATCTTAAATTTGGCTTTAAAGATCATTTGGATTAGAGATGATCATTGAATGGCCTAATTTTCATAGGATTTGAAACAATCATCTCATTTGCTCAAACTGTACTTTTAATACAAATGTCTGGTATTGTGCTAGTTGAAAATTTAGTTTTTATGACTTAGAATGAATAATGTTGCTTTGACTGGAAAGATTTTTGGAAAAAAGACTTTTTTAGATGAGATCAATGATTAAAAAACAGCTTGACCAGAAGTAACAGCTCAAAATTTGGCATTTTTTGATGATTAATTATATTTACAGGCTTTGTTATTGAACTGGATGAGTCTTTTATTATAAAAACCATTTTCTGGAAGATAAAATGTCCAAATCTTTCGAAAGGATTGTCAAATTCGATTTCCAGACCAGAATGCAATAATGAATTTAAATAAATAAAAGGAAATTTCCCCAAATGATCATCTAAATCATGTAGTGTTTTGAACTGTTTATTGAATCCACCAGTCTTTTTGTTGTACTTATTTAGTTTGTTCATCTTCCAGATGTTTCCTTGGCTAGTTATTACTTTGAGATCATTGATGAAGATTTGAGATTTATATAGTTGATTAAAGATCCGAATCAATGTTGTCTTCACATTGATAATTGACCACAGTATTTTGCGTTTTACAGTTGAATAATAAATAATCGTTTGAACAGCTGAATATCATCAGTAACCTTTAAAAAATAGATTAAAACCATGTAACCTGAGTTTGTTGATTTTGTTTACCTTGTTTACGGTTAAAGTTATTATTTTCATTACTAGAATTGAGTATTGATAAAACATCTCGGTAGCTATCCTTTTCAGGTGACATATTCAATGCTGATGTTGATGATGAATGAGGCACCTTGTTACCTGAAGACAGGGTAACTTCCGAGTCATTTGTATCTGGATTACCTGAAAGATTGGCCTGAGTTAAGCCAATAGTGGAAAGACCTTGTAAACGGTTCGCTTGTTCAGATAAACAGTCATCCTTGAAACCAGAAGCTCCTCCAGCAGAAAGTGGCTTCACTTTTCCTCTTCCATCATCTGTGCTTCCTCTACTTAGCCTTCTATTTGCACCTCCACTGCTGTTTCCACCTGATGCAGATGAATCCATGCGACGAGAATTGCCCACAATTAGTCCGTTAGTCATTTCAGGTGAATCATAATTATTTACAGCGATTCGGAAAGGTCTTATTGTATCATCATAAGTAACTGGTGACACGCGGCGAGAAAAGACAGTCTCTCGTGTAACTCGTTTACCACAAAAGGCTGATGTTGTACAGGCAACAATAAGCATAAGAAGTATAACCACCACTCCAAGAACACTGAATACCAAGATTCCAGAATATTGACATCTTGGACCGACATTCCAGTCTTGACAAGTACAATAAAGCGTTGAATCTAACGCATTAACCAAACAATGTCCACCATTTTCACAATAACTCAATGGGCATTCAACACGACAAACTTCCCCAGGATAGTATGGATTGGGTGACAAATCAGTAAAACCTGGTTTACATTGACAACGGAATCCTGGCTCTGATAGTAAATTGGCGGCAATGGCTCCTTGTGGTGGAATCGGTAAACATACTGAATTTGGTGAACAATAATTGAGATCAGCTATTCCACATGGGTCGATATCGTCTTGGATAGCTTTTATGGTTACATTTCGAAAGAGCAATTCTGATGGCATGGAAGATGCACTTTCACTGAGATCGGCAACTGCTTGAGTCATTTCTCGAGCAAGGTTGACTTTGAAATTATTTGTGAATAGATCATTACGAACATGGACCATTGCTTTAGCCGAGACACTTCCCGGGCTAAAGCTGAGCACTCCAATTGAGACTATTCCTGAGGCTAAAAGTGGAGATCTATCCATGATAACTCTTAGAGATCTTTCAGTCTGGTCTTTAGTTTCAATGAAACGAGGAGAGTAAATATTGGCCAAGTCATCGGACCAAATGAGATTACCAAAAGAAACTGTAATTAATGCTCCTTTCTTAATTCGGCATGGCTCTGAATGATTTGTACGATGAAATGGTTCAACACATTGGCAAACGTTGAAATTGGCTGAACTCACGCAACGTTCATTCAGATGAAGGTGACAGTTATAGGGACTAGAGCACAATCTATAATTAGAATGGTTTTCATCATGGCTTTCAACTCCTAGAGCAGTTGGAAATAAAGAAGTGACCGAAGATTTGATTGGTGATGAAGTAGATGTTAAGGATGAATGAATGACTGAATCCAATTGAGTTTGATTGCTTATGATTCCAATTGATTCGTTGTTTGTACTTTCACCATTTACATCAGAATCAAGAGATCTAAAGTGTATTCCAGGCAAAGATTTGTTTGTCCAATGGTACCGATGATTAGAACTGGACAAAGGTGATAATGATCTCTCCTCAGGGTCAGTGTAGTTATCAGGTTTGTCTGGGACTATAGCTGAATGTGTATTTTCTTCACCTTGAGTTGATACAATGCCATCATTTTGGTACTCGATGAATTTAGAGTTGGGTCCATCTAAAGTTGATACTTGAGGATCATAAAGCTCCAATGATAATGGGTCCAAACTTCGAGTTGATTTCAAATTTAATGATTGATCTTTGACATGTTGATCAGATTTAGTCCCAGCAAGCCTCTTTAGACCATTATAATTATCTACATTCTCTTTATAAGTTGGTAACTCTGCTTGTTTTAAGGTCCGAGCTTTCCGATCTTGCAATTGGATATTGGTTAACTCATCGTCGAGTTTATTAGTTGTGTGGTCAAAATTTTGGTCAAAACTGCTTCCATTGGACACGAATTTATCTGATAATAGGTTCAAATGGTCAGGGTAAGTTTCGTTACTTGAGATGTTCACTGCTGTTTCTGGTCCGATCAAATCAGAGTCAAGATTGGTTCCATAGAGCTTTAAACCTATCCACAGAAGATACAAATAATTTAATATTGAGCTTTAATTGAAATTACTGGTTGAAACTCTTGATCTAAAAAAATTATCACTTATTTTAATGTTGAGACTAAATTGTTCATTGTCTAATGAACTGTTTAAAATTGCATTACAGCTGATAGCAGCCCTAGTGGCCATAATGGTCCCAATGAAACTATCAAGCCGCTTAAAAGTTGCTAATGGTTTCAATGTTGAATTTCAAACAGTTTAAATCAAAACAAATTAAATCTATTATTAAAACTCGTTAAAACTTACCATTGATAATGAAGGGCCAGAGAGTGAAAATAATTGTAAAATAGCAGTTAAAAGATGAATTGGTAAACGTTATCATTTGTCGACAATAAATTGATGAACCCAAGATTTGTTTGTCAAAGATGATGTTGGAGGTTATTGTTGAGTATCACCATTAATAAATTAAACAACACTAAATGGTAAATAATGTAACAATAAATGTGGGCCAAAAATAAGGTTGAAATGCGTTGGTGAACTGGTTAAAAATGTATCAGATTCTAATGTCATCATTATTATTAGCTTTATGGTAAAAATGAAAAATAAACTTGGAGGGTAAAAAAAGACTAAATATCCAAAGTTGATGAAAGATGATGAAAAAAGAAGAAAGAAATGAAGGGAAAGAAAACAAAGAGGAAGAAAAATGAGTGTCCACCCAAAATAATTGAACACATAAGAAATTGCTGAAAATATGTGAGATAATTTGAGTGATTATGATGATTGAAGCAAGATAAATCACGTAATATATCAGTAATTTGAGGATGATAAGATGATAAACAGAGTTAAAGCAAGAGTTGAAGTGCAATGAATTAGGGAGGAAAAGTTATCATGGTTTTTCATATTAGTTTCAGTTTATCCAAAAATATGTGTGATATTTGAATAGAGTGACTAGATTGAACTGTGAACAAAAAAAAAAGGTAAACCAATGTATTAAAAATGAAAGCTCAAATGGATTGGAAATGAAGAGCAAGTCGATTATGGTGATGATAATGATGATGATAATAATGATGAGTGAGATTGGGATGAGTGTTGGTATCTCGGGTGTGTCTCAAAATAGGAACCATTTTTACCTTTTTTGACTTAACCAAAGCAGATGATTAACTAATGAGATGGTTGACTTTTGGTTTTTTTTGGCATCACTTTCTTTACCTACATTTACCAATGTATTTACAGTCTTAGGCGTTGATCACACTTTAATTTCAACACAATTAAAAATAGACAATCAAGTTAATCGTTTGACTCTAAATTGTTTTCAATAGTCCACCAAAATTAGGCATAAATTATAATACATCTTAAATGCACATTAACATTATCAACAAAGCTTTAGTTTTACCCAAATCTTAGAGCCTAACCAAAGTCTGGACTTGATGATGTTGAACTGTCGATACTGTTGAACTGATTCTTACTAATTGTTTGAATTGTCAGAATATTAAACTTCGAGAAATTATTGAGCTGATTCGAGTTACTTTGATTAATATTTTTCGTGTCTTGATGAGTTTGCTCTTGAGCTTTGAATGGACAAATTGGGTAAACCTTACTTTCATCATTCCATCAACATCTCTTATTAGATAATTTAATATCTAGTTTGAATATTATAATAACATTTTTTTTCATTTACATCCAACTTGACTAAGGCAACTTATTATTATAATTATTAACCTGTTCTGGACTAGTGGATACCATTATTATTATGCGCTTGAAAAGCTTTACCTTTGTTGGTGTCTTTTTTTCTGTTACCAATTAACTAATTCGGCTCTTGTTCATCTCTCCAGGGAAGATTGGACTTGTCGTTGATTTAACCAATACTTTGGCTATCATCAGTTTTAATCGCAATATCATTATTAACATTATTCAATGGACATCAAGTGTTGAAGATCAATGAACCTACCTTTTTCAAAAAAAACCATATTCCTGTATTGCTGAATATTATTGTTTGCTTTCTTTATTTGGTTCCCATTGAATGATTTTTGTTGCACATCTCCTATTTTAGTTCATTGAATTTGACTCTAATTAGCTCCAATCAGCAGTTTTATCATCATCAATGGAAATAATTAGCTAAGTATTGCTATTACGAGTCCATGAATCCTAGATATTCAGTTCATTGGCCTTCCATTCGTATCACAACTAAAAAGCTTGAGATATTTTACTGTAATCACACAAAATTTGTTTGTATTGTAATTCGGAATTCTTATCGTTATATGATGCAAAAATAATCAATTATTATACGGCGATTCCAGCTCCTTGAAATTTCTTCTAATCAATTTGCTAAAAATTTGGGAATTTTCAAACATGCTCATGACCGAATCAAAAAATAAATTTGTTGAAGATTTTGGTTAATTAAATACAAAGAAATATCTCAAATTTTATTAATCATTCAATACTTAAATTAATCTTCATTATAAATCGATCAACATCTTAATTCAACACTCTTTGATCTGTTAAAGGACTTGCATTTCCAGCTGAGATTGAGGTTAAATTATTGATGTAATAAAACAGAATTTAATACTGAAAATTAATCAACATTCATCCTCATATTATACATCAAGTCCGGATAAAATTGTAAATTATTCAACGCAAAATGATTCGTTTCTAATGGTCCTAATTAGTTAATTCTTCAACTGGTTTGTCAATTTTTTTATCAATTGGGTCAGCAATCGGTTCATCGCCTCCTTCATCTACCGGTTTATCAGCTGGTTTTTTAGACTTTTTCTTGGACTTCTTCTTGGGCTTTTTCTTTGTTAATTTATCAGCTCCCATGTCGATCTTTTCATCGATTTTTTCATCGAGTTTCTCATCGATTTTTTCATCAAGTTTTTCATCGTTCTTTTCGTCAATTTTCTCGTCCAGTTTTTCATCAATTTTCTCATCAATCTTTTCCTCAATTTTTTCTTCAATTTTTTCATCGATTGGTTCCTCATTTGTTTCGTCTTTTTTTTCAACAATTGGCTCTTCAATTGGTTCATCCTTTGTTTCGTCGTTTTTTGCAATAATTGGTTCTTCAATTGGCTTGTCATTTGATTCAACAGCTGGTTTCTCAGTGTTTGTTATCTTAACATCGACTGGTGGGTCAGTTTTTACCTCAATCGGTTTATCAATCTGTGAACTATAAAGTAAACAATTTTAGTATCTTGATTTTAAATAGTAAATTAAAAAGTAAAAATCATTTAATTGCTTTGAATTTCATGCTAACAATTGATTGATTCATTAGCTTATATTAGTAATTTGGATAGGTTTTTATAATTAAAAATATCGTCTAACATTTAGATTTAATTTGTAATTTTGAGAGATTAAAAATCAGTAATTGAAGGAAAATTAACATAAATTGAAAGCTAAAGATCTAATATTTAATGAAATGTGCGTGATTGATATTTTCAATTACAGTCAACCCTTGAGTTTTTTGTTTTTTTTGGAGTGCTGACATCTGTGTGAACTACAGGGGGAAATAATTAAATTTTACGGTTTAAACAATAAGTCCACTCTAATGACTCCCCCCTGAAGGGAGATGGGTAGAGACTCTCTACTAGTGAGGCTAAAGGGGAATCATTAGAGTGGATTAATTGTTTAAACTGTAAAATTTATTTTTCCCCCTGTAGTTCACATAGATGTCAGCACTCCAAAAAAACAAAAAACTCGAGGGTTGACTGTATAACCATTTGATGACAATCAAGCCACAATTTAGCATGAAATTCCCATAGAAAGGATTTTTGACACGAAAAAAGATACTAAACGTATTATTCTTGTTACCTTATAACTGTTTCGGTTACTGTTTGGTCAATTTTCTTTTCCGGTAATTCGTCAATTTTTTTGTCAGTTTTTTCCTCTTTTGGTAATTCAACTGGTTCCTTAACTTGTTTATCAGCTGGTTTACTTTCAATGTTTTCTTTTTCTGCCTCTTTACTAGCAAGTGCAGGCTTTGGGGCGACTTCAACAACCTTTTTTGGTCTGGCAGATTCTGGCACAGGAATAAGGCAGACAGCTTCAACAACCCGCTTTGGTGAGAGAGAATATCTTCTAAATTCACAGAATAAATGCAAATATAATGCCTCGGCATGTGGAGTAAATCTCGGAAAAGAAATACCAGATTTGTATTGAGCGTCAACCAAAGGTTGTTTCATTTTTTGCTCCAAGTCGGTTGTGAAAACTTCAACCTCGCGACTATTGGTAAGACAGACAACACATTGTTCAGTCACTGATTCATCTATAGTTGAAGTAAATGAAGAGATTGAGATATGGCGCGCTTTTATTCCCTCGCCTGCAGTTAACTTGTACTTAGAGTGATGTTTTAGCTGTGGAAGTGTGAATAAAATGAACTGTTCTTCTGTGCAAACGAGAACTTTATCTGCAGCTGAAGGAGCGCGGGCTTTGCCGTGTTTAACTTCCAATGGGTCTGGTAGTGGGTATCCAGTTGGATCAATGGGATGAATGAATATTACCGGAGCTGCATGTGCTAATCTAATTTCTCTACCGTAATTAAAAGTAATTTTCTCTGTTTTCCTCAAATCTTCTTCTCCTTCTTTAGGTAGAAAACCAGGAACTTTAAAGGCAAATGCATAAACTATACCAGCTCTTGTACCAACCCAGAGAGTGGGGGCTTGACCAGAGTCCTTTTTATCAATACCCGCTAAGCCAATGTATAGACAATTAACAACGGCTCCTGTTATTTCATCCTTAGGTCTAGATTCAACCCGTCTTTCATTCGGTTTAACTGCAAATGTTTTCACTTCTTGTGCTGGTGATTGAGATTGTTTACTTGTATCATCACTCGATTTAGTTGGTGTATTAGATGGAGTAGAAGATGATGCTGGTGAGGCTTCAGGTTTCTTAATATCCCTTAAAGATCTCAATCGTTTCAAGTTACGGAAAGAATAACGGACAGATTTTCTAAAAGATTTGTGTCTAGAAATAGGAGCATTATCTTCAGCCAGAGCAGCAGTATCCTTAGTATTCAAAGTACTTTTAGTAACAACAACAGTATGTTGGAGGAAGTCATAAAGACCAAACCCATAATCAGTACCAATAGCCAAAAGATTCCATTCAGGATGCCATGCTAAAGCTGTCACATATGAGGGCGGATTTGTTTGAATTAAGGCAAGAGCAGTGAAACCAATAAACTTAACATGCTCTGAACGTGGTTTAGGGGCTGCTTGGCCTTTCCAAGGGAAATTTTCCTCTGGACGGATAATATTCATTGATTTGACAACAAGAGGAGTGCAATTGTTATCATCAGTCAAGCTGAAAACAATTACTTGACCACAGCCGCCTCCAACAACCAAGGTTGAAGAGAAGGGAGAGAAAACAACCTTTTGTATTTTCAGCCTGACATTGTCAACAAATGGATCATATGAGCCAACATTGCGGAAGGGTGGCCATAACTCTTCAACTTCTTTACTATTCTCATTAGCTGGAACTTCGTCAGAGTCAATCGGGATTATGTCATCATCGGGATCATTAAAAAGCTTCACAGTTTCAAGGGAACATAAATGGTGAAGAGTTACGTCACCAGCAGCCCAAAAGTGGACGGTACCATTGTCATGACCTGTCACTAAAACATCATTTGTCACAGTGAAAGGCTTTTCAGCAATTACACCACCTTTAATGGGCCATTCACGATTAGTGTACTTGTTTTCATTTTGTTTGGTGCCAATGCTTTGAAGTTTTTTGTAAACATCATCTGGGATATCAGAAAAATATTGACAGGAGGTGATTTCCGAAGAATTGAGGGTACACAAATATGGCAATTTATATTCTAGCCAATCGGGACTTTGAAGATCAATAGCAACTATTTCTTGAACAGTGAGAACTAATAAAGCTTCTGGATAGTCATACATAGCTTTCCCATCTTTATCATCGGCATTGATGACTATAAAGTCAATTACGGCCGAGGGAAAATCCAACACATGATGTTTCTTTTCTCCTTTCTCGGCACCTTTCTTGATAATCGTCACAGAGTATTTATCATTAAAGTCATATCTCGGGAGACCATTACCAAAAATAAGAAACTCTTCCCTAATAGGTTATCAAAATAATAAAAAAAAACAAAGATAAGACAATTATTTTATCTAGAGGTGTGCTTCTTGAATTGTCAAGAAATAACTGTTGAGAAGATGAGAAAAATAATTACTTGTCAATGGTTGTCAAGCCAATTATCTTGGTAATAGGTTTACAGGCATAAGGTCCATATTCTTTTTCTTCTTTTTGTGATGGTTTCAAATTGTCACTCAATTTCCATCTGATGTAGATACCATCGGCATGAGAGCTAATAAATTCTTCACCGTTTCGCAGCCAACAAACAGATTCTAGTTGCTACAAAAGCCGAAAGAAGTGATTGGAGAAAATGTTAGTTTAATTCAATATTTACTTAACAAGAAAATAAATTGAGATCATCTTTAAGTAAACTTACCTGGTTTGAAATGTAAAAATGCTCAGTAGTTAAATTTTTGTTGTCCCACAAAACAAGCAAACCTCTATTGTAACCAATCAAGAATTTATCAGGATCGTGAGGTTTTTCAACTATAACTTCAACTTCACCTGGATTACTTTTTTTGAGCGAATCTTCGGGAATATTTTGTATGACCACATCTTGGTATATTATTTCATTAGTGAGGTCAAAAGTTTCTAATGACAGTATGTAAATATTACCACCTTGAGTTCCAACTAGCAAAAATTGATTGGAAGAGTTTATGGTCATAGTTGTAATTTGTTTAAGATTTCCTTCTCTTTGCTCTTTATGAAAAAAGGAGCAAGTTTTAACTTGTTCGATGAAACTTTTTTCAACACCATTTTCCCTCTTTTGAACATTGATTTCCCACAAACTGAGGCTGTTATCACTGCAAAGAACAACCAATTGTCCACGTCCTTCGACAAATTTTATTGAACGAACCTCTGTCTCTTCTCCTAGAGATATTTCCAATTCAACTCCGGGTCTACCATTAATCTTTATAACTCCCTTTTCTGAACCAATGGCTAGTAAACTTAGCTTGCTGTCATACGCCATACATGTTGGTGAATGTGGAAATCCATGAGATAATGTCTGTTTCAGACCAAATGATTCCTTTGTTAACTTGGACCTTGTAGAAGACTTGAAACGTTTTCCCCTAAAATATTTCAACATATTGATCTTTTTATACTTAGTAAAATCAGGTAGAAACAAGGTTTAAAAAATTGGGCACTCTATAAAAATCAATCCAAAACTATTAAAAATTAAAACTATTTAAAAAAGACAATAAAAAAAATTTAACACAAAAAAATGAGACAATATTGCTCGTTAGGTTAGGTGTGGTTTCACCGATGATCACTGGGAGAGTTAAAAGCAAAAACCAGGGTTGGCTTAAGAACCGGTTACATTAGCTAAACAAAAGCGTATTGAGAGTTGGTAGTGGCTGGTTACTTGAGCACCACCTATGCCTTTTCATCAACAATTTTTAATTTGTAGCTGGGAATCTGGCAATAGACCTTTTTTGGATTATTATATCATGTACATCATGTAGATCAAATAACTTTAGTAATCAACAATTATTAACTAATAATTTGTCTCTTATTGAGTCTTACAGAACATTGTTTACTATCAAGTTGCATAGGAAATGACATAGATGGCAGTTTTACTGCATTCGTAATTATATTGTTATTTTTAAATGGCTATAACAAAAAAAGGTGTTTTACTGTCATTAAAACAGGTCACCATCAAAAAGTGAATCACTTTTTCTATTGTCTTATAAACTTGGCAGCACCTCTTTCAAACATCTGTGACTAATTGTTCTGGTACAGTTTCGCTATTGGTAGTTGGTGAGGATGTAACGCGAAATAACAAATTAAATTGCACCTTTCTGGTTGTAAGATGTTTTTTTTTGGCTTTTTGATAAGAAATCAAGTCTTAATTGATTTATGGTTTATTAGATTCCACAAAGGATAACTTGTAATTTAGGTAAAAATTTAGGTGAACAATATGTACCCGTTATTTTTTTTCTGTCTATACATTTAAGTTTCTATAGCTGACTTTAATAAGCCAAATTGAGTTTCCAATATTTTTAAAGCTTCGTTGTAAGCACAACCCGGACGAATTATTTTAAAATAACCTTTGGTGGATAGATCAATTACTGTTGATCCCAACTTGTTTGGATCCCCAGTTAGTTTACCTCCATCGAGGACGGCATCAAGATTTGACCAAAGCTCGTGAAACTCATCAACTTGGGTACAGCTAGGTTTATCACTGATATTGGCACTGGTTAAGGCTAACGGCTCAGCTATTTGTTGGGTCAATTTTAAAATAAATGGATGATCTGGAATTCTGATACCGATTGAATTTGTTTCAGGATTGAGCAATGGATTTAATTGAGGCGATCTCTCGAAGATGAGCGTATATGGTCCAGGTAAGAGAGCATTTAAGATTTTATGATCAACAGTGACTATACTCCATTTTGATATTTCATTAACATTTGATAAGCATATGGCAATCGGTTTACAATTTAATCGACCCTTGATTTGATATATACGCGAGACAACACTAGGTTCTTGAGCCAAACCAATAAGACCGTAGATAGTGTCCGTGGGAACACCGAGAATACCTCCTTTAGAGATTAAATCACAAGCCATGCCGATAGCTTTGACGTTTAGGCTTCCATTTACATTATGTACAGGTATTAATTTATTGGAAAAAAATGAAACCATGGTTGATATTAATAGATGTGTTAATGAAGAAATGTAAAGCTGAGAAAAAACAATTATCTGATACGTGAGAAAAAAGAGTGAGAAAACAAAATTATAATTAGCTGAAAATGAAATTCAAAATTATTATTAATTGATAATTACCCAAAAGTGAGAAGATGCGTTTAACAATGAAATGTTGCAAGTTTATAAACACATAATGATCATTATTTGAATGATTAACTAGATTTGAAATGGAAGAAAAGAGAAAAATATGGTTTGAAAAATACAGACACGAACATGTGTTGGCTATCTTGTTGTTTTCAATAAGAACAGCTGGGATAGTGGTTACAGAATGATTCAAGATAGAAAATGGAAGTAAAGATATTGGAATACTGAGAAGATTGAAGCATAAAAGATTCATTAGTGGAAACTCTGTCTAGGAAAAATGATCAACGGAAGAGGAAGAAATAAAAATATGAATGATGAGAAGCAAAAGAGTACCTTTTTATACATTGGGCCCACTCTTAAAGAACAGGTATGTATCGTCGTTCTGGGTATTAAAAATGGTATAACATGTTTGAATGGGTATCCTGATAATTGAGTTAACACCATTACCTTTGTAGAGTGGGGTATCGTCTATTTTAATATCAACTTCACCAGTTAAGACACAAAATTTATGGGCCACAGGTCCACTATTTTGATTTACTTTTGTTGCCCTCGGCTCTAATTTGATCAAACCAATTAGTAATTGTGTTAACTTGTGATGATGTAGATAAGCCAAGCTAACTCCTGGAGATAATTTACTTTTAGTCCATTGAACCTCTTGTACAAAGGATAACATCTTTTTCCGAGCGGCTTCATGTTTCTGATTGTTGATATGAACAACAGGTTCACGACGTTTAAACTCATGGTCTCGAGTGTCTCCAAATTGCAGGAAAGGAGAGAAATCAAATTTCTTCTCTGAAAC
The DNA here is from genome assembly GCF_039701765.1 of Tetranychus urticae. Classification (NCBI taxonomy): domain Eukaryota; kingdom Metazoa; phylum Arthropoda; class Arachnida; order Trombidiformes; family Tetranychidae; genus Tetranychus; species Tetranychus urticae. Next base: position 4,325,939 of record NC_142959.1, read on the forward strand.
TGATACAGATGCTTGATCCATTGCAAGTTAAAAAAGGTGTAATAAAAGTTTAAAGCTGACAATGACACAAATACGATCAGATGGGGTCGATTAAATTATGAACAATAGGAAAACACGGTTCAACTAAAAGAGAGGGAAATAGAAAGATGAAGATATGTGTATTGATGGTGTAAACAAAGTTTGGTCAGGGGAAACATTTCCCCTCTTTTAGGCGCAGTAAGCTAAATTTTTAACCAGCCTTTCCAAATTGATATTTGCGCATTTTTACACTTTACCTTTAAGTCCACTGATTTTTGGCTTTTTTCCTGGTCCAATTATTCCTGTTATCCAATCTTTGGTCATTAAATAATCCTGAAAAACTATCTTAATCAACTCTACTTCAAGCTTTTTAAACTATGTTTATGTATAAACGGCTCCCTCCAAAATCCTTAAGCATAATAATTGCTATGGTTACGTTGACAGCTTTTTTTCTTACAATTGTTAATCTCAATTGTTTTGGTTTTTAAAACCAGTTTTTAAGTCTTTGGCCACCTTTGACCTTTTGCGGAAAATAGCTAATTTGGTAAGTTTTCAATCTTTAAGGTTTTGTGTGTCTAGACGTTAAAAAATTGCTGGTTGAAAGCATATTAGCGAATGGTATTTAAGTAGCAGAAGATGACAGTAAATCAAATTAAATAATGTCAAAGTTTATAATGATATTTTCGTTCTTAAACAGATAGCCTGGACTATGGAACCTTGGAAATGCTGATCTTAATCAAGTGGTAAATCACAAATCCAAACGAATTGTTTTCTTGTTTGTCAACCATGTGGACCTGTCATTTTAAAGAGCTTAAGGTCAGTTTAAAAGATTTATTTGTTTATATTTGAATCCAAAAGACTCCCGGTCATTTGCTCATAGATGCTTTATATCGTTATGATCAGCAGCCAATGGAAAGTTTAACCATTTTCTTGGATTATCTGGTTAAACTGATAAAAAACTTGTTTTGTGCTGACATTTAAAAGTCTGTGGTTTGAACTTTACTTGCCATCACTATCGCCTTTCTCTTCTTATTGACCTGTTCAAAATTGACTCAAATTCAACTCACCAAATTTATTCTTTACCATGTTTCCAATTTTTCAATTTTCCTTTTTCATTTGTTTTCTAGTCCAAATTTCCACCGCATTTGATCCGATATCGTTTACAGCAATCAAAGGAAGCCGCTATGACAATTATATCTCATTATCAACAATGGTTGTCAACAATAGGGTATGAATCTGTTTATCTTATTCAAATTAATGATAGGAATATCTTTCGATGAACTATTAACTTATTCACTTTTGTTTTATTTACTCACAGGCAACCTTCAACAATCTTTATGGAGCTTTCAAGTGCACAGTACCCGGAATTTACTTTTTTTCATTTACCGCTCTTGGTCAACCAAATAAGGAGCTTCGATTATCTCTCCGTGTCTCCAAATTTCCGGTGATTACAGTTTATAGTAATGGCCCAGCATCTAACACTGTTTCAGGATCTACATTGTTGCATTTATCAGAGGGTGATTTGGTTTATCTGTTCATCGAAAAGGGTGATATCACTGAATCTAATCAACTTGATCATGCATACACATCTTTCTCGGGTTATCAATTGTCAGACAAAGCTCCTACTGGTTTCCTCTCTGGAATTGTTGGAAGACAATCAATGGCATCAGCTTCAGATGATCGCACAGAGAGCTCAGAGTCGACCGATGTGAATAGTAAAGTGCAATTCAAACCTGATCACAAGGATCATATCTTTGAACTAATGGAGGCATCTGATGATTCTGATGATTGAATATCAATCAGTCTTTTCAATGCCTAATTCCGACTTCATGAATTGGAGTATCTATAAATATTCACCACATTTGCCATTTTTGACATTAAATTTTATGGAAAATTTTAGCTTCACATTGCTAACAAATACGGGTGGTTCTTGATACAATCGTATCGATTTGATTAAAATTATGTAAAATATTATGACAAAATAAACTATCTGTATGATGAAACGAAATAATTGTCTGAATTATTTCTATTTATTTTACTAAAACTAAACTCATTTTAAAAAAAGCCAAACGCAGAATGAAATCAAGTCCAGCGTTAATAACACGAATTTCAATCCAATTTCTTAATAGCGTTCATTATTTGGCACACAAATATGAAATGAAATGTAATCAGAAATATCACCTAGAATCATTATAACTTAGGCTTAATTTGACTTTCAATTACCCATATGGGTAAAACCTTCAAGTGATCGAAGTTATACAAGAAACGAGTCCATTGGATAAAGTAAATTATTATTACTAATAAGCCTGTTGAGTTTGTTTGATTGTCAATTAATAATAGTAAAAATCATCATGTTTATGTTATTTGTGAGTTTGACATTCGTTTTAACAGCAATTAACTCATCTCAAGGAATAGAGGAGCAAGAGATAACTATTGATAGACTGAAATCGCTTGTGCAATTAGATGAATTGCCAGTTCCTGAAGTCGATTTAGAGTATTTGCGGCAATCTCATGTAACAGATCCTTCAGTACAATTAAATGATGCTGATGAAGCTCCAATTTCTCAATTAGAATTGATTCCATTTGTTGATTGTGTTTCTCGTGCAACAGGAAAACGTTTCCCGACCATTGATGATGTTTTGGCCAGACTTGAAAGTTATACACTTTCCGAGTTTATTGATGAAATGTTTAGATGCTTACAATCAAAAGCATTTCCCTCTGGATTCAACAGAAATACAAAATCATCTCGATTAATGAGAGCTTTATTCAATTCTGGTTTTCGACCCGAAGAAACTCCTAAAGAAGAGGATCCCGACCGTGAAAACATTGAGATAAAACCATCGAAACCAGGAAAAATCGAGAAACCAGAAGAAACTGGTAAACCTGGTAAAATTGAAAGACCAGAAGAACCAATTGTGATACCTAAACCTGGCAAGGAACGTGGTGATGGAAGAATCGAGATCTTTTTTGTTCGACTTCGTTGGGTTCTTTGGCAATATTTGAGGCAGTTGAAGAAGCAAGGCTCGAGAACATTGCAAGCCGAAGGTCGAACCATTTTCTTTGATAAAGAACCAATCTACATTAAACGAAGAAACTACCGTCTAACCCGTTTACCGGTCGTTTCCGAGATTGATTGTTTACTTTTTGATGTTGATTGTAATACCCTTGTTATGGACTCGAGTGCTGCCATCCCTGTTCGTATTCCAGTTCGTGTTCCCCTTCGTGTTCCTGTTCGTGTTTCAAGTCATGCACTGGATCACAAATTTATTCATGCTGACCATGATGAAGATGACGACGAAGATGATGATAATGATTTACTTCTATCTGACAGTGAAAACATTGGTGAATTAATTGCTGATGGTATGGAAGATGTTGCCAAGACTGTCTATCGTTTCTCTGGAGGCTTTAGAAGAGTGCAAAGACATTTGAATAGATTCATCAATTCTGGAGCTGATCTGATCCTAGGTTAACTGCAATAAAATCAGAAAACAAAATAAGACAAGAAAAATTATAAATAAAGTTTCGATTTCAATAAAAGTTAAATATTAATAGTTTGCATAACGGCAAGACGGTTGTTACTAAAAAGACACGATTTGTCTCATTTGTATATAATTGAGACAAATAGGCAAAAACAAGTAAAAATTCATTTCTATCAGATTTAGGCTCTGTTAGTTGACATAAGAACTAAGTCCATTTTTGCGATTTGAAAATTGCTCTGATCAATGGTTTTTGCGAAAATCGAGATCAAAGTTGCAACTTCACCATGTTTTGCAACATGGCACAGCGCAAATTGGTAAAAATTAAGAGCGTCTGAAATACCTTTTTGGTTAAATATACCAGAAGAATGACTTCGGCTACAAAAAAGACTGAGATGATGGGTTCAAATAAGGTGAAGTGATTGTTTTGTTTTCAGAATTGGACGGAATCGTTTGGTAAATTGATTTAGAGTCTTTAGCAGTTCCAATGTGATTACATTCTGGACTAAAGAGGCCAGAAGAGGTGCATGTTAGTCAAAAGTAACACAATATTGATGCAAATGATGATTTAAAAACAAAGAGTAGAAAGTTTAGTTTAAAGGACCATAAACAAAAAGTTTGACTCTTGAGTTAAGATTTAGGACTTTGTGGGTGCGTAGGGGCTTAAATACTTAGTCTTGTACAAAATCAAAAAGTTTTCTGGTGAACCGTTCTCGAGAAAATCGAGGTCAAAGTTGAAACTTCGATTGCATTTTATTCGGTTATGGAAGCAGTCATTTTCATAAAACTCATTTCCCAGATGTAAAATTTGATGGCCAATTAGATTATGCACTTATTTTTAGAAATAAAATCTTCCCTTTTCTGTAAAACAGATCACTTCGATTTAAATTTAAACGTGTCGCATTTGGTGACCGTAATAGTTAGAGACTTGAAACTTATTATTTCTCGATAAAAATTGTTTGTTCACACCAACAGTCAAAAACTTTTTTCAACATCTCGACAGTTCTCTCGATTTCGGTCTTTAACCCAAAAACTTTGAGTCTTAATATTTCGAGATTGGTAGCCCCTACAATCATAATTCTTTGACCATTCGTTAGATTTTATTAGGGGAAATAACAATATAAGAATAAATACCGCAGAAAATCTGAGCTAATCATTTAATCATCAATTTCCTTCTAAAGTTCCATAAGGCTTGTGTTTGAGATAACGCTTATCTCTAGAAATCGGGTATCAAATGTAAAGTTAATGTAATAAAACGATAGAACTTTTTTCAGAAGTTATGATGAAATAATATTTTAGTCCAAAATAAAATCTAATCAATGGTGAAAGAATAACGATCGTAGGTGCTATGGTTCTCGAAATATTCAGACTCAAAGTTTTTGGGTTAAAGGCCGAAATCAAGCAAACTGTGGAGATATTGAAAAAATTGTTTGATTGTTGATGTGTACAATAAATTTTTATCGACAAATAATAAGTTTCAGTCCTCTAACTATAACGGTCATCGAATGCGACACGTTTAAATTTAAATCGAAGTGATCTGTTTTACAGAAAAGGGAAGATTTTATTTCTAAAAATAAGTGCATAATCTAATTGGCCATCAAATTTTACATCTGGGAAATGAGTTTTATGAAAATGACTGCTTCCATAACCGAATAAAATGCAATCGAAGTTTCAACTTTGACCTCGATTTTCTCGAGAACGGTTCACCAGAAAACTTTTTGATTTTGTACAAGACTAAGTATTTAAGCCCCTACGCACCCACAAAGTCCTAAATCTTAACTCAAGAGTCAAACTTTTTGTTTATGGTCCTTTAAACTAAACTTTCTACTCTTTGTTTTTAAATCATCATTTGCATCAATATTGTGTTACTTTTGACTAACATGCACCTCTTCTGGCCTCTTTAGTCCAGAATGTAATCACATTGGAACTGCTAAAGACTCTAAATCAATTTACCAAACGATTCCGTCCAATTCTGAAAACAAAACAATCACTTCACCTTATTTGAACCCATCATCTCAGTCATTTTTGTAGCCGAAGTCATTCTTCTGGTGTATTTAACCAAAAAGGTATACTGTGAAGTTGAACAAATGAGTTGTTAGGTGAAAATTTGGGTTGATTTACGCATGCAGGGTGAAATTAGATGCAAGGTCTTGGACAATACTCTGGATTTGCTTAAACATTTCAACATTTTAGCAGACAATTAAAATGAACGTGTTAACAATTAGTTATCTATGGATTGATCAGTTTTAATTTTTCCTGATAATCAAAGTTAATACAGTAGTTTAATATAGTTACTTGGAGTGTCATTGAATAAATAATTAGTAATTACAGATATCCATCAGATGATTCAGTCTCTAGCTTGTAAGTTGATTAGTTCACTCAACTAACATATTGGATAAAAATCTTATTTAGGTGCTAACATTCATTTTAATGCAATCAATTAATCAATCTTTAATTGAATTACTTCGATTTGGTGACTTTTGAAATTGTTACCGCAAAAAACAAATTGTAATTTAATTGAGAAACCTTTTTCCAGTTTGTATTATTCAGAACCTGATATTCAAGGATAAAGTTAGCTGCAGTTTTAACTGTCCAAATTGGATTTGACTTTTAATCACAATTATTAACTGTTGTGTCGGTGCAAATTGTAATCGATTTACGAAATTTGCGTTTTCTCATTGAATTTACATACTAATGAATCATTAGTAATGCTTGAGCTTGGCCATTTTCATAATTAAAAACAAATTGAGATAACAAGGTGTTTATTTGCCAAATATAAATCTCATTAACATATATAAATCATTTAATTGTGGACTGATTAACATTAAAGTCAAATATTCCATAAAAATTATGCTTATGATTTGCCTTTTTACACTCCAATCAAGCTTTTATTCCCAATGTGTTACCGCAATGGTACACCAAACTGTAAGACAATCCTTTCGATCAGGACTATCATTTTCCAGAGGTTACTTCAATTGTTCAAGCATGCCAAGTTAATTGTTATCAATAGACATCAATGGATAAAAATAGAGGAAGAAGTAGACTAATCTGATTGAGGTAGTAAATGTTAAGATTTGGAAAGGGTACCAGATATTAATAGATGAAAACTAATTGCTACCAATTCATCAATCTAACAGCATTTCATTACAAGCGAACATTACAATCATATGAAATAATTTTCATCGAGAAACCAAGTCATTTCATCGATCGAGGAAAACTTCTGATAAAAGCTTATCAAAATCTCATGATTCAATATTTAAGTCACTAATCAGATTGACAGCACTTTACTGTACTCAAGTTGTAAAACACGATAAGAACAGCATTCAAGTAGAGCAAATAGATCAAAATAAATAGCCATTATTATTAATACAAAGATGGTCGATATTGCTATTGAATGGATCAACATTGGGAATAAGATGAACGTTTTGTTGATAAACTAAATAACAGTTTACTCCTTTTATTTGCTTCAATACACTTATTGTACTTGACTCAATTGTAACAAACTGTGGATTTAACTATCTTTTACATGTAATAATTGAAATAAAGTTCATTTTAGTGTAAGCTCTTCAAGATAACTAATGACTGTTAAGGCAATGAGATTTAGATTAAGGCTATCACCTTAAAACAATTAATCATTACAATTTGATCGGCATCTCATTTTCAATATTTAGTTTTATTTCATGCTTTAGGACCTTTTTGTTTACCTTGATGTTGACAGTAAATTGCATTGATCTCTTGATCAATCAAATTATACAATGTTGTACTATTTTTCAATATTAAATGCTGTTTACAATTTTGACTGATCATACGATTAACTCATCTCTTATTACAATTGTTTTATGATCAAAAGAATACAAAAAAATGAATTTTGTTCTGAGATTTTTTCCTGAGCAACCTGAGGATACTTTTTGTTGAGGATTTTTTTACAAATCAAATTTACATTTGTTAATTGCTTCAATACAATTATTTTAAATTGAGTAGTCGAGGACTTTACAATCAATACAAGTTGCTCTGCTACTAATTATTACCATTATCAACATTACAATTATATTATTATCATTGTTTGTTTATAAATAAATTTTACCAACTAAAAGCTGATTGAATATCAAATAAATTCTGAATCACTTCAGAATCTTACAAGATTAAAATGAATTTCAAAGTTGAGATTCGTCTACGTCTTAGGAGAAATAAAAATTTACAATAATTCAAATGTTTCTAACAGACATTTGAAGTGGAAGAAAATTAATAACTTAAAATTGAATTTAAAAACATAATAGAGATGAAGATAATACAGAAGTTACGATGTTTTTGTAAAAGGAAACAGATAAACAAACTTGTTGGTGGACGAACATAAAAGGACTATAAACAGTAGCTAATCATTAACCTTTCACTTAATGTATTTTATACAATTAATTTATATTATATAATATAATATGTGTTATTGTTTTCTTTGGCTTAAAAAATATGGAAGGATGTTGGTTTATCTCCTTGTTTCCTGGTATTGGTAGCTTGGGTCAAGATTATTATATGTTAAAAACCAGTCTCAAGATAATCAATTGGAACTGTTAATCTTAGTCCTGCATCACTATCTGATGGATCGTCTGGAATAAAGTAACGTCCTTTGGTTGGTGATCGACCATAATCGGAATCATTACTATCCTCATTATCTTGATCATATTGGCTTGCTAATGGCACTTGGGAATCAGTATGCTTAGGACTGTGAGCTGTGAGTCTATGAATCTGTGATTTAGGTCCCCAATCAGATGTTGGTTGCATCAAAGTTGATATTCTCTGAAAAAGAGATTGAGAAATTATTAAATTGGTTTGAATTTGATTCAACTCAACTTAAGCTTTACCACAATCTTTCAAATTGCATTGCAAGTGAATAAAGTGTAAAACTTGCGAGTTAGCAAATCACTTTACCTGGAAAATCGGCCCTTTTCCCATCAAAATTTTATGAAAGGCCAGTATAGGTATGGCTGAAATGGACAGGAATGATAGAAACCATCCGATTCCATTGGCCCAACCCGGGAATAAGTGATCACCATAGCTACTAGGTACAGTGTTGAATATAGAGCAAATAAGAATCATCTGGTTGTGAAATAAAAAGATTGGAAAAAATGAGAATACGATTAGAAAATATTTCAATAAATTAGTGAAATCGAGAAGAAATTAGTCTAAAATTTCAACTAACATTTTACTTATTTTTGGAATCGTGAATTGATAACATCAAATCACTTTTTACCTGTTTACATTTCAAGCTTTAAATCAAGATGATCATATCATGACTTGATTGGGTTCAATGTTTAGCTTTGATTGTGTTTTGTTATGTTAAATGCTTACCGCAATGATTGAAGGTGTAACCCATTTCAATAAAAGTTTCCAATAATTTTTGGGGTAAGGATATTTTCCAAGCATCTCTTTGGTATCATCAAAAAATCTATCAATCCCGTAAACCCAACCAATAACAATTACTTCAATCAAACCAATTGTCAGGGCTGAAAAGCTAGCACAATAATCATCCATCAACTGAAGTATGTACATTCCACCCCGAGTACACATACTCAGCCCCAAGATATACATGACACTGCAGACAGCACACAAGACCAAAGGTTTTCGGTGTCGCAATGAACGAGGCCAAGTATCGACAACTCCAGTGACAACAGTTTCGATGAGAGTGAATTGTGTTCCAAGACCAAGCGTTAAAAGCATCGAAAAAAAGAGGAAAGACCAAATTGGAGAAAGTGGAAGTTTAGCAACAGCCTCTGGATAGACAACGAACGCCAAACCAGCTCCTGTAAGCCATCAAAAAGGAAATGAAAAGTAAAGGGTAAGAAAGATGAACTTGCAGAAATCCATGGCCAATGTTTAGCGAATAGAAATTTAAATCATCAATTGTTAAAAATATACTAGTTCAAGCTTGTGTTTAACATAAGAATATGTTGTAGTGTTTAAATATGTACGTGGAAGTAGATTACTTGATACCTTGTAAATGTTTAAATCATTTAAAGGTCAAGATTAATTACTCTGGTGACACTATTGTGATACTAACGAGGTATTTTATCAAATTGACTTATCTTCTAAATTAAGTCAAGCAGATAAGGATTAAATTTATATCATAAGACAAGTAAACGGCAAAACAGTTTGTTGCCAAAAATTTTAGTCTCATGATATATTAAAAACTAGAGGAACACTTTGAGTTTGTTTTCAATTTGCTCTATTTTTGATTATTTTTGGATTATTGTTTTCAAGAGTAACTTTCACCAAAAAAAAATTAACAGGAAACTATAACATCTTTCAGCAATGAGTCAATGTTTTCCACACAATAATAAGGTACCTTGAGTTGCGACCTCAGATACAGGTAGACCAGTTTCTTTTGCCATGAATCCAACAACACTAAAAATAACAAAACCAGCAAAGACACTTGTTCCACAATTGCCAAATGCGACAATCAAAGCATCCCTATTAGACAAAATAAGAAGATTAAAAGGTGATGAAATTGTTCGGTAAGGAGAAGTGATGAATGAACATGAGATAATTTGTAGCTTACTTGAAAAAATTGTTATGAAAACGATTGTAACTGGCTAAGGTAATCAATCCACCCCAACATGGTGACAATGAGAAAAATATTTGCATAGCAGCATCTTTCCATACTTTTATTTCAGCTAAACGATGCCATTCTGGTGTTAAATAAAAATGAATACCATCAAGGGAACCTTCCAATGATAATCCACGAATAAGAAGAATGGTTAATACAAAGTATGGAAACAAAGCGGTAAAATAAACAACCTGCAAGAAGTGAAAAGTGAAAAAGTGCGAAAATAAAAAATTCAGTTTGATTAATTTGTCTGTCTAAATTTATGATCTTGATGATGGTTTTGGGAAAGGGTTCGTCAGTATTACAAGGATTGGTTTATTTAAATTAGATTATAAGGGGAAGAAAGGGATAACAGTTATAAAAATGTACCTTTCCCAAGCTTTTGACGCCTCTAACAAGGCAAAAGAAAACGATAAGCCAACAGATGAGCAAACACAAGGCTAGTTCAATGCGAATGCTTCCAAGCTCGTGAATTCCTGAAGATATTTCCAACACAAAATTACTGTTAGAAAAATTTGAAGAAAAATGAGAGAGGAAAGGAAACATTAGTAAAAATGAAATCTTAAATAGGTGAACTTTTCAGGCTGTTTGAACATTATTGTAATGAATGCATTAGATATAAAAAAATTATTCGAGAAATGGTACATAACTACAACTTCAGGTCAGTTTGCCTGACATTGGGCAAATCGACTGATTGAGATTGTGTTAATAATTATTTATAAATTCACCGAAACTTACTGAAAATATTCATCACTAGCAGTTTTTGAATTATATTTAGAGCTGGTAAGGTTTTGCCAGATTTCTTGAGATACATTTTCTTGTAGAATGCAATCTCCATCAGAATCCATGATTCCTTTATGAGCTGTACAATTTTTGGTGTCAAATTTACGGCAGGCTAAAATTAAGAAAATAAAATAAAATAATAAAATTAGTAAAAAATCAGATAAATTACCAAACTATTCATCAAGTTCTGCATTGTTTCAATTTGCAATCGATTGAATCTGATGATAAGTCAATCAATATGATATTAATAACCTCAATGCCCATTTTGAAAATAGCAATGATAAAACAAGCAATGTGTAGTGATCAACAACAGTAATGATATTATCCTGACAATTTTACCTCAGAATGTATCAAATAGGAAGTAAAATAACACATGAAACCTAAAAAGGTTTCGTGAAATGGAAACAAAACGCAACAATATATTTGCTATAGAGACTTCCATTTAGTAGTACATTAACCTAATCATCGATTTTATTTTATTTTTATTCGATATCTAAACTAATAAATATTCAAAATTTAGTTAGCAATATCAATAAAGAGTTCAAGAGATTGAAATATGGGTTAAGGAGTATTAATACATGCACAAATTTTCCTTTCGTCTTAAGGGTAGGGACTTTGTGGGTCTGCAGGGACATGAAAACTGAGTCGATCTTTTCTATCAATTAGTTCTCTACTTTTCAATGCGTTCTCTTCGTACCATTTGTATTCCATTCATTTTCACATGAACTCCATGGAAGTTTATCAGTAAATGACGAAAAGAGGTAGAACATGGCCCAAGCTAGAATCATGTTATAATAGATTCCAACCAAACCAGACATGAGAAACATGGCATAGCCCAATCCTTGAAATAAAGGTGATATTTTCCATATAGTGATGGGGCCTTCGCTTGCATATTGACCAAAAGCAAGTTCCATAAAAAACAAAGGTAAACCAACAAATAATAACATAATTGTGTATGGAATGAGAAAAGCTCCTGTAAAAAGAGAGAAAAAATAATTAGAACGATTACAATGAATAAAAATCGTTGTTTTTCACAAAATTGTACCAAGGATACCTCAACTAAAGATAAAATCAAGTGTCAATCAATGCAAAAAAAACTTTAAATTTCAAAACAACATTCTTAGCTAACCAAAAATACACTCGAAAATGCATGATAAATCGTTAACTTGTTGACTTCCTCGAGAAGAAAGATGTGAATTATGAAAGATACCGAAAATTGTACCATTACCATTTCCAAGAACCTAATTTTAGATTTTTTAACGACAATATACTAGAACACACAATTTAAAAAATCTAAAACTGTTAAACAATTGAATTATAATGAACAATAATACAAGAAATCAATTAACAAAGTACAGTAAAAATTAACAGTAAAAATGCAAACACGAGATTAACATAGAAAGCGCCAAAACTGTGCTTCTGTTATCCCATCTTGCTTTTGGCGCTAAATTCAACTTGAAATAAAATAATAGTTTAATCTTCAATAAGACAATTTTGAACAATTAAAAATTCTAATTAATTGAAATAAAATGAATTGAATTTACATTAACCTAATAACAAAATTTAAAAAGCAGGTAGAAACGAAAAAAGGTAAAAAATGAAAATATAATTTAGCTCATCAATACAAATCTCTAACACTTAACCAATTCATTTCAAGGATTGATCATTTCAACCAAAAGTCCAGATTAATCAGTGATGAACATAAAAAACAAAAGACGGTGCAAAAAACTCGAAAATCAATAAATTTCCTTTTATTGATTGAATCAAATGACGTTATATATTGTACATTAAGCCGGGAAAAAAATCTTGTTCAACCCTAGAAATCCTAATCAACATCGCACATTCATATTGACAGAAAATGATTCAAGTGAAAAAAGGACTATTACTTAATTTAATTTTCATTTCTACATCATTTCTTATTTCAACATTTTCTTATAACAATCAATCAACACTTTCATGTATTGAACACAGAAAAAAACAGTTTTGATTGATTGAATGGGTAAATTAATAAAATAAACAACAAAACACCATTCAATTGTCATTTCCAATCAAACCGTTATCATTGATATTGATGGAAGTGAAAAGGTGAGAAAAATGTTTCAATATTTATCTCTTATATGAATATCATGTGAATATGAATGCCATTGAAGAAAAGGACAAAAATATTGAAACATTTGAAGTTGTTGCTTGAAAACATTGAATGTTGAACAAAGACGGTGACAAACAATTTTTAACTTGAACATTTAAAGTTCAGATGATTTCGTCTGAAATTGAAATTCAAGCTGTTGAAATTTGGTTTAGCATTTCGTCAAGATTGATTAAACCTTTAAAAATTGATTCCAAAATTGAGTTATCTCCAAATGGAAAAGGTTTAATCATCAAAATATTTCTTGGCTCAAATTTTTTGTTTGTCCTTCCTCAACTTTCCTGTTTACCTTGTCAGAAAAAAAGTTCAAGCAAGAAAAAAAACAAGTTGAGTGAAAAGTTCATCTTCATTTTCAAGGAGTAAGGTGATCAAGAATTGCCTTGGACTGAGGTAAAAAGATGAGACAAGATGATGGTGATGAAAATGAGAGTGAAATGTATCTTCCAAGTTGAACATTGGCAACATTTTTTACACGATGAAACCTCAAAATACAGAAATGCAAGAATCATGTTATTGTTCATGTTGAATGTAAGGTGCTTTTTGTTTGAAGTTCAGAAGAGACTCGGATCATTATCTTGGTCTTATTACGTTCATTCTCATCTTTGAATGGGAAGAGGATGAAGAAGAAGAAGGCGAAAGGAAAAGATGAAAAGATGATGCTTTGGGGTTATTATTATTTCTTTCACTCTTTTCACTGATATTACAATAGTGAATCGATATTTTTACTAGCAAAGTGAGTAAACTGGAGAGAGTGTTAAAGCTCAGACAGACTCTTGTTTAGGCAAGTTTACATGATCACATCTTATGGTGGGAATGATGAGCAAGAGTGGGAGGATGTGGAAAGTAATGGGGAAAGGAATGGGTGATGATAAGTGATTAAATGGATTCCCGCTCAAGGTTTTCATTCTTATGTTTCTCGTGTCTAAATCAAATTTTACGTCAAAATGAAGTTGTGAGCCGGCTTACAGGATTCACTGTAAACCATGCTCAATGGTTCAATCAGATTGTTTTTATTTCACTTAACGCAGAATCTCAACACCATTAACCAGGAATTAACCAGAAAAATAAAGGAAATTGAAGTTTCCTAGATAATCATGGGAATGGTTAATTTACATAAATGATAAATTTCGAGGCAAAAGCAAAAATTGATTACAATCAATGGGTAAACACGAGATGAAAACTATTAAAATTGTAACTTGATAGTAAGAGATTTGAGATTACAATTTTCATGGTGGTTGAAGTAAAGGTTGATTAGGTTTAATCATTTATCAAGACTCAGTTTACAATTTGGTTTGATCATTTTCTTGTAGCTGCATTGACTGACATTTACATTTTTCACTAACAACCAAAAGGGTAGAGAAAAATGACAAATACTAATGACAACAATCAACATACGGTATGTTTAGAGGTAAATTATTAAGTATTACTTACCTCCACCATTGCGATAACATAAATAAGGGAATCTCCAAACATTTCCTAAACCAACAGCATAACTTAAACATGATAAAATAAATTCAATTCCCGAAGACCAATTGCCTCTTTCAACAGTTTTCTCGTAGCTTGGAGTTCGGGTTATCTTGAGCTCGGGACTGTCTGAACATGCTGATGACATTTTGATAGGAGTAAATGATATTTTATCTTTAACCTTTTCCATATTGGTATAGCTGGTAATGGCGAGAGGTCAATGATTAAGGGGTAAGAAGCAAGAAATGTTTTCCGATGGGCAGTGAAGCAGAGAAAAGGGAAGACAAAAGCAGCTAAAGGTTGATCCAATAATCAGTTGAACAGTGGATGACACAAGTCTAGGATGATGATGAAGGAATCGAAGATAAACTTAACGGTAAAGATGATATTGTAGTTGACTAGAGAATCCAATAATCAATTTTACTATTTGATTTAAAGTTAAGTAGAGATCTTGCGAGAGGTAAACAGTGCGAGTTGAAAAAACACAAAAATAAAGAGATAATTGACACCATTTACTGATGATGAAGATTGAGATGAATGATAATTACTAAAATCAAGAGTAAGAGGGATAAATAGGGATGGCAATGATGAAGTGAGATCATAGATGAGAATAAGAGAGGAAAAACTGAAGGAAGATGAAAAATATGGGCAAAACGTGGTGATGTACGAGGATATGTTTGCAGGAAAAGTGATGCCAAAGAAAGAGAAGATAGAAAGGATAGAGCAGCTTTCTTTGTATCGATTGATGCAATCAAATAAGATTAACTAACCAAGAATAACTGAAAGTAAATGCAATTCGGTTTTCTTAGCATCACTTTGAACAGTCTCACTAGTCTAGTAAATCGAGTTTTATTATTTTAAACCAAGAGATAGAGCCACTTATCAGAATAACTACCCAAAACAAAACCCTTTTTTCACATCCATAACAACAAAATTGTAATACCCAAACACCTGCAAATGTAATTTCCCCCTTTTTCATCAACGGGCGAGCGCAAGTAAAGCTTCCCTTTATGTACAACATGTTAAGGAACAAAATAAAATTACCAGAGATTCGGTTACCTATTAATAGATACCAAATTATTAATAGATAGTCGATTGATGATCAAATGTCTTACTGGCAGATAAAACAGCAGCTGGCAGCGGCTGAATCGAATTTCGGTTCAAATTCTAACCTACAAATCGCTAAGATTTAAAGTGCCAACTAGCTACCCTACAATAAATCCTTAATAGAGCGATGTACAACCTGTACAGTCACTTTAATAAATATTTCAACCCATCAGCCTTCGGCGCCAATATTGTTATTTAACCGGCTCATTAGAAGCATATTATTTCTCGAAAGAACCAGCATTCAAAAGTGTAAATTGACTGATTTTAAAGACTTACAATTATTGTAAGAATTTTGAGTTTTCATCTGAACAGAACCATTTTCAAATGATAAAAACCTGCCTTCATGTGACAAAAACTTCTCAGCTCTCAAAAACACTTTATTCAGTTATTATTTAGTTGACTGTTAGGAGTATTCACAAAAGTGCATTAGTGCATTTTACCTAAGTCTAACAATTAAAAATAATAGATTTGGTCAGTATAAATTTTTCACGAAAGTCAATTGCGATAAAATTAGGCCTAATAAACTCTGAATATGCTTAACAATTAACGAATAATTAAAGGTTTTTTTTGCATTTGAAAATGGTTTTGCTCTTATCTGTGTCTTTGAGTCAGCCGGTTTCACTCTTTTTAAAGTTGGTTCTGTGCTTTGCAGAAGACTGTATTTAAAATAACTACCATGTTAATTGTGAAGGTTAAGATATGTTTTTCTTGTTTATGAACGAATTAGTTCTGATTGAATTTTAAATGTATTCAACGTTTTCAATTAAATTGATCTTTAAATGTATATTCTAACTGCCATTAGTGAAAATAATTAAGGTAAGTCATGTGAGGAAACAATTACCTAAAATGTTTACATTGAAAGCGTTTAACAGACGACAGTACATTAAGCATGGAAATTTCAATTTAAACATTGTATTTATTATGATAATTTTTTTACAGTTTACAATATCACCATTTATTAAAACCAATTATCACTATGATATTAGATACAATTGCGAAAATAATGGAATAGACGATATTTTGGTAAACTAGGACATCAGTGAATGCTTTACCCTTCATCAATGACCAGACGAGAGAGTCGCCTGATAATGCAAATGGAAACCAGTAGGTTAAAGGCTTGATGAAATTGGGCAGAGACTCATATGGCCAAAGTAAATAACCAAGAAATAGACTGGAAAAGCAATAAGCTGAATGGAGGAAAGCTGCCATAATTAAATCATTGGAAAGTAAACCGATGAAAATGCCTTTACTTATTCCACAAACAGTTATCGCTATTATTGAAAGTACAACAGCTATCCAGGAGCCTCTCATTGGGAAATTCAGTGTTGGTATCAATAGAGTGAAAAAGATCAAGTAAATAGGAACAATTACCAAAGTTGATGTTACTATTAAAGCCATGGTCAACTGAATACGACTGATACCAGCAGCCATAAGACGTTCATTCATCCTTTCATGGGCCTCTTTTATTGTCCAGCTCATCATTAGAATGATTGTAAATTGTTCAACAGCATAAAGAAAATAACGAATCAAAACATTCTCATTGGAGGCCATTAAATTATCAGGCTCATAGGATTCATAAATTGGAGTTACTGTGAAAAATTGATAATAATTATTTGTTACATTAAGATTCGTTTGGGTTTCGTGCATTAGTTTGGTCAAGCTTCGACTTATTGTGATAACCAGTGTATCAAATTTAAATTGATTGGAAGCGTCTACCGTCAGGAATATTTTATCTCTAACTTTTGATTCAGATACTTGATGGTGAACAGAGGGACTTAGTGATGAAAGACCCTTTTCGATTTTTTCTCGAATACTTTCTTCAAAATTTTCTCCGATAATGAAATATCCATCGATTAGTCCCTTTTCCAGATCTAATCGACTTTCCAGTTCTGAGTTGACCCGCTCCAATCTGATACTGTTTTGGGATAAAAATGATAGAAATTGTTCCGTTATGTTTCTGTCACTTGTTCCAAGGTTCATATAATTCACTCTCAAATCTTTAGGAAAGCGTCCAAACATTACACCAAAAGTCAAGGAGATGATGAAAATTATTAAACAAGATAATATGATGGGATAAATCATGAAACGCTGACATCTTAACCAAAGTCGCCACATCAATATGATGAGGACAGTAAAATTTGACAAAGGAGTCCATGTTTCAGTTATAGATGATGATGATGATGCTAATGATGGGTCTGAGGAAAGTGTTGAACTTGATGATGATGGTGATTGAGTATTATGAATTTGAGTATTTTGGCTGCCAACAGTTGACTGTTGAACTGTTTTCTTCTGATCCATTCCATTTGTTTGAACAGATGAAGATAATTTTGGCGAGTTTGATGAAGATGATGACGAAGATGAAGACGATGACGACGATGATGGTAATGCTCTGTTTCGTGAATCCCATTCAGTGCACAATCGAAAAACTGCCTTTTCCAAGGAAGTCTCTTTATACTTTTCCATGAAAGACATTGGATTATCCTCTACAATTACCTGACCTTTACGCATCAACCCGAATCGATCAGCTTTAACAATTTCTTCTAAATAGTGAGTGGTTACTACAATAGTCATCTTATAAGTGTCCCTAAGATGAAACAAATAAGTCCACATTTTGTAAACCAAGAGTGGGTCCGAGCCAACTGTGGGCTCGTCAAGGAGTAATAGCTTTGGTCGATGAATAAGAGATGCAGCCAAGGAAATACGTCTTCGTTGACCGATACTTAAATTACTTATCAACCTATCTGGATATGGAATATCAATTACTTTGAGAAGCTCGTCGATTCTTTCATTAACAGTATCCATTGGTAAATCACTAAGTCGACCAAAGAAAGTCAACATTTCCTTTATGGTCAAGTCTTCATTAAGTGCCAAATCTTGAGGCATAAACCCAACCAGTGGACCAGGTACTCCAAATCCTTTCTCTAACGGTGAACGACCAAAGACCAAAAGGGTACCTTTGGTTGGTCGATAAAATCCAAATATACATCGTTGTAAAGTAGTTTTACCACAACCTGATGGACCAATCAAACCATAAATGGCTCCTTTCGGCACTTTTATTGATAAATTTTTAAATATTGTCACTGGCTTCCAACTTTTACCCAACTCTAAACTCAAGTTGAGGCCAAGAATGGCATAATCGCTAGTTTTGATCTCCATCAAGAACCTATCAGGTAATAAAGTGAAAGCAAAAGAAAGAGAAAAATTAAAGATTATTCAATTTCGAGAAGTAATTCAATGTTTTAATTTCCTTTCCTTTTCTTTCATCACTCAAACAAAACCATTAAATTACTGAAATTAAACTATTTTTCCAACTCTCTTACAGAATCATTAATAATGCGAGATTGCGATCAAAACAATCAATGGCAAATATTGAACAATGCTTACGAATGAATTTGCAAATTATCCAGCCGCAGGCAGACCTTTCTCCTCAGTCGGAATTTAATGATCGAAATTGTTGGTAAATACATTTTTTATCGTAAAATTTAGAAGCCAAGAAAAGGATCAACTACATTCTAAGCTCAACTTCAAGGCAAATTTCAAGCTCATCCTTTTAGGAAGTCCTTTCTTGCATTTTCACACGACTAAAGTATATCAATTAATGTTTTTATTTATTTGATTCATATTCGTATTTTACTCCTTTATTTCTTCTAAATTTGATATCTACAGGGCAATTGAAACAAAAAGCAGCCAACCTTATTTCATGTTTACCTTGACCAGGATAAACGTGCAATGAATGAGTAAAATTTTTTCATTATCATCAAAATCAAAATACCATCACTTGAAGATCGGTTAGAATTTCCGACCTTTTCATATTCACCCTAAGGGAGTATATATTTATTGTAATTAAGAATTATTACATTGAAAAGGTTAAGTAATATAATTGAAATCTAATTCCTACGCAATGATTTACTGATCATCTGGTTATATCATTTGTCAAATTTGCCTTGGAAATTGAGGTTACTAGTGACACTAACTTTTACCCCTGAAACTAATACTAGAATTATTTTTGATTTAACTCTTACAGACGCCTGTTCTCAAACAACTAAACCCAACAAGAATCAACTGATCATAAACAAGCTCGAGCGCTCATGATGTTATTGTTTTGAACGAGTATTTGATTGCAATTGATTATAGTTTGAGGTACATGAAGTGACAATCAAATCTCAAAATGACCAAATCCTGAAGCTATTTTTACAAAGCAGAAGAATCTCGATTGGAATCAAGTACTTTATTGACTCTTATTTTTCAACTCTTATACAAGACTATCATTCGTATCTAATTCAAGCAAAATTGATATTATCTTACCTTTTACTGAAGAGACCAGATTATGATGAACATCTAAAATTTCACTTGGACCACAAGAACATGAAGGATGGCTTCCAATAGTAATTCACTTGCAATACAAGAAACTATCCATTTCAGGTTATAATTCCGTAGTGAGTGTAACAAGTAATAACAGCAAAATATTAAAATCTTTTTTTTTACTTTTACCAGGTGTGACTATGGATCAAAGCTGGACAAAATGTTTTAAGAAACTGATCAAATACGGAACAAGATTCGTAACAGAATGGATTTAGAGACTGGTCAGGATCGATGATTAGGAAAAAAACCCTAAAAAAACTAACTCCTTTGGGTCCTCCTATTAATTTTTCCATCACTGTATTTTTACGGTGATCATGAGGATGATAATCATCATGGCCATGACAACCACGACGTTCAACTTCCTCCTTCTCGATGAAAAACATTTAAACGCTTGTTTTTCTTCGCAAAATTACCAAAAAGTGCCAAGGGTAAAAATGGAAATTAGCACAACGTTTAACACCATCAAGGGCGACAACTTGAATGGATACACCTCATCATTACTGAACTAACCATTTAACTGGATAATTAGCCAAATATATAATCTTAAACCACCAAAGGTCATTGATATTACGTTATTAATGGAATTGGATTTACGGTCATTTTACTTATCCTCAGCTTCCTGATTTAATGTAAATTCAATTTCGATTTCAAATCATTTTTTGAAATGCTCTTCTGAAGCTGTTACTAATCAGCTCAATATTAATCAATGTTTTACAACAGTTTTTGCTAAATGTTGACAATTTTGAAATGTAATGTTGATGTAAACTCTGATTATTGTCCAATAACTTGTGACTCTCAATCAGGTTATTACACTCGTTTTACCCAAGAAATTATCAATTATCATTGTCATCATAGGAGATCAATTAAGGAGGGTTAATTTCCCTAATTGTCATGAGATCAAAATTCATTTACTCTATAATGATTCAATAATTATCCAACTTGAAGTAATCAATCTTAAACTGCCAATTCTGCTCTGTTTCTGTCCAAATGATATTTTGAATCATTTAAAAATATCAATCAAATCCAATTGTGTGTTCTTGAAATTGTTAATCCTATTTCACCAAATTATTAACCTTATTATTTGCACATAGAAATTTATTATCCAACAATCATTAATATTTCAATCATTAAGTTTACATTAAGCTACAAATACACATCAACATCAACAAATCAACTACCTTGAATTGATACATAAATTGACACTTCAGGTTTACAGTATTCATTATATAATTAATTCCTTGCTTTATTAATAAAAGACATTAATAATGATTTGTTTCACAGACAAAGCAAAAAAATAACTAAATACTGTCACTCCAAGTGTTGAAGTGATTCAGACACGTGTAAATATGCATTCAAAATGCACTCGTATTTCATAAACAAAACATCAGATGACTCGTGTAGATTTTTCTAGTACTTTGAGGCGAAAAATTCACAATAAATAAACTATTAAGACTGAATTGCCAAAGGCGATTCAACTTCTCTCATTCAGAATACAGTTTGTACCATTTAGTTTAATGCTACTAAGGATGATAACTAAAAATGAAACATGAGTCAAATGGTGATATTTTGGTAATATTATCGCCCCTTAATCATGTCAAACCACAAAGTTGACAGTTAACACTTTCAAACTGTTTCAAAGATTCAGTGATGAAAATTCAAGCTTGGTTCATCAAAATTTTTCAGCAATTATGAACATTTGCCTAATACGATGTATATTTTAAAGATGGAAATTGATTGGCCAATAAAATTAGCTCTTAATTTTCATTGATAATCTTGTGTCTTTGAGCTAAAACTAATCACCTTGATCTAAAATTTATTTGTATTACAACCAAATATTTGAAATAATATTATAGCAAAATATTTTTAATAACGACTTTGTTGGTAATAGAAGATGTAAATTTTTATCATTCAGGATCTGACTCTGAAATATGCTTTACTTGAATTTTCTGACTATTGAATTAGTCTGTTCTTTCAGTAAATTTCTTGAATTCTGTGTTTTTGCTGCTTAATCTTGATTTAATTTCTCATTTCAGACAAATTTTGATACTCAACTATCAGCTTCGCTCTCCATTGACTGTTGTCCGTATTGTGAACCTTAAAAGCCTTGGAAGCTCTTCTCAACCAAACAGCCATTAAATTTTCCCTTTGTGCCTGAATTGACCATGTAATGTTATTGTATTTTGAAGCATAAAATTTGAACATTAATCTGATGACGCAAATGGACAAAAAGGCACGACGAGCTTATATAACACGAGATTGGACAGTGAGAAGAAAATGAAGAATAAATAAGAAGGTCGAGAACTAGAAAGTGGAAAATAATATTTATTAGATTTATATTTTATACCAGAACGAAGAGAAAAGAAAACAATTGATAATAACAATGGTTATTCAAAAACAGCAGAATGAAATTGACAATTTTCTTGTTCACCTTTTTCTTCCTTTACCCTTCTCTTTCAGCAAATTAAAGTCAACGGGCGATGAAAATAATTTTGTTTGCCAATTAACTCTACACTGTATTCTTGATACAAAATAAAACAATCAATTTGAAACAATTAATCACAAAGCAAAACAAAACGTGACAGATCATTTCAGGATCAATGATGGATAAATGAATAAACAGCGGGTAAAAAGTCAACTTAAGAGTGGGAGAGAGAATAGACTAAAAGAAAATGAACAAGAAAAAATGAACTTCATCGTAAATAATTAAATTAACGAGAAATAATTGATATGGATATTAAAGTGTGACAACTCAATGGCATTCAGTGTCAGTTTCTAAGGGGAATGAGCTTTCGGGCAACACAGGAATTTACTTTTCTCGCTTAGATCATCTTCATGAGAATGATTTTCATCGTCTAAAAGATCATTCCGATTAGAAAGACGTTTTGATGTCCGCTGATAATGGTTATCCTGTTGTTGTTGTTGTTGTTTTGGATGTTGATGATGACTTTGATGAAATTGTTGATATTGAAGATGATTTTTATTATTATTATTGTTGCTGTTGTTGTTGATTTCACTTTTTTCATTACATATTTCAATATTATCTTTATCATCTGCATTACCATCATGATTCAAGGTGAAAGTTGAGCAAGAAGGAGATCCATTGAGAGAGGAGCTTTGTGACCCTTTGGATGATTTAAATCGAGACTGTCTGACTTTGAGAGCATTATCAACAGCATCATGGATTGTTAGGTAAACATGGGAAGGTGGAATATCAATAAAGAATCCATCCTTTTCAAGCATCTTCTGGACATGAGTAGCAACACAGGCGAGAAACGTTTCAACGCCAATGTGTGCATACTCTTGAATTGTCGACCGTAATTGACGGACTCCTGTAACATCAATGTAGGAAAACATTGAACAATCAATAATGATATGGGACAAGTGGACTGGAATAACGCTATTCAGAGATCCATCGAAACCATCTAAACCAGAAACCAAATCCAATCGGTGGGTCAACTCGCATGTTGACCATTTTTTGTCTCTTTTCTTGCGCCTTTTCTTTTCCGTCAAAACACCTCTGAATAAAAATGAACAAAAAATAACAGATTAATTAATAATGTTGAGAAATAAATTGTTTGTCATAAAATTAGATATAGATTTATTGTTGTTACTAATTGGACCGTAAGCTCTCACTGTAACAATTGAATATTGATGACTTTAATCATAACTTTTGGCTTCTCCATTGCTTTTCATCATTTTAATTCATTCATTTTTTTTTCTTTTCTCATTCTTTCGTCATGAATGTACACTTGATATTTTAATTTAAAATACAGAAGACTCAGGATAAACTGAATGAAACCTTTTTGTTCAATGGTAAGGACATGAAATTGTGGCAACAAAGACAAGGTTATCCCATATTAATCATATTTTTATCTGTATCAGGTTTACAATGGAATGGAATGAAAATTTGTTTCGTAATAAGATGATGAGAAAGAGAGAATAGAAGATGAACAAAATTGGATGAATCATCTAAAGGCTGTCCTTTAGACTTTCTGATCTCTCTGGTTATTCATTGTTATTCTCTGTGTTTATCATGATCAATATAAGATTCTTTACTCTATTTTACATCAAACCTTCTCTAAAAAACTCGATCCTTCTCAGACTCTCAACTGTTTTGACATGATGACAATAAAAGCGTTATAGTTGATGAAGATGAAAACCAATACATAGTTCCTAGAGATAATAATCACACATCATCATTATCATCTTTTTTTTGCAATATGTTTTGAAAAAAAGAAAACCTTGAATCTTTTTGAAGTGAATTTTTCAAGGAATCTGTATACCACGTCAAATCCACTTCACCCCTCAACTTTTCCTCTAACCTTCTAATTGGACCAGTCTGATGAGTTCCATGTATTTATATGAGAATGCGAATGAAAAAAATCTTGGAAATTATTCTTACAACTGGAGAATGATTAGTTCAAGAGGAATCAAAATTAATAATAAGCAATTTGGGTTGAAAGAAGGCGAAAAGGTCGACGAAAATAAATTTTAAGACGTCAACTTGCCTCTAAATCTAATTGATTTGAGATAATTAGATTCTTTCTTTCTCTCTTTCTCTCCCTGTTTCATTATATTGTTATCCAGACTATGGATGACACTGAGAAAATTTAATTATTGATTGATGGTGAAAAAGAAGAGAATGAATTTCTAATAGAAATAAATAATAGATGCTGACAAGGACTCACTTTACAGATACTCCTGTTTTACGTGCCAATCCTTTGTGAAAATATTCAATGTTGGCGAAATGAAGAGGACCACAAAATTGGTAAATTTTAACTCCAGGTATTTCGTTGGCTGAAGCATAACGATTAACTGGAACATAAACATCTGAATTGTTAACAAAACCAAGAAGATATATCTTGGGTCGTTGTGATTTGTAGATTAGTGTAAGTAAAGAGTAACCTAGACCAACATAAAGGCCGATATCAACATCAAGAAGGATGACAGCAAAAAAGGTTATTAACCAAATGGAAGCATCGAGTTTAGAGATACGCCAATAGTTGGCGAAATCTTTGACCTGGATGAGAAGAGTTTTAAGAGCGACCACAATTATGGCTGCTAATACACAATTTGGTAGCTCTGAAAGTAATGGACCAGCATAAAGAAGGACAAATAACAAGCCAACACAGTTGACTAGTGATACCAATTGAGTTCGTCCACCAGAACTTTCTTGGACTGCTGATCGTGAAAGAGAGGCCGCCGAAGGAATACACGAGAATAGGCAACTAATCAGGTTGGTTGTTCCAAGGGCAAGTAATTCTTGATTAGGATCAACCTTGTATTTGTGTCTATTGGCAAATATTTTACCTACTGAGATTGTTAAAGAGTATGCTACTATAGCAAGGGGTATGGTTGATATGGCAAGCTCACGAATCAGATCCAGTCTTGGATGTTGGGGTAATGGAAGCCCTCTAGGTATAGGACCGACAACTTGGACTCCCCAGCGTTCACGAATTGAGAAAATGTCGGAAATAACGGTGGACAGGATTACAAGAACCAATTCAATTGGGAAAGGTATAGAAAGAGAAGTGTGACGAGCAAGTAGAGGATTAATCACAAATTTGAATGCTAAAATGATGAGACAACAGGTAACAGATATGATTAGAGTGGGTACATTAATGGCATCAAAGTTGCAGACTAGATCTTTGTAAGTATAAATTAATGCCAATGGACCGGATCGGTAGGGAAGATGAAGACCAAATAAATAAGATATTTGAGAGGTAAATACGTAAAAAGAACAGGCTGTTGTAAAACCAGAAATTAGTTGTTCAGACATGTAAACCGAGAAAAATCCGAGACGAAAAATACCAAAAACTAATTGATACAATCCAATCAGAAATGAAATTGCTATAGCAATCTCAACTGCTTCTTCTGGTTTATCAACAGGTCGGAATCCCTTAGGTTCAAGTACTTGGGCTATTAGGCTACCCGTCATGAGAGATACAACAGCAAAGGTTCCTAAGAAAAGAAAAAAATTAATTCAACAGTAAAGTTGATGTAGGGAAGGGTTAAGGAAAGATTAAGATGTAATATAATATCTACTAGGGTAGGAATCAAATTACTTACCAACAGCACAATGTCTTGAGGTTCCCATGAAAGAGTAAACAAGGGCTGGAAAGAAACTGGTGTATAACCCATGAACCGGAGGAACGCGAGCAATCAATGAATAACCCATTGATTGAGGGACTTGAAATACAAGAATGGTCAAACCAGCGATGATATCGACGATTAAATTTTTACGCACATTGTAATTTCTTAGCCAGGCCAGAATAGGAAACAACTTAACTAATTTTCGGTTAATATAGTCGACGGAAAAGTGTGGTTTAAGAAAGGAAACAACCTTGTTTCCCATTTTAAGGCTGGTCCGTTGGGAACCTTTAATAACCTCATATTGTTCATTAAATTCGGGTAAATTGTAAGATTGACGATTACTAGTAAATCCTCCAGAATTGGAACAACTGGTTATCTCAACAGTTGATTCAAAAAGCACACCTGGTCTTGGTTCAGCCGATCCTGAACGAATAACTGGATCCCGAGGATATTTGATGATTGGCGTTAACCCAATGTGATTGAAGTCATCAGCTTTTTTCTCGCAAATTTTAGTCTCATCAGCTATCTTGTTATAATTGTAAGAATTTGCAATTTGAAGATGACCTTCACTTGAAAATTTTCTGGTCAATCGGCCGGTATATGTTGACTTTGATTGTTCATCCTGGTAGACGATTAGGGCTGTCGGTGAAGGAACAAAGTTGTTGGTTACTGCATTGGAAGAGTTAACAGTCTTGTTGGAGAAAGTGTTGTTGATTGTTTTATCATTGTCACTATTATCCATTTGATGTTTTTTGATTAAAATTTGACTGAACTAAAATTTTAAACCATTAAAAAGATTAATTACAATTCAATACTCAGTATTAATAGGAGGAAAAAATGAAGTATAGAGGAAGAAAATAATAATGGACAAAATGAAGATGACTAGTGAATAAAGAGTGTTAAGCTGTGAACGCACATAGCCGTAAACAAGGGAAAACAATGAAATTTGAAGAGCAGAGTTACACACAATTAAGAACCAATTGTTAATGAAATAAAGGATAGTTAAATAGTTGATGGTCCGAAATCAATTAGATTTAACAATAGATAATTAAACGTAGGAATATATTTTTAATTTTGAATTATGGTGATTAATTGTGTGCATGTTAGAGGGAAAAACAAAGCATCACTTAATAACAAAACTTGGCGCAAAAATGAAAAGAGAAGACTGTTGCTTCAAAATGTAAACTTATTTATGACTTGAGGTTTGACAATGTTGATAATGATGATAATGATGATCAAGATGATGATGATGATGAAATTGATGATTGGGGTTGATGCGCAAATGATTTGCCGTGAAAATTATAAAAAATATATCACAAGCATTTTACATCTTATTGACTGGTTTGGGATTCCAATACAACTGAATGATACATTTTAACATAATCTTGCGCTTTTAATTCATTATTCAATTATCTATTCTAATTTCATGCTCATCTATTTGTTTACCTTTTAATTCAATTGAATTTGTATCAATATTAAACAATTACTGTATACATTTAAATTTGATCAACTCTAACCATAATTTTATCATTAATTTAAGTTAATGTATTTAAAAGTCGCTCGTGTTTACATTTCAAATCAATTCTTGTGACGATGAGACAATTAGATCCGTAAATGGTTAATTTACTTGAGATAAAATTCAAATAGTTTTTAGACTTTAACTTATAGGATCGCAAGATTTAGATTGCATTATTTAATTGATGATCACACTCTAAATCCTAGAATTCAGTAATCTATCGGTAATAGTAATGTAATGGTGATTCCCAGAAATAATGAACTAAAATTCATTGTTTTCCATGTTTTATTCAAGATGAATTTCATCTTTTTGTTAAACAAATGGCATTCAAGAGATGGCGTTGCTTTCATAAATTGGAAAATTGTTTTAGCTGAAGCACGTTTCTGTTTTACTAGGTTTCCTTAGCGTGAATTTAAATTGTTTAATCAATTAGTTAATTTTCTAATCTTTGACAATATTTAATTTTTAGAACGTTGTTTAGTCCACTTTCGACTTGAATCAATATGTCAACCACTGGTATGTTAACTGTCCAAGGACAAAGGATAACAGGTAACTCTGTTAGAACCCAAAATGGTATGTAATGCTTTGTTTTTCATTGTCCTCACCCTTATTTAGTCTGGCCAGCTCTTTCATCTTTTTCTCTATGAAGATGTTTTAAATTGACTCATTAATTAATCATTTGTTTTATTTATTAGTTATGGCATGTTCTGCCATTAGTAATGTCATAAAATCTAGTTTTGGTCCTATCGGTCTGGATAAAATGTTGGTCGATGATATCGGAGATGTCACTGTAACCAATGATGGAGCAACAATTCTTAAGCTTTTAGAAGTCGAACACCCAGCTGCTAAGGTTCTAGTAGATTTAGCAGACTTGCAGGATCAAGAAGTCGGTGATGGAACTACTACTGTTGTAAGTTATCAGCAAAGCTCTGAATATTGTTGGATTAGTCATGTGAAGAGTTGAAGAGTATCTCACAGCCCATATCTTGTCTAATGTATTGACATTCTCTATGATATTATACAAAACAAGAATGGGTAAATTAGATCTGTTCACTCTTAAATTGACTTTCGGTGATTATTTGCTTACCGAGAGACTCATTCGTTTGATACATTTCTCTATGTTTTTTACTAGGTTCTAATGGCAGCTGAACTCTTGAAAAATGCTGATGAACTGGTATCATGTAAAATCCATCCAACTTCGATCATAAGTGGTTACCGGCTAGCATGTAAGGAAGCATGCAAATTCATCCAAGACGTTATGAGCATTGATAGTGATACTCTTGGACAAGAATGTGTTGTTAATGCCGTTAAAACTTCTCTTTCTTCTAAATTAATTGGCCAGTAGGTTTTTTCATATAATTTACTCAATGATTTCTATTTATTTTAACACACTTCGTTCTCGATTTTCAGAGACTCTGATTTTTTCGCCGCTCTCGTTGTGGATGCTGCAAATACGGTTAAATTCACCAAAACTGATGACGCGAAGTCTGTAATCTATCCAATTAAGAACATTAGGATACTCAAAGCTCAGGGAAAGAGTACCAGGGATAGCGTGAACGTTCATGGTTACGCCCTCAATTGTTCCCTGGCTAATCAAGGTGTGTACTGTCTCTTTAAATATGTTACCTGATGTTCAAATTAGATAGCTCCTTAATCAATTTTCATTATTCCTATTTTTAGCTATGCCTAAGATCATTAAAACTGCTAAAATAGCATGTTTGGACTTTTCTCTCCAAAAGGTGAAGATGAAGCTTGGAGTACAAGTTTTGATTAACGAACCAGCTGAATTAGAAGCTATAAGAAAAAGGTAGATATTTTCCCAAAGCAATTAACTTCGTTTTGATAAAATCAATCATTAATAACCTATTATGTTTTTGTAGAGAATGTGATATTGCCAAAGAACGCATGCAAAAAATTATTGCCGCTGGTGCTAATGTTATTCTTACAACTGGTGGAATTGATGAGATGTGTGCTAAGTATCTTGTCGAAGCTGGTGCAATGGGAGTAAGACGCGTCAGAAAAGTTGATCTGAAAAAAATTGCAAAAGCATCAGGAGCTACCATGATCTCTACCATGGCGAATATGGATGGCGATGAAGCTTTCGAAACTTCGAATTTAGGTGAAGCTGAAGAGGTTGTAGTTGAACGAATTTCTGACGATGAAGTAATTCTTATAAAAGGGTAAGATTTAGTTTAATGATGCGTTTTACTTTTTTATTTATTCATAATAATTTAAACATTTGTTTTAAAATATTTTTCTCTATAGAATGAAGAATCATAATGCAAGCTCCATCATTTTACGGGGACCAAATGAATATTTCTTGGATGAAGTTGAAAGATCCTTAACTGATGCATTAAATGTTGTTAAAAGAGTTATGGAATCCAAAAGAGTTGTACCCGGTGGAGGGGCTGTCGAAGCGGCTCTCTCAATTTACTTAGAAAGCTTTGCTACTTCAATTAGCTCTAGGGAACAATTAGCTATCGCTGAGTTCGCACGAGCAATGCTCGTTATTCCAAAAACTTTGGCTGTTAATGCTGCTAAAGATGCTACTGATTTGATTGCTAAGCTTCGAGCTTACCACAACTCTTACCAAAGTAAACCAGAGAACAGTACCTATAAATGGTATGGCCTTGATCTTACTGAAGGAACCGTTCGAGATAGTGTAGCTGCCGGTGTTTTAGAACCAGCAATCTCTAAAATAAAGTCACTTAAATTTGCTACGGAGGCTGCAATTACTATTCTGCGTATTGATGATTTGATCAAACTCGATAAAGAAAAGACAGACAAAGATTATGGTGGGTGCTATGGTGATGAATAATCTTGCATGATAAAACGGCTTAAATTAAGGAAAACTGAAAAATGCCTAAATCTTCAGCTTATTAACAATTTCCTTTCATCAAAAGGTAAAATCGAGATGATAACCTGATGAAACATGAGTACTTCTTATGTTTCCAAACGAATAACTTAACAAATATCTCATTGTATTTCAGTCAAACTTTTTACTAAAATTAACTGATTAAATTTTTCAATTAATGATACATAAAAGAAAATCGTTTTTGCACACATTTTATGCCACATGTTTGCTGCAAGTATTAAATTTCAGTGCTTTCTTCAGATATGAAGCTTGCTATATTCAACGTTTATTTTTTATGAAGCTAATAATTTATCGTTCAAGCTTATCACACTTGAAATTTTGCAAAAAGAATTCGATAGTGCAATTATTAATTAGAGTTAGAGGGAGGTCTAGGAAACTTGATCACTCTAGTCTCACTTGTCAGCATATATTTTATCTTGTATTAATTTAATTTAAAAAAATCAAAGTCTTCAGTCTGTTTCAATAACTTTTATTTAATAATTCAGTTTCTATTTATTATACACTTGATAATGACAGATTGAGTTTATCGATTGTTTTAAAGTTGAATTCATTTTCATCTCCATCACTTACTGTCTTTTTCCGCATCTGCTCTAGCATCTTATGTAGTTTTAGTTGAAAGTAGAAATAAGTTTTCAATATAATCTTTTTCTGGATCTAATTGCTTCCGATCCCATTCATCTTAATTAAATAATAAAATTCAGCAATCTTGAAACAATAATTATTTTGTCATTGATTTACAGGTTTGCACCAAACCAGTCCATAATAGCCAACTATAATATCAAATTGAAAAAACATGTTACTTGATGGGGTCTTTAATCAATGGACATTCCTTTTTGATTGTCTAAAAAATAGAAAAAAATTAATGTCAATCACATAGTCATTTGATATCCCGATAACCAGTGTAGTTTACGTTCACCATGCTCACCTCACACAAAATATTCCGATAATCTTGTCCGTATTTTTTAGTCGGCAGAGTCACTTTGCTTCGTCTTAAAACATGAATCAATTCATCTTCTGTGAATATCTCAATTGGGTCTATTCCATGTTCAAAGATAAGTCCTCCAAGATATTCAATGTAATGTTGTCTTCAAAGTAAAAATTTAAATGTTAACTAATCACATTTGGATAGCATAAGATCGGAATCAAAAACTTACTTGCATACTCCCGCAGTTTCAAGATTACTGCCGCAAGGCATGTCTTTTAGCCCTTCAGGATACTCTTTTTGCTCCATTATCATACAAACCCGAGATTCATTTGTTGATTGTTTATCCTCATTATATTTGTATTCAACGTTATTCATCTATAAGAGAAAAAAGACAAATATTTGAACTATGGTTGGGTCTATGAACTACAAAAGCACAGGAAAATGTCCAAAATCAAGCTATTCAAAGGGTCAAAACATTATAAAGTCAATCAAGGAAAACTCTGTTACTTACATCTAATAATTTACGTAATTCGTCAACTTCTTTATCTCGTAAATAAAATAGACAGTTACGAGGATGATGTGCATGTAAACCGAGTTTATCACACCAGTTAGAAACTGAACATTTCTATAAGAAAAATGTAACGCAAATTTAACAATTCTCAGCATTTAAAAATGGATTCATGAGTAAAAGAAACTTACTGATCCCAATCTAAAAGGCTGTCTACATCCACCACAAAAATCATGGGAACATTGGATGCAATGGAAATGCATACAGCCACCTTTAGATAATTCATAGTGGAAATGGCATTTGGGACAATCTATGCCAAACTGTTTCAAATGAAGATCCAACTGGTTTTCTGAATATTCAGGATCATTCAGGCGTTTCCATTCAGTAAACTGATCACAGGTAATTCCATTGTGTTGCTCTTCCCAAACCTAATTTTTCAAAAGAGAGCGGAAATTCAGTAAATTGAGATTTACAATGTAATGTATTATATTATTATTATAATAACAAATCAACATAATATAGATCAAAGGTTTGAATACAATTTTCACCTTATGACAAGAGGCACAAGTAACTATTTGACAATCAGGACATGTAATTGTTTTAGCAGCAGGATTGGAGGCAATAAAACCAGATGAACAATTGGTACACCAGCTAAATGATGGATCTTTTGATAAAACTTTATCACGAACCTTGCGTTGCCAGAGCTCATGAAGATCAGCTGTAACCAATGATTTAACCAATTGATCAAGAAGCGATAAATAATCGCAGACTGAGTCTTCATCGTCAGGAGACATACTGGGCTCCGAGCAGAAAGGGCATGTTATAATAAATACTTGAGCTTCACGAATTTGAACCGCAAAATATTGTCTTAAACAGTTGATACAAGCTTTGTGAGTACATGAAATAAGTGAAACCATATCACGAATATGAAATGACCCAGCACATAATTCGCACTCATAGGCTGACCGAGCATAACCAAAATGTGGGTTAAGTGATTCCTTGTCGATAACTGGTAAACTTGTAATTGGAATCGCTGGAATTAAAGTTTGCTGGCCTTTACCGTTATCACTGCTGTCTTTGCTTAACGATGTTGATGTCGCACTTGGATTCAGATCCTGCAGCTGCTTATCTTTTTCTTTGTTTCGATTGGCTAACTCTTTAGTTACTTTTAGCTTTTTATTTAAACCTTTTTTGGGCTTTTCTTTCAACTTGTTTGATGTTTTTGTTTCTTGTGATGGTCCTGGTTCATTTATTGTAGTTAGTTGATTCTCATCTATTAATTGGTTTGATGTATTAGGATCAGTTTGAAGCGAGGTTCGATAAAGTGTTTCTAAACATTCAACCGATGATTTAAGTGTCTCTTCCAAGTCAATGGTTAATGGAGAAATTGAACGTTCTTTTGTTACAGGTTGTCGTGGAAGTGCCAGCTGATCAATTACTTCGTTATCTTTGTCTTGGTCACTTGATTGCTCGCTTGATTGTTCACTCCATTTGTCTGAATCGTTTGAACTAAAGTCGTCTTTATTGAGGATCTCAAATTCTTGACCAAACTCATTGTCTTTATCCTTATTTCCATCCTCTTTATCATCTTCTTTATCCTCGTCCGAGTCATCAATATATTCATCAATACTGTTTAAGCCTAATTGCGTTAACCTTTGCTCTAAACTTCTCCTTAAATTTTCATAATCTTCCATCTCTGCTTCATCTTCGTCAACATTTTTATCATTATCATTGTCCTCGTCGCCTTCAAAGGAATCTGATCGTAACCTGACGAGCTCCTCATTATCTACATCTTCATCTACTTCGTCTTCATCTTCCTCTTCCTCGTATTCATCGTGTTCTTCAACCTCGTTTACCTCGTCAGCTTCTAATTCTTGCTCATCTTTTGCTTCCGTTCCTTGAGTTTCAATCTCTTCAGTTTCATCAAAAGCATCAAAATTCCTGACTTCAACATTTAATAATCGACCATCAGTATCAGAATCATTTTCTTCTGAAACTTCAGAAAAATATTCTCCAGACGATGAAGAAGATCTTGAGATTGATATTTCATCTTGTTTTGAATCTTTCTCATTGAATGTTGGGCTTTTTGCCTTCAAGTTTTGACTCGCCTCGTTGGAAGAAAGTAAGTTAATTGGAACTGCATCCATATTTGATTTACCAGAACCAGATTCTTCAATATCAAGACTGAATGATTTAATGTCTTTTTTGTCAACTGTTTTATCATCTTCCTTTTTTTGGACACATTTATCAATTGCTTGCCAAATATTACCTTTGGTTGATCGAAGAGCTGATTTGGCATCTTTAGTGGTTACTAAATCAATGGCTGTTAATTTATATTTTTTACCAAGTCTTTTCTTCTCATTTTGTACCAGCTGATTATTCGACAAAGTTAAGACAGTTTCAACCATATTGTTCCAATTCTCGTCCAACCAGTCTAAAGGTGAAGTTGAATTAAATGTCAATGCTATCTCAATGTCATCTGCTGTGAAACCTTTTTTCTCAGCATCACGAAGTAATTTAAACATTTGGAAGCCAGACTGAAGCTGAGATTGAGCCGAAGAGACTGTAGCTACTCCTTGAGTACCCATTGAAGGTAACCCTTGATTAGAACGATTATCAATTGATAAATTTTCATTGCTCATGTATTTAGAATTGAATCCACCCAGCTGTCCCATATTATGCAAAGCATTTTGATCGGATCGGAAAGAGAATGAATTTGAATCTAGAATCATATGAGGACTTGATTGATTTAGAGGTAAATTGTTCATTGGGTAATTGTACATAGACGATCCTGGAGGTTGATAATTTGACGCATAAATAGCTAAAGGATTATTAATGATATCCGTCGGTGGTGAATTCAGTCCCACATAACTGTTGGATCTTAATCTATTAACATCATAATTTGGAAAAGCTGTACCAGAGTTTATTGGAGTTAACTGTTGTCCCATCATCGGATATTGATTTGTGAACGGAGGATACATTTGCTGACCTGATTGTTGATAAATTGTAGGTAGAGACATCGGAATTTGTGAGCTAGGTACCAATTGCGTACTTTGACTTACTGGTTGATTCACCATTTGCGGTGAAGTATTTGTTGGGATAGTTGTATCGCTAACTTTTTCATCAACTGTTGTTTTTGATTCGTTATTTTGCGCTGCTGTAGTTTCTTTCTTGATCTCACTTGATTCGTTATTGTTAGATTTAGTGATTTTTTCTGTCTCGAGATTACTATTTGCAGCAATATTACTCGCAGTTGAAGTTTGTACTTTCGGTTTTTCATTTACATCTTTTAGACTGACTTGTGGATCAGACTTTGATTTTGTATTGTCATCAGTCTTTTTAGGTTCATTTGTTTTGTTTTCATCTAAAGAAATATCTTTGTTACCAGTTTCTTTTTTGTTTGAATTTCTAATTGAATCAATTTCTTGTTCTAATTTAGCAAATGTGGCCTCAATGTCTTGAAAATTTGTTGGAGAACCAAATGACCTTTCACCTTCTTTTTTACGATTTTTATCACCTGAACTTATCACAGAGTCAGGCCAATCTAATTCATCCTCGATATTACCAGAAGCTTTGACTTGAGATACATTATTCTTATTGAGATAATGGTCACCTTCATAATGATCATTATTCATTGAACTTGTACTATTCGAGTTTTTGTTTGTTTTGTAACTCACTTTAGAATCGTTCTTAGCCCTTATGGAATCAACTCTTTGAATCGATTCCGTTCTGATTGTTGTTGTTGCTGGTATTACTGATGAGTTTGAAGTTGAAGGAATCAAAGGATTTGATATATTGTTATCACCAACGTCATAATTCTCATCAATTGAAGGTGTTGATAAATATTGATTGCGTTTTTTTTCTTCTTTCTTTTCAAGTCGACGATTTTCCCGTTCAATTCTCTTCTCATTTTCTAATCGACGTCTCAATTCTTTTTCAATCTCCATTTGTTCACGAATCAAATCAGTGGTTATCACCACTTCTGGGCCATTTCTATTGGATTGGTTGGGCTTTGACTCTTTGACTGGTTCTTTGGTTACTTTGGCCTTATTACGCATCTTTTTTAATCTACTTGGATGACTTTTGCCGCACATTTCACATATATCTGAGTTGGGTTTATTCACATAGGTACAAGCATAACAATGCCACCATTTATTTGGCTCCAATGATGAAGCTTGACTATATCGATCATCTTCGTCTTCGTCTTCATCTTCATTATCTTCCTCTTCGTCCGATTGACATGCATAATCACCTTCATCATCATCAGTGTTGTCGGCGTGTTTCCTTCTCATCTGGTTTCCATCATCTTCCTCGTCTGATTCACTTGCTCTCATTGAATATCGAGATGATGTGAGTGATCGTGGAATCGAAGTTGATCTTTGATCAAAAGATTTATTCCGAGATTGAGAAGAATGGTGTTGATGGTGAGAAGAAGAGGAAGATTTTCTCCCCATAGCGGGTGAAGTTTCACGAGCAACTGATGACCGAACTGATTGCTCTCTACTGGAAACACTTCGAGTTTTACGATTCATGTTAAGTGATCTTAATGACGGTGAAGGTGAAGCGCGAGCATTGTTGTATGGCGATGATGGAGGCAATGGAGGGTGATGAGTCCCTGGCATCATTGGATAACCTGGATACATTGGATAAACTGGATTCATCCAATAAGGTTGAACCATTTGTTGCTGTTTCTGTTGCCATTGATTGTTAACCAAAAATGAACTTTGAGATCTTTTCATTGATCCATTTCTTCTACTCATCATAGAAGATAAATGACTTTTGTTCCTTGTTAATGTACCATGGTCTGGAAAATCTGCATCAGATACTTGATCTTCACCATCATCAAGACCCAAATCTTCCATACTCTGGGCTAATGAGACTGATGTCATATTATATGGACCGGGGTGATGAGGATGGTAAGGTGTTGGACTATAACTCATTGGATAATTAGGAGGAAGAGAAGGGTTCATCATTTGTCCTGGCATCATGTGCATTGGTGACCCAGCTCCAGCATAATAACCATTTGGATTTGGATTCATATACGAACTAGTTAAATCCATGAGACTTAAATTTTTTCTTGGCAAAGATTGAGACCATTTCTTCTTTATCGGAAGCGCTGGAGGAACATTTCCTGATGATCCAACTTCACTCGACCATTGTTCACTTGATAAACTACTACTATTAGCACTGGACAAATTTGAACTTCCTGCGCCATTGTTCAAGCTTTCTCTTTGATATTCTTCCTCAAATGGTCGAAGATAGTTGTAATTAAGTCGCATTTGTTGTTGCTGTTGTTGCTCATTGAAATAACGTCCTGATTGGTTTATTTGATCAACTGATTGACTGTTGGATCCAGGTTGATATTGGATTAATCGTGTCTGGCCAAATTGAGGCAAAAATGGTCGATTTTGATCCTAATTAAAGAAAATAATTAAAGTAATTTTGAGCTGAATACCAATCAACTTGATACTAACCTCGAGTAACTTCTTTTTCCTTCTAGGAGGTGGAATCGGCATTTTTGATGGATGATGTGGAGTCGCTGTAGCCTGGAATTGTGTTGATTTGATTGCTGTTGATTTCATCTCGGAATGATTATTTGATGACGACAGTGAAGATAATGATGGTGAGGGTGAGGGTGAAAGAGTTGCTTGTAAAGGACGAAGGACTGAAGTCGACACATTATCACATCGTTGTGACATCTAATGGACACAACAAAATGGAAAAATCCAAAATTATAATTTTGTGAATGTGTTTAGGAAAACTGTGAAAATTTAAATACCCACCGGATTAACTGGATTAATTGCTTTTCTCAGATGGAATCGACGTTTAGGATGACGGTGGTACATATCATCACATGACATGCAAAAAGTCTTACAATCACATCTATCACATTTAACTGAACTTCCCAAAGTTCCACATAAATTACAATTACCTTGACTAGTTTGGTTCATTGTTATCCCTTGCATTGGTGGTCCTAACAAATTAAGGAAATTGATCAGCCAAAATTGAAACACTCAAGAGAAACACTTACCAATAATTTTCATCGGCGACTCCTTTATCCTGCTTTGATACATGGTTAACTCTGAATTAGTTAAAATATAACTTTATTCCGTACAAGACGAGCTTTTTGACTTGGACCAATCTTATTGTAAACCTTTATGCACACGAACAAGTAGGAAGTTGTAAAAAATGTTAAAGTCAAGATGAGGA
Source organism: Tetranychus urticae (assembly GCF_039701765.1). NCBI lineage: Eukaryota > Metazoa > Arthropoda > Arachnida > Trombidiformes > Tetranychidae > Tetranychus > Tetranychus urticae. Next base: position 4,364,020 of record NC_142959.1, read on the forward strand.
TAAATGAAGATGAAAATTGTGACTACAAAAAGACTATGGGGTTTGGCGTAGGAAGTTATTCTTGTTGCAAGTTTAGATGAAAAATTTTTGGCAGCCAAATGAATTTGCTTTTCATGTAGATCATTTGCATCTAAATTAAACCTTTGTAAAGGTTTTCAGGTCAACATTTGTAAGAAAAACTGAGAAATACTATTGACTCGTCAGACAGATCTACAAAAATTAGGTGAATATCCTCTTTTTATCGTCATCTTTGTCGCTTTAATCTTGGTAATCCTTTTTATAAGCTTGGATTAAAATTTTTCTTATATTATTTCGATGGGTTTGTGTTAAATTAAAAAGTCAATAAAGATAATCCAATTGAACTTGAGGATTCTGAAATTGCTTTTAATGGTGTCTCTTAAACTACACATTGTACAGTCTGTGTAACCCTTAACATCAATTTTTTTTCATAGCTTTCCAAATAATTATATAATGGCACTCAGAAGTTTTATACAAAAAATAAGTGAATATGAGTTTAATGAAAATGTTGAGATGATGATATGATGATGATATGATGAGATTTCTTTTAATACAATAAGTAGAGTAATAGAGTAATAACGTAAAGAGTAGAGTTGAGTAAGTAGAGTAGAGATGGCAGAAAAAGATCGATCGGTCTTTTAGAGCAAGCCGAGCTTAAATAGAGCTATTAAATTTAGGATCTGATTGAGTTGAACCTTTTAAAATTCTAGCACTCGAGAACGATCGAACGGCCTAAAAAGTACAAACTCGTAAATTTATATGTTTTTGATGATTTTGGTCTTGACTCAAATAATTGAGTCAATAGTTGCACGGAAAATTAAAACATTGAACCATTCTTCTTAGCCGCAGTCGATCTTTTAAATTTTTTCGATCCGAAGATCGAGCTGGGAAATCGCTGATTCTGCCATCTCTAAAGTAAAGTAGAGTAGAGGAGTCACAATTAACTATACACATATAATACTATATTAGTGTCGTGGACGAATCTTTTCCAAGAAAAATTGTCGTCCAGTGAATGTAAAAGAAGATTCTTTAGTTCGGAAAGTCCGTTGCTTGATAAAGTCGAATTGTTGGAGAGCAAATGAGTAGAAATCATTCTCCATTTGCCAAACCTTGGATTGACGGATAATTTCAACTGTTTCTGTTGATGGTTCAATTTTATTGATGGTTCGACGAAGGTGAGATTTATTGCCATTCTCGTAAAGATGCAAGGCGCCTTTGAAAAAGGTTGGTAGAGTATACTCGAGTACTGCGAGAAACATATGCATTTGCTCGGTAACACCAACAACCATGAAATGTTGCATTAAATTGCGTTTAGCTTCCTCCAGAGCCCATTTACTTCCAGGAGACAAGCATTCAAATGAGTGACCACAAAAAAATGGTATCTGAATCCACATATTATTTGGATCACAGTCCTTTTCTTGTCTCTCCACACATTGGTCAAAGGTAACTTTGTTTCCTTGCCTTTTGCGAACCAAGTAAGGCCTAAAATCGTCACCATTTCGGAGGAAATAATAATAGGATACCAAACGTTCCAATGGTTCACGAACCATACTTATATATATGGGTTTATCTGCAACTCCAAATCGACCAAAGTCAAGAAAAGACAAATGGCCATGGACAATCATAGGCCTTCTCTCTTTCCATTGGGTTAAATTTTGGACAAAGTAAGCTTGATCGGGTAACGAAAGGACGTGACTGTTTTTAGTTGTATTCAGATGAATTACATTGAATTTGTTTGGACCACAGAGATCGTAAGCAATGCCCATCAGACTTGTGCTGCCAGTTTTTGGAACACGATTATAGATAACTATTCGGTCTTCATCTGCGTTTTGATTATATACTGGTGGATTGTTTTGAGATGATATGGGTCCTGAGACGGTTGGATATGACGAAGATGATGTTAATGATAGAGGTAAGGCTTCATCGAGTGTTTGTCGATTGACGTAAGAGGTGAAAAAAGCTTTTCTCTCCAAAGTTGAGATTCTTTCTTCCAGATTCTCAATGAAGTAAATTAAGACGAGGGTAAGAATACCAATCAACAAAAATAAGTAACGAAAGTGAGGAATAGGTGCCATCATTTAAACGATGGAAAACAATTTGATGAAATTAACATTAAAAATTTGAACAAACAGATAACATTAATAATGGACAAGGAGATGAATGCATTAAGTAATATTACACAGGAGAAAGGTCATCAATGGAACATTTACCCTGTTCAAGTCTATTTTGAAAATTGACTTGAACATCTTCAATTGAGTTTAACTGAGCTTAAGTAACAATAATGATAAATCATTAGTTTAGGATGAGTTGCGGTCACATAAATAATCAACATAATAAATTAACATTAATTAGTAATTTTTCGAGAATTGAAGGAATGTTCATTTTCTTTTTCTAGGAAAATGAGTTTTTGTTGCTTGAATTGATGTAAACATTCATGCTTATCATGACACGATGTATCGAGTATCGATTTTCAACTGACAATTTGCATATACTTTTGGAACTAATTTATATTGGTTAACTCAAGGTCTTATTAATTAGGAAATTAAATTGTTTTAATAGGGGCATTGACTTCAGCTTTAAACAGTATGAATTAATGTAAAAAAGTTAGCACTATATTTGGAATGATCTACAAAACTGACATCCAAAATCTTTCAAAATGTTGACACTTGTGAATGAAATTCATTCAATGAATTACTTCTCTTAATAGTTAGATTTGATTGGTAAAAAAATTGTGGAACATTCCGAGTGTTTAATTTAGAAATTTTATTATTTTCAGAGACTTAGTTCAAAAATCAAAAATTAATGAGTGATAAGATATTGTTACATTCAAATTTTACACTTTTATTCTTGAAAAATGCCCAATGGCCATTTTAAAGGATAGTTATATGAAAATCATTTCTTCGTTAAAGATGTTCTGAAAAGAGATAGAGACAGAAAAATTATTGTGTTAAAAAATGCAAATATATAGTAGATAAATATTGGCAAAAAGATGAATTACTTACGATGCTCCACTCAGTACTACATAAGGAGTATGTAATTCTTTCTGTTTATCTTGTAACAATTTCAAGGTTCCTAAAGGTGTATCGGTTGAGTGCATCTGGCGTAATTTCTTCAAATGAAATAAAAAAGATAATTAATAGTCTGTCAATTGCTTTGAATCATAAATATTTGGGAAATACTTACCCCTTCTTGGTCTAGTTTTTTCATTCTCTTGTCAATCTTATTTTTACCAGGACCTTTACCATGGAATTTGTGGGAAAGTACTCTGAAAGCTTCCTTTTGATTTAATAGTCGACCCTTTTCATCAACGTAATCTAATTTAACATCAGGCTTGTAACTATCTTTTTCCTTGAAGTCAGATAGTGGTCCATTATATCTATCTCCTCGACGACCTAATTTTTCTTCGTCATAAAATTTTTCTTCTATGGTATAATTTTGAGCTTGAAGACTTGAGTGCCTAGAACCAGAAGTTGGTTTACGTGGTTCCTTATCAAGATAACCTTTTTTCATGGCAACTTTAAGTGCAGCGGCCACTCCGTGACTAACATCGGGCTCTTCCTCTAAAATTGGTTGAGATGGATCGGCTATCTCCACAGAATCAAAGGATGCCACAGAAGCTTCCATATCAACTTCATTCCATGTTCCTCTGATAGGTTGTTCTGGGGATTTTTCCTCGAGAATTTCATTAGATCTCCTATCATCTAACAAATCTTTCTCGAAGTCCATAAGTTCGTCTTCATCCTCGTATTCTTCCTTAATAGTTGAAATATCCCCTAAATTACGACAAAACTCTGCTGTAGCATTCAACACAATTGTTGATCGACCTTGCGAAGTACTAGCGATGTCCGAGTAATCATCTTCTTGTTCTTTCTTTATGCAAGCTTCACGTTCAGCAATTAGTTTAGCAATTCTTTCCTCTTCTTCCTTTTTCTCCTTTTCTTTCTCTTTCAACTTTTTAGCCTTTTCCAGTGATTTACGGAATTCTTCTTCAGCTTCTTGTTCTTCCAGAACAATTTCGGATAGATCAATATCCGGTATTTCAGAGTCTGATTGAAGCAAATCATCATCCATTTGGACCTTAATTCGTTTTTCAATCAGTTTTTTATCTACAGATGAACTTGTTGAAGGTACTTCCTCTACATTTTGCGAGTTTCTATTCTTCCTAGAACCATGATCGGAATTTGTACTTTCAACAATTACCTCCTCAGAAAATCTTTTCCCCTTTTTCTTGGCACGAATTTTCTTTGGTTTTTTAAATTTTGTCATTTCCTCTTCGGTGTAATATTCTGAGGCTACTTTAAACTGTGGTGTTTCCAATGATATTTTTCCAGCTTGTTGTCTCAACATTTCTCGTATTAATTCGGCTTCCTTCTCTCGATCAACAGAAGAAGAACCAATTTGGAAAGAATCCTTTTTCATTCCATCAATCTCTTCATCATATTTAGCTAGTAAATTTTTCTTCTTAAGAATACCAAATTCATCAAACTCTGGTTCATCGTATGGGCGATATTCATTTTTCTTCAATTTGTTGTCCATATTTTTCTCAGCTTTCTCGAGATCAACGATATTTACATTCTCCAGAACATCTTCGTTTTCATCCAAAACGTCTTTGTCCTTAAGAGTCATTATTATTTGATGGCCTTCTTTGAGATATTTCTCAGAGTGGGCAACTTTGAGTCCTTTTAAATCTTCTTCTGTGTAAAGCTGATTGATATTTGATTTGCTAGGTCCAGCAACTTGGCTGACAATTTCATCGTCCATTTCATCTAATATTCGGGCTTTCCGTTCAGCTTTCATTTTTTCAATCTTACGTCTTTCTTCTTCTATTTTTCTACTTTTTAAAACCCAATTGGCAGCATCCTCATCTGGAAGTAAATCAGCAAGGCCTTTAGGTTCAGATTTCTGAGACTCTTCTTTGACTTTAGGAGATTCTCTACGTTGGTCACTTTTCCTACTAATATATTCTTCATCCTTTTCCTCCTTTGTTCGTACTTTAGATTTTTTATTATCGTCTTTCCTATCTGGACTTTCTTCATCAGGCGAATAGTGACGTTTTCTTGATAAACTTTCAGTCTTTCTACTACTCACTGATAACTTATCCCTGGACCTATCATGATGTCTATGTGGATCATTTGAATGGTGATGAGTATGATCGTGATGGTGATGGTCGTGCTCTTCGTGGTCATTATGACTGCGGTAATGTTTATGCTTTTTAGAACGATCCGGCGATTTGCGGCTCTTGCTAGATTTGCTAGACCTGGTTGGACTTCTGTGAGATGGCATGGTCAAGGTGTTTTAAGGAGCAATATATAGACACAGTTCATATAAACAAATATACAAATAAAGATGAAGTTGGTACTTAAATAATAAACACATTAGACAGAACACATAATTAATAGTAATTTAACACTACAGTTTCAATCATTGACAACAAAATCAGAAAAACATGTAACCAAGAGACAACAACTCTCATATCTGGCGCGCAAATCAAATCTCACCACATGTAGCCAACAAATCAACCACTATAAATGTTGCAACCTTCAAGTATCATTTGATTATTTTCTTTTCTGTCATTTTGTTAATTTTTCTATCAACTTCATCATTTCACCATGTCTATTAATGTGTCAACAGAGTATATGGAAATCGAGGAGGACTCAGCAAGTCGGAGATTGGTCCTGGAAGAATTTGAAAGAAGAAAGAAAGGCCGGCAAATACCTGTTAGCGTTGATGATGCGGAAGTTAAATCCCAACTTCGACAATTAAACCAACCAATTTGTAAGTTTATCAATAGATGAATAATTTCAGGTTTAACGTTGCTATTCTTTATTCTACAGGTATCTTTGGTGAAGGACCGGCAGACAGGAGAGAAAGATTGAGACAGTTGTTGACAAGACTCGGAGAAGATGCGATCAAGAAAACGAAAGATGAGGAAAAAGTAGATGAAAAGGAGCGAGATGTAAGTATTTTGGATTTAATTATTGTATTGTTTAATGACATATTGTTTTTAACATTGTCTGTTTATTTACAGCCAAACACAACTTGGTATCACGAAGGTCCTAATAGCCTGAAGGCAGCTAGAATCTGGTTGGCTGAATATTCCATTGTGAGAGCCCGGGAAAGGCTGGAACGAGCTCGTAAAACAAAATCAATGCCTGAGACCACCAGAAATAACCTTAATCAAGAGCTTTATAAAAAATTACATACTTTCGAGATTGAATGCAGTCAGGTTGGTGACGCAAGACCACTGTCCTTCTGCAGATTCAGTCCTGATTCGATGATGATTGCAACTGCATCCTGGTTTGTTATTTTATATATTGCATTTCTTTTTTGATTATTTTATTCATCTTACCTTTGGTTCACCTGTTGAATAACTGTTTCTTTTTTATTACAGGAGTGGACAATGCAAACTGTGGTCGCGAGTTTCGCTAGATCTCAGGAAAACTTTTCGTGGTCATAATGGGCGAGCTTGCTCGATCGTGTTTCATCCGAAAGCAACAATTTCTCAATCACCAACTGCTCTTAATTTAGCATCAAGTGGCATCGATGGATCTGTGTGTTTATGGAGCATGGAGAATGAATTTAGTCTTAGAAACTTGGATGGACACCAACCTCATCGCGTAAGTCGAGTATCTTTCCATCCCTCAGGCCGTTTTTTGGGAACCTGTTGTGATGACAGATCGTGGCGACTTTGGGATCTGGAAGTCAATGAGGAGATTCTTTTTCAAGAGGGCCACAGTAAAGGTGTTTATGACATTGATTTTCACCCTGATGGATCGTTAGCTGCAACTGGTGGTTTAGATGCTTTCGGCAGAGTTTGGGATCTGAGAACAGGTCGTTGCATAATGTTCATGGAAGGACACTTGAAAGGAATAACCAGTGTCTCAATTTCACCAAACGGCTATCAAGTTATAACGGGAAGCATGGACAATACTGTAAAAATTTGGAATCTTAGGCAACGAAGATGCGAATACACAATCGCCGCACACAACAACATCGTATCTGGAGTACAATTTGAAAAAGACCAGGGGCGATTCATCGTTAGTTCTAGTTATGATAATAGTATAAAAGTCTGGGCTCATCCTAATTGGACCCGAATCGCTGAATTAAATGGCCACGACAACAAAGTAATGGGCATCGACATCGCCGCCGACAATCACAGTATACTTTCGTGCTCATTCGATCGAACGTTCAAACTTTGGAGTCAATCCTGGCAGCCCAAATCATCAACACAAAACAAAGACAATTAAAATCATCTAAACATTACATATAAGCATGATAAATATATCAGCAACCATCAATTTTTTAATTTTTTATAATACTCACAATTGTCAGCCTATGAAATAAAAATGAAATCAATTGCATCTAAATTGTTTTCCCTAATATGACCTAATTAATCGGGGAAAAACATGGAAATTCAAATGAAAAGGTTATCCGCATTTGGCGCCAGTTATATAACCGAGTAGTTGAAAAGATTTCCGTTTTCACAGGTAACTCGTGCGGATGCGGGAATAGCGTGAGATGAGGGAGAAAATTTTGCTTTGAATCTCAAAATTCTTGTGAACGCAATAATTGTATACAAACAGTTATTCTGCATCTGTCAATTTGTTGTTTTTTAATTATTTTATTATTAAAAACGTATACGGTTCTTTTTTTTAAATTGTGAGTTTTCTTTTTAATGTTATTTATTGAATTATTTAATCTGTGAAGGAAAATCAAAACAATGATTCGAGATAATGTTAATATTCCTGTGGAAAAGATGAACTTATCCTTTGCTGGCTGTGGTTTTTTAGGAATCTATCATGTTGGTGTAGCCTCTTGTTTTCGTGAATATCTTCCTGAAATTGTTCGGAATAAATTTTCAGGGGCATCTGTTGGAGCTCTTGTGGCTACTGCTATGGCCCTTGACTGTTCTTTAGGTAATTATAGATCTAATTTATACTGAAAATGTTTACCTGAAACAAATCTAATCTGTTTACTGCGTCAGTATTCACTGGTGGTTAAATGATTGTATTTTTACAATTTTGTGATTCTGATTTGCCAATAAGTTAGTTAAGGTTGCTCTTTTTTATGCTATATTGAACCTTAGTGCATTACCCTCCATTTTATCTGACATTAACTCTTAAGGTGGCCCTCATTTTAAAGTGTTGATGCAATATTTGAGATTACAAAATAACTTTGAATTATCTGATCTTCATTCTGGAAATTAATGTTTTCTTTTCTTTTATCTTTACAGCTGAAAGTACTAGTGATTTATTAAAAGTGGCAATTAAAGCAAGGTCTCGAGCTTTAGGACCCTTTCATCCTACCTTTGACGTAACTAAAATTTTATATGATGCGTTGGTTAAGGCATTACCTCATGATGCTCATAAAAAAGTTTCTGGTCGATTATTTATTAGTGTTACCCGAGTCAGTGATGGTAAAAATAAGATAATCTCTCATTTTGACTCAAAAGATGATCTTATTCAGGTATGTATTGCAAATAATTTTTGGGAATCCCTTCTTAGTCATATGCTATACCTTTGTGTTTTGGTTATCTTATTATTTCATAATAAATCAGTGCTATCTCTTAGTTACCTTATTGCGCTTGTTGAAAAACAGATGATTAAGAGATATAACCCTTTTTAATATACAATTACAAATGTAAGTGAAGGTTATTATAGTGTATTAGCAAGCTCAGCAAATCAAGGCTATGAGCAATAGCATGTGACAATGAAAGTGAGATTGTTTGCTTTCAATCTCCTTATCTCTTTCGGCTATATCTTTCAGCACGATAAGAAAACTAACGAAGGTGATTTGAGACCTTGAAAGCCTAACTCTTAAACTTATACTTTTTTATCGACAACACTTACAATAACTAATTGTCTGTAACTGTTTTATCATTTTCATTGATTCAGGCAATCCAATGTAGCTGTTTTATTCCCTGTTGGTCAGGAGTTTTACCACCCAAATTTCATGGAGTTGCTTATATGGATGGCGGTTTCTCTGACAATTTACCTATTTTAAACGACTACACCGTTACGGTGGCTCCATTTGCTGGGGAGAGTGACATTTGTCCGCAAGAGAATACTTTCAACTACATGCAAATCCAACTGAGTAATACTAGTTTTTCAATCAGTCCAGGTAATTTGTACAGGATAACAAGAATCTTATTTCCACCACACCCTGAGGAAATGTCAAAAATGTGTCTTCAAGGATTCAATGATGCTCTCAAATTTCTCCAACGCACGAATAAAATCTCATGTCTTCGGTGTGTTGCGATCCAATCCAGTTTTCTTTTGGCTGAATCAAATGAATCTGAACCCGATGAGTTGATTGACACTGTAGTTGTAGAAGAAGACGAAGAAGATGAAGAGATGGAAGAAGAAGCTAAGGAAGAACCGCCAATGCAACAAAAAGAGACTCTAAGTGAAGAAGTCGATCAATCAAACGATAGATATGAAACTGATTTAATTTATGATGATTCAAGTGAATGTACAAGTTGTCGCGAAATGATTGACCTTCATTCATTACCTGATCCTGTTGCCAAAGCAATTCAAGAAGCCATTGATTCAGTCAATAAGGGATTAATCAATTGGATTTATAAACACCGTCCTGTTCGAGTTTTATCACTTTTAACTATACCCTTTACTCTTCCTTTTGATCTTGCCCTGATCTTTGCCATTAAAAGCCTAAGAATGATTCCTGTTGTAACTAATGAATTTAAAACAAGTCTATTCAATATAATTGCTTTCCTTTTGAAAAAGGATAAATTTGGCAAGAAAAAAGCAACCACAAGATTCTCTTGTCAACTTGCAATCACAGAATTCGGCGGTAAACCAATCTCTTCAGACTCAGGACCTTCACCAGCAAAAATTTCCAAACCATGTAAACGGAAAGAAAGTGTTTTTAATATTGAATCACCTTATACTCGTAGAAAAATATCAACTCATGATAATTCAAGGTTATCACCATCAAACTCAAGGCTGGAAAAGTCTGAAACTCTGTTAAGTGCATCATCAACATCTGACTTAAGGTAAACTTCGTTAAATTCATTTTCATTTACATATTATTTATTATTATGTTGCCTAACCAGAAAGTTGATAAACAACTTCAGAGCTAATCAGATTATGTTAGATGAAAAAAATAATGGTATTGAGGATAACTATTATAAAACTTACCCATTGACTCTGGTTTGTTTTAACAATTGTTTCAGTAAACACTTTTCAGATTTCCCTGGTTAGATATTCAATCAATACCTAGTTGTTTTTTGATAACAAGCAAGTATTAATAGTTATTGATCTAAGTATTAATAGTCATCTGATGATCCGTATTAGTGTTGATTTTATCATTTACTCACATTCATATTTATAAAAAAATGTAATATTGACACAAATCAGCTCATATCACCTCATATTTTTTTGTCACAATCAACATAAAATGACGAAAAAATGTGACGTAATAGATAAATTATTAGATTGTATTTTACTACTTATTAATATTTGCTTGTTAAGTAGCTATGAGCTTATTAGGCACATTTATCACATGCAATCTGTGATTCTCTACTTTGATCAAACCTTTACAAATTGTGTCAAAAAAAAGTTAATCAGCATGATTCAATATCATTAATATCTCATGTTTCATGTTTTATTCATACAATCTGCAGATTTAATCTAATCTTTTTTTTTTGTTTTTGTCATTTCTTTTCGCACTAATCATTTTAGGTCAAGACTAAGAGAAGAAACAAAAGCTAAACGTAATTCGTATGCTGGTAAAGAATTCTCATACTCGACTAGTAATCTTTCTCGAAGTGCTTCCTGCCAACGGGAACGTCGTAAAACGGTTGCTGGACTATTCAATTCAAAATCAAACTCAGCTAATTGTAATTTACACAACCCTCAAAGGATGAATTTTGGTTTCACCGTTGACCTACCCGTTGATCGATTACCTTCAGGGTCTCGTAAAAATAGTACACGCCGAAGGTGCACTGGTGTGGAAATGGATGAAAGCTATGAAGCTTCAACTACAAACATTCCCAGTAACAATCAAAATAGCCCCAATGATGTTTTACTTACCGTACTACAATCTCTAGGAGACGGAATTGATCCTCAAGAAATTGATCTGGATGCAAAGGAAGTAACCAACAAAGCATTGAGCATCGAAAAGGAATACTTTGAAAGATTTGCAAACAGTGAACTTGGCGGGGTTGCCAAAAATACTGAAGCTTTGGATAAAATAATGGATGTTGCTTCCAATAACCATGCACTTATGGCATTCTATTATTTGGATGAAAAGAAAAGAGTTAAGGTTACCGAGATTTTCAGTATTCCAGATGCATGTGAACGAGATAAAGTAGATGATGATGTTGACGATGGTATCGAGATTGTTGATGATGATTTTCGAACTAGAAATGAAGCAAACACATCCCGTTGTTGTGACAATTTTATTGAAAATGATAATCAATCAATTGATGAAAATAGCCAATCCGATGAGATCAGCGAATGGGTACATTTTCATGGTACTGATGTGGACGAACTGTCATCTCTTCAAGTCATGTCCATTCGTAGTCAATCAAGAAATGATTTTACCAGTAACAACTCTAAGTCTAATAATAACAATATGCTAGGCTGATTACAAAATTAAATAACTGGTAAAATTTACAGACGACTGCCAAGCACTCGATGAGCGTAACTACTTTACATGATTATCAGCAAATGATTACATCAACATTTATCCATAAGAGACATATTGTTTTATATCTTGCATTTTAATAGTAAAAAGAGCGCAAATTTATTTTAATTCATGTTACTACCAAAAGAAAATCAATTATGACACTTACAATTTGTATTTATACACTATTTGAACATATATACTTACACATCTACACCACAGGCAAAAAAGTGAAAAGTAAAGACCACCTTGTATACAAATATCCACCAATTCACCAATTCAAAGATTGATTCACCAAAAAAACACTTCTGTTACAGTCATTATACGTGTCTACCTAGTAGTATTTAATATACAAAGCTTAATAATCAAAAAAGGTTATAATTCATATTGTGCCTGAAATGCTTAAAATCATTGTACAATTATGAAGCGTAAAATAAAATTGTAAACTTGTTCAAAAGTTAGATCAATTTCCATTGATCCTATTCTTTAATTGAAATGATTATCTTTGTTTACTTCAATATTCAATTTTACCGTTGGAGTTACATTTTTCCAATTGTAATCAGTAAAGAAAGTAAGTCTCCAGAAAAATACAATATCAATAATGATCCAAATATGATACTTTTGTCACGAAAATTTTCATTTCTACATTAAAATTGTGTTCTTATTCTTGTCTCTCATTAGTCATGAAAAGTAAAGCTCATCAATTTCCAATTCCATCATGTATACCTGGGTGAAACGTCATGAAAATAAAAAGCCAGACCCTTTGTTATTTGTCTATTAAAATGAGCAACAAAAAGGTGAGACGGCTCATCATGAATTTCATCGAATCCTATTGTGACGACCTTTTTAAATTGTAATTGAAAGATAAAATTTAATGTTAATTGTCAAATTTGTGATCAGCAATAGTTCTTGAATGCTTTTTAAATACTAATCGTGCAAAAACTATCAATTGTTTGTACTATTTGATGTTTATAAATCTTACCGACTCGCTCAACTTGGCCAAATCATTTTAAATTTAAATCTGTGAAAAAATGTTTCCCTATTCAATTGGTCGGCGTCGACAGCAGGATCTTATGCTCACAAATTTAGCCTTTGACCCATTCCATGAGTACCCGTAAGTAACTATTTGATTAGCCTGTTAATTGTATCTATTGTTTATTGAGTAAAATTTCAAAAACAATTTTAAACAAAATAATCAACTCATCTCGAAACAAGTTGTGGTCACAATGGAAATGTTGATTTATTCATTTATCAATCTGTATTCAGTTCAAATCTCGATAAGTTGTGAGTTTGCTTACTAAACAATTATGTTAACTAAATTGATGTGAAAAGGCAGTTTAATTGAGGGCTGTTATCCAGCTGAATGTTCATTGGTAAAAATGTTACCTGCATCTCACATTTACCCAATTTAAGTCTTTAGCAACCACAAAAGTTGAAAAGACTTGAGTTTTCATTGATTAACCTAATTAACCAGCGGATAATTTTGTTCATTATCTTAAAATAGCTCTTGATTTGACCTAGCAATCAATTTACAGGCAAAGCACAGAATTAGTTTGCCATGCAATAATTGCCATATTAAACCTTACCATGAGATTACACAAAATGTCCATCAGTTTACGTAACTTACAATGTTTTTAATATTAACTTTCTTTTTTATCGCTTTTATGTACAGTTCGGTCATTAATTACAATCATTAAGATGTGTGACCAGTTTACACTAAACAGCAATTCTGTCTAATGTTTATTATTATCTAAACTGTTCTCTATCCAAATGCTGATCAAATGTAAATATTTTTCAGTGACTATCAAAATTGTCATTGAGAAACCATCGCATGTTGAATTTACATGTAAAAATCGATACCAGGACTGATCAGCCTGGGAATTTTAGTGACGAATCCAACAAAACCTTGAATTTTGATCCAATAATCTTGATATCCTAAAATGTTTCCATGTTTACATTGTTTTTGGAATGAAGCTTAATCTCTTCTTTTCAATTGAACGAATAGTTGAAATATGTGGGAGAAACTGAACAAAATGCCATGAAAAGATACCAAAAATGTGAAACAGTGAAACAAACTTGAGATGCTAATGGACCAATGTCATTATTAGATTGCCATAAAAAACTGAAAGCTGAATAGATTAAAGATGAATTAATATCAAAACAAGTTGTGCATCAAGATAAATATACAGCATCATGTTTAACAAGATTCACTGAAACTCATAATGATAAAGTTAATTAAAATGTAGTTTCGTCTTTTTAAGCATGTAAAGATTGAAGACAGAAAAGATGTATTTTTTTGCAAAAAAAAAGGTTTGTTTGGTTAATGAATTTACGGTATTTATGCTCTCATACTTTGAGCAAAAATGTGATTTAACTCGATCAGGAATTTTCGGGTAGACGTGAAATCTAATTGGTCAAAGATTTACAATTGTATCAGGCAGCTGTCACAAAATTCCGAGCATAGAGTCGCATATTTCAAGCAATTTAGTTTGGAGTTTTTCATCATCAAACCTGAAGATGAATGAATATCATCTAAATGTTAACTGATGAGAGTATGCGTTGAGTGTAAATTGCGCGAAATCCCTTCACAATACACTCTTGGTATCATTTTCAATTCTGTAGTTTATCAAGTCAAACAAGGTGAAAAATTAACACTTGAATTTGTTGCGATATCTTATTTGCCTTGTGGATGAACTTTTCTTCCAAATGATTATGAATTGTTCAATCTTTGTCATCATCTTTAGTCCCTGATTTTTTGATAAACGGAGTAACAAGTGTAAAACAAATAACAGCAACAAAGTAATTACAATAAAGTAAATTCTTGATTTCCCAGTTGATCAGTAAAAGGTTAACAACTGGATTTCAAAGTTTTGTTCAATTTACATTTTATGGTACTGTTAAACTGTTGAAGACGTAAAGTTGAACTGTAAATTGATTTAAAAAAAGTGCCAATCATATGAGTCTTTATGTGTCTCCTTATTTGTCAATTATCATTGAATCCTCGTTGAATCTTCATGAATTATTTAGCAATTCAATCAATTGAATAGCATAATTGGATGTCCAAATGTTACAAATCATGATTGAAAGGCAAACCAAGGAAATCAAAGAGAAACCAGACCAATTCACCTTTCCTTATGTCAACTCCTTAATTATCAATCATTTTCAGCCATAATTTTTCACATCCTATTGTCCATCGGCACCATTTAAAGTGTCATTGCTGCTAAAATAATTTGAAACTCTGGAAGACAAGGAAATCTGAAAGAAAAAGCAAAATGAATTGTAAAGTTAGTGAACTCCGACGAGATACTTACCCAGGACCAGGAACAAGCCGTTCTTCCCTTGGATTACCTTTTGATCCTGCTTTATCAGACCTTCAACATAGGCTATCTCGATCAGATGAAAGGTATGTTGACGTTTGTACCACCTTTTTGGTCAACCTTCCAAATTGATTAACCCATAGAGCCATCATAGCCATCATAACCATCAAATCCCATTGAGATAAACCATCCAGAAAAATTGAATCCACTGGATACACATATCTAATTTTGACAATTAACATTGAATAAATCAAGAGATCGAAACACAACAAGATAATTAAAATGAATACTTTTAAAATTAATTATAAAACTACATAAATTCATGAGATAGAGAATGAAAAACGTTAAAAAATGAAAAAAATTTCCCACTTGAACCAATTAGCTGTTCTGCTAATAATCTTGGTTAACTGCCATCTATTGAAAATGAAAAAAAGCGCTTCCATTATTTTTAAAAAATAAAATTGGTTATTTTTAATTTCATTTCATTAGGTTAATTGATTTTACCGGCTAAAAGTCAACTTAAATTACTGGTTAATGTATCCAATTTCAATGAAAATATTCATTTAACCTGAAGCAAAACTAAACATCATTAAATTTGTTGGGCTAACTTTGATCATAGGATAATATTGACCAGCAATTCTTGAAGCTAAATGTCAATAACAATGAAACTTGATGATTAAAAATCTATAAAAACTCAGTGATTCTGTTAAAAATCTGATATGAAGGTGAAAAAAGTATACAAAGACAACAAAAGAAGGAATGAAAAATCAATTCTTTTTTTTAAACAACAATTAATTTCCCTTACAAATAATTGTAATAACCATTGAGAGTCGTTATTAAACTTTACTGGTTCCATCATGATTCACCGAGTTCATTGTAATCAAAATCAATTAGCTATTATAACCTTTCCAAGCTCAAAATCAAATTCATTCAACAAGAATAACCTTTTGCTTTTGTATTCATCACCTTCATCAACCAATCTTGCATCCTATTTGGTCCGTAAATTGTGCCTTTTCATTTTCATTTTGTGAAACATTTTTTGATACAAACCTATTTAACTTCAATGAATTTAGTTCATGACTTCAGTGGCAACAATTCACACAAATAATTGAAATAATTGACAGTTTGAACATATTTTGTTGTTTTTTATTTACATCATTCAAATGTTAATCACTGGTATAGAGGGTAAAAGAAGTGCCAAATTGAACAACAAACAGTCTTTTAATGGATACATTAGACTTTCAATGTTAAATTTTGGTGAAATTTAATTAGCTGATCAAGATTCCATTCACTCTGAAACGATTCTGAACTAAAGATGCAAATTTTCAACTCTAGACATGAGAGTTCAATTTACATCTTGAAACATCTTAACCAATGTATGTGTTGAAACAAAATACACATTCATCATTCAACATGTAATGAATCCTGATGATATAAAAGGTTATTAACAATGATTATTAAAAGAGCATCATGATTAAATGGTAAATTGATGAGCTAATTGAAGCTGCTTGATTGATGAAAACTAATGGTGACAATATTAGAATCATTAATACAGCTGATCAATGATTTATTTAACCTAAAAATAATTAAAGATTATCCGATAAAAATGGTTGCTTGGATAACAATTAAGTCTTAGATTGGTCAATAATGTCCATTTTATCCAAGTGTAAACAAAACATTCATCAGAATCAAATCAACTATAAAAGCAATCAAATCACAAATCATCAATGTTTCATTTTGTTGAAAAAACTGCTTCTAATACAAATGTAGATTCAGTTGAATCAACCCTGAAACAGTAAACCAACTGAACCATTTGGTTGAAAATGAAATGTTATAACAAAAATATCAATAACAATATCAATGTAATAATGCAAAATAATCAACTAATGTTGATTGCCATTGAACTCAACACAATTAGAGTTGAATTTAAAACATTGAAAGTCAAGTGAAACATTTTGAAGTGAAGCTGATGATTGCTTTGAGGCTAAGAAGAGCTTTATTAACATTGAATCAATTTTGATCTACAATTATCAAATGTTGAACTCATAAATTAACTCAATTGAAAATAAGTATTAGCTTGAAAAATTACAACTTACATACCTTTTGAACAATGAAAGATCAGGAAGGCAATTCGGCTTATAAGGGAAAGTTAATTGTTTCAAGTTAACAAGATATTCAACTTAAGATTATTTTAGTTGATTGAATTGGGTTTCCAAGAAACAAGGAAAAAGGTTAGACTCATCATGACAAAGCTAAAGACTGTATTGTTCACCAGTTGACAATTAAGAGTTGAGATGAACGTAAGCTCATTTAGGGAACATAATGATAACACTTGGTTGAATCAATCAACTCCATTTGTAATTAGCTTGTCAATTTGAAGTTTTAGCCTTTGATCATAAAGATTTGGGTTTGCACAGGAAAGCAACCAGAAAAAAAACAAGATACAAAGTAAACAGTTACAAAATATACAAAAATGGTTAAACCCGATTGAAACATTATATTCATCGTATTAAAAGCTAATCACAAATCAAGATTAATATTTAATCGCAAGACATTAAGCCTAAGCAAGTGAAATACTGTGATACACAATTGAATTAAAGGTAACAATGTGTTACTCTGGTAAAAATGGTTAACTCAAGCAAAATAAAACCCAAACCCAATCTAAAGGGTGTAACAAGTTATAGCTTGCAAATGAAGGAGGTAACAAGAAAATTTAATCTACGTTATCTTTAAATTTGACCATAGACATGAACTATCATCTTAGCATCTTCATCGATATCATCAAATTTAAAGATAACGGCTAGTTAAATTTTCTTGTTACCTCCTTCATTTGCAAGCTATAACTTGTTACACCCTTTATTATAAGACGGAAAAATGTATTTCATAAGAAACAAGTTGAAATTATTATTTGGGTTGCTCATCTAAACAGAAGTCATTTTTCCCAAACCAAATATCAATTATTCAATTCCATTAAATTGTATCACTTCTTAAGTTAATCACAAATGATTAGGACGTGATGTATATTCAAGGCAACAATTTAATACTGACAAAATCACACCAAAGCCACAATATTTTGTTAAATTATTAGTCAGTTGACAACATTAATCTCTCCACTAATACAGCTGTAAGCTCAGCTTCCTAACTCGGCTTAGTTTGACCAGAACCAGATTAAAATCTGGTTATTTCTCATGAGTATATTTCATCTTATATTTACTCATCGATATTCAGCTTTTAAACGATTAATTAATGGGTTTCAACATTTGACTGGTAGACTAAGATTGATGCTAATTAAGTTTAGCTTTCCCAATTTTCAGGTTCACTTCAAATTAATGTCTCTTCACTGTTGAACCTTTGCATTTTACTTGAATTGTGTTGGGTTTATTCACAGTTTATTCATTAGGTAATATTAAAAAATCAGTGAAAAACGTTTCAATATTGATTTGATTCTGATAAACATTTCATTTTAAATCAAACATTAGGTTGAAAATACTCTCAGTTCAATGGATTGGTTTGATTTCCCTCTTGATATAATAATGATTGTTGCAGCATCATCTAACCGTTTTCATTTGATTTGATCATAAAAATTGTCTTTCAATTGATGCTACTGATGGTCAATATAGTGTATGAGTTGATTTATCAGAGTCAAGTTATTGACCAAACAGTGAATCCAAAAAATTCAATTGCTTTGGCTGTTTATTTTGTGGCTTTGACTTCAATATACAAAAAAAAAGACTAAACATGAACCTAATCGCAGTTATCCCAGACTAGATTTAATGTTGGTAAATTGTTATCCATGTAAACCAATTACAATATTAGGCCTTTTAACCGTATTACCAAATTAATATGACAACCTAATTATCTCATGATAAACTCAATAATCGTTGAACACGCAATGTCAATACAAACAATAGGCAATGTAAATTAGCTTGCAAGTTAACCAACATTTTGTTCATTATTAATATCAGCTACTTTTAAATTTACCTTTTGTATTGTTTCTTGATCAATTCATGAAAGATGAACACACATTTCTGGTTAATAATAACTCTTTTTGAATACAAAAACTGGTAAACCTTTTCAAATGGCTAATCAAATACAATGAAATGAAACCATTATCTAAAAAATTAACATTACAAGAGCAATCAGATGAAACTAAAGGTTGACAAAATTATTGAAAAAGCTTTACCTAAAAGTGTCTCAGATTCAAATATCAGACATTAATTATTTACCTTTTTCACTGTTTTTATAATTAACTTTATGGTCAACATTTGCAGGTTTGAATGTTATTTGTCCTGTTGGGAAGAAGCTTTTTTCATGTGAATTCCCATTCAATAGTACATATTAAAAGACTGATTATGTTGTTGATGATGTTAATGATGAACTGACAAAAGTATTTTTTTCTGGTTAATATTATTGTAACTAATAAACTGTAGAAGGGAAAAATATCATTCTGTCAGGTTTACTCTGATAATCAACAAAAAATTGTTACAATAATCATCTTACATTGAGTTTGTCAAGCTTCAGTATTTATTGTAAACATTAGTGCCATGTTTTTACAGGCAAGTTTCCTAGTTGATGACAATAATCAAGATGATAATAGCAATAATAATGATGATGAAGTCGAGAGATGAAATGATGTACAAAGTAACCTTTAAGAAGTCACAATGAAAACATTATTCGAGTATGCATCTGCTATGAGCCAAATGAGATGAAGTTTACCTTTTCATTATTTAATGTTGTACATTTTATGAAAAAAGCAATTTACTTCTTAAAACTATTACAATCAATGTAAAAACAGTGCTTTTATGTTTCAATTTTAACCTCAATTTGTAAGAGAGGTGAGAAAAAAACAAAGTTAAGGTTTAACTTGTCTTGATGAACCTTTTTCAAGTTTACCCAAAAATTCGGTTCTGTGATCCAAGAGTAACCCAATTGTAGCACAATTGAATTGGTCAAGACAAAATGTTGTTGAATTAAAAGGTGAAAGGCTCAAGGGAAGGTGATACTTTTGAACATTTAGACGTTAAGTTGTCTAGAATAGAATAAAGAAGAAAGTGTTTCATTGATTGAATTTGGTTCACCTTCATTTCCAACTAAATACAAATGTGATAGAAACAGTTTTCAAAATAGAATGGTTTCTTAGGCAAGTCAATAAGGCAATAAGTCACAAGCAGACAAAAACTGACAAATTGTGAGTAAATTTTTAGTGCAACTAATGATTGGCAACATGAAAATCAGATTTTACCAAATATGATTAAATGAAATCTGAGCAAAAGCGAAAACTAAACAACGAGTAACCAGAGATCAGATTTTCTAGGATAAATTGGTGTCTAAAATGCTTCAAATTTTTTCAACTGATGAACTTTAATAAGGCATTAATGTAAAGATTTTGCGGTATTTGAATTTATCATAGATTATGTTTCCTTATAATTTGCGATCAGTTATTTCATCATGCATAGAATATTGAATACAGTGATTCCGCAGATTGGGAAACTATCTATACAATATATAAAGTCAAAGCATCAAATTTTTGCGTCAAGATTGTGGTCGAACTGAGCGGGTTCTAAGAAAAAAAATTACACAGCGTGAAAGCCCTAATTCAACTACAACGACGAAAAATAGGAAACCTGTCCTCAGAATCTCATGACCTCTGAGAAATTCATGAAAATAGAGACTGGGGGAAAAAATGTAGAATCCGTATTCAATAACATTGAGAGAGGGGGAAAAACTTTTTGTTATTTAGGTTGATGGTTGATTGTTGGACCAGGATTTTATGTAAAACTTTGTCATTTGAGTAAAGAGGAAAGAGAGGACCGACTTTTTTCACCAGTTTTTTACCATCTTTTCACCGTATTGTCCACCACTCAATCCAACACATGGACAATACCGTGAAAAGACGGTTAGCATGGGTGGTTAAAAGAAATTTACGATCAGCCATGATCGTGTCTCAGCTTGTAAGTTTTAACGTCAAAGGTCATTCAAGGTTACTGAACAATACTCAAGATAACAATTGGTTTAATCTAAAAATTAAGTCTCAATTTTGCTAAACCATTTTTATCTTGAAAATACAATTTTTTAATAGAGAAGAAGGCCGAATGCCTTATCGTTTGTAAGTCTAATCAGGCAATAGTGCTTAATATAGTACTCAGCCACCATTCCGAGGCTGGTGAAACAAGCAGAGAAAGAAATCGATAAATTCGTAGATACCTTTATTGCATTTGATGCAAATATTCTAGTGATTCTCAACAGGAGGCCAATATCAATATGCAGATTGAGAGTGATACCAAATTTTTGAATTTTCAGCGAACTCGATTTTTTAGCTATCATGCGAGCGTCAAAAATTTATTATCAGAAGCAAGAGGAAAAGAATTTTCACAGAGTTGTATTGATCACAAACCTAGTGTTCATGTAATATCATTATTGCTAAATATAAAAATAAAAGAGGTTTACTAAAAAAATTAGTTACCCAAATGTACATCGCAACTTGAGACAAAAAATCAAATTTTTAAAACACCTTTCAAAATATTACCAAAATTGGTCTTTTATTTTTACCCAAAATGAACCCGAAAAAATTATATCACCTGAGAGGTTTCCTTGTGAGAATAATTATCGCCAACTACTTTATCCATACCTTTTTATCAGTTGAATAACGTCGAAATTTCATCTTCCAGAAAAACTTGATGAAAATCTTTTCTAATCTCCATTTAAAAGTCAACATTTTGAACTGAAAATCACTCACAATGATTGGTAATAAAATGATTATTTTCCTCATAATCCAAACAACCATCAAAGGTTTAAAGAGTTTCAATATTTGATCTCAACTCCGTTCATAAAGTATATCAATATGTCTGAGTGATGAAAAAAAGACTTTTCCTTTTCAGCTTTTCTTCCGTCATTTCATTGTATCATTATAACACTCGTGAACATTATCATAACAATATGATTGAGAGAAGTAAAAGTTGTTTTCAGAATTTTATATGTAATGTATTATAAAAAAGGCAATTGAATAGCATCAAGAAAAAGGTTATCAAATAACTTGACAAGTGAAGGTCTTTGCCAGCCAAAGAGCAATACAAATGTAAAATTTTTACCAATAATTTTAATGGTAAAAAATGAAACTGAAAAAAGTCATGAAACGTCAAAAATTGAAAATAAACTTATTATCATAAGAAAATGTGAAAAAGTTTCAAGTAAAAGACAAAGACTATCCGAAACAAAATGGCCAACATTTTCCTTCTCATACTTTATTCAATACTTCAAGTTGATCTTTCATTACTTTTGAGATTAAAAATGCATTGCAAATATCGTTATAACCAATAATATTCACTCCATTTGATTTTACATTTTTCAATCTTCTTCACCTTTAATAACAGTCGTCAAGTTCCCCTGATAATGATTCATAATCTTGAATTTAGTGATGGAAAAAAGTGAAAAAAAGTAAATTCATATTTATACCTTTTCTTGGCCAAACTCTTTACCCTTGAGGGTTTACCTAGTTATTTATTTTTTCACCTCATTTGATTACCTTTTCTTCTTACCTGTTGGAAAGTCATAACTTTCATCCTTCCAACTCTGAACTTTCCAACCAACAGGTTGAATTGAGTTGATGATATTAATAAATGGCGTAAATGCAATTTTCAATATTTATTGCAAATATTTATCTTATAAATGTCGACTTTTAATGATTTACTTTTATTCAGAATAATGCAATTTCATTGTAGCTAATTTACTCCCTGCTAAACCTCATTTAATCCCATCTTTGTTGCAACAAAATGAAATTGTTCAATGGAATCTCGTTTCTTTTCTGATTAATCTCGTGAAAATGATAAATTCATTTCATTTGGGAAAAGGAGAAAATTATTTTCTAAATTCAATTTCGTCGAGTTTTCATCAAATTCAAATCCATCATGATTCTTGGGCACATTCAATTTCAAACATTTCAAGATCGTTCTTAAAGCTTTGCTTACAAGATCAAAGTCAACCCCAAACTGGTTAACTTATCTTGTGCTAAACAGTCAACCCTAGCAGGTCATGGATCTGCCTTAATCAAGGGTAAGACTGTGGAGCTTCAATGTCAAGACGTGATTTATGAGTTTGACTTTTCATCAAATTTTCTTGGTAAACATTTTTTGCCTCTTTTTTACACCCAAATCACATTCTGATCAGAATTTTGAAACTTTTTTTTTCTTCTTCTCATCCAAGACTAATACAAAGTTTAAACAAAATATACAATCAAATTACTGCTAAAACGACAGTTTTTTTTGTTTCCAAACAAAATTACATTTTACTTTCTGTAAACTTGGAGTGAATATTATTTTAAAATCTAAATTAGATATTGATTTCTCAATCTCTTTCTTTCTTCTTCAGTTGAAATTTCAGGGAAATTGATCAGTCTCATCATGATAATATTCGTGTTGATGATAGATTGAAAAGTAAATAGTAATAATCTGAACAAATTTGAATCAATTTATTTATCCAACAACAGCAGAAGCGAGAGTGAAAAAAAGGAAAGGAAAAATTCATTTACATTTCAGTTGATCTAATGAGAAGCCTTCGGAATTTGTTGAGCAAGAAAAAGTGTTATTAATCAAACAGATTCCCTGAATTCATTTCCTATCCCAAATCAACGCAAACAGATAAACAAAATTGAAACAAATTATCTAAAAAATTGAGAAAAAATGAAATTTTTTTTCCCTTCAAAATCAATATTCAATTGTTATTCCAATGATTATCACATAAAGTGATACATTCATCAATATTAATATAAACTGAACAATGAATTTTTGATTTACTTTTACTTTCAACTCAATAAAAGCATCAGTCAAGTTCACTTATTAATGTGTTTTCAACCTTAAAATGCCAAATGAACACAATTAACATTTCCATTGTAAATTGATCAAGTTAACCAAAAGTCAATCTTTCCAAGTGAAAACACTTTCAGTCTAAAGACATTGAAAGCACGTCAACAATAACCATTTAAAGGTCAATCCTGGTATTCATAATGGTCAATATTGGTCAATCTTGGAATATAAATTTTTGTACTTCATTTATCAATATAAAAATGATGAAAGTTGGATAATGATTCTAATGGATAAAGATATGGTTGATTGAGGAAGCTATATCAATCAGCTTTTTATTGTAATCATCAAGAGATGAATAACCATGAAAAGGTGAGAAAAGAAAAGCTTTTTCCAAGGTAAGGATGAGAATAAGAAATTGTTCAGTTCATTGATTGTGTTTGTGTGTGTGTGTCTTTTGTCGATTGGGAATTATTGTTTTCACTTTCACTCCAATTCAAATTCCCAACTTGAAACGGAAATTTACAATAACAATAAAATGGCGAATGAATTTGTTTCCATCTTTCCTGGTCAACAATCACCAATCATGCCTTTACCTTTACCATCATTATCATCATTATCTTCATCATCGTTGCCTTTCACTCAATGATAATCTTATTCCTTGATTTGTTTATTACTTCCAATGGGATCAATGAATAAAGGCTATTGTTGGACTCGCTTTATCATGCTCACAGTCAAGATGACCATTAAAAGATTTTGATCATTCTATTATTTGGTCAATGGAATCGTTCTGATTTCATTTACTTTTCCTTTCATCCTTCAATCTTCTAATCACTTATTCCCTCAACTAATAATTTTCACTAAAAGTATAACTCCCAGTAAATGTATCTAAAAAAAGGCAGTTTTGCTGCATCAATGTTAACAAGCAAGGAATGCATTTCAATCGGGAAAAGTGATAAATAATAAAAAAGGTTTTTCGGTGAAACTCAACCAGAATACAATGAGTTGAACCAGGAAAATGAAAGCCAACGAAACAAGCACAAATAACATTCATTTGCTCATCATCATCATCATGAAGTGGATAACAACAAATTGTTAAAAAGGCTAAATAATGAGTAAAATCCTCTTGAGAAGCATTTTATTGTTACTTTCAATGGCCATTGGTTTTCATCCTATTTTTTGCCTTCCTTGTATCACTTCCTTGACTTTTGAGTCTCGTTCTTTTGATGTACCTTTCACTTGATCACTGAAGCTCAATCAAGGTGATTAATAATGATAGATGGGACAATCAAAGTAAATAGTTGTTTGATTATGGTCCATCATTCAATGAATCTTCATCTTGTTGTCTTTACAGATCATTACCATTGAACCATTCAAACTGTTAACTAACCTTAACCAGTTTTTGTTTCACTCAATCCAAATGTTACATCTTTATATATTACAATTAGTTTTATCATGGACAAGATTAATCAATTTTCATTTAAAGGTAAAATGTCAGCTGAGTTTAACTTGAACAGCAGTTGAAGTAAAAGATTTACGTTGAATCGATTCTCAATTGCTTTGGCTTCTTGTTAATTCATAAATGGTTACATCCAACAATCATCATCATATTACTTGATTATTCATTGTGATTTTTATTATAATCATAAATGTGTAAGGTTGACAAACTTGAAAAGGGTGAAAACCTTTTCAATGCACTTTTCATTGAATTCAATGGAAAACTCTTGGCTTTTTTGTTGATAAATGGTATTGATTTTGGATTGCATAAATTGTTTACACACAGATTGCAATTGTTTACCAGATTTTTGTCAATATTTCATTTCAGCTGATTCAATGATTAAAAAATTCAATTCTGTTTACTCTTTTAATATTCATTTTTAGCGCCTTCAACCTTTTCTCTCTGTTTACTTTTGCGTTTTCACTTTTTTTGCTCAATGCCAACCACCAATTGTTACCCTTCTAATACCTCTGTTTGTTACTTATATTATAATTGCTTTTATTTTGTTGCCATAATTTAATTTTTTATGATTCTGTGCTTTCTAACTGTTCGAATGTTAAATTTAGTAAATTTCATTAGAATAAGCTGAAATTGAATTTATCTGAAAATGCTTTTGCCATGTTTCATTTTGTCTATTTTTAATGTAATAGTGAAAAAAAAGTGTAATCTCATCATTTTTTAACTTTCTTTTTAGACTGTGTTTCCTATTCATAATTTATCAACCAAGTAATTATACTTTAACATTTAAATTCACTTTTTTTCACCTGGTTAACTATCAATGTTAATTAAACTACAATCTTGGAATTCCCAGAGTATTATATTGCCATTGTTAACTACACTTTCTTTTTGATTGAACAATGTAAACCGAGGAAAGTATTATAACAAAAACTCATCTAATATTTGTCTATTCTCGTGTTTAATGGTAAATCTATTTTTACTTCAAAATCATTCAACTTTCAAGTGCATTTTATTAATATTTATTATCATCGTTAGCAATAGTTATTGTGTTTGTTTACCCATTATGAATTGAAATTGTCCAAAGTTGGCTTTTTTGATTAAATCGATACTGTTGATGGATTCGTTCGTCAATATTTAATTTAATTAGTTTGTACCGGTAAAACTAGATGGCAGTGTAAACGATCCAGATGACCGGCAATTTATTTTTTAATTTGTTTTGTCCGTTAATTAAGTGACTTTGTTTTTATGGATTGAAATGCTAATTAACTTTTATGAACATTACGATCGACTATTATTCACATTCTTGATCAATCATTCACCTTTTATTGAAGTTTACCTTGTATCTGGTGTTTAACGTTTCGACACTTTTATGTTTCTTCATTCATCATCAACATTTCCCTTTGACCATTTGTCAACTGACTTTATGCAAGTTTTTTATTTTCCTGTTTGATAAATAAGTATCCAGCATCATTAATCAACAATTGGTAATAGATTGGAGTTTGACTTAAACTTGCAGTGAACACCTAATATAACAATTTTTACACATTAACTTTGTAAAAAATTGTCTCTCCACCAAACAATGTTATTACAACATTAACACATTAACTTTGTGCTCTTTAAATGAAATGAACATATTTTAACCGGAATTGATTATCCTTTGTACCTAAGAAGGCGATGTGGAAAAATATCAAGACAAGAAAATGTCTCTTCCTTCATCTTGTTTTATAATGGCAAGTGTGTAACACCATCAACACCAAATACATATTGTATTAACAGGACAAGAAAAATGTTACTTTAAAAGTCAGCATTTTATAAGACGATAATGTTTTTTTATCACATAATAGTGATAATGTCATTTCTTTTGAACGAGAGAAGAAAAAAAATGAAATGAAAAAGCATATAATATTCTGTTGTACGCAATTCATGGTGACTTCCTGTTACAGGGTAAAAACCTGACAATCTGATTACAAGAAGATAAGTTGATGTGAGCAAAATAACATGGAGAGGAGAGAGTGTAACATGAAATCATTGTAAAGATTGTCGAAGGACAAGAAGAAACAACATTAATTCGAAGATGTGGAAAAAGAAAGAAGGAAACATTTCAAGCTTCAACGAAAGTTGTAACTTAAGAATTCTATGATTAATATGATTATTCTTAAACTGATGGCGTTAAAAAAAAGTTGGAAACCTCAAAAAACCCTGGTAAAAGAGCCAAAGGAAGAGTCAAACAAGACACGAAACAAAATCTGATTGAAAACCATTAAATATATAAAGTCAATGAGATAAAGTGTTGGAAGGATAAGTGATTAAACAACTGGAGAAACGTAAATAATATTGAAACAAGTCAAGACGGGGAGTTGCTCAGGAAAGGATGGTTACTGGTGAATCCATAAGAATATCTTGGACAAGGAATTAAAATATGAATCGAGATCAACAATTTCGACTGATGGTGAAAGAGCAAAAGGATGGCAAAGATAATGTTAAAGATGAAGTTCAAAGATGATGACCAAGAGGAAAATTGCAGATGAATAAAGGACGATAAACAAGCTTGAAATGTTTCTCAAGAAATGTTTACCAACAGCTTAATGGCAACACCAACATCAACTTACCCAAGTAATAATAGGCAACAACCTGAGAACCATTAATTTTGTTGAATCGTCAAAGAGCTTTGATTATTTGACGAACGAATCAATTTTAATATATTATTATATTACCATTAATATTATCATTATTATTATTACGTACAAAGTTAGCCTTGTTGATAGTGATGATAATATCTGTGGGGTGGGTTATGTAGGGTTTTATGTTTAGCACAAGATATGAAGAGAGTGAGAGTTGGAAGAGAGCAACTTTATGTGTAACTTATACTTTGCTCACAATCAGATCTATTTTTCCCCCTGTTTTGAGATTTTTTTCCTTCTCATCTCTATTAGATTTTGAATAGTCTTCACTTTGATATTATTATCAAATCAACATTCAATGGGCTTTTGATACCATCTAACTTCATAATAGTAATAATAATAATAATGTTTTTTACCAATCATTTTGTTTTTCATCAAATGTAAGCCCAACATCAACCCTTCAACAATCATTATGTTCAATACTTTTTCAAATGTAAACTTAAAGTCAACTTTTTAACAGCAAAAAAACTTGACTTCTTGATTAACTGTAATTGAATCAGTGTAAACTCAACCTAATATTGTTTCACTCCAAACTGTTCAACCTTCCCAAGACCCATTGGTGAATGAAAGGAGGCAAAAAAATCAGTGAAAAATATCAATGATCAATACAATGAATCTTGTCTACGGAAGTAAACAGTTGGAGCCCATTAATGGCTACCAAACTTGTAACTTTTTACGTGACATTATACTTGGACACAATGAAAATCCTTATGTTGATGATGGTGAAAGGTAAATAATTATTGATTCAATTTACTTTTGACTTTTCCGTCTTTAAACCACTCAATAGAACCCTTTAAAGTTAAAATCAACTTCAACTCATTCAACTCATCAACCCTTATTACCTTACATTGTTGAACCTTTTTCACTTTGAACCTTTTCTTTTTTTCCATTTGAAAGTTCATTTGAAAAGTTGAAAGTCGATTAATGAACTCACAATTTTAGTTAATCAAATGCAAATGGTCATTGTTTTCCCATTCTCGGTCCCATTGTTGATGGTTTTGAATGGCCTCTCTTGCATGCAACCTAATATTATTAAATATTAAACATGTCCTCCATTTGTTGTTATTGTGTTCACTGGTTTTCGGGTTAAGTCAAAATCGATGGATCAATGGGAAGACATTTTGCTATCAAATTTACCTTCTCTCCATAAATAAAGATTAAACCTGAAAGGTTGAAGCTTAAATTAAATATTCAGTTATGCCAAAATTGAAAATCTTGTATTCATCAAATAAAAGTGCATTGTTTCCATACTTTCCAATCAATCCAATTTCACTTGAAATTACTTGAATGCATATAACTCCAGCTTCTATTCAATTATCAATTTCCATCCCAATCGATCCAAAATCAACCAACACAATCAAGAAATGAGATAAATATTGTGCAAAAAATATCAATAAAGTCATCAACCTGTTTACATTTCAAGAATAAAAAAGATTGTTATAAGTTATTACAAGCCAAGTTTGCTAACCTTTACCATTTAACTTTAACCATCACAGTTGATCATAAATCTGGTTATATTGGTGATTTAAGGTTTTATTTTACACTAATTTCAATCAACATTTCACTTTGTTTATTATTCAATGGTAATATTAATTTGACTTGTCAAGTTTCTCATTTTGTTTTACTAGCTGTTTGAGAGGGGAAAAAAGCAAAACACAAACAAACATTGTTCAACATAAACTCAGTTAGAGTCAAGATAATCAGTTGAACGAGTTAATTCACTTGATGAGTGATTATAATTGATTTTGATTTCTTGTAAGTGTATATAAAACTGATTTAATGTTAATAATAACATGTAAACGTTAAGTGATTTTGTTTACATTTACAAACTTGCATTAACCAAATCAAATTGACTAAAGTAACGTTTCAATGAAAATGAATCGATGGAAATGTTGAATGTAAATAATTGTTGACCATTCTTTTGGTTAACATTAACAGATTAAGATGTGGTCAACATTGTACCAGATTAACAGTTTAGTCTGTTTTTTCAGGGTTATTCAACTTTTTCACAAAGCTTTCATTCCATGAGATATTTTCTGATCAATAGCGGGATCAAAGTCATGAACAGAGAAACCAAAAAACCATGTAAACCAGGCAAGAAAATAAACCTAAAAATAAGCTTTCCTCATCAATCTATTTCTTGATAAAAACACTAAATTATTTCGATTTTTCTCTTCTCTTTTTTTATGATCTCGATCTTTTCCGGTTCCGATCTTTACAAAGCCAGAACAGAGTTTCTCCAGAAGTTTGTTTACAGTTGGATCCAAAATTTATCTTCATCTTTGCCTTTCTCCTTCCTTCAAAAATGTTTAACCATCAATTCCTGTGTAATATGAACTTTTTCTGTCCCAGGATAGCTTCGTCTTGCTTGTGAACATTGACAACTTGATGGCCTAATATCGATGCCAGTCTGAATTGATAGGGAGAGAAAAAAAACAAAGAATCAGAAATAACATGAAAAAGCATATTCTTGCTTCTTCCTTATCCTCGTCTTGATCTTTCATCTTTTTTGGAAATGCATCATCTACTGTTTATCTCATCATTATACACTATCTTTGCTGGTTTTATTAGTTTGACAGTTTCTAAATATTCATCATCATCTGTTAACTCTTTCTTCATCTTTTCTCATCACTTTATTTCCCTTCTTCCTGCTTAGTCTTTCCAATGTTAATATTTACACGAAAACAGTTATTAACATTATTATGGACTGATCAATCCCTTCCTAATGTAAACCTTATTTAACCCTTTACCAACACTTGACCTTTATCAAGACACACTATAGACAGAGAAGAGGTGAAAATAAAGCTTCAACACCAAACAATATTACCTTTGTCATAAATGATTATATCCTTGAATGATCATTTGATCAGAGGGAATAAAAGTTGTAACCCAACACAAAGAGTACCAATGAGTATAACAGTTCCAAGATTTTCGGTAACCAGTTGGGGTTGGTCCATAAATATCTCAATCACCATCCTCATGATTATCCAGGCTAATAAGTTCTTTAACCTTTGTAGACTTGTAATGCCTTTAATGTTACAATGGATACACTTTGATCACTCAATGATGACATCGTAAGGCTGCTTCACTAGTAAAGTTGAAGTTATTATACAAAGCTTTGTAAGGAACCAAAATATCCATAAATATAAAATAAAATAGAGCGAGAAACGAAAGAGACAATATTTATTCAAATCAACTAATGTTGGCCAAAATTAACGTTAAAATTAACCAAATGTCAAAAGATGATTATTCTTACATTAACTGTATTAACAAGCATTGTTTCATTTAACATTCAACAGAAAAAATAAGGACTCATTGCAAGTGCCTCCATCTTCTGTTGCTTATTGTAGTTTTTTCAGAAAAATACTTTATTAGTTGTATTAATGACTTGTAATTGATATTTGTTTTGTTGTTTAACTGATTATCCGATGCTAATTGTTAAATACTTTCAAATAAATCTATTTTTTACACTCTATTATCTCTATTTTTCAATCTTAATTTGTTTTTCAATTCATAAAGATACATAATTCTCAGTTATTAAAACTGATACACTTCCATGAATACAACTTTCTTCGTTCATTCAGTCAGTCCGACCTTTAACTGTAAAATCAACTATCGGTTAAATTAAGTGCGTAACTGTGATCAACCAAAGTGTTAACTTCACTATCTAATTATAATTATTAAACCAAATAATTATCACTCCAACTAACCTTGTTATTTTAAATTAAGTTTTATCTTTAATAACCTTTTCTCAAAGCAACTTCAATGGATTTATAGAGAAATAAAATCAAAACAAAGTGAACCCAAAATTTTTGTTTCAACTTGAAAAGGCTTATGTTGAGACATTAATTAGTCAAGTGAACAAGATTAAGCCTTTGATCAATAAAATTAAAAACAAAAGCTAATTATCAAGAATTAAAGTTAATCAAGCAAGTGGAAATAAAAAAGGTTATAAAGGACATTTGGATTAACCAATAACTACCCGTTTAACTGGTTACCCAAAATAACCAAAGTGCAAGATTGCATGAAGAAAAAGGTTTGATGATTGAGTAAAGATGAACCCAATGAACAAGTTACATTTTCCTGTTGTCATTTCTGATTAATTGAACATTAATTTGAGTTCCAAGAAACAGTGAGGTCAATTGTGATAACAAATTTCGCCAACAATTTAGCCAACTGAAGGGCAACAATTGAGATCAAGACAAAGGCTGAAACGCGATTGATTTATGAATATAAATTTGAGTTATGCTTGCCAATTAATGGACAATTTATCACGAAAAAAATGGGTAAACCTAATGTCAATGTGCCACAAGTCTTAACCAGAAAACCCAAAAAAAGGTATCCCTTAAGGTAGATTTAGAAGTAAAGAAAAGGTGAAAAATTTTCTTCAAAACAAAAAGTAAATTCAATGTTACCAGATTAACTTTGGTTACATGGAATTTGAAATTTTGTTTAAATATAAATGTTGAATGATGAAGATGACGGTGATGAGGGTGATGATAAAGGCAAGAGTTGAGGATGACTGGGAGTGAAACTAGGGAGTTGATTCACCACCAATATATAGTGGCTTTCAAGTTGTAGCTTGTAAAGAGCATAATCAAATTGAAGAGACAAAAAAATCATATTCAGGTTGACTTGATTGTCGTATTTTTTTGGGTGAAATAAAAAAAAGAGTTAACAGTTTACTGATTGAACTTTCAACAAGTTGTTGGATTACAAACAACAATTGAATCTCATTACCAATTCAGCATTTAATTCACTAAACTAACCCAAAAAGCAAACCCAAAAATATTGAATCTCTTTAAGTGTTTACACTTGTTTAAATGGTTATAAACCGACTTTTCAGTTTATCAACTTTTCAACATTGTTAATTGTAAATATAAATGTCAACCATTGGTATAATTAATGTGGTTCAATGTAACAATTAACTCTACTTGTTATTCAACTGAAAACTCAAATTGTTCACTCGATGTCAACAGTGAAAACAGTAACAATAATAAACGTGATTGTAGTGTGATTAAGTGTGATTGTTGGAGTGAAAATCCTTGCCATTCAAGGAGTGATTTAATCAACTCCAAGTCTACATTCAAATTGATAGTTTCCTGGATCAACGAGAAAATGTCCAATTTATGGTTCTTTCGTTATCCAGGTCGCTTTGGGCGTCGATCTTCAGCTCGACAACCCGATTGTCTAAACTTGACCCAACTAAGAACACCTTCCATTGCCTCAACTGCCTCTTCCTCATCTCGACATACACTCAATCGAAGTTCCTTTCAAACGGACATTTCTCGTCGAGATGAGCCCAGCTCAACCGATGTACCTCGCTTCTCGTCTTCGTCTTACATTCCGCCACTTCGAAGGCGAACCTTGCCACCTGAAAGTACACTCAAGTCAACCGATAGTTATGACAATTTAGCATTCACTCCAAGGTGTGTATCCAAACCTAAGCAAGTAGCAATAAGAAACTGATAAACCGGTGAACCAAAATTTACTTTCACTCAAAATTGTTGACCATCTTGACCCTCTTATTGACTCTCATTTCCTCTCATTGTCTTAATCATCTTCATCATAACTCTATTACATTTCCGACCAAATTCATTCTCTTTTTGCTTACTCTTCCCTATTATCAATTTACCTTCAATTTACCTTTTGGTTCCTCATCATTTTCATCATTTCTTCTTCTTTTTTCATTCTCGTCATCATTTTGTTTCACTATTTTCATTGACTATTCTGTAAAACAACAACCATTATTCATTTTTCTGTACAATTTTCCTCTTCTTTTTTCATAAGATCAATATTTAATCGATTCTTGATATTTGATATATTATATTAAATATTTTCTTGCTCCATCTTACCTAATCTTTTACTTTTGATTTATTTTGATTAAATCAAAAAAATGAAATGAAATATATTTCAACTCAAATTGCATATAAAATGGTTCAATTGTTACATGAAAAGGTTTACCAATATCAAAATGTAATAATGTAAAGGTATTCAAATTACAATATTATTTATATTAATTGTTGATCCTTTCATTTCAATTTTACATTAAATTAGTTTCTATCAAAAACCTAAAAAAATTTCATCTAAAATTTCCTCAAATGTCAAATTTGGGTTTACACACTCAAACTGGTTGAACCAAAATATTCAAAGTAAATATTATTGAAAATATTAATAATATTGAAAACAAGAAGAAAACAGTAAATCTATTTTTAAATTGTAACATATTTGCCTAATTAATGTTTAATGATTAAAAAATAGATAATCAAGTTAATTTAAACCTGAATGTTTGTCCAAAAAATCGGGTAATTCATCATCAACCCAAAACCATAATAAACCAGTTAACCTTTAGAAACCCAATTTTGGCTTGATTAACATCACACTCCAGGCTATAGAGATTGTTTCAAGGAGGGTTAATCAAACAATATTAATCGACTATAATAATGATAATTAATAAATGTTAATTGTAACAGAAAAACAATTTAGAAGGAAATTTAAATTTAAAAATCCAAAGTTGACTCCAATCATAAATCAAATATTGATTGTCAAGATCAATATTACTGATTGGGATTGAAAAATTGTCATAAGTCTTTTACCCAAAAGATTTTCTGGTTTTCAGGTTTGGTTAGCAGTCTAAAGCTGATTAATTTTAATTGTCTATTAATATTCTGAAAATGGATTTTGATAAATCAATTTCCATCATGAATACATAATCATAATGTAACACTCTTAATGTAATTTAAAATGCACAATTATAATCTAATTAGAGCGCAATTGATTATCCAAAATATAAGCATCAAAATGAAAAGTGAAAACGCTTGTTGAGGGAAAAGAGTGAATCAAATCTAATTGTTTCCCTTGATTATCTCGATAAAAGATGACAAGAAATTATCATTATAATCATTATTATTATTCAATTGATGATTATCTTTAGGGTTAAACTTGAGTTGGTTAAAAGATGATGAATATAAAGGTAAAAACAAAAGCGGTGTTACAAGTGTTGAGCTATATTTTAATGAGACTTTGGTAAATTAAGCGTAATAATAAATACAATAATAAAACCCAAGTAAATTGGGTTGGTGAAATTGTCATTTACTCCTTCAGGGTTAACAAAATGAAACTCATCTTGATGACATCAGTTTTTATCTCTTGTGAAAAGATGAACATGATAAAGGTGATGAAGACTGAAATGGAAAGGACAGAGGAGCAGAAAAAAAATTCATTTTCACCCTGAATCGTGATTTTCAGACAATTTCCTAACTCTTTTGTTGAACAATTTTTTCTTCCTTTTCTTTCAACACTTCATCCTCATCAATCCAGATCTTCATCTCTCCTTCATCATTTCCTCTCAAGGTTCAGGTAATGTCTTGAATAGTCAACAGGTAACGAATGTTGTAAAAACATTTACATTTGGTAAAGCTGCAGGTTAAAAGTGAATCAAAAAAGTCTTTTCTCGATTAACAATCAATTTTCACTATTAACATCAAAAGCTACTTTTCAATTTTTAATCAACTATTCAATTGAAAATCAATAAATATCTTTCATTCCCTGGTTTAGATTAGAGTTAAATTTATCATTAAACATCTTTTCTTGGAAAATGATTTTTGGGTTTCTGTTCATTGATCTTAATATTTTTGGGTTATGATGAGCTGAAGATGAGTTGATTATTTTGTCTCGATTTGAATGTTCTAATGATTTTGTCTCATTTCAGGGTTCGAGTTGAATTTTATGTCAATGAAAATACCTTCAAGGAAAGGCTTCAAGAGTATTTGATAAAAAATAAAAAGTCAAGTAAGTTTAACTGATCAGTTTTGTATCCAGTTTTCAGCATTTGATTCTTGATATTATTTTTATATTCTCATGAAATTATATCATTTAAACTTTTGCTCAAATAACTTGAGCTTATTTCAATATTTCAATGGGAATAGGAACAAAAAATGAGTTTACCTTTTTTTAGCTGGAATAGCTGGAAACATATGATTTATAAGATGTATAAGATTACCGGTGGAAAGGTTGATTGTTAACAAATCAAATTGTATTCAATTGTATTTTTGTTCATCATTCATACGTTGATATAACAAATGAACAATAATAAATCCATTATAAATCCATATTAAAGCAAATCCCATTCTGATTTGAGAGAAAAGCAAGGATTTCTTTTGTCAATCTCATTTTACTTTTTGTTTGTCAAGACCATTTGAAATGTAAAAACTGAGCAAAACCAATTTGCATAACAAGTTTTCATTTTTGCACTTTATTTTCAATGCTTTTTACATGCATTACAGTAATTCAGTTTACCGTTTATTATATCAAGAATCATGTTTGAAGACTAATTCAGATGCTAACAATTTTCATAAATTGCTATCAGGTTTTAGGATAAGAGGGGTTAAAATGGTCCTCAAGCTATTTGCCTGTCTGCTCTATGTAATAAGAGTCATGCTTGACGACGGTCCTGATCCGGCTGATTGGTAAGTCAAAACTTTAAGAATTAATCCATTGAAGCTCAAAACAATATTGTAATTTAGTTATGTTCCTTCAAGAGCTATGGGCTAGAATTTTTACCTTTGGGTTGAGATTTTGGACTTTGTGGGTGTGTAGGGTCTTAAATACTTTGTCTTGTACCGAACCAAAAAGTTTTCTGATAAACCGTTCTCGAGAAAATCGCGGTCAAAGTTGAAACTTAGATTGCATTTTATTTGGTTCTGGAGCCAGATATTTCGGTGAAACTCATTTCCCAGATGTAAAATTTGATGGCCAACAAGAGCGTCTATTAATTTTTAGATATAAAATCTTCTGTTTTTGTGTAAAACAGATCAGTTCGATTTAAATTTAAACGTGTCGCATTCGATGATCGTGATAGTTAGAGACTTGAAACTTATTATTTGTGGCTAAAAATAGATTGTACACATCAACAAATAAACACTTTTTTGAATATATCGACAGTTCTCTCGATTTTGACCATTAACCCAAAAAGTTTGAGTCTGAATATTTCGAGAACGGTAGCACCTACAATCACCATTCTTTGGGTCTTGGTTAGATTTTATTATGGAATAAAATATTAGTTCGTTTAAATTTCTGAAAAAATTTCCAGCGCTTTATTGAATGAAATTTACATTTGATACCCAATTTCTAAAGATAACGTTATCTCAAATCCAAAATTTATGAAACTCTAGAAGAAAATTCATTATGAAATGACCAGCTCAGATTTTCTGTAGTATTTATTCAAATACAGATATTTCCCCTAATAAAATCTAATGAATGGTGAAAGAATGGTGATTGTAGGTGCTACCGTTCTCGAAATATTCAGACTCAAACTTTTTGGGTTAATGGCCAAAATCTAGAGAACTGTCGTAGTATTGGAAAAAGTATTTAATTGTTGATGTGTACAATCAATTTTTATCGGCAATTAATAAGTTTCAAGTCTCTAACTATTACGGTGACCGAATGCGACACGTTTAAGTTCAAATCGAAGTGATCTGTTTTGCACAAAAACAGAAGATTTTTCTCGCAAAATTAATGCACGCTCTAGTTGATCATCAAATTTTACATCTGCGAAATGAGTTTCATGAAAATATCTGCTTCGATAACCGAATAAAAGGCGATCGAAGTTTTAACTTTGACCTCGATTTTCTCGAGAACGGTTCATGAGAAAACTTTTTGCTTTGATACAAGACTAAGTATTCAAGCACCTACACACCTAAAATTTCCTAAATCTTTACTCGAAAGTCAAACTTATTGCCTGTAGTCCTTTAAGCTACCTTTGAGCTAAACTTTCTGCTCTTTGTGTTTTAAACCAACTTTTGCATCAATATTGTGTTAATTTTGCTTAACATGCATCTTTTTTCGGCTTCTTTAGTCCAGA
Source organism: Tetranychus urticae (assembly GCF_039701765.1). Classification (NCBI taxonomy): domain Eukaryota; kingdom Metazoa; phylum Arthropoda; class Arachnida; order Trombidiformes; family Tetranychidae; genus Tetranychus; species Tetranychus urticae. Next base: position 4,401,795 of record NC_142959.1, read on the forward strand.
ATGTAATCATATTGGTACTGTTAAAGACTCTAAATCAATTTACCAAACGATTCCGTCCAATTCTGAAAACGAAACAATCACTTCACATAATACAGACCCAATTAACTGGTAAGCAAAAACGTTTATTTAAATATCTAAAACTAGTGACTATTTGTCTCTAGACCATTGTGGCCGAAATTGTAATGAAAACCTAAGCCAATAACTGTACTGTTTTCTTTCTCTAGGAAAGGGATAATTTGGGTTCAACGTAGTTTTATAATCTGGTTATTCGAAGCCATCATCTCAGTCTTTTTTGTAGCCGAAGTCATTCTTCTGGTATATTTAACCAAAAAGGTATTTCAAACGCTCTTAATTTTACGAATTTTTCTAATTTTTTGCTTTGAAGCTAACTAATGACCGCAATGATGCACAAGTCTGCTTTAAATCTCAACCTGGATTGAGGCATTCCAGGCATTGAATATCATTTTAATTTCACTTTCCGCTCGCTTTTGGAGACAAATTCTTGTTTCTAAAACGCTCTTCATGATTATTTCGTATTCTAGTTTTAATTTTTTGAGTTTTTTGTAATTAATTGTTTCGATAATGCAATATAACTGAAATAATCAGTCTTTACAAAGTGATTCACTGTTGAATGGATATTTTCTATCAATCCACAAATCATTCCAACTGTCTCTACCTTTTTCATCATACAGAGTAGCCTGATGCGGACACTTTTTTCATTTCATGTGATTCTGGAAATTGTAAACAATGTACCTTTCCTTATCTCAGTAAGTAATTTTTGACACTCGACTTCAACTCAACAATTCTGATTGATATTTAACTTAATTTGGTTTAAATTTTCTCCCCTTTTACCAATGATGAAGATATTTTATTCACCATTTCGTACCATTTTTGTTCCAACCTTTCTTCACTGTTGGTTGGCAAAGCAAACTCTTGAAAAAATGTTTGTAAGTATACATTTTGAATTTAAAATAGTTCATTATTATTCAATAATTGGCTAAATTGAAACTGCAAGCATTTCCATCACTAGATAGTCAAATAATAATTTGAGAATCAAACCATTTAAATTGATCTCATGAGAGGCTCAATAAGGTACAATTGGCTGTAATTTTTGTTGCGTTTACATTTGATTAAGGAAGCGATTTAGATTCATCTTTGAATTATTTATCAACACATCAAAATGTTTCAATAGTTTACAGGGAAGAAGGGTGAATAATAATACATTTTACTCAGGTGAACATTTGTTAACATTTCAAGTTAAACATTTTCCTCATGAAACTACTCTTTCTAAACAGGGACTGACAGGGAATAATATTGAGCAATGAATAAATCATATCAAATCAACTGTGAATTGATAATGATGAGCTTGATTTTCATAGATTGTTCATTACCATTGAAGTAAAGGAAGAAATCAAAATCATTTTACCCTGATTAACTACGTGCTTGGAGTGGTTAAAAGATATTCATTTTTACACTCAACTTTCAAACGTATGAAATTAAATAAGCATAAAATGATGAGAATACAATTTTCACAGAACAATGCCAATCTTTCATCATGATTAACTCTTAATCAAATTTAATCAAAATCTAATTTCTAGAATGATGTTCACCGAGCGATGCAACAATCTCAATCAGCCTTATCACAACGACTCACAATTTTAATAACAACCTTAATATGTCTTATTTTTACAAGGTAAGGATTGACAAAATTGTTGTTGATTTATAATTTCTGGCAATTTATATTTTCTTGATTAGTGTTTGTGGTTTTCAACATTTTCAAAGAGCCGGAGGACGCAATGTGAACCTTTTTGAATCTCTTTATTTTGTTGTTGTTACCTTTGCTTTTGTTGGTTATGGTGATTACACACCTGAAAATACGCCTTCTCAACTATTCATGGTGGTAATGATTTGTGTAGCACTTATCGTGTTACCGACACAATTTGAACAGTTGGCCTGTACTTGGATGGAAAGGCAAAAGCTTGGTGGCAATTATAGCGTTCAAAGAGCTCAAACCGAGAAACATGTAGTCGTTTGCAGTACAACACTTCGCACCGATACCGTCATGGACTTTCTCAATGAATTTTATGCGCATCCACTTTTACAGGTATCTTCAATGTTTACCAGTTTAACCCAATTTACCAGTTTCACAACAACTGTTTATTTAACAACAATTTGATGTTTATTTGGTCAAACGTCTGGTAGCTTTTCAATGTATTTTTGTTATTAGCTGGCAAGGTTACTTTGGTTGTACAATTGTGATTCTGGTTAACTTTAGGTTCACTGTTTAGCAATTAATTGAACAAGATGATGGTTACATGATTGCTTCTAATTTTGTTTTTCTTCTTCTTTTTGATCCATTTAATTGCTTATAAATCAATTCACTCCAAAAAGGATTTTTACGTTGTTCTATTGAGTCCTTGTGAACTCGATACTACCATGAAGATGATACTGCAGGTTCCAATGTGGGCTCAGCGTGTTATTTACATTCAAGGATCAGCTTTGAAAGATTCAGATCTTACAAGAGCAAGGTAAAGTATTAATGTAATATCACTAATTATACCATTTCAGGTATTCAATGACAATTCATTTGATTCTCTATCAACTATCATCTTTCATTGAAACAGAGTCGATGCTGCTGAAGCCGTATTTATATTAGCAGCTCGTAATTATGCCGACCTTGGAGCTGCGGTAAGTTACCCATTAAATTATAAGTCAATTACATTAATGATGGAAGATTAAATATTGATGATTCAATTGACTAAATTAAAATTTAATCACCTATCAATTGACAAATTCAAAGGCCTTAATTGAAACTTAACTTGGCAAAGAAAATTTTCTTATTTGATCTTCAATCGATTTTCATTTTCCTATTGATTTAACACTTAACTCAATTGTTTTCAACAGGACGAACACACTATTTTAAGGTCTTGGGCTGTTCGTGATTTCGCTCCAAGTATCCCTCAATATGTACAGATTTACAGGCCTGAGAATAAGATTCACGTTGTTTTTGCCGGTGAGTTTACATTTGATTAGTAAATGATGAAAATCTTGAATTTAATGAGAAACCTTGGTTTCAGCTCAGGAATTCAATTAAATATGCTATCTGGATTCACAATCTTTCATCAACAAAATCAGAGTCTACAAAATGATCTGAAAATTGTCTTCTTATTATCACCAGCTCTTTTTATTTACTTATAATCCGATTGGGAATTAAAGGTTAAAATGAGACAATCAACTTAGTGATTAAATTTAATAGGCAATCCAAGCTTGACTCCCAGTTTTACAATTGATGTTTCAGTTTGCTATTAACAAGATGAAGTGAAGTGACAAAAATGAAGAGGAAAAAAAGTGATGAAAATGACTTTGTTGATGTAAAACCTTATGTTATAAAATATAACCCTTGAGATTAATCATCTTTATGATTCGAGTTGAACAAAGAAGGGAAAACCAATCAATGAGAAAATGGGGAAAAATGAACTTTATCAATGATATCAGATTTGGGTTGAAAAATAGTTCACCCTAATGAAAGTGAACCTAAATTTGAACCTTTTTTTGTCCCATTTACAGAGCACGTTGTCTGTGAGGATGAATTTAAATACGCATTATTGGCCAACAATTGCCTTTGTCCAGGAACCTCAACCCTGGTCACTTTGCTTCTTCACACTTCTAGAGGACAGTAAGTTGACTGGATTACACTTGTTAGCCTTTGAATTAACCAGGAAAAGGTTGAAACTCAAGTTCAATGGCAAATAGATTGGATATAAGTTGATTTCATTTATTTTGACGCTTTATTTATCTAGAGAAGGTCAAACATCAGATGAAGAATGGCATCGATTGTATGGTAAATGTTCAGGAAATGAAATTTATCACATAAGATTGAGTGATAGTCGATTTTTTGGTGAATATGAAGGCAAGAGTTTTACTTATGCATCATTTCATTCACATCGAAAGTAAGTAAATATTGATTGATAAGTTCATTTTTATATTCTCATCTCTCTCCACTCAATACATGGAAAAAATTGATTCCTATTTTTTCCTTGCTTCTGTTGTTTACAGATATGGAGTGGCCTTAATTGGAGTTCAAACTGATATGAAGGGAACCTGGCCCATCATGTTAAATCCTGGTCCAAGTTACATCTTGAAAGCATCTGATATCTGTTTTTACATGAACATTACAAAAGAGGAAAATTCAGCTTTCCTTCCAACACCCAATTCAGATGGATTGGGTTCAATGAATAGTCAACCTGGTCGAGGTAATCAACAGCAACAATCTACATCTGATAATGGCAATAATAATGTTACATCCAAAGTCAATAATAACCTTATTAAAGTAAATAGTAGCCTTTCTGTTGGTGGTTCAATTGAGATTGGGTTAACCTGTGATGGTGATGAATCGGGTGAAAATTTGTTGAAAGCTGATGAACAAGACATTATTAGGAGATTGTCTTCTGTCTCCAGCATTTCAACTGGTGACTGTCTTTCGGTTGGAAGTAAGAAAAATTCAATGATTGAAATGTTGCAAAGTGGATCACCCAGTAATCGACGTAAATCCAGTTCCATTTTTGGCTCTTCAATGGACCTTGATTCTAACCGTAAATCGAGGCGAGACTCGTCGCCTGCAAGAATTAAAAAAGTAGTCTCGGATTTTGCTGCTAAAACAAAGAAAGCAATGACACGGAAACCTGGTAATCACCTTCAAGTGCCTAGAATTGAGTTTGGTTTGCCTTCAAGAGATTCATCGCCCAGTGATGTTGTCGCAGCTCGAGGTCGAAGGCCTTCTATTGCTGCTGTTCCCGTTATGTTTGATGATTCCTTGGATGATGAAGATTCAGAGTCTAAAGATGGATTAAAAGATGAACCAAAAGAAAAGCTTTGTGATTTAACTTGGGTAACTCCATCTGAATGCTCAGAGTAAGTTAAACCTAAACTTTACCAACATTTCATTATAACTTATAAGTATAACTTAAGCCATTGAGTAAGTTTCTTATCAAATCAACAGTTAGTCGTGAGTATTGATTCCTATTTTGAGGAGTTAATAAAATATCATGAAAAATCCCTGCTTATGAAAAGCATTTCAAGAAGCAATAAACATTACAATTTATACTCTAATCAGAGTTTTCAGTGTAAACTGTTTCAAAATTTGGTTAAAATTGAAATTCAATTTAGGATATCAATGAAATTAATGAAACGTTATTGATTTTTCCTATTCTTTATCGTAACCATTAGTTTTTACTCCAATTATGTCTAAGCATTAAATGCTTGTCTTAAGTAACATTGATTCCTGTCTTAATCAATATCATAATCTTCTTATTTTCCAATTAAATTGTCTACTTTTTGAAATCTCAACAAAAACGATTCCAATTGAAGTGACTGATGTTAAGAAAGCATGTGAATTTTATTTGAAATACATGAATGTTTATTGACTGTAAGATTTAGAATCGTTGGAATACAAATTTGAAAAAAATAATAATGTACATTTGCTTAGCTTATCAGAAATAATAGCTGTTTATAAATTGAAATTTGGGTCGTAATTGGCAATTTGGTAAAAGATGATTGATTCAATTTTTTAAATTTTTTCAATTTCAGGATTGTTAAAGGTTTCCCTCCAGTTTCACCTTATGTTGGTGTCAGTCCTACTTTATGTTACCTTGTAAAGGAAAAGAAACCGTCTTGTTGCATGGTGTTAACAGCTGATTGTGAACATTGTTCCCATCAACATGCCCGTGAATACAACTGGCCTACTCGTTGTATCATCTTGGCTGCCGATTTTGCCTCTAATGCAATTTATAACTTTATAGTTCCACTTCGAGCTCACTTTCATTCAGTTAAATCCTTGCAACCAATCATTATCCTACTTGAAACCGAACCAACCCAAGCTTTCATTGATGCCATCTCATGGTTTCCTCTTGTTTACTGGATGCAGGGTTCAATCGACAGGTAAATACTTTACTTTATTAAACTTGACATGAAATGACTTTGACTGACCAAAATAGTAAATAAATTTTTCCATCTTTCAACAGTTTGGATGATCTGATCAAAGCTGGTATCAACCTTGCCGACTCTGTTGTTGTTGTTAATAAAGAGACAACCAATTCAGCTGAGGAAGACTTTCTTTCTGATTGTAATACAATTGTGGCAGTTCAAACGATGTTTAAAATGTTTCCAAGTGTCCGAATAATTACCGAACTCAGTCAATCGTCAAACATGAGATTTATGCAATTCCGTGCTCATGATACTTATGCACTGTCACTTTCAAAGATGGAAAAGGTAAGTTTAGTTTAACCTATAGCCTTTAATGAAATAATGATTTATGATTAAAATTGCTAATCTAAATCTATCTTGTTGTACAGCATGAACGAGAAATAGGTTCACACATATCTTACATGTTTCGACTTCCCTTTGCTGCTGGTTCCGTATTTAGTGCTTCAATGTTGGATACTTTGCTGTATCAAGCCTTTGTTAAAGATTACATGATAACCATAATTAGACTTTTACTTGGTATCGATCAAGCTCCTGGATCAGGTTTCCTGTCATCAATGAAAATTACCAAAGATGATCTATGGATACGAACCTATGGAAGGTTATACCAGAAATTGTGCTCAACAACATGTGAAATTCCCATTGGAATTTACAGAACTCAAGGTTCTCATACTCCTGATGCAACAACAGTACGTTGTCAATCAAAGTTATGAAGATTTTACGATCATTTCACTGTCAAACTGATCTATTGTTTTTCTTGAACCTTTCCTGTTCCATTACAGATAAATCTAGATTTTGTGTTTCCAATTTTTAATGAACGAGCTCGTTATCAGCAATTATCTGCCGAGATTGAACGTCAAGAGATTACAAATCTGGTCAAGAATCGGATGCAAGATTTAGGATGTCCAATTGAAGATTACGGTGAGCAGATTCAATGAAACACTTTCTTGGTTTTTTAATCATTTGAAATTTTCTTTTTCTTCAGATGACGTCTCAGAAAAGCGAAGCACAATTTCATACGTGATAATCAATCCAAGCTGTGATTTAAAATTGGAAGAAGGTGATTTCATCTATTTGATTAGGCCTTCGCCAATCAAGAGTAAAAAGACTTTTCTTACTCGAGGAAATTCAATAAGAGTGTCTAAGGCTTCACTTAAACGAAAAAGAAGTCGAACTGGTTCGATAACCTCTAATGCCAATGCAAGTCCAGCTTCTGGTTCACCAGGACAGGCACAGCCGGTGCAACAGTTGCAACCTAAAACCTCGACAATGACTGATACTGATCAAGTGAAAGATTCAAGATTAAATTGTGATGATTTAAGATCACTTGGCAGTGGCTCAAGTAGACATCAAAGTATTTCCGAAGAGCGAACAGCTGAGGAACTCGGAGATTTTCAACTTCACTTGCCTCCAACCATTACCATTGTACCTTCACTTCAACTGAGCTCAGCACCAGGTGAACCCAATCAACCTCCTCCTGCTTATCATCATCATCACCATCAACATCATACACCTTTTGGATCGGCTAACAATTCATTTGTCAATCAAATTAAACTTCCAGTTGAAGGGAATGGACTCAGAGAAGAGGAACAAAGAAATGGAGAGTTTCATCAATCGCAACTTAATCACTAATTTGGCTAATTGTTTCTTTATTAGTGCTTCTGCATAATTTTGGTTTCTTTTTAAATTCATTGTTAATGCTTTTAGTAAAAAAAAATACTCAATCTCAAGTTAAACCTGGACTAAACTTGAAACAATCAAAGAGACTGTGAATTGGCCAAACTTGCAACTGTACTCAAAGCCAGATTGAACAATCCATTTCCATCATTTAATCTCACCTTTCTATGATTATTTGATTTACCTAGAATTAGATGAAATTAGATTATGGGAGGAATCCTGCAATTGTAACTCACATTTCATGTTTTTTAATTCATTCAACTGACAAAAAATGTTTCTCATTTTGTTAACTGTTTTGTTGAAAATTTAATAGTTGATCTTTAAAAATCTTGTCATTTTACAGCTTTTAACATATTAATAAATAATAAAATAGTGTAATTGTTATCTGATTTCATCTCTTTTTATTCCCGATTTGCTGTTGAATTCATGAAACGTTCAGTGTAACTGTATAATGGTGATTAAAATTTTGAAGAATCAAGAAAAAAGAAAAGCTATTATTCAAGGTTAAATCTTTTTTTAGATATCAAGACGATTGCATGATAATAGGGAATAACAATTTAAATTGAATCACAAGTTATGAAAAATATTCAGCTTTAGTAACCTATAAAAAAGTCATCCTCAATTACAAGTTCAATCAATAGTTGAGCATGATGGAAACCGTTATTAAAATCAAAGTAAAATTAATGCTTTCAAGACAATGCAGTCAATAACAATTACAATCGATAAAATTTTATTTAATAAGTTACTGTTTATGAGCTGGCATTTATTCATTGAATATTGAGTAAGATTGGGAAAAGTTGCCATTTTTACGGTGAGAACCTTAAAATCACAAAGTTTAACAATGTAACCCTTTGCAGTTTACGTACTTCCCCCAGTATTTGCAGTCATCGGTCAAAATGATCAAACAGGTGATTGAATGGTTTTTCCCTTTGTTTACTTCAACTAGGAATATTGATAATTTTTTCGGTCATCGCAATTTTTACATTAAATCATCGTTTCCCGAACAAGAAATCAATGTTGGCCCTAAAGTGTGGATTTATTCAATTCTTCAAATGTTTCATGCTTTTGTGCTTCTTATACGCTGTTTAATCTACTTTTTTGCACCTGAAACAAATAAGCTTATTTATGGTGATACTCTTAGTATTTATGGACATGAAGGTGATCGATTTGCCATTTTATTAATAATCTTCTCTATTGCTGCTGGTCTCAGTCAATTATCATTCCATACAAATGTGAATCGCCGTCACTATCCTTTTTGGACTCGAGTATTCAAATTTGAAAAGCTTGGCCAAAACTCACGTTCCCAGTGCTCTTTGCATCTCAATTGGGTTGATAGGCTGAGATTTTTGACCTTTCGATCTTATTATATGCGCTTCATTCGATTGTTTGAGTTCTTGCTATTACTTCCAATCATTGGTATATCCATTCCAGTTTTATTTCATGATGGTCCTCTTGTAATATGGTCATTATGGTTTTGCCATAATGTCCGTAATTCATTCACTATTATGTTTATTGGTTTTACACTTCCCTCATGTTTAGCTGTTGTCCATGTTTACATAAATTTACGCCTCTCAACTGTTATCATTCAACTAGATTCAATCAAGAAACAAACTGCACACATTATTAGATCACATTTTAGAGCCAAGTACAAATCACCAAGTGATTCAAGTTTTTCATCAAGAGCTTCAACTTCATTCCGTAGTCCTGTTTCAAAATCATCAAAACAATCTTTTACTATTCCAAATGAGGTCGCCCGACGGTTGGTCAATCTTATTCAAGAGCATGGTGAATTATGTTGGGAAATTAGGAAATTCAACGTTTTCTGGAAACGAAATCAGTTGTATACTTTTTTTGCCGGTTTCTCAAGTATTTGTCTTCTTGGCTTTTTAACAACTGCTACAGATATTCACCTTCCATTGAAGCTTGCCTATGCATTTATTATGGTCACTGCATTTGTTTATTGTGTAGCCGGACCTTTTTTGGCTGGTGCTTTAATGTTTCACCAAGTATGTCCGTTAAGCTGTCAATTTCAGGACCTAGTTTGTGGCAGAAATCAAACCATGAATAAATGTGCATTTAAATACATCACAAGACAGATGAACATTTGGGGTGAAAACAATTTTATCAGATCAGTTTTTTTATCCAAAAATCAGGTTATACAATTTTTAGGCAGTTAGATTTACAGAACTGAAGGGAGATAAGTAACTACAGTAATTTGATTAAGGAATGGCTGAAAGGAATTGAGAAACCCTGTATTTGCAATCAATGATATTTCTGGTGATATTGTAAAATATAATAAATGGTTAAAGTTTTGGAAACTTTAAATATATAATATCAAGTTCTCATGTGCAATATCCAATAATAAATTCAAGATCAACATGATAACAACATAAATTAATGGCAAAAATGCCATTTAAGTTAATTATGACTTCTGCCATTTCAGATAAATCGTTTACAGTATACTTATTTAATTTAGTGGTGTCAAAACAAAGAAATAAAAGTTATTGAGTAATGATTGAGATAATTCAGACATCTAATAGTCTAGCTGAACATAAATACAATTTTAAATAATCGATCTCGATATTTGATAGTCAAAACTCAAATAACCATAAACTAAGTTCATGTTAATGGATCCACATAAATAATTAATGTCTAATTATCTCTATTCCTTTTTTACAAGACGCAAAGAATCAATAAAAAATTTATCATCCTACTTCGCTATATGAACGATTTCCAATCAAGAAGTAAAATTCTGGTTTCCTTGGAGCAGTTAACTATTTTCAAAGGATTTACATTGTTTGATATTTTCAATTTTACAAACAATGGATTTGCCTGGGTTAGTTTAATCCATTGTGATTGTTACCTCAATTAGGCTAGAAGATACACATAATTTTAAGCTATCTAAATAGCAACTTAATACTTACAGATTGTTTCCGAAAAATTGCTAATAATGTTTTTTCATCTCATTTATTTACAGATGTTATTAAGATTAATTAGATACCTACTACTGGCATTCAAAAGGCTACGTCATTAATATTTGAATATCAAAAGAAAAATTGTCATTTTAGTTGTACTATTTTCTAGAAAATATATTGCACTGCTTTTTTAGAATAAAAATCTTTAAATTTTAGCTCTAATTACTTTTGTTTCATAATCTCTTGACTAGTGGTGGTATAACTTCCGTATCCAGCCTGCTGAATTTCTTGATAAAACTTTGTGTACTTATAGAACTCGACAAGCTGAGTCCAAATATATAGGTCATTTTATGCGGAAACGCCCCCTAGCGGAGATAATTTCACTTGTACGAAAACGCGTTTTAGGCCATTTTGAGCGTTGCGCATGCGCATAGAACCATTTTTTTGACCTCGACTGATTTTCGTGGGCTGACCGATGTGTATGCGAAGTTTCAAGACTCTAGCAATCATACTTGCAGAGATATGGGGCAATATACATAAAATACAAATGCGACAGCGAATGCATGCAAAAAGCCTCGAAATCAAAAAATGAAGTATTTGGAATGCATTACATGCATGTATAACAGTCTAATCAACAAATCTGCGTGCCCGAACCTAACCTAACCTAACCTAACCTAACCTAACCTAACCTAACCTAACCTAACCTAACCTAACCTAACCTAACCTAACCTAACCTAACCTAACCTAACCTAACCTAACCTAACCTAACCTAACCTAACCTAACCTAACCTAACCTAACCTAACCTAACCTAACCTAACCTAACCTAACCTAACCTAACCTAACCTAACCTAACCTAACCTAACCTAACCTAACCTAACCTATGTCTTTAAGTACCATAGTTACGATTCATTTTAGTGTTTAGTGTTCACATATGGACATTCAATGCCTTTGAAATGAGATTTTATTGTTTTCTAATGATTTTGTATATGTTTTGTATTTTATGTATATTGCCCCATATCTCTGCAAGTATGATTGCTAGAGTCTTGAAACTTCGCATACACATCGGTCAGCCCACGAAAATCAGTCGAGGTCAAAAAAAATGTTTCTATGCGCATGCGCAACGCTCAAAATGGCCTAAAACGCGTTTTCGTACAAGTGGAATTATCTCCGCTAGGGGGCGTTTCCGCATAAAATGACCTATATATTTAGACTCAGCTCGTCGAGTTCTATAAGTACACAAAGTTTCATCAAGAAATTCAGCAGGCTGGATACGGAAGTTTAGCCCTAGTGGTTAATTTTGATTGTTGTTTAATTTGTTTCTTATTAACATCTCAATGGAGTTGAAATTCGGTGGTTAAACTCATGACAACGCGTGTGTAATAAAGAACCGCTTAATTTGAAATTATCATTTTCTCCACATGTACAGTTTAAATGTTTCTATGCCTTACAAGATGTTAGATTTCTAATGATTAATTCTATCATTTTATAGTAACACCTAATTGTTAATTTGTTTTATCTTTAATTCTGCTTTATTTTCATTTTCTTTGTTAATTAGTCAATGAATAATGAGCTCCTACAGTGGCAATTACTGGAAACAATTAGCTCCTAGACCCTTTTCATCCTTATGGATTTGGTGTGCTCATCGCTCACTCAAAAATCAACCACATGTTTTCTTTTCACCTCATAATATTGTTTCTCATGATGAAGATGATGATTATTCTGATGATGATTCCCACGGCCCGCTTAACTATTTCGATTATGATGGAGACAGTGAAGGATCAACAGATTGGTTAGACTCAACCTTGGCAAGCTTGGATCAAATATATTTATCTCCATCTGAGTGTATCATCAAATCTATTCCTGTTAACTCTGGTCATCGCAACTCATCATCCACAGATGTTGATGGTAATCAGATTTTGAGTGAAACTAAATCAAAAGTAAGTTTATTTAAATTTGAATTAAAATTTAAATTTTACAACAATCTTGAAGTTAATAATCGACAAGCTAAATCTTTATGCATAGATGATCCAATTCATTTCAATTTTTAAATTTATTTTCATAGAGGCGTATTCCTAAACGTTCGGACAACAAGAGGAGGAAAGTTGAAGTTGATAATCGTGACAATAGTAAACAAGCTCCGGCTACTAGTGAGCAGGAAGTTACATTACCCCAGGAACAAGAAGATATTCTCGAAAGCCAAGCAATGAAGATATTAGATGTCAATGAGTCCCATTCGATCATTGTTTTAAAGAAGAGCCCAGTCAAATATTTTTCCATCATATATGGTGATGCTAAGCTTACTACAATAGTTGGTTCTATGATCTGTGATGGTTACACATTGAATCCTGAAGAATCAGCTCACATTTCAACTGGCTTTGGCTCCTATCAAATATGTATCAACCCGCTGAAATTTCAAAGATATCCTTCAAAGGATCACTTAGCAGAAGTTTTAGATTCTTTCGGCATATCAGAATCCCTGAAAGAAAAAATTTTTGATTATCTTGTCAATAGAGACTCTAGTATGGCCGAGTCACTCATTTTTTCGCTAGAAAAATGGAGGTGGCCGGCATTAACAGCGTTGCGATTGTTCATTAACCCAGAAGTTGAATTTTCTCATTGGTTTCAGTTGTCATTTTCTGAAACAAAATCTCCTGTTGGTCAATGGTCTCGCATGTTGGAAAGATTATCAGATGATATCACACAGAGTAAGCCGATTCATAGCATCATTTATATTCTGTAGCTTTTGATCTAATTATATTTTCTTTTTGTTATTTTTAGAAACGCGAGCTGGTTTAGATCGTCCACTAAGTCCGATCAAAGGTTTGTCCATTGACTTATTAAATTATGCTTTTCTTCAATATTTCAAAAGGATTTTGACCATTAACTATTATTCATCTTTTGAATAGGTAAATCGACAAGAGGAGTTAGGATAGTTCTTCTTGGTGGTTGTAATAGTGGAAAGTCCAGTTTAACTCGCCATCTTAGTAATAGAATAATCAGTTCTGTTACAGATAAACTTTTCTTGTTCGATTGTGATCCAGGACAATCTGAGTTTTCTTCACCAGGCATAGTGAATTCAATTTGTGTTAAAGAACCAATCTTAAGCCCGCCATTTGTTAATTGTCTTCGCTTCAATAAGGATATTTTAGCCAGTTGTTCAATCGCTGGCATAGGAATTCAAAATAATCCAGATCTCTACATTGCTGCGATAAAGCATTTATGGAAAACTTTTCTTCTTTCACTACCTGATGCAGATATCGATAAACCTATCATAGTTAATACTATTGGTTGGACTCAAGGGCTTGGTATTAATTTAATGGTTGATGTTCTACGCATTTTTCAACCGACTCATGTAATTGAAATAAAAAGACCGCCATATGATGGAAAGGATAATTTTCCTTTTAATTGTAATCCTGCTACAGTGAATCAACTCGATGGCTGGTCATTGAAACCTGATTTCGGAGGCCCTCCAAATATGCCCGAAAACTCTCAATGCTCCTTAAAACCTTATCTCAACTATGATTACATTCGGATATATAATGAATTCGCACCTAAAAGATGCTCTAGACAAGCTCGAACCAATCGTGTCAACAACCAATTAGCTTACTTTTGCCTTATGGATGAAATACTTTTTAAAAGTTTCTATGAACTTGAAGTAATAACTCTCGACCTGAAAAACCTTTATTTCCATGTGCAGTACGAATTTCCAATTGATAAACAGCTTATCCCTCATGTTATAAAAGACTCATGGGTTCATCTTTGCTCAATAGATGAACCAAATTTACCTCAAAATGATCAATATTCATCCAAAGATCAATCTCTATTGGAGCAAAATAGACCAAGTACCTCAACTTATCAGGATAATTCTATTGGAAAGATTTATCCAATGTCAAATGAATCCACTGTAACTTGCCAAGATTTGAGTGACAGTGCAGGAACTTCATCAACGAAATTCGCATCTTCCGTCCCACCTGGATTTTCCCAACTCAATCCCAATGCCAAACCATTTTGGGGAATAGAGCCGAAAGTAAATTTGAAAATATTGCCTTTCCTGAGAGAAAATAAATATCTTGGATCAGCAATCGTCCGTGATATTGATTTGGTGAACGACAAATTAATAATAATCACTCCCGAGTCGCCTGAAAAAATTGCTCAAGTCAATTGTATCGTAAGACCCCAAGGCATTTTTGTACCTGACCCATTGCAATTAGGTAATCATTGAAATGAATCGTTTTCTTTTTTATGTAAAAAAATATGCAAAAAAATTTGTTTATTGGCAACTCAGTGTTAACTGAATAGAAAATATGAGTAATAATAGCGACATTAAATGCTTTAAAATGCGGCAGGAATTAAAAAGGTATAGGAGACCGAAAACCCATTTAGGAATGAATGTCATGTAAGTTGAGCAAAAGGACCGAGTCTAAAAAAAGATCCATCATGATTAGATAAGAAACATTCAACATTTCCAAACACCCACAACCCTTTCTTGTTTTAAAATGAGCTATTTATCCAAATTCAAAAGTCAATCATTTTTTCACAATCATGTTCTGCATCATATCAAAACGATTTCCATCAGGTTGAACAGTTGATATTTTTCCTGACGCGTCTTCAACCAACATGTAACCATGATCATCAATTCCTTTGATCGTCACTTCTTTATCACCGGATATCTTAATCTTTTGTTCAGTATGTAACCAATGTTGAAGATATAATTTCTTTAACATTTCAATACCAGTTCTCTCAGTTTCTTTGATCAAGTAATCTAGCTCATTCAAAGATCTAGCGATAACTTCCTCCACTGTAAGTGGCTGTAACTCTTTAGTTTCAAGGCAATTGGTTATCAATTGATTCAACGGTTGACCTGGATGTGAATTGTTTACATTGACACCGACAGCAGCAATGCACTGGACATTATTTCCGATCAAACTTGATGTAACAATGTTGCCACTAACTTTAACAGATTTTGCCCAATAAATATCATTAGGCCATTTGAGTCGTAGATCTGTAAGAGGAAAGTTTTCGAAATGAGGAAAATTTGATGAAAAATAAATCATTAAAATGTAAGCAGACTTTTGTTATCGATGAATTTTATTGTTCTTACCTAGTTTCTCATAACCAGCTGCTCGTATGATTCCTCGAAGAACTGCTAATGATACTAAATGTTGAACTAAACCCAAACTTTGTCCAAGTCGCGATGAAAGGGGAATATGAAATGCAACACAAAACATTGCACATCCTTTAGGAGAGACCCAAGTATTTCCACTTCTTCCCCGGCCTTGGGTTTGGACTCCTGCAACTGTAACCAAGCCATCGATAGAGATGAAAGGATCAATCAGATCAATTGTAGTTGTTGTTACTTCCGAATAGATGATTGTATGTCCAAAGCGAAACGATTCCAGGTTATCAAAGTAACGATCGAAGTTGAATGAATTAGTCGGTAATGAGGTAATTGGAACATTTAGTATGATTGGTATACGGGGATGAGTCTTCACATCCTCATCTTCCGATATACCTTTTTTAATGTAAACTGGTAGCTTGGAATTATCATTGATTTGTTTGATTAACATGTCACTTATTGCATCATTAAATCGAGAAACACAGTAAGCCGCAGTCAACGAGGGTTTCACAGGTTCGATGATGTCTTGTTTAAAACCACCGAAATGTTTGTTTGACAACATTTGACAAACTCTTGAAGCATTTGACTTTATCATCGTTTCGTTGGACAGGATCCACTTTTTTTGGGCAAATGAGAAACCGTGATTCAAAGAAGTAAACATTTCACTTTTTCACCTTTTTTTATTTACAGTCGACATCTATAGAAATTTTTCAAAACTAATCGCATCTCAATCAAAATAGTCAAATCGGGTCAATCCAAATCAAGAGGGAAATTTAAAAGGGTAAAGCAACTTGAAATTTTGAAAAATTTATTCTAAGGCTGAACTAATTAGATAGTTAATTAGATTGATTAAATGCTAATGTCAAATGCTCAGAGGAATAGGTTCTGTTGATTAATGAGATCAAAAAGGTAAAAATAAATCAAAAAACACTATAATTTTGCAATTTATTTGGTTAGCTTCCAACCTTCATTGTTTATTTTTGAGTTTCACTACCAAGTCAATGAATTATAATTATAATAGAGACCTTGATATGTGAATTACATTCTGCAGATTCAGCAATTGATTTTGATTTGTTAATTACGAAAACAAATTAATAATCATGGAGTTGCCTAAGCGATAACATTTAATTTACTTCAACGTGATTTTATTTCTTAACTGAATTATCCATTGAAAATCCATTGTTCAGGAGCTTGAATCGTAATGATTATGTATTATTTTTAGTGTAATGTATAAATTATTCAGCATCAGTTATTCAACAATTGTATCAATTAATCTTTGAATAAAACAGCGTTCATCGCATTGAATCAGTGCTACAGTAAACTATTGAAATTATTCAATCAAAATGGCCTATTTCTATTCCTTACTTGTTGTATTAAAAATAGACAATTTAAAATATTCCAAGCAATCAAAATTACAAAGGTATAAATAAGGTATTGATAAAGCTCATAAAGTTAGTCAGTTACAAAATTGAATTCACTTCTCTTGAGTGTTTACTTCAACAACATGGCACTTACACATTTGCGAATGTTTTGTTTAGTAACCATTTTTTTCATGTTAAATTTGTGTATTGTTAATTGTGAACCAATTAGAGTAAACAATCCCGAGGTGAGCTCAACAAAGCCCGAACACGATGAATCAAAGACGACTGAATCGACAATTAAAGGTAGCCACACGAAGCCTCGAAATCTATTTTATCCCGAGTGTAAGTTTTTTGAATATACATCCTTGCATAATTTGAATGTATTAATTATCATCCCGATTCATGTCATTAATTTTCGTTCTGGTCATATGTTTTATAGTAGACTATTCCGGTTTAGCTTCTAGTTTAATTCCTGGTTTAACTGCTGGTTATGCTCCTGGTTTCATTCCTGGTTTTGCTCCGGGATTAGCTCCTGGTTTTACTCCTGGTTTTGGATCTGGTTTCGTTCCTGGTTTCCCTCCTGGCTTCGCGCCTGGTTTCGCTCCTGGTCTCGGCTATGGTTATGGTAATGGTTACCCCATCGGTGGTATTGAATATATTGACCAACGTAAGTATAGAGTGGTCAATCAATTTGATAACCTTTACTATTCACTTCTAATTTTTTCAATTTATCTCAACAGTCTTTCCTTGACTAGAATGACCAAATTTCAAACGCTGGCCCTTATATTTATAACATTAAATTGCTGATCTTAATTGTCTACCAATACATTCAACTTTACATCGTTTTTTTGTATTCAATCATCATATAATCAATAATATTTATTCGTCAATCACAACCTTTAATATTAACCATTAATTATTTGGTAAAATGAATTTCGTTTCAGTTTTTGTTTACTGTGAATATTAAATGTGCTGTTAAGAGATTTAACAGTTTTATTAAATACTATTTAACATCAATAGAGTGATGTAACTTAATTTTCTTTCGATAAAATATCAATCCAAAAACTCCAGGAATCAGCTTAAAGCAACATTTCAGGTTAAATTTACTTGATTAAGGAAAATTGAAAATCCTGAATTGTGTTGTTCGACGAATAGTGAAATAAGCTATTTCAAGTGAGTCTAAATTACTGGCAGGTCTCTGAAGTCGTTTCACTCACAAGATTATTACTGTAACAGAAGTTACTCTTGTGAAATAGCTATTTCATGAGAAAAACATGGGAAACTGTAATTTAAAATCAATTGATTAATCTTATACTGAACTTTATTTCAATGTACTGTTTTGTAAAAATGTGGCATTTCATTTGTTATGGCAACTTATTTTCTCACAGCATTTAATTTTAAATTAAATACCATTGATTTGGCATTCTTTCAAAATCTTTCTCATTTCTGGTTCATTTCATGAAATGACATTTTTTTATCGAACTACTAAGCCATTCTTAATATTCAACTAATAGATCATTAATTTGTTATCATATTATGTGTGACAAAAAGCAAGGATACATTAAATTGCTATGCTGGTTAAAAAATCCATTTTCCTGAAAAACAAACATTTCCAATCTTGAAACAACAAGGAAAGCTTGAATGGATAGCAATTGTCGAGAAATCTGTTGAAACATCAAATAACTATTTTGTGTCTCAAGTTATTCAAAGCTTTGATCGTTTTGAACATTTTACTATTTATATTGTGATATTTGAAATGCGCAAAATTAATTTAACTGTTGGCGCTTTTACGGTAAGAATTGAACTCTATGATTGAGATTCTCATCTAATAACTTATTTCATTTTGAAGGTGCCATTCGCTCAAGGATTTGATGAAGAAGATGGTGAAATTGTTCCTCATTTGAAGGCTTTGAAAGGGTTTGCAGCTATGCTCACTTCTTATGGTCCTTACAAGTAAGAAACTGTTATGATTCTGTTGAAAGTACTAACTATTCAAATGTTCAAGTAAATTTTCTTGTTAGTGTGAAATTCATTCTACCCGATAGTGGACAATTGGGTGCGCTGACAGAATCTGGTTATGATGATGGAGTTTTGGGTTTGATGCAAGAAGGGGTAAGTAAAAGGCTATTTGAGGCATAAGTTTTTGATTATTAACTTGACTCTCCGACATAAATAATGTAAAGTGAGGTGGATTTAATTGTTGGATGGATTTGGATTTAAAGTTATTTTAATCAAATGGATACAAAAACAAACAAATCAACTAGACGTTATTTGCAGCGATGGTGACAATCAATGTAAATTGAATGTTTCTTTTTATATTCGTTGATAACAGAAGGCTGATATGTGCTTCCTGCCATTACCGTTGGATACCCAAAAGGCTCCTGGTCATTTCACTTCAGTTATATCTGAGCAACTATTTTATGTCAGCACAGTACGAAATTTAGATGATAATACTTCAACAGTTGTGTCAAGTCTAACATCAATCAGCGTGATTCCTGTATTACTGGCCATTCTGTCCATATTAATATTGGAATTGATTGCTGTTAATCGCTTCAAAATTGAAGCATTGCTTACAGCCATTTACAAATCTTTTGGCATATCATTGCACCAACATTTTACTCGACGTTCATCATTCCTTTGCTTTATTCAAATGATCATCTTGATGTTTCCTTTTTTCATTTTCAATGCTTCATTCAACACTCAAACAATTGTCGGAAACAGAGACTATAAGATTGATACATTGAAAGATGCCATGAATAAGGGTAAAATACCGTTTTTCATTGAAGGCATTTCAAAGTATGACTTTTTTAAAGCCCAAGTTACCAAAGATTATGCTGATGTTTATGAACGCAGTGTCGCCGCCGGACTAGATGAACCCTTTCCACTAGGACCGATTCCTGTGTTTGAAAGAAGGGACATGATGGTAACCTTCGTCTCTGGTATTGGTAAAAAGTTAACTCCATTATTAGCTGCTGCATCTTTACGTAAAAATAACCAAGAACAGTATTTCTCAGTCAAACCTTTTCATAGATCATTACAATCCATGCTTTTTGGCTATACTGCCGATTCCGCCAGAATAAGATGGAATACTCTGTGAGTGAATTGACTTAAATTATTATCTAAATTATCAATAATTTCTTGCAATATCTGTCACTATTAAATCTCATCAAGAACACTATTTCTTGATAAAATATTTTCGAAGATCGTTGCAAGCTATGCCCTTCAGTTATGTTTCTCAAACCCAAATCAGAACCAAGACTGAACTTTCCTCTGTTACTTATTGTTAAGAAATGATCTCATATTTAATGTAACTTGTCCTTTCTTCATTGTTTGTAGGGCTCATCGTTTGATCCAAGGTGGGATTTCTTCGAAAATAGAAAGCGATGTTTTCGTTGGTTTCATTCTTTCCTTTTATCCTGCAAGTTTATATGACTTTCACAAATCAGAGGATTCTCGAAATGCGGCTGATCTAAGTTGGAAATCATTGAATTACAGAGGACTTCATGATATATTTCATTCATATCTTCTAATTTTGTTTATGATATTAATTTTGCATTTTTTTGAAATAGCCATTTGGTTTTTGATCGCTA
This sequence comes from Tetranychus urticae, assembly GCF_039701765.1. NCBI lineage: Eukaryota > Metazoa > Arthropoda > Arachnida > Trombidiformes > Tetranychidae > Tetranychus > Tetranychus urticae. The sequence continues at coordinate 4,422,434 of NC_142959.1, forward strand.
TAATTCGCAAATAAAATAAAGTTCGGGTGACTTACAGTTACTTCAATCGATTCAGTAGTTTTATAAAATTGCATAAACAAATGAATTTCAAGGCTTAATATTTTAAGGTGGAAAATAAATGATGAAGAGGGACATGATGAGAATTGCTTAGCCACTGGCTGATGGAGAAGAAGATCATGATCAATATTGTTATGCCTGCAGCGTTAAAATCACCGAAAACCATCACCAAATCTGACACTTGTGAAGATATATATCCAAAAAACCGTTCGCACACTTGAACAAATTGTTCCCGGGATAGCTTGACATGAGTAGGAGTTAGGTAAATCGAACCAAAAACCACCCTCATATTGCTTCACTTCAATCCCATAACCTTACCGGTTTGAACTCCACAATCAAAGACTTCTTGGTGCAACTTTATGTGATCTCTTCGGAAGATTTTAATAGCCGTGGCGTCGTGATGGTTAGAATGGAGGATAATAGAATCACCGTTTGAACTGATACTGTCAAGATGGACTTCGGTAAAAACAAAAATATCAAACTTTCGACGTTGTTCTTGATTATCACTGTCCTCATCATTGTTCTGATCATCATCTTGGGCGGCAGAATCAAGAAATTGTGTCGCCTTTATTTTCTAGCACAATTACCATAGAGCATGACGAGATCAGTTTGATCTAGTGAACTATTACTAGAGCTGGATTGTGATGACATATCTAACACACAAAAAACAACAAATTCAACTGTAAAAGTGTTACAGTGCTCACAAGGAAAGTCAATATGTGCGTGAAAAGTTTCCTTTCAACAGTCGACTTTTAAACCCAATTTCAACCAGACACCATAAAAAGGATTACTAAAGAACAATTGTCAAGTGACCGCAATAAACCGGCAAGTAAAGAAACGGAGATTATTAACCGTATAGCATCTCCAAGGGAATAAAATTCTTCTCTACGCTATTTACTAATTGACTTAATTACCAACTTTTCAATTTTTCCCATGTTAAGTCTATGGAGACTCAGAATAACCTCCAAAGACTCAGTATAACATCATTTCATTTTCCTTTTACCCATTCAACAGCTCTTCCACTAAAGACAATCTCATAAAAAATTCTACGCAAATTTATGGATCAAACAATTTTTATTCAAAGAAAAATAAGGCACAAAATACTACAATTATCGGGTAGCTACCCGGCTGCGAGGTGGCATGACTCTACTAGCCCTTAAGTCAGGATGAGTATTTCTCCACTCTTGTGCTCCAACACACGCATTTGGTCCGTCCTTTTTACAGCCACGATGTTCAGGTGTATCCTCGATACAAACATGATGTGGAGATCCAGGAAATCGACATACATCCTTTTCATGTCGAATACAATTCTTCTTTCGCCACGTACCCGTGAATTCTGCATTGCAATAGCAACAATAAACACACCCTGGTTTACGTGTATATTCTTCATCGGGGTCCAAACTGAATTTACACTCTTTTAACAACTGTCTTGGAATGAACGCAGGAACACAATCCAAATTCCTTGTGTCCCGGATATCACAAATTGTTGGCTCATACTCAAGAGCGACACAATTCCTTTTTTTACCATGCACGAACAATTGTTGGAGCCCGATGACTTTCTTAACGTCGTAGTATCCATCAAGAGACTTGGCAGTTGGTGGATCGGTGCCAATACTCTGGGAAGTCATTTCTTTTATTACTAGCAAATTCCATTATTTAAAGTAAATATCATAAAATGTAAATATACAAACACTTGAATGTGAAACTAAACAATGATTGACGAAAACTGAGGTCAGTTTTAAAGTAAAACGGAGGCAAATGTTATGCCTGTAACCAATCAGATCAAAGGGTACCCAACGAGGGCTCGTTTTTTACTCCTTTGCTCTGGTGCACTTAAAATACTAAGCCTCTTAAGAGAGGAGTCAGAGTATTCCTGGAGCTACTAATAAAACTTGCTTGCCCATAATCTTGTTTTTGTTTTTTTCTTCATTGCTTCTCAACTATATGATTATTACAGTTTATGTAATGAATTGAAAATATGACGGACTCAGGTAAGCAAGAATCAGCGTAAACGAATAAGTGATATAATACACTGCTCGTCAAAAGTATAAGGGCACTTGATTTTTCTTTATAATTTGAAATTAGGGGTGCAAACATGAACCTTATCGAATCAACCTTATATAGGTGATAGAATTTGGTGATGATGATAAAGGGTGAAAAAGGGAAGCAAACTACTTCAGGTTCAAATTTAGCTGGGTTTTGGCTACTAGCGATATCTTTTGGTGTTTAACCTGATAGGTCAATGTTAAATTGTTTTTGAGTATTTTTATATCAAAATTATTTTTTCGATTATGTTCGATTTAATCGTGAAACATAAGTGACTGCTAACCTAACTATCTTACTCAGGCCGCAAGTCAAATTTATCACTGGGTGTCTAATATTGTGTGAAAATTATGCACAACGCCGTATAGCGCATAGACATTTCCAAAATGTCGAATTTCACAAATATACAAAAAGGGAAATTAGCCGAGTTGTTTTGTACTCAAATTCAAAAAGTTAGTGCCACTATTGCAGGCCTTCGTCATCAATTCTGTGAAGATCTTGAAGCAGCGATTCAACTCTTAAGAAGTGAGTTCCAAGTTATTCGTTCTTGCGAGGTGTAGCCTTCAAAATCAGACAGAATCCCACTAAGTTCCACAAAATTATGAAAAAAGAATGCACATGATTATTCAAATCATTTAAATTGTTCTTTATTTCAATCAAGCTTTCTAAAATTCATTTAATTTTATTTACATATCTTTACTTTCTTTCTTTATCAATTTTCTTGGTTACACGGTGTTTTACAATCATCATTAGGTTCTGCTTTTCGTTTCGGTCGTGCCGCACTTTTTCTTCTTTGCGGAAATCCCCACCAATCCCCACCATATGTATATGTTATTACATCTCTTTTGACAATCATTTTCTCGTTATAAGTCTTGTTGATTTATTGAATTGATTTATAAAGTTTTAAAAAGTTAACCAATATGCCTAAGTATATTAATAAAATCAAAAAACTCAATAAAAAATGTAAGAAATTCAAAAACAAGAGAAAGAGTTGTTTGAAAAGTTCGGCTGTAAGCCCCTAGAAGATGTTCACCCCTCTCATCAGGAGTTCCAAAAACTTGTGAGAAGGTATTCAACAACTTCATCATCTGGCTCGGCTTCATTCCATCAACATCTTCATTTATTCCTTAGCTGTCAACTTCGTCATCATCAACTTCAGATCAATTAGTTTTATCATCAGATTGCCCGGCTGCAACATCATCTTCATATTCATCTTCATCACCACTTCACAGCCTGAAGGGGTGAAGAAAATTGATTAGTCCTGAAGATGGTGATGAATTGTTCCAATGGCTGTATGACATAGTGGAAAATGATTCTCATGAACTTCTTCCGCAAGCAGACGAGAGAAATCATATTGATTTAATGAAAAAAATTAATGATATCTATGATGCTTCCGAGCTGAACCCTAAACAAAAAAGTTATGATGAAATGAATGATAATGAATTTGAAAGACTATTGGATAATTCGTTGGGTATACCGAAAAAAGAACTTCGATTTGAAGAAAATTGTATATGTGGAAGAAAATTTAGTATAAAACTCAAGATGCAATATATCTAGACTAAGTCTAGACATTTTATGATATATTACGTAATGTTAACTATTATTAAGATTAAATAAAACTTATTCAATATTACAAAACATTGTGTAATTTCATAAATGGTTGAAAATCGGGAAAAAAGAAAGAGGAAAATAACGGCTAGCGCAGTTGAAAATTGTATATACCGTGCTTTTTCTTACTACTCCTGTAAAAAAGCATTTGTTGTTTATTAAACTAAGTTTGCAAGAAAATTACTTTTTCGCTCATTGTAGATAGTTAATTAATTGTTAGAACCCAAGTACACACAAGTAATAAATCTAAAATTGTAAAATTGTAAGAGTTGAAAGAGTGTTGAGCTTCCTTCTTACCGAAGAGATATACAGTGTGACTACTGTGGTAGACATGGCCATATCGTAATTGTTTTGTGCTCGATCAGCTCCAGGCCATCCAGCTGTCCGACGTCTCTTCCCGGATCCACCTGGTCAACCTCCAACTGACTGTTGAAATAGATCTCTTTTTATTGGAGACCAAACGAACAAGATGGTTATTACCAAGGCTACCAAAGTTGTCAGGCCAATGTTTATCAAGGCGCAAAATATCCAAACAATGCATACAATCACGACTACGAGTTAGTGATCGATAGATTTATCAATGAACGACCACGAACGCTGATAGGAGAGCGACTACGAGATGCACAAGGAGAGGGATCACGAATTGGCAGAAGAAATTGAGCGTAACTTACATAGGCAGATAGGTTTTTGTCCGCTCCTCAGTACCATCTCCACACTCTGAGGAAGAAAACAAAAAACGATGGTTATAAACTCATATTTAAACTTAATATATTAAAGAAACTTACTAATTGAAGCAGTTTTAATGGTTAATTTCATTGTGTTAAAAAAATTAAAGAATAAGAAAACATGAAAATTTTAAAGTTGAAGGTCAAAATGAACTATGGGAAACTCGAATGAAGTAAAGACAAAAAACTTTTGGCCTTATATGATACATCTCAACTCAACGACTAGGACCAGTTGTCTATCGAGAAGGGAAAATGGCAGGGTTTTGTATTCACCAAAACTAATTATCTTGTTTATAAATCCTTACTGTGTGCACTTTGCATCTCTATGTCAATATTTACACACATCTGATATTCATCTGAACTACTTGTTTATCAAATTGCTAAACCAAATTAACCAGCACGCTTGTTCATTATTGCTTTCCAAGGGACAACTTTACTGATCAACAATTCCGAAAATTGTTTTATACATGACAACTTTGATTATGTAACAAAAAGCTGCGATTTTTTTATATTAAATAAAAAGATCATTTTAAGGCAGATGATACTTTTTTTGTTTCTAATAATAGATTGACTCTTAAAAATCCCCTCATGCTTCCTGACATTTCAAAAATTGCGCTATGAGGCGAAATAGGTTGCTGCCAGTCGTTTTAAGTGAAAGTCGAAAGAGTCAACTTGAGTCGACCGCCAGTTGATTAAACCCCCAGTCATTCAGTCGTTGAAAAAACGCGTAAGGCATAAGAAGTCCTCGTCGGCTCACTTCTCTTTCATCTCAGCCACACATGTTTTGGCTCAACCCTGGTGGCAGGTTCAACAAGATAAAAATTAATATTTAACTAGACAATTGACTTATATTATTAGCTTCATTATCAAATAAAAAGCACAATGGTCGACTCACAGGCATTCAGTTTAGTCAATTTCGACCAACAAATAATATCGCCAAATGAGGAAATACCAGGTTTGCGATATATAATCGATTCAGGTCTAATACCTGGTGAATTTCCGAAGAATTGTGTTAGAGAAGGTTGCAATGGATTAATGAAATTACAAAGGGCCAATGAATCCGTGTTGAAAAAAGCATTCGTATGCCGTACTTTAGGAAGCAAATGTGTTTGGGCCAGTGGTACAATTTTCGCCAACACTGAATTAAGTATTTGAGGTTTTTAAAAGTTATTTTTTGCTGGTGCATGAATAAATCCATCAGTCGCATCTATCGATCTTGCTATTTCCGAAGTAACAATTTCATACCAGTATAAAATGTTGCGAATGGTAAGTAATCTAAACTTTGATCACCTACGAAATTTTCTAATTGTTATATTTTCATTTAATTAAGGTGTGTTATAATATTATTCATGGCAACACTTTGAAAATTGGCGGACCAGGGAAATTTGTCGAAATAGATGAAACGATGATTTACAAAAGAAAGTACGGTCATGGTCGATTACTGTCCGCGCAAAAGAAGCAAGTTTGGGTATTCGGAGGAATCGAGCGAGAATCGAAATTAGCATTTGCTGAAGTTGTTGATAAAAGAGATGAGGAAACTTTAAAAGTAATCGAAAAATACATTCTTGCAGGGACAACAATTTATTCTGATGGATGGAAAGCTCAAAATTTATCAAATTATAACTTTTATAATCATGATTCAGTGAATCATTCTGAGAATTTTTTAAACCTTCTCGACAAGACCGTCCATACTCAGACAATCGAAAGGAAATGGAAGTCGGTAAAGTAGCATATTGTAAGGATTGAGAAATTTTACTATTTCCAGAAATCGATACCTCTAAATTTGAATATAAAAACTAATTTTGACTATGAAATAGTTCCCGGGATTAAAAGTTTACTAATAATAAAAATAAGATGCAAATTTCCAGTAAAAATAAGAAAAGAATGTCATAAAAATGTCAGACCAATGCATGAAGTAAATACAATTTATGTGAGAAGAAAATGGAGAATGAAAGGTCACGTAGACCAGGTCAGGCCAAAAAGGCCATAAACTGTTTAACGAAACCTTTCTCAGACCTTTGAGTTCAGTCTGCTCATTTTGACGTGTATTCAAGTATTCTTTATTAAAAAAAGAGAAAAGAAGTATCATGCAAGTTGCATTTTCGGAGACGTTTTAACCAAATAACTTTCAGATTGAGGAAGTCCTCTACAATTACCAATTTGAAAGGGATGAACCCTAGCTAAATGTTGATCAAAATTCGCCCAGCGTCCGGTTAAATTGAAACTGCAAGAGAAGCTACACCATCGACATTTTAAAGTTCATCTTTTACATCAAATCCTTTCCAAATGCCCCAATCTGGGTTATTTTCCATTTTGTTAGCCGAAAATTGGAATAGCCAAATACCAGTCTCTTGCATCCGGCCGATCACTCGGTTAAAAAGTTCTTTTTCTGACGTCGGATTTACATCCAATCGGTCCAACAAAACACAATCCAAAAGTCTTGCCTCTTGTTCGAATTCAGCTAACACTACAAGGTTGTCCAGAAGCTGTAAAAAGTGAAAGAGAAAGAAATTATAAAATACCATGAAAGAAACTGACCATCGTAAGACTTACCTTTGCGACGTCATCTATAATAAAAAAAACAAGAAATAAGCTTAGAATTAATAAGAGAACCAAGAAATAAATCAATTACTGAACAGTAATGCATAAAAAGAATAACATAAAAGAGAGACGGAAGTTAAAGGGTGAAAGTCATGATCTTTGACAAATATGGCTGACCAATACAGTGGCGCCATCTATTGACCCTTGGTTAATTTATGGGGAAAGACGAAAGTGCGCTAAATTCAAATGTTTAAAAGAAAGTAAAATGTTGTTTAGAAATAAATATAATGGTTTAATTATAGCCGAAAGAGGCTTCGGCTTAAATAAGTTGGGGAAGATGTAAGGATTGAGAAATTTTACTATTTCCAGAAATCGATACCTCTAAATTTGAATATAAAAACTAATTTTGACTATAAAATAGTTCCCAGAAATCGGGATTAAAAGTTTACTAAGAAAAAAATAAGAAAAGAATGTCATAAAAATGTCAGACCAATGCATGAAGTAAATACAATTTGCATGAGAAGAAAATGGAGAAATGAAAAGGCACGTAGACCAGGTCAGGTCAAAAAGAGGTCAGGCCAATAGATATAAAAAGAAAAGAAGAGAGAAAAGAAGTCAGTCTCTAATTTTAGTATGATTTGGACTCATCATTAGTAAAAAGTGAACAATTGTAACCTAAGTTGAAATTCATCGAAGTAAATTAATAAAAATTGACTTGCAAAGTGAACTTATTTTCTAGTTAATTCTATCGTAGGTCTGACAGTGAATGTCAATATGTTTCTATTTTTACCTTTTCTTTTTCTCAACTCACCACCTTACAATATTCCCAAATCATCGAATGGCCCGAATCGAAATGATCATTTGATTGAGTTTTTGTACATATCAAAATATCATAGCAAAAAAGAACCAAAACTAAACTTAGAAACTACCCTCCAACATTTAAAAAATGATCCATATTCCCTAAATTATCTTGATGTATATGATTATGATGATTAGCCCATAAGTAAAGTTAATAATATAAGTAAATTGTTTAGTTAAATCTTAATTTTTAATCTTGTTAAACCTGCCACCAGGGTTGAGCCGAAACATGTGTGGCTGAGATGAAAGAGAAGTGAGCCGACGAGGAGTTCTTATGCCTTACCAAAAAACGACTGTGTACAGAAACAGATATCTAGTCTCCGGACAAGACTGGTTATACTAACCAAACTAGTGTGTAACCGACGTATCTACTACTTACTCATATCGAACATCACTAAAATCATTTTAGTAAAATGAATAAAACTTAACTATCAATCCCAATAGAGGTCACTGACTGTAATGATTGGAGGGATTTTCGAACCAAATCAAACATTAAAATATTCATTATCACATAAAAATCATAATTTCATATCAAACTCTCATCAGAGTTTAGCAATTAATTAACGTGCAAGTGTAAGCTATAAGTTTGAATTTTTGAGTGCCTTTAATGTTGTTCACTTTTCTGTTTTACTCCCTAAGCATGATTATTCAAACAAATTAAGAAAAATATAATCTAAAGCAAGTTCCAAATGAGTTCTTAAATGAATAATTGATATGCCAAAATCTCAGATATTAATGGAAGTTAATTGCAGAATGACTTTACTGCTTCATTTTATGATTTAAATTTAATCTTCACTTTGTCAGCTGCTCAATTTGATCCAAGATTAAGTATTAATGATGTAATAAGTTTCCCAATTGTTAACTTTTCGTTGATAATTCACATTGTAAAGGTTAATAGGGTTTAAAATAGATGAAAAGCCTTTGATTCTGAAAGGTGAATTGAACTGAGAACGCCTAGGAACATGAAATTGTGCGTTTCCCATGAAAATAATGGATTCGTGATTAACATTTGTTTATTATTTTACTTACGTTAAATGGATGATACAATGTAATGTACAAATTTCGTGATATTTGCTGTTATACATTCATGAAATGTTAAATTGTTCACCAATCTAATCTAGTGTCAATCAATGTTCACTTTATTTTCATTTCATCTGATTATTTACTATTCGATTACCTTCATTATTTTACCTTTTGTCCATTAACTCAAATTATGGACAATTTTTTGTCTGGTTCACAATAATTTACATGAAGAGTCAACCCAAATCATTGATGCAAATAATTCAACAAACAACTCGTAAACCTGATTGTCTGTGGTTAGGTAATGCTTGGTTTGATTGAATAAAGAACGGTAAATATTGATCAAAATTCAACTCTTCATCATTAAAGATGTAAGATGTGAATAAAATGTGAGTCAGGCTTTAAATGTGAGTTCATTGATATTATTGATTAACCATTAAATTGAAGGAAATGAGAAACAATTGAAATGGCTACTCTGTTTAACTGTTCAATTGCTTTGGACAACTTTAGGCCCTAAATGTGGTTCAAGTTGGGTAATGAAAGAAATTAATTTTCTGGTTCATTCAAAGGCCCGGCATCTTTTCCTGATCAATTTTCAAGTGTTGATATTGAATTAAGACTTTCGGTTTCTTAATCAATTGAGATATCATTAATTTGATTGCTTTAGATAGTAGAAATGATTGAAATCGGATGAAAAATCAATGAAGTTAACGGATAAACCTACACAATCAGATTTACCATCTGTATGGGTCGTTGTCTGTTGCTTGACAATGGTGAGACCAGCAACATTTGTTGCGAAAGGATGATGATTACGATGATAATTAACTTGACAATTTGGTTTCATGGAAATAACGGATCCATTTAGACAGTCGAATAGACAGAGTAAAGGAAAGAGACAAGCGGGAAAGAGAGTGAGAGAAGGAGAAATGTAAGTGTGAGAAATAATGGAGAGGCGCAGAAAGAGAAAGTGAATGAATAAAGTCAGTTTTGCTGCAAGTCTTTTGCATTATTTTTGTCTACCTTCTGCTTAGTTTTTGGCTTTATTTTGGCTTTTTTCATCATCATTTCAGTTGCTAACTTTATTTTGAATAATCACCACAATCATCATGGTTGCATGTTAATAAACCTTTATTCAGTGTTCAAATTTATACTACAAAGCAACTGTTTCCAGTTTCTCGTCTGATAAATCTCTCTCTCTCTTTCTCCGTTTGTGATATTCCTGCTCTTCTCCTCGTGTTATGTGTTTTTTTTAATTTGATTGGTTACATTCTTGATACCCCTGCTAATCAATTTAATTAAGGGTGTTTGGTTAAGTGTTCATCTTGTAAATTAAGAGTGGAGTCTGAGAGAGAGAGACTGCTTTTTCTTGATTCCAATGAAGAAATAAGATTGTCTGTGTTTTCAATTTTGGCAAAACATATGATAATGAAGTTCGAAGTCTGAACCTACATCAACAACGGTTAATTCATCTTCAATTCTTCTTCCAGTTTATTCCACTTCAGATGTATTTTGTTTCGAAAAATCCTTTCACTTTCGAGCACTCTATTGTCACAAGGTAGATTGTGTAAATTTGTCATCAATTCCATCTGTTTATTATGACAAATCATGGTAAAACCAGTCTGGTGATTATCGACAAGAGCTTTCAACATTTGTCTTACACTTTTTGACTCACCAATAGTTGAAAACAGTGTCCGTTTTTAGTAAAGTTTTTTGGGTCGTTTGGCCATTCCTCGGGATTTTTAAACCTTCATACCTTCACATTAAATCAAATGGCGCCATCAGTGATTGGACTCGGTAGAAGAGGTTTTTGGGATCCAATAACTTCGACTATCGACTGGTGTGAAACCAATTACGAAGTTAGCTTCTACATAGCTGAATTTTGGAACACTTTGTCTAATTTAACTTTCATCATACCACCGTTAATTGCCTTTGCTCATCTACAACGATATGAAATTCCCTTTTTATTTCTTAGTCCATTGTTATATCTTTCATTTGTCGGCCTTGGATCTGCAGCATTTCACATGACGCTTAAATATGAGATGCAATTGTGGGATGAAATGACCATGATCTGGGAAGCTCTTCTGGTCAGTTTTCTGTTTATTAAAATGCTTCATCCACCAACGGCAGCGAAAAAATCAACGAAGCTTGGTCTTATTGCAGTTGGATTGCTTCTGGAAATCTCTTATTTAGTCGTAAATCAGCCACTATTCTTTCAACTTGGCTTTGCTGCGATCCATTACATGGTAATTTATCTTGGATATCGAATTACTCGAACCTGCCCATCATCACCTAAACTTTTCTGGATAGGTGTTTTCCTCAATCATTTCGCATTCTTTTTGTGGAACATTGACAATATCTTTTGCCGTCAACTTGACGGATTTCGATGCAGTATACCAAACATATTGACACCTTTATTCCAACTTCACGCAGTTTGGCATGTAATCGCCGGTTTTGCAACTTACTGTATGATCACATTTGCTATTCATGCTCATCTACTCAGTCAAAGGCGATATTTTTACATCAAACTACACCCTTTAACTGGACTAATATTAAGTAAAACTTAAACCAGCAATGAGCCAGATATTAATAATGCTGTTGTAATTTGTTCAGTCATTATTTTCAGAAGCATGACAAATTAAAAAACGCAAGTAAACAAACATTTAATATAAAGCGAATGCGGAAAGAGATAAACATGTATCCAAGCGTATTTATCAAACAAAAAGAGACAAATGGGAGAGCCACAAAAAAAGTGAAACCAAAATAAAACAACATTGTCACCATGATGATGATTATCACCGAGGAATTATCCTATTTATTCACAAACACCTATTGCTTTTCAAACAACTCACTCTTCAACTTTCTCCTTCCTCATTTTTACTGTTAATTTGCTGCTCCTACTCATTGATCAGTTAACAAGGCCATCATTTTCCTCTGCCAATGAACCATCGAAAAATGTGAATGGAATAGAGGCAAAGAGCTTAACAAAAGGAAACGAAAAACTCATTGGAATCAATGGAAACGAGAACTTGAATTATATAACAAATTACATCATCCAACATCATTTCCAATCAATTTGCTCATCTACTCATTCAGTCCACCGGCTATATTTATTGATAATTTAACACACAAACATGCAATCATCAATTGAACTGTTTAAAAATCCAGATCAAATAAAAGAGTTGTTATCATTTGGACTCGATCAAAATGGTCTTCGCACATCAAAAGCCTTGAGCAAAAATTAAGAAACAAGTCATCCTGGTCAGCGCAGTTTGAAACCTTTCACTTCAACTTTATTGGACGTTCATACCATGAGGTCAAGCATTAAAAGGATAACCTTGCCGCAGGAATAACTTTCATTTTTCAACTCACCTTTATTCACTTTTATTCATCATGATCATCTACAAACCTCCATCAGCAAACAAGTTCAAACAAGACTCGAATGAAAAATATCTTCCATTCTTTCTTTCATTCTTTCTCTCTTATATAAATTAACTATCCATCTAGTCAACACGATCAAAACTTTCAAGCATCAAATTAACCTCAATAATAACATCCTGATTCAGTCTAATTGTTAATATTGTTCCAACATCGAACAAGCAAAGCAAAACAACAAAAATGAAAAGCCATGCTTTAGGTTTTCAAGTTATTCACATTTTAATTTCAATAACGACACCAATGGTTACCCTTTAATTGCTCAATTTAATTTAAACCTAGCTCAATGAGTTATTTCAGTTTTTACACTAATTATTATCAACAACACTCTCTGTAATTTACATTTTTGTTGTTTCGCCATTTTCCCTTATTTTTCTTACACCTTTTATTGACATATATTTTCTTCCATTTATACAATTTCATTAATTTCCATATTTATTCAAAGACTTGATGTAATGAGCCCACTTTGAAAGGTTTGACAGAGTCAATCAAAATTCAGGTTCACCCAAATTTTAGAGATTTGCTTGAAAAAAATACTTCTTTTCTCGTCCCTCTTTCACCCTAAACACACTTTTACTTGCATATCATCTTTGCAATTGTCAATCATCTAATCCTATTTAGTCTTAATGCTGATGCCAATCATGATTCTGGTTAATGATTGATATTTTAGTAATTGTGATTTTGATAATTTGCAAGACAATTACGAATACAGTATTTTCCTTTAGTACCAAGATCAATTAGGTGAAATCACTTTCCTCAACGACTAGTCTTTATTTTTTCAATCATCTTTACCTACCATTATTATCACAACCCAATCTTTCCTTAATTGATCAATGATCATGGTTTTCCTTTTATTTGTAATATTTATTCCATAGAAGGGGAAAAAATGTTCACATTTACCTTAAAATGTGATTCAGATTGTTTCCAGAGAAACGGTTCAACTCCAACCTTATTGTAACAGTGCTTAGCATTTAAACAATTTTGGGATTTAGCAGAAACCAAAACATCATCGAAATCAATATTACCAAATAAATAAGAAAACAAAAGTAAGGTAATTTCAATTACCATTATAAGCAATATTAATGAAAAAAAACAAATTGTAATAATAGTTATTTGTAGAGAGAAATATAATCTTTCAAATGGATTAATGATTTGTAACGTCATAAAGAGTCAACTATGATTATTAAGAGGGAAAATTGATTTAAATTGAATTTCTTATTAATCACTAAATCCTTAATTGTTGTTGAATCAAACAAACAGTTTACAATATTTGCTTTCATCAACTCAAAATTAAATAAACCCATCAATCAGTTTATGTTATTAGTATCATTTGGTTGTCTCTTCATTCAAACAGCTCATAATTTATTGTTGATTATAATGTTTCATGACCTGCGATTTCCTGTATTTCCGTCTGTTTAATTGTAACTTTTATCATTTTAATCATATTTTATGTTAAATTTTGGTTAAATATTTTATTGTTTTCATCTATGAATATTGTAAAACACAATCAATCAACTTCTGGTTTTCAAATAAATTTGACGATGAAAAGCATTTGTTATAATAGAAGAATAAAGTAAATAATTTTTAAGCCTACGAAAAGACCCTGAGTATCGACAATTCATTGAAATTTTCAGCCTAATTGTCACATTTACTGCTCTTCAACAATTTAGAGGTTTGATAGAATCCAAAAGAAAACAATTGAAATGTTAATGAATAATTTTTAACCTTTTTATAACACAATTTGTCCATTAGTTTCAAAAAAGATCCATTCATTTGTCAATTCAATTTGAATGCAAGTTCTTTATCAATGGTAATGACAGGCGTCAATTGAGCGCCGCATGGATGCAAATTTAACTCATTAAACTACGCTTTTCGGGATAAATTTGAATTTTAAATGATCAGGATTTTTTTTCATTCAAAAGAGTGAGAATTAACAACTCATATAAATGTATTTTGTTCACTTGCCAAATGGGATCTTCATTTTTGCGGTAACATTAATGTAAACATGAATAAATAACAGGTTGTTAAAGTGTTAAAGTCAAACAAAATTTAAGGCATAACCTAATTTGATGTGTTTATCGAGGGGAAGCAATTATCAGGTTGACAATATTGGCTTAGAATGATTAGCGTAACAATAGTAACCATCAACGTTGTGAAAAGATCATTGACCGTTCTCCATGAAAAACCAGTCAAAAAATATTTGGACAAAAATTTGATACAAAAAACTGTTTAATTGTAAAAAATAAATATTGAGCTTGACGTGTTAGGACAAGAGGAAGACCAAAAAGGTGACAATTAGAGGTAGCAGTTGGTGTTGCATCCGGCTTGATCCATTGTTTTTGCTTTTGTAACCAGGTAATGTAGTGATAACTTTGACCGCATGTTGACGTTGTCTGTTTTTTTGAAATGTCAAATTCATATGTACATTATCGGTGGTCACGTCAAACTGGAAATTAGAGAAGAAAACGGAAAATCTTCCGGGCATGGTCCAGAAACACCGAAAGCCAGATGTGTTCAATCTTTCTTGGCGCTTTGTATTGTGAATCACAGTTTCCTGAATTGATTTGAGTTTTCCTGTTTCCCAGATATAATGTTCAGAAAAGCCTGACGGAGTACACAAAATGGCATAGTCATCACCGTACACATTGTCACCCGAAAATGAGACGACAAACGAGTCACTATCATCAGCAGCATAAACAGCCCAATCTAGGAGACCATGAGATCCATACAACCTTTCATCCTGGAATGGCTTTGTTACATTATTGGTGGTGGAAGATAGCGATAATGATGTTAAATTGGAACTGTTTCTGTAGCTTATGACAACTAAATTAGTACAATTTTGGTAATCAAGACAACCATCAAACCCAATACACAAGACATTTGAACTTTTGCGTAAACACGACTCATATAGATATCTAAAACGAAAGATTGGATTATGTGATCCATCTGGATCAACTATTTTTTGATAATGATTCCATGTGAGCTTTACTGATACCGGCTCTTTAATCAGATCAACCATTTCTCCATTTTTCATCAAAGGCCAGGTACCAAGATCCTCTAATAAGATTACAATAAGATAATCGTAATTTGTCAATCTTTACAATTAATTTCCAACAAACTTACCAGAGATAATGAATTTACAAAACACGGATCCATAAGCAACCAAACCATTTTGATTCACCACCTGACCATAACTTTCATCTGCCGTTGTTGATTCAGTTACTGACTGATCATCGCGTCCATCTTTCTCACCATTTAAACACTGATAGCCAAAGGATAACTCGAGATCTGGATTGTAATCAAAAAATAAACCGAAAGATGATGTATCTTCTTGAGCATACAATTGTAATTCGAGTTCTTCTCGTTCAACTGCATTTTCATTGGAAATCGTTGTCAGCAAAGGCTTAAGGATCGCTACAACGGAACAAGATGAACATTTCAAGCATCCTGAGGTTGGATCGTTTTTATTGAAACCATAACAAACAGCTGAACTACCTCTTTCATCACTTGAAAGTTTAATCATTGTACATTCTTTGAAAACATCTTCTCTCAAGGAGTAACCTGGAAGTCCCGATGACTTTGATTCAGCCAGGACCAAACCATCAGACGATTTAATGGCAACTTTATACATGGTATCCTTACAGTTGAATAATGTACCATTCAACTCGAAAATCATTGGCAAAGACCAGATAAATTTCCGTACAGACCCAGTGACATGACTTGAGCTGTAAGTCAGTACATTTTCATCCAGCACAATCTCCAAAAAATCATGGAAAACAGCCTTATGCCGGCAAATATTCTGATCACAATAGGTTCTTAAAATTAGCCGGTCAAGCAAAGTTTCATTCTGTCCATTACCATCCTTCAATATCCTTGGCAATGGTTTTATATCAATAACATAAGATGTTTGCTCTTGAGGTACCAGAATTAGGAACATGAAATCGATGTAAATTGCGTCATATTCTCGCGTGGTTATAATAAGTAGTTCAGAGCAAGAAGCACTTTTGACACAATCATTGGAACCATAACAAATTTTGCTTTTTTGTTTACACTCTTCATACAAATATTGTAATTGATAAATTGGTATCAAACTTTTGCCAACATGTTTATTGCTGTAAACTCCATCTATCGATCCAAATACCAAAGAGTACGGATTGTTTATTAAATCAACTGGCTTACCATTTTCATTCAACGGCCAATCTGTATTATATTGTGATATTAACCATGAACAACCCATAATTGCTGAACCATCCTGAATTTGAGGAACCAGATAAGCTTTTTTAATAGATTTCCATCTTCTAATTGGATTGTTTTCAACCAAAGAACTAGATTTACTGTCAGTGACTTCACAACGGTACAGATAAGCTGTTTTACCATCGGTTAACCAAAAGTCTTGAGTTGACGCAGCTGATTGAAGGATATACGTTTTTATCGTTAATTGCTGTTCTTGGCTATTTTCATATGGTGTTTTATTTGCTGCCATAAAGCTAGTTGGTACTCTTGATCCTTTCGCGATCACTAAATAGTCACAGTCGAGAGATTTCAAGCAATCTTCATCATTCAACGAGGAATACGAGTAACATACCTGGTAGCGATTGCTATCACTTTGACAGATATCATAGAGATCGGCTAAATTGGTGTTATTTTCCGTTGACCCAACTAGTGATATTAGGTTAACACAACAAAATATCTGGATAAATGTAAACTTGGAGCGTTTCATCGTTTCAGCGAGAATGAACAACAATTTACACAGAAGTCTTCATCCTTGAAGACAGTTTATATGTTATCGCCATAATCCAAATTAAGATGCAACAATCTTCCTAATCCATTGAAAACGTCTTTCACATCAATAGTGTTATCGGCTTTTGCATGTGAAAAACAACCTACTTTCATGAAAACTATTCAACATTAAGAATCAACTGTCTCGTGGAGAAATTAGTGAATGGTTATTCAATACAATGTAGTTTCACAATTCTTATTATTTAACCAATTACCGATAGCAATAATTTCTAGACGATTCACTTGTTACTTGGTTTCAGTAATTACTTATCAAGTTCGCTCTTTTCCGTCTAAGTTACCCTTAATTTGCCTACTAAACAATTATGGTTGTATAATGATAAAACCCCAATTCTAATGGTGTTGCCATTTGGTAATGCTAATGAGCTCCTCATATTCAACACATTTCAGTCGTTCACATTACCATGTGAAAACATTAGTTGATATTTATTTGAATAAAGACCAAAATAGATTATTTATTGTCATTAAATACTGTTTATATTATAATAAATTGTAATATAATAACCGAAAGTAAATATGATAATCAGGTAAAATCTAGTAAAAAAGTTGATAAACTCAAATAAGTAAAAGTGTTTTCAACTCGCAAGTTGACTAATTGGTTGTTTTTTTTCCTTTTCCGTATTCTGGTTTTACTGTGAATAATTTCAAAGTCAATCTTTTGTGCAGTTGATTCCATATTATAAGGTCAACAATTAACTAGCGATTGTTTTGCGTTCATATCTAACCTGCACTCGCTAAAGAACCGTTTGTTTTGCTTTGCTTTGCTTGCCCATGGATGAGTTGAGCTCAAAAGGAGAGACAGTTTAAGATTATGATTATGATCACCATAATCATGATCATGACGTTTTCATGATTCCAAAATTTGTAATTAACCAAGTAAGTCTAATGGTTGCTAGAAATTTGCCAATCACTATTGATGACAATAATTGTCATCATTGATTATTTCATGGACAAAATTTGATATAAAGAAAAGGCTTTTGGCTTGAAATCTCTTGTGACTGTCTATAAACAATTTACTGAACTCGCCATGGAAGTTTAACGTTTTAAATCGGTTATTTTATTAGATGATAATAGAAGCAAAAATGGTGTTCAGTGCAATGATCATGATTAAATCTCTGTATAAATAGAGGTTGATAATTTGAGTTCGATCAATTTGTTAACTTGATTCCACAGATGATTTCACAGAACCTTTTACTGTTTCTCAACCAATAGACTGATTAGTGATATTGATAGATCAAAGATGGTGTTACCCTCAACATTCAAGCTAAAATTTAATTGGTCAATATGGTTAATTGTTTATCTTTCATCAACAGTTGTCATCAATGGTCAATTAATTGCCGAAAATCAAGGTAATACCAGTGTTAATAGTATTGATACCAATGGAAATAAGGAAATTAATAATTCAAGCTCTAATGAAACTTCATTACCAAAAGGTGAGTGAACTTTAATTTGTATATTTTGTCCGATTAACTTATTACTTTCTCGACTGTATATTTTCTGTTGTGTGTGTGAAACGTTGGGGGATTAAAAAATAGTGCAACGTAGGATCTTTAACTGGCTTATGAATGGACTCTCAGATCAACCTAATGGTGGATCAACATCAAACCCAGACAATAATTCACCATCCATCAGACAAGGATATATTAGCGGATCGTATTCGGGTTACATGCCTGGCTTCAGAAGACCAATGCGACCTCAAATGACTGGATCGTTTGGTTCGTCTACGGGACAAGCAATGGGACAGTCGATGATGCCACCAGTGGGACCTCCGATGGGTGCATCAATGGGACAGTCAATGGGACCTCAAATGGGTTCATCAATGGGACAGTCAATGATGCCTCCAATGGGACCTCAAATGGGTTCAGCCATGGGACAATCAGTAGGACAGTCGATGATACCACCAATGGGATATCCAATGGGTCCACCGATGGCACCACCGATGGGACAGTCACAATCAATAGGCTGGCCACAAATGGGACAAAACTCGAGATTACCCCCCAATAGTCAGTCTTTGGGTATGCAAGGAGGATCAGGTTTCAATTCCATGCCGAATGGTCAATTCAATAGCCAAATGAATTACCCTATGGATAATTTTTCCACTGAGGATCCTTATGGAGATTACGGAGGTATGTCCGAAAATACTGACTAACTGGACTCAATTGTTAATAACAATGAGAAAAGTAATGTTGAAAGAAATATCAAAACAAAAACAAACCAACAAATATTTAATCAAGATTTAATAGCCAAAACAATAAAGTTTCAAATACACATTTATCAAGGTTTACATTGATTAAAAAGAATATTGTTAATTTTTTGTCAGATAAATTGTCAACGAAACACACATATTAAGCTTTATTTGTTTTTTATTCAAGGTGGTGATTTTTTCACTTCACTGAACAACTTTTTGTTTGGTTCTTCCAATGATGCCCAATCAAGTGGTGGATCCTGTGGAGGTGGACGAAGAGGAGAAAGAGATAGAGGCAGAGTAAATATAAATGGTCAAAGCGTTTCAAGCTCTGTTGGTACTACTGCTGCTCCAACTTCAAGTATGGGAATGAGTTCTGAAGATTGGAACAACTATATTAAACTCGTCACAGCATTAGCCAGCGATGGAGGTGGCGGCGGAGGCGGCGGTGGCGGTGGTGGAGCTGGAGGGGGCTTAGGTGATTTAAGTTCATTAATGGATACTGCATCAAGCGTGATGCAGTCATTTGGTTGATTATTAAGCGAACCAAAAAGATTTTTGACTTTTAACTTGATATCATTTTACTTGGATACGTAAACATTTTTTACTTTTTTAGTCCTTTTTTAATCAATCAATTTGATTTACATAATTTCAAACATTTTTGCTAGTATCCAATAAATGAAGTTGCTAAATTATTAGTTGATTCAATTATTTATACATTGTATTTATGGTGATTTATATTTACTGTATGTAACAATAAGCCGCCTTGAACATGCAGAAATTCAAATGACTTGAATCCACTAATTTTTGAATTTTTGCATGTTCCATTCATTGATTTCATTTATAAAATTGATGTACTCTTATATTCATCTTTTTGCATCTTTTACGTTAAATCAACTATTTTTCATTTGACTAAATGCATCCAGCTGAAGTTGACAATTAATCTGATTTCTGGATGATTAATATCCGGCTGCAAATGTTTTATCATACGCAGTAGAGCTCATAATACTTACGATTCTTAAACAATTCGAGTCACATGAAATTCTTGAAGTTTCCTCTCATTGTTACCCTTTTTTGTTCAAGTCATCGTTATATTATTTAATAACATTTGATGGTTAAAAAATGTATTGATACTTGATTAAACTTTTCCCACAACCTGGCTGCCAGTGTAACAATAACAATAACCTGATCAAAACAGCTAACTTTCAATTGAATTAATAAGCTTTTGTTACCTTGAGAGGAATTTTTTGAGAGTAATATCACAGTAATAATAGATCACGAGGTTTTGTTTTAATTGAATTGAATTAATTTATATCAATTTTTTCGATACTTGTTATGAAACCGAATCCTGTGGTAACTTATTACATGAGAAATAACATAATAAGAAGAACGTAATTGCATGAGGAATTAAACGTAAGTGAATTGATTGAACTGTTAACTGTCAATCAATGATGAAAAGATGCTTTGGTTGTAACTTTAATTCACTTTTTACTCTGACATCTTTCATTTACAGAATTAATTGTTTTATTGTTTAAACAGAGGGCCATCCTCATCAGCACATCATTATTAATAATGAGTGATGAGTGAGTTTGAAAAGGAGACTTTTTTTTGTTTCAAAATTGAGTATAAATATCAGATGAAACTGCTTTCAGATTAATATAACTCGATATACTAGTATAACAAGTATAAATCATTGACAAAAACACCTTGATATTTTCGTTAATTATCGTAACTCACATCCAAAATGGCTTTTAAATTGTGCCTTTGTCTTCTATTCTTTGTACCATTAATGAGCGCTCAAAGCTCTAGTGTAGCTACTTCAGTTGCCTTCAATGGTGAAGGTCCACCACAACCACCACATTTTGGTGCCGAAGGTGAATTCACTGGACCTGGTGGTTTCAACAGTCAAGGAAGCTTCGGAAGTTCCCTTGGATTTGGAGGTAATCAAGGCAGTCGAGGAGGCTTTGGTGCTTCAAGTGGCTTCGGAGGCCAAGGTGGTCAAGGCTTTGGAGGCTTTGGTGGTTTCGGTGGTCAAGGAGGACCCGGTGGACGAGGAGGTCAAGGAAACTCAGGTTTCAGAGGACAAGGTGGTCCTGGTGGCTTCAGTGGCTTCAGAGGTCAAGGTGGCTCTGGAGGTTTTGGAGGTCAAGGTGAATCCAGTAATTTCGGCGGTTTCGGTGGCTTTGGAGGCCAGGGAGGACCTGGTGGACGAGGTCAAGGCAGACCTGGAGGATTTGGAGGCCAAGGTAGCGCTGGTGGCTTCGGAGGTCAAGGAGGACCTGGTGGACGAGGTCAAGGTAGACCAGGAGGATTTGGAGGCCAAGGCTTCGGAGGTCAAAGCTTCGGAGGACAAGGTTTTGGAGGACAAGATGGACAAAATGGACAAAATGGAATGAATGGACAAGCTGGAATGAGTGGACAAAATGGAATGAATGGACAAGATGGTGGTTTTGGAGGTCGAGGCCAAGGAGGCCCAGGTGGAATGGGTGGACGAGGACAAGGTGGTTTCAGAGGCCAAGGAGGTTCAAGAGGCCAAGGAGGAATGGGTGGCCAAGCTGGTGGTTTTGGTGGCCCTGGTGGACAAGCTAGTTTCAGTGGTCAAATGTCTGGTCCTGGTTTTGGACTTAGTGCTAGTACTGGAGCCCGAACTACTAGCACCGGATCATCTGGTGCCTCAGCTTCTGGTAGAGCTGCAGTTAAGGCCGTTGTCTAAGTTAAGACTCAAGGGGCTTAAAATGGTTTTCTGTGGTGAAAAATATCTGTGATCTTCAAGTTTCCTTTGAAAATTAAAAATCTTTATATAAACTGTTAAAATCTGTTCAAAGGATAGATTGAAACTGTCCATTTTTGTCAATAAATTTCGTGAAAAGATATGTAATATAAAATTTCAGAATAATTTCTTTTCATTCTCAAGTATGAGTCGTTTGAATGTAATTCTTAAAATTTTCGGTAAACCTGATGATTTTCAGCTTTTTAATTTTTAAACCCATAAAACAAATATAACTTACATTATGATTTAATTTTGTTCATTGAAAATTACATTAACAAGAGACGAAAAAAATGTTAAAAAAAGTTAATTAACACCATTTGTTGGAAAATTTTTTAAATTAAATGTTACATTTATTCACTGCATGCATTCAGTCCATAATAAATAGCAATTCATTGTCAGTTCATTTTGCTTTCAAAACATGCTCTTTCAGCATTTGTTTAGTATTGGTATTAGATGCTTGAGAAGATTCAATGAATTTTTCAATTTCTTTGTCTCTGTCATTCAGTTCGGAGACAGGGAAAATATCCTACTGATAAAGTCTCTGTTTTTTTCTGGTCTTACAAAGACTACGACGGATAAATATTTTCATCAATTTATTCCTCATGGCTAAAAACTCATGAAAAACAAACCATAATTTAACTGGCTCATGAACACGTGCTATCAAAAAAAATTGACAACAAAAATTGAATGAATTCATAAATTTATTATCTCAATTCATGGAACGAATTTCCAAAAACAACTCAGGATCCTGCGTGATTGCACCTCATCGCCGAGAAATGAAAATCAATGTCTCTAGTGCGACTTATTTGTCATGAAGAGACAAAAAGGGCAAAAAAGTATAAAAAATAATTATGAATAACTGATTTTTGGTTTAATAAATTTCCAAAGCATAAAATATAAATATCAACTTTTGAATCAAGTTTTTTCTAGAGGTATCCTTGATTAAAAGCATCCAGAAACTTGAGTTTTACTGAGGATTCTTGCGAAAAGTTCCTTCCTTATTTACTCAGATTTTTTTAAATAATGATACTTATTAGATAAAATTAACATTTCGTTACATTTAATCCATTTACTGTCAGAGGCAAAGAGTTATAACTATTACTCTTTGGTCAGAGGTTTAAAACTTTCTGGTTGACCTATGGCTAAAATAAGCGCATTTGATCGTGAAATAGGCCATTGGCTATTCTCACTGCGTCCCAATTACAGGTTATAACTTGTTACTCCTTGTTACTACTTGTTAACGAGGTTTGGCTGTATTTACTGCTACTGCTATTGACTGCTAACATTAAAAATAAACTTTTATTAACATGAGTGGTGACATTGTTTATTGTGTTTGTCGCTCTTCAGATGGAAGTGGTTTTATGATTGGTTGTGATAATTGCGATGAATGGTATCATGGAGCTTGTATCTCTATGAACGAGCAACTTGCTATGACCTTTTTCAAATTTTACTGCCTCAAGTGTCGTGACCGTGATCCATCCTTGAAAAATCAATTTTACAAACAATCTACTGAATATAAATACACAATAACCTCTTCTGAAGTGACCAGCAAACAGGGAACAGTTCGCAAAAAGAGCCCATCACCTCAGAGGTCCAATAAAGTGACTCGTTATGAAGATACAAGATGTAATATCAAGCTTGAGAAGAGGGATTATGAGAATGAAGCCGATGATTATCAAGATGAAACTTTGAGAAAAAAGAATGATTCATCTGAAAAAAATAAACGAAAAAGTAAACTCAAGTCTAGGCAGAGCCGAAAGAAAGCGAACTCAACACCAGTTGACAACGAATGGGCGAATGAAAAAATTGATAGAGAAAGAGAGAAAGAAATCTCCAAGATTGATAAAGGTTTAAGGCAATGTTATCAATGGATGAATGAATACACCTTTTTATCGTGGCGTGGACTTATGCTTTGAGTCTAGATCTTAACCGTCCGTATTGGATAATCTGGTGTTTTGAAACCAGGTAAAGCTGAAGGCGAGACCTAGACCTTCTAAGATACTAAATATACTTGTATAAGGACAAGTTGGAATGTGCATTGTACTGCATAAGTCAGCCATTTGCAATGCATTAAGTATAATTTTTATATCGATAGAAATAACAGTTTTATTCTTGCTGTGTAAAGACATGCAATTTAAGTTCAAATCTTGAGCAAATATACTCAAAAGCGCAATTTTAAAAATTATTAACAGTTTTATTACAAATATTATGCCTAGTAGGATTATGCCTGAAATATACAAAATGAAAAATTTTATTAATAAAAATTTGTACTATTTTTATGAATCTCCTTCTCAATTTTAGTGCGATTCGTTTATTGTGTAAAAAATCAGCTATTGAGAAAATTAAAATATTATGGTTACAAATCAGCGATCAAAAATGGGTTGAAAGTCGGATAAGAGTTGACAAACTATAAGATAGCCAATGCTACATAATACATTTTTACAAAAATCAGAGCCCATCGCTTATGAGGTCCAATAATGTGGCTCGTTTTGAAGACGCCAAGATTGAGAAGAGGAATTATGAAGATAAAGACGATTATGATCAAGATTAAACTTTCGAAAATGAGAATGAATAATCTGAAAATAATGAGAAATGAGAATAAAAATGGGAATAATCAAAAAAGTGAACTCAAGTCTAGATTGATCCCAAAGAGAACCGACGCAACACCAGCTGACAACGAATGGGCAAGTAAAAAACATATAGATAAAAAGAAAAGGAAATCTCTGATATTATTGTTAGATGAAGGCGAAACCTAGATCTTCGCCTCAAGACAAGTGAAAATGCTTATTGTAATGAATGAATACAAATCAGTGAATACAGGCAATTTAAGTTCAGATCCTAAACAAAAATATCCAAAAGTTCAATTTTGAAAATTCCTGAGAGTTTTATTATGAACATTCCGATTAAGATCATGCTTGACATGAAAAGTGGAAAAACTTTGTTAGCAAAAAGTTTTTACTAAACTTTTTATTATTATTTTTTAAATCTCCCTATCAATGTGATCGAAAAATAAATGATAAAATAACCAATGAGTACTTTTTGCTTGACTCAACGAGTAAAATATGTCCTGCCAGGCCCAAGTGGACAAGCTATAATACTTTAAATGGCGAAAGTCTGGACCAGTGGTCCTGGTTTTGGACTTAGTGCTAGTACTGGTGCCCGAACTACTAGCACCGGATCATCTGGTGCCTCAGCCTCTGGTAGAGCTGCAGTTAAGGCCGTTGTCTAAGTTAAGACTCAAAGGCCTTAAAATGGTTTTCTGTGGTGAAAAATATCTGTGATCTTCAAGTTTCCTTTGAAAATTAAAAATCTTTATATAAACTGTTAAAATCTGTTCAAAGGATAGATTGAAACTGTCCATTTTTGTCAATAAATTTCGTGAAAAGATATGTAATATAAAATTTCAGAATAATTTCTTTTCATTCTCAAGTATAATACCTTATGAGTCGGTTGAATATGGTTCTTAAAATTTCATGCTAAACCTGATGATTTTCAGCTTTTTAATATTTAAACCCATAAAACAAATATAACTTAAATTACGATTTAATTTTGTTTCAATGAAAATTATTAAGAGACAAAAATTTTGTTGAAAAAGTTAATTAACACCATTTGTCGTAAAATTTTTTTAACTAAATATTACACTTATTCACTGCATGCATTCAATTCATAATAAATAGCAATTCATTTTGTTTTCAAAACATACTCTTACAGTATTTGATGAGTATTAGTCTTGAGAAGATTCATGACTTTTTTAATTTCTTTGTCTCTAACATTCACAAATTCACTATCATTGTCAGTATGAAGACAGTGAATTATCCCATTGATAAAGTCCGTGTTTATTCTGGTCTTGCAAAGACTACTACTGGGTAAATATTTTCATGAATTTATTCCTCATGGCTGGAAAACTAATGAAAAAACGAACCACAATTTAACTGGCTCAGGAAAACTGGTTAAGCAAAAAAAATTGACAAAAAAAAATCAATGAATTCATAAATTATTATCTCGATTCATGGAACGAATTTCCAAAAATAACTCAGGATCCTGTGCACTGCATCGCCTCATCGCCGAGAAATGAAAATCAAAGGCTCTTATGCGACTTATTTGTCATGAAGAGACAAAAAGGGCAAAAAAGTATAAAATAATTATGATAAACATGAATAACTGATTTTTTGATTGAATAAGTTTACAAAGCATAAATATAAATATCAACTTTTGAATCAAGTTTTCTTACTAGAGATATCCTTGATCAAATGCACCAATATACCTAATAGACCTATTGTTATGAACTGAAAATGACAGAAACAAAGACATTTCACAACAAACTAAACAAAATGAATGTTAGCCTCAACTTGAGAATGGCAATTTTTCATAGTTTCAGTTCATAACAATAAGTCTGATTAGATTTAAAATTGAAATAAAAATTGAAGCCAAAATTTGCAGGTCCCAACACTTCACCAAACATCTTTTTTAACTTATTTCCATTGATTCATCATGAAATTTCCCGAATCAAATCGTACCAAGTGGGTCACCTCCCTTGTAAGATTTTTAGATAATACATTGAATTGATGAAATTCACATTTCGTGACATTTAATCCATTTACTGTCAGAGGCAAAGAGTATCACTATTACCCTTTGGTCAGCTGTTTAAAACTTTCTGGTTGACCTATGGCTAAAATAAGCTCATTTGACTGTGAAATAGGCATTGGTTATTCTCACTGCATCCAAATGACAGGTTACAAGTTGTTACAAGTTGTTACTACTTGTTACAGTAGTCTCTCTTTTAAGAGACAGAGAAGAAGGTCTCTTTCTATTGTCTTAGTTTCAGGGAGATCTTTTTTATGATAAACGCCATCTACTATACTTAAGATGCTTAATAATACCTCTGGTAATATAGTAGGCGGCGCTTATCAATAATTAACTGTACTCAAAGAGGAGCTACCCTTTGACATTACTTGTTAACGAGGTTTTGGGTCATTTACTGTTACTGCTTTTGACTGGTAACATTAAAAATAAACTTTTATTAACATGAGTGATGATAGACTTTACTGTGTTTGTCGCTCTAAAGATGACGGTAGGCTTATGATTGGTTGTGATAATTGCGATTATTGGTATCATGGAGCTTGTATCTCTATGAACAAGCAACTTTCTGACACCTTTGACAAATTTTACTGCATAGAGTGTCGTGCTCGTGATCCATCCTTGAAAAATCAATTTCACAAACAATCTACTGATTATGTAATTTCCTCTTCTGAAGTGACCAACAAACAGGGAACAGTGAAAAATCCATTTTATAAAGAATCTTCAAAATATGTATGCACAATATCCTCTTCTGAAGTGACCGGCAAACAGGGAACAGTTCGGAAAAGGAGCCCATCACCTCAGAGGTCCAATAAAGTGATTCGTTTTGGAGATAATATCAAGCTTGAGAAGAAGGATTGTGATAATGAAACCCATGATGATCAAGACGAAACTTTGGGAAAAAAGAATGATTCATCTGAAATAAATAGTGAAGCGAACTCACCACCAACTGAAAACGAAAGGGCCAGTAATAAAATTGAAAGAGAAAGTGAGAAAGAAACCTCCAGGATTGATAAAGGTCTAAGGCAATGTTATCAATGGAAACGTGTTTATCTTAGCGTGAGCTTATGCTTTAAGTCTAGATCTTAATCGTCCGTATTGGATAATCTGGTGGTTTGAAACCCGATAAAGCTTGAGGCGAGACCTAGATCTTCAAAGGACAATTCTGCTATAAGGACAAGTTGGAATGTGCCTTGATACTGAATAAATCAGCCATTTGCAGTGCATTAAGTTTAATTTTTACATCGATAAAAATAACAGTTTTATTCTTGCTGTGTAAAGACATGCAATTTAAGTACAAATCTTGAGCAAAAATGCTCAAAAGCGCAATTTTAATATTTTTAACAGTTTTACATTGTATTACAAATATTATGTATTAAGTTTATACCTGAAACAATATACAAAAATGAAAAAAATTTATTAATAAAAATTTAAACTATTGTTATGAATCTCATTCTCAATTCTAGTGCGATTCGTTGATTGTGTAAAAAATCAGCTATTACAATATTGTACAATATTGTAAGACAATTAAAATATTTCTGAATATATCAAAAATGAGTTGAAAGTCGGTTAAGAGTTGACAAACTATAAGATAGCCAATGCTACATAATACATTTTTACAAAAATCAGAGCCCATCACACAAGAGGTTCAATACAGCATTTCTCGATGACTTTTAAATTCGGTTTGAGAAACCCCTTTGTCTAAATTCTCTGAGAACTTGACTAAACAATATGGGAACTGTCGAAACATTTTAAGAAGAGTAACTGGTTTTATGGCCGGCTTAAAAATTTGTCTA
This sequence comes from Tetranychus urticae, assembly GCF_039701765.1. Classification (NCBI taxonomy): domain Eukaryota; kingdom Metazoa; phylum Arthropoda; class Arachnida; order Trombidiformes; family Tetranychidae; genus Tetranychus; species Tetranychus urticae. The sequence continues at coordinate 4,450,844 of NC_142959.1, forward strand.
AACATTTCGAGAAGCCGACTAAACATTGTGGGAACTTGTTTAAAGTCATCGAGAAATGCTGTAATGTGGCTCGTTTTGAAGATGCCAAGCTTGGGACGAGGAATTATGAAATTAAAGACGATTATTATCAAGATTAAACTTTCAAAAATTAGAATATACATGAATAATCTGAAAATGATGAGAAATGCGAATAATCAAAAAAGTGAACTCAAGTCTACAGGTAGATTGAGCCCAAAGATAACCGATGCAACACCAGCTGACAATGAATAGGCAAGTACAGTAATCTCTCTCTTAAGTTGCATCCCTCATATTTGAACGAGAAAGAGAAATAGAAAGAGACAGTGAAGAATGTCTCTTTCTCTAGACTTAAGTTGCCTAGTAACTACTGTCGTTTGAAGGAACTTAAAAGAGTAAAAAACTGTAAAAAACATATGGATCATATAGATAAAAAGAAAAGTGAATCTTCGATATTATTAATTGATGAAGGCGAAACCTAGATCATCAAAACTACTATCAAGACAAGTGAAAATGCTTATTGTAATGAATGAATCAGCTATTTGATAAGCACTAAGATAAATTTTAATATCAAAGAAAATCTGTTTTAATTGTTAATTCTTGCTGATTGAGGACAGGTAATTTAAGTTCAGATCCTAAGCAAAAATACTCAAAAGTTCAATTTTGGTAATTCCTGAGATTTTCATTATAAATACATTGTATGCCTGAAAATAAAAGTGAAAAACTTTGTTAGTGAAAAGTTTTTACTGCTTTTTTAATGTCACTCTCAATGTGATCGAAAAATAAATGATAAAATAACCAATGCGTACTTTTTACTTGACTTAACGAGTGATATATGGCCCGCCAGGCCCAGATAAACAAGATATAATATTTTAAATGGTCAAATGCCTGGACCAGTGGTCCTGGTTTTGGACTTTATCGAGCTACTAGCACCGGATCATCTGGTGCCTCAGCTTCTGGTAGAGCTGCAGTTAAGGCCGTTGTCTAAGTGGCGACTCAAGGGGCTTAAAATGGTTTTCTGTGGTGAAAAATATCTGTGACCTTTTAAATTTTTAAACCCATAAAACAAATATAACTAACATGTTTGAACAACTATGATTTAATTTTGTTTCGTTGAAAATTACATTAACAAGAGACAAACAATTTGATAAAAAAAAGTTAATCAACACCATTTTTGGGGAAAATTGTTAAATTAAATATTACATTTAATTCACAATAAATAGTCGTCAGTCATTTGGGTTTTCAATTCATTTTGATTTCAAAAGATGTTCTTACAGCATTTGTTGAATTTTTGATGATGAAATAATGAATATCAACAATTATATAACAACTTTGACTCTAACAATTAAATAATGGCAATGATTAGCATTTTCAAATTATAATCAGGGATCATACGAACTTGCGATAAATCTTTTCATTTCTTGAATGTTCATTACAGTATTTCCTGAAATTTTTTGCTTTTTTCAAGTGCTGACAACTATGTGAGCTACAGGGGAAAATAATTAAATTTTACGAATGGTATACAGTAAAGTACCAGATAATGACAGTAACTTGAAATAGCTTATTTCTACTATTCGCCGGGCAGTGTATTGAAAAAATACAGATTTTCTAAACCCCTCCTTAATTAGGGACCATTGACAAATTTACTGTCATTATCTGGTACTTTACTGTAAGTCACTGAATTTAGAGAGAAACTTGAAATTTTACCAAGATTGAGAAAAGGCAAAAAGACAGGAGTAAAGTACTGGACAAGAGTAAGTATAAGTTGGAAGACTAAAAAGCAATAAAAAACAAAAAAACAAAATTTTGGTCAAGGGTCACCATTTTACAACTTTTAGCTCTCATTTGTTTTTGCTACTGTTAAGGCTATGGACAGTTTTGTCTCAAGAGTAGAATATTTGTGACTTTTTTTAAGAGAAGCAACGGAGGGTTAAGGGAAAAAGGTGAAAGGGGAATCACTGGACAGTACTAATTGTTTAAACTGTAAAATAATGATACAATTAAACCCAAACTTGAGTATCTCAATCAATATTTTTCAATATGAAATTAGGTTCAAGTGAAGGAGCAAATATTGATAAATTGTTAACAGTTAACGTAATTTTGACATATTAAAATATATCAAAATATAATTACTGTCAGAGGTTTGAAACTTTCTGGTTTACCTAATAGACCGATCTTTAGCTAAGATACACTTTCTTGGCCGTAAAATAGACCATAAGTCACTCTCACTACGTATAGCTTACAAGATACAAATGGCTTGTTAACGAGGATTGACTGTGTTTGAAGTAAGTAATAAACTCTATTAACATGAGTGAAAACATTTCTTACTGTATTTGTCGCTCTTCAGATACAAGTTGTTTTATGATTTGTTGTGATAATTGCGAAGAATGGTATCATGGAGATTGTATTTCTATGACTAAGCAACTTGCTTGGACATTTTTCAAATTTTACTGCACAAAGTGTCGTGATCGTGATCCATCCTTGAAAAATCAATTTTATCCTCAAGAATCTTCAAAATACACACATGTATTCAAAATACATGTATGTACACACATGCTCCTCTTCTGCAGTGGCCAGCAAACAGGGAACAGAGCCCATCACCTCAGAGGTCCAATAAAGTGGCTCGTTATGAAGATGTCATCGCACCTGAGTACAGGGATTATGGAGATAAAGACGACGATGATAAAGATGAAACTTCAATAGATAAGAGTGATTCTTGTGAAAAAAATAATGAAAAAAGTGAACTCAAATCTAGATCAAGCCGAAAAGAAGCAAACACAACACCAGCTGACAACGAACGGACGAATGAAAAAACACATAAAGAAAGAGAGGAAGAAATCTCCGAGATTGATGATGGTTTGGGTCAATGTTTGCGATGGATGTTTGAATATTAATTTTTATCGTGGCGCAGGCTTATACTTTAAGTATAGAAGATCTTAATTGCCCGTGTTGGATAATCTGGTGTTTTGGAACTGAAGGCGAAACCTGAATCTTCACCACTACTATAAGGACAAGTTAAAATGTTTTGTTGTACTGAATAAATCAACTATTTGCAATTTCCTAACATTAAAATAAAATAAAATTAAATTAAATTGTAAGTGAAATTTTGATATCAATAAAAAGCAGTTTTAATCGTTCGTTTTTGCTGTGAGATGACATGCAATTTAAGTTAAGATCTCAAGAAAAAATAACCAAAAGTACAATTTTAAAAATTCCTGAGAGTTTTATCATTAATATTCCGAGTAAGATTATGCTTAACTGCTCAACTTGAAAAGTGAAAAATCTTTGTCAGTAGAAAGTTTTTACCATTTTTTGAATCTCCCTCTCTATATTATCGAAAAGTAACTGAGTAACCAGTCTGTTTGACTGGTGTCGGTAATTTTATATTTGTTTACAAACTCTGATAATCTTCAATTTCAGCAATTTTTATCCTTACGTCAAAGTTTTATTGTTTAAATGTTTTTCTTACTAACTTAAGTGATATCAACATGAGTGAAGGCACTTCTTACTGTATTTGTCGCTCTTCAGATACTAGTCGTTTTATGATTGGTTGTGATTCTTGTAATGAATGGTATCATGGAGATTGTATTTCTATTACTGAACAGCTTGCTAAGACGATAACCAAGTTCTATTGCCTCATGTGTCGTGATCGTAATCCATCCTTAAAAATTCAATATCACAAAGATTCTGGCTCTAAATCAACTAGCAAACAGGGGACTGTTCGAAAAAAGAAACAACCACCTTCTAAGTCCAATAAAGCGGCTCGTTTTGAAGATGATACCTCACCTGAGAAGATGGATTTTGAGGATGAAAACGATGAAGAGTTTGATGACGATGATGATGGAGATGAAACTTTCAGAATTGAGAATGAATTATCTGAAAAAAATAATCGAAAAAGTAAACCAAAATCTAGACCTAGCCGAAAGAAACCAAACACAACATCATCTGACAACAAACGTGGAAGTAAAAAAACACATAGACAAAGAGAAAGAGAAAGAGATGTCTACGAAGTTGATGATGGTTTAAGGCAATGTTATGGTCCTGGTTGTATCAATATAGCTCGTCGAGGCTCCAAATACTGCAGTGATAATTGTGGTATTAAATTAGCAACCAACAGGATAATAGAAATTTTACCTGAACGTATAAGGTTTTGGCAAAGTACACCATCAAGTGCTGATGTTTTCAGTAATCGAGAATTAGATGCAATTCGAACAGAAGGAGAAACAGCCAAAAGGCTTCTTGAAGAACTGGACGGTAAACAAAAAGAACTAGAAGCTATGATTGCCGAGGCCAAGAAACTACCACCAATCTCAGAAGATGAAGTAGACGAAGAGACTGGAGATGAGTTGATGACTTACTGTGTAACCTGTGGACATGAAGTTGCATCGAGGACTGCTTTGAGACACATGGAAAGATGTTTTAACAAATTTGAAAGTCAAATATCTTTTGGTGGTGTTTATAAAACAAAAGTGGAAGGAGTTTTCTGTGATGTATTCAATCCACATCAGAAAACTTACTGTATGAGATTGAAAGTATTGTGTCCTGAACACACAAAAGAGCAAAAAATACCAGATAATGAAGTTTGTGGTTATCCTTTGGTTACTAACTGTTTCGAACTGACTGGAACATATTGTCGTCTCCCAAAAAAGAAGTGTATGAGACATTATTGTTGGGAAAAATTACGACGAGCTGAAATTGATATGGAAAAGGTTCAGAAATGGTTAAAATTAGAAGAACTATTTGAAAAGGAGCAAAAAATTCGGTACACTTTACAAAATCGTGGAGCCGTTCTTGGTTTATTGCTTCATCATACAGTGATAATGGACTGATTTAGCTATGTATACTTACACTTAAATCTATTTTCTTATTTCTGTACATATCATTTATGATTACATAGTCATGCCGACATCAACAACAAAAATGTAAAATAAAAGTTGAAATTGAAGCAGAAATTTCTAGCAATTTAAATTATTTAATAATGAAGTAAAACAATTTAGTATAATCTTTCTATGAGATGCGTTTTTTGTTATAATCTGGTACTAGAGATGAACAATTTTAGATTTCAGGTCTGACCGACTTTTTGGATCAAAAACTCTAAAATGCGATTAAATCAAGTGATTTTTATTGCAAACAATACATTGAAACAACATTTCAAGGGTATCAGCTGTAACAATTTGGTAGAGATACGAGAAACCATAATAAATTAAAATTTTTAGTTTTGAATTGTGTCTCTTGTTTTAGTTATATCATGTTTAATCGTAACTCTCAACTAATAAATCTTGTATTCAGCTGTGAATCTTGAACACCTGAAATCTCTCCTTTGCGCAAAAAAACATAGAGCAATAAAGCATAGCCAGCATCATAAAGGTAATACAAGATGCGATCAGAGAAACTAATTTGTTCCTTATTCAACATGAAGCTCAATTTCAATTAAAAACTCATTGAAAGCAATTATAACACGATATCAATAAATAGCATCTGATCTTTCGAGTACAAAAAGATAATATCTGACTAAAGAAAATATTGATTTCGCTGTTAAATAGGTTTTAATCAGAGATAAGATGTTTTATACAATTCCGATTTATTGCGATGATTTAAACTTAATAACGAATATTGAAACAAATCAAACGGAGACAGTTATCTAGTGTAATAAAGTCCTATTCACTCAGCCCCATCAAAAAATGATTATCATTAGGTTCTTTCCGTGGCTGCTTCTGAACAAACAATACACGCCATTAACAATTAAGGACTTAATGCATTTAATTATAGCTCGGTTTTATGACCTTAAGAGTTAGCAAAATTAAGGTCAATAGAATCAAGTAAACCTTGCATTCAAGTTGAATTCAAGTTTTATTTACCGGTTAATTCACAAGTCTTGTTTTACTGCTGTATTTAACGGAGAGAAGGGAATATTCATTCAACCAGGAATTGAACAGGAACCGTTATTTGAATCATCGCATCAATTTTTAACTCTATCATCCACTCATTATCGCACTTATTATGATTATCATTACCACTTTTATTCCTTATCAACTTGATCTTGCAGAGCAACTTCATTCACTCTAACCAGCTTAGCTTTTCAACTGTTCATTCGTTTCCACACAACCAAACCTTTCTCATCTTGAATCTTTTGTATCTTCTGTCTGTGTACCTGTCCTTACCGCTACCTTACACACCATTCATATCCCACAAATAGTATTCATATTTCACCAATAATAGTCAAGTAAACCTTTGCTCAATTGAAAATTCACCTCAACTTTGGATTAAAGGACTGGATATATTGCTTTTACCGGTTTTAAGGTTTATTATTATCTCCAATTGTTCTGTCAGTGAACTTGACTTTTCATTACTTTCCATCCATTTCATGACAGCTTTGAGTTAATACACTTTCAACTTGGTTCCCGGAAGAGAAGGAGAAGACGAGTGAGTAGTAAATATAGGGGAAGGTGAATAAGTCAAAACAGAGAGGAGTAAAGCTTATATAACCCTCTTCACTGTTTACCTTTTTCAGGGTTTGTGTTTTTATTTACAGTTCATCACCATTATCAAACCCGTTAACAGAAACACCGTTTGGCATCAAATTACATTGTAAAATGTTGATGTGTGCGAAATCGGCTCGTGATATGTTGATAAAAATGTCTTACAAAGGTTTTGAAATCAGAGATGAGAAAGATTTTCTCAAATGTTTACTCTCCATATTTTCTGACTACCTTGGATCTATTTTTCACGATAAAGATAATCAACAGGAGACAATTTTTCACCATTTAGCTCAAAGTAAGTAAATCAAAAGCCCAATTCAACCCTCAATCAATCCTCTATTCATTCAATTAGTCAATACTCGTAATATTTACGTTTACGGTAAACTTTCGCTCCTATCAAGGTTATACGAAAGTAATTGCGATTCGTTCTGTATCAATTATTGATAAAAGAGTCTATTTTGAATTGATGAGCAATCAACTCAAATATTTATTTAAAACTCAATTTGAAAATCCACAATTATTGAGGCAATAATTTGATATCTAAGGCTTCTCCTAGTGTGAAGTTCACTTTGACGATTATTTCATCGATTTCCATTACCGTTTAGTAATTTGAGCTTGATTGAATGGAGTTTGAGTTTGAATTTCATAATTTATATACATTGTGCTTAACCATCTATTATAATAAATTAACACCAATGTTCCACGTAATGTACAGTAAACAATCTCGAGCTGTCACGTCGTGGGATTAGCATTATGGCTATTTTGCTATAATATTTAGGTGAAATAGCCCTTTTACCAATTTGATTTCGATATTTTTCATATTTAATTTGATAACTCGTGTACTGAATTAAATATATCAGAGTCCTCTAAAAATGTTATCTAATTAAAAAAACTAGCTTGATTTTTTTTGTAATTCGTTACCATCACTCTGTGTCAATTAGAGTCTACTGTAGTCATCTTGTACAGTAAAATGCTTCTTGACTTTTCGTGTATTTACAGCTGACTCTGTGTAACAATTTAGATGGATTGAAAAGATTTCAAATTATCACGAAACTTCTCAGGTAATTAACTCTCTCCCGTTGTTTAAAATTTACAATACATGGGTATAATTTGGTATTTGCCATGAGAAAAAATGAATTTACAATGAAATTTTGAATCCAATTGTTATCACCATTATTCAAATGAGTACATTATTCTGATGTTTTGGTAATATAAATTCACTATCCATTGTTTACTTCAATTCAACTACAATTTTTGTATATTTATAAGGTTAAGTCAATGGTTAACTTATTCTTTGAATAATTGATCATAAATTTTCAGTCAATTAATGGCGTTTCCCAAGAAACATTCATTATTCCAGTTGAGTTAAGTTTCAAGTTATAAGATTACAATTCTCGAATAATAGAATCAACCATCTTGGTCATGCAAATGATCAATGGGTTGACTTACAATGTTAGAAATAAATTGAATAACTAAAAGTTGAAAAGTCAATGCTTCAACAATATCTGGTGCATCAGCTGATCATCCTTTATGGTTGGTTCTTTCTTCGTTCAATCATCTCTCTTTCATCGTCTGTTTTAGTATTTCTAATCATTTCTTCAACAGTATCAGTAATTTCTTTATCCTTAGTTTCTGGTAACACAAATGAAACTGCAGCCCCAATTAAACCCAAAGAGGCAAACAACCCAAATGTATATCTTAGATCAGCTTTGGCAGTCTAAAGAAGGTTCAATGGAAAGAGAAAGTTGGTGAAAAAAAATTATATTCAACTGTGATTCACTGTCAAGATCAACTTACCAATTGTGCTACAAATGGAGCTGATATTGTGGCGATTCTTGCTGCTGTTGAACAGGTTCCTACTCCAAGATGTCGTATTGATGTTGGAAAAACTTCAGGTGAATAGACGTACATCAAAAGAAAGGTTGACGAGGCGAAAAATTTTCCAACCGTGATAAGAACTGTTCTTGGAACAACATCTCTTGATGAAGTGGCTAATGGTATGATTGAAAATAGGCACATAGAGGTTGCTAAGCATAAAGTAAGGACCAATGGTCGTCGTTTAAAGGATTCAACTTTCCAGGTCATGAATGTGAGCGCTGAAACACCAGAAATGGCAAATATAGCATTATTGAGGAATATATTTCCAGACAAATCGAGTGATGTATAAGTTAATCCAAATAATGTGAAAGCCATAGTGAACCACATTACATACAAGGCACAACAGTATTTCAATAAGGTTGGATGGCGATACAAAGTGAAAATTGTTTCCTTTGCCTTGTTTGACCGTAAACTGGACTTGACATTGTCTCGAAGAGCTTCGTACTTCATTTGGAATGTTTCTTCATCCATTCTACCCTGTTTAACTGAATACTCTCGCAATACCTTTTCCGCTCTTTCATCTTGACCATTAACCAACTGCCATCGAAGAGATTCATTGACTTTGGGCATAACGATAGTGACACAAAATATTTGGAAAATAGCTGAGCCCAAAAAGATGTGTCTAAAGTTGGTAACAAAATAAGTTACCAATATCATTAAATATTCACCGCCAAACCAGATCCAATCAAAGCTAACAACAATTCGTCCACGGATCCTTGGTCCAACACTTTCAACAACTTTCAACAGGGAAAAAACGAAAATTCATCAATTTCTTTAATCTGATTAGCAGTCGTCTAAAAGTCTTATTTTTCAACAACACCAAGAGATAACTGACAGGTTGACTCACAAGTCTCATCTAATCTGAAATATACCTTACTCTTTTCTGAAAAGGTGTTATGTTCAAGTATTGAACTTAATACCTTTATGACTGATTAATGGTTATTTACTCATAAAATCAAGATGCTATTTTCAAAGTTAATTTCGTGAAAAGATTGAAAAGAAACTCACGTAAAACCAATGAAGCTAGATATCTGCCATATCCTCCGATGCCGTGAATAATTCTGACCACCGTGAACATTTCAATGGACGATGAGACAAACAAGAGTATACTGCAAATTATTTCACTAATTATGCAGCCGATTATGGCATTTTTACGTCCAAATTTATCGGATATTGTACCAATAAACGGTCCAGATACTAAATAGCCCATTTGGTAAGCTGACAATGCTAATGATCGCTGCCAATAATTTTCACAGACAAGATTCCACTAAATAATTGAAATGAAATTGTTTAGTTGCTATTGATATCAAGTCTCGGACCAGTTCTAGTTTTAGAGGAATGTGATTAAAATGGTTACAGTTTTGGTCAAGTCCAATTTTGAGGCAAACCATTCCGAGAAGATCACATAATCTCAGACTGGACTTAAATCTCATTTCAAGATAAGCACCAATCAAGCTATAAATAGCTAATGGCGGATATTCACATTATTTTATCAAAACTGGAATCCACTCTTGTTGAATTTAACTCTTTGAACCAGATGCAACATGTTGAAGTTGATCACTAATTGTGACCTGATTTAAAGTTATCAATCAAACTTACCTCTTTGGTTACGGTTGTTCTGGTAATATTATGACCCCAAGCAGTACATTTTTCAAGATCTTTGAAGCTACAAGTATCAGATTTAATAGCAACCTAAAAGTAGATTCAATTAGATTGTGTCATTAGATAAAAGTAAATTTGAAAGATTCAACGCAAAACCCTCATTCACGCAATTAAGAAATGATTAAAGTAAACTAAATATTGTTTCTTTCTCATCACCATCAACCAGAAAAATTGGAGACAAAAATAATATCAATATAATTACCCGAAAACCAGTTGATTTTTCACACCAAAGGTCACTTTTGATAACATAATAGAGGAGACTTTGATTATTGAATGGAGCTGCCCAATAACAGATAATCAAGAGAAACATTAATTTTCGTTGATAAGGTCCCCATGATCCAATTATATCAGCTATATGTTGAACATTTTGCTGATCATCTTTTGATTGTGATTCTTCAGGTTCTTGGTCCATCATTTGTTTCTATTATCACAACTAAAAATTAACCAAACACTAGTTTAAAAGTAAAATACAGTTCAATTAAGCCTCTTATTTCATCTGGTCTCACCTCGACTTGATACTGGTTTTTAATGTTGCAATTATTTGTTTTTACTTGTTATTCAGGCGTGTTAGTTCAACATGATACTCAATAGTTTCAGTTTCCTTTCAAATTTTATTGAATTAATAAATGTTGAATCAAACTTCTCACTATTTCCATCATCATCATCATCATCTTCCCATCTTGTTAACCTTCAATTTTGTCGGTTCCTTTGCTTCTTCTGTATACATTCATTTTATCTATTAAATCATCAACCAAATGGACTTTTATTCCGCTTGTTTGACCAGATCTAATTGTTTAACTTAAACCAAACAGTTAACTCTTGAATTGCTGCAATTGTCAATTGAAACAAATTCACATATTAACACATTAGCATGAGTAACCGACCAAATTGAAATGTCCTTAACCACAAATAACCATAAATGTAAACCCACGAGTTTTGTAATCAAGTTCAAGTTTCTCCTTAATTTACCATTTATCAAGGATAATGTTTGAATTTAAGCAACCGTTTTTCATGTTAAAAATACAACAATCAATCGATATCAGATCAGTTCATGAATTTCATGTTTTCAGCTTACAATTGTTGTGAAAACAAAATAATTGATCATGTTATTTTGGATACCTTTTCCTCTAGTTTGATTAGTCGATCAAGATTTTGATGTACTTTGTGCCTCATCCACTTTCAACCATTTATCTTCATATTTTGAATTACTAAACATGATAACCTTCAATTGGTTTCATTTTCCATCTCTGAGTAATTCATTAATGAGCGAAGACAATCTAATTTTATTCATCTTTCAAGCATAATCTTTAAACTGTAAATGAAAATCTTTAATAACTGGCTAAAATTGATTTTAATTTACTTTTTCTTCTTTTCTTTCTCTTCTCAGGTATTCCTTATACACTTGAGGGTAAATCAAAGCTTAAGAAGGTTCATGAAAGGAAGGAAGACCAAAATTCTGACTGTGATGAAACTGGTGAAAAGCGTCAATCATCTGTTTCAAATGGTAAATTATTGGAGCCGGAAAAAGAGTCCGATGACACCAGTTTTGGGGAGTTGACAATCTCGTTTGATTTAACAAGCCTCTCGTATAACTGTAGCATTATTGGCAACTCAAGTCATGTAATCTTCTTGGAGACCAGATCTGTTTACTCTCTTAATGATGATATATTGTGTAAATATATTTATTATCGAACTGACCAGAGTACGAACAATGGAGCTGATGAATCAGTTACCAGTGATAAAGATGGAAACCATGATAGAATTGAAATTCATCCATTTACGGACGGCAATGAAGGATCTCATCAAGGATCATTGGTTTCCAGTTTACCCGTTTTAAATAATCAATCCATGAGCTGCAATAAATCAATACTGAAAACTTTATTGATTTCAAAATCAAATTTCAATGTTGAAACTGGTCAAAATTATTGTTTCCTGTATATAGATTCCAATAGATCTGTTTTAGGTAAAAGTGGACCTTTCCAATTCAGTTCACAGCCTTCAAGTCAAATACCAGAGCTTTATAATGCAGCTGATTCAGACGATGATGGTTTTGTTATTGTTGATTCTTGATTTTAATCACAATTTTGACTCTAGTAGCCTTAATAGAGTTTAATCAATTCTTTAATCTTCTTTTAACTATCATGTTATTTGAAAGGTCTTAGAGATTTTAAAGATGGCCTTTTCCATCTTTTATAATATTTATTCATCGTGTTTACCTTTTTTCCCATTAAACTTTACCTTCTGTTATTTTTTTACCTTCATTTTCTCCAATTCAAATCAACGGTTGATCGATTTAATTTTTATCTATTATCGATAAACAAACATCTTTATATTGATAGAAAGATGTTAAAACTCAAACATTTCATATTCTAGTGTGTGATTTGTTTCTTTGAGTAAAAAATCAGCAATTAAGACATAACAGGAAAATTATTTCTGGTTATATAATAGTGATCACTGGTATATCAAAATGAGTCCATCACCTCCGAAGTCCATTAAAGTGGCTCGTTTTGAAGATAAAGAGAAAATGCAATCTCCGAAATTATTAATTAATGAAGGCGAAACCTAGATCATCAACACTACTATCAGTGTACTATCAAGACAAGGGGGAATGCTTATTGAATCAGCTATTAGCTAAGCTCTAAGATAAATTTTAACATAATAAAAATCTATTTTGATTGTTAATTCTTGCTGAGTAGGACTTGCAATTAAGTTCAGATCTAAGCCAAAAAATAACCAAAAGTCCGATTTTGAAAATTCCTGAGAGTTCCATGATAAATATGCCTGAAAATAAAAGTGAAAAACTTTGTTGGTGAAAAGTTTTTACCATTTTTTTAATATCACTCTCAATGTGATCAAGTGATAGATGTCTTACCAAGCCCTGGTGGACAAGCTAGTTTCAATGGTCAAATGTTTGGTCTTGGTTTGGACTTAGTGCTAACACTGGTGGCCGAACTACTAGCACTGGATCTTCTGGTGCCTCAGCGTCCGATAGAGCTGCAGTTAAGACCGTTGTCTAAGTGAAGACTCAAAGGGCTTAAAATAGTTTTTTGTGGTGAAAAATATCTGTGATCTTCAAGTTTCAAGGGAAAAGCGTAGAGGGGAATCACTGGACTGCATAAATTGTTTAAATTGTAAAATAATGATTTGCTTGAAACAAAATTTAAATATCTCAATGTTTTTTCACTATAAAATCAGGTTCAAGCGTAAGAGCAAATATTGATGAATTATTAACAGCTAAAGTAATTTTACCATATTAATTATCGAAATATAATTACTGTCATAGGTTCAAAACTTTCTGGTTTACCTAATAGACCTATCTTTAGCTAAGAAACACCTACTTAACCGTGAAATAGACCATTAGTTATTTTCACTACGTCTAACTTACAAGAAACAAATTACTTGTTAACTTGTTGACTGTGTTTAAAATAAGCAATAAACTTTTATTAAAATGAGTGAAGACATTGCTTATTGTATTTGTCGCTCTTCAGATATAAGTCGATTTATGATTTGTTGTGATAATTGCGAAGAATGGTATCATGGAGATTGTATTTCTATGCCTAAGGAACGCGCTTTTACCTTTTTAAAATTTTACTGCAGTAAGTGTCGTGATCGTGATCCATCCTTGAAAAATCAACTTGTTAAAGAATCTAAAAAATATGTGGTATACACAATATCCACTTCTGAAGTGACCAGCAAACAGGGAACAGTTCGGAAGAAGCCCCATCACCTCAGAGGTCCAATAAAGTTGCTCGTTATGAAGATGTCGCTCCATCTGAGGAAAGGAATTGTGAAGATAAAGACGAAGATGATAAAGATGAAAATTCAAAAGATAATAGTGATTCATGTGAAAAAAATAATGAAAAAAGTGAAAGCAAATCTAGATCAAGCCGAAAAGATGCAAACACAACACCAGTTGACAACGAACGGACGAATGAAAAAACACATAAAGACAGAGAGGAAGAAATCTCCGAGACTGATGATGGTTTGGGTCAATTTTTTCAATGGATGTTTGAATATGAATTTTTATCGTGGCGTAGTCTTGTACTTTAAATATAGAAGATCTTAATTGCCCGTATTGGATAATCTGGTGTTTTTAAACCAGGCAAAACTGAAGGCGAATCCTAAATCTTCACCACTACTATTACAGTATTTCCTTGAATTTTTTGCTTTTTTCAAGTGCTGACATCTATGTCAACTACAGGGGGAAATAATTAAATTTTACAGTTAGTCTATTCTAACGATTCCCCCTTAAGGGAAAAGGGTAGAGGGGAATCACTGGACTGCATAAATTGTTTAAATTGTAAAATAATGATTTGCTTGAATCAAAATATAAATATCAATCAATGTTTTTTCACTATAAAATTAGGTTCAGGCGTAAGAGCAAATGTTGATGAATTATTAACAGCTAAAGTAATTTTATCATATTAATTATCGAAATATAAATACTGTCAGAGGTTTACCTAATAGACTCTTAGAATAGAATAGAATGATCTTTAGCTAAGAAACACCTTCTTGACCGTGAAATAGACCATAAGTTACTCTCACTACGTCGAACTTATAAGATACAAATTACTTGTTGACTGTGTTTAAAGTAAACAATAAACTTTTATTAAAATGAGTGAAGACAATGCTTATTGTATTTGTCGCTCTTCAGATATTAGTCGATTTATGATTTGTTGTGATAATTGCGATGAATGGTATCATGGAGATTGTATTTCTATTACTGAACAACTTGCTAAGACGATGACCAAATTCTACTGCCTTATATGTCGTGATCGTAATCCATCTTTAAAAATTCAATATCACAGTGTAGTCCTAGACACTGTAGTATCTAGTCCTAAACCCACCAGCAAACAGGGGACTGTTCGGAAGAAGAGCCCATCACCTCAGAGGTCCAATAAAGTGGCTCGTCATGAAGATGTCGCTCCATCTGAGGAAAGGAATTGTGAAGATAAAGACGACGATCATCAAGATGAAACTTTAAGAAATAAGAGTGATTCATGTGAAAAAAATAACCAAAAAAGTGAAATCAAATCTAGATCAAGCCGAAGAGAAGCAAACACAACACCAGCTGACAACGAACGGACGAATGAAAAAACACATAGAGAAAGAAAGGAAGAAATCTCCGAGATTGATGATGGTTTGGGTCAATGTTTGCGATGGATGTTTGAATATGAATTTTTATCGTGGCGCAGGCTTATACTTTAAGTATAGAAGATCTTAATTGCCCGTGTTGGATAATCTGGTGTTTTGGAACTGAAGGCGAAACCTGAATCTTCACCACTACTATAAGGACAAGTTAAAATGTTTTGTTGTACTGACTAAATCAACTATTTGCAATTCCCTAACATTAAAATAAAAAAAATTAAATTGTAAGTGAAATTTTGATATCAATAAGAATCAGCTTTAATTGTTCATTTTTGCTGTGAGATGACATGCAATTTAAGTTAAGACCTCAAGAAAAAATATCCAAAAGTAAAATTTTAACAATTTCTGAGAGTTTTATCATAAATGTTCCGAGTTAGATTATGCTCAACTTGAAAAGTGAAAAACCTTTGTCAGTAGAAAGTTTTACCATTTTTTGAATCTCCCTCTCTATGTTATCGAAAAGTAACTGAGTAACCAGTTTTTAAAGTCTGTTTGACTGGTTTCGGTAATTTTACATTTGTTTACAAACTCTGTTTATCTTCAATTTCGGCAGTTTTTATCCTTACGTCAAAGTTTTATTATTTAAATGTTTTTCTTATTAACTTAAGTGATATCAACATGGGTGAAGACACTTCTTACTGTATTTGTCGCTCTTCAGATACTAGTCGTTTTATGATTGGTTGTGATTCTTGTAATGAATGGTATCATGGAGATTGTATTTCTATTACTGAACAGCTTGCTAAGACGATAACCAAGTTCTATTGCCTCATGTGTCGTGATCGTAATCCATCCTTAAAAATTCAATATCACAAAGATTCTGGCTCTAAATCAACTAGCAAACAGGGGACTGTTCGAAAAAAGAAACAACCAACTTCTAAGTCCAATAAAACGGCTCGTTTTGAAGATGATACCTCACCAGAGAAGATGGATTTTGAGGATGAAAACGATGAAGAGTTTGATGACGATGATGATGGAGATGAAACTTTCAGAATTGAGAATGAATTATCTGAAAAAAATAATCGAAAAAGTAAACCAAAATCTAGACCTAGCCGAAAGAAAACAAACACATCATCGGCTGACAACAAACGTGGAAGTAAAAAAACACATAGACAAAGAGAAAGAGAAAGAGATGTTTACGAAGTTGATGATGGTTTAAGGCAATGTTATGGTCCTGGATGTATCAATATAGCTCGTCGAGGTTCTAAATACTGCAGTGATAATTGTGGTATTAAATTAGCAACCAACAGGATAATAGAAATTTTACCTGAACGTATAAGGTTTTGGCAAAGTACACCATCAAGTGCTGATGTTTTCAGTAATCGAGAATTAGATGCAATTCGAACAGAAGGAGAAACAGCCAAAAGGCTTCTTGAAGAACTGGACGGTAAACAAAAAGAACTAGAAGCTATGATTGCCGAGGCCAAGAAACTACCACCAATCTCAGAAGATGAAGTAGACGAAGAGACTGGAGATGAGCT
Source organism: Tetranychus urticae (assembly GCF_039701765.1). NCBI lineage: Eukaryota > Metazoa > Arthropoda > Arachnida > Trombidiformes > Tetranychidae > Tetranychus > Tetranychus urticae. Next base: position 4,467,504 of record NC_142959.1, read on the forward strand.
GATGACTTACTGTGTAACCTGTGGACATGAAGTTGCATCGAGAACTGCTTTGAGACACATGGAAAGATGTTTTAACAAATTTGAAAGTCAAATATCTTTTGGTGGTGTTTATAAAACAAAAGTGGAAGGAGTTTTCTGTGATGTATTCAATCCTCATCAGAAAACTTATTGTATGAGATTGAAAGTATTGTGCCCTGAACACACAAAAGAGCAAAAAATACCAGATAATGAAGTTTGTGGTTATCCTTTGGTTACTAACTGTTTCGAACTGACTGGAACATATTGCCGTCTCCCAAAAAAGAAGTGTATGAGACATTATTGTTGGGAAAAATTACGACGAGCTGAAATTGATATGGAAAAGGTTCAGAAATGGTTAAAATTAGAAGAACTATTTGAAAAGGAGCAAAAAATTCGGTACACTTTACAAAATCGTGGAGCCGTTCTTGGTTTATTGCTTCATCATACAGTGATAATGGACTGATTTAGCTTTGTATACTTAAATCTATTTTCTTATTTCTGTACATATCATTTATGATTAAATATTCATGCTGATGCATATTCATAACTCATCATTGTCAATAACAAAAATGTAAAATAAAAAGTTAAAATTGAAGGAGAAATTTCTAACAATTTAAATTCTTTAATAATGGAGTAAAACAATTTATTATTTTCTTTCTATGAGATGTGTTTTTTGTTATAATCTGGTACTTCAGATAACTTTCATGTAAGAAAAACAGAAAGAAACGAATTTAATTAAAGATAGAGAATATGAAATACTGCCAAAGATGGCTTAGCCACGGAACAGAATAAACAATTCAGCTCTGCCAAGATTTTCCAGCTGAGCTTTAAGTTATGTACCAATTAATCAAAATCGTTTGAGAAACTCTTCAGCAGTAATTCTAGCTCTTGCATTGATGGCCAATTTCATTTCATTGATTTCTTTATCAATTTCTTCCATAAAGTGTATAATAAAATCGATTATTTTGAATCTGTTCATATATTCAGTGTGAATATTGGTAACAAGAAAAGATATATCATAACCGGTAGGAGGTTGCTGTTGAGGATTTGTCTTCTCATCTAAAATAGTACTTCTTGTATCGCTTAAAGAGACAGGTTTACGCCTTAAAATAACAAATTTATCCGCTCGCATCATTAAAAAACGGGTGAATTTATGGACAAGGATCCTTTCAATATCGTCCGCTTGTTTAACTGCAATGGAGATCCGGACAGAGTTTATACTAGACTCAATTAACACTCTTTCCTTGTCATTACGACTGATTACCACTGGATTAAGAAGTAATTCCTTGTTACCACGAACTTCTACCTCAGGTTTATTATGTCTTTCGACAACTTGTGAATTAAAATCGGTCAAACAAAAAGCAGCCTCCAATGTTTTCCGAACTGCAGCAAGATATGGGCGAAGGGTGGCAGACATTTTCACTGAGCAATTGGCTTCAATTTAAGTAATATATTTCACTTTATGGGCCACCTTGATTACCGGACAGGAGTAAAACTTCAACGGATGTATTTGAAGACAAAAATTTGGCAACAAATAAAGTCAACACAAATGGAAAAGACCGAAATGAAGAAGTGGACACCAGATGATAGTGTAAGATGAGCAAGGAATGTTACAAACCTATGTATGGTGAAAACATAAACAGATTACAGTTAATTACTGGTCAAAATTTTGATCAATGATTTCTTAAAAAGATCAATTACAATCGAAACTAAATGGGCTTACCTTATTCAATAACCGGATGAGAAGATATTATGGCAAATGATTCTAATCATTATTGCAATGAATTACAAACATGGATTGACTCTCGTCTCTTTCTGTCTTTCTTGGCTCTCTTTCTCTTTCTTTTTCCCTTTCTCTCTCCCCTTCTCTATATGTCTCTATTTCTTTCTACTTTTCATTTTTCTGTGTGTATGAGTTACCTGGAAGTAGGTGGGTCTGTTTCATCTTTGATTGTTAATTACTATTAACATCCCTTCTTCATCTATGATCATCGGCAATATTTTTACTTAGAACAGTTCAATTCATAAGATAATATTAAGATTATTTCATGACCAAGATGATAGTGGTGACCAATTTTTAATTTTGAGCTGTTGAGCTATCTGTTTTCATGCTGTTTGTTTATGTTTACAACCTTCACTCCTCTCCACATCATCTGTCAATATTTCCTATTTGGACCTTACGTACTCAGAATGAATCTTGATTGTTACATGATTAAACTAACCATATCACTCTGAGATAAGGAGACATCCGAACAAATTAAAGGTAACATACCTTATTTGGTTTATAATGTTAGCTGGCGGATTGGCAATTCAGCTGTGTATTAATCAACTCTGGGTGTTTTTTCGCCATACTAGCTATTTTATTTAATTTATGTGCATTATGGCTAAAATTGCCAAAAATTATATCGTTTATTAATAATTTCTAATGTTTATTTTTTCAAAATGGCAGGATTCCAGTGGAAAAATTTGATGGTTCCAACTTATTGGTGGACCACGATGACTGACTTTACACAATTCAAAGCAATAAACTCTAAATTAAAGAAAAGATTTCTTCTAAGGAAACCTAATTTTTCAGAAGCTAGTCAACAATTCAGTGATCTGAGTCAAGATTTTAAAGAATTTAAAGTAAGTTTCAAAGCCTTGTTCATCAGCCAGAATCATCTGCTAATGTTTACGTTTTTATTTCAGTTATTCGCTGGTTATTGTTCTCTGGCATCAGCGCGATGTGAACATTCCCTTGGAAATGTTAATATGGAATTACAAGCGCTTCTTCAAGCTGCTCGCCATTTTGCTGAAGGAAAAGAAATAAACGCTGCCATATCAGCTTATCGTCACGCATTACTTATCTCAGCTGAAGCCAATTTGCCTTACATTTACATTGAACTGGCTCGTTTATATGAGAAGCATCGTCGTTTCAATGAAGCAGCTATTGTTTATGAAGAAGCATCAATGTTTAGAGACGCAGCAAATTGTTTCATGGACGCTCATCTTTACGATAAGGCATTGAGCTGCTTTAATAAACTGGACAAGCAGAAGTTAAAAGTTAATGATGAAATATCTATTTTTTTGTTGAAGCTTTTTCTTTATGATGTTCGTCGTTTATCATTAGAATTTCCAGTAGTCAATTGTACCTGTGAAGATGATGACATAATCTCTTTGAATATTCTATTAGAATCACTATTCTATTACGAAACGGAGCAAAGGGAAGGTGTGGAGATTAAGAATAATATAATCTCAAAATTAAATCCATTCTTGGATGGTAGACAAAAAGAGCTACTTCTTGCGCTAGCAGATCCCAGAGAAACAGATGAATTGTCTTATGGAATGGAAAACTGGAAAATCTAAAAACGAATTAAAATCTCCCAACCATGTCATTTACTATCTATACAAGGAAAGGCACAAATAAGATATGAAATATCATGGTAATTAATACAAAATAATTATAACAAACGAAGCAATACAAATTTATTTGTATCACGACGCTTAGACGTGAATCAACATCTCTACCTTGAACCAAAGATGTTTTATATATTTATCTTACCATAGTATGTTTATAAATAATAAAATTTAGTTTATTTTACCTATTTTAGACTAGATTTTACATTTAAAAAATACATAAAAAATGACATTAAGATTCATTGTGAAAGTAACATATCCCAACGATGGCAGACATTTTATTATTGAACAATTTCCTGAAATTTCGTCAAAATTCCCCGGAAATTGCGTTTTATTTGTAAAAAAATCTATAAACAAATAAATTTAAGTGATTTAAGAGGTTACATTAAATTCGTGATCAATTAAACCAAGAAATTAATATGACAATAGACGAAATAATCAATGAAGGCTACATTATCATCTTACCCTTGAAATGGTTAAGAAACATCGGTTAACAAAATTGTTATAGCACTTAAAACAATCAATCAAAGATGTTAAACAGCAAGAATTATGATCATTAATGTTAATTTTTAACTATGATAAATCAAACACCTAAAGAAGTTGACTGTTTTTGACAATTTTGAAGTTGCAACAATTACTTTTAAATTAAATTTTCGCCTTTCTAATTATTCACCTTAACCAAGTGTTTATTATATTCCACCTCACGGATCAACCAAGAGTCCATTAACCTGAGTTGATTGGATTTCAAATAGAGCAATGAAATTAACGATCAACTAACTCTATTGTTATTCAAAGTTTATCTAGCAAATTATAAAAAGAAAAGATTTAAATTGAAAATTAAATGGAAATGATTAGTAAAGATAATCAGGGCTAACCTGTTAATTACAATTGACTGAAAAAGTGGAGAGAAATGTTAATAAAGTGAAGGTGAACAATAAATTAATCTTTAACAATATAAGATGAAAATTCCCATTGACTTGTCCTCATCAACACAATATCATCTTATAATCGAAGGTTGAAGCAACTAATGAACGGAAAAGCCGCTCTCATCTGATGATATTAATATTCGTGACTCAGTTCGGTTACAGCTGATAAATCGTGCCTCTTCCACCCTCTCATTGAACAACAGCAACAAAAAAGAAACCATCTTTTCTTTTCATCCGTTTAGCCTTTCCAATGCTCTGTGTAATCGATTTCGCATTTTACAAGATGAATTTTCAATCCATAGCCTCGAGTAATTATCACTTGTTAGATGAACAGGTGATCAAATGGTTGCTGTTACCTCTTTATTTTAAAAGCCCAATTAACCACTCTGGACTTGTAGCAAATGTTTCCATTGACCATTACTAAGCATTACTTTATCCCTCCCCAAAAATCGTCATCTCATCAGCGCCTTCCCTTCCTTTGTGCACTTTCACATAATGTTTTCAGGATAAATTTTTCAGTTCATCATGATTAACCAAAATTTTGTACTGAGTTAAGGTTTCCAGAAATCGGCTAATCAACCATTTCAAATTTTATGCACAAGTGATTTACATTGTTGATTAACTAGTTGAACAGTGAACAAAATTGCCAAGTGACCAACTGACCCTTTCATAATTAATCAATATTTCGTTAAACAGCAATTAATTTGCCTAATCGTGATATTTTCTTGTACACTTTTCAACTGCATCTTTAATCTTGAATATTTTCAATTAATTTGAAAAATGTTTCTGTCCTTTGAAGCTTGATTTTACTAAATACCATTTTAGTAAATTTGGTTTTCACTTTTAATTTTTATCCATTCTCTTGAACGATAACGTTAAATTGCTTCAATTATCATGGATGATAGTTTGTTAAAGTCAACAACCAGTGAGAAGAAAATTGTTGACGAGAATAACAATGTTGTAAAAAGTAATCTGGTTACATGTAAATCACTTGAAACTGGCCTTAATACCAAAGGGATTCTTCGCTCTGGATCACCAAGTCGGGTTAAGCGAAAAGTTTTCATATCACCTTTATTTGAAGTTATTCCAGATGCATGGGAAGCCAAATCTATTCCAAGTATTCCTTGTCCCAGTCCATTACGGAAATGTGCCTCACCATTAAGCCTCTTTTATCGTTTATCACCAGGAAATGGAGCTGACTTCTTTAGCCGTACATTTGATTCACCAGGTAAAAGTGGATTGAATACGATGAGAGATGATAAAAGTGGAAATAATTTCGCCAATAGACTGTATGGAGCAAACTCCTTTGAATCATTGGTACGCAAGGTTGAACAGGAATCCTCAGTCAAGTCAACCAAGAAAACATGTGAAACAGAAAGTGTTCCCAATACTATTAATAATAATAGCAATAACAATCATAAACGTAAGGTTACCTTTGAGACTGTGCTGAAACCATCGTCACACCATAGTCAACAAAATCGTTTCCAGCAGCAACCACAGCAACATCATCATCCTCATCTTCAACAGCAAAATAATAGTTTACCGCAACAACAGCAACAACATCAGGATCAAACAAAGGTTTCCCAGGTAAAATCAGCTGTAGTTCGAAGTACAACTATAAGAAAAGTTCGCCATTCATCTGGAAACGTTAAACCAACAATCAAAATGGATCATGAAAGTTTCACCCGAAGTCAAGCTTCGAATCGATATGAAGCAAATCCGATAAACTTTAAACCCAAAGAACCGGTAAGATTTTTACATTTCAGTTACTCTTTTTTTGCCTTCTCAAGCCTTTCTTATCTCAGTTGAAAAATCCAATCAAATTACTTTCACCAAGTAACCAGTAAACGTTGATTACAATTAACCTTGACTTCGACCTTTTATCCCTTCTGTGAATGGTGAAATGAATGGGAGTGATGATCCGTGTTGATTTACATATGATTAAATGGTTGAATTTGTTCACATTTTTGTAATCAACTTGATGATTAAACTCTCCTTGTTTATCTTCATTTGATGCATGATAGTTTTTTTAAGTATTTTGAGACTCTAGGAACAAATTTCAATATTAATGACGACTGTATTGCACTTTTCTGTCCAATAATCAAAGTTAACCCAAGGTTACAATCCAAATAGATGCAGATGAAAAGGTGATGATTGTTTTGATTTCTTCATTTTTTGACAGCCTTTGATTGATTCTTACCAGATTGTCTCAAGCTATTCACAAAGAAAAAGCCAGTTTTCCAATTTTCTTATCCAAGGCCAGGTAATCTTTACAAAAGAATCAATCTGACAATTGTTTAACACCAAGAATTGTTGTTTGAATTAGGTTTACTTTCTTATTTCTTCCACTGTCTGTTGTAGACTGATATAACGTGGATACCAGAATTATTCAAGGCATGTCATCTACTCGTTGGGCTGGGTCGTTCACTCTTTTTTCCCTGTCTTTTTGCCTTTATCGTTATCTTCCATTTTGTCCTCTTTTCTTCTTTGTTCCTCTCCTTTCAGTCTTACAATTTTTCTTCTTCACTTTTAGCCGCAATTTTTAACCAACTCTATTACCTTCATCACCAGATAAACACTTTTTCACCTTCACTTGAGAATCAGTTTTTTTTTCAACTCTATTTTTCACCATTTGCTACCTTTCTTTATGACTCTTTACTCCTTCTTTGCCATCATTCTTTGTCTTTTTTCTGTCAATTTCAACACTTTTCCCTCTTCTTTTGACTTTCTCCTCTTTGCTCTTCCACTTGTTTGTTTGCCCCTTCATTTTTGGTTCAGGTAATAAATTGACGTCAACATCATCTTCATTTCATAATCTTGCTAGTCCATCGTAAAGGTTAATATGAAAGAGAATAATTTACTCTTTGATTTAATATTAGCCTGATATTATCTGGTTACATTGGTTATTCCACTTGATAGATACTCAATCCACCTTGTTCAGCCATCGAATTGATTATCATGCTTTATTCCAGTGTTAAGAACCACTTTTTAAAAGCGTTTACAATGTATCAGACAGAAGTCTTGGTTGTGAAGAAAGATCAGTGATAAGACAGCGAGTCAAAACATGAAGATAAAGCATTTTCCCTCGCCTCATTAATTTCCTTGAAGACATCTTTCCTGTAACCTGTGTAGAAATACAAGATATTCATTTGAGTAGATGAAATGACAAGATTCCATGAACATGGAGACTAATTTCTTCCCATTTCATGTCATACAAGTGTAATTATATTTATTACTCACCTAAAAAAAGAGACATTCAATTGTATTCCGTGCAGTTCCAAGCAATCACATTGTCCATTACATTTTCACCCTGATTTGATCCAAATTCAAACTATAGCTGAATCATTTCAATATTATCAAATAGTCATCATAGTTAAATTGATATTTTATCACAAATAAACAATTGATTGCAAGGATAATCATACCAGACAATTGAAATCTCCCCTTTGCTCCAAAAAAACCATAGAGTCATAAAGCATAGCCAGCATTATAAAGGTAACACAAGATGCGATCAGGAAAAACTAATTTATTCCCTATAAATATCCATATTAACATTATTGAATCACTAAGTTGAGTTCTGAGAGAGCAAAAATTAATCAATAACTAATAAAAAAAGCCAACATGAAACGTAATTTCAATTAAAAAACACATTGAAAGCATTACGATATCTATAAATAGTATCTGATCTTTCGAGTACAAAAAGATAATATTTGACTCAAGAAAAGATTGATTTCGCTTTTAAATAATTTTTAATCAGAGGTAAGATGTTTAAATTATAATTTCAGTCAGAATTTTGATTCTAGTAACCTTATTAGAGTTTAATCAATTCTTTAATCTTCTTTTGCTTTGATATCATGTCATTTGAAAGGTCTTCTTTTGTTGTTAAAGGGTGAATGACTAACTCGGATTTGTGATTTTGTATTACGTGGTTCTTGTTTATGCTTAATGCAGGTATTATTCCCATTTCATTTCTATTGAATGGTTGACCCTAAACCAGATGACCAATAGACCATTGATGATGGTGTTCATTTAAAGATAGCCTTTTCCATCTATTATAATAATATTTATTCATCGTGTTTACTTTTCTTTCCACTAAACTTACCTTGTGTTATTTTTTACCTTCATTTTCTCCAATTCAAATGAACGGTTGATCGATTCAATTTTTATCTATTGATTCAGATCACTTGTTAAAGTCTATTCTGTTACTGTTGACATTGTTTTACACTGACTGAGTTGATCAAAACAGGTAAATAGCCATTATCTGATGAGTCTTGTAAACTTCCGCTCCTAAGTTTATGTTCATGGCAAAGTCAAAGAAGTATCTTGATTAAAGCGATTAACAAACATCTTCATATTGATAGAAAGATGTTAAAAATCAAACATTTCACATTCTAGTGTGATTTGTTTCTTTGAGTAAAAAGCAGCAATTAAGACATATCAGGAAAATTGTTTCTGGTTGTATAACAGCGATCAAGAATGGGTTCAAAGCCGGATAAGAATGACAAACTATTAGATAGCAAATGCTTTACCATGTTACCAGGAAAAATGGTAAAGTCAGAATACTTGAGCTCCATCAACCTTTTACACAACAGGCACCAAAAATTGTGAGTTTTTTGACTTTCTCCTAAAAACAGAATGTTAACCTTAATAGGAACATTGGAAAGAGAAATGTTGATTTTAATGATTTAACTGTTAATTACATTGTTAAATCTCCCACGTCAAGATAGACACAAGAACAAAAATAATTACCCTTTACACTTTTCTTGAGGGAAAGTCAAGTCTGATGAAAACCAGAAACGAGATTCAACCCGAATAACACAATAGATGCAGTTTCAATGATTAACAAAATAGTCAGAGTAATACTTGAGTCAAGACTCAATTAAAATATGTACCAAAATAGGTAATTTAGGTACCAAAGGTTTAACAAATAGTTGATGATTTTTACTTCAAAACAAAAATTGAGTCAAATCCAATTGGAAGATCGTTACTTAGCGACTGTAAAATAAGCTTCAAAATTGTAATGAAAAACAGAAGCGCAAAAAATTGAAAAATTTGCTGATTAATTTGAACAAAATATCACGCCAATGTTAAAATAATTTGTTTCACTCTACAATTTACTAATAGCATAAACAATTGCCTTTTTAAAGTCATTTACCAGAAAAAAAATCTAACCTGTTTTTTTGCTTCCAAATAAAACAAAGAACCAAGTTTCCAAAAATGATCAGATAACCAGACAAATCTTGAATGTTGATAAACTGCAGGAAAAAAGGTTAGGTTTTTATGGCTCACACAAAAATATTAACTAAATAAACTAACAATAAAACTAATTATCTAATGATAACCTTTTCCCTGGTTAATTTGTATCACCACTAAATCAACTCTGTCTATGAAATTATGATCAACTGACCAACAACCAAGTATTTTTAGCAAAACCAGTGACAGTAATTGCTGGCAGCAATTAGTACAAAAAATAAGTCAACAGTTGAAACTTAAACACATCAACAATTAGATCAATCAATATCCTAAATCTTTACAAACAATTGCATCCTTTAAGCAACCAATCATTAGGCTAATCAGTACAATCAGCATAAATTAGCCTAACCTGATCAATGACAATCTAAATGGTTAAATCTATGGGCATTTATTGAAAAGCAAGAATTGAAATTACTGCTAAAAGATGAACCTTCAATTTACAATATTTATTACTTTCAGTTACCAAGCAATAGTAAACATTGAGAGCTAACTAACAATTAAACGTTTATTAATCTTAAGGTTCAATATTTAATCAAATTGCCGCGAAAGCATCGGAATCAATTTTTATTTACAATTTGTATTACAATATTTCTAATAACCTTTAACATGCAATCTTTTAATTCTTGTCCCAAGCTGCACATTTCAATGTATACCCATACTTGATCCATTATGATTATTATTTAAGAAGTGTTAATAATAATCATTTCAATCAATTTGAACAGTTGAGAGATGAGAATAGCGAAGCTTGATTGATAATGTTGCCCTTCAAATTGTAGCAATGAATTAATAAAATTAAAACAAATTGTCTGTTTCCTTTACCATCATTATGATTGTGATTGTAATGTACATTACTTACTATTTTTAGTCACTATCTGTATTAACTCTTAATAGTCACAATAATGTTAAAGTATTACATTTACTTTGACCTTAATGATAAACGTTAACTGGGTCCAGTTTTGATTGTATAATTGTCTGTTCAAGTTTACCAATAATCGTATTAAATGATTTTCATGAGAATCCAAATGATTGAAATAAACAGCATCAATTGATGATTATTATTTAAAATCAATTAACTGTCACTCAATTGATTCTTAAACTGTGTTATTCATTTTTTCCAATTTCTCTTCAATCGATTCAGTAAATATTTAGTCTTGCAAACAATTAGTTAAATTATAGTCCAACTTGTCGCTGTTAATATTGATTGTTTCTTGTCTTGATTCACAGTAAAACCATACAAATGTTTCAACGAAATATTTAATCATGGAATTCAACCTTTTGATATTAAACATTGAAATCAATATTCAGAATTGATTTTACAAAAGTAAATCCTTTTTACACAATCAATAACAAACTGTAACCAAGTCTAACATTTAATTATTTCAAGCAACTGTAAATTATAATTTCTGTACAATGTGTTAGAGTCAATCAATAAAATAGGCAATATTGATGAATTTAGAGATTGCTTGAAATGAAAAATACTCAGGTGTAAAACAAGAAGCTAATGGTGAAATTGAATCCGTAAATTATCAGCAAATTGATGAGATTTGAAAAATGTAAACTTTGATATTTGGGAAAATCAATTGTTCGGTTTGAATGAAATTGTTGAATTTTGTTGATTAACTGTTAAATTGTGGATAAATTGTTGCCGGATGTTCAACAAATTGGTGCTACACAGTTACCAAGTAAAATTGGGTAAACTGTTTACCCAAATGTTGACAAACGTTTGAATAAAACGCATCTGACAATATTTAGACACAATCGTAATGCTATTAAATAAAGACCAATTGTTGAGGCACTTTGCTTGTAATCGACGGGGAAAAAAGAGCCGCTATTCGTCCTCTTCACCTTCATTTTTTTTTGTTGTCTCACTGAAAATAGCACTAACATTTGGGTGTTGATCTTGTTATCCGGCCATTGAACTTATATTGTTTACATATAATATAATAATAAGGATAATAATACACAGTAGGAGGGTGAAGCTTGAATCATCAAGGCTCAACCATCAACATGATCATAATCATAATAATGGTAATACAGAAAATAATAATGCTAATAATCAAAAATTGACAGCCCCAGAAGTAGTATCAGCAGCCATAACAATATCGGTTTGTGGTTCGGGCGCTACTGAAGGCGCTGCTAAAAATGATTTATACTTAATAATATATAAAGCATTCTCCAAACGAGTAGGATGACATTGAATTTTGATGGCGATCAGTATGAAATAAAGATGATACTGATGATGTATGTAAGAGAGAGACAGTAAAAAGCAAAAAAAGAAGACTAAGATAAGAGAATGGTGTGTTTGGTTGGTTAAGCAGTCGGTCAGGGTGGAGAAGTTGACCTTATTCTGTTTCATCTCTTTTCTGAATAAGTCATATGATATTGTAACTATCCGGTCCAGTCTTTAGAGTCAACCATTAATCCATCAATTGAAGCTTTTCATCCTTTTCCACCATTATTAATATGATCATACTTTTTTTGACTTGCTTTCTTTAATTGTGCTTAAAATTTTGTGCAGTATTATTGTCCGCCCTCCTCCTGATGACTTTTAACAAACATAAATATAACAACAGCAACAACTGGTTAAGAAGGATTCATCATTCTGGCCGATTTCAGCTTCACCATGATTACCATTGTGATCATTCTTTTTCCCCTTCAAATAATTGTGATTCTTTAAATATTCAATTTTTGTCTTGGTATCAAGATGAATGATGATTATCCTAAAATTTGCAACAGTTGAAAGCTTTCTCCTTGTCATGAAACAGGAATAACATATTGGTCCATACTAGTTTCAAGTTATTTATCAGCATCATTTTACCCCGTAGTAAATGTATTTTCAATTAAGGCTTGATCCCTTTTGAACTTTTAAGAATCACATTACAGTTGAAAAAGTGGCCTTCTTTGTCTTTTCATCTAAATTTGGTCGAAACAAGATGTAAATAGAGAAAGAAAAAGAGAGAGAGTTAACCATCTTGTTAAGAGTATGAAGATTGTGTGAGAGTACGTACTTTTTTTGCTGAATGTTGTGAGAAAAGAATGAAAGATGGATCATATTTTGTGTGTTGTTTTAGAGGAACATGTAAATGGAATAGGCTTCTAAATCATTTAATGAGAATCCTGGTAATTTGGTTGAGAAAGGCCCAGCTAAAACCATGAAGAAAACTGTTAGAGAAGAGATGAGGATACAAATGATGTGGAAGACGTTTTGTATTGCTCCGCCAAAGTCGCTTGTTTATTGAGTTGTGTTGAAGTAAATTATTCAGATGCGAATTGAAAAGAGAAGATAAAAAGCAAACCATTACTACAAATATAACATTTATCATCATTTCTAAGACAATTATAACCACTATTTACCTTGTTATATCCACATTTTTTATTATCATAACTGATTAGAGTATGTCGTGTATATTAGTTAATGAAGTTAGACAAGCATTGAATTGATCGATTCCAAGTTTGATGTGCTTCAATTGAACAGACTGGATAAACATTGGCTCTTCAAGGTTCCTTGACCATTTGCAAACATCGGATTACTTTAAATTTTACCATCAAATTATCAATATTATTGGATGAGCATTGAAAACAATTAACAAGATCCTGTATGAAAAAAACAAATTGAAAGGCATTAAATATGAAATGAAGTGTTGAAATGATGTTTAAATTGAATTACCTCAATTGGCCATCTAGTTGTATATTTTAACAGCAATTTAAATTCAACTGGCTTTCCATTTCATCAGAGTTAACGCTCGTTTAAATTGCATCAACCAAAATTGATTGATATTCTGGGTTAGCATTTTACGATAAAATTAATTGACCAGGAATAATAATTTTTTACAATAGCAGGAAATCAATTTGGTGATTTATCATTGAACGAGAGCAGAAATTGTAAAGAAACTATTTTCAGGTCAAACAATCAAATGGACAGGTAATCAAGCCATTTCTTGGTTCAATCTGTTCATTGTGGCCAAATTTAAAAATCTTTATCAATTTGATTGCAATTGGTCTAACAAGGGAACTATTTCTCATTGTTCTCACCGTTTTAGATGAGACATGGCACAATCGATAGAGGGCTATTTTTTAAGAAATAGTGTGCTGCATTTCATCTGTATGGCCAGTGGTTCCTAAGATATTTGGGTTTAAAATTTGGGCATTTTAATTAAAACCATTTTTTAAAAACATTAAAATTGTCTAAAAAGGCGTAGCCTAGTAGGTAAAGGCGCAGGTGGAAGTATGGAGGTTTTAGGTTCGAATCCTGGTGACTTTTTATTTTGAATTAATTTATATAATTTTAGACTTTTTTAATTCAAATTTTTCATGAAATTTTTGTTGATTTTAAATGTTTTGAATTAAGACAATTTTTTAAAATTATTTAATTAATTGTATTAATCAACAAAAATTTCATGAAAAATTTGAATTAAAAAAGTCTAAAATTATATAAATTAATTCAAAATAAAAAGTCACCAGGATTCGAACCTAAAACCTCCATACTTCCACCTGCGCCTTTACCTACTAGGCTACGCCTTTTTAGACAATTTTAATGTTTTTAAAAAATGGTTTTAATTAAAATGCCCAAATTTTAAACCCAAATATCTTAGGAACCACTGGCCATACAGATGAAATGCAGCACACTATTTCTTAAAAAATAGCCCTCTATCGATTGTGCCATGTCTCATCTAAAACGGTGAGAACAATGAGAAATAGTTCCCTTGTAAGTAGAGGTAAAATTGTTTTGGATGAGTTGATTCGAGAAAAATTTCGAGTTTAAATTTCTTTAACTAAATGAGGCGCAAAATTATTAGCAAGTTTGCAGTCTTCATCATTTATTTCAAATATAACTGTCAAACTCACTTTGGAAACATGATGATGAATCTGAGGAGAAAGAAGAAGAAAAAAAGAGATGAGTTAAGTTTGATAGTCAACACAATTATTGTTCAATTAATTTACACTTGAGGTACCTTTAATGATTGAGTAAGTGTACACTGCGTGTTTAAATGATTTGTATGATTTGATATCATGTTCAAGGCCAGGCTTACGGCTGACCTGTTCCCTCGGTGGATTGAAATGAATAACTAAACATTGAGAATCGGATGGCTGAGAGAGAGAGAGAGAGAGAGGAAGAAGGTAAAACAATGAAGAGAGATGAAAAAATGGAAATACCATTTGTTGTATACAATTATTAGTAAATAATGATAAGAAATCATGGATTCACCTGTTTTAAAGATTAAACCGTTACAATGATGAAGATTCAACTAACCTGAGAAACTTTTGCTACAATTGTGCATTTGTTTGGAGTAATTGAAGGTCAACCGTTTTGAAAAATAAACATTCATTGTGTGGAATCAAGAATTAGCCTTTTTTTCTGAATCAAGAAAATTCAAAATGTTGACTTGGATTAATATGGTAAAAGATGGCAGTTGATACCGTTGATGATAGCCGATCAATAGCTTTGATTAACCATTTTAAACCATTCCATTTATTAATACAATGTCGGACAGTTGATACGTAAATTGTGTGGTCCATGCATGGGATGCAAGATTGTTGTGATACCGATAATGATCACCACGGGCAGCGTTACAATTGATGAAAGAAGATAATGTTGACAGGAATAACAAGATAATTGAGATTGAGAAAAAGTGGAATCCTATTTTCCATTAATCTTGTTGTTTATGTTTAAGGCTGCTACTGATTTTCAAGATTTACGCCAGGAGAGTGGGTGAATTTGAATGAAAAATAAACAGAATGTAAGAAATCTCTAATTTGAGCTTTCACGATCATCATCAAAAAGGACACTGCAAGAGAAAAAGAGAGAAAGGAAAACGCAATCAATAGATAATATTAAAAGATGTAGCTGTAAAAGAGCTAAGCAGTTGGGTAACTAAGCGGATTACTGAAATCGTACAAGCTTTGAAGGTAGTGAGAATCATTTAACTACGATTAACTTTTGTGTATATATTTACCTTTCATTAACGGATTTAATGGTGAAAGAGGTGAGGTGAATAATCGCATTGACAAAATTGGTGATTCTCTTTTGCCAGAAATAAAACAAAGTCAGACGATAATGAAGCTTGGTCAATCCATATAACAATCCTTCTTCAAGATTTGATGATTGCGCTAATGACAACAGAGGAGAAAGGAAACAGCAGATAGAAAGATTAAAATTGTGTAAAAGTGGGTAAAATTGTAGCTATTTTAATTGTTGTCAGCGAAACTAAACCTTTATATCGTCTGCTGCATCAAGATGAGTAAAAGTAAATCAAAACAAGTTACCTGGACAGGATGAAATTAGACTGTGATTAGCTTGTCCGACATCTAGTTAATTGGGTAAATTAAAAAGGCATGTTCATGAATACTAGAGAGTAAGAAAAAAAACAGATGATAACGATCATGAAATTATAAAAAGTGTCAAAATTATAAAATAAAAAAGTCAAGATTTAGTATCAAAAGACCATTTGAAAAACAACTGTTCAAAGAGAGAAAGGGAAAATTAAAGAGAAAAAGAGAGGAAAGAGGGAGAAAGAAAGAGAAAGAGAGCGAAGGAGGAGAGAGAAAGAAGCGGGAACTTGATTCGCCTTATTTTTCAGTTGCAGTTGTTGGTTTAAACCGTCAACTTTGGGTTAAATTCATTTACTTTCAACTTGGACTTTGATACTCACAATAGTCAATTTTTATTCATCTAGTGAATTGTACCTTTTATTATCTGTTTACACCTCCAAAGTGAATTTATTAAATTGAAATCAAAGAGTCAATTTTTGGTTAAATTTTACTTCTCTTCTGTTAACCCAATATCGATTTTTTCTTGTCTTATTCTCTTTTTCTGTTTCTTTTTTCTTCTTTCATCTTTTTCTATCTTCTCTTATTTTCATCCCTTTTCCTATGTTAGTCTGTTACATCAGCTTTACACATTTCAACACTCAATAATAACGTTTGCGCCAAAAAGACTTCTGCTTGTTTTCGCTTCTGCTATTATACCTCATTCAATTTTTTAATTATTTTCTACGGTTATTCCATCGTCTTTATTTTCAAATTTTACCTTTATTTTACCGTTTTATTATCGCCTTGTTTTTATTGCTTTGTGCTGTGCGACTACTCAGGAATCTATCCTTAGTCAGGATAAACAAATTCTGTGAAATTTTATCCAATTTTGGTTTACAATTCTCAAGTGTCTCCTCATTTTCTTTGGATTACATTCACTTTTTACCATCGACAACAGTCACAACCCATATTGACTGTTTCTCTTTCAAAAACCGTTGTTTTTAACACTTTTTACAATCGACACCTTTATACGTTTCAACAATACTCTGTGTTTTTTAAGCTTGAAGATTTATCAATATGGAAGCTCCAAAAAAGAAAATTCCTATTCATGTTCAGGTACTGTTCAGGTTTAAATCTATTCAAACATTCCAGTCTGTTCAATTGCAAATTTTTTTTCCAATCATTAGGTCAGCTAGTATTTCTATTTTCTGGTTATTTGAATGACATTCAATATCATGAAAATTTCCAGGCTGTTTTTGTGTTTCATTCAGAAAGGCTTTGATTTCAACTGATACAACTCAATACATTTAATTGTTTTTTTTCTTATTGTTGATAACTAACGTACTTTCTTTTCTTTGATTTCAACAGAGCTCTCAAAATCGCATAATTATCAGACAGGGAAGAATTGTTAACAGTGATTCCATGTTTGATGCCGATGTTTTTATTGAAGATGGTATCATCAAGTAAGTTAAAAAATCTTGATTCAATGTGGGAAACCCATAAAAATATAACCATATCCTGTCCAGCTCGGGTTAAAGTGCATTTATTAATAGAAAAATTGTAATAGCTAAAATCATGAAAATTGTTTCTCTATCATCACCTCCTACGAACTGATGTGATGAATAATAATTACTTACTTTATTATAATAATATTTTCTGTTATTTGCTTGCTCAGCCACAACAAGATTGACCTTAAGATGGTTTGATGTTAATTGTTATAACGTGTATGTTGGCGTCGAGTGACCAAATAAAATTACACACAAACAATTAATTCTTTATTTTGGGAGTTTACAAGCTTACTTTTACATTACTTGGGATTGTCCTGACTTTTGGGAACGCGAGTCATCTAATTGCTCTTACATGAATTTCATTCCATAAACTAATGAATGATAATGAATCTTTGTTAATTTTATGGGATTTAACTCATCTCATTTTTTTCCTACCGATTAAAGTAGACAATCAGATTCGCTATAAGATATTTGCATTTAGCACAACAATCATCGAAGATGGATTAGATCCTAAATTACTGACAAAAGTTGAAACTTAATTAATTGAGTTACCAGACAGTTAACGAAATCAGTATATTCAGTATTCTATTCGACTTATTCAATCAAATAAGTTCAAAATTATTTTTTTTCTAAATCAGATGAAAGGTAATGATTATCAAAACTGATAAATTACTTTTTTCTGATTTGCTTTCCAATATTACGATTATATTTAAACGATTTTAGATTTAATGTTTTTGATTCATGGAATATTGGCTGATATCCTCTGAACACTGAATTAAACAACCAATAATATTAATAGTTAAATTTAGTGTAAAACTTTGCAAACATAACTACCATTAAAAAATTGAAATCAGTTGTAGTATTTTTAGCAATTTGAGTTTTAATAGTTGATTCTTAATGATGAGTAAATATGAAAAAAGTCCAGCAAACTGAATCAAATATACGGATCATAACCTGATATGATGATTTCATGGTCACTTGATCACATCAATTTTAAGGTTAATTTCCTTACGATAGAGTATCACATCAAAAATTATATGATTTGCTTTTTATCTAAAATTTGCGCTTTTTTCGTACTTCCTGACTTTCTTCCATGATACATATGTTATCAATTGCACGAAAATATATGCACTATAATATAATTTAATATGATGTTGAAAAAACTATAAAAAGCATCCATAAATAATGTAACTTGAATAAGTAAATTCAAGTGTGTGGTTGGATAATTTTGTGTTTATTGACTCGTATTATCATGCACACTTTACCTCTCAATATTGATGATTCTTAAATCTTTATTTTACAGACAAATAGGACCTAATCTTATTGTACCTGGAGGATGTCGAGTGATCGATGCAAAGGGACACTTCGTCATACCTGGAGGAATTGATCCACACACTCATTTGGAAGGTATTTTTATGGGCACTTCATCAGTGGATGACTTCTATGCGGGAACTCGAGCTGCACTGGCTGGTGGAACCACAACTGTATTTGATTCACCTCTTGAAACCAACTTATCTCCAGTTCAATTGTTTGAAAAGTATCGGGCAATTGCTGATTCAAAGGCATGCTGCGATTTCAGTCTTCATGTGCCCGTTACCAAATGGAAAGATGGAGTAACCGAAAAAGAAATTGAGACTTTAGTTAAACAAAAGGGTGTCAACGCTTTTAAAGCTTTCATGGCTTATAAAGATTCCCTCATGTTGGAAGATCATGAGCTGATCAAGCTTTTTGATTGTTGCAAGAAACTTGGTGCAGTTCCCAAAATTCACGCTGAAAATGGTCATCTAATTGATTTCTTGGCCAAGAAACTCCTTCAAATGGGTGTTACCGGCCCTGAAGGTCATCTTCAATCACGTCCAGAAGATCTTGAAGCAGAAGCTGTTCACCGAGCTTCCGTTTTAGCTCACCATGTCCAATCCCCTTTGTATATTGTTCATGTAATGAGTAAATCTGCAGCCGAAGAGATCAATAGAGCAAGATCTCGAGGAACTCTTGTCATTGGTGAAACTCTCGCCTCAGCTATTGGTACCGACGGAATTCACTATTACAATCGGTGTTGGGCACATGCTGCTGGGCATGTATTATCTCCACCTCTTCGACCAGACCGCACAACTCCTGAAGGATTAGTTAATGCTTTATCTGCTGGTGTGCTTGATGTTGTTGGCTCAGATCACATAGTTTTCTCAGCCCAACAAAAAGCTCAAGGAAAAACTAATTTCACCAAGATTCCTAATGGAGTCAATGGAATCGAGGAAAGGTTAATGGTTATTTGGGAAAAGGGAGTTCGAACAGGTAAAATGGATCCAACTCGGTTTGTTGCCGTTACCAGTGCAAATGCTGCTAAAATTTTCAATATTTATCCTCGAAAAGGAAAGATAGCTGTTGGATCAGATGCTGATATTGTTGTCTGGGGAAAGAAACCACGAGTTATTAAAGCTGAAACTCACCATTCTCGATGTGATTTTAACATTTTTGAAGGATTACAGGTTGAATTTAGCCCAATTGTGGTCATTTCACAAGGTGTAGTAGCTGTTAATGAAGATGGATCTCTACACGTTTCTCAAGGGAAAGGACGTTTCATTGAATGTCCACCTTTCCCAGCTATCCTTTATGAAAGAGTCCGTAACCGAGAACGCAACATGGGTCCTGTGAAAGTTGACCGATCTGAAAGACCTGAAACTCTTAGACCGGCCATTCAAGCAAATGTAACTAACGGCAATGCAAACAATAATGGAGCAGATAAAGTTAACCCAATTAGTGTAGAGCCACCGGTTATATCAACCAAAAATAATGATTATGAAACCATTCCCACAACCGGTCCTCCATCACCTGCTCTTTCAACTGCAAGCTCTGGAACCTCTGCCGCTGGTTTTCATTTGTCTAAAACTAGGAGCGGTGTTCGCAATCAACAAGACTCAAGCTTTAAGCTTACCGGTGAACAATTTGATGATTCTGGAACAAGACGGACGGCAATTAAAGTCCATAACCCACCAGGAGGACGCTCAAGTGGAATCTTTTAAGATTGAATGTTTTCCACCTCGCTTGTACCTTATTAAA
Source organism: Tetranychus urticae (assembly GCF_039701765.1). Classification (NCBI taxonomy): domain Eukaryota; kingdom Metazoa; phylum Arthropoda; class Arachnida; order Trombidiformes; family Tetranychidae; genus Tetranychus; species Tetranychus urticae. The sequence goes on from NC_142959.1 coordinate 4,487,911, forward strand.
AACCAATGAATCCCCAAAATGTCCTAATCTTGAAACACGAAAGGGACAATTTTTCAAGTTACTCTTTTGTCACGAGAAAATCTGTTTTAGTTATCTGCTTTCTTCTTTTCTCACTTTTTACTTTATCCCTTTCTCAACTTGCGACTCATGTGCATGATGTTCGCCCTTCTCCTTTTGCAAGCAAACTGTCAATTTTGTTTTCTTTTTCTCTATTCTGCATATTCACTTAATTTGATTAAAACTTATTTAATTAATAACTGATTCAAAATTTTTAATGGATAAAACATGGTTAAAACCCTTACACACCTTGAAATATTATACATTCTTAGTCATTGAACTATCTTGTTTAATCCGTACGAAGGTTTCAGATTAAATAGACACTGTTAGTTGAGATTTAATAAATTGTTTAACATTTTGACGAGTAAACCGAGTTTATCATATAACAATCAGTGTAGAAAGAGTTTCAAGACTGAAATTTTAGAAAAGGCAGTTGGAGTTGCTATTTAGGTATGAGTTAACAGTTTTACATTGTTTGGTCAAAATGATTAACTTTCCTAGCAATCGGGAAAATAATCAAGTTTGAGTTTTTTTAGGCAAATTTTTAACTAATGATAAAAGATGTTGAATGGCATCTTGTTCCTGGGTTAGGTGTGATTTAACATCTTTCAGGAGATTTTCATCAATAGTAAATGATGGTGCGGTCTGGTGATTTTGAAGTTGTTTCAGTTTAATCATCAGATCATTTAGATTTGATTTTAGCTTTCCTTGTTCATTGATTTCTCGCTGTAAATCTTCCAATTTTGCTCTCAATTGATCTTCATAGGCTTGAACAGGATAAAAGCGACGTCTTTTAACCATTTGCCAAACCATTAGAGATAAAACTCGATTACTTAAGAGAACATTTTTCCGTTTACATTCTTCAACCAGAATTTTTATCACGGCAATACTTTTGGTTATATTTTCTATCTCGTCCATAATTAATTTTAATTGTAATCTTTGTTGTTGAACTTCTTGTTCCTGTAACTTGAACCGTTCATTAAGAGCAGCAAATCCAATTAAAGGAACAGGGATAAATTTTTCAGGATCAGGATTATTTAGCTTGGCTTGATTCCATATAAGCTCATCGATCCCTGCTGGTACAACCTTTAGATACTCGTCGATTTCTTGTTTTGACGGAGGATGTAAAGGAACCAATTGACAGAATTTATTTTGGAAAACATTTGGTAACTGCATTTTGACATTCATCTGGTTGAGGAAAAGAATTATTTGTCGGGCTGGTAATTTAAGGTTGGTTGCTGTATCTGTTACTGTAATCATCAACATAGCTTTGTTATCTGGTAAAATTTTGCTCGCTTCTACTTTGGGAACATAATTTTGACCAAATAAACCTTTTAAATTATTCTCGTATTGAAGTATGGCCGTGTTCATCTGACTTTCACCTCCTTCCATTGAAATAACAACACCAAATTTGCTTTCACTTGCTTCCTCTGATTTAATTTTGGAATAACCGATGGCTTTAAATCTATGGTTGGGTTGATGTTGATTTAAATCGATAGGTGCTTGGCCTTGCATGTAAAATGCTTTCCCAGTTCCCCAGTACGCTTGTAATTTATTGAACAATCCGAGGACTTGGTCTCTTTCATCATTGAACATTTTTGGGTTGAAAACGCTTGGCTTTGTAATAGAAAATTGACATTGGAGAATGATATTAGTCGGATGAATAAAGAATTGAAATTATAGTAAAACAAACCTGATTAAGATCCATTTCTATTTTAGTATTGGATTCCGTTAACAAAATGGCAACGAACAGTCAAAACAAATTAAAATTGGATAAATAATAAGCAGGAAACAAGGTGTATATAATCACAGTGGCACACCAAGACCAGAACTTTGGAGATGAACAGAGAAACAAACTATGCCACTCCAGGTAACTTTAAGTATAAGACTGTAAAATAAATAGATCATAAATAATTAGATGACCATTAAATAAACATGACTTGCAGATAAACCGATAGAATCAAAGAGTTAATAGTCATGAAGAGAAAGCATTAAGAAAGCTCAACATATGAGTAGAGAATGGTACATGTTAAAAAACCAGCCTGGTCCATTTTACAATCCAAGACATAGTAGAAGACAGTTTTAATTAAAAATATTGTTAGCTGATGACTTACCTTTAATAATTTAATTATATTAAGGAAATAATTAAAATAAATAAAATAATAACACCGATAATTCAGATGGCTTTAGTTTTTGAATTTCACAGTAAAAGTAACAACTGAGATGGGTTTGAATTTTTTTTGGCGGGCTGGATGATTAATTTTGTCTTTTCTCTCCCTTTAAGTCTACAATCTCTTTATTCATGAATTCATGGTTTTCTGTTGAAGGTGACATTTTTAATCATTTTTGTTGTATGATTATTAATTAATTGGCATTAAAATGTCAAGGAATCAGCAAATGCATTGAAATGGGAATTATTTGTGTGGATTTAATCAAGAAGCAATACATTGACTCTTTGCGATTGACTACAACAAGAAAAGGTATGATTTCATTCCGATATTTTTGTTATTAAAATTGACTTATCTTGTTCTGCTCTTCTTTTAGGTTATAAAAATGATACGAAGTCAGTCCCAGAGTATCTTAAATTTGGTTAAGAGATCTGGAACAGTCAGTTGTGATGGTTTAAATCGACTCTTTAATAACTGTGACTCAAAATGGTTTGCTTCATTAGAAATCATCAATCAAAACCCTCGACATTTTTTGCAGCCTAATCCTCAAATTTATATAACAGATAGGCTATTTTGTGCCAATAAACTTACTCAATGGTATGTTACAATTTACATTTCACATGTTACAATTTATTTGATAAACCTTGATACATTATCTTTCTTATTATTGTTGTTTTTCTTAAAGCTGGCAGTGTGGAAGCAAATTTCGGGAAAGCTTACCCATCAGCTGTACCAATTGTCTGGCACCGCAATTGAATCATCCAGAATTAAATTATTTCACCATATTTAACCTAAAAGCAACCTATGATGTAGATGTCCCAGAAATAAGGCAGAGATTCCTGAATTTGCAAAAAATCCTTCATCCTGACAAATATACCAACCGTTCTCAAGTAAATTTATCTGACTGTCATTACTATAAACAGTGGTCTTATTATTTTTTATTTTTTTCAGGAAGACCAAAACACTTCTCTGGATCTTTCAACATTTGTCAACAAAGCCTATAAAGTTTTGCAAAATCCGTATGAAAGAGGAATATACCTGCTAAAACTGAACGGAATACATCGAGAAGAAAGTTAGCTTTTCTCAAATGATATTTCTGTATAGTTTCTAATAACCGAATACTTTTTCAATAGGAGAAGGTAACACCGTTATGGATCCCGATTTCCTCGAAGACATGTTATCAATTAATGAAGCAGTTCTAGAATCGAGCATAGAAGGATTACAAAAGATCCGGTCCGACGTGCAAAGTAAAATTAACCATCTTGTCAGCTCTATATCCAGAAGTTTTCAAACAAATTCGTTACAAGACGTTGAATTATTGTTAAATAAGTTAAAATTTTATGTGAACATACTTGATAAAATAACCGAAAAAGAGTAACCTTACAAAGTTAGTCAAAATTGGAAACAAGACTTCAAACGCAGTTAAAGACAACCTTTCAATTACTCTAAAGTAAGTAACAAACGCATAGCTAAAATAAAATTTTAATATTTTATTTTATCTTGAAAATCAATAAATACATACCAAACAAACAATCAAAAATTATTATCTATTTTATTTGAATCTCGAATAAATGAGTTTCTGTTTTAGATCTTTCTTCTTTGAGTCTTTCCTTTGGCTCCATTGACTTGGCCATGTTTTAGTTACACTAAATATCATGTTCAAGTCCCGTCTAATGATGAAATATGATACCGCCCCAGTCTGAACATAAAGGATGACAGGTATTTGCTGATTAGACGGATAAATGTTTTGTGCAAGGCAATTGTTATCCTTTAATCATTTTCATTACTTTTAAGGTCAGTATTTTATTACATCTCACGATTATTTGAGTGACCATATTGGTTTGGTTTAGAATAGGAAATTCAAATTTTGAAATGAATGAACAAAGTAAGTCTTACTGAATTAGTTTATACAATCTAGTTTACTTCTACTAACTAATTGATTAGTTTCTCTAAATTATTGTCAACTTGACTGTTATCTTTTTGATATAATTGATATATTTTTCAGTCACTAGCCAGTTTAGACAAGATTTACAAAATATTCCATCATTATACTAAGTTTTTAGTGAACAAACAAATAAATTATTTTTATTAATTAGTATGTTATTCAAAATTACAAACAATCTTAAACTTTTCTGTATAAATTTTCCAAGTTTTTGACTTGTGAGGATTGTCAAGCTCAGAACGGGGTATCGTTAAACTGTTACCCTCAATGAAATTACAATTAAACCAAAAATAAAAGGCACAATCCTCGTAGGCTCTTGGAACACTTTTGGTTCTGCAATTGAATTTGATTCGCACATCTCCCTTCAGGACTGGACAATTTTTAGGCGTTATAATGAGTATATCTTCAGCTTTATTATAAAATGCGGTGCAATTGGTTTCAGTTCCAAAATCAAGATTAAACGTCTCTGATCGGTCAATCAATATAGAAGCACTTAAATCTGAACCATCACCTGATCCAACTGTTGAGATACCTTCAATATTGATACTTTTCAGAGTTACTGTTTTGGAATCTGGTATTTTACCATTGAACTGGCTAATAACACGACTAAAATAATCAATATATCTAGCTTGACTTGGTGTCTCAACTCCTTGGTATTTTTTACCAACTGAAGTATCAGTTCGCCGATCTGCAAAATACTGTAGTACATCTTTACACTCATCAAAGTGACCATTATAAATTAACCAAGCACAAATCATTGTTCCAGTTCGACCTTTGCCACCTAATATACAAGAATATGGAAAAAATTAATAAAAAACATTCTTAATTTTATTCCTTTAGCTGGAATGGAGGTTATTTTAATTACCTTTACAGTGAGCAGCAATGACATGTCTTTCATCTTGACCCAACCATTCTTTAACATCTTCAACAAACTTCATCATTTGATCCAATGTTGGTACATTATGGTCATCTATTGGGTATCGAGCAACTCTTCCATGGAAATGTGTAGTATCATAACCTTTCTCAGAGCACAGATTATAAATTTTATAATTATCTGGACCATGTTTCAAGTCGAAAAATTTGGAAACATCTTTAATATGATTTCGATAGAAAGCCCATGATCCAGATGAAGGGAAAGACATTCCAATTACTCTGGGTGTAATGTAGGTTAAATCAAGATCGAAACCATCACCACGATAACGTCTCTTATTTTCAGAGACTACCATCCGAACACCTTTTTGTATGTTCTTAGGTTCAGTGACAACACGAATTAACCTTACGAGTACCATAACCCGGACTAACCGAACCAATACAATCAACCTAAAAATCATAAATAAAAGATTTCAATGCAAAATGTTATTAGAATTAAGTCCAAAATATAATTGAGTCTAAAGTTGAAGATTACTTACTTAGCATAACTGCTATTTCCGTTCACGTTTACATAGATACATGTTATCAAAAAGCTCATAATGATAACTACAAAATCAACACAGTTGTACCAATCAATGAAAAAATGATCCACCCTGAAATGAAACAAAAACAAAAGAATCAGATTAGAAATAAAAAATACTTTTTTGTACAAAAATTCAAACGAGATTTAAGATTGAATGGGTGAATTAATTGGGAAGAGTAGAAATAAAAATCTGACAACTGACCTATTCACTGATTTTGAAGGTTGATTAACAATAATTTATAATTTTTCAATAACAAGGAAGTTCAATACTGGCAACTTATTCAGATGGATTATCATCTTTCCTGCCATTCATTTCAAAGTAATTTAATGTGCTCTATTCATAGAAAATGCTATTCTTAAAAAGTTACTGTCTGATCAGTTTTTTACCGGTAACTAACGGTCAAGTAAAAAGACTAAAGAACAAGTTGATAACTGAACAAAGGGAAAAATTGAAAAAGTTATGCCACAAAAGCATTTGCGACAAAAGAATCAAATGATAAATTATCGCAAGTCTTGATTTTAAATGGCAACAAATGGGAGGTTAATCCTAAAAGCATATCGGCCAAAGTCAAAATTTGATATCAAATTTATGATAAATTCACTCCTGACTGATTGATTTTCTGTGAGATTTCTGGTAATAGAAAGAAATAATGAAAGTTAAAAGGAAATGATATTCATAGCAGATAATAGGGTGATAATGAGGAATCAGTTTTCCTCAATTAAGCATAATATTATGGCTCAAAACTCATTGTCATACCATAATTGGTTTTTTTGATCTGACAATATGCGTTAAACCGTTAGAGATGGTAGACAAATACTCAGGAGCATGGGATAGGCTACAGCTGTTGATGTCGATGAATAAACTTACCCGATTGCATAGATTCGGAGACACACTTCTACAAAAAAGATGATTGCAAAAATGAGAACCACGATGTCAATGATGTCTTGATCTTGGGGACTTTTATCACCCAAGGAGAGATCGATAACCGTTAAAGCACAATCAATAATAATAAGGATTAAGGTTGCAATTCGGAAAAAAATATTTTGTACAAAACGGTAAATCTTATCACGCACAGAGGATCTTGTCTGGACAAGATCTGACAATTCTTCATATTTGGTTGTGGGTACAGCCTCATTAGAGACCAAGGATTCGTCCATGTCGGATTTACCCATGTTGCTAGGCTGGTTATTGAGCGAAATTTGATATGTTGTTCAGGGTTCAGATGATTATGAGGTTGTCAGGATAACAAGCCAAGAACAGGGATCACGATGATTTAAGGAACAAGATAAAGGAAAATTAAACAAGTGTAAAAAGTCAGAAGTGATTGAAGCAGCAAAGGCAATAATGAAACGTTGATGGTGTAACAGAATAAGAGACAAAAGATCAACAAAAAAGGAAACCAAGAGTTGATTGTAATAAAACAAAGGTGAATCAATTGTGTGAGAAAGCACAGTGGTTAAAGTGATACAATGATTACGATAATGATGACCGCCACCAATGGAAGAGACAAGAAAATCACAGATTTTTATCAGGCAAAGCAAAAAAAACAGAAAAGATTGCAATGACAAGAGAGAAAAGGCAACAAACACAACAAGAAAGGTCAAAAAGATTCAAGATGATGACGATGACGGTGATAATGGTGAAGAACCATGATGTGAAAGTATTTTGGGTTTTCAACGTTAATTAAACCAACGGTGGATACAGTGAAAACAAGCGGAAGAAAAGTAGAGTTGAAATGTAGATGTTAGTGGTTTGAATGTTGTTGTGCGGTGGTGGTGATGATGATGGCAAAGAACAAGTCTCAACAAAAATAATAGTTGATGGGTGTTTTTACAGACCACATTGATACATACAGTGAGAACCAAAAAGATGACATAAGAGAGAGAAAAAGAGAAAGAGAAAGAAAAGACAGAGAGAGAGAGAGAGAGAGTGAGAGAAAGAAATGCAGTTTTTAAAAAGAGAAATAAAATGAAAAATTATGATACAAGTGGGCAAAAGAGAAATGGAAAAAGATTGGAAGATATAAAAGGAAGATAAAAGAGGATGAATAGTGAAATAAAATAGCCTACCGAACCAGCTAGACAAGCTACATCCAGCTTGGTGATAACACCAGGAACATTAACTGAGTCAACATGAGATTCAACTGGTAATTTTTTAACTGGAAACATTTGTTGAGAGGAAAGAGAAGTGAAATCTTTTGAATTTTCTTTCATTTTCTTTTCATTAGTTGCCATATTTTTTGTTTCCTTTGATAACCTGAGTTAGTAATCGGGTTATTGATTGTTATCTTGCCGCTCTATCCCAATGTTGTTTAATGTGTTGAATCCTTTTGAACCTTTGTAGTAATAGAGGTTTAGATACTTTGGTGTTAACTTTTAATGTGAATTGTTTTTCAAGGTTAATTTCAACCTTTCCACTGTTTAATCCTTCCAACGCCTGATACACTGTGTGTTAATTATTCCATGTGATGATTAAAATTAACAATTAAACTGAGTTCAATGAATTGTTTTCACCCTTATTCAATGGTTTCCCTTTCAACCTCAAGCTTTTCTTGCATAGACAAACATTCAAGGAGCAATACAAAAACAACAACCGAATCGTTCCTTCAACCTAATTCCAGATGATTGTTTTAATGATGCAAGTGTAAACTGTGTTCCTTTAATCAACCCTCTAAATTGACATGTGATAAAAAAAAGAATAATTGATTCAGGTTCAACGAAATCAAACCAAAAACCAATGATAAATACAAGTAAAATTGCAATAACATTTACTGGATTCAACAGATTGTATGATTTGAAATGATATTGCAACGACTACATATTAATATCATCTGATGTTTTGAAAACTCGATCAACAAGTGCCACAACAAATCAGAATTGAGCAAAAAGGGTGAATCAATTGATTATCTCAGATTATCATTTGTGAATTTACCATCGATAAATAAAGATGGACCAATAAGACAAAAGGCAATCTAAATCAGTTAGCAACTAAAATTCAACTTACACGATTGAACAGCTAAATTATCAATAAAAACATACTCCTTTTAGATTGATCAAACTTGAGCTTTCCACTAAAATCCAATGGTGAGAATTATCATGGATCAAGCTCAATCTTCATGACGTTTTCATCCACGCTATTTCCACCCTCAATTCAAGCTAAACAATGATTTCAATTTACTATAGATGATATTATTAATTCACCTGTTGCCACAAAAAAACACAAGAAAATAATAATGACGAGTTAGGGTGAAAATGCACATTAAAATGTAAATAAAACTATTTCCTTTCACTGGAATCAATATTTAAAATCAGATGAAGGTTTTTACAATATTTCAATCAACACAGCAGATAATATTATTTGCAAAATTGTTGACGATGATCACAATTAAATTGTAGAGCAACAACTAAGAGGTAAACACATTATGTTGATCACTGATTTTTTAACGTCTATACACGAACAACAGACCGACACTGATATATTAAATCAACTTATTTTCATGATTCTCATTTTCTCGTTGCTAAGTTAACGATAAATACAAAGTGATTGTTTTATCACATTATTAGTCATGAATTGATCAAACACTCTCGAAGTGCAGACTTTTCTAGCTAATGGTTCAACTATATTGTAACATGACAGACTGTCATTCTTTATGCTGAGAGATTTATTGAACATTTAATGTAAATTAGGTGAAAAAGGCTGCAATATATCATTAACTAAAAGCACAGATTGTTTTTGATAAAGCAAGTTTTAATTGATTAAAACTTTGATGGAATAAATTCAGAGTAAGATTTCAGCCAATTAGCCGATAAAATAAATACATTGAGATAACCAAGCAAAAATAAAGGTTCTTGGTTCTTGTTTTCAATTCAGTTCAACACAAAATAACGATAATTTTATCGATTTTAATCACTAAATGTGATACAAATTGTCTGTACAAAGTAGATTGTTGAAACTAATGATCATATTGTCTGATTTATACCAAAAGTTCTAACTTTTAAAGTTGCAGGAAAATTGTAGAAAAAGGAAATTCAAATTCGATATTTACGCATTAAATGTAAATTGATGATGTATAATCCTAAAATTGTCATCTGGGCCAGATTAGCATGAAAATATCACAAGTTGGTTGCATGTTTACAACTGTCACAAGCAAGGAGCTCAAAATAATTTTTTAGAGTAGATTATCACAATAAATTCAAAATAGTCAGCATCGTTGAGTTTACATTTCGACGAATTTACATGCAAGATTGAGTTTCACGCCAATTTTATTGTGACTCCATTTTGATAAATTTGATTGAATAGTGTTGATTTAGAGTCTTTGACATTCCATTCCTGGGTAAATTGTCATCATTTCTTGACAATGGCCGAATTGTATGCCACATGAGGTTGGTTGAGAGGATTTTCAGGTGATTTCATCCAGTCTTTCTTTAGTATTTGCTTGATTTGGGAAAGCCTCAAGTTTGAGTTTTCAGCCTTGTATTTAGGTAACATTTTTTCCTCGAAGGCTGTGTAAGCTGCTTTCACACGTCGTTCCGGATGACGTTCAAATTCTGTATCTGCAACACTGAAGGTAAAACCAAAATGAAAAATAAAAATATCATTAAGAGGAACAAGACTTGATGTAAGTTGACTCCTTACCTGAGAACAGCAATAGCTTCATCAACCGTGCGAGCTTCATTCTCGACTTGTATTCTGTTCAGATTTTCTTCAATCGGAGTTTCAATCACTTTGGGCTTTGGACTTTCAATTTTTTTACTCTCTAATTTTGTTGCAATTTGAGCTCGAGTTACTTTAGTAGGACCTGATGAACTACCACCTCCACTGGGTCCTTTGATTGAAGCCATTTCTTCTTCATAAAGAGCTTGTTTCAAAGCTTTTTTGGCCAAAGTTTCTTCTTTTTTCTTTTCTTGTTGAGCTTTTCGTTGAGCTTTTCTCAACAATTGCTTGTCATCATCTTTCCAATAGGCATCTTCCTTTTCCTTTTGAATCCTATCTTGTTCAGCTCTTTTTTTCTCATCTTTACGGGCACGAGCTTCAACAGCTTTAGAGTTTGTTCCCATCTTTTTAGGCATCTTGATAGCTTAAAAGGTCACCGTGAAGATTTAAAGATTTCCTTGAAGTTGTGAAAACGTTAAAAGGTAGATCGATAACATTAGTTCACAATAATCAACCAAGATGTTTTTTCCACAACCATCGAATTATGAAAACATATGATTAACGTTGAGCGTTTCTATAGTGACTATAGACAAGTGATGCAACCTTGGTTTGGCGGTTACCATGAATTGTTCAAGGTTCGATTCAAGATTAAATCTCGATGAGAAAGTTGAAAAATTGCCCAGTGCGTATAGTTGAATAAATTTCCTTTTTCTTGTCACTCTGCATTGAATTTTGAGAGGAATAATTTTTTTCCCCAAACAATGAGGATTATTTGAAAAACAAAATAGAGTCAATCTATTAATATTGTCAATTATTCTATAAATTATCATCTTTTTTTACTTTCTTCCTCTTCCAAGCATCATTTCTTTTATACTGAATAGTTGGAATAAAAGATTTACTTTGAAAATGAGATTATCTCCATGGGCTTTAATGTTGCTGGACCAAGATACAAATGTCTTAATTTGATTTGATATAACAATGAGCATCGCATCACATACATAAATGACACTATTCAGATTTATAAATCGGAAGAGCTTTTATATTTTAAATAAATTGACAAATTTGTGATTGAGGAGAAGGAAAATGTAGGTGAAGAATATAGCATGGAATGATAGCTCTAAGCTGATTTCTTGTTTGCAACCACGACAATCTCCACTGAATGAGTGAAAAAATGAAGAATTAATTGGGAAAATACATTATGATAATTATTATGATGAAGGATGATCGTGATTTTGATAACGATTTTCTCTTCAAGCTCTGTTTAAAGATTTAGTGAAAGGAACATCAATTTTATCAGGATCGAAATCATCTTCATCTTCTGGTTCATCGTCACAGTTCCTAGAAAGTGAATCCTCACTTGATGAGCCATCCACATCTCTGCCTCTTACCGTAAAGTCATCGAAATTTTCTCTTAATTTGTAATCCTCTTCATCCTCCCAGTCCCTGTAAAAATTGATTTCAGAATAATCATAGCTTTCTTCATCGGGATAGTCGTTTCGTGGATTATTTTCGTCATTTGAATCACTGTCTGATTCTTCATCTTCCTCATCTACACTGTACAAGTTGTTATCCAAATCTTGTAGACAATAAATGTCATAAACATAGCCTCTAAAGGTTGGCTCTTCCTCTTCGTGTAATTGGGGATCTGTGGAGCGATGAAAAAAAAGGAAATGATTATTAAAGAAATGAAAAACATAAATTAAATGATCTGAATAACGAATAAAAAGATGGCAAGACAACCTTAAGCAATATTTACAAAAGATAAAGATAAATGAATATATAGTAAACATACCTTCTTCTACAACTGTTTGATTTACATCAATAATATCAGAATCCTGGATGCTCTGATTGTTGATTACCTTAAGAACATCTTGTAATTGAGTAGTCTTCACGGATGCAATAAACTTACACCTCTTGTATTGTCTTGAAGAGTAGCAAGGATCTTCATCAGCTTTCCGTTTAACACGAAGATACCGAGGACCACAATCACTAGACATGTTTTTTCTTATTCAATAATAGTAGCCACACTTGATATAAATAAATAAAAATAAATACAACTTCAATGTTATGTGTTATTAAAAAGAGTAAAACCAAAATAAACAAGCAATGGTTAAATTGACAATAAATTTAAGAAGATTAACGTAAACCGCGTATTTAAATAAATGACTCTTGCTTTTTAAACATTAAATGGCTAACAATTTTTTTCAATACATCGATTTGGAACCAAACGATACATCGAAAAAGAAAAATTTAATTAGCCTTTTATTAGCTGATCAACAAAGTGTTATGATTGGTAAGGCAGGTTAACCCCACTGCCATAATAGCAGTGCCTCTATAGCAGGGGCTTATACCAATATATCTACTTAACAATACCAAGGTCACAAACACCTGCGAGCATCAGGCAATCATAACATTTTCCGAGTTCAAAACCTCTTGTTAACAACTTTTCCAATTCTCATTCGGTTATTCATGATTTTGAGATTTTCATTCAACTCAAATTATTTCAAAAAAGCTTTTTGTTTGAGGTTTATTTCACAAAATCAACTTATTGCTGTAAGTTATATTAAATAATCCAAATTGGTTGAGAATCTATTCAATTGATTGGCGAAGATGAATGAAATTGTTTAATATATTGTAAATTTTTCTTAAAAGTCTAAATATTGGATTGAAATTTGAAAATTTTAAATATGGTTAACCATTGAATTTACAAGGGAAAGGTTTATGTACATTTTTTTAGCTTTCATCTTTACACAGTGTATCAAGCCTGTAAGGATCAGGCACCTGTCCCTCGGGGTCCCCTCGAGGGTCAGGTTTATGGATCGAATCCCGGTGACCTTACAATTTTTTTATTTGATTTTTACATCAATTTCTTTGCTATTTATTGTTAAACTTAAATATTTTATTGATTAGTGTGCATCTATTGATTTAATTTTGGCCTGTTTTTTGAAATTTATCGCGAATTTGTTGCCTTTTGGAAGATTTGAAATATTTATGGTGACTTCAAAGGCACTGCAAAATCGCGTTTATTCATTTGTTTTATATTCTCATGAACCAAAAAGATCAAAAGTCAATTCTATTAATTTGGAAGACTTTAGTAAATTTTTTCAATATTATTTCAGTCAGGTTTAAGAGTTTCATATTCATCTATTTTCATTCAATTCTTTTTTTAATAGGTTTAGGTACATTTTTTGAACTCACTTCTTTACACAACGTCCCCAAGCCTGTACGGTTCAGGCACCTGACCCTTGAGTTCCCCTCAAGGGTTAGGTTTATGGATCGAATCCCCGTGACCTTTCAGTTTTATTTTCAATTTTTTATCCGTTTCTTTGCTATTTATTGTTAGATTATTGAGCATCTATTGATTCAATTTGGCCTGTTTATTAATATCCATGGTTTTAAGAGTGTCATGCTCATCATTCAACTTTAATTATTTCAATTTGCGTAAAGATTTTTCGTTTAAGTTAACTCATTGCAAAAACCAATCCAGCCTTGATTCGATATGATAATGTTGTTGATAATTGATGATAATTGGTAGAGAATCGAGTCAATTCAATTGGCGATGATAGGTTTACAATTAATTTCTTTAAATAGATTTTTTGATCGCTCGTCTCTACACATTGTCTCCAAGCCTGTATGGATCGGGCACCTGACTCTTGAGGTCTTCCTCAAGAGTTAGGTTTATGGATCGAATCCTCGTGACCTTTAAGATTCATTATTTGATTTTTTTTACCCATTTCTTTACCATTTATGTTTGTATTTAAAAATTAAATTAATTAGTGTGCATCTATTGATTTAATTTTGGCCTTTTCATTGAAATTTATCCCGAATTTGTCATCTTTTGGATGATTTTATTTATTTTAGTTGTTCCAAAGGCTCTAAAGAATCCTGTTTAAGTTTCTTTATTTTTATTCTAACAGACTGGAAATATTATCACAAATACTAACTATCAATTTATATCTGTTTAAAACATTTTAATGGATTGTTTCCATATTAATTGTTTATTAAAACGGCGTTATTTGAGAAAAATTTCAGTTCAATTTGTCCGTGTTTGGGCTACTGTTACAAGTTTACTTCATAGATGGCGGCTCATCACATTCCTGAATGAGGAAAGAGATTTTCATTCAACTCAAATAATTTCAAAAAAGCTTTTTGTTTGAAGTTTATTTCACAAATCAATTTAGATTTACTTGATTGACTCGGTGGTGTTTACATCTCTCCAGTAATGAAATTTCATTTTTACTAATTTTTACTCCATCTAGGCAAATTTCCTCATTCATCAAAGATACTCGTTCAACAGGAACTGGTATTCGGCAAGTTTCTCTAGGTTCGCTTAAAATGGACTTATTTTCGTTATAGTTTAGATCCATTTCATAATTAGTAGCATTGAGAACATAAAAAACAAGATAACAGTGATAAGGCCTAAAACGTATAAATGCATGAAAATTAATAAAATATTCACCAAAATTTGTCCACCTTAATGCTGTAAGTTATATTAAATAATACAAATTGGTTGAGAATCTATTCAATTTGATTGGCAAGGATGAATGAAATAGCTTAATAGATTGTAAATTTTTCTTAATTGTCTAAATATTTGATAGAAATTGGGAAATTTAAATATGGTTAATCATTGAACTAACAATTGGAAGGTTTATGTCCATTTTTTGAGCTCACCTCATTACACATTGTCTCAAGCCTGTGTAGATCAGGCACCTTACCCTTGAGTGCACGCAAGGGTAAGGTTTATGGATCGAATCCCCGTGACCTTACAGTTTTATTATTTGATTTTTTTATTCGTTTCTTTGCTATTTATGTTTAAATTTGCATATTTTAATTGATAAGTGTGCATCTATTGATTCAATTATGGCCTGTTTATTAATATCCATAGTCTTAAAACCATGCTCAGCCTTTTCATTCAACTTTAATTATTTTAATTGTCAGTAAAGCTTTTCGTTGAAGTTGGCTCATTTCACAAACCAATCCAGCCATATTTTTGTAAGTTAGATCATATGATACAAATTGTTTGAAGATCAATTCAATTCAATTGGATATGATGGGTTTACAATCAATTTGGTAATGTACATTTTTTGACACCATTGTTTTACCCAGTGTCCCCAAGCCTGTATGGATCAGGCACCTGACCCTTGAGTTCCCCTCAAGGGTTAGGTTTATGGATCGAAACCCAGTGACCTTTGCAGTTTCATTATTTGATTTTTTTATTCATTTCTTTGCTATTTATTGTTAAACTTAAATATTTTATTGATTAGCGTGCATCTATTGATTCAATTTTGGCCTGTTCATTCAAATTTATCTTTAATTTGTTATCTTTTGAATGATATTATTTATTTTAGTTATTCCAGAGGCACTAAAGAATCCTGTTTAAGTTTCTTTATTTTTATTCTAACGAACTAGAAATATTATCACAAATACTAACTATCAATTTATAGATATTTATTTATTGATTTATTTATTGCTGTAAATGTAAAATAATCCAAATCGGTTGAGAATCTATTCAATTTTATTGGCAAAGATGAATGAAATAGTTTAATAGATTGTAAATTTTTCTTAATTGTCTTAATATTTGATAGAAATTGGGAAATTTAAATACGGTTAATCATTGTACTAACAAGAAAAAGGTTTAGTACATTTTTTGTCTTCACTTCTCTACACGATGTGCTAAGCCTTACATGATAAAGGCACCTGATCCTTGAGTTCCCCTCGAGGATAGGTTTATGGATCGAATCCCCGTGACATTTCAGTTTCATTATTTGATTTTTTATCCGTTTCTTTGCTATTAATTGTTTTACTTAAATGTTTAATTAATTAGTGAGCATCAATTGATTTAATTTTGGTCTGTTCATTCAAATTTATCCCGAATTTGTTGCCTTTTGGAAGATTTGATTATTATATTAGTTATTCCAAAAGCACTGAAAAATCTGTTTTAAGTTTTTTTGTTTGTATTCTAAAGGACCAGAAATATTATCACTAATAGTAACTATCAATTTATGTCTATTTAAAACATTTGTTTGGATTGTTTCCATATCAATTGTTTATTAAAAAAACGACCTTATTTGAGGAAAATTTCAATTCAATTTACCGGTTTTTGGGCTACTGTGACAAGTTTACTTCATAGATGGCGGCTCACTGCATTCATGAATCATGAATGAGGAAAGGCTTCAAGTAAGCCTGGCTTACTTTAACACATGTTTTTGACAACACCAGTCAATATTATTTTTTTGATATTGTGATTTTTATTTATTTATTTATATTGTTTTCACTAATTTAATCATGAATGAAGAAGAGATTAAAACTCAACGTAAATCATGGGAATTGGAAGACCATTGGCAATTAAGGAACGCGTTCATGACTACTTACTGTGATACTTTTCCTCCGGACAAATTGCTGTGTTTGGCTCAAACATTTGTTAATGTTGAAACTCTTGGTGTCAAATACAGTCCAGATGTTATGGAAGAGATCGAGAGATTGGCGGAAAACGTGCCTAATCTAGCCGAGTACCGAGCTACTAAAGAAAGAAGAGACGAGGAAAGTGCAGAGCGAAAAAAGACGCGGAAACAGGAAAAGAAAAATTTCAAGGTTCCAAGATATGATCGGAATAATCAACGAGACTATTATCGTAAGTAACTAACAGTTGCTTTAATTTATTACATCCAACAATCGAGTATCAGATCAGGCTGTAGACTAGCTAGTATAACATAAACTTTGCATAAGAGAATAATCGATTAGTTAAAATGAAATTGCTGCATAATTCACTTAATAAACGCAAGCAAAAACGCTCGAATACAAAATTTTCGATAAAAGGTTCCTTCTCTAATTTCCAATCAGTTTGTATGATTACCGGGAACTTGATTCTCTCTAAGAAACTGCTTTAACAGTTTCCATCGATCCATTTGCCATTTTTCGATATAGACTTGTATAATCGTAAAAATAGCCTCCTTCCTTAAGTTGATTAGTTACTGTCTTTGGGAAAATACCAATGATACAGTCATAGGGTGCTAGTGCGGCATAACCACTCTTCCAACATTGATCATAAATTAGCTCCAATTTATTGCCGGTAACAAGAAAACCATAATATTTTTCTGTTCTCAATTTCAGCTCAAAATTGTTGGTCAAGGCGATAACCTGTCCACTGGTTCCCAGTAAAAGTGCCACACAGACAGAGATATAAAGTGCGTTGGTTGTTAAAATTTTCCAATCAGGATGAACCAATGGAGCAAGCATTTCCAAAACCCGAACAAATCGACGTAATTCCCTGTAGACGGAGGATACAAAAAAAAATCAACTATAAATATTTCATCTTTTGTCTTCAACTGTCAACTGGTTTGATTATAAACCTCGGAAAAAAATCATTATAAAAACCTTTTGTTCATTTCTGTTAAGGCTCTGACATTAAACACTTTTTGTTTACACTCATTAGTAACATTTTGCGAGTTTTTCACACTTTCTCAACCCTCCATTTTTACCCCAGTATTTACCTTATAATTTAATTAAGTCATATTCTCATCCAAATTTACACCAAGAACAAAAGGTAAGACAATACCTCAGGCAAGATTGCCATTTTTTTGAATTACATCCATGAACTAACAGACTTGTTTCTTCCTTTTTTTTCCTAGAAACTTTAAGAAACTAAAAAACTCTATCAACCCAAAGGATTGAACTGTCTGCAAATTGAGTGGTTAAATTATGGCGAATCTTGTTGGGAATCTTTTAATCTGGATTTTTCAAACAAAAATCAATTATACGATAATCTGATTTAGTCAATATTCAGTGTTAATCAGCATATTTTATCAATGATATTTGCGTAGAAGCCAACAAAGTAAAGTAAAAATGCAAGTAAACCAAACAAACTAAAGAGTTAAACAGTCAAAGTGATTAACTATAATAGAAGTTGATGAAGCAAATAAGCAGATTATTAACAAGGTAATACAATAATTAGATTTAACCAGTGATGCATAATAACATTCATTTCTCATTAGGTAAGCTTATTTCAGAATCCTGGTTAAATCTGGTTTACCCGTCAATTCACATTTATTAACAATTGTAACCCTAACAAGCTTTCAAGTTTACTCTCATTTAGCTAAACAACTGATTGTCATTGACATTACCAAATTTAAATTAAAAAAAACAATGCAACCAACAAAAACAAACCCAAAATCATTGATTTACCTTTTCCCAGACTTTCATTGGAAACTTCAACACAAAGCATATTTACATTATTGATCTTTAAGACGATTCAAATTACATTATTGAAATGAATATATCGATAGTCAACTATCAATCATTAACAGAACCAATTGTCTTCATCATCCATTGTTATGAGATAGCCAAGTGACAAATGAACATTTTTAGAAACAATAAAAAACTGAAATTTCAATCGAACCAATTCGATGATATAATATAAATTACTAATATTAATTTAGTTACTATGGACATCGGAAGGCAAAAATTCAATATTGTTTTTAAAAATCAATCTAAGCAAATGTTTAAAGCAATTCACTCGCAACAGAACAGTTATTAATAAGATTGTTGAGTGAATTATTTTAAATGAAATGGTAATTGAAATTACTAATCATGATTCTAACGTTGAGCAAATAATGAAAAGGGTGAATCAATATTTAAGTGTTGATTATCGATTAGATTGATTTTAGTGTTTTATTAGATATTCAATGTAAACAAGATGTTTTACTGTACCCATTATTTATCGATAATTTATCATCAATATTGTCAGTAAATTAATTTTTCATCTTAATTCTATTATATTGAATCATTGAATTCATTTCAAATTGATTGTTTCAAAATGAACCTAAAAATGATGAATAAACATGATTTATTAACCATCTTAAGCAATCTCATTCAAATTGGCTTATAAGTCAATCGGTTAACAGAAACCAGAAAACCAGAAAAGCTTCAACCTTAACCTCAACCTTAATTTAACCCAAAATTTAAACCAAAACCTGGAGTTAACCAGAATAACTTCACCAATCAATCGATTAGCACATTGTTTAGTTTATTCAATTTTGATTTGCTAATCTAAATTGTAAACAACAACAAGAAGCAAGTTGATTGATTTAGCAAATTGAAAGCTATTTTTAATCATTAAATTTGTGTAACACATAATTTTTGGTTAACAAATCTTTAGATTATCATGAACAACCATGAACAGAATAAGAAAAGAAGAAGAAAAAAATCAATTGATTAATAGGTTTATAAGATGAAGATGTTGAATGTTGCAACGAGAAATGAATTGAAAACTTGCAGAAATGGTTTTTTTAGGTTAACATTTTCAAGTTTCCCTGGTAACAATAATAAACAAAAATTAACATTTTACACTTGATTGTGATTAGTTGGAACTAAATTAACAGATTCACATTTTGTCTCGACAAAGTATTGACAAAATGTGATAATTCAATGTTATTAACATCATTAAAAGATTCAGTTTGGTGAATTTAAAGAGAGTTGAAAATGCCATCCATGCATTAGCATAAGACAGAGCAACAATCAATACAAAATTAGAATTGAAAATTACAAGGTTTTCATTATTATCATGATATTTCCATTTTTACCTTGCTCTCTTCATGACGATTCCGATAATAATAAACACTAAAAAAGAGATAAAATCAGGTGAAATGTAAATCAACATTTGCTGTTGAGGTTAAATGAGTAAATCAATATCAGAGTCAATGGGAATATCTTGAAAAGACATTGAAATGTTGAACAGTTCATGTTAACCTTTGATTGGCAGTATTATTGTTGGTCTAATCTCAATAATCATGAATAACATTAATTGATAAGCAACACACCCAAGAATTCATTGAACCAGATTATTTGATTGTTGTCAATGTTGGGTTAATCAATGGAAGAGCAACATTTCAATTTTTCACTTTTGTCCATCAATTAGCATTTCATTACATTTTCACTCATCAACCCATCCAAGTGTATTGAAATGCCATTCAAATGTTTGCCAAAATTGTTTCCATCATTTCAACTCAAACACTTTATACTTTATCGCATTTAAATTGTCCTTTTTTTTGTCACAAAATTGTGTGATATTTCACGTTACATCATTTATTTTCTGGAATAAAAAATGAAAAATAAACTCGACAAAATTGTTTTATTAATGGATTTTACGGACAATTTTTCAACCTTTTTTTTTCTTGCTGCTCCAGTTTTGCCAATCCATTTCAAATGTTTTTGCCATTACATCGATATTGTAATCAAATGAAGTTGCTCCATCAATAGTTATCCATAATGTCAATCTAATAATATTTTATTCTCAATCAAAATCGACTTTCTTTATATTAAAAAATAAGCAAATTTTGATTTATTTAAAGGATGAAACATTTTCTGGAGAAAAAAAATTCCATGCAAATCGTTTAGTATCATTATTGAGAGCTTCTGGAATTTTCAAGATTGAATAGATTGTTGTTTAAATGAAAATTTTCTTGTTTCTCCGAGAATCTATTTTTCAGTTTTTGGGCAATTATTTGGAGTCGAAATAAGAAGAGTCAGAATTTTTCGATTTCAGGCCGAATCGAGATATGTTTCAGTTCGAGTTGAAGTTAACCTGAAAATTGTCAACTTGCTTGAACAGATTTTTTACGACTAACTTCATACTTGTCTGTGATAAATTGATAGATAATGATATTTTATCGTCAGTTTTTATTTGATTTACTTTGAACAAAAAACAAAATCTGATTCAATATGGTCATTGTAAATTGTGTTTGGACAATCAAGCTTTCAATTGTTCTAGAGCGACTTTGATTTAAATTGTTTCAACGTTAAGAGCATGAAATGTAAAGCTATATGTACAATCCCCAGGATTCTGGAACACCTTTGCTTCGAAGATTGTTTTTCTGATTAAGAGTGTTTGGTTTCACTTCTTGATGGACGAATTGGGCATGAAATCAACAAGAAAGGGAAACAAAAAATATCTGTAATTCAATATGAAATTTCGTATAAATGCTTGCTTTCTCATGATAAGCTAAATAAGTTTTGACATTTTTATATCAAAAAAATCTTTAAAAGAAACATTGAAAGGAGAAAGTAGGAAATAAGCAAAGTTTTATATCTTAAACGCGATTATCGATAACAAGTGTAAAAAATAAGTCTATTTTAGGTCATTGATAGTAAAATCAGATCAGTTCGTTAAAAGTACGCTCCCATAGTTGCTGATGAATGTCTGTATGAGACACTAATAGTCAGCCCCAACGGAGGCATAATCACATTATTTGAAGGCTCATTCCAGAGGGACCGATAAAAGAGTCGAAAGTAACTTGTTGATGAAATTGAAGCCCATTATGAGAACCTCGGTTGGTTATTGTTTGATAAAAAAGCTTTCACTTATCAATAAAAGTGAATGGAAGAAGTGATCAAACTGAAACTGAAATAAGAGGAATCAATGATAATGAATAGAGTTTAGCATTCTTGGGAAATGAAAGAGGATAAAATATAATGGCTTCCCTTACAGACAACGAAATGACAGCAAAAGAAGTCAAAAAGAAGTGCTGGACGAGAGACCGGGTCAAGTACTTTAAAATAGTCAGCGATATTTTGATGAACATAGTTGATGTATTCATGTAATCATTAGTTGAATTGACAAAAGGTAACAAAATAAACTCCAAAAAGACTCAAGCAAGCTATCATAGACTCAAAGATGCTATCATTACTATTGCTGAACCGTTGTCCAGAATCTCATGAAATGTTTACATTGGCCTTTTCCTTAAATTAATTAATGTACAGTTGAAGGATTACCTACAACGAACAGCTAACAATAGATTTATTAATCTAAAATAAATTGCATCCACTAATTATCTTTTCAATGGTCAAGTTGGAATCAATTAGAATCATAATTATTATCCAATTACCTGATCAACTGATATTTTCCAAGCTTATTAGTGTTATTTGGTCAAATCGGAGATTAATTTGTCTCTAAAAATAACCATCTTTTCATTGACTAACTACTCTTGATTTTACTCTTTTCATTTTTAATGTACAATTTAATGTATCAATTTGTTGAAGAAGCAACAATTAGACAAAATAAAATGCAATTTGTTTGACAGCATTTGTCATGATTGAAGGAAACAAAAACAAGAAGCATTTTTTGCAATTTTTTTTACATAAAACGTTTACAATTAGGAAAAGAATCAGCTGTTGTAATTGAACAGAATTGGGTTAAACATGGAGAGAAGGCAATAAATAAAGGCGAAACAATCGCGATCAGGAAAGGTAAGCAAATATTTGCTCAAGCAAATTGTTGATATTGATAATGATGATGATTTAATGATTTAACTGTATCCTCATCACTCCAATCAATCAGCTAATGGCATTATTATATGTTTGCGTTTAATCATTATCATTCTAATAGACCGTTCAACACCACTTTACCCAATTGATTTCAACCTTTGACAGATTTTCAACCCAAAAATACAACATTGAACAAATGGCGAAAATTTAAAACCCAAAAGCGAACCCAAAACCCAGATAAAATGGCAAATGTACTTTGAAAGGTGAAAAGTGTCTCTTAACTGTAAATAACCTTTCAGATCCACATTTTGATCAATTGTCTAACCAAACATGAACATTCATCTTTCCCTGTTGCAATACCTTTGAGGTTCATTTATTATTTATGAAAACAACTGACTGACATGGAAAACTTTCACCATCTCAGGTAACAAGCAATTAACCAAATTGAACAATGTTGATTGCTCAACGAAAAAGGTATTAAAATTTTATAAAGTAATTTACTAATTTTTTGGGTAAAATAAACAGAACCAGAAAACTCAACCCAAAAAAAGGAAGGCAAAAATAAATCAAATGATGATCAAAAGAAGGCCAGTCGGGAATTGAACATGTATTTTGTTAGGCAAATCAATGAATTTCATTCGAAGAGATAAACTGAGAAAAAAGAAGAAAAAAAATTCCAACATTTTCCTCTTCTCATCACCATCTTCCACCTTTTACCTTGTAAACAACAATCAAAGTAAATATTGAAAGTAACAGTTGGAAATGTGTGTTACAACCAAGACAAAAACAAACCAGAAATAAATGGCACAAAAAGATAACCCAAAATAAGGAAAAGTAAAAAAAAGTAATAACTGGTTAAAAAGGTTTTCTGTTGTTACTCATTTCTCTTGACAGAATCTGAGTCAAACACAGGGAATCATCGTCATTCCAAGTTATCAACTGAATCGTCAAAAATGTCATTCAACGATAAATAAGATGCATAAATGGATAGAGTTGGGAGTAAAAAATCCCAGCGCATTTCCCATTATCCTTTTTACTATTCATTTATATCTTTATCTCAATCTAACCATGAAACTCCAATCCATGTAAAACCATCAATTGTTTCAAAAAAAAGATTCTGACTAGACAAAGAGAACTTTGAAAAAACGAAAAAAAATTGAGAATCAAATTTAACTGCAAGTTATTATTGGATTCATTTCCTTCCGATTCATCATCAATTTAGCCAGATAAAGTTCAGATGTTCATTTTTTTCAGTCTTAATGTAAAACCAAGAATAGCTCAATGTTTATCAAGAAGGAAAACAAAGAATTTTCTTTGAGATAATTTTCTCTCTTTTTTTTCATTACTTTTCATGAGTTAACTCGATTATGCGAAACTTTGTCGTGAAAATGTTAATATTGGCTGAAAAAGTGTTCAAGTGTTGATACAGAAAATGTTAACATGTAATTCATTTGGTGCAACAATAAAGATGAAAAGAATGAATGAAAACTGATGAAATGTTTATCTCGCTTCTTGCCGATCAAGATGTTGATAAAAGTGGGAAAAAACATCTAATATATAAAATTAAAGTTGAATTAATCTTGAATCTTATCATGAACCAGAAACTCTTTCTTCGTTTTTTGCCTTCTTCTCTGCTCTTACATTTTCTTTGATCAAATTTTTGAAACTGAAAGGCTGATGAAAGATAAAGAATGAAACTTTTGTTCAATGAAAGATTCCTTATCTATTATTAAAGCAGCTCATGATGTAGAGTAATGGTTGCGATGAAAAGATGTTGAAAGTGTTCATCAATGGGCTCATCAAACAGTGTTCATTCAATGTTATTACATCTTGTTATCAACATCGTATTAATTTTTGCCTTCAAGTCTTTAACCGATTCTCCCAACTAGTCAATAACATCAATTGGATTCACCATTTGTTTTGCATTAAACTTAATGGTTACATCAGTTTAAACCTCTTTAAACCTTTCAATAGAAATGTCATTTAATAGTTTCAATGTTTGTTCAAATCAACTGATTTGCATTAGTTGATCATTGCTTCCAAAACAAGACTCTCATGTTTCACTTTTTTCTCTTCTCTGAATTCGTTTTTTTTCAACCTGAAAAATCTTCAGAGTCAAGTAATGAATCACTCAACGCATCCTTGCTTCAATTCATTTTTTCTTACAAACCATTTTTTCCTTTTAAAAGATCATTATTTTAGCATTTTAATTATGAATCAAGACGAGTTGACTTGTTCAGTAAATAAGCTTTGAAACTAAATGGAGTGATCTTTACATTTTGAACCTAAAATTTACTAATATTCAACGACTTTTTCACTAACCTTTAATGCAAACCCGATATTGGTTTCAATTGAGATGAGACTTTTTCGTGTTTTTCAGTTGATCCAAGCTGTTTATGCTCATTAAGATATTTTGATTGTTGAAGTCAAGCTCATTAACTTTTAAGACTATCAGTTGATTCAACCATTGTCATGAATCCTGACTTTAGCCCAAGACAAATGTTGAAATGTAAAGATGACATCCTCACACTGGGAGTTTCATGAAAACTTAATATACTTTGTATTATCACTTGTTTAGAGTTAATCTTTAATCTTGGTTTAATAATGGTATTATTGTATGTTATATTAATAATGTTGACTAATTCCTGAGCAAAATGAAAGGATAAAAAGGAGAAGAAGAGATGAAAAAACAAAACAAAATTAAGGGTTAACCTTAGGTTTACCCATTTCGGAATGTCTTGTCTTAAGATGAAGGGAAACTTACAATAAATGGGTTGACATGTTAATTATTTTCCGGTTTTTCTGGTAAATCTTATGGAACAGTTTGTTCACAGCAGAAACCATCATCACCCAGCTCATCACCATTATCATTATTATTTTTATCATCATCATCAGAACCAACAAGCAAACCGTCAACATTTGAAAAGATGCAGCAAAAGAGTAAAAAGATTACTTTGATCAAGCAACCGAAAAATGATAACTTAATCAAGATGAGCCTTGTTCGGATCAACACAGCAATCGGATTATTGGACTTTTCATTTTCCCATCTAATTTAATTTAATCATAAATCACCTTTAATCCTTGATCAAGAAAACAAAGACAAAAAAAATCAATTGAAATCAATTTTCATTATTCCAGTTCAACATTACAACTGCATCACAATATTTCTGGTTAATCTTGTCAATTGTCGTGTTTTAAAGTCTTAACCTAAATCCTTTTAATCCATTTTCCCATGTACAACACTTTTCAATGTATAACAATTCATCAAGATTCATGTTAATCCAAAACAGAATCAAAAGGAATGGACAAAAAATTCTGTAAAAAAACAACATCAATAAGGTTAACACTTGAGAGAAACAAAAATTCGGTTTTGCTTTTTCTTCTTTGGCTGTTTTTAGGATAGAAACGTGATTATCATCTTGAATATTAGTTAATTTTCAGATAATCTAATAATTATCTGAATAGAGAGGAACAGTATTCAGAATTAATTAGTCTAATCAATTATAAGCTGAAACTATTATTTAAAGGCAATACAAGATGCAAGAAGCGAATCTCATTTAAGCTCATAAAGCCAACATTTTGGCTTATTTTCAGTATTCCTTGAACCAATTTTTTCTTCTTCCTTCCAACTATTATTGTTAATGATCAAGATTAGGCACTAATTTATATTGACAATTTAAAATACCATAGATTTATTAACTACTTTTGTTAAGATCAAGGTTTCAACCTCTGGTTATGAATGGTCTGGGTTGACTTTAAAGTGATCAATAATGATTATTGCTAATCAATCATCTGGGTTGACAAAAAGAAACCCAAAATGCCTTTAAACTGGTTTCAATTGTTATTGGAACAATTAAATTCAAATTAAGGTAGACGCGATAATTTTCAATAATAGTCTCAATAAGTTTTCATTGTAATACAATTGATCTTTTTGGGTTGAAAAAGGTTGATTACCTTTACCAGTTGTTGTCAATGTTAAAGGTTAACCTAAAAATATTTATTTCAATTTCCATTGAGAGATTCTGGTTAATCTCGAGGTCTGGAAATTTTATCAAATTTAGTTTATTGATTGCTAAGGTTGAAAGGTTAAACCAAGAACTGCAACTTTTCAATTATCAACTGCCGCTGGAAACATTGAAATTATTGAAATGAATTAAATGCTTTTTTTGTCTGGTAAATCAAGGTAACCAGATTTTGCAAAAAATAATAATGATTGTAATAATGGTAATATCGATAATAATCTTGAACTTGGTAAACCTAAAGTTGGTTTAGTTATTAAACATTTATGTCTTGGTTATACTTTTTAATGGTGAAAGAAAGTTTCTTCTTGTTTCCTCTCATTTTCACTATTAAAATGATTGCAATGATAATCAAGTAATAGAAGTTTAATGATTTGACAATTGGATGTTTAAAAGTTCCTGAAATTTTTTCATTTTTCTTTCCTTTTGTTTATTGTATTCATAAGGTTTTCGCATGGGAATGAACAAACCTAAATTATGTTGCAGTCACGAAATGTGTCTTATTAAATCGATATGTAATATTATCATCAGAATTGCCAGGTAAACAACGGAGAGTTTCATGATGCAGCAAACAGCTTGAGGATGATGGAAGACACTGACAAGTTAGATTGTTGTTTAATTATTTAAAGGGCAGAAAAGACGAGATAAATTGATATAAAGGGCAATCTGAATTACTAACTTTGAAATGTCAGTTTATTTTTACTTTGACTAACGTCTTTGAGCAAATATGGTGAAAGATTCATGGTGATCTGAGTGATAACGAGGAAAGTGCGAATGAAAGGGACGATTTTGATATAAAAGACTTGGAAATATTTAAGATGAACCTAAAAAGATTTGGTAAAACTGGTAAAATGGTTTTGCTTAAGATGCTCAATAAATTGCATTATTTCAGTCAATTTTTATTTTGGCTTTTGGTTAACCTTTAATCACCAGAATTTTTAATCAAATATTTAGCTTGTTTATGGGTTGAGAAAGATGTGAAGGGTTTAAAAGCGCAAATTTTGGGGAATGTTTAAAGGTTTGATACTTCTGGTTATGTCTACTTACGCTTTCCTTGTGTTTGACTCTTTGAGGGTAAAATTGTTGATATCAACCAAAATCATTGCCTCGAAAACTTTATTTGATGAGATTAATCCTTTGGTTCGAAGTTCTCGAATATAGTTACGATGTTCCTCAGAGACTGCCTTTGATTGAGAATAGAGTAGGTCAAATTTTAGTAGCGAAGTAAGTCCCTTTTTAGAGTCGAGTTCACTTTTCAATTTTCGTATCTCATCTCGTTGCTTTTCAACCTCTTCCTTCAACTTTCCATTATTTGTCTTGAGACGTCGATTCTCTGACTTAAGTTCTCGACATTCTTTAACAATCTCGTCAATGTAAGCATCCCTCTCAGATATAACCGATTGCAGGTAATTGAGACAACAATGGGTCGCCGTTTCCTTTCGTTTCATCACAGCTCCACAATTATTGGCACAGGTTAAACTGTTTTCCGGGTTAAATGAACATGACTCGCTGTGTGACCCAAGATCCTCTAGTTTGACATACTGGTAACATCCATTTGAAGCAAAGTCACATTTTATCTCTAAATTGGATAGAAAGGTTTTAACACTCTTGGGTATCTCAAGGTCACTTGGTGCTAAAGCTTTTTTACACTTAGGACAGGTTATAGCTTGTTGACTAGCAGCAGCAGCAGAGTGGTTATTGGTATTACCAGATAGAGAGGAAGAGGAAGATGAAGACGAGGCCGGAGTATTACTTCCCTCATTGGTGTTAGCTGTTGTACCATTGAAAAGTGGAGTTATACAGGATCGACAGTAGACATGTTTACAGGCATAACTTTGAATGGGATCATCTAAAACAGACTGACAAATACAACAGATAACAACTGAGCTAACAGGTCCACGGAATCGATTCAAGTCGTAACCCATATCTCCACTGATTACACTAAAGTCACTTGTTTAAATTATTGTAAATGTTTAAAATGTCAATAGTAAAATTAAATAGAAACTTAAATTAAATTTAACGTCAACACATAAGTCCAGTTACATCAAGTTAACGAGTTACAATTTTGCCTCCTTTTTGCGCCAACTTCAAGTATTGACGCCAATCTTGAATATTGATTTGATTTTTATTTCCAGGTTAATTAATTTACTTTAATGAAACTTTTCTCTCAACTTTTCAACATCAAGATTCAATATAACATGTAAGATGTTGAATGTTCAACTGATTTCATGGATTCTTTCCACTGTTTCCACTTTTTGCCTGTTTTACCATCAATAACTCAACGCATGTCTGAACCTTTTCTCATGAAATATTTTTTTCTTCTTCTATTATTTTATTCAATTTAGTTTCAAATAAATGTTCAACCAATTCAACCATTATAATTGTGCAGTAATCAAAGGTGAAAGGTCTGGAGTAAATTTGATAAAAAAAAAGACTTCAATATATTGAACGTAAATCTAGGTTCTCTGCATTTTCCAACCTTTTACTCGTTCAGTTCGCTTTTTAATTAACTTGGTTGATTGCTTAAAGATTGAAATACTGATTGAGGAATCAAGAGTAAGAATGTAACAATATTTTTAGGTTCATTTTTTACCCTTTTGAATGCAATGTTTTTGCTGGTTTACTTTTAGGATTAAATTACTCTGGATGTTTGTTTTGGTTGGATAAATTGAAACCAGAATCAAGGTTAAACTGGTAAGATTTCTGAATCCAACTGAGAAATGGTTCATTCCAATGTAAACATGAAATTAAAAATTTCCTTTGTGTTAGATGGTAAAGATTTAGTGATTGTTGAAAGCCTTAAAAATAACTCAAGTTTAAAGGTTAAAATATCAATCTATTTTGAATTCAATTACTAGTCTCACAGTTGATGAACAGTGGTTACTTAATAGCATCATGTAAACTGCTATCAATAGTATCATTGTTGAATAATCAAGTCTACAATGTTGAATAAGTTTCAGTAATTATTGATAATAACTTGAATTTTTTAGTTGCACAATTCAATTTTGTAATGTAATAACTTGAATGCATTACAGTCACTTGGGTTATGACCATTACGAGAGATTAAATTAATCCACTGAGCTTTTGTTGGGTTTTGGTGTAGAGTTGGAAAAAATCTAAAATTAGAAATTAAATGTTATTAAATACAAATATTGTAATCAATAATTAACTCAATTATTGAGTAAACATGATTCACTGACAAGCTATATTTCGTATACGACCCCCTTTTAGGCATGTCTGTTGAACATGTGTTTTAACATGAACAAAAATTGTTGACTTTTTTTAAATTAATTGTCTAAATCTTTTCTTGTGTATTATTTTGGGTTTATTTGGCTAATTACCTGTCAAATCACAATTTAAAATGGCAAAGAAGAAGATGAAAAAGCTGAGAAAATTGAATCTAGTTTTTGATGAAGAGGAACGTCGAGATTATTTAACGGGTAAGTAAATGCAAGCTTCTGCTTCTTGTTTTGATTTTATATTTGAGATTTTAATTGTGTTTTACTTTAATCTTTCAGGATTTTCCAAGAGAAAGCAGGAAAGAAAATTAAAAGCCAAGGAAAAAATTGAAAAACAAATGAGAGAACTTCGTATCAAATTGAGAAAACAAAAACGAGAGAAACTTAAATCAGCGTACATTAACCAGCAAGGCGATCCTGATATTGAAGCTATGTTGCCAAAAGAGGATATTAAGACGTATGATTTACCTGAACAAGTTGTTACTATAAGCCCTATGGATCCGGCTGAAATAGGTGGATCTTTAAACCTTTTTATGGGTTATAATAAATTTGAAGCATTACCTGATGATGATCCTGGTGAAGGTAATACAAAGCTTGTAAACAAACAACAAAGTTGATGTTTTTACGTAATGTTTCCCTGTTGATAAATTTGTTTACCATTTTGGTAAAACTCAAAAGTTTTGGTTTAAACTTAATTTAAGGTGCCTCGATTCATGAAGCTTAATAAATTAATTTATTTCAATCCTAGTTTTGATTCTTGGTTAACCTTTAATTAGTCTTATTACCAGGATCTTTGGTCAAATATTATAATATTTGGTCTTCTGTTGTGTTGAGAAAAGCTGTTGAGGTTGAAGGCTATAAAGACCCCAAATTTATATGAAATACGAAATTTCATGGATTCGATTCAAGCGTAGTCCATTTATCTAGTAATTGAAGAGGAAATAGGAAACTAAAGCAACTTTTTAAATTATTGTAAATTGATTAGATACTTAAATACCATTCACCATTAAACACATAAATCCAGTTAATATCAACTATAGTTTATTCTATCAAATGATTTAATTTACAAAATTCTAATTGTTCAGTGATAATTCCTACTCGAGAAATTCGTATTGTGACAAGAAATGAAGAGGTGGTTGTTTATCTTGTAACATATCTTCCGTAATTTTAAATTCCGCCATGGTTTGATTGATCCATTGAAGAGTTTTTTCTTTTTCCTCCTTGAATTTTACCTGCTCTTCTTCGAGTTTTGCTCTGTATTCGTCAATTTTCTTTTGCTTAAGATCTTTACAATATTTTTCACAAGTTTGTCTGATGGTTCTTTTTCTTTCAAGAAAAGGATATGGCCAATAGTATGGAATCGGTGGTTTAAAATCAATTTCTAGCTTTTCGCAAAGCATATTACATGTTTCCCGGTCCATTTTATACAATTCAACTAAAAATTTATAACGCTTATTTATGAACCTGGAGACTGCTATTTTATGGCCAGCGCTCTGTGAATAGAAAAAAATAAATCAATTGTCTGAAAACCAAGTTAGTAAAACGAGTAAATTGAACTCACGTCAGGAGCTTCCTCACGAATGATTTTTCTCATATGTCTTATTGTGTTTGTCAGTCGGATTACTATTGGAATAATGAAGATAATTAGTTGATTGACACATTTCAAATTGAGCATTTAGCATCTTATACAAACCTTTCTTTTCATATCCGTCCTCATCTAAATAACGTCTTCGAATAGGCAATGATCGCGTGTATTCCTCGTTTTGCAAAATCTTCAGCTCTTTCTAAAGTAGAATAATCATATTAATTTGTAATTTCTAATTGAATCTTAATCTGCTTACTCTTCTAGCGAATCTGAGGGTGTACATCTTCCGTACAGATTCTGGAGCGCTGTAAAAAATTAAAGCAAAAACAACGTTGAATTAGGAATTAGATCATCATCATTCAATAGAATACATACTTTTCAAGAATCTTCATGTCTTTCAACATTGGCTTCAGTTGATCCAAGTCAATTTTATTCAAACCTTCCTTTCTATCACCAGAATCAAAATACCCAGGTAAAAGTTCAGGCTTTTTCCATTGAAACGGTAGCCAATCATTTGGCCAAGTTCGCCATTTCCTAATTTCTCTGTTTTGGTTTAGCACAAGAAATTGATTAGCACAAGGGCGAAGAAGCGAATTCCAGCAATCTGTGCTCAGTAAAATTCTTGACCGACACGGCAACATGTTGAAAAGACAGCAAGATTGATAAACTAAAGATACATGAATTAAACTCAACTAAATTAAAAAAACAATCAAAACATTGCGTTTGAACAGATACAAATATCTAATAAATAAGGATCCTCTAGGATCAGATATTGGGAAAGCGGCAACTTCAAATATTAAGTCTCCAATGTTTAGCAAAATTGTTGCTTAAAGCATTAAAGTTATGAAAAACGAATGATAACAGGAAGATGATGCAGAAGAAGACAGAAAATTAAGACAAATTTCTTTCAGACTGTTAATTGAAGATTGATAATGTTGATAATAAATGTATAATAATGTATCTAATAAATACAGGTCCACAGGATTGGATATTACTGAAAGCGCGAATTTGAAACACAAAGTTTCCATTTTTCGAGCAAAATTTCGTCAATGTTTATTAAAAACCTAATATTTGATCAACATTTTTGGAAATTTTTTACCTCTCTTGCAATATTTAAATTTGTTAAACACTCAAATCACTAGAGATGAGAGAAGACATTAATCAAAACAAATTATCGCAACACTTTGAGACGGTTCAGTTGATATTTCAAAGCATCTTTTGCATAAACCAACTTAATAAAAGGGCAAAAAAGATGATGATGATTGAATATGAAAAAGTGTCTGAAAGACAAGTTGAACATAAGTTAAGTCAAGTTAAAAAAAATTTAAAGCGAGCAATTACAAACGCCAAAATAAGTCTATGACAATTAGCTTTTCAATCAACCGAGACTCCTAACGATTCTAATCCTCCATTAAGATTAAAATAGTTCAGGCCCACAATTCAATTCCAAGTTTTCTTTCCAAACTGACAAAACATTCTTAATTTCATTTCCAAAGATTCAACCCAAATCATCACAAATCTGGTCAAATCATGTAACAAGTCAGCTTAGGCCATAAGACATGAATCCTTCAACCTAACAAAGTCCCTCACACAGGATCAAATGAAGACGCATAGTAAGGGTCTTTGAACGTAACTTTAATTTTCATCTCAATACAAGTTGAAAATTTTGCTCTTGAGCTTCATTATCATGAAAATGAAAAGGTTTAAAAAGAGATTTCTTCAGCATTTCATTTGACAATCTCATTCTTTCCAGTTTCACCTTAATTCAATTCATTTCAATTGCATAAATAATGATCTTCAAACACAATTGTTTCATAACTTTACACAATAAAAAAGTGCATCAAATGTAAAGTTGACTTTTCATTATTGGTAAAAATGTTACCAATCAAAATGATATCAAAGTAAACGTTTATTCAACATTGGTAAATATTAACTTCAAGATAATGTTAATATTTCATGATTATTTTATACATTTTTGTTCCAGATGATATTATTTCTGAGCAAAAAAAAACAAAATTTGATATTAGATTTGTTATTCTCCCAGTTATTTTGGAGTCTCAATTTTGCTGAAACTTGAAATAATATACAATAGGAAATGATGATGATAATAATAATAATAGACAAGGAAGAGCAAGATGAACAAGATGAAAAATTTAATGTAAGAAACTGAATTTTCATTTTCTTTTTTCACCATTTCTTGAAACTCTCTAGAGCTTTTTGTTTCCATTTTTAGGCTCAACTTTTTTTGTATCTTTTTATATTTATGATTTTACTGCTTCTTTTTTGTTTCTTTAAGGATCATATTATATTACAATTGTTATTGTCATAAATACACTTTTGTGGTGTCAACTCAGCATTTTGTTTTTTCTTGCCATCTTTTGATATTCAGTTACGTTCCTTCACCAATTCCCAGTCGAGTTTTAAAAGTCAACTTTGAAAAATGAAAAAAAGCCAAAAATAACGAGCTTTTTCCTTCTCAACATTCAATCGGTAACAATTGTAATGATAAGATCTGGTAAAATGGAAATTGTGACTCCATCAGTGTTGAAGATTAAAGATTGAAAATCTTTCAAAATTGAGATTACATTTTGCTTTCAAATAATTGCGGCTCATAAGGTTTGACCCTTTACCTGGAAGCAAAGTAAATGTGACTCAAAAACACACATCAGATTATTTTACACTTCATTCATAGTTCAAAAACTGCACTTGAACTTGAACAATTATCAGTAATGACAAGTTGATTTGAAAATATAATTATTGAAATATCTATTTCAACCTAACCTAACACTTTCTAGTTGTTTAAAAGTATTTTTGTGTCTCCTCATCAGTGACCCAAAATAGGATCTTACCGACAATTTTGGGTTTGAGAAAACTCATGTATCTTCTTATGATGGAAGATTATGTTTCATAGATTATGATGTTTAATATTTGCTTGATTTTAGTTCATTTATTGCGTCTTTTGCATTAATAGTGTAACAAGAAATCTTTTGATCTAAAACAATTGTATTGAATGCAATAAAATTGTGAGTTTCATTGATCAATCTAGGCCTTGTTGACTTTGTATTGTTATTGGTTTGAGTATGAAATAAGTTGAAGATTTGTTGATAGGAAATGTAACTTGTTGTAACTGCAAGGGTCAATAAGCATTAAAGGCTAAAATGGACAATTGGAAAAATTGATGACATTGATAATCATAATGATGATGGTCAAAAATGTGATCTAATTGACTAGAAATGTTGAGAATAAATGAAAGGTTTAAATGTAATAATTGATGTAAATGGTTAATTAACCAGACAAGATTGGGTTCAGTTGAAGAACCGTAAAAAGGTCAAGATAATGAAAGATGTGGAGAGAGGACAATAAACGGTTGATAAAGGGATGATAACAGGAAGATGGAGAAGAAGATGAAGAGAAAGACAAGTTGATTTAACCTCTAACAAGAAACTGTTTATAGTGATAATAATGATTGGTTATTGGACTAAACCAATTGAACATGATTAGTTGAAAAGGAAACAGTAAAATTCATTCAATTTCATCTTGCCTCTTCCCAGTCTTATCCACTATCCAATCATCTTTATCTTCATCTTCATCTTAACCTTGTAACTCAAATCAAATTTGAATACTCGATTTAATCGGAAACTGTTTTTTGTTGAGCGAACCCAATCAACTGTACAAATGATTGAATGAATTTTCATGGAAAAAAAGTTATCGAAATGAAAATGAAAATCTTGAGATTGACTCTTGAAACCAACAAAAGTCGATGAATACAAAAGAGAAAAATTTTGTCCTAAAATCTGTCGAAATGTTGACCATTTGAATTGCTGTTCAACCCTTTGCACCAAGTCATTCATTGAACCATTTCCATGGAATCATTCATCAACTGGTGAAACTGGTGAAATGTTTGATGATAATAATGTTCATGTAAACATGAACATTTACATTTGAGTAAAAAGAAATATTTGATTTTCTCTGTTTAATAAATATTATTCATAACTTGAGGCCTTTTCTTGTTTCCCCATTCTCATTCTGATAATGCATACATGATACATGGAATTAACCTTTGATTGGATTGCATGTTATCAACCAAATGAATTGGCAACTCTCATCTGTTTAACTAACTGTAAACATGAGTTGTTCACAGTCAGTTGTTCATTTGTTTTTTGATTGACACTTCCCAAGTGGATTGATAGAGTAACCAGTTTCAATCATGTTAGCAATACATTGATATGGAATTCATATTTTTTAGGTTTTTTCACAATTTTCAACTTTACCGTTTGTTTCAAATGTTGCATCAGCTTTTTCTCAAGTTCAACTTTTTTTTCTTCTTCATCATTTTCCAAAAGGCTCATGAAATGAAGAGCAACATGAAATATACAACAAAAGAGGAAAAGGTTAAGAACCACAAAAGAGTATTGGGAAGAAGCGTAAAAAAAAGATGAATCGATTTTATTCAGTCTATCAACTTATTGAACAACATTTATTATTATTACTGTTTGGATGAATTTTTCTTCTCTCCTTCTTCTTTTCCATCTTATTCTTATTCTTCCATCAGAATTATTATTACTTTTATTTCTCTTTCCAAAATTCTCATTCAATGAATGGGAAAAGGAAGAAAGAAAAGGAGAGGAAAAAAAACAGTTTACTCTTTTGTTATTATCTGAAGACAGAAACAACAGAAGGAAAATGATTGAATACTCTAGATAACCCTTCACCCTTCTCATTATCATTTTGCACTTTCTTTTGTCTTCAATCGATTTTTGGTGAGAAAAGTAAAATAGTTCACAGGTTACATTGAATATCCCCAGATGGAGTCAGGGTAAACATGGCAAAGCTTCAAGTTTACAAGTGAAAACTGTTGTCCAAACAAACTCAGTTCACCAAGGAAATGTTCAAAAATTTCAACTCGAATTGCTTTTCATTGATAAAGTAGAGTGAAGTTATCGACAAGTCAAAGAACAACAATAGTTATGAATGTATGAAGTCAGAAAAATCTCAAAAAATAAAAGTCCAAGTCTAACTCAGTTAATTCGTTATAATGAAACTGTCCAATTCTGAGATGAAAATAGTTTGAAATGAGAAAAAATTGGAAAATTTGTTGGCGAATTGCGAACTTGAAGTTGAGAAATGTTTTCGAGGAAAAATCCAGTTTTCTCATTTCTAGTTTCCAATAATCTTGAATGGTTGATCAGTCTAAATAGATAATGCGATAAAATGGTCAAAAGAGATTCATTTTTTCTCCTAATTTCACCTCTTGGAATTAAGAAAATGATGAACAGTTTGTTCCTGGCGTAATATAAAAATAGACAATAATAGGAGCAATAAAAGAGGAAAAAAAGTGATACCAATTGTAATAAGTACAATAAGGGTAACACTTGTTTTCAGTCAATTGCTTTTAACCTTTTCTCATTTCATTTTATTGGTAAAATGTTGCCACTCAAGAGGCCGACCATAAATGTTGAATAATCTCGAGTTTTATTTTCCTCTTCTTCTTTCCAATCATCCAATGAGTTGATCATGAAAACTGATCAACAATCTAAACACAAAGATAATCACATTGGCCCTTTATCTGATCTCCTTTTTGTTGGCTTCCCTTGCCTTCTGTCAATCATCTCGGAGTATCGATTGAATGGCAAAAAGTTGAACCATTCAAAGTTAATGGATAAACAACACTGTTATGACAGTATCATGATCATCATGAGACTTGAAGTTTCCTCTTGGTTATTGTTTCTATCTTTTTTATACCATCAAACAAATAAAATCTTGAAAGGATAAACCAGGGCTGGGAGGTTCACTGGGAGTGCCAAATCAACAATAACAGACAAGACAGAAGAGTGGAAAAAAGGGAAAGAAAAGAAGAGAAGAAAAAACGAAGAAGAAAAAAATAAGATTGAGAAGCAATAAAAATGGGACTCAATGGTTAACCATATATTGACGATAAATCTAGTTACTTTGATTGAAACTGTTTTCCAAGATGAAACTGATCATCATCATGTAATCTCTTGTCCATCTTTGACTTTAAAAGATGAAACCTTATAATAACAATCATAATATCAATATCATCAAAGTGATCATCTTAATTCACATTTTCTCGTGAAACATTACAATCATCAATTTCTTTATCAACTTTATTATTGTTATCGGTTCTGGACCATTAACTGTCATCCTTTATTCCTTTAGATTTTGTCTTCTTCTTCATCACCATAATCATCAATATCATCATCATCTTCATGATACTTTATCATAAGTTACTATCTTGATTGAACTCGAGCGAAATAAAAAGAGACTCAAAAGAGCAAAGACTTTGTTTGTTTGCCTTTCAACTTGAATGCCAATAAAGACTTTGAGTGTTAAGGTTTGCTTTTTTTTGCTTTGGTTGTTAAAAAGATGAGCTAAAATTGTAATTAAAATGATTCACTTTAATGATAGTGTTTCAACTTTCCAAGTACAATTCATGTTTCACTCGATTGTCATTGAAATTTGAACAAGAAAAGGTTATTCATATTCATTGAACCATTCAATTGAATCAAATTTTTCTACTTTTTTTCTCGTTCTTGCAATACTTTTTAATCAACTTAATGGATAAACTGTTGCCTTACTTTTTTAAACTGTTATCGTCAACTGCCATTTTCCAGTCAATTTTATCAATCTTTATCATGATAATACCTTTCATGTGTTCACATCTTTTTCACCTGGAAAATATTTTCAAATGAAAATGGTTTGAAAAAGAGTTTCGACCATTTTTGTATTTTACTTAGAACCAGAATTTGAGAAGTGAATTTTCAGTCGAAATCAATGTTTCAAACGAGATTTTCAAATTCGAATCAACCGGATTTTCGAATGAAAATTAAATCAAATAGCGGATGGAATTGATTGCAAAGTAAAACAGATGAAATTCAAGTTCTAATGGAGTTAACTTTGAAAGTTTTCTAGAGAAAGATTGATTAAAGAAAAGCATTTTGACCACTTTTAGGTTTTTCATTTTAACCTTATTCACCCATTTTACCTTGACTTTGACCTTTTGCAATTTGGTTAGACAGTGAGTTTCATGATAAATTATTTTCGCCCTTTTAAGCAAATAGAAATTCTGAGGAAAAAGAAACTCGAAAAGAGAGGAAAGAATGGGAAGGAATAAAAGAGTCGAAAAAGATGTGAAGAGAAAAAAAGATGAGGAGAAGAAGAAAAAATCACTTGAGAAATAAACCAGAGCATCTTATTTGGTGTGTGTTCACTGGCTTTTTGTACTGAGCCCAGAAGAAAGATGAATTTGTGAGCCACTTCTCTTGTCTGAATTGTGCATGAATGAAGGCAAAAAAATGAAGATAATGACGAATAAGAGGAAGAAACAAGAAAATAGGTTGAAGAAGATGATGCAAAATGGGAAAGTCCATTAATCATGAGAGTGTAAAGTGTTCAAATACTCGTGAGGAATTGACTCTACTTTTTCCAGGTTACATTTGTCTTTTCATTTTGGCCTTTTTTTCAATCCCAAGAGTTGCTCTCATCTTTACGTCAAGTTTAACCCCTCACACTGTTCAATCTTGTGCAGTCACCTAGACACCTTTGGGTTGTCCTTTGCTGACCTTTACCGTAATGTTAATGGAGACTCAATCTCAACTTGTAAACTAATCTGATTGACTTGATAAATGTAATTTGTTTTCATTCAATAATTCAACTTGAATTTACACTCTAATTGGACTGTTTATTAATTCATAAATGGATTCTGCCTGTTTAATATTTTGACCATTTAATACCTTTTTATATTCACCGACATTATTATTCAACATATTTGATGAAATAATTTAAAGATTTTTACTCTTTTCTCTCGCCTCTTTTCTGGTTCAAACAAAACTCAGTTCAATTTTATTTGATTTATGCAAATAAATAATAAATAAATGATTCAAACCAAAAGTGATAGAGAGTGAAATAAATGTGCAAATTATGTAAAACTTTGGATTATTGAAAAGTGTTCAATGTTGCGCTCATGTAATGAGCATTTCATTCAACTTTACTTTTCTATTTATCGCTTGTTGAATCTCATTTTTTCAACTCTTTTTTTTCTCATCTTGATCAGTCCTTTG
Source organism: Tetranychus urticae (assembly GCF_039701765.1). Classification (NCBI taxonomy): domain Eukaryota; kingdom Metazoa; phylum Arthropoda; class Arachnida; order Trombidiformes; family Tetranychidae; genus Tetranychus; species Tetranychus urticae. Next base: position 4,527,364 of record NC_142959.1, read on the forward strand.
AAACATGATAGTTTCATGATATCATTATCCTAATCGATTTGGGCAAATTCATGAGAAAAAAATGTTCAACTGAATCACTTAGGCTGCAACATTTTGATCAGCACTAAACATACAGACAAAACTTTTTGCTTCTGAAAATATTCAATGTAAGAAGTTGAACGAAATTTGAATTTGCAGTTTGAAATGATTGATAAGTTCATTACAGGGAAAGTTGAGGTTGAAAACAAACAGCAAAATGATTGTAAACAAGTCGCAGTGAAAATACGAATTAAGTAATTCGATTCCGAGAAGCAAAAACTTTTTTTCGAAGCAAAAAAAATGTCTATAATTTTTATAATATTCATTTACCTTTGATGATATTTTCATCAGTTTTCCTTGCCTTTTATGTCAACCTTGGTCTTCAGTTCATTTATCTAACCTCATGGAACACAATCATTCATTTTTTTCTCTTGTTGATAAATCATTCATTTTTGGCTTTTCCTTTCATTTTTCCTTTTTTGCTGCACTCTTCTTCATCGCTCTCTCACCTTTACCATCATGATTATAATGATCATAATCAATAGTTGAACTCTGCAAGTCAAGGTAATTCATCTTTCTTCATTGGCTCATAAACATGTATATCTACTTATTACTAATATCATTGTGAGCATTTACTCCTTTTTTTGGGGTTTCCATTCTTTCGTTGAGTAAACCTTTTAATTAGACATGAAAATTAATGGAATAATTAATTAACTCAAAGATTTTTTGGCAGAAAAAACAATGGAGTAGATGAAAGAATGGAGCAAAAAATTATTCCTAAATTAATATTTCAAACATGATTAAAGTGCTTTTGCTACTTTATTCATTTAATTGCAAAGTTAAATAAGAAAAGTCATTTATCATGAGGTGGCAAAACTTCCAACTGAATAATTACTTGAAAATCAGCTTAAGAAGCAAATTCAAGTGAAACCAGCTTTCAAATTGAGCTGATTAAAAGCTAATTTAATTTGATTTGATTGATTTCAGAAGAGGAAATCGAAAATGTTTGACCTATTTTAGCTAGATTTTTGAAGGATAAAAAGGAGGGTGGCTGGAAGTTCAATTTTCGGGCTAACATTCAGAATATCATGTACCATATGCAGTGCTGTGTAGAGTATCAGATCAAAATTTGTATCACCTGTGAGTTATTCAAAAAATCTCTTGAATTCCCGTGATGACCTAGATTTTTACATAGAACTTTAAATTCTGATAATGATATCCACGTTGCTCTATATCTGTGTTTTTGAATAGTTTACTCTATGGAAAAGCATGTTCCATGCGCTCACCGCAAACTGCTGATATCTTTCTAACTTGCCGGTCGTTTTGCTAACAAATAGAGATCAGGAAGTAAGATCTTGATGATATTCAATAAGACGAATTCATAAAGAACCATAAATCTAGACCAATTGACCTACTCATGATTGTATACAGATGAGCGTATTTATGCAAAGTTCCGTTTATTTAGCATTGTTTATATTTTAACTTTATACCGGGCGTTTTTTTCATTTTACGCCTCCATGCAGGCTTAACTCACGAACGGTTAGTGCCACAGACTTCAGACTTGAACCATAAGCTTATCCGTATTGCACAACGATAAGTTCGAGTGCTCAAGGTTATTCAAGGTATATGCTTTTTTTGACCTCTGATCGACATTGTAAGGTAATTTTCTGCAATCGCACAATTTTTCTGACCCGATAGTGTTAGCAACATGTTCATAACTCATACCATTGGAAAGATAGGATGAATTTTTCCTGATTAACTGAATGTTAAGGGTTCACCCATATTCTTTAACCAGTATTCGTTTTGAACATGCTACTAACACTATCGGGTCAAAAAAATTGTGCGATTTTAGAAAATGACCTTACAATGTCAATTAGAGGTCAAATGAAGCATTGACCTTGAATAACCTTGCCGACTTAAAATTATCGTTGTGCAATCCGGATAAGCTTATGGTTCAAGTCTGAAGTCTGTGGCACTAACCGTTCATGAGTTATTCCTGCATGAAGGCGTGAAATGCAAAAAACGCCCGGTACACATGTAATAAGCATAAGACAATCTGCCAAGTTTGCACTTTCAGAATGTCATTTAGATGTTTTTAAAACGGAGGCTCGAAGAGTCCGTAAAATTCATGAATTAGCTCATCATATTTATTAGTGGAAAAATACACGTAGAGAGCACGGTAAGGTCATGTAACAAAATGAAAGATAATGAAGAAATAAACAAAAATTGAAAAACTAAACTATAAAGATAAAATAAACTTTATTACGAGGTCTAAGTTACATTGGATGTGCCGATATTGAAGAGTTATAAACATATGACGTTTCTTATATATATTTAAATTTAAAATAACAATAAAATAAACTTTAGTACGAGGTCTAAGTTACATTGGATGTGCCGATATTGAAGAGTTATAAACATATGACGTTTCTTATATATATTTAAATTTAAAATAACAATAAAATAAACTTTATTACGAGGTCTAAGTTACATTGGATGTGCCACTGTTGAAGAGTTATAAACATTTGACTTACATTAGCTGAGATAAAATTTATTTCCCTTCCAGAAAAAGTTATGCAAATGTCATTTAGAGGTCAAATAATGAGCGACCTTTAATGATCTTGAAAGTTCAGACTCATGGGTGTTGAATCTACTAAAGCTAATGGTCTCAATGTTGTTAGTAGCACAAGCTGTTTGTGATGCATTACTGCAAACAGTCGTATAGGAAAATGCTCATTATAAACTGCCATTCACTTTGATGGAATACCTGGATCGATAATAATCCCGAAATAGCTTGCAAATGTGCGTGCACAGTTCTAGGAATGGTCTAGTTGGCTATATTCCAAGTCTCTGAACTTTAATTTTGTTAAATGCAGTTGAACAAAATTTTGAATTATTTTGATGTACATGAATTTAAAATTTTTCAATGCGTTGTTATACGTAATGATAATCAGCTTTGGTTAATCTTAACGATGCGTTTTTGGATTGTTTTGTAAAGTTGAACCAATACCGGGCGTTCTTCATTTTACGCGTTCATGCAGGCATAACTCACGAAAGGTTAGCGTACATCAGACTTGAATCATAAGCTTATTTAGATTGCATAACCCGAATTTTGAGTGCTCAAGGTTATTACAAGGTCAGAAGTTCATAACTCATACTGGCTAAAGGATATGAGTGATATCTTAACGTTTAGTTCATCAGGAAAAATTAATCGCTTCTTTCCATTGGTATCAGATATGAAAATGTTACTAACACTATCGAGTCAGAAAAATTCTGTGATTTCAGAAAATGACCTTTCAATGTCAATTAGATGTCAAATAAAGGATTGACCTTGAAATAACCTTGAGCACCCGAACTTATGGTTGTGCAATCTGAATAAGCTTGATTCAAGTCTGAAGTGTTCAGCACTAACCTTTCGTGAGTTGTGCCTGCATGAAGGCGTAAAATGAAAAAAACGCCCGGTATAATCATTCCAGATATTATTAATCTTTCAAAAGTCTCATACTGTAGGTTTCTTTTTTGATTAACATTAAAAAAAAGTTTTCGTTGCTTGGAATTTGTCGATTTTTTTTGGGTATTTTTCCTCATTTCAGCCTTCATTTCATTTTCTTTCAACTTTTTATTGAAATCTTCTTCGATGCAATAATATTCACACCAAATCCTTCTGATTTACGAGCTGGAACGCATTTTTTTATCTTTGTCTGTAGCACAGCCGTTTGTGAGTTATGACTGCAAAGAGGTGTACAAGAAAATAACCCAATATATTCTGCTGTTCACTTAGATAGAATTTCTGAATCATTCTGATCCAGAAATGACTTGCATAAGTGCGTGCATTAATTTGTAGGAATGGTCTGAATGGTTTGAAGCCTCTGAATATTACTTATTATACTTTTGCGCCCTGAACTTTGATTTTTCGAACGACCATTTTGTTGAATGCAGTTAAATGGATTATTTTGATGTTCATGAATTTGTAATTTTTAAATGCTTTGTTACATTGGTTAATCTTGTTGAAATAGAAATAAATATATCATGATATTTTCGATCGTTTCCAGTTCTTTATCAACATAATTCGACTGGGAGGGATCTTTTTGACTTGTTTCTTGTAAATGAACAAGTCTCCCTCCTTTAAATGATTATAATATAACATTTTCTCTGTACGTTTCCATTGAGCTGTTGCCTGCTGATGGATTTATTATTCAAATTGGGTTAATTAATAGTTACAGTTAAGGGAAACATTTTTGTCACTTGATTACGTTCAAGATGATAAAGAAAAAAAACTGTTCACTTGATATCATTATTTTAAGATGTTTGCAATTCCGTGTCAACAACAACAAAAGAAACAGCTTCAATGAGTTTATTTTGTTTCTTTTTTTCGCCTCCCTTCCTCTTAACCCTTTACTTTTCCATCTCATCCAGAACAATTTAGCTCTTGAAACTGTGAATTTTAAGTGACATAAAAAGCAGACTGAATAAAAGAATGATGATGATGAAGACAAATGATGATGATAATGATGGTGATAAGTGATTAAATGCGATTGGAAGAAGTGAAAACAGAATTTCGATAAATTGTTGTTTTATTCAGAATGAATAAATGCTAATTAAAAAAGAAGAGTTTCTTAACATTGTTCAGATTTCTAACGGTATAAAGCACAGGAATTGCTAAATTTCAATCGATTCAGAATAGATTTCCTGAAATTTCCGAGATTAATTTGAAAGATTATCTCATCATGGTTGAGTTGAAATTCAATAGATTATGACTATTCATCATGGAAACAGCTCGTGCCATGATTACGCCGAGAATAGATCAAGAATAAACAAAATGTTAAAGTTAATTTTCATCATTTTCTTATCCTCAATCCATTTCAAGGTCTCATCAGATCCATTTACTGACTTCACATTATCATCAATTTCATCCTCATCACGCATCGAAATTCTCATCCTCATCATCCCAACTCGGAACCATTTCTCATTAATAATTCTCATTCCTTTCACTCCTCAGTCAAGTTCAATGAGCCTTAAATGAACTCATATTAACTTGAACAACACTGAATCAAAGCATCAAAAAAGACAATAGTTTGTGTAAAAAGTTGAAGAAAACAAAAAAAAGTAAAATTTCATTCCCTCATGATTCATCTCTATGGTTTCATGTAATGGACCGCAAAGGCTTGAAGTTCAAAGACTAGCTTTTCTTTGCTAAGATAGCGTTAAAAGGTAAAGTAATTTTGGGTCAAATTGAGCCATCAATGAAAATTTCACCAAAATTTGAATCAAAACTTTTCTTTTATGAAAATGAAAATTCAATTTCGTTTCTCTTTTTGAATCACCATGAATCATGTTGAGCTTATCCAATCATTTGGTCATCATTGAAGAATAGCAAAGAGAATCGGAAGTGGAAAATTTTCTTTTCTTTTTTTCATCATTTTTTTTCTTCTTCTTTCTCTCTCGTCTCCTGTCCATGACATGTTTTCCGGGAATGTTAATGAATGTTGAATGAAATAAGATTAATTTGATTTAGTTGAAAGCTAAAAGTTGAACAAAGCAAAGGTTATCAAGTAAATTAGTTGACTGAGAGTAACAGTGAATCTGGTTGGAAACAGACAATTAACAATGAAAGAAGAAGGAAAAAAGGTTCAAACAGTAAAGGTAAACATGATTCAATAAAAATCAGTTCATTATCCTTTCATATCATCATCATTGGTATGATTATGTTATCTCATGGACAGCACAAACAAAAGCAAAGGTAAAAAGCATTCTAATTGTGAATGCTGGTGACATTGGATGACTTGTTAAATTAATCCACTGTGAATTCGAATTTCCTATTCTTTCCTTTCCTCTTTATCTCCTCACTTCAACACTGTTCATCATCATGAGCGAGTCAGAAAAATTTGCTACTCAACATCATTATCATCATCATATTACCCGATAAAAGATCAGACGTAAATCGATCAACATTCTGTATTTTTTTGTATTACTTTCCTTCCTTCCAAGAGTAGCAAAAGGAAAAAGAAGAAGAAAAAAAGTAAAAAAGAAAATTTATTTTCACCAAAGATGAATCCAATATTCAACTGGAAAAAAAGTAACTTAATGTGAACCACGTTCCTCATTATCAATCTTCATTGATAATATCAAACAATGGGAGGGAAAATAGTCAATAGTATAACACAAATATCACCAGGGAATCCAAAGAGTTTCAGCTTCTGGTTCGATTTGAAATTAATGCAATATCAGCATCAGTCAAAGATGAACAAGATGAAAAAATAACTCAACAAAAGTAACAATAACACAGGTTATCGGGGGTGAAAACTGAGGAGTTGCACAGGGAGTAATGCTGAGAGTAGTGCTGGGAGTGAGGCTGGGAGTCTTAAAGGGAGTTATTCTGGGAGTGAAAACAGGGAGTGAATCGTTATTTTGATATCATTATTGTGATAATATTGTTCTTGTTGAATCGAAAAAAATAAAACTGTTATTTTGATCTTTTTTCACTCTCATCTTTACGTTCACTCTTGTTTTTATCAATTACTCTAACTAATGTCATTCTCTGTCAGTGTGTCTCACTGTTGGCCTTTGCTGATTATTATCATGATGATTATTATGATTAAAGGCCATTCATGGGATAAACCAATTTACTTTACATTTGAAGATGAATTGCTTCACTCCCTAGTTTTACAAGTCAACTTGACTTGCAGTACAGACCGAGGATACTTTTAATACACAAGTCAGCCTCTGTGATTCCCTTGATAGTTTTAAGGTAAAATGTGATTCTTCAAACTAATAATGATAATAATTCCCTGTTCACTTTGGTAACATGTATATACAATTGACTATATATTGGAGTTGCTTTTTTAGACATTTTATCTTTTCCCTATTTTATATGACATATTTTGCTCGCTAACTAGCTTTACTCATGTTTCAACATTTTGTTGTTGCTGCCAATAGTTAATACAATTTTGTCTCCTCATTTTGATTCAGTTAATTTCATTCCTTTTTACCTCCTTCCCTGCCAACAATTTCAAGTGACTCTCAGTTTCAATGGAAAGTAACCAATTGATTGCAAATGAATGTTACTTTTTGCACTTTCAATGCAACATCTTATAAAGGTCTGTAAAGATGAATGAATAAATGTCAATACCAAATGATACATCAATAGCATTACTTATCATTAGACTAACCATTCAATATCACATTTCAATTATTGATAAACTCAAATTGGTTCCATTAAGACTGAAGAGAGAGAAGAAAAAGGTCCAACAAAAATGAAAAGTTGATCAATGATGAAATAAATTGGAGTAAATAAATTAATGGCAATTCGATTTTTTGTCGAGTGTTGTTCATCGAAGGAATCATTTTGTCTCAACTTGCAATATAAGGTTGCACTTGAAAGTTTTGAGCAGATTAATCATGAAAAGAATAGTGTTACATGAAAAATTGTCATCATTTTCAATGTCATGATGAACACACTGGTTCCAAGAGTGTTTTGTTTTTCAACAATTCGTGCTTTTCTGCTTCACAGAAATGCTTTTCATCTTTAAAGGTTAAATTAATTGCTTTCAATGTAAATAATGCTTTAATGATGGATCAAAAGTTTCAATGAATTTTCAGGTTAATTATGGATAAAAGGTGGTCATAAAGATGTATAAAAGTAAAAGATATTTAATAAGCAACATGTAAATGCTATGAATGTGATGTTGAAAGAAAATTAGTTGCATATCATTATGAGCATTTTAATTGAGTGGATGCGATAATTTTAACAACACTGATGAGCTCAAACAGAAATGGTTACTTTCATTAGCATCATTTCCATGGTAATCATTGCGTGTCTCTGACATTTGGGGAGAAAGAGATAAATGTTAATCACCGCTAAATGTTACGTGTCAGTGTAAATATGATTAACTTGAACAATTTCAAGTCTAACAGAGTTTATCAATTTTTCAAATTCTCACAATTTGTCCATAATTTCAACTGGCTCATTTCAACCACTCTTTCAGATGAGCCTAGGAGTAAGTTCAAGGGAAAAGTTACACTCAATGGGTCAATGAATCAGCTCAATTCTCGTCAATCCTGACATCGTTCTTCAAGCTTTGTGCATTTATTTGAATACAAATGCAACTTTTCAAAAGCTCAATACAGTTTGGATTCTTTCAGTCTTGGTGAATTGTAAATCACTCATAAACAAGATTATCGTTTCTGCATCATGATATGCATCGTATGCGATTGAAGAATCTCTCTTTAAAACATTTAATGATGCAAAAAATATTCTTGCACTGATTGAAACTATTCTTCGTGATCTTACTGTAGATTCATTTTCCTGAAATTGAAATTTGCTCGATTTCTTCAGATGTAAACATGGTCAAAGAATTTTTCGATTTCACTTACATTTCACTTTCTATTTTTTTCATTCACACTTTTCGATAGCAATTAACATGAAACGTATTTCGACTTTTTGACTGTCTCAATAGATTGATTTTGGTCTTCCATTTTTCAGATTCGTAATGTCGTAATGGAGAAAAGTTTCAGTTTGAAATTTCTTTCCCTGAGGCTCAGTTAGATAAAACTTTTTGAATTATTCATTTTGCAAGAAAAACAAAAGAACACGAAAATCATCTTTTAAATTGAAATTGACTCGAAAAACATTGAATCCTTTTGCAACAAAACAAGAAAATGAATTATAATATCCAAGAGCTTTACTTTCATAACTATTCCAATCAGATGAACATTACCTTTCATTGGAATCATTGAATGCAATAATTCCTTTCAGCCTTTTGCAATTTAATTTGGTTCAATAATTTTGTTAAATTAACCAGTCAAATCCTTTTGCCTGTTCGGACATTTACTTTGAAAGTAGTTTAACTTTCTTGCACCAACTAATCAACTTATCCACTAAAACCAACCAAACATAATTATCATTTAATCCAATAAAAGATGAAACTTTTGCTGGACAAAAAGCTAAACATGAAACGAGAAGAGATTAAATTCAATTTAATTGCAAAACTTGTTCAGTCTTTTGTTTTGACAAATTAAAATGAAGTGAAATCTCATTTGATTAATTGAAAAATATTCAAAGATATTAATTTGCCTTAATTGAGATGAAAAAAAGATGGAAGCTTCATAATTGAAAAAGCGTTGAAATTTTCAAATGACTTCATCAATGAACCAATTGTCCAATCTCGGGTTTAATGATTAAAGAGTAAATATTAATGTTTGTCTCATTATTATTCTTTGCATACATTTAATGTTAATAGATTGAAATCTGCCAAGCTAATAGCATCAAAGTGTTTAGGAAACTATTTTAGTTTCTCGTTTTTTTTACACTCCAACATTCAATAATGTTTCATGATTATTCATGGAAGGTAAACGATGAAGAGAGCGAGACAAAAAGTATATTGTAAAACAGTCATAAAGGTAATGATGATATTTATGCATTAATAAACCGTGATAAGGTCAAGGGAAGGCTAAAGCTTCATTTTAAAGTAATGTTCATCTGATGGTGAGCTGGAAAAGAAATGCTATTAAAGTGGTCAAAATTGTTCAACAGTCGATAAAACATGGTTTAACGATAATTTAGATTGTATCAATTAGAAGGTTGGAAAATGAAATGACCAATTTTTCGTTCAATTAGAAAATTTTGGTCACTCAATGTTGACAGAAAAAACCATTTTTGAAGTTATTTCTGTTGATGGAATAATTGCTTGAATAAATTAAGTAAAAATGAATACTAATAGATGGCGTTGGTCAATTCGATAAAAGTTCATTTAAAATGATTCTTCAATGGAAAATATTCAACTAATGAAACTGAAAATTTTTCAATCGATTAGTCTTGTTCTGAATCTTTTCCAGTTCTATTGATTTGTGAGAAGTTTTGTGAGATTTGAAAAAATCTTGGAATCGACTTTTTTGCTGCATTTAGCTTGATCAAGTAATCTTAATGAGAGTGAAATTTGACTTTTCACATTTGACTTGATGCCATTTAATGAGTGTTAACTACGATTAATCAATCGATTAAGATGCAAATGCGCGAGTGACTCGAGAATTAAAATGACATTATCAATGGTTGAATGGAAAATTGATTTGCACCAATTGCCAGATCAATTGAAATGAAAGTAAAATGAACTAAATTATCTGTATGAATTGGAAAGCGTTTCAAAAGTGTAATTATCTGGGAGTTGGCAAGAAGGCTTAATAAATCAGTTGGGAGATAAAATAATCACAAGTGCAGTTGCAAGAGAGTCAAAGATTTATCAGACTTTTTCTGAACATTTCAACCTGGTAATCGGACTAAATGATAAGAGTGAACAAAGATTAACATTGAGAGTAGCAAAGAAATTGTTCACCTTAAGCTTGGTTCGTTGAGTTGATTGGGTAAACTGATATTATTACCAGCCAGAAAAAAAAGGTTAACTATATTATCTTGAATCATTTGCCTGTTAAAAGGTAAGGCAAGAAAAGATAAAAAAGTGTTTCTCATTTTTGAGGTAATTTTAACGCAACATTATCGCATCTTAACGTTAAATTAAACCTATTAGAATGAATAAATATAAATATAAATTCAGCATTCCAAACCTTATCTTGCACATTCTTGTAATATTATAATGTGTTGAATATAAAAGAGTCCAATGTTGAAGCAAAAAAAAGAGTAAACTGTTTAACCAATTTATTCAACAATTTATCGCATCATTTAGCGTAATTAAAGGTTTTCCGAGACAAGAAAATGCAAATAAATTTCTAAACCATTTCAACTGAGAATTGTTCACAAAATTTCGTGCAAATTCTCATTATCTTGTAGATATCAGTTATAATTATCTTCAACTTATTATTCCAATTCAAATGGAATAAATACATTTCATTTGGCACCAGATAATGCAATAATATCGAGTCAAATTACTTTCAAACAACATTTATCAATCTTATTGAAATTATCCACTTAACTGCACCTTCCAAACGAATGCTTAGCATTCTGGTTTAGAGGCATGTTCAGAGTATAATTGCATCTGAAAAAACTGTCCGATGGTAAAAACGATTAAAAAAGGCTCAAGAAATGAAAACAAATAACAATTGCATTTAATAACATGTAATAATGATGATGATATTTTTCACTCCCAGCAACATTTTGTCTTGAACAAAATTCTTGCAACTTTAATTTTGTGAGCGAAAAGAGAGAGAAAAACAAAAATTTCCATTGTTCGTGATTAGACTTATCAATAGTGTTGTTGTAAGATCATTAATTGGGCATCTCATTAAGTTGTAGTTGCTCATCATCAGCATTCTCCTCCCTTCATCAGTTGCACTGAAAAACAAGAAGCAGTTTTATTCAACAATTTCACTCTTCACAACCAAGGACGAAAAAACTCCCTGTTCTTGACACAAAACAATCCCAGTTCATGAACAGATTATCCGAAAAAAAATTATGTACTTGATAACTCAGAATGTGATCGACTTTTTTTTCATCTTTACTCAAATTACCATCATGTTGGGTGAAGCTTTTTTTTGCTGTTTCCTACAGGAGTTTTTTAGCTTGCCTCCCTGCTTGGGTTTGGTTGATTCCCTGACATATTTTGCCTTGTACAACCTTGTTCAACCTCGAGACAAGAAAGTTGTTGCATCAAGTTGCACTCACTTGTGTACCAGTGCAATTGTCATTAAATCACTTGCTACTCATTATACAATATCCTTGGAAACATATTTACCCATTAAACCTTTATCAATTCAAGATGATAATTTACCCTCCCAGTGAGCCTCCAAGAATAATATTTCTCATTTTCTTGCCATATTTTTACCTTTAAATCTCTTTACTATTTTTATTACTGCCAATACAATTTATTATTTAGTTAACCTCAATGATGCATACTTATGCAAACAGGTTAAATGATTATTATCAGTGCTACACAGAAAAAGAGATTTTTTTTCCTTCTTCTGTTGGTTTTCATTATCCTTATTAACTTGCCATATAATGCATGTTAGACTGTTCATCACAATAGAAAGTGGAGGAAGAAAAACTCCCTGTAAAGTCTAGCATTCTCATTCTCGTTTTGTTGATAAAAAATGAAATGTTTATTATCACATTTAACAGAGATTTATGATATTATTTCCATTCCTTCATTCAGATAATGATAACAATTGAAAAGGTAAAGTCTAACATGTAATAACCATTTCATCCATTTGATTTCGTTTTTTTTTGTTCTCTTTTCCAAAGCAAAACATTTTCCATTCTTTATCTCACCCAAACCAATTTAGCTTTTGTTCAATTCCAAATTATCATATTCAATTGCATGTTTAAACGATAATCTGGTAACAGCAAGAGAAAATTGAACTTGAATGGAATGAAAAGAGTTTAAAAGTTAGTTAATTTTTTCCACTCTATGAACATGACTATTGAAAGAGATAACATGATATTCATTGAAAAATTATTAAAATCCCATCTTTTCACTCCCTGGTTGAGGTTCAACAGAACTTGTAGATAATTGAAATGCTCCCATGATCGATATGCACAATATTGAAATGAGAATTTTTCATTTTTCCATTTCAACATTTCGACTCATTTTCCACAAATGTGAACAATCCAATTGAATCAATTTCATGGCTTTCCAAATCTTATAACAATTTCGTCGAGTGTTGAAGTTCACAAGAAATAATCACAAGTCAGTCAATTGAAACGGTTTATGAGGTGAAAAAAATCAACTATTAAGAAGGTTAATTCTGAACCTGAGAAAAGAAGAAAAACAATAACTCTTTCATTGTTTCTCTCTTTTCTTTTCGCCTTGTTACTTCTTTTTTTCGTCTCATTTTAAGATAATATTATATTACGATAAGATTAACAGTTTAACGATAATGGGTTCACTCGAGAAGTTATCATAACAGAACTAGAAATAGTTTTCCTTTGCTGGGATAACAAATGAGAAATTGTATTTTCTGTTTTCATCTATTGGAAAAAATAAAGCATCTTTTGTGATCGAAAAAAATCAAGATGCAATAATTCTTAGTTCACTTATCATGGGCTCAGTTTTATCTCCATTCAATGGTTCAATTTTGTAGGTGAACATGATGATGATGAGAATTTTTCTTCACTCTTTTTCTCTCTGCTAATAAATGAATATACTCATACTCATGATATTGTTTATGCCAATATTTTGTCCCGAAAAGCCATTTAATGTCAATTTTTATTTTTTTACTCTTGTTGGACCAACGATTATTGTTATTTGTTATTATTGCCTATTAAATTGCCTCTGATAGGATCAAGCTCAACAATTTCTTGCGATATTCGGTGTATATTGGATATTGTTATTTCAACCTTGTTTTTTAATGTCTTTTTCTTCAGCTGTTTCAAGAATATTCAGAAAGAGGGCGAAAAGAAATAAAAGTAGATAATTGATAATTTGTTTGTAAAAATCGTATTTTCTATCGAATTTTGTCGATCAGTAATTTATATAATTGCTGAAATTTGTTCAGCTCTAAAAACACAAAAAAATGAGAGGAATGAAAATAAAAATTTTGTGTAAAGAGATTTACGAAACGAGAAAACTTTAGGCACAATGAGTCGTGCAATTATAGCTTACAAGTAACTTTGATTCAAAAATTATTTGATCAATTTTCAACTCCACTTTTTAATTATATTCATAGTGTCGTTTTTGTTCTTGAACAATTGCAACTTTGATAAGCAAACTTTTCAACATTCATTGACACTTCACACTTTGAATAAGTTCACGATTTAAATGCAAATCACATTTAAAAATGAGTCACAGCATTGCGATTAAATTTTCTTTTCTTTTTACCCATCATTCTCTCTACCATTATCATCGGAATCATCATTAACATCACCATCATAAGCCAGATACTTACAAAAATAAACATTTTTTACATCAAACATTAAAGACAAATCTGTTTGGTTTACTTATTCAAATCAAAATGCAAACTCCAAGTCAACTTTCAATGAAAGTCTAATGAAATGCTCGTTATAAATCTGCAACAGCAGAGGAAAAGAAGAGGAAACATTCCCAATGAAAGAATGTTGGAAAATGTCAATTCTAAATACAAAACATTCTACTCTTTCTCTCCAGTCAATTGAAACACTGTTGCCCAGCTTTCATCCCGCAAGTCGTAAATTTTGACTGTTAATTGCTCGATTGATGAAAAATGTTATTCTTAGACTTTTTACAGTAAAGCCATTTTCAGTGTAAATCATTGTAATGCAACACTTTTACATTGAACAAAACAACATTCCTATTGATCATTTTGTCCGCTTCTCTCCTTCAACCAATCGTGTCCAATATTCCTGTGCATATCATGATTGTTTGCAATAATATTAACAATAATAAAAACAGTTAAACTCAATGATCCGTATGATCCAAGTGACAATAGTAGCCTTTGTTATTGCTAATAATACCATTATTTACATTGAACAAACACATTCTGTCCATGTTGTTGAATTGATTAAATTGTTACAACTGACTTTAATGTCAAACTTTTTTCTCGAAAAAACTCAATTTCACATTTAAATGACATTAAAATGCGCCTGCAAAGAGACACTAAAAAAATGTTGAAAACCAAATAAATAATTGTAATCATTACAAGTTTCTGATTAACTCAAACATTGAATCATTTGTGTTTGTTTAAAAATTCAAAGCCTCTTCCTTTCAATGCCATTAATCATAACATTTAGTTGATCATTTAAAAACTGTTTAATCAAACTTGGAAAATGTTGTTTCCGAGAAAGAGTAAAATTCAATTTTCATGAATTTTCATTAATCAAGAAACTGTTGCAATTTTGCATTTACTTTGCAAAATCATTAATCAAAATTTTCTTGTTAATCTCAACATTCAACTGGCAAAAACTTGGCATCCAAGTGATGAACCTTTTTCGAGCAAATGTTCAACAAAAGCTATTGAAATGAGTGTGTGCTTTGCAAATAAAAAGCAGAGGACGATGAATGAAAATGATGACAATGAATGATTTGGTCATCATGGTTCTGGTTCAATAGTCAAGGAGAATTGATTCATTTAAATGTTCACTTTCAATGTCACCTATGTCACTGTCTTGGAACGAGAAAGTGAAAGAAAAAAAACTGTTTGAATTGTATAATGATCGAATGTGCAGAAGCAAAAAGTTGAACATTAAATGGCACGATGTGCGTTTTTTTGTCGAGCTGCAATTTACAATGTTACATTAAATCAATTTACCGACAATAATCAAGCCAAACGGAAGTTTAATTTATTGGACGCCCAATCATTATTTACACGAGTCAAAGTCTTTATGCTGGGTGAGCACACAGTCGACTCTTTATAAAGAGCTCAAGCTAAATTGAAGCTACAGTTATTCAAAGCACATACACATTCAATTGGCTACCAAGCAAAAAGGTGAGGGAAAATAATCGATTGCTTTTTTCAATAATCTTTTCATTGCTCAAAATTTCACCCACAATGTTGGCTTCTTTCAAGTTTACAGTTATGTTGCCCTTTTGCTTGTGCTAAAATAAATGTCTTCTTAAAGATTTTGTTTCGAGATAAAAATTTGAAATGTTTATTAGGATAATTCAACTTGCGTCATCAAAGATAACATCTACAGTTGCTTCAGGTCTAAATGGCTTGAATAGTAATGCGAAACAACCCAATGACTCTGGTTAAACTTTGAGTCAACTAAGAGGCAGATAAACTTGTCAGAGTTAAATCGCTAGATTTAGATAAACATTAACTTAACCTTTTAGCTTGAAGATGGAATCAGAAAATTAAATCCGTTTTTGGATTACTGAATTGAAGTACATAGTGGTACTGCGCTTCAAAATGAGAATGTAACTCTTACTGGCACAGCTCTGTAGATAGAGGCGTCAGGGTACCTTTTAATGATAGACTTACTTCGTAATTCAGCATGTTGGTCTGTTGGTGAAACTGGTAACTTTGAACCTTACCCAACCTAATCTAACCTGAGTAGTATGTAACAGTCCGTTCTTGACAGAAATTGCCCGACTTATGTTTTGGAAAAATGTACAATCTTCTATTATAAAATGACCTTCAGAAGTCGTTTTGAGGTTAAATGAACGAATGAACTCAAATGCCCTTGAACTTGGAAATAATGTTTCTCAATTCTCAATATAAGTATCAAAGCATGTTCAGTTTGTGAGATATTGAACAAAACGTGAAGTAAATGAGACTGAATAGCCCTTTGTAAAAAATAAAATAAAATTCTATCGATATAATGATTAAACTAATCTATGATAAGCCAAGTAACTCAACGATTGAGCACAATTAAGTCGTAATTGAGAAAATTGAACACTTCTATTTTGGACTACACATGGGACTACAAGTGGCTTTATATTAATTCAATTCTTAGTGTAACTGTCTCCGGACCTTGACCGGCCGATTCTAACCTGATCCAGCCAAAAGACTAATCGAGTTTCGATTGCCACTATCGACTTCTCGAAATCGGCAATTATATTTGGTCTCTGGGTTGACCAATTTCAGAATTCAATTCTATTTTGATAATGTTGACTGTGGGCTGCTTAAACCTTTTCTGATAAGCATAAGCATTGAGAGCCATAATGTTTTCGCATTTTTAGTCTACAATAAACACTGATTTTAATTGATTTGATTACGAGATAGGTACACTTCAGGAGATTTTTGCTTACTTTTTTAAATTGCATCGATGCGAAGTATTTGTTAGGATCAAATCATTTATACTGATGAATTGTACATGAGTCTACATTTGTTTCAAGTAAAAGCAGTGCAAAGCAATATTGAATTGTTGAGTGGTCAGATGAAATTCATTATTTTGTCACTCATTTTATTTCCACCATATCAACTGTACTTGAATTGTAATCTTGTGAAAAAACAGATGCTCATTCCATTTCTGTTAAATCGAGTTTTCTTTGCATTCTTTTGTCTATGCTTTTGATCAATAGAAACGTTATTTGGTCATTTTGGATTTAACAAGCTGTTTATACACAGATTTGGGTGTAAATATTGCTCCAAATTTTTGATGCATTATTTTTATTTGGATCAATAAATATTTATCACACTTTACATCTTGAACACCGTAACATTTCCAGAACACCATTCAATAACAATTTTGTAATTTAAACTAGTAAGCATTTAAAGTCAACCATTTTGTCAGTGAAAAGACTTTAGCATTTTCATTTTCACCTTGCAACAGATCAATCAAGTAAAAGTGATTTCATTTTGATAAAATGCATTTTAACGATTTTCACGAATCTTTTGCGAGTGATTTTCATTATCATGATTATAATCTCAATGATTGCCTTACAGGCATTACACGAGCCATTGTTGAATAATGAAAATGGCCATGGACAGTTTTGATTTGTGAAAAGTGAAAACACGAAAAAAAAAGAAACTCTGATTCACTCAAGGCTTCGATAAGCTCATTTCCTAGTGAATATCCAAGTTTATCATTAGTCATTGACAGGGAAGTACAGGGAGTGAAAAGGCAATGTTGGTCAAAAGTGTAAAGATTAAGGTTGAAGAAGAAGAAGAAGAAAAGTTTAACTGCTGCAATATTGAACAAGAGCAGTTTCAAGTTTAGCTGCAAGGCAAGTGATCAGTTTTGTATCATCAATGTTGAAAGTGTGTGATTCATAGTTTGATTATTATTCATGAGGTGCAATTGAATAGTGGAAGATCAGCAATTGACGTATAAATTGTTTTCTCACTAACATGAATAATGAAAAGGAAATTATCATTACTGTTATTAATGCTGTTATAAAACAAAAACATTGTATACTAATTGAGACATCAAGGTCCAGGTTCAATTGATTAAGTCTTTTAATTGACACTTTTTTTGGACCCTTTTCAGGTTCACCCAAAGTACATGTTCATCATTATGATTATCATCATGATCATCATCATCAACATCATCAAAACAAGATTCACCTTCTAGTTGCTTGTCCAACGTGATGTGAATGAATATGATTTGGCGACAGAAAGAAGTAGCAAAAAAATGCAGATTAACTTTACTCTTTTCATCAACACTAATTGTTTCATTGATGATAACTCAGTCTTCATTCATCCAATTCATTGTCTTTCCGTTCAATCTTTCACTAATGATAAACTTCATCTCATTAAAAACAAACTTGCAAATCGCAAAAACTACAAAAAGTGCATTAAATAAACAGGCGAAGAAAATTAAGAGAAAAAAAAGTTTTTTTTGTCGACTTTTTTTCTCTACAAAAAAGTAAAGCAAAACCAAAAGACGACAAAATGTTTGACTTGACTCTTAATTGCAATTATCATGTTTTTGTTTTGCAAGCTCATTAATGAAGACAGATTAATTAAAAATTGTCAACAGTGAAAATTTTGAGGAACAATTGAGGAAAGTTTTGAGCAAAAAAAGTGTCAAAAAAAGTTTCAGCTTAATTAGCAAATGTTGACTTGTGTTAACATCTTGCAACGTTTGCACATTACTCGAGTTGTATCAAGAAAGAAAAGCAAATTTTGTCATTTCTTACCTTTCATGAGAATCTCATGCAAATGTTCAACTTTACTGTTCATTAATACGAACCCAACAAGAACGGATTGAATTTCGGAGTGAAATATTTTCTCTTGTTGGGTCAGCTCAATTTTATTGGAACAACAATGAGTGTAATTTTTCAACACAAAAGAAAAATCCAATTCATATCTTGTTCATCAATTTGTAGACTTATTTTTTTTGCAATCTTTGAGTAAACTTTTATCTGAAAATCAAAATTCAATCCAATTTATTCAATTGAGCTTACATTTATTTCTTTCCCTATTATCACATCATTATCAATCAGTTATCAGTAAATATTAATAATATTCATGATGACAAGAGAATAGAAAGTAAAACAAAAATTCCATTGACAATGTTATTATTTAATGAGAAGAAAAGTGAAGCTCAAAAGAAAAGCTCATTACGGCTAATCTTATCACGCCCAACGTTTCACGCCAATGTAACCACCAATTACGCTTATCTTGCAATGATTGATTTAACTAACATTATCATATTTCAGCATAACAACAATAAATGTTAGCTTTGCTGTTTGATGCAACATTTTTTTCATCTCTAACCAGTTCGTAACAGTATATTATTATTATATATTCATTGGCAGACAAGCATGGAGTTATTACTCCACAGTAATGATGATGATGATAAAATACATATATTTATGTATTTAGATAATAGTTGATTTGCTTGAGGCGTTTTGTTTTGCCAACCACAAAGAAGATTATTTAAAGCTCAAGGCTTCATTGATTGGTGTGGGAATTGATTGAGGCCGACTTATAGCCAACTTTTAGTGGGAAACAGTCACAGTCACTGCACTACTGGTACAGCAACTAGTGAGTAAATAAATGTAAATTTAATATTTAAATAAGACTGGCAAAGAAGTGAAAATAATAATGATGATAATGATGATGATGTTGAAGATGATAGTTTCCTGTCAAGGGTTTACTTGTGTCTGCCTGTGCAAGTGTGTCTGTGTGTGTGCTTGTAGTAAATAAAGTCCAAGCCCTGGTTTAGCTGACTCGCCGGGGAAATTGAAATTGAAAATGATTTGATCCAAAGGCTGAGAGAGAGAGAGAGAGAGAGAAGCTCAAAGTCGTAATAAGCTAAACTTGGTTTGTCAGGCCTTCTATTAGGAAGGAATCCCTGTTGATTCCCAATGGAAAGTTTAACTCATTGGAGTGATGAATTTAGATGATTTAACCACATGACAGAGTAAAGCTAAGGATGAAAAGGGGGAAATTGATGAGAAGAAGAAGAAATGGAAAGAAGGAAGAGAAGAGGTCATGGAAGGAGACAAACTGATATTTTTTCTTCTTCCTTTCTCTTGCAGTGCGAGTGTATTCACCCGATAACAGCCAATAATTTGGTCTTTTCTTTTCTCTCTCTTGTTACCATTCTTTCCCTCTGATAACTCACTTAACAATTCCCTTAGATTACAAGATTAGGTTTGCAGGCTTGTCAAACTGTCCATAGGAAAGGAGAAGAGGAAGAAGAAGAAGCAAGAGACAAAAAAAAGATGTAGTCGAGAGAAAAAGACTTTCAAGATGATAAAATGAAGATGAAGGCGACACGAGAAACGATAATCCTTCATCATGACTCTCATCCTTATCATTCTAATGCTCATCAGTCTTGTTCATCATCACTTACTCATTCAATAATGTTGACTTTAATTTATGATAAAAACTCAAACTCCCAGCCTTTACCTCCCACTGTTCATCATCAGCCAGATAATAAGTGTTGCAATAACGATTATTGGTCGACCATTTTCACTCCCTTTAGCTATTCAACAATATTCACACATTTGGTCCTGTTTAATGTTCAATTGTATTCAAAGTAAAAAAAAGTCAAACAAAAAGCGAGACTGAAATTTTCATTTCAAATGAACTTTCCACAACAAAATTCCCAGATTAACTTATTTGGTCAAAAAATGTATTTCCATCATTCAATTGAAACATTTGACAAGAAAAAAAAGTCAAATGTCTCGACTTTTTTTGAGGTAAAATTTAGAAACTTTGTTCTCAACTAATGATTATCGATTGGACATTTTATTCAAATTTCGTAAACAAAACTCGGCAAAACTCTCATGATTTCAATGTTAATCTATTTTCCTTCTGTCTCATTGAATATGATTATATCTTTCAAGCAGAGCTTTTGATTACTATTTTCATTTTCTGTGTAAAAATTTCATTCCCTGCAATCAGCAGTTTATTTCCGTTTGACATTTACATTAGATTGAATGTTGTTTTTAGTCGAGAGCAAGAAAAAAAGCTTCAAATAATAATAAAGATCAGCCACTTTGTTAACAATGGAAGCAACTGCTTTTTATTGACTCGAGCAAAAAGGCTTTTTGCTAACATTTTCAAGCTCACAGTTTTTCTGGTAGGAAAAGTAGTTAAACAATGAAATAATAAACAGACACAAAATAGCAGCAACAGCATCAGCTTATTTAAGCTCTTTTTTGTGCCCATTCAACTCTGGGAGTTAAAATTGAATGCTAAAGATGAGAAAGGGAATAAAAAGATGCAAAATGATTAGACTAAATTAACTAACGAGTCATCAATTTTTCACTCTTACAGTCTTAACAGGTTTAGCAACTGTGTGTGTGTGTGAATTAAATTGATTTGTGTACTTACGCTTGGATCATTGATTTCTTTCAACTATTATCATTCCTATTATTATAGTTATTTGATGTTGTTATTAAATCAGTTAAACGGCTTACAATTCAATTCAACTATCATCATTATTATTTTTATCACAAACTTCAAGTTTGGACCGTTTAGTCCAGTAATGCTGGAAATTGTCTAATAATGCCAAGTCGAGTGAATGATTCTCATCAAAACCAAAGAATATCAATTTTTAAGAACATTTAAATTGCCAACACAACCAAAGGTAACCAACGATCGAAATGCAATTTATTTCAAATCAAATTCGTGGAAAAGTCACAATTCATTACATTAAATAAGCTTTCATAAATGAATATTTCGTTTGCATTGTTTTTGTCTTTTATTTTGTTCTAAATGTTTCCAAGTTTGTCATTCGATTTTTTCGTTTATCAGAATCACTTGAGTAGTTTGGTCAATTCATATGAATTTTCAACTTGAAAGTTCATTAAAGAGTGTAAATTTAGGAGCCTTTTGCTGCTCTAGTACATGACTGACCAGAATCAATATTAAGTTTACCCAACCATGTAACTGTCTTCAATTGATTCACTCGCCTTAAGGCCTCTTTAGTTTTCCCTATTCATTAATATTTACAGAGCACAATAAACTTGCTAATAACTTGACTGTAAATCATGGTTATTCTTGGGTTATAATGTTTATGCAATATTGAACAAGTTTCAATGAGTAAATAGGAAGTCAAATGAAATATTAAATTTTACTGTTGATGTCGTTTTCGATATCATTTCCCTTTTAAAATCTCATCAAGTGTTTGAATTGAACAATTGAACAGCAAATGAATCTAAAATCTGTACACTATTATAAGCTTGGTAAACAATGATTAAACCGTTTTCCTAACGGATTATCATTTCCATCATCTTTACTCTACTTGACACAGATGAGCACAATAAAGTCGCGATAAGTTGAAAAATAAATATTAACAATTGATTTGAAAAAGTTTTGCAAATCAAAATGGAAATCCTTTGAGTTTGAAAAAAAGTGAAAAACTTTTTACTCTTGTTAAGTCATCTTCAAGTTTATTTCATTCAAATGAAAACATGAAAGTGATCAGAGCATGAAGTTGATGAGCGCCATTTGTGACTCTTTCAAAATTCATTGAATCATATTTAGCCAAGAGTATTAAAGGTCCAGTATAATTGATTGTTATTTGATTAAATGTCAAGTCAACATTTTTCACGGATCAATGTGAAAATGATTAGACAAGAAGAAAGAAGGAAAAGAAACTCAATAAGCTTGGAAATGTTTTTGTATTATTATACAAGTTATTAGGAGCCTTTTCAGGTTGATATTGTTTCCCTTTTGCTTTACCATTAACATCATCATTACCTTTTAAGTAAAGTTTATATTAATTCAGTTTCATCATTTCTCTCAGTCTTTCAACTGAGAGACAAGGGTGAAAGTCACCTTAAAATAGATTGCATTTTCAATTGTTGTAAAGTCTTTTCTTCCTTACACGTTATTAAGACAAAAACAGGTTTATCTTTTGACGTGTAAATATTTATCAAACCCAGTGATCCATGATATCAAGGAGAGAATTGACTTTGCTCACTGGAATGTGAAAAAGTCAAAGAGTCACCAATATATTTGTTAAACTGAAACATTCGCTTTCCAACAATTTATTCAATATTTTTCTTGTCAAGACATCGTTCTATCTGAAAGATTGTTTAAACACTTTCTTGCAGTCTGATTTGTTCGTAAATCTCTTCATCAATTAAGACTTCGGCATTTGAGACAAACTTTTTTCATAGCTGAATCTCTCATTAAAAGAAAAGTCCAATCCGAATGGCATTAGTAAGTATGGAGTTCAAAAAAAGAAAACAATCAGTTTAATTTCAAAATTCTTTATTGTAAAATCAAAAATTTTCATCAGTATTACAGAGGTAAAAGAGACAATCAATCCTTTGATTTTGGTCGACCCTTGTTTTGTTTCCTTCCATCCTCCCTAGGTGTATATTTGGCCAGAGGGGGACAATTGGGCGCACAAAATTTACAATGGACATGTCCAGGAGTCCATGAATTTTATCTATTGAAATTATGTTTGAAATTTTGTCGTTTTCGATGTAAATTTTTTTTTGCAACGAGTAAATGAAATCTTCGAAATTCTAGTACTTGTTTCAGAGAAATTTTTCAAACAGGAGTTTTTATGGTAATTGTGGACGCACTTGATCAGAAGATTCGCAAGAAGATTTAAATATTTGTGTTTTTACCGAGGTTATACAAAGTGAGATACAGGAACGTGATGTAGAAGGAATAAACATCATAGATACGGATCACCCAAATGCTTCATCTATTGAGATTTATCACAGTCCTTCTCTGGAGTTTCTCGCATCGCCAGATACGTCTTGCGATATGATCTGTGCCACTCGTCTAACATGCGTTTGTGTCTTTTTTCCATTCACCTAACACGACATACCGAAAAAATGTCATTTGAAAGATTCCAAAGGGTTATGTCCAATCTTTTCAACATGGTTAGAATTTACAGCCTTATTCTAATTACTGGTGATTTCAACGCATACCATTCGTCTTATACAATTTAAAACTCGCCCCATGAACAAAAGCGCAGAAGAGGAGACTTTCTTTTTGAAACTTTAACGGACGCAGGATGTATGTTACAAACGAGCTGCGAAGAGGTTTCAATCGCACGTGGATGCGAGGGACGGCACACACTGTGAATGATCTTTATATTGGTTCAAGAAGTATATGTTACACCTGAGATTCTGAATGGTTCGGATCATCGTTTATTAAGCATGGATTTTGGATGCGAAAAAGTGAAAGTGAAAAGTTGGGACAAGGACAGGATTTATTGAGGAACTTTATAGTTTTTGTAGGACAATAAACGTGGCTCTGATGTGACGTGAACTTAATCTGAATCAATGAGTAATCTGAGGTTTTTTGTACGCTGGACATCCAATAACGTTTATTCATGTTTAGTGCTCTAACTCTTTAGGTTCGTAAGCCATTGAACAAAACGAGAAGTAAAGGAGACTGAATAGCCATGTACAACAATAATTGCATCTTTTTGTAAGTTTATCCAGTTTTGAAAGTGATGAAGCGAAATGGATGAAAACGGAAAAGAGAAGGAGAAGATAATGATGCTGATGGTGATGATGATACTCACTTGACAAGAATATGAAAGTGAATCTTTATTGATACTCCGTGAATCAATGAAAATTACTTGATCAATCAATAAAGTAAATAAGTTATCTTGAAAAAATGTGTAAAAATGCTCGTTAAAGATATCAAATTGTGTGTAAGTTGAACTGGGAGGGAAAATATTATCTTTAGCTGTTGAATTGCATTGTTTGTGGTACAAAAATTAGAGCGACTCCAAGTCAAGTTTCTTTCCATTTCCATTGAAAGTAAAGGAAAAGTTGAACTTCCTTATCATTTGTAATTTTGTACCATCAGGATGTTTGGTCCATTGGTAACCATATCTATTGGTCAAAATGAGCCCAAAAAGAGAACAAGGCAAAAAGGCAAGAAAAGAAATAAAGTTGTCATTATTATTAGTGATTGCAAGTTTTTCATGTTGAGATTAATTTCTTTCATCTTTCCTCATCTTCTTATCCAGACAATCGGAATTGACCAACAGCAACATAAACACAGTTATGTGTACATTGATAGGTGAACAATTTCCATTCTTGTATTCATCATTTGCTTCTTCTCATCTCAGCTCCATTCCCTGAACCAAAAGAGCAACAAAAATGGATCAACAGTTAATCATGCAAAGAGAAAATTTCATCCCACAGAATTTTCCTCTCTATCACTTATCATCATTACAATTATCTATTATCAGCCAAATCACTCCCAGTTAAACTCCCTGTCCAGTCACATAATAAAAGTTCATTTGTCAATACATTTTTCCAAGTGAAATGGTCAAAAGAAAATGTAAAGAAACAATTGGACAAGAATAAACAGTGAAAACGCTGAAAACTAAAGCGACTTGAAAAATGCAATGCAAAAAGAGTGTGGAAACTGGGAGTGAAAATTTGAAAAGAAAAAGGAAAAATGTCAATTTTTCTGACAAAATTTTCCATTTCGTTATTTTCTTCCATCAACTTGCAGCAAACATCAACTTTAAACCATTTCTTGGTCATGAAAATGATATATAATCTTGACGGTATAAATTGCCAACCCACTTGGTTTACCCTCAATTGAATCTAAAAAATTATCCATCAATATTGAACTGTCTCTTTACTGTGATCACACAAGGACATTTAACCATCCTTTACAATTGCTCCTGCAACTTTCATCATCTTCACTTAGCTCATCAAACCTCATCCAAAAGTTGACGCTTCAAACCTCATCATCCTCCCTCTTTTTTCATATCACATTTTCAGTTTCTTTTTAAACTTTTGTTCGAATCGCGAAAAGAAGAAGAAAAACGTTGAAAAAATGATAAAGATTATCCTTTGGTAAAGTAAAGCAAGAAAACCAATAATAAACCTTTTCATCATCATAATGTTGTTCTGCCAATTCTAATATTTTTTCTTCTTTTCTCTTCTCACTTAATACGATTATAACTCACCAATCATCCCTCATCATTACTATCATGATAATCATTGATCATATTAATTCAATTTCTTTTTTTTCCTTTTTTTAACAATATCAATTTATATCGAGTAAAATTGGTCAAACTTTTCCATTACCAATTCAGATTAAATTGATTGTCAAATGATGAAAACATAATCCATTGGAAATGAGCTTAACTTGTGATACAATATTAATGAAACAACAATTGCTCGATAAACTTGAAAACTATTCAATGGTTAATATTGATTGTTGGTTTTGCTCACCATACTTGTTGTTAGATAATGATAATTGCTCATTTGTTGTAGATGCAAGTATCGATTGGACAATTGTCTTTAATTTTGCTCCAACACTTTGCAATCTTTTTACTCATATTTAATGATCAATAAACAGTTTACAAGTTTAGGACTCATTTGCATTTGAATTTCAAGATACAATTACTGCTTCTGTTTACCATTAACATAATTAGTTAGTTAATAACAGTTTCATGTTTTCACTCTTTCGTGATTAGAATCATTTTCAATTAATAATAATTGCTTGAAATGGTCATTTTACAGGGTTAAACACTATGGGCTGAATGAGATGGTAAAAGAAAGCAAAGTAAAAAAAACAAAAGTAAATAATCAATCATTTTTAAATTAACCAACATTCATGTATAACTTTTGCTGTTACTAATCAAATGAAGTTGAATTAATTGAATAAAAGCTTTTTTTGTGTCCAAATGCAAAACATTGAAAATTGAGATTTATTAAATGGTAAATGCAAATGAACAAATCAAAAGGATGATTTACAAATGAAACTGAGTTTATCTGGAAAAGGATTTTCAAAGTGAGATTTTTTCAGATTTCTTGAGATTCTGTATTCTTTTTTGAAGTTGACTTTTTGGTTTCAGCAGATATTTTTAGTCTTTTAATTGTTGGTCTGAAGGTGGATCATGTTTGCAAATTTGAAAATGGCAAGTACTAAGAAAGCCGGTAGATGGAGTAGATCGGTTGGTAAAGTGTTTCACTTTTTGGTCAATCTTTTTCTGGATCCTTTTGTTCACTGTTTTTGTAATAAACAAGCTGAAGATGTGTGAGGAAAACTAACTCAAACTCATTGCCAATGCTCAGCAAAAATAGCATCGTTTCCTTTTATATTTTACATCCATATTTCTTTTCATTTCAATGACCTTTTTTTCTCCTTTGTAATATTTATACATTTTCTCATCTTCTTTTCATCATTCCTCTCATCATCTTGGCCAACCTTTTCATCTTTTATTGCTATTTTTTCAACAATCCAACTTTAAATTCTGGTAACTTTTCATCTAAAAAAAGTTTGCTTTTTGTCTGAAAGTAATAATAAAAGTGACTAAAAGATAAAATATAATAAACTTAGTTATTAGAAAATAAAAATAAAGGATGATTATGATGAAAAAAGCACAAAGATTATGATGATGATGGAAATTTCAAGCCTAGAAATTGAATGAAATTGTTAAATATTGAGCATTCGATAAGGCCTAACAGTGTGATAAATTTAATGGGATAAGAGTGACTTTGCTAGGTCTCAAGTCCCTAACCAAATTTAAAAGATGATCAGAAAATATTGATCAAAATGATGAATAATGATACAAAAATGAAGATTGAAATTGAAAATAGGAAGCTACAAAATCACGATGAAAATACCGTAAAGCAGCCTGACCATAGCTTACATCTGATGGGATGAGAGGTACTTTATTTGGTTTAAGATATCATCCTTTGTACCTACCTACTGGGTTTCAAATCAAGTTAAATTTCAGTCCATAAAGTACCCTTACCATATGTCTGATCTGATGGGTAAAACACCGACCTTGTGGGTTTGATTCCACATCTCAAATGGGTCACCTCTCGTAACTAACTAGCGAGTTTAGTTAAGTAGGATTTCGGTCCGTAAAGTACCCTTACTATGTGTAACATCTGATGGGACAAGAGGGAATTTGTTGGGTTAAACACTTACCTCGAATGGGTACCTAATTACTGAGTTTGATTAAGTTAATTTAAATCCGCAAGTCACCCTCAATGTGTGTCACATCTTATGGGACGAGAATGGCTTTGTTGGGTTGAAGATATAATCTCTTTTACCTACCTACGGAGCTGGTTAAGTTGAGTTTTAAATTAAAAAACAAAACCAACCAAAACTATGAGAAAAATGTGCGATGCAAAGTATTCAAATTGGTGACAAATTGTTGATGAATTTATTTTCAAGGAAACCATTATGCTTATTTACACAGACATGTACAAATCAACATGAACATTTGGTTTCCATTGATTGTAACTTTGTCTCTCAATTTAAACATTTTGCCAAATTGTTATCTTGGTAAACATTAGCTGTCAATCAGGAGAAGCAAAAAAAGCATATTATTAATATAATAATATGCTTGTTATTAGATGAGCTTTCTTCATTTTTTCATCCCTTTTCTTCTCCATCATCTTCATCATCTTTATTTCTTCTTGATGTAACAAATTTTTGACACTTTTACAAATACATCATTAGTGAATGAAAATAGTAATAGTAAATTGTGATAAAGCGTAAAGTGTTTAAAGCATATTGTGATATCTTTTCAAATATTGTTGACAAATAATTTCTTTTTCCATGTAATAGTATATTCGGTATTTTATATCACACATTTGCTGTCATTTCCATTGATCATGATCATTACATTGAAATGATAAAAAATGATGACAAAACGGATTAAACCAATTGTTACTTTACAATGGAAAGTTGAATCTAAATGGCAACTTTTATCATTTTATATCATAATCGCAATAATCTTGCAATGGAAAAGATGAAATCAATTTTTTATCTTTCGCACTTTTCCTTTGTAAAGCCAAGCAAAATGAATAAGTTTGACCCTTTTGTGAATCTTTATGCATCTCATGAGCAGATTAGGTGCACCTTGTTTACTTGTTTTATGATGATCAGGATGATAAAGATGATGATGATTACCATGAGATTCTTGAGCTTTTCCATTTTTTCTCCAATTTTTTTCATTCTACCTCTTGGGTTGGGTGATGAAGATCATGTATCAAGATTAAAGTCAACCAATCCTTTCAATTGAGTGGATTAAGCTTTTAGTCTGTTTACTTTTTAGACTTACAGATTTACTTTAGTTTTGGTCAGCATCAATTTATCAAGCCTACTTTATCATGATAACTTGTTCAATCAATGAATCATGCAATAAAAGAGAAAAGATTTCAAGAGCATTCAAATGAAAGAAAAGGGCTCAAACTTTTGCCAAAAATTTCAATAAAAAAAGATATTCTTTCAAATGAAATCATGTTCGCCATTCAATATCAATTGAAATCAATAGTGTTTGTCTTTGATTAAAGGCCATCAAGTTTTAGAAGAAATGATTTTCCCAAAACTCGAAACACGAAAAAATGTAATCCAGAATTATTTCATCAGAATTTAAATCAATTGGAAAATTGTCAAAATGAAAAAAAAAGTTTCAATTTATCCAAAAAAACAAAGTTGAACAAATGCTTAAATAAGTCAACATTTGTAATCCTACTTAACATTGCATGTTAATAATCATTGGCTAATCATCTTAGTTTTACTTTTAAATAAACTCAATTTGATCTTTTAAAAACTCAGGTAGAAATGAGAAAAAAAGGCAAAATCGTTTGACAGGTTATTTTAATTACATTGCCAGAAGGCAAATCAAGATTGAGTTAGCTTTAATGTCAATATTAGTCTTACCTTTGATCAAGGGTCAAAACTATTTGTCTTTACCCAAAATTATTATTCAACCAAATATGAACAAAGAAAAAAAAAGTTGTCCAAAAACAAGGTGAGCTTAAAGGTTGACTTTAATCGCAAATCAAAATTGCATATCAGTTCTGATTATCTGATGGAAGAAGAAGAAAAAAAGTTATCACAAAAAATCTAAAGTTGTTTTTGCTCTTTAACAACTTATGAATCTTTAATTTTCACGTTGATCAACTTGATTGAGGGTTAAAAGTGTTTTATTTTACGCTCCAACTTAATTCCCCAATCATTTCAACATTAATTTTCAACTTGAAAAGCTTTTTTCAGTTTCTTTTCAGTTTCTTTTTTTTTGATGCACAAATAAAATGCTAAATTGATAATCGCCTTTCAACATTTGTATGGTCAAAATGTTGCCATAGATTAAAGGGCAAAAAACACTAATCATTTGAGGATCATTTGAGGTTGCACTGTTAGCCTTGTTTAGCCTCGGGTCAGACTGAAAATCATTTTGAAACTTTATGAGAAGAAAATGGAAAAAATGAAACTTTTTTTCTCTTCATTTTTTTCTCCACTTGCCTCATCTTTTTGCATTTCCAAGTTTATCAATTTTCCATCTTTGCATCTTTCGATTTGTGCAAATTCAAATCACGATTATTTATTCAAATGAAAGGATTGAAGTGAGAAAAAAATGAATTTTTATTCCATTTCTAATCACATTTGTTGGAGTAATTTAATTGTTGATTTAGATTCACTTTTCATTTCTGCTCAAGTTTATATTCAATCTCTCAAAGCCTCAAGAGACTTTTAATTGAACTTGAAAATGATTAATTTGCTTTGCAAGCATTTCAATAATCATTAGTTAATGAAAGTTTATCAAACTTGTTATAACAATAATTTTCACTCCCAGTTTTAATTCAGCTTTTCATCATTTCATTCCCAATTGAGAATTGTTCATTTGTCTTTTATTAAACATTACTTCATGTTATTCAACAGGGTCACTTTCTAATTTAGACTTTTTTTCGTCTGATTTTCATGTTCTCACCTTGCTTCAGGCTACAATTTTCATTTCAAAATGAAACGCAAAAAGGTGAAAATAAGAGGTTGAAATGAATCGAGATTGAATCATCTAAAAATCTTTGGCAACTTTGAATGAACATTTCAACTTTTATTTGATTTTGTGGTGCATTAGCAACATTAAACAAAAACAACAAACTTAATCATCATCATGTTCATCATCATGTTCATCTTGCTAATCATTTTTGATGATAAACTTGATAGGCGTTTCAATGAGATGAAATGCTATGAAAGAGTGAAGATGATTTTGCACGTTTCTTCAATCAACTTGTCTCAAATAAGAGGGCTAAACATGATGGATCAAGTAAAATTTTGGTAAACAGGGGAAAGTTTCACATCTGAATCACATTGAATGTCAGTGATGAAGCTGCAAAATGGTTCAAAATATTCATCTTTGTGCAAACAAAGGTAAATAAAAGTTGATTCAAACTTGTATTCAATTAGAGCATTGAGAGTTTTTTGATGGAGAAAAAGTGGAAAACTTGAGCAAGAAAATGAAAATCAATGTTGCATGTTCATCTACAGTAGTAATCACATTGATCAAGATTAAATCAAGCAAGGATGGGAAGTACAAATGGTCATTTCAAATCTCTTATTTATCATTAATTTTGGGAAAGTTGTGAGAGAACGAGAAAAATGTGTGTAAAAAGCCAAAAAATTCAACATTCATTTACTCTTAAACAGTTATCAATATGGTTAGACTTGTCTTGACTTCTTTTTTCACTTCTCAATTTGACATTCATATTGGAAAAAATAGTATGTGTCCACACACACATGTCATGTGGGAATATATGGAGAATATGAAATGCATGAGAGTGATGAATGAGATGAATTTACAAACTTGAAAATGGTGAGGAATATAAAAAGTAGTCAACGTGTGAAATGACCTTATTGAGTGATTCAATCGATGGGATAAAAGTGGGTTGCTTAGGTTGAAAGGTATGAATAATACAGCCTGACTAAACTGGCTTAGAGGATCAGAAAAATTTGATGAAAATGGTAATAAATGTGGAGACAAAGATGGTAAAGATGAAAAGAAAGATGAGAATGGAAATTTAAATTTTGTTGTCGTGAAGGAGATGCTCTTAGTTTATGACATATCTGATGAGACGAGATTGACTTTAAGACTTAGTAAGATCCATTTCTTAAAGACTTACTAGACTTGGATCATCATAAAAATTTTGATGAATATGAAGATAAAGAGGATGATGATGATGAAAAGATGAAGATGATAATCTAAGTTGCTAGTTGAAAGTGCCTTGAAATGAAAAATCACTTAACGCGTAAGATACCCTTCAATGTGCTACATTTGATGGGGCAAGAGTCACCTTATTAGGTTGAATGATCCATGGCTCATGGCCTAACTAACTAGACTCTCAGATGATCAGAAATTAATGGTTTATATGATGATAAACATGGTAATGGAAGATGTAAATGATGAGTAAAAAATGACGATGATGCAGATGATTAAAATGATAAAAATGATGATGATGATGATAACGAAGATTGGAATGGGAGACAAAAATTTGCACTCGAAAAGGACGATAGAAACTATGCAAAGCTATTTCGCTTCCCTAGGTAAGTGTCTCATTTGATGGGATTAGAGTGACTTTGTTAGGTTGAAGATTCATTGCTTAACCAGCCTTGCTTGCATTGTAAAAGTATCGATGAAACTGATGATAAAATATGGTAAAACGGCAACAGATTGGGCTTAGCGTGAACCAATTGTTACGACCATTTCTGTTTCTTTCAATGAAATTGCAAGAAGATTTAGTCACAATGATAATGATGATAAGAGGGTGAGAAAGATTATCGTTGGTTGATAATATCGTTGAAATATACTGTGAAATATTTGACCGTAAAAAATGGCCTGATAAAGCTAAGAAAAGACCCTTGACCTGATCAGTGAGATGAAAGTGAATAAAAAAAGACAGGCTTATTAGTCTTTTAATGGTAAACCATTTTGCATTATTTCAATGACAACCTTGAATATCTTTTACCTTTTATTTTCATCTTTTTCTCGGCCTTTGACAAGTTTAACCTTCAACGATTCAACCCTTATTGTTTGATGTTTGACAAGTAACCAAGACACTCTATTGTTAAGTGACCTTTAACCAGTCAACTGGGTGAGATGTAATGTCAACTTTTCAAAGCCTTTTGTTGAAACCAATTCGACCCAACCTAAGTTTTGTCCATTTTTTTATGCATTCTCTATGTATCCACTGTTTATTGACCTTTTCAAATCATTTTTTTCTCCATCTTCTTTCATAGTCTTTACAACCAAGTTGAACATTGAAAAGGTCAGAGGACATGAAAAGCGCACATTCAACGTCCATCAATTGTATCAACATTGCGTGTTTACTTGTTTGGACATTGAAACGGTTCATTAGGTTTATTATCCGCTCAATGATACGGAATATCAGAGAAACTTTATTGGTCAAATTTTCTTTTTATGTAAATATTGTTCCATTATTTGTAATAACAATGGTAATTTATCATCACAATTCAATTACCACTTTGAATCAATTTCTCGCCATTTTCTTCACCTTTCATTGCCTAACCATTTCCACCATGAAACTCGAGTCTATTGGCGAGTGTCGACAACAAGGCGTTGATGAAGCAATAACCATGAAGGCAAGATTAAAGTCGAAATGAAAATTGTGGTATTTTAGGACAAAAAGAATGTCAAATTTTTGTTTGCAAAAGAAGCAACAAAAAAAGTTGATGAAAAAACAAAAAGATTGCAACTTAAAAAAAGAAGTGATAATGACCACAAAGAAACTCATTCTTGTTGAGCTCATTATTTCCATTAACAACAGGGTTTCACCTTTAACACTTTCACACTGATCATCACTTTTACTCATTATTAACCTTAACTCTTCCGTAACTGTAAAACTTTGACTCAATCTGTCAGATTAATAGTTAAATAATGCAACACTACTTGGAAGAAGAGCAAACAAGATAACAACTTTTGCATCAGCAATCCTTTTCTTGTCAAACAATGTTCATCATTTCCATCATCAATGGACACTAGCCAGTGGATGAAAAAGGGTTTGTACAAGAATGTGCAAAGAATGATTGGGAGGAGAAATTGAACAACAAGAAAGAGGAACGAAAGGCGAGAAGAGAAGAAGAGAAAAAAAGTTGCAAACATCATTTTCTTTCATTTTGATCATCAATTACCACCAATGAGAATAAGCTTTCAACTTTACTCTTTTCATGTGTTTTTCTCAGTTTTACATGGAACAAGAAATGAATGCAAGAAATGAGTTTTTTTCTTATTCACCTTTCTCACCTAAGGCATTATTATCATCAGATTATTGAGGTTTTAGGTTCGAATCTTTTTTTCCCTTCTTTTCTCAGTTTCTCTGGTTTCTTTGCTCGTCTTTTGTTTTTCATGGTTGAACTTGGTTAAACTTTTGTTTGATGAGATTTGGTTAAAGACTTACAGTGAATAGATTTGCTATTAACAGTTAACTTGATCAATGTTATTACCGTGAATTAGGGTTGATGGGAAAACATTATTATCTTATCATATGTTTAACACAATTTTCAATTCTCAGGCAACTTGGAATAATAAAAGTTATCGAGTTTTATATTTTTTCGCTGCTTGCCCAGTTTCCATGTAATCAACGAGAATAAGTGTATTGAAATGTGGAAAGTGTCAGGAATGGAATTTTGGCAATTTTCGTTTTTCCAATTTAATTTTTTCTTCTTTTTATGAAGTCTTTTTTTATTTGCTTTTGCGTCCATGAAATGATCAATTGTTGATCGACTCAAACTGTTGATTGTTTGTTAATTGCTAATTGAATTGAAAGTTAATTATGTTGATGGAAAATTATTGATTGCAAAGAAGGGAGAAAAAAAGTCAACTGATTGATGGAATGAGAAAAACCTTTTTCCATATCTTTTCATGTGAATTTTGGGTGATGATGATGATGATGCTCATCAAGATGAGGTAATGATGAAGATGAGAATGAATAAGGTTTGAAGTGAGAGGAAAATTAATGGATCATCTTGATCATCAGTTTGCTGTCAAAGTGGTTAAAGGAAGGAAAAATGACTTGAAAAGTGTGAATCCAACAAAAAAAATAGTCTTTCATCTCTTCTCAGTTTTTGGTTAAGATAAAGGTAACTAAATTGATGAAAATTAATGAAATAAACATTTAGTTTGACTTGTTTTGACTTGATTATGAAGTTTCCATCGATTCAGTTGAATGAATATTCATTAGGTGATGAGGTGAAGTGATAAGTGATTATTGAATGGTCAATAATTGACACTGGATTTGGATTGAAAGAAGCAAAAAGAAATTTTTGTTTTCTTGTTTTGTTAATGTGGTTTAAAGAGTTGAGAAGAGTGTAAAAATGCATTGAAAATTGAGTGTAAAAAGGCATCATCAATCATGACTCAGTTTGAAACAAAAATGAAGGTAAAGAGAGGAAACTAGGGAAAAGTAATTTCATTATCAACTAAGTGAAGGATGGATAAAGGATTTCAAGAGATGAAGATTATAATGATAAATCTGAAAGGTAAAGTTTTTGTCTTATCTATTACACTTTACTTCATCAATTGTGGTTGAAAAATTATGTGTTACTTTCAAGTGTAACATCATTATCATCAAAACTTGAGCATTGAAAAGTTGACTGACTTTGTTTCACTCAGATTAATCATTAGTCAATTAGCTTATTTAACCATGAATAGATGCTAAAACTGTGAAATTTTTAGTCACTACTCAAACCACTTGCTAAACAAAATTGAAGGAATCCAAGTTTTACGATTGATTAAATTGATTTCAAATTGTTCTGAACTTACTTCATACAGTCTTGTCGCCGAATTTTTATGAAATTAAGGTGTAACCAATTGATAAACTGAACACTATGGAAATAATTTTTTTGAAAGGTAAAATAAATGTGCGATCTTATATGACCTTGACCATATGCTTCTACGATTCTTTGATTCGGAATTCTACTTCGCAAATTGCAATATCAATCTTTTCTATCTGAGTGTAAGTAGAGACTGCATTATCAAAATGTGCGAAAATTAACCACGCTAGGGCCAAAACTACTGTGCCAACCAAATTTTGATTTTGCTATGCGCGGAAATATGAAATAAATAAAATATGGGCAAAAAATTGAGTTTAGATTGAAAAGTTGTGTTTTGTAGGTTTGTGGTCAATAAAACATAAAACATAAGACATAAAAGTAAGCCCGTCGATGTTATTAGGTCAGCTTTGAACCAACGTAGTTTGAAATCCGAAACTTAGTCTTTCAATTGTACAGTGCATTTCAGCTAATTTTATTGTTGTGCATCGCCTATTACTTTTCCCCTGAGCAACCTTGAGTTTAGATATCTAGTTTGTGGAAATTTTGACCATATTTAATTGTCATATTTCAAGGTCAAGGTCATTCAAGGTCATTTTGCAGAAATCTTTCCTATTGATATTAGAGGTCAAAATAAAGTCAAATCATAATTTTCAAGGTCAAATAATCATGCTGACAAAGTGATGTTTAATTATTCTGTCCAAATAAAACTTTTTTTGAATTTATAATAACACTTGTTATTCCAATCGATTCCAAAGATAATCATAAAACTCTACAAAATTGCGATTAATTAGGTTAACTTCAACATTGTTCATTGTATTTTTGTTGTCAGTATTTCCAGTCTCATACATACTTTAATCCTAAATTGTGTTAAATTCTTGACACGAGCCGATTTGTTAATGATAAATGCAACAGATAATTTACATGCAAATTTAATTTGGCCTTTTATTGCATAACAAAGTAACCAGAATAAGTGAATATACAAAAATCTAATGGTTATAAGGCAAGGCCATAATTTGCCCACACTTGATGATGTAGGCATTTCTTCATGCAGCTTTTGTAACGATATAAAATTCACACGTGTTACTTAGCCGATTCCGGACATATATATACCTATCATAATCATATTCATCAACAATATTATCCTTTGCATGTTTTTCACTTAAGGGCTCATCAACAATCACCATTCAACCCAAATTATGTAGTTTCCTCTTCCATCTCTACTCACCAAAATACTAAAAGTAATATTGGCCTGAATGCAATTTTCATCAATCAGACAACTTAATATCCAAACCGAGGTAAAAAAGTTATCTTAACCCAATTTCAATAAAAAGATCAAAGGAAAAGTTTTAAATTAAAAATGTAAATGAACCCAAAAACCCAAGTCTTTTGGTTGCGATATAATTCGTAACGATTTTTTTGGGACTGGCACTTCATCTGGGTCATCTACCATTACTGTTAGATTTTCCAGCGGCTCGATAAATAATCCATGAAGATTTACTATCAGCTGTAGGTGATCTTCAACATCAAAATCTCCGACAATATCACCAACAAAATTCATAATTCAAATTTGATAAAAAAACACTGAATAACTTTATATTGCGATGTCAAAGCCATGCTGTGGTGTGAGAAATACTGGGCGTTTATTTTAGCCTTGACGGTCGTTTGTGTTCATAACTTTTGCAACAGAGTCAGATCTGAGTTAAATTTAGCAATATAATTCTTGCAATTGAAGAACCATAAATCCAAAGTCTCAAGGATATTCAAGGAAATTCAATTATCTGACCTCTAATTGACTTTTAAATGTCGATTTGTGAAATTTCAAACAACCGCAGGAAAAATTCATCAAAATAGTAATTTTGCTTTTTTATTCATTGTTATTAGTTATATGTACATTTATTTGATTTGTTCTGTTGCTTAGATTTTGGTTATCTTTAGTTATCATTTGACATAAGTAAAACTCCGATTGCAGCATCGGACAAGCCTTTCGAGTTTAAAGTAGATTCAATCGGTGATTCAGCTGAACAATCTGACAATCTCGATCCCCAAGGAGTTGCCATACTTGCTAAGAATGGTTTGTTAATTTTATTTAATATCATACTTGTAGGATATCAATTTGGGTTTGCCAACCGCGAGCACAAACGACCGTCAAGGATGAAATAAACACTCAATATTTATTAGCAATAAACCTTTGGACGGGCTACTGGAATATCTGCCGCGATCATGTATGCATTCATGAACGTTGAATAAAATGGTTTTATGACCGTGAGTGAGTCTTTAGCGAAATCGATAGTTGATTGTCCGTCTGGCTTTTGGTTGTATTGTCTATTTTTCCTTTTCTGGTTTAATCGTAAAGGGTTAAAACAAATCAGAAAAATAAGATTACATTAGAAGATGAGAAATGAAATGTGGCAGATTGCAGAGTCATAAATTCAAACTGCCAAGATCATGCAAGTTCAATTCATTATTAAACCCCTAATTGGCATTTGAAGGACATTTTTGTAGAGTACAAAATTTTTCAGACTGCAGTGATTGTTAAGCGCGAATAACTGACTAAAGTGTATGATAGTTTCCATACTGTTCAGTCAATCGGTTTTGAGAAAATTTAACTTATCTTTCTAATGGTAAGAATTATGGAGCTGTGGCTAACATTATATTTTGGTCATTATCATTATGTTCTTTTACAAAATGATCTCAGAATGTTAGTTAAAAGTCAAATAACGAAAAGACCTTGAACGACCTTGAGTGTTCAAACTTATGGTTCTTTAACCTGACGAAGTTCAAACATGGTTCGAATTTGAGGTCTGTAGCATCAAACATTCATGAGTTTTGGCTACAGATAGGAGTAAAATGAAAAAAACGCCCGGTATACAGAATGTATACCTTAAAATTTTTGATAGCTTAGTACTTGGGACAATTTAACTTTAAATAGGCACTGAATACTAGCAAAGTATTACATCTTTTATCGTTAAGATAAGCTTACAATTTGCTCCAAAATTATCATAAGGTATAATACATGTATTGCAATAAAATGATCACATATGATGGCACATGATAATTCATGAATCGATTTGCTTCACTTACTGATTACTGGATTATAACAGCAGGTAAATGAATAGATTAATTTCCTGTATCATTGAAATCTCACAGGTGAAGTAAACATTTAAAATATGAATGCAATCATGACCACGAATTTACAGTAAAACCTAAACAGTTTGTCGATCACAAACAGTGATATTATTTTCCCTTCGATTAATCCGTGATTGTAAGATTAGCATTACTCATTGCTGACAAAAATGATTGACATGATGCTCAAGTTTACCAAAGATTTGCAGATGAAATCATAATTACAATTAAACAGGAAAAAGAACACGAAAAAATGTATTTTTCCATCTTCAGATTACTTTAAATTCCAAATGACAAAGTTTCTTGAAATGCAATGATGCATCATGTAATTGAACTGAAAGAGCAAAAATTGAATCAATAATTAAATTTATTTTTCCCCTTTAATGATGAACAAAGAATCTAGTCAAGAATCGTCCCATGAATTTAGATTATAAAGAATAGAGTAAAAGACGAAGTAAAAAATGTTAAACTGTTAAGATAAATGAGTTTGGAAATAAATTGTGACACGGAAAAAAAGAAATTCTGAAATGAATCATGAAGTTTTGCTCAATTTTGAACCTCATCAATGTCAATATGAGTACATTTTGTCCTTTTTAAACTCACTGGACCACTTCACGTAAGATTTCACTATTCAATTGACAAGTTTAAATTTCGATCTCCATTCACTTATTCAGTTGATAACTTACTTTTCCTTTTCTCTTTTCCCTGCCAAATCTTTTTCCTTTTCCCTAATTTTTGACTCACTCCTTGCCCACTTTGTTCATCATCTTTTTTATCATCATTATCATCCTCATCACCGTGATCATCATTCTTTCATCTTGCTTCTTTATTCGCTCATCAATTCAATGATAACTTTCCAAGTAGAGAAAGATAAACAAAGATCTATTCATGTGAAAAAAGATGAAGACACTTTTGAAACTTTTCAAGTTTTCATATCAATTCACAAATTCATACTTTTCTTTTTTTCCATTTTTCATCTTCACTTTTCATCCTCCTCTTCCTCTCTGTCCTCATACTTTATACTCTTTACTCATTCCATGGATCACAGAATTTCAAATGACACCATTGAAAACTGAAAAGGCAGAGAGAAGCAAAAATATTTTTCCACATTGAATTGTTCATGCTGTGATCAATATATTATTATCGGATGAAAATGTTTACAACAATCAACATCAATTTTCATTAAAATCTGGTGATAATAGTTGTCATCTATTGGAATGCTTCATCTTCGTTCTTTTCACCTTCCCATGAATACTGGTCAACTGTGAGGCAAACTGCTTTCAAAATGATTCACATTCAACTTGAATTAAATCAGACTTTTCAAACTTTGATTATCACGAGACAATCTCGAGTCGAGAAAGATCACAAAAACACAAATGTCAAGTTCATATTTAAGAATTTGTCAAAAGCTTTCATAGAGCTCATCTGCATAGTGAGGAGTCTTGAGATTTTCGAGTTTAAAACCAGATTATTCTCAACAAAATATTTTTAAATGACCTTCAAATCTCCTCTAAAGATGAAGGGTAAAATACGCAAAAACGACATTAAAAGATAGAACCTTTGTTTCAATATGAAATAACAAGTTGCTATAATGTTTAGTTCGTTAGACATCTTGAAAACAACAAAACGAAAAGTGGATCTTCGATTAGGCATATCTAAGTTAACATCGTCAGTTTGATACACTTACTCTGATAACTGTTGACCGGTAATACTGTGATATCTCACTCCAAATGAGATAAGACTGATCGTTCTGTGGCTCGGGGTTGAGTCATGTTTTTGTTAGCCTCTCTAAATGATTCTGTTTGGAGCCCAAAGTTTTTCGTGACTCACCTTGCTTCATCGAAGAAAATTTGTCTCATTCAAATGAGCTTTCGATAAATTGTAAGATTCCCTTTTACAATCAGTTTTGACTTTGATTTCATTGAAATGCATCCATTAACAACAGACGAAGCAATCGCTCTTCTTGCTGTCATTTATCAAGATTAAATAAACTTTAGTCATCGACGTTATCAGTAACAATCGATAAAGTTTTTTCATTTTTAACTGATTTCTTATCACAATAATAATGCAAAATAATCCAATGATGTCACATGAGTATGCAAACTAAAATTGATTAAGAGTTGAATAATCAAATTACCCGCATTGACATTCTGGTCACAATTGTCGAGATTCAAACTTTGATGCAACAATTTTGCTCAATTTGACAGTAATAATGAAATTGAAATTCAGTCAATTTGAATGCCAACTATTTCAAGCAACTTTGAAGCAAGAAAAATGAACATTTTCAATCATTTTGCATGAAACAAACGTAAGAAAAAATTGAAAGCAAAAAAGCTTAGCAAATAGATTATGTTAATATATTATCGGTGAAATGATAAACATATTATTATATCAAATTTCACAAACAATATCATTGCCAGTATAGACAGAAGCAGATTTGAAAAGA
Organism: Tetranychus urticae; assembly: GCF_039701765.1. Lineage (NCBI taxonomy): Eukaryota > Metazoa > Arthropoda > Arachnida > Trombidiformes > Tetranychidae > Tetranychus > Tetranychus urticae. The sequence continues at coordinate 4,568,240 of NC_142959.1, forward strand.
TTATCAAGTTTGGACAAGCTGGTGAAGTGACTATTTGCTTGAGCAAAGGCAAAGTACAAAAGCAACAAAAACTGCAATAATTGATACAATAACAATTTACATTAGCTTATGCATAATTGATTATCAAATTTCATCAATCAGATGTTGGATGCAATCGAGATGAAAACAGTTTTAGGTTGAAATTTCAATTTTGAAACAAAGAGGGAAAAGAGGAAAAAAATGAATAAACAATTTCCATGTGAATAGCGAAACAAGGAATGATTCATTGTTTGATTTTGTTGTGCTAATCGCAACATTTTTTTGCTTCTTCCAACCAAGACAGGAGATATTTTATGATTCATGAAACACTTATATGAATATTATTGTAGAGTCTGAGAGGAAGAAAAGGGAAGATTGGATGAAGATGAAGATGAATAAAAAGTCTACGAGAGAAGAGTTTAAAAGAATGGAACAATTTTTGGGTAAAAATAACATTGCCATTGTAGTTGAGAGCAGTTTTGAAGGTTTCTTTGTTGAATCGCAAGCAGAATAACAAAAAAAGTAAAAAGTTTATCTGCATCAAAATCAAATGGAGAAGGTTCTGTGTCAAAGAAAACTGTTGCCTAAAAAATGAATTATACACAGTTCTTAACATATGTGACTTGAGCAAACAGTTTTTTAGTTTTTACCTTTTCTCTTCTTTTGCAGAGCTTCTTCATCTTCTTCCCTCTTTTGGTTTTACATGTTTATCATTATTTTTATTATTGTTATTGTTATTGTTACAAGTAAAGAGGAAAATGCGATAACTGGAATATAATAAAAAACGAATTATTTTTTCATTTTTTTCTTTCTTTAAACTCAATCAAATGATATAAGCAACCGAAACAAATGAGATGATGGTTATAATTGAGATAACCTTTGAGGCAATTTTATACTTGTAAAGTGTTGACCTTGAAAAGATGGATTAATGTCAAATATTGGGTTAAAATACTTCAACCTCTGAATTTTTTATTCATAACTTTATTATTCAAAAAATTCCTGTTTCAGCTTGATTCTCTTACTCTCACAGCCTTGTCAGTAGGCTTTGGAAAGGTTATGGAAAGTTGTTGGATTGAAAGCTCTTGTTACAATAATGCTGCTCTTGAGCTACTAAACAATGAGAGCGATTTGCGAAAAATGACCTTGAATGACATCGACTTTGAAATATACTAAACAAGTATCTGAGAAACTCCTATGAAAAAGTCTCGAGTCTAGGCCATTCACAGGCCGAGTAATAGCCAAAAGAAATCGTTAGAAAGTTAGCTATTATAAAATGCACTGTTTAATACTAGGTCAGAAGATTGCTCGACAAAATCGGAGCGTTCATGAATTTCATCTATCCGTCAACCGTGCCAGCACTATGCATTGACACATTGACACGTCACCATTAGAGCGTTTCGATGGCCACTGATTTTGCAGTATGAATATGCTCTCATTGAGTCTTGCATCAACTCTTCTTAACCTCACTTCTTGACTTCAAATCAACACATAGGCATGATAGCATTGCTAGCTCTCTACTTCAACGGCCTGTTGGAGCAGTTACCAGTAGAAAGCTTGCTTTGCCTAACAATTGACTTTACAAGGAAACAATTAAAGTGTAAAGTAATTCATGTCAACGGTTTAAAAGAAGAAGGGAAAAGAGAATGAAAAACGGGATCTCGATTGGCGAGATCAAAAGCTTTTCAACATCATTTAAACAGTTGATCAAGATGACAAAAAATTACATGAAATGTGATATCAATTGAAATGCATTTAAATTTACAAGTGATTAATGTGTCATCAAGCATTACCTTCATCACTTATCATTACAACTGAATTAAAGTTGACATTACATTTGGAATGATTTGAAAAATATAAAACAATATTTCTCATTATAATAACATGATTTAAAGTATTAAATATTATCACAGAAAAAAATCAAACAACTTCTCAAGCAAAGGAAAAGTAAAAAGCTTGTAATAATAAAAGTAGATTATAACACAATCATGAGCCTGAAATGTTGGAAAAGTGTTTTCAATGAATTACAAGTAAATTTACAAATGACTTTGGTAAACATGATTCAGTTGAAATTGAAATGATGCAGTAAATAAAGTTAATGAAACAATAATGATGATGATTTAGATGAGAAAAGGTGCAACGAAAAATCAAGTTGAGCTTAAATATTGTAAATCCAAATGCCAAGTGAATCCAACCAAAGTTATTGTTTTTCAAATGATTACTACAATATGAATAGATGAATGATGAAAATTATTATTGGTGGTTATCCTGTAAATGCAATTACTGAAGAGAGAAAAAAAGACAATCCATTTTTATTCCTTTTCTGTCTTCCATCATCTTGAGAGATAATTTCAAGATGATAAATAACTGTTTTCTTTTCCAGTCTCTTTTTATTTCAACAATATTTCATGTTCGATGCCATTTTTTGCCTTCTCTTTAGTGACAAAATACTATTTTGACTTGAACATAATCATAATGATAAGGATAACAATAATGTATTGTTATCATCATGAATACACTTTGGCTAGTCTTTGCTTTTTACCATGAAAAACAAGACAAAAACTTGGAGTCAAACATGAAGACCTTCAAAGAGGAAAATATTTTCCCATTTTCTTGTTGAAACAATCAAGACAGTTTATCACAAGTTTGATTGTTGATGCATTTTTATTACGATCAAGTGTTGAAATTAAAAAGAAATCGTGAATTCATTCTTTTCTTTAAAAACTTTTCTAAGCTCATTTGTTCATTCATCATCAAGAAAATCTTTCTCATCACCTTTGCCAAAGAAAAGGATTAAGCCAATAAAATGTTTTATTGCAAACTGGCCTGAAATATAGCGACTACAGGTTGCTGTGCAAACTCACATTTGATCGATTTGCGAGAAATGTCTTTTTATCATTTGCGGTTAAATTCTTGGAATTAATTGAGCTCAGATTTATTCTTGAATTTCTTTTACTGCAACCAATTGAGTTGGATGATAAATACGAAATTAACCTTGAAATACGAAATTTATTAAATTCTCGGAATAATTTCATTCCATTCAATTTTGACATTTCATCTTTCAATGTCAACATAACTCTCAACATTGCGAGTCAAATAAATTTCAAACTCAAAATGAAATTCATCAAAACATAAAGAATGAGCAAAAAGTCGAAATAAAACTGTTAATCAGACTGAACAATTGTTATGCCTCGAACAAAACAAAAATGGTGTGAAAATCGAAGCCAAAATTTCACCCTTTACCATAATTGAATTAAACAGATACTTTGATTGAAACCAACTATTCTCATTTGCTTTCATATTCAAATGCAAATTATCTCGAGTTTATAAGACTGAATCGCTCAAACCCTAAAGCGTTATTATCTTTACAAATTTGGTCAACTTGGATCAATCTTTTTCCAGCAACAATTGAAGACTAAAAAACATCCCAAATCAAATCAAAACAGTTTCGAGAAAAAAAAGTTAAATGAAAAAAAATGATTTCATGCAAATTACAAGTCAACTGTCCAAAGCCAAATGAATGCTCAAAGGGATTCATTAAACCACTAAACTTCCCTGCAAGCTCAAGTCAAGTCAACCGGGTAAAGCAAGCCGACTCAACCCTTGAGCCTACAACTGATGAGCTTTAATAATCTCTACAAGTTTACTCTCAGTGCCACTTGAACATTTAATTCACTTGTTTAGCCTTCATTTCCTAATCAAATCCTTTCAACCTTTTATTTCTAATCAGAATTACATCTTCATCTACTCCATCTTGCTCATCATCCCAATCATCACCATGACTCTTTCACAATCATTTCAATTCTACTTCAACACTTGACACTTTTTTTCCATTCATCAACTCATTCATATGATAAAGATTGAACATCTTTACATCTCCATCATTAAAACGTATTAACATCAATTGATGCGGGTTCAGGAGCGGCGTCTGGCAAAACTTGGTTAATCTTGAACACTAGGTTGCAATTTGGTGTTCAATTTAGTCATTTATTGCATCTTCTTCAATCATCATCATTAATAACATTTGATTTACTGAAAAGTTCAATGTAAATACCGTCAATTATTCAATGTTGAACAACCCTGAACCTCAACTTGTTGAGGTTAAAACCAAGAGCAGCAAAAAAATGAGCACAAAATGGATGCAAAAAAGGAAAGAAAAGTAAAAAGTATTTCAAGCAAACCCGATCCTAAAGCCATTCAATTGATTGATCATCAAAGCAATCAATCAATTCTTTTTTTCAAATTGCATTACAATTTGATTAAATTATGAGCATTTCCAAAACACACACAAATAGATATTCAAATTCAATATTTTTATCCATCAATAAAAATATCAATTATGATTTGCAGAAGAAGCAGCAATAATCTTTCGAAGTTCACTAACAGAATCAACTCGATTAAAATATCTTTAACAAATCACAATTAACATGATAATCTGCAAAATGGAAAAGTTCATTTTCTCTTGTTTCTCCATTCATCTTTTACCCAATTCATCATAATCTTTTCATCATTTGAATAATTGCAATTATCAGAGAAGCTTGAACATCATGACATTAACTTGATCAATCACCATGCAATAATCATAATTGCAATGAAAAGCATCACCAAATTTTTACTCAAAAAGTTGACATAAAGTTGAACAATCGAAGTTCGTTAAACATTGAAATCAGATTCAAGTTTAGAAATAAAAATTTGACGAAAAATTGAATGAAACTTTAGCAGAACATTAATGTCAATGTTTATCATTTTTCACTTTTAACTGAAGCTTCAACTGATTGCAGGTCAATTGATCAGTTTAGATGGGTAAATAGGTAAACATTTGGAGACACAAGAGGATTAACCTGTGAGCCTCATTTTTCCTCTTCTTCATCATTATCATGATGTTCATGAAGATTGGAAAGTTGGGAAAAGAGAAAAAGATTTCTTCATTGAATTCATTCAATTTGTTGTTTTGTCTCCTTTTGTTTCCTCCAACCAGTTTCATCATCCCTTTCCATTCGGATGATCATTTCTCCTCATCTTCATCCCTTTTCCTCATCCCTTGCAACTTTCAAATTGAGCTTCATCAATACGTGAAAAAAAGGCAACACTAAAAGCCTTTTGAACCATAAAAGCAAATCATGGTGAAGCAAGCAAAAGAAGCAGCAAAAAGTTCAGTAAAGACTGAAAACAAAAGAGAAGCAAAATGTTGAAAATAATGTTTAAAAAAAAGGACGTTCATGAGAGTCGAAAAGATGAAAAAGTGAAGAGAAAAATTGAACTCGAATCAGTTTCTTTTAATACTTTTGTTTCTACTTTTTTTTCCTTCCAACGATTTTCCGTGTCTTTTCGTCTTCATCTCTTGACAGTTTTCCTCCTTACCTTTGCAACTTTTTCTGCTTCATATTTTATCCTGCCTTCTTCTTTTGCCTTCATCTCTTCCTTTATCGTCTTTTTGTTTATTTCGCCTTCTTCCACACAAATAATAAATAGCAAACAAAAAGATGAGAAGAAAAAAGTTCATCACAATTTCTGAGTTTCCCTGAGTTTTTTTCTTGCTTCACTTTTCTCTTCTTTCTTCACATTCTCTTTTATTTCCTTCTCCCATGTAATTCACTTCATTTCTCAAATTGCATCCAATGTTTTTCTTTATCGTTTTTTCTGCTTCTCTCTTCAATGAAATTTATATTCAATCAATTCAAGAGATTATCCTAAGTATTGCAAAAATATATTGAAAGGGTTTCATCTTACAGCATATTTCATCGAAACATTGTATCACAATATCTCGAGAAAATTGTCTGAAAATATTTACCAGTTCAGTAATGATTATCTTTACCTTAGCATTTCGATTTGTATCCACTTTGCAGATCTCACTTTGGTCAAGATTTTACTGATTTTAAGCTTCTTCTCGCAACTCAGTTCAAAACAAAAATTTTTCTGAAAACCTTTTTAGTTTCGAAAACTAAATGAAAATCCAAGTGTCCAATACTTCTCAACCTAGCAAGCTAAATGTACCTTGAGCATCAGTATGTTGTGCCCTAACCAATCGACTTCACTGCTACTTGCATTTATCACAAACGAATACGACATTTTGAGCAGCTTCCAGACTGAAACTTGATGCAGCCAAGTGACGATCTCGGCTTTACAATGACTGGTTCTTGCTCTGCAGTAGACTTGAAAGAAGCCTTTCTCTCAGGCTTCAGTTTAAGCTCGACCGAAACATATTGATAAAAATTGTTGGACGAATGTGTTGAGGCTATTAGAACTCGTTTGCTCTCTAGAAACTTTAACTTTCTGTAGATATAAATATAATAAATATGCTATCGATGATATTTGTATCTTGGTTTTCCAGAACTTGAAATTCTAAATCGAAAAGGCAATTTTCTTTTCTTGTTTTTACAAACTTTCAATAAGACGATTGTGCAAATTGAATCAAACGATTTCAACTTTCAACATTTTATTTGTTTTCATTTTTGCTTGGCTGTTATTTTTGATGAGATTATCGCTTTCTAAAATGATCAAAATTCTGGTAACAAGGAGAAAGTAAATTGATAAATGCGATTTCATTCAACTTTACCAAGCATTTTGGCAACTTCTTACAACATTTATCCACTTTCCATTAAACCAGACTTGGTAATGTTGAACTTGATGACAACTTTTACCTGTGTTTTTTCCGTGTCAAACCCAATAAACATGTTCAACAATGTATCATCATGATAATAATTTAACTGCTGTAAACTGTTCAATGAATCCTTCAAACTTGAAGAGTGCAAGTTGAATGTAAAGTTGAACCTTGGCTAAACAAGAATCGTTATTACCCTAACTCGGAGTGAAAAGATTGACATGATTGAAGTACATAAAGAGGAAAATACAACAAAATTAATCATCTTCATTAACCATTTCAATTGCCATTTCAAGAAACTTTTCTCTGAATTTCATGAAAGGGAATGAAAAAAACGTTAGGAAACGGATTTAAAATGAAATTTAAATGTTTTTGTTTCATTGAAAGACTGTTAATGTCAAGTAAAGTGTCAAGACAAATTCATCATTATTATAATCAAAGTTAATGGTAAAATACAATGGTAAAGTGAAGGAGGAAAAAAGGCAACTTTTGATGTAAAATAGACAAAAGTGGAGAAAAGAAATTCAGAGAAAAATTTATTTTCTTTCTAATAGTGTTATACATATATTCTTATATTAATTCACATTTTCTTCTTCAACTTGACAGAAACCACTTTTTGCCAGACACGTTGACAGGTAAAATGTTGAGATTATTAATAGTCTATCCCAATGAACAGTGTTTACTCAAAAGCGAGTCAAAAAATTGGCTAAGAAAGACAATTGACTTTTACGGTAGTAAAAACTATTTTTTGAGTAAAAGACGATCAAAAAGGAGTAAAAAGAAGTTCAAAAGTTTCTGCGACAAATTCAAATTCATATCAAATTTTGATTGTGATTCAAAATCATTCTACTAGATTCTCAAGTCTTAATTAAGATTCTACATCAGATTCTTAAGGTCAAGATTCATTAATGCTCTTGTGACGTCATTATGACGTAATTTACCTGAAACTAGCTGGTTTTGAACCCGGGACCCTCATGACACTATACTGTCCTCCAACCCACTCGGCTACAAAGGGGGTTCTAAGATCAAAGGAGTAATAAACAAGGTCTTTAAAACTTAAAGCTTGATAATAATTTTTAAATTGTACAAGAGTTGAAGAATCATCAGTGTTTGATTCTGATTCATGTCTCTATGATCCTAGATTTTCTATCAGAATTTAATTTTTTCCAATTTTTTTCGTGATTCTGATTTTCTATCCAAATATTTTTCACAAATTTTGTCTCTGTTATCAAAGATTCTTTACAAACTTGCAAATACGTAATTATGATCTCAATCCTCTATTTTATGATTCTTTGAAAAATGATTCTCTTTATAAAATACCGTGATTCTCGTCGCGATTCCTAATTTTTTACGCTGTTTTGTGCCTTTCGTGATTTTTTCGAAAAGAATCATTGTCTTTGCATGATTCTTTGTACAATAAGGAGCCAAAAACACTAAAATTCACTGTTTTGTGAAAATTTCAATGGCTCAGGGTAAAAAAGAAGTAAACGTTTACTCTTTAAAAGTTCCCCAAAAAAATTGAGTAAAATATGAATCTTTTTTTACTTCCCAAAAATTTTATGTTCATTGGGATTCTGGTGTTTGATATGGATTGAAAAACTAAACATTATGATAATAACATTTAATAAGAGAATGAAAAATACATTCAATGTTTAGCCTGGAAATAATGATAAACATGACTTTTGTTGCAAAGAGAAAAGCGATTTCCATTGCAACTTGATTACCAGCAATTTGAATTTTTGTTCAACTTTTCTTGCCTTTCAAGAAATGCGCTCAAATGGATTCAAGTTCATGATTGATGCAAATACAATTCCAAGTTTTTCCTTGAGATTAAACTGAAAATATATTCACACATTGACAGCAAAAATGAAGCTAAAAATCTTTGCATTCTTTACAGTCTTGTTAATGGTCGAGACTCCAACAATCAATCAAATTTTCACGTCGATTTGTGCACTTGTCTTGTTCATTTCATCGGTGAAAACCTTTTTTAAACACTAAAAGCGTCAAGTTTTTACAAATTGATTTTGTCTAAAGTTGTAAAGAACTTTTCTCAGTCTTTAACGCCAACGTTGAAAAGTTCATTTTTTAGGTTTAAACACTTCTTTTTGGGTTTATTTATAACAGTCTGGTATTAAACTTTTTGGTAATTATTTTGCTTTTGTACTTGAAATGAATGTTACTTTAAACCTTGGAATCCATAATCATTTATATCCACTGATATCATCAGAGAAAATACATTTTGATATCCAATTAACATGATGAAATGATCCAATGTTGTTTAACGCGAGATGATAGTTTTTACAAGATTAAGGTGAATGATGAAAAATAATAACAATAATAATAATGATAGGAAGAAACCGCAAAGTGTAAAACAGCAAAGGAACCACAAAATGTTTGCTTTTACGTAATAAAATCAATATGAAAAGCCAAGCCTTGTTTCTTGTTGATGTTGCCGGTAATAGGCAACAGTGTTAGCATGAAAACGTTTTAGCTCACACTCACACAACAGACCATAAACTAGATGTTTATTATTACATTATATAAATAAAGTTGAGTTACAGTTAACTTTTGATCCCGCATCCGTTGATCTGCCATCATGATAATGATGATGATAAAGCCTCGCCTCTTTAACTTATTATTTATAATAATCAAAGAGAAAAGCAAAGCCACAATAATTTATGATAACCAAGAGTAATGTGTTGGTAAAAGTAAAAAGACGAATCAAATAATCAATGAAACATCCGTTGATTGTCCTTGATTTTACACCAAAAAAAAGCTTTGTGTGTTAATGAATAGGAATGAGAGAGATAGATAGAGAGAGGGCAAAATGATGATAGTGAATGATGATGATGATTGAATGACCCGAAACATTAGGAATCATGTTAAGGCGAAAACTCATCATCAATAAAACTCATCATTACAAGCATGATAATCATTTTTTATCCTCGAAATAAACTCGACTAACAAGAGCATTTCTAATCGATAATGATAGAGGAAAATAGACGAGTAAAGTTGAAAAAACTTAATGATGAGGACAATAATGCGAAATATTAACAGATTAACATTCTCATGATAATCAACAGTTCTTGAAGCAATCACTTAAGCACTTTCATTCTAATGAACAAAAACTTTCATCAAATTTTCATTTTCACTGATTTCTTAAGTCAGTCTAGATGAGCCAAGATACTGGGTCGGTGCAACCTAGACCAGTCACTCTTGTCCCATCAAATGTAACACACTGTGCTGGGTGGTTCACTGTTAACTTTACTCTCATCATTTCTGACTTTCATTGTCATCATTTATTCTGAATTGAATCATGATTATTTCTTTATGATTTAACATTTTCATGGTGATCAACAGTTTTAAGAAAATCATTTGAAAAGTTCCGTTTTTAATGAACAAAAGCTATATGAATTTAATTTTTTGCTAACTTCCAAAGTCAGTCTAGTCAGCCCAATAGACTCGGTTGGATCAACCTAGATAAGTCACTCTTGGCCCATCAAATGTAATAGAGTGCTGGGCTGTTTACGGTCCGTTAACTTTTACTCTCATCATTTCTCATTTTCATCATCAATGTAACTTATTCTGAATTGAATTATGATTATTGCTTTTCTGTTTCAATTTAAACCCACACAGCAACAAATTTACAACAAAAAAGATGGACACTCCTTAACTTTCTCTGAATCATTACTCATTCCTTTTCTTTTCTTGGCTCACCATCAAAATTTATCATCGCCATCATAAGTCAAAAGTTGCTCTTGATTCATCCTGAATGTTGTAAGAATAGTTGAAAGCCAAATCAGTTTCATCTCATACTTTTCACCACTTTCTTTGTGAAACCTTTGATTTGCGAAAAGATTTATTAAAATGCATTTAATGATGACGCTAAATCACCTGTACTATTAAATTGGACAATAATATCAACAGAAAAACCAATTGACCAGTGACACTTGTAATTTATAAAGATGGTAAACATGAAATTCACTTTGCAATACTTTTACCTTCAACTTGATTCATTAAATGATAACAGATTGAGTAAATCAGAATGATGAGACAGTCCGAGCAAGTGAAAGGTCAAATGGTCAGTTGAATGGCTAATCAAAAATGGAAAAGCAAATTGATTTGTTTGAACTCTTTAAACAAGTTGACAAAACAATTAAAATCATTGGAATCACAATTACAAGTTTAAACTCTTTTCATGTCATTATCTATTCATTAATTGTTTACCCAATTCCCATGATTATTTGTATCAATTCAATTCAATTAAACATTTCAATTTCCCTTTCAACTTGAACCAATAATTAAATCTTTCAACTTTTAATTCATTTAAATAGTTAAAAATGAAAGTAAAAATAGAAATTGAATTTTGATGCAAAAAAATTTATTCAAATTCATCTTCAATAGAATACAAAATTTCAAGTTAATCAAACAAATTATTTCAATAACAAGCTCATCATCAGAATTGACAGTTTAATGAAATCTTTTGAAAAGTCCAGTTCAACTTGAGGGAAAAGGAAATGATTAAAATTGAAATGGAAAATGAAACTTGACTTTTGACTGAATTTGAATATCAGTGAACATTTGATTGGATCAAGGAATGAAGATGACAGAACAATGATTCTGTATTCAGATCAAATAATGAATCGATTTGAATGAAATGAGCAAAACAAAAGTTTAATATGAAAAAATGGAAAATGAAAAAAAAGAGGAAAAAAATGAACCACAAAATTTAATCTTTACTTTTCATCATGAAATAACTTTCAATTTATCTCATCATTTTGCTCTAAGAGTGTTTACTTTTCAAGTATTTTGCCTCTTCTCTTTGCTCAATATGCATTGCTCTGAATGAATAGTAATGATCAAATATTCATGAATAACTGGATGAGAGTTAATCATGCTTAAAGGTAAAATGAAATTCTGTCAACCTGGAACATTCGGTGAAAACAATATCGAAATATTGATGTTTAGTCTAGTTTCCAGATTAGAGTTTCAACTCATCACAGAACATTATTTTACATTTTTCACTTATTTCCTTGTCACCTTTATCACCATGTAACTGAATATGTTTCAAAAGTGAGATTGAAATAAAGTGTCGAAAGGAGAAAAGAAAAGTTTCTTTTGTTGATTCCACCAAATGGTTCACTCGGAATGATAATAATGATAATAATTCTGAGATGATCGAGAAGAGAAGAAAGAGAAAAAAAGTTTTTTTTCTTCGCTCCACTCTTTTCCTCAACATTCGTAATCCATGAGGATTTAGTTCTGAACCTGAAGAAGGAAAAAAAAGAAGAAGAAAAAAAGTTCCAACAGATAAAGTTGTTTCACATTTTCACACCAAAGTCATATTCATTTCCATTTCTTTGGTTTACCATTGATTCGATTATCGATAACAGTTTCAGTTCCAACTGATTATCAATTTTTTCGCCTTTTTTTTCTCATTCCTTTTCCATTCTCTACTTTTCATGTTGTTGTTGTTTACCATTGCATTAAGATTATTCAATGTTGGATGAGAAAGAAAAAGCTATTATTGTTTGCCTCTTCATCATATTTTCCCTTCTTCTTACGAGTTATCAACGATGAAAATGATTTTCGTTTCAGGAAATTCAAAGTTGCTCCAAAATGGTTATTTACTTTGTCTATTTGGTTAAACAAAATTGCACACTTTTTTTCTGGTCAAACAAAAGTTGAACTTTTCAAACGCAACTTTCGAGGAAAGAAGAAAATTTTTTTTCTTCAAATTTCGATTCAATTCTGTAAATGAATGAAAGCAAATGCATTTTCAATATTTACCCTAAGCTGTTACTCGAAATGAAGTTTCAACCTTCGATATCGCAAATCTATTCATCAATAATCAATCAACCCAAAACGATATCAAATGTTGAACAGGCAAGAAAAATGTTAATGAACAAATTAATGAATGGAAGGAGAAGAAAAAAGTTTTCAATTTTTTCTTCACTCTGTTTACTGGTGATAGAAATATGCAAATTGAGGTTTCGAGGAAAGAATGGGTGAAATGTTTGGAAAAAGAATTGAAATTTTCAACCCTTTTTCACTCTCAAGTTCCTGATCAAAGGTAAGAACGCAAAGAAAATGATTAAATGAAAAGAGATTGGCTCAGTGATAATCGGAATATTTTCTTGTTCACCTTTGTAATTTATCATGAATCGTTATCACAAGTCAAGTAGAGTTGGTAAAGGGTTGAGGAAGGTTGTAATGAAAATTCAGTGATGAGCATGAAATAACAATCAAGAGAAGAAAAAAGGTTCCTCTTCAACTTTTCGTTTTCTCCTGATCATGGAAAAGCTCTGAATGAGAAGGAAAACAATGTCTAGAGGCTATTGGAATAGCAATTGTTTTTTTTTATTTTCTTCTATTATTTTAGGGTTTTCTACTTTTCTCTTTCTCTCTCTCTTCAGTTGATCATCATAATCATGAAATTGATGTTGAATGAGTTGAGAAGAAAGGGAAAACTCGTTAAAGAAGAGAGAAGAATGATGAAGATGACAAAGAATAAGGTTAGTGTTGAGGAAAAGTGAAAAAAAAGAGTTTAACTGGGATTGATTTTCTATTATATTTAAACTTCCCTGTAAGGAGTGAACAAGATGAAGATAATGATGAAGAAGAGGAATGATGAAGATGCTGTTTTTACTGTTTTCCTTTGGTGTGAAAAAAAAGTTAACAAAAACTTCAATTACAGTCGAATAGGAAAAATGTTCAATTCGTTTGTTTTTCCTCTTCTTTTTCCTTCTCATCTTGAGAATGTTTTTGACTCAAGATTGTCTTTAAATTAACAAGCAAAAGGATGAAGATGAGGTTGCCTGAGAAAAGATGGAAAGAAAGGATTCTCTTGTTTTCATCACATGTTCATCTTATTACATTTCAACTTTTATCGAAACTTTTCTCTTCTTTTTTTGTTGTTTTTTTTCATCATCAGCTTTGTTCACCTTTCATGACAGAGCCAATCATGATGACAATAAAAAAGTGAAATTTTTTCATCTCAGACTTCATCGTTCAACATGTTCGTCTTATTGAAATCTCTTTCTTATCCAATTATCCAACATTCAGATCAACATGTAATTAAAAAAGGTTCATTGATTGAACCAGCAATTGAATACTTTCTGGTTCAATATTTTCATTTACTAACCAAACTGTTTCTTGTCAACAAATTTCATTAGCAAATTCATTAGCTTCAGCTTTTATTCAGTTCCATGCAACATTTTACCGTCAACATTTCCAACATCGTTATCCATCAAATTCCAAGGGAGAAATGAATATAACTATGGTTACATGGAAAGTAGCATGATATTTGAAAATATCTTTAATAACATTATTTGCAATTGGAAAAAAAGAAACATTTTTTTGTTCGCTTCTTTCGTTTCTAACAATTCTTGTTTCATTTGAATATTTTCATGTTAATTTTCATGAAAACTGCAAGAAAAAAGGTCAAAATGATTTTCTGTTTACCAAACAGTTGAGATGAAAAAATGTTAATAATTCAGATTCTTTTTCGTTTTTGCATTCCTATTTTACAAATGATGCTAATAATATACAAATGCACATTATATCTTTTTCCTAATAACATCTTCATCTGAAATGCAATAACAATTGGATAAGTTTGCTTTCACACAAATATTATTGAACATTTTCCTTTCATGTTTATCTTTATTATCTTGAAAAAGTAAATTATTTTCTGTTTTGTTTTCATTTTGAAAGCACAAAAGAAACATTATTTCTTACTTGTACTTGATCAAATAGGCCAAAATGCTGATAGACTCAAGTCATTAGAAAGCAGATCTCATTTAAAAGGCAAAAACGAGAAAAGTATCGAGTTCGCTCTATTTTAGTTCATGAATGAACACAGATTTTATATCGATTGAAGTATGTTATTGATAGATTAATTTTAGAATAGCTCAATTCGATGTTCCCTGAAAGATGAAAAATTGTTTTCTCACCGAAGGTCATCTTCGTTAGCAGACTAGATAGAACCTAATCTATGATAAAAGTCGTCTTGATGTGACCTGTTCATTCGTATGGTTTGAAGTATTTGAATTTGAATTTCTCTATTCATTGCAATGGGGACAAAATTTGATTTTAAATTGTTGAACAGAATATTTTGCTTCTCTAATGACAGAGGAAAATGCACATGAAAAAAACAAACTTTCAAGTTGCACCATAAGTGTCATGATAAATTTCCTGTTTTACTCGCAAAATTGAACATTCTTATTGGTTACTGGAGGAATAAGGAAAAGAAGCAGAAAAAGAGAGACGAAAAAAACATCAACATCAACATGGAGTTTCCAGATCATTGGGAGTGACAAGAATGTTTTGTTTGCTTGGTTTATCTGTTTCTTATTTTGTTTCCTTCATTTGTTATACTTATATAATACGCTTTTATCTTAAGTTATATGACAATAAAAATAATAGTAATAATGATAATAATAAATAACCTGTCCTTTTAAGATGGTTAGCTCAAGGAATCTCAAGAATTCAAGAGGAAGAGAGAAAAACAAAAAGACGAAGAAAATGTTATCAACCAAATGGCCAAACTAATATCAAGGTTGACTGTTCATGGATTCATTGTAACCAGCAAGGTCAACAAGGGTGAAACCATGGACAAAACATAGTGAACATGAGAAAAGGGCAAAAGTTTCAAAAAATAAATGTCTAGTGATGAAAAGAGGAAAAGTTGTTCAGAATATTCTGATTTTTTTCTTCTCCACTCAATGTTCAATAATTTGATTTGTTTGCCTTCATCTAGTCGATTGAATTTTATTGTCTCCAAACAAGACAAATGAGCCTGATGAGGCTCATTGGTGAATGATGAATTGACCATAAAAAGACCACAGAAAAGAGTTTCAATCTGATCATGTTTATCATCATATTTCTCATCAATTTTATCATTCTCTTTTCCTAGTCCTTTATCCCATCAACCTGATGATGACCTGAAGCTTACATGATTTGATTAATACTTGAATGTTGTTTGTCGACTTTGATTTCAAGTTTTGCGCACTTTCGAGTTCAGTTGAATAAGATAACCATGATGAAACAAAAGGGAAATAATGATAACAAAATTACATGAGAAATGACGAAGGAAGAAACGGAAAGATGTTCCAATGAAGGATGAACATGATGGAGAAAGCAAATTATTGCTGAGTTATTTGCTGATGAAAAAAATGTTTCTCTCCGTTTGTTGCTCTTCTTTTCGTTTCTCTGATTATCATGAAATTCAATGGAATCACGTACTATGTCACTGATTTTTTGACCTTAAATTAACCCTCATTAGACGAAATTTTTTACTCTTTATTACTTGTTCTTTTTTTCTATCATTTTATGGTTCCTCTTTTTTTAATGCCTCTCTTGTTTACCTTGTTTAGTTTTGTTTGTTAGTCAACTTGTTTATCTAATAAACTGAAATCAGTTCAGAATCTCAATTCAATAATCTTGAAACATCGAGCTAAGAATCTGAATGAAGCATCAAGACCAAGCCAGGTTGAGGTTACTATCATTTAAAAAGTAAACTTTGCCTTTTCCTGTTTACGCTCGGCTAAACTCGAGTTCAACTTTATTTCATCTTGTTTACTTGCCATCTTCATCTTCATCAACATCTTCTCTGTCCTTTTTCAATTCGTGTTCAGTTTATTTCAAAATTGCAGTTAACAAATTGAAAATTGAAAGTCAAACAAATGATTAGGAAAAAAGTTTCCTTCAATCGAAAGCTGGATATTCGAGCTCAGTGATTGAACTCAAATACGTTATTCAACATGATAAAGTCAAAGAGAGCACAATTGTCCCAATAATGACAGTAACAATTCATAAACTGAAAAGAGTCTACAACATTCAATGAGATGAAAAACATGAAATCCGATGTTCACCACAGTGGCTTACAGTGGTCAGTGAAAGTTGAATAAAAAGACGACCTCAGTGCAATGATATTGAAGCCTTTACCTCCAGATGCTGTGAGATCTGTTGTTTTCAGGTCTCTTATGGGGCGAAATACATCAATGCATTGACCAAATCTAAAGAGCTAAGCAACCTTTTTCAAAGCTATTTTGTTCAAAGCGAAGTCATAGATTTTGGAAGAAAGTAGCTTTAACTTAGCTTTATATCTCGCTTATATTCCTAAACGATATGATTTGAACAAAAAATTTCGTTGCAATCAAATATCGTATCAAACATAATTTGAAACTTCATCCACGAACTAGACATTAATTTTAATAGTTTTGGTTTCTCTTGCATTTCGTGCAAATTACTTCAATAGTTAAGCAAATTGCAGAGCTCTTTAAGTGCTTAAAATTGTCAAAATAAATGAATGGTCTTCTTGATATTATCGATCGAACCAGACAGTGAAAGCTGCAAAGCTAAGACTGTCATTCAATATTTGGGTTAGCAACGAAAATGTGGAAAAGTCTATGCAAATTTCGTTGGCTAAAAGTTGATAATTGATTGAATTTGTGACAAAAGTGATGACTAAATGTGAGTTCAATAAATCCATTCTTTTCAACAGTTTCATGTAATGGTAACAATTTGCCAGACTCATTGATTTACCCAGAATAACAAGTCAACCTGACTTGCAGTTTTCAATTCATCATCGGCTTAATTCACATTAAAACACTGTGACATGAAACTTGAAACGTGTGTAAAAAATGAACATTTTAATGACAAAAAAGGTTGATTCGATACTAATAAAGGTTCACTTTGATGGGCTTCCAATTGGCCATTATCATTACCATTATTCATCCCAAGTAATAAAAAGTCACTCACAAGTTAATCTCCACCCAAATCATTAGTTTAGTTCATGTCAAAATTGCTTTCTTTTCTCAGTAAAAAGTTCATTTTTTAACCTCAATTTTCATTTGCAAACTGATTGACCAAAACCTTGGATCGGACCAAAGCAAAATGGCACAAACGAAAAGCTTCTCAACTGTCAACAATTTTTTTCCAATTTTTTCTTTTTCTCTACAAAATTTCATTCTTTTACCAACTTTTCATTTGAATTTTCATAACCAAAACTTCCTCAATCTTACAATTTGAACAATAAATGATTCGATTTTTCATGGAAATTATCAATGAAATGTGAATAAAAGTAGCGAAATTCATCATTCATCAACTTGATTAGTTGGACTCATGTTGATTCAATGAGCGTTAAAAGACTCAGGATTGAGGTCATTTACAGAAGCTCAATAAGCAACAATTTCATTCCAATTATTGTGAGTTTTTTTGTTCACCAAGACTGGTGAAGGTGAAGGAAAAGGTTATCATTATCATGTTTATCATAAGTATCAATAACAATTTCCTTACCTGAGTAAATGCTTTTAAAGAAACTCTGAGAGAAAAAAACTTGAAAATCATTTTTCTTTTTGTAATAACGAGAGAAAAAAACGTTCACCTTTTCATTTTCCTCTTCACCTACGAAGTTTCTCCATCTCTTCATGATTGACATGGACCATTTCACTCTGAATGTTTCCTGAAGATCTTTTTCTCTCTCGCTTGCCTGATGAAATAACAACCCTTAAATCATCATTATTTGATGCAACAAAATACACTTGAACAACACACAAAATGATTCAACAATAAAAAGTACGGAAAGAAAGGAAATCTCAATGACAAAGTCGACATCAATTTACCTGGAAATTTCATTTTTTGTTGAGAAAAAAAAGATTTCTTCTTCTCTCTTGAAGACATTTTTCAATTTTCTTCCAAGCATCATTATCTTTGAATTATCATCAGTAACTCAACTTTTATTTCGCCCATTGAACAAGTTATTGAACCGATTTTCTGCAGTTGCAAGTTGAGCCAAATTAAAAATTGTGTTAATTGTTTGTTTCAATTTGAGTTCACAATTATTCTGAATCTTCTTTATTCTCTCAGTAATTGATCATCATTCATGAAACGATGAATAAAGATGATTACGATTAGCTCACACTTTGTTTCAATCTTTATTGTCACGATTAAGCGCGCTTTGCTAAAAATCTCACAAGGGAAGTGACCTTGCTTGTACGATCATTTTCGATTTTTTTCGACTTTATATTGTAGAGGGCAAAAAATAATTAGACACGTATTTTTGCTTTTTTTACGCCGGTGTGCGGTTTTTGATATTTAGGTACTTTTAATTAAAAATAGCAATGTATTGCCGTCACTGAGAAGCAAGTAAAACAATGAAAAGCAGAAAAATGAAAAATCTTAATAAAAATTGTGAAACACTTTTCAGTGACTCCAATAGATTTCAATGCAATATCCTCACTTAAAAGTACCTAAATATCAAAAACCGCGCACCGGCGTAAAAAAAGCAAAAATACGTGTCTAATTATTTTTTGTCCTCTACAATATAAAGTCGAAAAAAATCGAAAATGATCGTACAAGCAAGGTCACTTCCCTTGTCAGTACAACTCAAGTTGAATGAACAGATGAAAACGGAAAAGCACCAGAAATGTTTCAGCTAGTCGAGTGAATTAGAACATTTCCTGGAAAATCTTGTTTATTTGCATAAGACTGGTACTGAGTATTTCAATTGCAATTATTACTCATTCAATGCATATCATATTTCAATAGAATTGAGCCGATTTCCAAATAAATTTCAATTTATGTTACAAGTCTTGAACTTATTCACCCATTAAAGTGCTTTTTCATGCTTTTTAACTTCTAATGAAAAGAATCGAGCTAATAAAGTGTACAGACAGGAATATTGACTGGAGCATCTTTCTTTGCGAATCACATTTACATTGTTAGTGTTTCACAGACAACCATTATTTGAATAACAATGATCTGACCCTTCTCAGTGACTTGCTAAACTGACTCATTTTGAAATCTCCAGATTCGTTGCTTGCATTTTCGTTGTATTTTCATTTAGGGATATGATTGAGCCAGTTAACTGTTTCAATTGTAAGCAATTAATTGCATGATTCAGTGGATATGGTCAGTTGCTTCATCATTTGGATGTTTCTCAGTTCTTTAACTTGAACATTGCTTCAGGTAAAAGATGATGATGATGATTACCTTGAGAGGACAAATTTAAGATGATAAAAGACTGGGAAACACTACCGATGTCATTGAACACTTTAAGCCTTGAGCAAGTCTGATGGGCGATGGGTAAAGATACAGACATAAAAGGTTAATGGAAAGTCGTCCAAGCATCTTTGTATCATTTGTAATATTTCCAATCACATTTATATTATGAAGTTTATTTTTAGCGATCAATATTGCTAGATGGTTCTTTTTGCAAGCTATTCTCAACCAATTTTCGATTGTACAGCAATAAGCAAGTAAATCTGCTAAAGTATTAACTTCTATCGTTATTTGGATAACTGTCTTTGCTCGCATTTGAAGAAGACTGCAAACTTAATAGCGTTTCATTTACTATTTGGTTATATAAAGAGTTATTCGTTCTTAGTTTTCGCACTTGCATTCAAAATGAAAATGCTGCATAAATACTTTCATCTGTTTCTAAAGTTTCGATCTTAACCTTCATTCTTTGACTGAAAAGAGTCCAAAACCAGTCAAATTTTTACTTTTATTATGCTTTGAAAAGTGATGTTAAAGTTGAAAGTAAAAGACGGAAAAGCATTAAACTGTTTATTTCAATGAAACATGAAATCCCTATTATTAAGTTGATCTTAAAGCTTCTGAAAGTTTACATCAAATGTGCTCATTTGACCTGATTCATTCAACTGAACTGAATTGATAGCTGATGATTATCTTGTTTTAAATCTTCTTTTCTTGTTTGTCAAAAATACTCGATGATTAAATTGAAGGTCCAAGCGTTTGAAAGCCAATAAAATCAAGATGCGTAAATCGATACGGGCGAAATTGAATCCGCACATGAATTCAACAGCGAAAATTGATGTCCCAAATTGACAGCCTTCGTAACGAATCAATGATTCCTAACTATTAATATCTCCTGGAAGTTAAAGTATCAAAATGAGGTCTCAGTCTGCGATACTTCTTTCATCTTTCCTTCTCGAGTAGGCTGAGAAAGTTTTGTGATCGAATTCAATTTCTATAAAAACTCTATGATTGACAGAATGCATCGGTCATGATATTTTGGTTCTTTAAGAGCTTCTGCTATAACTTTACGAAATCAGACAAATCTTGCAATGATGTAACGATGGGTCGAAAGAGTTTGCTTGTGTTTAATTATTGATGCGAAAACGCAATCTTATACTATTAGAAGAGGAAACGGCATTTCTTGTTTACACACTTTTTCGACAATCGGGAAGCGTTTGTTCAATGACTCTAATACCTTGACTGATGTTTAGCGGAACAAATTTCTGTTTGTACTTCTGTGGATACTCAAACTCAATGATCATCGATTGTCTTTGGATTTACATCCAAATCAAAATTGCATTTATCTCGAAGTTTTGAGTGAAACTTTATTAGATCTCATTTCAAGTCAAGCCAAGTTGTAATAGAAACAAAAAGAGCAGCTTTTTTCTTGTTTCAGCAGAAAGCGTGAAAAACTAAAGCTCGGCTAATCTGGTAATGAGCATCATGATGCTGTAAAACTTGATATATCAGGTTAACTAGTTAATCAACATTCAGAATATGAAAGGCCAAATGAATATGATTGCTTTAGTGACCTCCTCTTTATACTTCAATAACCGCTTTTCGAGTTTCTTTTCATAAACTTTTCTTTTTTCATTTCATTTCGATTAAAACTCACAACAAACTTTTTTACTTTAAAATGTTTTACAGTGAATTAAATCTCTGTTTATGAGACAAAAAGTGCGTGCTACAAATGAATGTTTAATATTGCCGACAATCCAAAGTAATTAACCAAAATTCCGTGCCATGCTTGTGACAATATTTCAACTGAAAAAATTTTGATTTCGTGATAAATAAACATTAAAGTCTAGTCTGTTTCCATCATGTCTTCGCCGGCCTCTTTTGTAACGGAAAAGCCAAAAAGTAAGATTTCAATTTTTCATTTTCTTTTCATCATTTAAATTCAAACACTGCAATGTTTCTCTCTGTGTTACAGTAGTTTCTAAACGCAAATCAACCGGCATTTATGGACTAAAATGGTTTCTTTTTGGCCTCTTGATTACAACTGTTGCAATTATGGTTTCACTTTTTCCCAACATTGCTCTCTATGCTAGTATTCCTGGTGGCCTGTTGAGTGTCCTTTTAGTTTGTTGGCTAATTGTTTCACCTCTAAAGCGATTCATTGTGTTCATCTTTTGTAAATCTGTTGATCCAACTAATAAATCTATTCTGATAACGGGTAAGTTTGTTGTAACACTTTTTAACCAACTTTTTCGTCTTTTCAGTCTTCACGTTTAACTTGAACCAAATCAACTTTCATCAAGATACTGATAACCTCAAATTGAACTCAACTGACCTCACTCTACTGCAGCTAAAGCTTGTTTCAAATTAGCCTTCAGGTGATTCAAGTATACGGTCAGCTTCATCATGGTTAACGTCAACGTTATATTGAACTGAAATTACTTTCGTTGAGGTTGTGGTCAGGTCTGAGAGGCTCAGATTTCTAGTTTAGTTGAAGGGAAAAGTCATTGCAAATTAGGTCAAGAGTCGAATTTGGTTTTCAGCTTTTGGTTGAATTTTGTGTTCTCGTATTAACTTTAAAATGATTTTCTTCCATTGCTGTCAGGTTGTGACCAGGGTTTGGGCCATGGAATGGCATTGAGCTTGAACTCTCTTGGTTTCAAAGTGTTTGCTTCGTGCTATGATCCAACGAGTTCGGGTGCAGCCTTGTTGAAGCAAAATGCGTCTAACAAGGAACGAATGATTATCTTTAAATTGGATGTAACCAACGATCATGACATTGATTATGCAGTCGACTTTATCACCTCTCATTTGGAGGCAACTCCAGGCGATGTTTTATGGGCAGTCATTAACAATGCCGGTCTCAGTCGAACCGGTAAACTGGAATGGGGAACTTTCGATCATCACTTTCGCTCGCTTTTTGAGGTAAACACGTTTGGTGTTGTCAAAGTTACCCGAGCTTTCCTGCCGCTTCTTCGAAAATCTTTCGGTCGAGTAATTATAATTTCATCTTTTGGCGGTCGAGTTACCTCTTCATTCATGACAGCCTATGCCATGTCCAAGGCAGCAATCATTTGCTTTGCTGACGGTCTAAGGTTGGAAATGATGCCTTTCGGAGTATCCGTTGTTTCCGTTGAACCAGTCTTTGCTCGAACTCCCATGATGGATCCACAAATTTCAAACCAACGAATCGATGAAATGTGGACCAATACAGTGCCAAGTGTACAACAAGTGTATGGCAAAGAGCAAGTAGACCAAGTGAAGCAAGCCATTGAACTATTGCACACAAGCCCAATGGGACTTGATGAAACGTACCAAGATGTGATTAGGTGCGTCACTCGATCAGTGATCAGTCCAGTTCCAGAGTATGTAGAGCAGCCAGCTTCGTTTCTTCAAAAGCCACTCAACATGATTGTCCAGTCGATTCCAAGGGAATGGGTAGATGTTTACCTGTTAATCGTCGATAAAATTTTATCTCTCATTGGGTCAATCAAAGGCAAACCCAACAACAGTTAAGATATCTCAAAGTGAACCATTGTCTAGTCGATATTGAAATTGTAAATATTTTAAAAAATAAACTCTTTTCCATTAACCTTTGTCTCTAGTTGATAATCAAGGTAAAAAAAGGTGAGCTTTAAACTTGTTCTTTGTACTGAATATGTCTGAGGCTGTAACTTGAGATAGTTTTTGTTTGTCGGTTATTACATTTCAAGTTAATCATTTGGAATGAAAAAAGCGAGTTTTTAAAGGTAAAAAAGTTGCTCTTTTCTTGTCAGATTGAATATATTTTTAAACTTGAACCGGATATATTAATAAGCTAATAGATTAATCAAGGTAAGGAAGGAGATAATCACATTGGTAATTAGGATGATCTTTGAAAGTGATTAGGACAAGTCTTTTTGCTCTTCTTTTAGTGTCGTTCATGTTTCAAATTGAAAATGTTTTCCCATTTCCTGTAAATTTAATAACATGTAAATAAAACCTTTAATTAGCTTTGACCTGTGGATATAAACAATGTTATGGTCAGTTGCAGCTAACGCATACGAATGCAATCTGCTCGTATATACCTTTCCTCAATAAAGTCTATCATTATCAAATACCAACGGAAGTTTGGCCTGAACAGAGTAAAAGTAAAATCTTTTTTTTACACAAAAATAACTGATTTTTCTTCTGTTGATACAAACTTGCAATTTTCAAATCACCATTCAAATTCAAATAAAACGTTTACATAAAGTTGAACTATAGTTTAAAGTATCATTGGGTTTGCATTATTAATGTGCCAAAAAACTGATTAAAGTCAATGTATTTTATCATTATAACAGTTGATGACTGAAGTTGATTTGATCCTAATAAACATTTCATATCATTTCACTTGAAAAATTACCAAAAGGCTGTAAAGTTAGTAGAGGAAGAGTAAGTTGAACTTTGATTTTTTTACTGTTTACATTGGTTCAACTCAATTTTCTCGAAAACTATCGACCAGAGAAACTTTTGAACAGATGACATCCACCTTTAAACCCTCGAAATGTCTAACTTCGAACTTGCTTTGTGATTGAAACGAAAACAAATGGAAATTTTCCTCCCATAAATTGACTGTTTTTGTGCAGCAAAGCAAGTGTTGAAGCTTAACCTAGAAGCATGAAGGCTTGGGTTGACCTCAACAATACTTGGTGCCTATTACATAGCAGTCAATGTTATTTACTTTCAATGATCGATTTTGAGTTTTCATGCTTTAAGAAAGCGACTGAATCATTTCGATTATGATTATTGAAAATTGCTTTTAGCGAAGGAAAAATATGCCAAATCTCATTCCGATTACCTCATTGAGTGGGAGAGCTTTTCTGATAATTTTGTTTACTATTTTAACCATGGTTTTCAAGTCATCTGAACATGAATTTTGCATGAAAAAATGATTACAAAGGGAAAGAGAGGAAGAGAGAGAGAGAGACAAGTAAACACACAAATATGATGACATGCAAAGTTACGTGCAATGATCAAATCATCATTTTCATAGAGAACGGTTGAATTATCATTTTTTCAAAGTACAGGTTGATGGAGCGCCATGAAAGAAACAACAATCAATTGTAATTACCGCGTAAATGAGTGAAGAAAAAAGTTGCCACTTTTATTTGTTTATCATATTCAATCTCATCATAATCATCTAGCACAATTATATCATCAGTGTGATCTTATTATCACAGCTATAATCATCGTCATCATTATGACAAACCTTGACAAAGAAGCGGAAATATTCCCCTGATGTTTTCCCTGAATAAAGATCTGGAGAGAAAGAAACCAGACTGAACAAGACAATTGATTTGTTGAGATAACAATTTTGAGTCTCAGTTTTGTTCAAGATTCACATTATTAAAAGTCTATGAGTTTGTCAGCCAGGCAAGGTTAACCCGAATTAAACAGTTAAACATAAAATTTTAAACTAAACGGAAGTTGACAGTTTCTCCTCATTACTTTTCCCACGAAACAGAAGCACTTCTCATGAATCAAGATTCTTATCAATCTACAGACTTTCAAGTGTTGAATCAGAGGAGCGAGCAAAAAATGAGTTAAAATGAATGTTTTTCCTCTTCTCTTGCCCAAACCAATAAACACTTTTAATTTAATCAAAATTTTCTTCATCAATGAATCACATGAATTCAAATCAATCATAATTATAAACCACTAAATGACTCACATGAGATTCAATGAATTACAATGAACCAAGAAGAGAGAGAAAAAAAAGAATCATTCAACTTGTTAAACATTGAAAGGTAAAAAAACGAAACTCGAAAAAAAGCAACTTTTACTTTCCCTGAATACTGCCAATCATTTTGATGAATTGAATGAAAGTGAAAAAAGATGAGAAAATGTTTCATCCGAAAAAGGGTCAAATGAACAAAAGTGAAACCTTGGTGCCAATGAAAGCGTACAAAAAGGTTCATCAAAAAATCGAACTCTGGTTCAATAGAGAAATCCAAAGTTGACGAAGTAGTCAAACATCTGTAATTAATGTGAGAAACGGACAATTTCCATGTAATTTATTGACACTGAATAGAGAATGGAAAAATGAAAAGTTCGTTGTCAGTCTATTTACTGTTAAGTACATAAACATCTCTGGAGATAAATTTCAATTGAAGCCTCTTTTGGTTCCAAAAATATAATCAGTTAAATGGTTTTGTTATTCCGAGTAATTGGTTGGGAAATTTACAGAACTTTGAAACTACAATAGAATCATGTTTAATAAGAAGATGAGAATACATCTTTTGATGATCATGATGAGAAGGGAATCAACAAAATTGAGAGTAAATTTTAAGATGAAAATGATGCAAAATGATGAGGATAAAGGTGATGCCTAAAAGGTATTTTCAATGATTCTCAATTTGAATAGAAGAGAGAAGTTCAGTTTTTTCCTCTTTTTTCATCTCTTTTCTCATTTCTTTTCGTGCACTCATTGTCATGATAATCTTGCTGTGATGAGAATCATGAAAAATGATGAGTTTTTTCCATCTGATCACTCATCACTTGCAAGTTTCTTCAATTGAAATAGTAATTTGAAAATGAAATGTTTGATGGAAAATTGTTGGTTCATTATTTGATTATACATTTTTACCTTTATTACATTTGAATATTTCGTTTCAAGTTTTTTACCTTTTTTCAATTGTTCATATCTTGCGCTCATGTAAATCTGTCTAAAAATTGAAACGTTTAATTAAATGTAAATATTTGTCTCAGATGCATTTGGAGTGATTAAAGTTATCAAGAGTAAAGTTGTCATCCATGAAATATGTTTGCATGGAGAGAATCAATTTGATTTGATTCTGTTTGCAAACTAATTTATTGCGAGTTTAAATTTTGTTGCAAAATGACTTTTTTTGCTTTGCTTTTTTAGTTCTCAGCTGTGATTATTATTGGTTAGTTTATTAACCTAATTTCATTTGATACATTTCATCTTGTAATTGGTTAAATTGGCACATAGCTAAAGATAAATTTGAGTTAACGTTGACAATTATTATTCCCATTGATGTTGACCCACAAAATTTATACCAACTTTAACCTTGATGTGCGATTCACTCGACGTTTCATTTCTTATGGCTATGGAACAGGTTGAAGTTAAAATGACACAAGTTTTTTTGTCGTTTTTTGCTGCTTTTGAAAATTATTAGACATTTATTGCGTGGAATCACGAATTTGGTAAAATTATCTTTTATTTCAGAACAATTGGATGATTTTATCAGTTTCCAGGTGTAATTTGACCATTGAAAAGAGACTATTCAGACACATTCAGTGAGTTAATTATTTGATTTTGATAAATTATAAAGAACTAAATATGTGACATTAAACCGTTTTCTATGCAAATTTCGAATCGAGTCATATTTTTAACTGAGATTGGAGAGAAAGCTATTTTTGAAATCATAAAAAGTTCGCATTATTTAGAAATAAAAGTTCAAATTTTTGTTTTTCAAGTTTCTAGAATAGACTTCATGAAAAGACTGGAGTAAAATTTTTATAGCTTGTACTTTGTATAATACAGTAGCGGTCAAAAAAACTGACAGTCTTACGTTTAAATTGAGATTTCTGATCAGAAGATAGATCGGAACCGAAAATTTGTTTGCATTTTACAGACTAGATCATAGAGAATTGATAGACATATAAATTAAGATGAAAAATATCTTAATCGGCTATTTATTCAATTTTAATTGCTTGCATCATTTCTAAAAAACTACATAGAAATATTATTAGATTTTATAACTTCCCTCATGCATTCAATGCCAAACAGAATTCATGCATTTTTTGACGCGGATGGAGTTAATACAAAATATCAATTCTAATGAATTATTGTTCAGCAAACATCATAGAACTGATTGAATGAGTTTCAAATTATTGATTAATCGCTGACTGAGTTACGATCAATTGATTAACTGTCAGTTTTTGAACTCTACTGTACTTGTAATGCTTGTATTCGGCGTTTTTCATCGCAAACGGCTAGTCATAACTCACGAACGTTGGATGCTACAGATCGCAGATTCAAACCTGAGGTTCCGCAATTCAAAGATTGAATGTTTGAGGTCATTCAACGTCGTTCCGTTATTGGCCTCTAATTTGAAATCTAATAAATCAAAGTGAAGAAGAATTGGTTGATTGTGGTCTCGAATATATCTATGTAAATGAACGTATGGATCAATTGGATGCTGAACTCGACATCGTTGAACCATTTCCAGAACCAGATAGTCAATTCTTATTGGACAAAGAGCGAAATGATGAAACCATTCAATTGAATAAAAGGTTGGAAGTTGCTGAGCTTCTTAAGAAATACAATTATTCTATTACTGTTCAAAGGCTGGAAGAAATGGTTAATGAAAAAGACAAAGCAGAAATTAAAGGTATCTTGAATAAGATAACCCGAGATTTTTGTCGTAAGGTCAACTCCGTCACTTTAAAAGAACAAGATTGGTTACAATTCTTGCATGATCTCCAGCGTATAAGAAATTCCTGTTTTCATGATTTTTTTCCTATTGAAGATGTTTACGAGTTTTTTGTCAAAGGAATACTAACCTCTGGAAGACTGGAACGCTTTAAATTCACATCGTATTTTATGCAACTCGACCCCAACTTGCCTTCAAATAAATTGATTTCTTAGGATAAATCAGTTGAGATAATTCATGATGCCACTCAACAATATGTGAATTCGGCCAAATCAGTCACTGGTGAATTTATCGATACAGCGAGCAAATATTTGGCTATTCTCGGAGAAAGTGCTGCCTCTAAAGCAATTGCAATCAAAAAAGGCGCCTAATTTATTCTTGGTCCGAAATCCCGCTTTTAAAAATTAAAGAACAGATTTGCTAAAACTTTGTCATCAAATTTTTCTTGTTCATCTTTCGTTTGTAGATCCCACTCAAATCATAGTTCATTTTTGATTTATAACTGCAACTCTCCAATGAATAACCCTTTACAACTTCCCTATTTTGATATTATTGTCATGGTAATCAATTTCCATCTCACCCTTTTCATCATCAAACCCAATAAATATCTTTAACTGTTGAAAAATGAGTTTTCAAAATCAACACAAAAGTCACCAAACTTTGAATAAATTGAGCCCACTTGAAAATTCCAATAACAAGCAGCACTTCAAGTAATGTAACAATTTTATCCAACAAGAAGCAACAACCAACATTGAAATCTTGCATTCATCTGATAATTTTGAACATTTGCATTTTTCCTTTCCTCAACTTTTCACTATCGCGAGCATTTTGATGAAACCAATTAATCAATCCTTTTCAATATAATATTCACAATTTGACGATTAATCAACCTAAATTCACAAATAATGTTGAAGGGAAAAAAGCGATTCCGATTTTCACGCATCTAAATCTACTTTAATTAAACGTAAAGATCAATAGATATGCATGATAATTAACTGTTAATTATGATCACTTTATTGTTTTCGCCATTTACTTTTTGGTTAACAATTCATTTCCATTGTTAATTTCATGCTCATTTTTCGCGTTTCATTTTTTAATACTCTAATAGCAATCTATTTCAAATGCCATTTAATTGATCATTAATCACTTTGAATGATTTTTTAACACATTTCCATTGTCTTAACAATTTGATTGAGAAAACATTTTAATTAAAGTAAATTTGCTAATAAAGTTAAACATGATCTGATTACCTGGGCTTGTCATTTGATAGCCAACAAAAATGTATACATTTAAAGAGGCAATTGTTTAGATTAATAATTGATTGAATTAATTAGAGTAAATTTTGTTTCATTAAAGTTGAACCTTTATGTTTTTGTTTTTGGGTAATATTTTTACACCAACAAAATTGGGTTAAATTGATAAAGCCCATCCCAAAATGGATAACATATTTTCAATGTTCAATTTGATTTGTTTATTGATAGTTTCATTGAAGGTTTGTTGTGAGAAGAAATAAGAAAATCTGTCAAAACAGTTTACACCAAAAATTCATTAGAAAAGTGGAAAAATGAAAAGGGAAGAATGCTAAATATAATAAGAAATTATGAAGACGATGATGATCAAGATAAAGATTATGTTGATGATTATGATGATGAAGAACAAGAAAATATGAATCATGATGAAAATGGTGATAACGATGATACAATGTAGTAATGAAGGATAAAAAATTTTCATCGAAATCATGCGAAGCTTTTTTTCTTACCTAACTATGTGCCCATTTGACGGGATTTGAGTGAGTTTGTTAGGTTGAAGATTCAATATCGCACCAGCCTTACTTGGATTGTAAAAGCATCGACGTAAGATACCCTTCAATATGGTATACTTGATGGGACGAGAGTCACCTTATTAGGTTTAAAGAGGTTTGGCTCATGGCCTAACTAACTAGGCTCTCAGATGATCAGAAATAAATGGTTTAAACATGATAAACATGACAATGAAAGATAAAAATGATGAGTAAAAATGGTGATTATGAAGGTGATGATGAGAATAGCGAAGATAGAAATGGAGAACGAAAATTCGCACTCGTAAAGGACGATAGAAACTATGCAAAGGTATTGGGCTTACTGTGTGTCTCCTTTGATGGGGTTAGAGTGCCTTTGTTAGGTTGAAGATTCAATGCCTAACCAGCCTGATCAGAAATTATGTTCAACAATAAAAATAATAAGTAAAAATGTTGATGAAGATGATGATGAGGAGGATGATAAGGATGAGGGAAAAGGGAAGGCTTTAGGCGATGCGAATGGGCCTCTTGAGAGTTTCAAATTTTCCTTTTTGGCAATTAATTTTTTCTTCCTTTCTTCATCTTCTTTGCTATTTCTTGTAATTTTTTTGTTCTCGTTTTTACGTGCAGACAAGCTTACAGGCACCCTTAAGATGACGCTGTTGTTTGTTGTGATAATGGTTTTGATGATGATGATGATGATGATACAAGAAGAAATGGAAAGGTAAATTGATGAAGATGATAACAAAACTAAATAAAGGTTCAAGTTGATATTTGCAACAAGTTTTGTGTTTAGTTGAAGCAAAATTACCTTTTTAATTTACAAGAGAGACAACAGTTTCACCTGGACTAGTTCATTTATTATGATAGATTTTGATGAGTCGATTTGAACTTTGCATTTCAATTTTAACCTCAACAGCCATTCTTGATTAATCTGCTTGATAATCAATTAATGAGTAATTTAGCATTTTTTGTTTTCCTTTCATCGTTTAATGCTAACTTTGTTGAGTAAATTTCATTTCAAGAAAAAGGAGAAAAAGCTATCAATTTGAAACTTTATTTCCATTTGTATGTTGATAAAAATCATTTTTCTTGAAACTTTTCATGATAAAAAAAGCTTCATCTGATGGACAATCAATCTTGATAACTTGTTCTTAAACTCTTTTCTTAGTTTCAATTAAATGTTTAATTTCAATGTTTAAACTGATTCCAATCTCAATATTGAACAATAACAAATGTGCAATTTGGTAAATATTTAGACTCTAAACATTCATCTTGAATCTCATCTCAATGTTTATCAACCATTCCAACTGAGCCATGAATTCACAATAAATCCAAGACTTTTAATATTACCAATGCAACCAAAATCACTCAACTTTCCTATTTAACTAGCATTTCGTTATTGAATCGCTGTTAAATTAACCGTGAATAGTTTCAATTGAAATCAAATTAATCATTAGAGCGAACAGAATAGTTTAAAATGGTAAACTAAAGTCATCATAACACTTCAAAGTTTAACTCTGAAGTAATTCATTTGAAAAAAGCATCGTTGGACTATCAAAGGAAAGTCCAATGAAAAAACATCTATTTTCTCCGAATACTTATATTAATGCGAATTTTCGTTTGATGAAGTTTGTCGCGAAAAAAACCTTTATGACGAACTTTGGGAACAATATCGATATCGAGTCTTGGTGAAGTGAGATAATAGTTTGATTATTTCGAATAAAGTTTTGAAAAGCAAAACGAGTTCGAATCATTTATGGAAATGGGAGTTGTTCTAAAAGTGAAACTTTTTACTTGTGTCTTGACCTGTCTGTTGTCACATCGAAATTGACCACTGATCTTATCATAGAGAATAATGGAATAGGATTTTAGGCGTCAAAATTTCGTTCTATTGATGGACAAATTTTACGAATTTTTCACTTTTTTCTTCATTTAATATGCAATTTGAACGGGAAATCGGAAATCATGAAACGAAGGTTGAATGGAAAAATAAACAAGTTTGTCAATTTGAAAGAATACAGGAAATTTAATTACAACTTTAAGATAAATTTGAGATCAACTCTGATTAACGTTAATTAACTTCATTTTGACTGTTTTGACATGGACTTGAATTTCATTACATTTCATCATTTGTGTTTGGATATTTGCTCAATTCAATTTGTGTACTCGGTTGACTGTCCAGTACCGCTGTGCCACTTCAACATGCATGAATCGTTTCATTGTATTGAAAAGGCAGAATTGATTGATGGCTTTGAAAAGCTTTTCCCGTTTTCCTTTTACCAGCACTTCTCGAACTTAGAGCTTCTTGTGACATGAGATGATATGGATAATTAATTTGTGATCATGTTCAGCGGGTAAGAGAGGAAAGGAAAACAGGATTCAAAGGTTGGAACAGAGTTGATGGTCGTTAATTCGCCTCCAGATTAAACTCAATTACACTTTTTGCACACTCACACTCTGTCAAATTTACGCTCATCATTCCAATGTTGACCCACTCACTATCAATCGGGATTCATGGTGGGCCTGATAAAAATAGCATCTTCTTGCCGCCCAAAAAGCACAACAAAAAATGAAAAACATTGAAAGGAGAAAATAGAAAAAGAAGAAGAAAAAATGATTAAAACGATGATGACGAAGATAATGATTTAATCCTACGAATTTGTTGCGGTAAACAAAGAAAAGGTGGAGAGATTAAGATTTAAAGACGATGGAACGAGAGATAAATCATTTAGGTGGATTCATGACAACAGAATTTTTCACTACTTTTTCTCTCTCTCATTGAAAATCATGAGAAACTTTGAAATAGAAAAAGAAGGGAAAAAAGTTCATTTCAAGTTCAGTCATTCACCAACTCAAGGTAAACACAGATTAGCAGAAAAAAGTTATGAGAGAGAAAAAGAAACGTCTCAGAAATGATGATCATGATGAGGGATGAGGAAAAAGAAATTCATTTATTCAGAGAAAAAAAAGTTTTAAAAGCAATATGGATTTAGGTGTAAGTTGAAAGAAAAAAAAGATTCATCATATAACAGGATTATTGGTAATGCTTTAAGCCTTAGTTTTCCCTTCATCTTCATCATCATCTTTCATCTTCAGAGTCTCTTCAGTCTTCTGTCTCATCCTTTAGTATAAGTTACTTCCTTGACCGACATGAAGGCTCAAGTCAGCAGCAAACTGAAGCTCTTTGAGAGGTAAAAGGCAGGAGAAGAAGCGAAACAAAAAATACTATTTAATCTTAAATAAATTACATTATTGTTTCCAAATGACTTAACGATTTCAATTTATCATCATGATGTGAGTAAAATCAAGTTGAAAAGCAGTAAAAACTTTCATCATTTTCATGACAAACTTGATGACAAACGAAAAGGCAAAATTGCATTGATAATCGATATTGAATGGAACCCAGTTAAAGAAGAAAAAAATGAAGAGAGAAAAAAAGTTTCATTTTTTCTTCTCTTTCTGGACCATCTTTATCCTCACTTGATCATGATAATGTTCATCAGTGAAATTTGATATTACATTTTTACTTATTTCACCAATTGATGGATAAAGAACAAAAAATTCACTTTTTTCATCATTTTCTGTATCATGTTTAAATCATGAATTTGGCGCAAAAAATTACCATTAATTGGTTCATCAATCAATGAATTTTCATTTGAAACTTTTCTCGAAGCAAAAGCAGAAGTAAAAAGTGTTTCAATCTTCAAGTGTAAAATGAAGTCAAAGTGCAAGGTAAACATTCAATTAATTATCCAACTTTTTTGGATTCACGGACTTGTAATTTAGTGGGCTTAAACTGTCCAACAGACACGGAGGCATAATGTCTAATGATAATTGATTTGTGTGTTCGAGTATTTAATTGGTTAATTAGTTGGAAAAGGTAAAGATGAAAACCTTGAAATGTAAATGTGATCTTGATCAGTTAAATGACCAGTTAAATTGATGAACAATTAGATTAGCTGAAGAGTCGCTTTTAGGCTAAATGGACTACCAATGAATGAAGATTAGGCTGATGGAGATGATAAGAGGTGGTAGGAAGACTGGGATCGTCTTGAGTGAACAGGCAAACAGCGAAGTGAACCGATCACTATCAGCACTTTTTCCCTCCTCATCTGATCAACTTGATATTCCTTCAGTCCATCTTCCATGCCTTTCCATGTAATCTAATCTGTCGAGATATTTTGTATCATTTTTTCTTGTGTTTCCCTTTTTTTGCTTGTTACTCTGCTTACCCAAATGAGACTATCAGATTGAAAAAGACTTGGCCTGAGCCATAGAGCCTTTTTTGCAGAGGTAATCATTTGAACGATGATGACCTAAAACTTTTTGCTGCTTCTTGCTCTTGTTTGTGCTCTTGTTGCCCTTTAAGGATGATGATGCCCTGTGAAGCCTTGAGGCTCTTTTTGTTTCTCCTGTTGTTTGGCTGCTTCTTGGTCGTGCAATCAAAGGCAAAGGACAACAGCAGCTTAAAGAAGCAACTGACTTCAATGTGTGTTAACCTATGAATACAATGTTGAGGTGCCACTTTTAGCTTATCCATATAATTATGTATCAGTTAAACCAGGTAAAAGCCAAGGTAAGCAAAAGGACTCTTTCAATCTCTGAAGAGAGGTTCATTTCAAAAATTACTGGGTGACCTTGAGAGCCTTTTTTCGCTATTATTTCCATCATCAATTTCATCTTTCAAGTTTGTTTCCTCCAAAAGAAGAAGAGGAAAAACAAAAGTTGGATCCGTTTTTTTCTTCAACGAATTTCGCTTCCATGCTGTTGCTTTCACCTTTCAAACCTCTGCAAATTCATATCATGCAAGTTGGATCAACCAATGTAAATAAGCCGAAGCCAAATAAAGCATCGGTTTCATCGTATTTTCAATATGCTTCATTCGGCTATTAAAAAAGGAACCGATTGTGATCTTTTTTGGTTGAAACATTCATTATTGCTGAGTTCAAAAGTTGTTCAAAAAGTTGTAGTCTTTTGATCGAAATGCAAAAAATCGTGAAAATCTTTTAGCACTTCATAAGCGGTTCTGGACAAAAACTCGATGTTTACAAAGCGCTGAGTTTAGGTGAAATGAATTTGGGAAAATGTTGAATAAAGTAAATGTTTATTCAGGGAAATATGTTATTGAATATGAATTGAAATTGAACCTTGCAAGTTTTGGGGAAATGTATTTTTCATGTAATAAAATTTATTTTAATCAGCTTATTGATTCAAGTTGAGCTTAATGCTCACAAATTGAACTTTTTTTTATCATTTAAACCAAATCATTTTAGTCATTAATTTTATTTTATGACTAATTTAGTTTTTATCATATGTTATCAATTTTTTGTTGTTATAATAATGTAAAATAACTCGGTGATGTTTGAACAAACTTTTCTAATCAAGTTGAACTAAGAGCTAGTCAGGTTAATCAGATAAGTTTGATAAAAATTAGCATCCCATTGAACTGAATGAACGTCCATAAAGTGAACATTTATTAGGATCAAATCAATTTTAGCCGTCAAACTTATCATTATTTCAATCTATATAGTTTCACATTAATTCCTGTTTTCTCATTCAATTGATATTTGAAATTCATTTGCAGTTTAATGATTAAAATTGAAATGCTGCCGATGAGAAAGACATAATTAACTGCTGTTATAATCGATGCTGAATGTTAAGTTGTAGTTAAATGTGTGATTTCAGCGTTTAACAATGATATTAGATAAAAATGTTGATTCATGTTCATACAAGAGCGATAACAAAACGACATTTCTTGAAAAACATTTTTATTCATTCTTCACACTTCATCAACAATGAAGAACCTATCATTTTTCCTGTGACGCCCGAATGGTCCAAAATTACTGGAACAAAAACCAGACATACTTTTAGTCCACTTGAAGATCGTCACCACATCCGAAAAGCAATGAACAGTTTGATGGATCTGGATGAAAATGTTATGGAAAAAGTCGGTGTCGAAGTCGGATTTATTCAATTTTTCAGCTTTTCTCATTTTGACGATGGTTTGAGTCTAGAGTTTGGGTCTTTTAAAGAGTGCATATGAATTAAATATCGATTTTCGATTTTTTGAGGTTTGTGCTCGTTTGTATCCTAACATTTACATAGACTTTATCTTTACCTAAACTTGAACGATGTTAAACGCTGTTACCGCTGTGAAAACGCCTTCTTCGACTGACTTGAAATCAAATTATTTTCTCATCAAGTTGAACTTGAAAACAAAATTACGCTCATTTAAGTCCAACTCATTACGGGCAAGTTCAGAGGAAAGCATTTGAAATTGTAAAGTAAATTGTTGGCAAAAGCAACAATTGGTAACCTCTTGAACGTTAAAAACTGTTTACAATGTTGAGACCATTAGTTTTTGCACAGTAATGATAGACTAAATTAGATGCGATGAAACGGTGAAAATTTAAAGCTGATCAAGACACTATTATCATTGCAGTTGGTGTCTTTTTCAACACAACAATTTAACCCGAAGTAAACTTATCATGTTAACCATTAAACCCGTTGTTAAATGATTATAATCATACTTTTAAATGTCATGTTACGGTTTTGGACATTTTACCTTTTCTGTCTGCACACTAATTGTATTATTGATAATGTGACTCTTAATTTAGTTTTTTTTTTGTTTTTCTTTGATTTTTTTTCTTCGTCCTTCCAAATGTTTAGCCAATAATAATGAAAAATGGTTAACCTGACCATTACAATTAACTTTAATGTTGCTGCTTATAAATTACATCCTAAAGTCTCATCATGATCATCATCATAATTATCATCTTTCTTCCTGGTTGACAGGGTCAACAGACATTTTTCACTTTTACCTTTAAGCCAAATATCATCATCGTAACCCATTATTCAATTATCATGTGAACTTGTTGAAACAACTGGAAAAGCGGTTGAAATGGTTGGACCAAGGCTCAGTGACCAAAACACACTTTCGTGAAACATGAATAATTGCAACAATTAACCAATGAATATCAATAAAGATCTGATCAAGTGTAGCGAAACAGTTAAGCCTTTAAGGTTTACATTTTGCATGAATTTGTATTGACTTATTTAACCATTTGATTGGAATTGATTTATTGCGATAAAATGTGTGAATAAGAGTCAAATGAATACAAAATGTTCCCAAATCAATTTAATCATTAAACAAGGTTAATCAAGAATTAAAAATTTGATACTCTTCAATAAACACTTGAAGATACAAAAGAGTTCAGCTTAATGGACAGTCACTTGATACATTTAAAGACTTTTAGCAATTAATAGTGTTCAATGGACGTTTAAAAGTCAATATTAGTTTTGGCACTTTAGCACACCTTTTGTCCCACTTAATTGTGATTAAATTGAAGGTAGCAACTTGAGGCTTTCAGACGCAAGAAAAAAAACGGTTTTCCTTTTCATGCTACTGTGCAACTTGCCGAGTCACCAAAGGGAGTTGGAAAATATGAGCGGAAAAAAAGGATCCATTTGACAGGTAAAAAGCTCAGCAATGAAAAAGGTGAAAAAGATGAGGGTGATGTTGACTGTGAAAGATAAATTGATGCCGATGATGATTATGATCAACAGCAAGTCAAAGGGAGGGATAAAAATGAGTGTTTTACTTGAAGAGGTGACAATATTTACCATCAAATGAAACCACATCCATCATTATGATTGCAAGAAAAAAGTTTCTTTTTCTTTTCTTTTCTATTCTACAAAAGCATCATTATCATCCATCGATTATTGACTCTCCCCACTGTTTAGCACCTTAGCTCTTGGCACAGGAGGAGTAACATAAAGTCGCCAAACAACAAACATGAACAAAAGAAACGTTGGAAAAGAGCAACAAAGAACAGAAAATTAAAGTTGAAAAATGTTTCAATGTTGAGGCCTTTCACTGTTAGGCCTTTGTAATGGTTAACAGCAACCCAGTCAAGCAATCAGCTAGGTTACAACCTTTCCCCTTGACAAGGGTCTTTACAAGGCAACAGCGAGAAAACAGTTTTTACGTTTTCACATTGTTTAGTTGTTATTATAAATCTTTTTTTATTAACATTTATTTGACTTTTCATGTTTTATTGCTTTTCACATTTGCTTATTCCCATCATCATCACTCTCATCATATTATCATTGTCATCATTCGCTATTAACCAATATTCAACAAATCTTTTTTCCCCTCTTTTCCAATCTATTACAATTGGTGTTGATATTTTTTCATATTGTGTCGAGTTGCAAGAAACAATTTTCACTTTTCTTCCCTCATCTTCATCAACATCTTTAGTTTTATACATTTCAACAAGTAACGGCTTTTCATCATCAACTTTTTTCCATATTTTGCTTCTTCTTTATTGTATTCAATTTGAGTTTTCACTTTCATCTTCATTTTTAAATGGCAATTGATGATGATAATGATGAAAGTGATGAGGTAATAGCGTTGGGTGAAGTGATGGAAGTATAAATTTTTATTGAAAAGTTGATTACCTTGAAGCAAATTGTATTTCAACTTTTCTTTATCTTCATCATCATTTATGCTAACGGCACTTTTAATTGTGATTTAAATGCGATTCTTTTCACTTTTCTTTATTCCATGAATTTGTGAAATGAATTTTTCACTTTTTTCTGTATTTCATCAGCAAATTACTCTTTAACTTTAATCATTTAACCAATTTAAAATGCATTATTTTGTTGGAGTTGCCATTAGATGAACAAACTTCAACCTGATTAACCAACATTTTTTTTGGGTGCTTAATTGTTGCCATCAAGGTGAACAAGTGATTAAATGTTTTTAATCAAACAATCGATTCTTGAAACTCTTTTTTTTCACTTCTTCGCCTGTTTGTGTTACAAGAAGAAGAAAAAGTTTGCCCAAAATTGAAATGTAAAGAAAGCTTAATTTGATTTCTTTCAACATTAATATATTAATCAATCAAATCAATTACAATTGCCATTGAGATTAAAGCCAATTTGAACCTTGAATTTGATGGGAAACTCTATTAAACTCAATTGATTGGAAATGATGAGGAAATGTGAGAAAAAAAGGTTTTTTTTTCATTTCAATTTACAATTTATTTCGATTTTGATTACAAGGTAAATTATGATTTGTAAGGTTGATCAATTGATAGACTTAATTTACCTTGCAAATGTTGATGAACGATGGTCACATTTAAGGCTAATAATGCTAATAGAGAATCTAATTACTGGCTTCTTCATTTAATAATCAAGAGAAATGAAGAAAGTTTCAACTAATTTAACTTGCAAATGTTGTCATTTGCAAAAAAGGTTAAACTGTTTATTGAAAACAATTGAATGTATGCATGGTAATGAGGATGAGAAAGTGAAACTGACCTTCATGAGTTGACGATGAAAAATGAAAATGAAATTTTTCTTCATTTTTTCTCATCAAAATTTCCATTTTCATTTTAAAAATTTTCATGACAAATATTCAGAAGCCAGGTCAAGAGTTGAGAGTGCTTCAACATTGAGTGACATTCATCAAATTTTAGACTAAACCCAAGCTAAGACATCAACCTGAGCTGTGAAATTTAACGATTCAATAGGAAGAGTCTCTAATGATTTAAACAGCTTTGAAATAATAGGTAATCGGGTGAGTAAATCATTTCATAAGACTCGCACTATTGTCTCAATTTTTATGGTCAAAAACAAAGGTCGAGACAAATCTTGTCGAAAGGACAGTTTCACTTGGAAAAATGAAATTTTTTGTTTGCAAGTCATAAAATTTAGACGGACTGACTTTTTCATCATTTGACAAACTGAAACCAAAAGTGTCCAATTCAGTTTTAACTGACTTGCAGCTTAAAACATTTGCTCCTTTGAAGGCGCAACCTTAGGGCTTTTCACCCAAACATGTTAACGTGAGTTGAGTTTGTTGATGATCATCAAGGTGGGAAAAGAGTTGAGACATTTTAGGAAATAGTAAACTTGAATAAATCTGGTCAAAGCAATGATTCTTGTAACTCTAAAAAATGTATTCCTTTGCTTAGAATCCTGGTTTTCATTGTTACCCAATTCTTGCTTAAGGCTTTTCAAAGTTGAAACAGTTATAACCAAATTCATTGCTCAAGATGTGTTTAGTTAGGGCGCAAAACTTGTATCGATGAGTTTGCTTGTTTAGGACTTGGAGGAAATAAAGTTTGATCTTGAAAAATGAAGCAAACTTAAGGCCAAGACATTGAATGTTTTCGCCACAAAAGCAAACTAAATCAGCTTGATCGAAGTATTTTGATTAACATCGAAATCGCGATCGTTATTTTACGGGATTTAGCAGCTGATTCAAAACGCTTGTGTGGCTCAGCTTTGGTTAACCTTGCAAGTCCGTTGGACGTTAGACCCAAACGGGAGTAAATTTAGTTTCTGGGTTTTCTTTGGTGAAATTGAGTTTCTTTACAGCTTTCATATCAACCTACTTCTGATCAAAGTTGTTATCAACTTTTCCATCATTTACCTTGAATGTTCATTAGATCGACTCTAATCAATTCAATACACATTTCGCTGTTCATTTTCGACTCTCTATGGAATACACAGAATTTTCTTGTTTTTTTCCTTCTTCTTGTTGTTGTTGATGCTTGTTTCATCCATTCAATTGAGTTCAACTTTTTATTCTTGCTTCGAAACCTCATTGTAATCAAGTCAATTAAGAGAGCAAATTAAAGTAAACTTTTTACAATTAACGAGACAATTTATTTTAGTTTTGTTCCCTTTACGTTTCTTTACTTTTGTAACTAACCTAACGATATATTGTTACACTGATTAGAGAATTGTAATCATCTATAACATCGGTTAATCAACTAAATTGTTAATCAATAATTTTCAGGAAATTGTAAATTGATTCACTTTATGGTTGTAACTGAAACTTGCTTTGGCTTAGTTCATTGGAAATCAGCAAATTTCAAATTTAATCAGAGACTTTCATCAAACTAAATCAAATTTCAGTAAACATAATGCTAATCAACAATTATAATTCAACTTTTACTTATTTAATTTAATCTTCAAATTAACCGCTACTTTGTAAACCCCTTTCAGTGTCTATTGTTTTCCCCCAATTTTCAATCACAAGTTTCCCACATTTTAACGGTCATTTTTGTCTGCAATTTTCAATCTTTTGTCTAACTGTTATGATCTTTAATTAACACTAATTTTTAATTAAATGTTTTAGTTTTAACGTATTTTTTGTTGATTCTGCAATTCTATTTGTGTCATGAATCGGTGGTTTGATGGTTTCAGTCTTTTGGTAAGTGCTTAGATTGAGATTTATTTCTTTGTTTATTGGTCTTGTTATTTTCATTGTAACTTGTCTGCTATTTTTCACAGGATTGTTTAAGATCTGGATCAAGATTGATTTGGTGCTGATTTTAACTCTCGATAATTTGATTAGTGTTAACACAACTGTTCATCAAGCCGTCTTGGTAAAAAGGCGACAAAAATGGTTACAATGGAGTCAAGTTATACATGTAACAACGTTCAATTAGACAGCAGTTTTAGACGCGCAACCTGAGCCCAGTCATTGAATCCAAAAGGCTAACTTGTACTTACCAATTAACTCAACAACAATCAGTTAACGTTATAAAACAATTAACACACCACAGATGAAAACAATAAACAAAGCCAAGTAAGCGAAGCAACAGTAAAGGTTAACAAAAACGCAACGCTAGTGGAGGCAGTTGCTTTATTACACAGGAAAAGTGGATGGAAGCACGTTAATGTTAACAACAACGGACCAAACAAGAATCAAGTTTTAGAAGCTCATCATAAATCTAACACGAAAAAGAAGAAGATGAAGTTAATCTTGAGCTTACAAACAAAATTAACAACAAAATCCTAGTTAAACTTATTATTTGTAAATCTGTTTGGGGTAAAGTAAATGAAATTTTGTGTAAAAAACTCACGATTAGATCATAAAGTTTGCTAGTTTCCTTTACTTTTTACCCCAAATTTACTCTCATTTTAACCTTGAATGGCTATTATCAGCTTTAGTAATGTGAATCTTTTTTCCTCTGATTCAACAGTCTGAGCCTTGGAAGAAATTTTTTTTGAAACAAAGAAATGGTAAAGTTAAAGATTGGAGGGAAGCAAAAACTAATAACAATTTGGTCCTGATTGTCTTAATCAATCAGTTAATCAACACGCAATGGCCCTTAAGGAAGCTTGACTTGTATCATCATATAAACCTCAATTCAACCAAAATTATTATATTAAAGTAAAGATCCGATTGATTAAGTGGCAAGCCATGATGATAAACTTAATTAAACTTTTCTCCATCTTCACCATCTTCAACATCCTCACCATCTTTACCATCTTCATCTACATCATCTTCATCTTAATCTTCAGTGACAGTGTTTTATGCAGCAAAGGCAAGCAAAATTTTCATTTTTAATCTCAAATTTATCTTTACAATTATTGCAGATGTTAATCGCAACTGGAACCATATTTTTCAGTTTAAAATGTTGATAATAATTCTGCTACAATATGTAATAACGATAAATTTGAGTTGAAAATATTTTTATAAGTTTTGCAAAAGTAAGTTCAATTAATTCTGGTGCAAGAAAAGTAGCAAAAAACATAATTGATATAAATTAGTATTTACAGGTTCAAGTGTAAATATTTTACGACTTTTTAGTTTTGTTAATTGAATAGGAAAGTTTACTGGAACAGATTTATTAATATAATAATAATAAAAACTCAAACCTGGTGCAATACAATTTATGACAAAACAAAAAGTATAAATTGATGAAACTTTGCTGTTTGAACAATTTTTGCAAAACTTATTACAACTTTCAAGATTTCAAGACTAAATTATCATCATGAAATCTTGAAAACTTAAATAATTGAAACATTTGGTGTTTGCCTTTTTTTTAATGAAAAGCAAAACAAATTTATTTCATTTTTTAAATTATTTTTACCCAAAATTGATGGCAACAATTGATTATTTTGTTGACTATATACAGATTGCGAAAGTTATTGGAAGC
The DNA here is from genome assembly GCF_039701765.1 of Tetranychus urticae. Lineage (NCBI taxonomy): Eukaryota > Metazoa > Arthropoda > Arachnida > Trombidiformes > Tetranychidae > Tetranychus > Tetranychus urticae. The sequence goes on from NC_142959.1 coordinate 4,611,017, forward strand.
CAAAGGAGACGGAGGAAAAGATTTATTAATCAATGGAATCTTTAAATTTCATTAATTAACATGAAATTGTTTCATTTAATTGTGCCATGAAAATTACTGGAGGAAAATCAAAGCAAAAAGAAAGAAACGGAATTGCCTTTGAGGTTACCAAAGTTTCAAATGAATAATCATGCTATTGAAGATGAAACGGGAAAAGAATTTCAATCAGACTGAATTGGTTCCGTTTTGGTGACGAAGGTGACATTTATTGTTGGACCAGACAAGGTTGAAGGATACGCCAAGAAGTGGCCAAAAGGTTAATTTGATTGATGGTCCATTGCTTATCAAAGGTTATAATTTAAGTGTACCCATTTTCACCCTGAAGGGTCAACTATTGAAAGAAGAAGACAAACTTTTCATTTTGCAAATATTTTGTTTCTCAACATTTCCAATGTTTACCTTTTTTTCTTCTTTCAGACAAAATTATATCTTGATAAGCAAAGGATAATTTCCTCCAGAAAATGATAAGAATGCAATAATGAAGAAATTTTCATCTTTTTTGAGCTCAGAATTTTTTACTATCTGATCTTCAATATCTTATTTAATCAGTAAATTTTAAACATTTGCTTTTACCATTTTCTGATCTCAATTCATCATTTTTTGACAGTTATGAATAATTTTTCTTTTTTCTTTTCCAGGAAACTTCTAACATGATATTCATAATTAGCTAATTCCAGTTTACTGAGTGGTTCATCGTCTATGCAAAAGTGTGGAGAAGAGTGCATTAGAAGAGAAGAAGAGAAAAAATCCGGTAATTCTAATTGTTGGTGTTTCAATTTTTCTGTGGGTCAACTTGGATATGCTGTCGCTAGTAAATCTTCTGAGAAAATATTCAATTGAGTTTAAATTCTCCAGTCGAACAATGATGGAATGGAATCAGTTATTTTTCATGGATTCATTAAGTGATTTGGAAGTGATATTCAATTTACCTTCGCATTTATGAGTTAAAGCGATGAAACAATTGGATAATTAAAATTGTCAAGCTTGAATTTGCATATTTTTGTGATAAAAATTTGATTTATTCAACAATAACAATGAGCTAATTGCTTCTACAAAATCTTCATTATCAAGTTGATGAAATAATGAAAGCTATTTTAATGAATTCATCACCATGCCACAACAAGTGAGTAACTTTACATGTTGAAAAGGCTTTGTCTGATATAAGCCTCAAGTGTGTAATTGTTAAGGGCGTTTTTCAATTCGAACGCCTGTCTGTTGAAAAACTCGAGATACAAGCAGCTTGAGTTAAGTTCCAGACTTCATGCTGAAACTGTCGCCTTTTCTAGATTTAATTTAATTAATACAAGCATATTCATTTTTTTGGCCTCCATTTCTTATTAGAAGGTCGCTACCAAATATTTCTCGTTCGACTGGATGGCGTTTGCCTGTAATTGATACCCCCTGCCATTAAGAAGTTGTACGAAAAAAACCTCCACAGCTTAGCTGATAAATGCTTGCTAGTATTTCCAATAGTACATGATATCAATTTCAAATGAATGCGGGTACAAGATGTCAAAGGCGACTAATTGATCTTTTTGATAAAGTCAAAGTCAGGAGCTCAGCAATAAGCGATTAATTTTCAAGACTTAATTTGACATTTTCCACCTCATTTAACCAACTAGACTTTGGCCAACTACAACGAGAGGAAAAGGAGTGCTGTTAAAATTTCCAAATACTAATCAATCTCTATTCATGGATTAATATGGTTTTTTGCATGATCTTCACAATTATGGACTATCAAGGATCAATCTAATTTTAAAAACCGCTCTTTTGGCATTTATGGTCCAATCCTTTTCCAGATATCTTTTGTTGATTTTGGATCTTGTTTGTGCTTCTAAATATATGATCTGTTGCACCAGTTGGAACAGCTGTTACATTGTCATGAGTTTTTCATTTCCGATTCAGCATCAAATAGGGAAGTTTTGTTTCCAGCTTTGGCTTCATCCATGTTTGATCAACTATTGAAACTTGGGAAAAAAAGTTGGATTCATTTTGAATTTTCTGGCAAACTTGAAGTCTCTTTTTGCTACACTATTTGCTGGTTTTTCATGTTTAAAATTTTTGATTACAGTTAAAGATTAACCTTGAATTGTTCAATTTACTAGACTTGAAACTGAACAAACTTGAAAAATTGGAGTTGTAAATTTTTTCACTTTAAAATTGACTTTTGCCTCTATTTTTTACCTTCCTTAAGGCCATTTAAAATGCAATCTTGGCCTGTTTGGGTTTACATTTGTTTGTATTTCAAATTTTTCAATAAATATTGAAATTTAATGTTAACATGACAATCTTTTCTTCCTACAAACCCAATGAAATGAAAAAAAGCATTCCAGTGATCAGTTTACTTAATTTCACCCAATTTTACTCTGTTCATTACTGTAACCTTTTCTCATGTTAACCTGTTTCTGTTGTTATTTGTTTCTATTAGATGAGATTGGCAAGGTTTATTCATTATCATTATTCAACATGAAAGGCCTAAAGGGAGAAAGTAAAAAGTGAACGATAAAAAAATGAATTAAACAAAAAGGTAAAAATGAGGTTCAACAATTTTCTGTATCTTTCACTTTCAATATTCAGATGGCATGATAATGGGAATGATTTGAATAAAATTGGATAAAGCCTTGTTTAATATTAATTTCTTGTTGATAAGGTCAACTCATTAAGAAGCAAAAATCATCTAAATTGTTGAAAATTTTAATGATCAAATCAACATTGAAATGGCTTAAAAGTAACCTTCATTTCAAGCAATTTTAAAACAGAAAATATTTCAAAGCAAAAAAAAATTCTCAACAATTGAATAAATCTCACAAAATTGACAAATTAAAATTGAATCAAAATTCATCTCAAGTAAGAACTTTTAAAATTGAAATCTTTTCACAATTGAATTCAATTTTCACTGTAAATTGTCAACTTGCAGTTGAATGTTAACTGTAAATTCATTTTCCAATTACAATTAACTCTAATCGATAAAAGTTGCAAATGATTGGTAAATGAGTCAAGTATCTTAACGTTGTTATTCAATTAAACAAGTTTACGTGAAAATTAAAAGATTGTTAAACAAGGCAAACATTTCCTTGATCAACACTTTATTCATCATAATTAACTGTTAACTTTGATTAATACGATGAACTGAAAGCTGAATAATGTAAATACAATTTGCTCTTCTTTCAAGATAATCATTTGTGATAACAATTTACTGGTTGATCCTTTCCATAAACAGCAACAATAACCTTTCAACAATCAACTGTTATTAAAAAGTCCAATTGTTATTAAGTTATCAAATTTAATCTCTAGTTGATCAAGTGAAATCACAGTTGCTGTTGAAACTAGCGATTAAGTTTTAAATGAAACAATCATTGATGATCAGTCAAATCTGTGGTTTTAAAGATGAACCAAATGTCAGATTAAGAAGAGCAGCAAAAAATGAATCACAATTGACCAGCAATTTAATTGATCATTAACCAATTCAAGTTGATCGATGAAACGTTTTTGCACATTATTCAATGGAAACTCTTGAAATGCATGAATAAACAGGGGAAAAAAGGTTAATCTTTGAAAGAGTAAAAAGAAGAAGATAAAAGCTCTTCCTCTTATTATTCAAATTTAACCATTTACTTTAAACAACTTTGCTTCTTCTCTGAATCAATTGAATTTACAATTAAATTACTTGTAAACAGTTTATCCTAATTGTTTGCCTCCATTACAATTATGTATGGTGAGGAAAGGGAGGAAAAAAAGGTTTTGATGATGAAAAGACGATGAAATGTATTTACTTATTCATTTGAGTGAATCAACTTTTGTTTCAATTGAAATTGAATCAGTGTTGATTTAGTTGATGATCACCTTAACCTGGTTAAAAAGGTTTAATGTAAAACAATTGAAAAATTGTTAAGCGATTAAAAGATAATCTTAAAGTGAAATTACAATTGTTTTCATTTTGTTTAACCTTTTCATCGTCTTCATCTTGAGACCATCAGTTGTTTGGTTATTTACTGTCAACAGTAGCTATTGAAATGGTTGACCTGAACAACAGTTGAAAGTGGTTATGATTATGGGAAAGTATATCAAGAGGATAAATTACATGAAAAGTGTGTTCAAAGTTGAACCAATTTGAGATTGTATCATGCGTAGATGAACATTCATTACATGGAATCAATGGGAATCGATCAATGATTAGATGGCGAAGAAACTGGCGAGTGCAAGGGAAAAGTGTTTCTCTACTTTTTATCTGAAAACAGAACTTGAATAGTTGAAGAGATTGAAGACAAAAACAGATGATGATGATGATGATGATTAAGGAAGAAGAAGAAGAAGAAGAGGAAAAAAAAGTTAGTCCTGAATGGAATTGTATTTCAAGACATTCTCAGTTGGGTATAAAATGCATGGAAGATGGTGAAATATGTTTAGATATTTTGCTTCGTCTTCACCTTCAGAATAAGAATGAACCATGATTGGGATGATAATGATGATGGTGATGATGGTAATGAAGAAGAGTGAAGGATAAAAAGGATGAATGAGTTGAATGGTATATGGCTCATTTAGTGAATCAACTGTAATTCTAGATCCTATTAGGATAACTTGTCTTTATCATCATCATCATCTTGTTGGTAAATATCCTAAAAGATGTTGTCTCTTGATACTTAATCATCAACTCAAGTATAAAATGTGAAAACAAAAGGATTAAAATATGCAATTTGATTCAATGATGGAAACATCTCAATCAGAATTTACTTTTTAATCGTAAATATTGATTTTTTAATTTTTCCATTTTTTCTCATTTGTTGTGACAATTTTTTCATCTTTTTTCAATCATTTCCTTTCAATTGTTTCAATTGATTAATTGATTTATCATATTTTCACTCTTTTCCTGTCAAACTGATTATTCAGTTTGCTCTGTTGCTTGAAATTTTTGGAAAATATTTCAATGACATTTCTCTGGATTTGCTTCTTGTCTCTTTGCCTTCCCTGTCAACACTGAACCATTTCTATTCATCTTAACATGATTATCATCTTTTCTTGCTTCATCTTCCACTGAACCTTTTTTGTTCACCAATTTCCTGTCATGGTGAAAGTGCAACAAGATGAGAAAGTTGCTCTTCATCTTCCTCTGTCAATTATCCTTTTCAAAAATTTAAACTATGTAATGATGATAACAATATTGAATAATGTGAAACTTGAGAAGACATTGATAAGCATTGAAACTTGCTTTTTTCACATCATTTCCTGGTCTCTTTATGATTATCAATTCTGGTTAATCAGATTAGGTTGGTTCATTCAATTTTAGCTCAACAATCAAATGGAGGCAAAAAGAAAGCAAAGCTTCAATTGACAAATTGATAAACAAGACGAAAGGAAAAGATGATGATGAAGTAGAGGAAGAAAAAGAGGTAAAAAAAAGGATGAAAACAACGACCAACGAATGATAATCTCTCATGAAATTTATCATCATCATGTTTTGTTATTAGATTTTGCTACAAAAGCTTTAGAAGTAAAATTAATTAGATAAGTTAAGGGATAGATGAGTTAATTCAATTATGAAGGTTGAAATAATTACGCTCAACTTGTTAAATCAGTTTAAACAGTTTCACCATCAATTTGTGCCATTTTTTAATTCAAAACATGATCACAATTCAAGCCTAAATTGAAAAGAGAAAATATTTAAACCAGAAAATTTTGGTTTCCCTCAGCCTCTAACAATGTAAACAATACAAATTCTAGCAATTCTTGGAAACTATCACTTGATTCAACAGAAACAAGTTATGCTAAAAGTGCTGAGAAAGTGAACATGAACAATTTTTAGACCGTAAAATACTCACCTCAAGTGTCTCATTTGATGGGACAAGAGTCACTCTTCTAGGTTGAAGGAAACACGTCCAACTCGCTAACTTACGTATCATTTTATCATTCATTTTTTTCGTTGAAAATATTTATACTCACCAAGATGATGATGATCAAGATGATGATAGAGTTGATTCTGATTAGAATGAAACTTAATTGTGTTCAAAATTAAAATGATATGAAAATAAATCAACGTGAAAAAGACCCTTTCAATGTGTGGCTTTTGATCGGACAAGAGTCACTCTGTTGGGTTGACGGTAACACATCTATTGCCTTACTTGACTTGCTTTACTGATCAGTAAATTTTAATGAAAATAATGGTTGATGAAAAAGAAAGGAGACAAAGTTAAAGGTGAGTCTCTTTAGGTGAATATTTGTATCCCAATAGGACCATATATCACTGATGAAATGAGAAATGTTTCTTACTTTTACCTTCTCTTTCTTTTCCTATCCCTTTCAACCTTTCCATCTTGTCTCATTGTTTACAAAACAACAGTAAGAAATGAATGGATGCAAAAGAAAAGCAAAAGGTGAAACGAAGATGAAGAAGATACATGGTTTTTTACCTGATTTTGTTTTTTCTTGTTATTTACGTTCCTTTTACATTCTCATTCTTCCTTAATGTCACCTTACAATTCAAAAGGTAAGGTTAATTCGTTATTTCTTTTTCTTCTTCTTCACCCTCTGAGGCTCATTGGATTCACAATATCAGAGAACCATCTTCAACCTATTCAGCTTTAGTGGGCAGAAAAGCAGAAACAAATATGAAAAGAAGGTAAAATATCTTCTTCTTCATTTTTGTTACAACAAACGTTAACGTTACAATAACGTCCATTTGTTGAATAAGTTGATGTCTTTCAAGACTGAAAACACGCACAAGGTAAGAGTTAACTTTTTTGTTTGGGTGAAAGGACAAAGGATAAAAGGTCAAAGATGGGAGAAGAGAAAAGATGTTTATTGTTGTTATCAGCATCATTTGCTTAATTCTGGGAATCATTTTCTTTTCATTTTGTTCAACTTTTTCTCCACCAACCAAGCAAACCAAGAATGATAATGATGAAAAAACCTCCCAAAGAGCTTTAAATAAGGGTAAAGGTCAACCTTTTCGTTGAACAATTATTGTTACTTTTTTATATTCATCTTCTTCATTCTCATCCTTTATCTTCTTCTTCACTGGTTTTCTGCTTTGATTCATAGTCAATCAGTTGATAATAAACACACAGTTTACCAGGAAAGTAGCAAAACATGAGCCTCAACTCTATGGGCTTGTTGGCATGAGACCAGCAATCTATTATTCAATAAACCTTCACCATCATCATCATCATTCTCTGTGTAAATAAACAGAAACTTTCATCTTCTTCATCATCTTCTTCATCTTCTTCTTTCAATTGAAAAAGGAGGAAAAATTTAGCTTCATTAAACTTTACATTATTACCTTTTTTTTGTGACTAGTCTTTTCTTTGAAATGATGACGTAGGAAGATGAAGAAGATGATGACGAAGATGAAAACTGTCTTGTTACTCTCTTGTTAGAGTAGCAATTGTAGTCTTATTGTTGTCATTATGCATGGATACATATACTTAAAAAGCAAAGGTCAGGTCAAAAGGGTCAATGGTGTATAATGAGGGTGAAACAAGGTAAATATTATGAGATATATTGGTAAATATCAAGTTAACTGTCCATGGGAATATTAACATTATCCTTTCTTGTTCCTCTTCGTCTCAGGCTGGTTCACTTTCTAGATACATTGGTAACTATCGTTAAATAAATAGATATTTTTTGTAGTCTATTGTGTACTCTATCTTGTTGGTCATTACAGGTTTCAACCTGAAATTTCAACTATTTATTTAACTTCAACTTGATATTCAAACTTTACTTACCAAATGTCTCTGTTAAAATTGAAATTACTAGGTAAAACATTTTGGTTTGAAATTTCCGCTTTCCCAGGTTTGAAGGTACAACTTTTGGGTAAAACAAGCAATAACCTGGTTATTTTGCATTATTATTGTGAAAAGTAATTGATAAAAGCTAAAGTAGTCTCGGTTTCTCTGGTCAAGTTGAACCGACTGGCGAGGAAAAACACATTTTGAGCAACTGAATTCAAATGAATATTTGCTTTAGTTTCCATTTTTTTCATTTCTATTTTCACTATCAACTTATATTGAAAGACTGTTGTGATCTGGTTGAAAGTTGATGACTAAAGTTGATTTGAAATAAACGTTGAAATAAAAGCTAAAAAAGGTTCAACCTGTGAGCTAAGGGTTCACCTAAATGCCTTGTTATCAACTTTTAACCCAACTTTTGAAATGAGTCAAAGTATAAAAAGCGTTTTCTGGTTATTTTTGCATTGTGACAAACCTGAAGTAAATGAAAGACTACAGTTGATCCAAATGGTAAACATTTTAGATTGAATTGGTAATCAACTGATTATTCCAGACTCATAATCTGATGTCCGGAAGATGGTCAATAGCATCAAGTTGAGATAATATTAATGATATGATGAAATAAAAAGTGTGAATAAACGGTGTAAACCCAATTTTTTGACTTTGATTCATCTTGATTTGTATTTACCTTTTCTGTTTGTTTGTTTGCCTTTGAACCAAGATTGCTCTTTTGATTAACATTATTGATTACCATTGTTTACACTTATATTTATTCAATTTATCATCCTCATCATCATCTTCTTCTTGATTCTCATGTTGAACAAAACTGAACGCAACTAATTATCATCAGTCTAATAATTTATATTTACTCTGTATTCTCACTTGATTAGTTGGGAATTATCACTGTCCAAGGGACTGAGTTTATTGCTGTTTCCATGAGAATCAAGGCAAAAGATGAAATTATGTTTACCATGTGAAGGATGAGGATGATGTGGTGCAAGTGAAACAAAACACAAGCAAAAAAGTAGGTAACCAAAAACTATCAAGAAAATACATGTTTACACGGAATAGTAATAAAAGAGATTAGCAAAGGTAAAGATGAAGATGGCAATGAAGGTGTTTACTGAAGATGAAAGGAGATGCTGATGATAAACAATAATATAACGATGATGATAATAATAATAGTAATATGCTATTTCTTGCATTCTCTGTGTTTATTTGTGTAAAAAGCTTGTGATGAATCTTGTTGCTCTATTGGTTTTTGCCTTTCAAACTAACTGTTATTGAATACCCAAGAGTTTTCAGAGATGAAGTTGGCCAAGATTTCAAGAAAAGAAGAAGAAAAAAAATTCTTCTTTCATCCAATTTTCTTCTCATTGAATCTTCTTTCATACGTTTTTTCTTCTTCTTGTTCTTCCTTTTTTTCTCTCTTCTCTTGGTTTCTTGTGAATTCATGAAATGACCAAGTATTACCAGTTGACCTCAAGGTAGATTCATTGTTGGCTCATGTTTACTTGAAACAATTTCAATTCATTGTGGATCGAATCAAATCACAGTTAATTTTTGCCCTTTTCATTTTCTGTTTTTAGTCTGTGTGTCTGTTAATCAACTCAATGGTTTATAACTTAATCATCAGTCTAATAACTTTTTGGTTTTCTGGTAAGCTCACAGGTAGAAACAGGTTTGATAATGAATAATTGATTGTTGAGGTTGAACGATGGAGTAACAGAAATAAAAAAAAAGAGGTTTCAATGATCAGATTCAATGTCTTGAAAGTAAACACGTCTAATTAAATTGATTTGTATACTCAAACTGTGATTTGATTCATCATTTTAATCATTTATTCATAAAGTCAAAAAAAACCAATTATCATGAATATACATTAATATATTTAATTCAAGGTTATGACCTTAATATATAAACCAGTTAGACGAAAATAAATTACCCAAAATTTTCAGGTTCAACATTTTCATATTTGTCTCTTTTTGGTCACAATTTAGTAACTTCAATCCATTAACTTTCAAATAATAATCATTATCGTCATCATCATTTCCCTAAACATCATGATTTTTCATCAAAATTTCATCAGTAAAGCAAGTCAATTAAGACTATAAGACATGCTACCGTCAACCTAACAGAGTGACTCTTGTCCGATCAAAGGAGACACACAGTGAGGGTCTTTTTCACGTTAATTTTTCATTAAATTTCAATTTTCCAATCTAAATGGCTTTCAGTTTTATCATCATCTTGATTCACATCATGTTTATTGTCATGATCATCTTCTTGATCATCTTCATCTTCATGGTTATCATCATTTTCACAAAATATTGAAATCTTTAAAACAAGTCAGGTTATGGTATAAGACATGTCAATGTCAACCTAGAAGAGTGACTCTTGTCCCATCAAAAGAGACACTTGGTGAGGGTAACTTTTACATTGCTTTACATTCAAAGTTGAAATTTCTGATGTTCATCTTCACCTTCATTAAATTCATCACCTGAGTCATTCCAACACTGAACATTCAAAAGGGAGTTTTTTCTTTTTGCAAATGTTTAAACATCATTAAACTAGACTATGAGTTGAATGGCATTTCATGATGATTGAAGACACTTGTCCAGATAATTTTAACACCTTTCTGCATCCTCATCACCACCACCATCATTATCATCGTTATTATCATCGTCATCATCATTACCATCACCATTATTATCATCATCTTTATCCTCATCATCGTCACCCTGAAAGTAAACACAAAAGACTGACGGAAATTCATGTTTCATTTTGCTTCTCACATCAAATAAACGGAAGTCAGTTGAATATCAATTTATTTTTGCTATGTTAATAAACGTCTTCTTCTTCATCTTTTCTTGTTCATCTTCCTTTCTTCTTCTCCTTTCATTTTCCATCGTCATAATTATTTTATAATAATTGTATTGTATTAACTTATTGTAATAAGCTTCTTCTTTAGCTCCTCTATCATCATTGAAGTACATCTTTTTTTTTGAAAAAAATAAGCTTTTCTTAAAGCTTCCCAAACGCAGAAGCAAACACTTGAAGACACTGCAGTTTGCTGTAGCTGTTTAGTTACAGTGTGGCTTGGGTTTTGATGTTGACTAACTGCGTAAAGGCTGGGCTTAAATGCGCTAAAGTGCGCTAACAAGGTTTCAGTTGAACAATGTTGATTAATGTTATAACTGGTTACTGCGCTTTCAGTTTGGTTAGTTTGAACTTAACCTCTCTGCTTCTCTGTTACCCTGTACATGTTATTATACAGTCTGAGCAAGCGTCAAAAGCTGCTGTTACCAGAAAATTTTTTTTGCCTTTTCTTTTTCTCTCTCTTTTTGCTCTCTTCTTCTTGTCTTCTTGAAGTAACCCATTTTTCTTTACTCTCTTTTCCTCTCTTTAGTTAGCAACAACAAACTTGATCATCATCACCATCTTCAACATTTTGAATCAAGAGAAAGAAAAAGAGAGAAGTTTGTTGTCTACAATTTTATCAGTCCTTATGAAGAAGCCAAATTTTGTTGGACTGACAATATTTGGTTTCAATGATTTTGTATTATCCTTTTTATTTTCTTTTTCTTTATTATTTTGGTGTCTTTTTACCTCTTTGTGATTCTGGTAGCTCGGATCCGGAGATACAACGGTTCAGTGGTAATTTGAGTCATTCCGATGACTTCAAATTAATCCTTCGGGATGGAGATTTTCTCATTATTGGAGCTAAAAATTTAATTTATAACATCAGTTTAACCTCTTTTGAGACTGTTCGACGCCTTGAATGGTATCCATCGGAACAGGATCTTGATTCTTGTGTTTTAAAGGGAATCAATAAAGAGAAAAGGTGCCAAAATTATATTCGTGTTCTTGCATTGAAATCGGATGGAGGCCTTTTTGTGTGTGGAACCCATGCTTACAGGCCAAAGTGTCGAGATTATGTGCAAACAGCAAACGGATATGAATACCGTAATGAGACACCAGGAGATGCTTTGTGTCCATTTGGACCGGATCAAAATAATACTGCTATCTTTGCAGGTAACATCAAAACATCAAAACATTTGAAATAGAGGTCGGTTGGTTACCAGCAAAGGGCTAGTTGGCTCGTTATCAGTAAAAAACAAAGTGATTGATTAATTTTTTGATCCATCAACCAGTTAAAACCAGTGTTACTCTTGCTGCCAATAATGACCAATAGAAGTGTAAATTTTAGTTAACTCAAGTTACCAGCTTTCTGTTTCTACTCAAATTTGAATTTCTTTTTTCTCTCACTAATCGAACAGATAAATTGATTTTGTTTGTTTGAAAACTGAGAGTAACCAAGGAGTTACTGGTTATCTCTTGTCAATCTTCGAAAGTAACCGCGGTTACTGTTAATACAGTTTATCAACTAAACCAACGCTTAACCAACGGGCCTCTAAGAAAAGAGTTTTTTTTCTTTTCTGTTTATTTTCTTTCTCTTGACTTCCAACTAACACATTAACTAATTTTCTTTCTCTTTCTAACTTGAATCTTAACTAATGATCATAACCAGAACCTGTGAAAGACAAACCAGGTACATTACCTTTTTCACTAACAAATTTTCTGTTCTCCGTGATCAACTCTTCAAATTAACCAATTTTACCAGAAAAGCTGACTCTTATTCCAATCAAAGTTACAATCTGTTTACAGTATTTGAACCATCTAATGGTTCTCTCAGTGTAACATTCAGAATAAGAATCAGCTTTATCTTCAATAGAAATTATTATTCAACCAATGACTACAATGTTTAACCTTTTTCTGATTTTTTTTCTTGTTTTCATTTTTCTTTCTCACATTACTCAGAAACTAAACTTTATGCAGCAACACCTACTGACAGAGCGGGAAGTTTGTATTCAATTTCCAGGCTTCCTTTGCAAACAAGACCCTCTGATGTGCTTCAATTAAATGGTGAGTTTAATCTGATCCCTATTATTCCCTATTAAACTATAACGTATGAGACATATTATTATTCGATTAGTTTGAAAATAGCATATTGAAATGCATCAGGGCATGCCCTGATCACCATTTATTCACCATAGAATCCATCTTGAAATATATTATTACTGCATGTAATATACATCGTCCCATATCTCTAATCCATCATTTTTACCTCTTTCATAATCATTATAAAACTAATATAATGTTGATGATGATGAGGGTCAAGAACATGAGCCTTGCTCTTTTTTTATATAAGAAAATAAATTCAGGTAAAACTTGGAATAAAATAGATTATCAGTAAAAGATTAAGGGAAAACAATCGAAAAAGTGCACACAACAAAGTTTATTTCTTTTGTTATTACCATTATTACCTTGATTATCGTTTATTATTGCTATTGTCATTATTACTACGGTTATTATTGTATTCTGTACTAATCCTGTTTTTATGTCTTCTTCTTTATCTCTATCTTATTTTTTTTATTACAGAACCTAATTTCGTCAATTCCCAGGTATACGGAAAACATGTATACTTTTTCTTCCGAGAGAGTGCAGTTGAATTCAGTAATTGTGGTAAAGTTATCTATTCTCGAGTAGCTCGAGTCTGTATCAATGATCAGGGACATCCCTCTTTCAAAAGCCTATGGACCAGTTATCACAAAGTCCGTCTTGATTGCTCCATTCCGGGCAAATTTCCTTTCCAATTCAATGAATTACGTGAGTTATCCAAGCTCCATCTTTAACCCTGTGATTCCCGTTGTTGCTTTGCATTCAAATTTAATATTCAACCAAGGAAAACACTGGCATCATCATTTCTTCGCCTTATTTCCTTTCTCTCACATCTTCATCTCTGTTTCTCGTCATCATTCCCTCATCCACCTTCACTTAATCCTTACTCCACTCCATTTCCCTCATAGAGTCACATTATAAATATCTCTATATTATTACTCTATTGGAATCATATCACCATATCAATTGAGAATACAAGTGAATCTTTCCTCTCTTTTTCCTCATCTTTAGTGTATATTCCAATGTTGCTTATGATGAAGATGAAAATGATCAGTCTTAAGCCTACTGTCGACTGTATTCAAGTTTCCTCTTTTTCTCTCCTTCTTCTCATCATGCTGGTGATGGTGTAGCTGATGATGATGATGATCATTGCTAATAACATTATTTGATTTCTTTGGCATGAATATCCAGATGATGACGCCCTATGAGAATAATAAACAGGGAAAAGCAGAAAAATGATAAACAAGAGGATCCATAATACTTATAACCAAATTTCTTCATCTTTAAACCCAAATAATATTAGTTAGACTGACTAACACTAATTAAGTGTTTTGTCTCTTCAATTTTATTTGCTCTTGCAATTTAGTGTCACCATAATAACCACTCTAACAATGGTTTCTTGAGATGCTAAAAGATGAAAGAGAAGATGCAAATGAAGACAAAAGAGAAATATCACATCAAGATTAAGGTGTTGCGGTAGTTGGAGGAAGACAAGAATAAAACTTGAAATTAGGCTTTTCCATGATAGAGAAGCTCATTGAAGGTCTTGTTTCTCTTAAAATCTCTTTGCTTACTTTTCAACATAAATAACCTGGCATAAGCAAGATTTATCTAAAAGAGAATAAGAATTACCAAAGTGAAAACTTCTGAGTTTATCTTTTCTTCTCTCTTCGTCATCATCATCATCATCACAACCATCATCTTCTTATTCTTCTCAGTTTTCTTTCTTTCTTCAATATTTTCTGTTGTTGTTATTGTTGTACAAAAGTTTGACTTCGTTGTTTTGTGTTGATGTTGACTTTGATTTATATGTTATCCAAAAAGCAAGATTGCTTAGGCTCTCTCTATATTGTAGTAACAATTTTGCTTCTTGGCTAACAAATCACGATTTAATATTAATCTGCCATTCTCAAAAAGGTAGCCCTTGTCAATCAACGATTTATTTATTTTTAGTTATTGTTGCCTGTTAATGATAATAATAATAGTAATAATAATTTAGTAATAACATTAATAACAATGTTTGAAGCTTAAAGAAACGGGCAAAGCTAGAGAAGAAGCAAGAGAAAAAATTGTTTATTGAAAAACTGTGATGATAAAGATGGATTATTCAATGTTTTCAGATTGACATGACCTCACTAATGGGCCAACACTCTTATAACAATGAGTTGATTTTTGGGTGAGAATGGATTAGCAACCTAAAGATGTAAACTCACAGTCAGAGGGAAAAAATTATTTCAATCAACTTGTGCTTTTTTCATTAATTTTCAGTAATGATTTTCATTAACTTACAGTTCCTGTTGAAACAATTCAATAATTATTTCTGTTTACACATTTTTTTTCTGCCAGATCAGTCACATCATTGTGCAAATAGCAGCATCATCATCACAATGGTTCAACTGGAAAAACTGAATTCTGTCAATTTGAAAAACTTTTCAATGATTTATTATTTGAAAGAAAAAGGTTGATTGTTAATTGAGGGTCATTAAATTAAAAGTTTACCTTCTATTTTTTTTCTCAACCTTTCATGTTCATCTTTACCATTATTATCAGCTTCTACTGGATTATTTTCACATTGGAAAAGAAGGGTTCACTTGACATGGTGAGAATGAAGTGAAGATGATCTGAAAGAAAATTCTGTGTGTGTGTTAGGATAAAAAGTCATCATCTATAATTAAATTCAGTGTTAGAGTTTATATTATTGCTTGATTTAATAGCGTCCAGTTTTAACCATTGATGCGTAACTCATCTCATTAATTATCAAAGGCTAATTTATTGTGACTTTACCTTCTTTTTATTTCCTATTCTTTCTCTTTTTCTAGAGTAGATTATTTTGGTTATAAAGCTTGTCTAACCCATCATCATCTTGCTCACAATCATTATAAAACATTACATCAAGCCAGTGTCTTCCTTACCAAATTTACACTTGAATTGTCTGAATAAAACAAACATTCATTCCAAGTGAAGTTAATATTCTTGAAAAAGCAAATTCAGTTTTACACTGACTTCCCATAGTTATTTTCATCATTCACTTTCCACTCTCTATCCTCCTACCTCTGAACATCTTTTTTCATCTCTCAATCTTTCTCAACTTCCTTCCATGAATTTACCCAAATACAAAGTCCATTATCAATTTCATTCTAATTAATTGGTCTTTTTTTCTCTCTCTCTCTCCATTTCACTTTATATCTACAATTGACTCCACCTAAACATTGGCCCACACCCAAACAAACCTCTGGACTCTGACTGAATTGTATCTAATGGCTTTTCCCCTTTTAATGGATACTTTAAAAATTACAATGATGATAATTCAACTAATGTACACTTAATGGTGTATTTATATCACTGATGTTGTGCATTTGGTTTGTGTCACCAAATTTTTTCCTTCATTTATATTTACTTTAATGTTATCAACATCAGAATCAACCAGTGATATAATTAGAGGAAGCTATAGTGGTCGAGATCCGGTCGAAATTTTCTATGGTGTTTTCACTACACCCGACAATGCATTATCTGCATCAGCTATTTGTGCCTACACCATGGGAAGTGTCCAGGATATTTTTGACAATGGTCGATTCTTGGGCCAGGAAAGGTTTAACTCAATTTGGGCAGAGGTTCCTGAATCTCAG
Organism: Tetranychus urticae; assembly: GCF_039701765.1. NCBI lineage: Eukaryota > Metazoa > Arthropoda > Arachnida > Trombidiformes > Tetranychidae > Tetranychus > Tetranychus urticae. The sequence continues at coordinate 4,627,362 of NC_142959.1, forward strand.
GTTCCCTCACCACGACCAGGTCATTGTGTTCCCGATTCTAGAGCTACTTCTGATGCTCGAGTCATTTTTACTCGAGATAAGCCGCTTATGGCGGGTAGTGTTCGTCCACTTTTTGGTCATCCCATAATTATTCAAACTAATCCTCGATTTAGATTTACCAAAATTACCGTTGATCCACAAGTTGAAACTGTTTCCGGATCAAGGTTTGATGTAATTTTTGTTGGAACCACTGATGGTCATGTTCTTAAAGTCATCAATTCAGCATCCAATGCACCCAATGGACATGAAAATTACAACAAAACTCTGCCTGTAGTCATTGATGAAATTTCAGTTTTTCCCGGTAAACCCATACTCAATCTTTTAATTTACCGGACTATTTACGAATCAAAGTTAGTTGTTGTTACAGACTCGGAGGTTCAAGCAATGCCTCTATCTAAATGTGAAAAACGTGCCAATTCATGTGGGAAGTGTGTTGCCCTTCAAGATCCATACTGTGCATGGGACATTTCAAGATCGTTATGTACATCTGCTCGTCTTCGTATTTGGAATAGAGACAATTTTGTACAAAATGTTGAAGAAGCATGGGACAATAGATGTCCCGATGGAAGACCTCCAGGTCCTAATGATCCAGGCGGGGGAAGTGATGTAAGAAATGGTGATCGTTTAGCTACCGGTGATAGACACTCATTAGGAGGATCACCGCCATTGACTGCCGAGAGAAACAGTGGAACAGATGAAACAACAGGATCTAATTGTGAAATTGCTACATCACAGTGTTTCTCATCAGACACTTTAGCCTTTGGAATTGTGACCTCAGTGGTTTCCTCTTTGGTTATCGGTTTCATTTTAGGCTACATTTTTAGTCATCGTTGTAAAAAAGAAGATCCTGGGGTGTGTTCCCCTTATGCTGATGGTCGAGCCTACCTTGACCATAGGACATTAAGTCGTCATTTACCCAATGACACTTACGGTGGTTTAGGTGTACCAGCAATTAATAAACCAATAAATCTAGTGTTAAATGTTCCACCCAAGAATGGAAAAAACGCCAACAGCTCGGCAGACAACAAACCTATTCAGAAGGTGAAGAAGATATATTTATAGGAAGTACTCTTCCTCGTGGTTCGATTAAACAACAACAACAGTCACATTCACATCATATTTATCAACCAACTCAGCAACAATGGGAATCAACTGTAAATAGATACACATATGAAACTGATTCTCGTGATTCTGACTATGAAGATATAAGTGATCTCTAATTGTTTAATCAACACACACACACAATAAATATACTTTTTCATCAACCTTTCAAGTTGGTTGAACAAAGGAGAGAGAAAATTTTCTTTCTCTTCTTCAACTAACATGGATACAGAAATTGAACCCAACAGTTGACAGACTTGGAGCTCAAGTTTTCTGGTTATCCTGCTTTAAAAATTCATGGTTAAAACTTTTATTACCCAACATATTGCAAAAAAACGGATGATTCACAGTGAAGTAAACACGCAATTACATGTTGTCCAAATTATTCAAAATGAAATGTTGCCATTCTTGTAATAACATCTGATGAAGAAAGGCAATCCTTAGCGGTGTGACAAAAACAAAATACAGGAGCAAAAGAGGACCCAAATCCTGGTTTAGAGCTTATTAAGCATCCAGATCATCATCATTATCAACATGATTGTCTCTAACATCTCTTCTGTGTGAAGATTATACATGGATTAGCTTGATCTTGCGTCCTTTTCTCTATCTTCCTGCAATATTTCAGTGTATTACATCTTCTTTTCCTGCACTTTTCCTAATGTTTGACAACTGATGAGGATAATTCCATGTCTAACCAAAAAGACAAGAAAAAAAGGAAATGTGCATCAAAAAAAGTAGAGGAGGAGATAAGATACCTGCCTTTTCCAATGCTTACATTGATGTTCAATTCTATCTGTCTAAGTGAAACATGTCTCCACTCTGATGATCATCAGGGTAATGTTGATGAACCCTGTTTTTTGACACTGGATCTCGTATTGGATATTACAGATCTACATGGATTACTGTTCTTTTCATCTTCATTCTCTTGAAATTCTGGTTTCACAATCTTCTCAAATATACGTGTTTGATGAAAAAAGGATGGAAACTTGCAGAAAAAGATTCAAGTACACACTGAATATTGATTCAAAGGTTGATTTTGCTTCTGCTGTGGGAACAGGAAATTGTTAAACTCTGATAATCAAATTGAAAACATCAATTAACTTAATAAAGAAATACGGAATGGATCTGAATCAAAAATCGATTCAATTTGTTCCACTCTTCAGGAATAAATATCAAGATCATGGATGATTACACTCAGACGCTATGGACCATCAAGACTTTGGCCTTAATTGCAATTGGATCTAGTCTAGAGCCAAGGATCGTGTTCAATCAAATTCTGGGTTATAGCTACGGCAGTTGTCTGGATCCAATCTGAATATATGGAACAGTTATTTCAATATCAATTTATAAGATGTTCAATTCTTCTCCTGCCGCAGTCCCGCATTTCAAGACTATCTGATGCCAATCAAATCCTTTTTAATTATAATCGACTGAGCCTGAAAAGCATCTAATGAGATGTTCATTCAAAATATTCTCTCTTTTTGGCGATTATCGGATTATGATGAATCCTGTTTCAAGCTATTGAATCATTTTTTTTGGATATGATGGATTTACATGGATAACTGATCTCTTTATCTTTCATCCTTTTATTTTTTCTCTCTCCTGTTTGCGTTATGCTTCTGTAATCATCTCCGTGAATGGATGTGTCTGGATAATAACAGTTTATCATGGATTCAAGCACACTCTGAATAGGTACTCAAAATTAAATGTTGCCTCTGCCGAGGGTAAACAAACACAATTTATTAAAAAAAACAAACAAAGGATGCAAGCACCGAAAACAGCAAATTAACAAATAACGATAACCACAAATTTTTAAACATGTATAGTGTCATCTTGAAGCAAACCCAAGATGAATGAACAAAATGTTTTTTGACTATTATTATTATTATAAATTGAAACAGTTTTTTTCAATTTCATCTTCAATTTTTTCTTTACCTCCCTGTGATCATATTTTCCATCGCTTTGTACAACAACAATCATCATCGCCATCATCATCATCATCATCATCATTTCATTATTACCTTCATCAGCCAAAAAATCATCTCATCTTGTAGACACTTCAAATAAAGCTAAGCAAAGACAAAGACAATGAAAGATAGTTTTGGTAATATTTAAAAGAACGAACGAACGAAAAGAAAAGTTCTTATTAAACTCAAAGTTTGAGTAAAATCGATTGCAGCCTAAGATATTGGAGCCACCATAAAAGAAGGAAAGAGAGTTGAAAATGCTAGAACTTTGACTCGAACAACTCTACAATATCGTCCCATTACTCAACCTTCATTGTCAATTCCTCGAGTTACCGAGTATGGACAACTTCTAGTCTGGTTTTCCAAGCATTTCCATTCTATTTATTTCCAATTCCAGATATCATGAAATCACTCTCATCTTCAAATTGAACGAATGACAAAGCTACCTTAAAAGCTTAAATTTCAAACTACTTTGGTTTACATTATTTGGTTTTTTAAGGATTATTAGTACAATTTTATGACGAGGAAATGTATCTGAAAGGCAACAAAGATCTTAAAATAATAAAAGCATAATTTCATTGTACCATTGAACCAGTCTATTAATAATTACTTAAACATTAATGGTTAAGATTATCAAATAAGGTTGCTTTCATTGGTGATGAAACCAAAGAAATGAAAATAGCACCAAACATTACCAACAATTCAACATTGATTTGAACACAAGCTTCTGTCCATTTGCAAAATCAGATTTGTAATGTATTCGAATTGTTGAAAAGTTCGGAATTTTGGCTTTTTTCAAACGGTTAAGAACATGATTGTCGAGTAGGACCAATTGACCAAGATCGGGTTCTTGTTAAATTAAAACAATCTGCAAGTCCATGGATTTTTTGAATTTTTTTCAAATTCTTCAGCTCAGCTTATCCAATCACTTTCACTGTAAACCCGATGTCTGCCAACAAACTCGAGTAAACTTGTACCCCTGAAAAGGTAGAAGTGTCATGAATTTCAATAAAATATTTTACTTTCCCGTGAAACTCAACTTATTAAGCAGCCATCAAAATCCTTTCAGCCCAAATGAAGATCAATGAAAATGGGAAATATTACAGAAGCGGAACATATTGAACAACATTGAATGGTATTCACTCATAATGAATTATAAAGAAGAGACTTGATTACTTGACTTTTTGTTTAATGTAGCGCAGTGTTCAATAGATTGGAGTAAAAATCTCTAAACTTTCACTTCATGGTTAATCATTGAGACTTCATTCAACGTTGGCTGTTTTTTCAAGAAAAAGATGATTTCAAGTTGACTGCATCAAAAGGAATTTAAAGCCGTTCCATATCATGATTGTTGATGACTAAACAATTAACCAGACAAGCTCAGTAATAGACAATGAGAAATGAGAAACGGGACAAATCATCAAACTAAGACTTGCTGTTAATTTTGCCACAAAGTGTCACAAAATTAAGATTTATTAATATTTTACATTCAACAGGATTCATAACCAATGGAATTTTCAATGCTATGATTGGAGCAACTAAGCATGATGACACCATGTTGAAAACTTGAATTTGTCTTCTCTTGAATAAAATCAAACTTGATTCTTTAAAAAAATCAATATCACTTAGCGTCAATCTTGTTTAAACCTGATTCTTACCAATTATTAAATGACGCAGACCAAAACAAGCAGTTAACAACAATCGTCAAGGTCCAATGAAACAAATTGAATAAAATTAAATTCAAAAAGCTCAACTATTGAATAAATTTTAACAGATTGTCAAACATTGAAACAATGGTTTGGCAACAGTCGATGACAAATGTGGGACAATTGTCACAAAAGATGAAACAACGCAAAAAAGTCTGCCATTGTGACCTGTAAACACTGATGACTATGCAAAACTAAGCTACAATGAAATTGAAATTAATGGCAATTGACTGTCATCGATGAAGATGAACAAGATTGCCATTATTTAACAAACAATAAAACAATCTTTAACAATTAAATGTGTAAATCAATTTTTGATGTTTCTCACCTAAACAACTCAATCTACAAACATTGCTATAAGTTGTTTAAGTTGAAGAGTAGAGAGAAAACGGAAAAATGGATAAGAAAATCAGACAAACTGAGCAATCAATCAATTGATTTAATGTACATCACATTGAACCATCAATTGTTTGCCACAGATTAAAGTTAATCAAGAGATTGAAATTGGTGCAAATGGTGATGATTAAAGTGACAGACCCAACAATCGGATTAAAACAGGAAAACGGAAAGTTAACCGTCAATTACAATGTAATTTTAATCAATCAATTACAAGCAGCGTTTAGTGATGGCAAATCAGTGACACAATTATCACAATTAAAGGTCTTGTAAATTATGAGCTTTGTAAACAGAGTTGAACAGTCAACTGTCAAAATTGACTTTTATTGAAGTCAACAAAATGTTGATGATAATTGGTACAAATTAACACGCCAATTGAATCAAAGTCCAGCAAATGGTTAACATCGGAAATGGTCAATTCACGCAAATCACCATTGATTGGATCGAAAAAGATAAACGAACAATATATTGAATGGAATTGATTTACATTTAAATTTGCTTCATCGGTTGCTTGTTAAATGACTTGACTTGTAAATTTGCTGCTAATCAATCAAAGACGAACCAAGTAAATTGAAATGTTAAATGACTTTTGACAATCAACTTTGGCACACGAATCAAAGAGGCAAGCAAGAAATGATTTATTTTCAATTGTTTCCCACTGGCAACCAGTATCACTTATCTGATTGTTTAAACAGTTTATCATTGACTTGCTAATCCACTGAAATTAAGAAAATTGTCGTTCAATTTGTGCTTCAATTTGTACCGCAGACATGACAATATTTTCGCGTTTCATCAACATAATCATGATGATCTTTTTTGCCTTGGCCACCTTTGTTCAACACAATGATCCTGATTGGTATTTTTGGGGTTCCGTCTATCTTGTGCCCACTCTTATGTCTACTGTTCAAGCCTTTAGTGTGACCATTACTTATCATTATGTTTACCAGGCGTTTATACGATCTTGTGCGCTTCTCTACTCCTTGTTGACACTTTTTCATGCCTATTATTTCATCAGGTTTGCCAGTAATGTGTCTACTCAGGGTTGGATTGATAGTACCTTTGAAAGTCAGTCGATGCCCTCATCTTCACCCACAACCAATCTGTTGATTGTCGACTCGGAGGAAGGCCGAGAATTTCTTGGTTCACTAATTGCTCTCCTTTGGATCATCATTTCAATTTACATTACGACTACCAATCAAGTTGGCGATGCTGCACTTTCAAGGCGCTTTAAAATACTCATTTTCATCTTTACTCTTATACCAATCATTTTATGGTTTATCCTTTACACTCTTGAAGTTTACCTCTGCTAAATGCCAATACAATTTAATAATACAATTGATCGTTTGCCAGACAAATACATGTTCACATGAATATATACATGCTTATACTTGAATCCATCACACTCTGCTAATTGCAACGAGAACAGCAGTCGCATTGTAACTCATAGTTTACATCAATTAACGATGAAAAAAACCGCAATAAAAAACGCCTAAAATTGAAAAGACTAAAAATATACTGGAAAACCAAAGCCTGAAAGTTAATGTAAAATACAAGCGCAAAACTAAACTCATTTGTCACTTTAAACCAAAGGAAACCAAAATTTAAACATTCAATTGCTACTCAAAATCAAAGCCTAAATCTTGCAACAAACTTTAATCTTAAACCAAAAATTCCGATCCAAAATGTACACTTAAAATGGCTTAAATTGAAAACCTTTAATGCCAACCTTAAATAAGCTGAAAATTGATTTATAACTGTAAACTTTATAAACTTTAATTACCAGGCTTAAATTGAAAAATAACAAAATGGTAAATTGTGTTGCAACATAAACAAATCCATTAACTAATTTCATTTGTTAACACAGTTAAAAATAAAAGCTACCCAACGAATGCAAAGCGTCATTGATTTATTGAAATTCAAAGGTAATCATAATTAGACAGCAAGAGAAAAGCAAAAAAAAATCTCTCTGGCGGGGAATCGAACCCCGGTCTCTCACGTGACAGGCGAGGATACTAACCACTATACTACCAGAGATGATCACATGAAGGAAAAGTATTAAATTGCTATATAAACTTAACTAATAAATTTGCTAAATTTTTTCTTTATTCGAAGCTAAATGAACTGGAAATGTTTTGTTGGACATATTTTTTTCAATTTGTTAGTTAAAATATCTATTCTTATTGGTGCTGACGTGCTAGTTTAGTTTAGTTTCAAGTAAATTGAATAAAATTAAGTGTTGTCATAACGTCTATTTGCAACTCCATCTGTTGTTGACTTTTTAATTAGAGTTTAAAAGAGTAAATATTGCTCTAAAGAGATGGCGCTGTTTGGCTTATTTAGTTTGGTGGTTGTATTGATAGATGGCGGATCTTTAGCTGTTAAGTGACTTGAGTTGAGTGTTGAAGAGGTAAATATGAAATGTTGAATGCTATTGATTGGTGTTGATTTGGATAGATTTGTAAACTCATTTTGTGATTGTAACCTCTTCGATTGAGTGCCAATTGTCCTTCAATGGGAAAATGACGAAGATAATCTAATCAGAGTTTGAATAGTGATTAGGTGAGTGAAGTGACTTGAATGAAATGACACTAAAGCTTAATATTTGAAATAAAATAGACTCTTGTTTGTTTTAAATCAATTTTTTAATGATTTTTGTTTTGAAAGGGAACATTTCATGTTTTTTCATTCGTGTTTTTTGTATGTTTAATTTAAGAAAAAATGAAGTTTACGTTGGGTGAAGATTTGAACTGAAAAGTGACATTCAAATGTGATTCTTGATGTTTTATTTTTTGTTGAGATGCAGTTGTTGTGGTTTTTCAAGTTTAATTTAATGTATTTATAGTTGTGGTTGATGTTTTGTTTTGGTAGAACCATGCGTTTTAGTGTTTTGTATTTTTAGAGTTATTTTGATGAAATAACCGTGCAAGAATTAAAATTGACGTTTATTGCACGCAAAATATGAGATGAAATGTGAATGGCGAGTTTTTGATGGAAATGATGAGTTGAAAAAGAGGAAACAAAGCGATAGTTAAAAGTGGTTGAAATGATAGAAGTGAGAAAAGACTCATTATCATTATCATTATCACCATCATCATAATCATCACCACCATTAACATCAGCAAGACTAATAGAGACGAAAATGATGTACATTTGTGTGACTTTTGCGCCTAGACAGGTAAAAGCATGAAAAGGTGATCAAGATCAGGCAGCGACTTAGAGACGAAAGATGAGGAAAACGCAAAATAGGCGATGATGATCAACATGAAAAATGTTTACAGGAACCGGGAACCAAGCAAGAAAAGTGAATCTTGCCGCTCTAAATCCTTTTCTCTCCCGAAGTGTTTTTGGCCTTTTCATTTGTTCAGGTCTTTCGAAGCAAAAAACGTTTCAATAAATAACTTCATAGACGGTGGCTTTCTTGTCTCCTGATCCAGTAACAATGTATTTATCATCCGAGGAAATATCGCAACTCAATACAGACGATTGTTCCCTTGACTGTAAATAAGATGTGAAAAAAAGGTTGATTAGTTAAAGATAAACATTTGAATGAAATTTTTCATTCTCTTCGCGCTTTTTTTACCTGGAAAATTGAAGCTCCATAAGGTGTTCTCCAGGCATTTAACATGTTGTCTTTGCCAGTGCTGACAAACCATTTGCCACAGTAAGCAAATTTAAGTGATAAAACGCAGCTATCATGAAGATGAAGTTGATATTTTTCCAGCTTTGAGCAATGCATTACTTCAACATTACTGCTTTCCATACTGTAAATGGGTGAGAAACAAGAAGTCAATAAATTTGTGGATAAAATGGAAACAAAAAAAAAATCAATGAAATGTTCAGATGGTTTTATCGATGAGGGAAGCAATTGAACATCTATTATTTAGATGAGTTTTGTTACTCGAGTTTGTCAAGTTGAGGATGAAAAGATTGTCAAATGGGGTTAAAGATGTTTAATGTTGACAAGTCATTTTTATTGCAATTAATAGAGTCAAAATGTTTTATGTTTATCAATGTTAATCGTGACAATTAATGGCAACAACTTGTAATGCTTATCAATTTGTAATCTTTTCAATATTTGTTCACTTCATAACTCAATTTTCATGCAACTTGAATTTTCTTTTTTCGATTTTTTTATTGTCTTTTTTTGGGTTCCTCATTGTGTTCAATTGAGACCAGATAAAACAATCTTGTTCAACGTTTCGAGACACTTCATTGACAACTTACCCAACTGCTAACCAGTCACCGGTGGGACAGTAGCCAAGTGAAAATATTTGTGATGAGAAATCGTGAAGTTGAAGTTGACGACCCTGGATAATGATAATGAATGAAAATAAGACATTATTAATTGATGGATCCATGTTAATGATAGGCTTGATTGATTGATCTCGCAACAAAATACATTTAATGAAAATGATTGGTAATGGTGAGAGAAGTGAAAGGGGAGAAAAATTTAATCATTCAATGATAATCATTATTAGCAATTCAATTTTTACCATTTTCCTTTTTTTGCAACATTTTGTATTCATGAAAAAAAAGACTCAATAATATTCAATTTCCTATTTTTTTATATCAATAATCTTTATTCACTTGACCAAGGAAAATGCCCAAGGTTTGCAAATCAAATCACTTTCAGTTCATCAAATGATGAACAAATCGCTGAAATGTATATTAAGAAATCATTTTTTTTGTTAAAGCAAATTATCCATGAAATAATTTGAAAGAAGCAAGCTTTTCTAGTTTCCATTTAATCGATATTTTGTTTCTAGTGTGTTTTGGGAAACTATCAATCATGACTAGATGAACGAAAGACAATTTGCAGAATCATGTGAAAGCTTAACTTTTGGAAATCGAAATGAAAATTTTTCTAGTTAGTTGAGAGATCTTGTGAGGAGGAATGGGTAGGAAGAAGAGTGAACAAACCTCTCGAAGGTCCCAAGCACGAACAGTGTTATCAAGACCACCAGTCCATAGTTTATTACCGTCTGAACTTATATCGATACAAGAAGCACCATCAGTGTGACCCGTGAATTGTCGGACAATTGCGTGATTATGAAGATCCCAGACAGCAATGTTACCATCACTGCAACAGCTAAAGCAAACTTTAGAGTCTGGACTAATGGCTAGTGCATAACAGGCTGGTGCTGCTGAGGTTAATTCGGCTTTGATTCTAGGTTGTTGTCCCAAGTCCCAGATGCAAATGGCATTGGCTTCACCACCAACAATCAGGGTTCGACCATCGGGCAACAATTTACAAGATCTAATGTAGTTGTCCCTCGCCTGTTTACGGTAACAACAAAAGGAAATGGCACAAAATTAATCATTGTGAATCAACAAAAGACAAATTTCCCTTCAATAATAATAATTAAAGGTTGAATGAAAAAAGAAGGCAAAAAAAAGTTTCAAAAAGAGTTGACAGTAATACAAGTTAAAAACAATTACAGCAACAACACGAATCATGTTTTGCTTGCTTGCTCGATTGTTTTTGCTTGTTATTATCTTCATTATTAGCATTATTATTTTGTGGTTCAGATGAAAAGTGAGTTGTCATGTTGCACTCATCAAGAATGCTCAATTGTAAACACGCATGTTGTCAATTTTGCCGCTCATTTGGTTTACCCTGCACTCAACAAAAAGAGACAGTAAAAGGTAACAATAGTTGCATAAACAAGGACAAGTTTCTTGGCTCTCATTACGTGACAAGCTTGAGATTTAAGGTTCGTTGAAGTCAACACAAATTATTATTATCAACGCTTTTGTACAATCTTTTAACAGCTTGAAACAAGCCAGTTTAACACAAGATATCATCATCATCATCAGATAATGAGGAAACACAAGTTTATTAAGAAAGTGTTTATTAATTCATAAAAGGCAAAAGAAATGCAATCAAATCAAACAGAGATGAAGATGAGAAAAGGATGAGAAAAAGAAAGAAAAGTAAAAACAAAATACTCAAGAAAGTGATGAGATTATGTGAATGAAAGATGATTATGATGATAAAGGTCATTGAGAAGGAAGAAAGTCAAAGACCAGAAAAGAGAGTTGAAAAGTAGCGCAAACTTGAGACAAAACCTGGAAACAATTTTCCTGAATGAATTATTCAACCACAATTAGAGACACATCAATGCTTATTACTTTTGTTAGCTTTTTTATCAACTTAAAACCTTGCTTTTTGTTGATTTGAAAAAGCAACTTAACTACATCACATTCATCATCACTTAACATTTAGTGTAACTTTTTTTTCGTTGTTTTCACCATTTTCCCAAGTTAATAAAAATGAATAACTTGAAATTTTGAGCATTTTTCCTCATTTTTTTGCATCATCATCATGATAGCAATTAAATATTCCAGTAACCAGTTAAATTGCCGCTCAATAGCAACAGTTTTAATGTAAAATCAACAGCATTTAATAATATTTATCCAATTAGCAAGTGTGCAAATGTTCAAGTGCAATAAAAGAGCAACTCATTTATATGAAAATTAAACTTCAACTAACCTTTTTTTACTTGAAACAAATTGAACAAGAAAAGGTTTAAAAAAACATTTTTCCACGTTTTTCAATTACAATCTCATGTTGTTCAAGTTGCTCTTTCATGGTAAATTCATGATAATGAGTCGAGTCTTTTTTTGTAACATTCATCTTGAGCAGAGCAAATCTAATGGCACGGATAAGAGTCATCAGTGATTAATAAATTGTGTAAATGGGTAAAAATGATTTTCTCAAGCAACTGCTTCCAATCAGGCAAATCAGAAGCAACAGAGTGATAATTGATGGACACGAAAACGCGTGCATCATGAGATAGCAACCTCCCACTGGCGAGTGTGCGAAATGAGGAAGCGTCAAGAGATTAGATTTGCTACCTTGAAAGGCAAGTAAGGAGTGCAATGGTGTCAATGTTTACTTGGCATTAAAAGTGTGCAAATGCGACTTTTCAAGATGATATAATTTACTCGAGATTTTGGTTAATTTTTGTAAGCAAGGGAAGAGGAAGGCGATGTGAAATTGAATAATGAGTATTCATGAAACATGGGAACATTTGTTGACCTTCAAGAGGAAAGTTATTGTTGATGTTGATGAGGAGATGTTTTAAGATGAAGGTTAGGCTAATAAATGGCTCTGTTGGTGGCAGCTTTTTGGTTGTAGGGCTTTTGCTTATGTTTCAAGCTTCAAAATTGGTACTCATATTGCGTCTTATAACGTGTTTATAACTTGAGCCAATCATTTAATCATTAACAAACATTTTCCGAGTTTTTATCTCTACAATTGAATCTAACATGATAATGATGATGATTCATGTTATATGAGTTTTTGCCTTTTCATAATTAAATTGATGGACTGGTAATAATTTTGCCATTTATATACAACTATTTGGTGAACATTTTAATTTTGACTTGGATGTTGTTGATAATGATTATGATAATGATGATAATGATGTTGAAGGAAAAAAAATGGATGAAAGATAAAGAGTGAAAAATAATGCTGAGTTAACAGGAGAAGAAGAAAAAAAAAGTTGAACAGAATTGATGAGGAGAAGGATTAGGATGAAAATGATTACTAGTTAAGAGAGTTTTGTACTTTTTTTCAGGGAAATGAACATCAGGGAAGAGGGAAAAAGGTTAACCTGAATTGTGATATGATCATCAGAAAACATTATTGCAAGAGAAAAGGATGAAAGAAGATGAGAGAAGAATCATCAACTGGAATATCATGATGGAATAAAAGGGATAAAAAGAGGAGGAAAAGGATGAACATGTTACTCTCGCTTTTTGCTCGTTTACTTGGTAAATAGAAAAGGCAAGAAAAGTTTCACCATGAAAATGATAATGATTGAGATAAAGATAAAATGATTATGATTATGATGGTAAGATAATTATTGAGGGTTCAATTGAAACAAATAAAGATGGTGATGATGATGGAGATTGAATGAAGAGAGAGATGCTTTTTACCAGATTGAAAAGGAGCGGTGAGCAAGTAATGATAACGTTGAATGTGAACAATTTGATTACAATTAAAAGGTTTTGATGTTTTGCCAGAGAAGAAGAATTAGCTTTGAATGGTTGATTGAACATTCAATCAAAATGAACAGAGTGACTGGGAGACTCTTGATGATTATCAAGTTGCAATAACAAGTTGAAACAGTTTCTGTAAGGTCAAGAACAGGTCAATCGTAACCAGGATTACCTACGATTTCAAGTGACTGCTCAAACAGCATCAACATCAACAATAAACAAAATGAAAAGAAGAAGAAGAAAAAAAGGTTAAACAATTTCTTTTTTTTTCTTCATTCTTTCATTGTCTACTCAATTTGTCTCCCAATCGCTCTGCTTTTTTATATATCAAGTAATGATGATGATGATGATGATCAAGTTAATCGTCATCATCTTTAAGGAGGAACAACGATAATGATAAAAAATTGATTGTAAGGTAAAAGAAATAATGTTTCAGTTAATTTGAGATAATTTTTTGCTTCTCTTCTTTTCATCATTATCATCATTTCTGGTTACTTGGTAAGGGAATTATATTTCAAGGTAAAGGTAACTTGATATAAGTACTGTAAGCCAATGCTCTTGCCATTGCCACTCAATATCCTATTCAAATCAAGTTCAATTTACAAGCTAAACATTTGTCTATTTGTATACACTGTTTATGTTGATAGCTGTTGATGCATAAAAATGAAAGATTGAGAGATTTGTAAGAAAACAATTTTCATCTTTCATTACAAATCTCATTACCAGGAATCAGGTAAAATGTGATTCCCTTTTTTTTTGGTGAAAAAACAAAAGTCTTTTTCAACGGAAACTTTTACCATTTTTGCTCAATAACTTGGATAAGGATAAAATTGGGTTTTCAAACAGAAATGAAATCAATTTACAGTTGATTTAATTTTCTGGTTTCAAAGTAAATTTAATGAAATATCAAAGGTTAATTTATTTGTACTTTATATCAAGTTTTACACTTTTATTTGCATTTTGTATTGTTGTGACAACATTGAAATGAATGTGAAAAAGTGTTTCGAGTGAAGGGAAAAAATATCGATATTGAAATGTAAACCTTATCATTATGATTGGTATTAATATTGATGCAACAATAATGGTCATGGTAATGTTATAATAATGTTGTTGTAAATGAAAAGTTGGCAATGAATAGAGATGAAAATTGAAAGGTTAAATTGATTAGGTTAACAATTGATGTTAAAGGTACTAATCAATTTGATTATGTACTTCATGCATACTCATCAAGTTGAATGCAATATCATCAATAATCATTTTCAGTCTTTCTTTTGCTTTCTTTCTCTACACTTTTCTGTATCAAATTGGTAAGAAGAGCCCTGTTCGGGTCAAGGGCGATTAAGCATTTCACCTTTTCCATGGATGTTTAAAGGCGCAAATTGAAAGGTAACAAGAGAAAGAGTTTTAAAATGATTGAAAATCAACATTCAAGGGTAACAATTCTCATAAATATGATTCTCTTTGTGTGATTATCATTTTATTATCATCTTGCATTATTATCATTTATTATAGCTGTGTGTGGTTCATGTTGCTGTTATATGTTGGCCTTTCAATGGATAACATTTTTGGATGGTTAACAAGGCACTTCAAGGTTTGGTGAATACAATTTATAAATACAATCTAACCTTATATACATATCAAAGGGTATTTAGAGGTTGCAAGATGTGAAGAGAGAGAGAGATGATGATAATGGAAGATAGAGGAGGAGAGGGAGGCAGGGGTCCAGGGGTGGGTTAAGGGAAAAGGCTGCACTCTTTAAATAGTTACAAAGACGCCTTTTGTTGGTTCCAGTATAATGTGTTTACAGTGAAAGGCAAGGGAAGAGTGAAAAGCCAAGGGCAAATAGATGATGTTGCGGTTGTAATAATATACAAATAAATGGATATGTGTGTCAAAAGCCGTTTACCGAGTAGAGCAAAAGTTGACCCAACTCTCTGTCAAAGTAACAAATCTGTTGAACTACTTTCTTCAAATACAACTTCAAGGTCCAGTTTTCATCTGTTAAAATTATCTTCTCTTCCACTCTTCTCTTCGTCATTTTTTTCTGACTTTTTCCCTTTTCTTCTTCTCCTCCTCTTTTTTTCTGCTCCTCTTCTTCACGCTTTTCTAACTGTCAACAATGACCAATCCATTTATTATCATTTACCTGCAAAAAAAGCAAAGTCTTCCTGATAACTAGAGCTTTACCTTTCTCTCCATGTTTACCTTTACTTTCTTACTGCTCAATTGTATTTGATTGGGTCACAGGGAATTAGTTATTTTTACAGATTTACTAGTAAATATATTATACAATGAGGAAAAAACGGTCAAAAGATTCAATCAACAGTTAATGTGTTCAACAATCGAACGGTTCAAATTTTATGAAAAAAAAAGTTTATCGTGAGATGTTAATCTTGGTTAACTTTGGTTGCTTTTGTATTGACTAGTTTTGTGTGTAACAACACAAAAGTAATGCATGTGATATAAAGGGCAGATTCAAATGCATTTAAACGATTTTTTTCAAGAGCATTTTTTTCTTCTTCTATGGACTTGAAAAGGCTCCGTCAATTATGGTACATTGACTTGTAATGTTTTCACGGCCTATGGTACAACTAATGATAGCGTTGTTGTCGATAATAATGATCATCTAAATCATAAAGATAAGGTTTCGCTTTTAGTAAACTTTTACCTTAAAACCAATTGTACTTTTCAGCAACAATAATGGTTTTGAACAACAGAAGAAGAAAATGATTCAATGAAAGGCAGAGGAGAATCAAAGAGATGGAAAAATGACCCTCAATATTTACAATGATTGTTCAACTATCACTAATGAAACATTCATGATGATAATGATTAACTCGCAATGATGCGTTTCACCAATTGTTCAATATCATTTCAACAAATATCTCAAACGGAAGAGGAACAAGAAACACATGAAAACTTTTCATCTTGCACTCATTAATTTATCATATGGACAAATGGACAAAAGTTGGAAATTAGTTTTTCAGTTTCAAAAGTGATTTTGTTCATTGGTTAAAACAGTTTAAAGTACAATATCAAAGTTGACATAAGAGGATAAAGTTGGGTATCTTTGCAATCTTTTTGCATCTTCATCTTGAGAAGCATCAAAAATGCATGTTGAGCTACTTTTCAAGAGGCCAACATTGGCTCATAACATGAGAAGTAAAAGAATGGATTCAATGGTTTTCAAAGGAAAGAAAAAAATGTCTTCAAGGTTTAACTTTTTTTTCTTTTCGCAAGATTATGTAAAGATGATTTTGCTTTTCATCTTTTTTTTGCATCAAATAACAATAATCAATGAAATCAAAGGTAAAGTAATTCATGAACAACTTTTTTTCACAAAATTTTTTCCTTTTACCAGACTTTACCAGACTTTTTTATGCTAACAACAAGCTTTTTTGTGCACAACTTGTTTGACCATTTTTAGACGTAAAATTGTGTTCAATTGACTTTACACTTTATTGCTCGTGAAATGAGTTGCAAGATTGATCAGATCAAAGTTTTTTTTAGCTCTCATCTTGAGCCTTCTTGTGAGATTATTTGTAAGGCTTCGATATGTTTGAGTGAAATGACCCTGCAAAATGAGTGTAACAAATGTTTACCAGAATAAGTGTGAAGGGAAAAAAAGGTTTTTATTGGCAATCATGTAAACCTCAAAAAAACGCAAAATTGTAGTTTCACTTGTCGAGTTTTTTTAGTGTTTATTTAATAGAGGAAATTGTAATAATGTAAATCAATGGTGCAAATGGACACAAAGAGTTGAATTTTCTGTAGTCAACTTTGAATGAGCCTTTTGACAGGTTTACAAATGATTAACCAATGCAACGGAAAAGGGTTTTTACAGGACAAAGGAGGAAACTTTTTCAAGGTAACAATGGCTTGTAACAACAAGTATAACTTGACAACAACAACAACAAATGAATGTTTAAATGGTTGCAATAAACAGTTGGAACCAATGGAATGGATAGTTTACATATGGAGTAAAGGGATGAAGGTAAAGGTGATGAGGATAATGAGCATCAAGGTGAATGAGTAATAATAGGAATGAGTTTTCAAGTAAAATGAAGCAATTATGATAAATGTTGCGGTACCTTGGGTTATAACCTGAGGCAAGTTGAAAAGCATGAGAAGATGATGTTGTTGATGTTTAATGTGAAAAAAGGTAAAGAAGCGAATCCTGTCACTCAAGACAATCCTAATGAATTACATTTTAACTGCTACCGAGGATAGACACTGGGAGTGAAAAGTGATTATTTTTTCCTCTTATGTTTCTTGGGTAAAACAAAAGGTAAGAGAGAGACTCGGGATAACGGAAGTGTGCACGAAATTTGGGCGTATAAAGGTATCCATCTTTGCCATTCATTTGCTCACTAAACCTCTAATTACACAGGTTTCATCTTCTTCTTGCTTGGCCTCAACTTTAACTCAACTTTAACCCAACAAAAGGCCAGAGTAAACAATGAACATTTTATACTAACATAGATATTGTGTGTGCTTACATTGAAAGTAAATAAGCATTGAATCGTAAATACTGAGAAGTAAATTTATGAACATGAAATGGATAAAAAAAAGGTAACCAAGTCAGTGTAAATCTTGCCTTGAGGCATCAACGAGAGAAGAAGAAAAAAAAACTTCGTGATGGGAATGAATTTACTTTTGGATGATGATGGGAGGGAGAGAGAGAGGGATGAAAAGAGTAACAAGTTAGATGATGCATAAAGGTAGGTTCCACCTCTTGTTTTACGGAGAGAAAATGTTTTCTCTCTCTCATATTGATGATAATGATGATGAGAATGAGTGAAAGGTAAACCGGCTTGAAAATACATGTAACTCTGTGTGCTTTCGTTTTGCAGACAAGAGGCCTTTTTTTACCTTCTCTTTTTCAGCCTCTCTTGGAGAGATGAAGATGAGGCTGAAAAAGATGATGATGAAAAACCTATTATTAAGGTGAGTCTCATTTACGTGTTGCCAGTTAATTTGAGGCTAGCGTCTGTTAAAAGCCACATTAATAGGTGTTTACAGCTTTCAACAGGATAAGATTTAGAGCCCGTTAAAAGAGCAACTTTCAATTGGTAAGAGTAAAAAAAACCTTCATTATGTACACACATACATATTGACCAAGTATTATTGAAGTTATTACATCAAAGCTAATAAGATTGAATTGAGGTGGAAATGAAAACTGAGATTGACAAGAGTAATAACATTAAATCACACACCCAGAGAGGTTAAATTATATTGATTATTGAGTGATTAGAGCAAGAGAAGCTGATTAAGTTCACTTTGTTTTTCCTTTACAATTGACATTTCATTTCATTTACACTTAAACATTTTATTGATTAAAAGGTAAACATTGCATGTTGGCAAGTTTCATGTAATACTTTTCAACATTTTATTGATTTTTTGCATTTCAACCTTTTCGATGAAAGTTTGAAAATTTCATTTGATCAATAATGAATTATCAATGTTTCTTAATGACTTTGCCATTTTAATGAAATTTGCAGCAAATATTGAAATCATTTTCAAGTCAATCCCAGTCTTTATACTTCATGTTCGTGTCATCACTTACAATTAAGGTTATAATATGAGAGAAAATGTATATTTATATTAAATCGAGTCACGGACTTGGAATGAATAAAAGTTCTGAAATGATAACATTGGATTTTGTGTGATAACTTTTGACATAGATAAATTGGTATCATCATAATCATCATTATCATCTTCAAGTTTAACTGTTCAACAATTCAATTTACTGTGTGAACAAATAGTCTTTCAAATGAAATTGTATTCATCATAATTTGAATATTTCAACAATCAACTTTTGCTTCTTTTTTTGTTGCTCAGTGAATAATGTTGAAAAAAGGTTTGGTTAAATGTTGTAAAGTTCAATATTCATGGCTAAACATGAAAATGTTAACATGTCAAATGGATGAACATGGTTGGTTCAACGAGACAAAGGAAAAGGTGAAAATTATTCATGATAAAGATTCAAGTTGATTGTTAATTGGTAATCAAATTATGCAACATGAAAAGTTAATCAAATGTTTATCTAATTGAATAGTTGCTTAACTGCAAAAAGATGATCATGTTGATGATTGAGCTTCAACTCGAGATGAAAATGTTACATGTTATCATTGAAGAGAGAATCATGAATAGAGAAAATAGATATTTTTGTTACTTTTATTTTGAATTTTTACTTTTCTATTGAAATGTTATCACTTGATATTATTGAACTACATGATTGTGATGTTGAAAATAATTCATGCATCTCATTAAATTTTATACGCTCATTACCATGAAATGAAAAAGGATCATATGGCCAGACGGAAAATTTGTTTTTCTTTATCAAGTTGAAAAGATTCATTTGGTTAGTTAATTTAGTTGAAGAGGCGGACAAAATTACACTTATAATGATCGAGATCATCTTCATATCAAGATCAACCAAACCCTGGTTATTATCATAGCATCAAAATTTACGCACCCATTTAATGTTGACATAATCAATGACTTTATCTGAGATGAACATTTTTCAATATTCATCCTGTTCAATATCAATTTGGATGGCAATCAATTCAATTGCGTTCACCATACAAGCATCACAGAGTGTTAGTTGAAGGTTGTATCTTATAATAAGAGGGCAATACGATAATGATCCTTCCGCAGGTTCACCTACGGAAACCTTGGTACGACTTTTACTTCCTCTAAATGATCAAGTTTGAACATCTTTCCAGCACAATCCGACTAAAAGTTTACCCAAAGTGCTCGCTAAATCATTGGTAGTAGCGACAGGCGGTGTGTACAAAGGGCATAGTTTAACTCATCGGTCAAGTTTTATCAATTTTTTTTTACAAGAGGGCAAAACAACTTTTAACTTTGAGTAACCCAGTGACTTAGAAACTGGAAACAGCTCAAAGTTGAAAAACTTGAGCAAGGCTTTGAATCTTTCATCATGCAAAAATAACCCGATGTCTAAGCCAATCTTTTTGACGAGTCAATCAAGTGGCACAATCAAGTCAAGTTCAACCTGTGATTCAATTTTCTTTATCAGATTAAACATAATTGTCGATAAAGTTGTTCTTTTAATCTTATCAATTTGCTATTAGCAATAATGCAAAATAATCTGGTGACGCTTTTTTGAAACTTTGCATCACTTGAATCTTTCATGAAAACCCGCTAAAACCCTCGACAGATAGTCATTAAAACTCTTGAATCTGGCAAATTTACATTTACATGAGGTACATGAGAAATCAGTTTGCAAGATGAAAAGATGCGATTCAACTGGTAAAGCTGTTCAAATCGAGCAACCTATTAATTAATTTGATAAAATCAATTTGAATTTGGTTGAGAGGAAAGGAAGAAAAGCCTCAATCATTATCATCCTCATCAGTGTGGTCTTGTTTTATTCTTGCTCTTTTCAAATTCACTTTTCATTCTGATGATCAGATAAAGTTGAAGGGAAAAGAGAAGAAGAGCAAAAAAATGTTAATTCAAGTCATGATAAAGTTAACTTGAGATAGCGATCCAATTTAACAAATTATTGTGAGACTTGAATGTTAATTAATCTGTATTCACTGAATAACCGAGGTTAAGCCTTTGATATTAACAATTATAAGCAATTGCTTTGCATATTGAATAAAGTGATATCATGTTGAAACTAAAAAAAGGTTAAAAGTGAATCAACAGCAAGAAAAAGCTAAACACATGATGGTGATAATAATAAACATGAGGGTCAACATTGAATTTTTATTCTTGTTTACTTGAAACTATTAATGGTGCAAAAAGATAATCTCGTTTCTTGCATCAACCTTTTCCTATCAACACTGATGAATAAAATGATTTCTCATGCCACTGTCTCTTTACCTGTGTTTCAACCTTTCATGATGTGGTCAATAACTACATGAAGCAACACACCTCATAATGAATATCCACCTTGATTATATCTTATCCATTTGTTAAATAAACCCATTATCATATTTGATTGCTATTCATCTCACTCATCTTCCTCACTTGGACCATCTCTTGCCATCTCTTTCAATCATGATCAAAGGCCATCATCATCATTATCATTATTTTTATTATCACTATTATTATCATTATTAACATCATGACGACCTTGATGGTTCTCCTTTCATCTCTCTCACTCTGAGCATTCATCTTTCCTCGTTCTCCTTCAATTAACTTTACTCAGAGTCAGACAGTTAATGGCAGGGGTTACAGCAAACAGCAAGCAGTCAAGCAAGCAAAATAACCAGAGAAGCAAAATTGTAACCAGCAAAAGAGGGAAGAGAGAGATTTATGAGAGGCGGTCAATTAATTTAAATTAACAGCAAGAAACAAGATTGAATAGTTATTTAAAAATGTTGTTGGTGTGCAAGTTAATATGTTAGTCTTGCATTAAAAATAATCAGTTACATGTAAAGGTTGTTATTACAAGTTCAATTAGTTAATAAGGTGAATTATTAATTTTTGCTTCAATGGTGTTACAATTGAGCAAAGTTACAACAATGAAAAGTGTCACATTAACACACTTTTAGTACAACAAAAAAGAGAAGCCAATTGATCAACTTCTTTGTGTCAACATTTTCATCAACTTTAACCTTTCAATGTTAACCTTTTAAATCTTGAACTTATATTGATTAAGCCTATTATCATGGATCAAAGGTTTTACCAAATTTTATCTCATCGACTCAAAGTTCAAGGGACGTCATTGCTTTGCATCAATAGTAAATTGATAACTTCTCAACGATTAAAGTCAAACTCAAACTTTTCCCACTTTAATAGGCTAAGCATTTTGAAACTTGAAATGCTTTTCAATGGTAAATGTTATCGATTTGAAACAGAGACTTTATCGAAAGAAAATTGGTGAAAAGTTCGGCGAAGGTAAAAAATTTGAATAACTTTGGTACTGGAAGGGATGTCGAGGAAATATTTGGAGTTGAAATTTTCGAGTTTGACTTTTAGGCGACTTTAGTTTTACAATATTTGGTGGTGAATAAACTTTACGATTGGTGAAATTGCTCTTTTAGGCATTGCATTGAGTCTGGAAAAAACAGTTGGAAAAGAAAACAAGATAAAAATGGAATTTATTCCCTCATGTGTAAATCGTATTTAATCGGAGAATCAATGTAAGTGTGCATTTGGTTCGTTGAATTTAATAAAGATACACAAATATTGAATATATATACACATTTTTATCTCGCAATTCTTACGGTTACCCACCATTAAAGAGACTCTGTCACCCTTATAAACTTTGCTGTTGCTCTTGTTGTTATTACTCTCCAGTCTCACCCTGTTCGAGTAAAATATAATCTGATAATAGTCCCTGTGAGAGGTATTTATATATAATAATAATAATAATAATAATAATAATAATAATGATAATATAAATCTAACTTACTCTCACTGAGTGAGTACATAGAGAAGGGAAAAGAGGGAAAAGCTCATGACAATGCGACTTGAGTAAATCGATTTTTCCGGTCAAATATCCAATTAAATGGTGAATTGGTCGATAATGCCATCTAAATAACGATCAAAATCCAAGGTATACTTTACTCTCTCTCTTCTCACCCAACTTGGAGAGGAAAAGATGAAGACAAGAAGAAGCCAAAGTTTCATGTAAGTCTTTAAGTTTCCCTGTGCTTTCTGTTTCTTTAATTCAAACCTCTTGCATCTGTTAAATGAATAAATAGCAAGATCATAATGATAATGATAAAGATGATTATCATGATGAACATGGTCAAATAATAATCATATCATTATCATCATCATCATTATTCTGTTGTAATCATCTTCAACTAATGATAATCACAATAATAATGGTAATAATAATAATGATAACAATTATAATAATGATATTAATAATGACATTAAAATTGAAATGAATAGTTTCTCTTTATTCAAGATAAAAATGATTCAAATTTTCGTGTTAACCTTTGTTTATCTGGTTGTAAAAAGAAACACATTTTTTTCTGCTCAGTTTATCTACTTTTTTTAATCTTTACCAATGAACTTTCAGATGAAACAAGAAACATCATTTAAACTAAATTAAATGTTACGTGTTACGCCATTTACATGATGAAAATTCTTGACAAATGTTGCCTTTACCTCTGTTTCACCTTTCATCTTCATTTTGATTCATTGAATAAGTAAATTTGAACAGAAGCCAAAGCAAAATCTGAGTTGAGGGTAAGAAGGAAGAAAAGTTTGGAGCGAAAAAAAAGGTTGAAAAAATTTGCATCTTCTTTTTACCTTCTCTTTCCTCATGCATAATGTTACTTGAATTTCAATGTCTCCAGAGTTTCACAGATAAACAAGTAAATTTCCATTCTGTAGAATTTTTTTCTTCTTCTTTCATCATTCAAGTTTTTCTTTTTTCAAAGTCATTGCAAATATTCATTTTTACATGGATAAATGGTAGACTGACAAATGTTGAGCAGCAAAAATGTGGCACGCAATTTTACTTTCACTGTAACGAGAAGATGAAAAAACTGGAAAAAGATGAAAACTTTAAATTTACTCGCCAGAGGAGGTTATCATCATCAATTGATGTAAAAAGATGCAAAACTGAAGATGAAAAGAGCGAGTAAAAAAAGTCAAGTTAACTTATTTTGCATCTCATTTTCTTTACAGTTTACCACACATTTTACTATCTCTTTGTTGCTCATCTTCATCTTCCTTTTCATCGTTTTTTTCATCTTCTTCAACATTCCTTTTCCTTTTTCTTCCATCAAACTTTTAACAACATTGATAGAGTAAAAAGCTTTCATTACATGCATCAAACTGAATCAACTTTTACTCTTAAAATGATTACATTCAAGATGGTAATTTGGTTCACTTTAAAGTTTATATCAAAATAAAGATATAAAAATATTGTAAACCATAAAAGCTCAAGTATTGGTTTTTCATTAGTTTCATGGACATTGGTGGTTGTTGATGTGATAAAGGTCAAGAGTTGAATAGTGAATCAGGGTAAAGTTTCAAATTGTACAAATTCAATTGAAAGCGTGATCGAGGCATTGATCAATTTACATGGAGAGAACAAAAAATCAATATCATTTCTGGTTATTTACCAGTTGCCTGACACAAGGTAACAACGGAAAGAGGGTTAAGTGATCATTGGTGGGATCAAATGGGCGATCACTTGGGAGTAAATCAACCAAATTGGGTTGAACAGAGGATGGCGAAGAGGGATGTGAAAAATGATGCTAAATGAAATGATATTAATTGCAAGTGGTGGTGAAAAGGAAATGCGAGAAATGTTGAAATTTGAGTTGAATCAAATTCAAGTGTAAAATTGGCAGACCAAATCAAATAGACATGCTTAAATGGATTCAATGTTGTTATGGATGCTGATTGATACTCATGTTGTTTCTGGTCTGTTCAGTTCTCTTTAAATCAAAATAGATCACACAAAAGCTAATTTTTTTGCTCTTTCATCTTTACTCTTAAATTCAAGTAAACAAGATAAATCTCTGAATCTCAAGTGAATCAAGATTTGCAAGTTCAACATATGAGAGAAATGAAATGAAAACAAATGAATACCAAAAGTGGGTTGAAGGTGAGTTTAGTTGGCAACATTTAAGAACATTTCAAAAGTTTGATTCCCTGTTGATCTTTTTGATTGCGTGTTGATCAGCCAAAACAGTTGATCAAAGGTTAGGTGTGAAAAGGTGAAATGGTAATGAAAAAGTTTTTCAATCAAAGTTGAGAGAAATTTGTTGAAACCATTTTTTTCTCAGATTTTACGGAAATTCAATTTTTTCTTGTCAACATGATTCTGATAATCAAGATGGAAGAAGAAGAAAAAAAGATTTTCAGTTGAGCAACATTTTTTTCTTCTTGTTTCCTCTTCTTTTCCCTTTTGGCTCCTGCTGATTCAAATGTTGGTGTTAATAGCCGATAAAGTTTGCCAGCTTTTTAAAAGTTCAATTATAATAACAACTTGTGACATGGTTCATCTAAACCTCCTGTGAACCCTTCTGATATATATTTTTCATCATCATTGTGATCATCATCGCCAACATCAACATCATCATTAACATCATCTTTAGTTTTTTCGCTTGCTTCTTCTTCTTCTTCTTCTTTGCCTTGATTCCCTTGTAAAAGCAAAGGGAAAAATTAACCGAGCGGAAGAGTAAAAATACACACTAATGTGTGCTATTTTCAAGCTACAGAGTTACCACAATCACAGAGCTATTACCTTACTCCTGATTATCATGATAATGATGAAGAGTAAACCGCACTTAAAATCAAACTGAAAACCAGACCAAGTTAACCGGAATTCCGGTTCTTTAAAATGATAACCAGACACACAAATATAAACAAAAAAAGGCAAACTTGAAAACTGTTTTTTTAGTTTGCTTTTTTTGCTCCTCAAACCATTTTGTTGCATTTTAATACCTTTTTTGATTGAACAGACTTTTTGAACAAGTTTAACCAGAAAAGCAAACAAAATGATTGAACAAAGACAATTTAGATTCAACTTTTTTTCAATTGATTAACAGTCACTTTGTATCAAGTCTAATCAATTTGAATCATTGATTGAAGCTGTTATTGACATTTCAACAAATGGCTTCTTAACGTGTTAGTTGATTGTCATTGTTGCAATTGTTGCAATTAAATGGTAAAGTGTTGCTTGAAATTGATATGCGCATGAAATGATAAAAAAACAAGTTTTCACTCGTAAAATGAAGAGAAGATGAAAAGGGAGAAATTGTATGCTAATGAGAGTCTAATTAATGAGCATAATATGATGGTAGCATTAGACCTGTTAATCAAGTTAACCATGGTTAACAAATCATTTTGCAAACATAAGGGGAAGATGATGAAGAGGAGGGAAGATGATGCTAGAAATGAGAGATTAAGTAACCTGCTGTTTAACTGTTCAATAACAAGTGAAGATAAAGCTGGCAAAAGAAGGCAAAATGTATAATATAATACAATAACAAGAGCGAGAAGATAGAGGGAAACACAGGGTAAACTGAATTCACAGCAAGAAATCAATTGAAAAACGTTTCTCTTTCTCTCTTCATGATTGTTACTTATGTTGATGATATTATATTGAAAGTGATTGTTTGTTTGATTCCATTTGATTCAGTCAAGTAAAAATATAATTTTTTCCCTTCTTCTTCTTCTTGTTATTCAAGATAAATCAACATTACTTGTTATTCAAGTGAAACATTGATTTTTTGTCACTTCAATCAATTTTGTTCATTTTTTGCTTTTCCTTTTTTTTCAATTCTCAGCCTTTTTGTTCCAGTTTAACCAGAAACAGTTTTCAAAAGATGAAAGTTTATATATTAATTTGATATTGAATTACATAGCAAAGTTTTCTGCATTTTCCTCATCATTATCAAGTTGAGGTTGCAACAAAAAAGGTAATGAACAAGATGAAACTGAACACTTTAAGCTCATCAATCAAGCAAATCTTGTGTGAAAAAATCATTATCAAATGCATTATAAATGATGAAAAGTTTGCTGAAAGGTAAAGGTTAAATTGAGGAAAAGGAATGAGAAAAAGATGACAATTTCATCGCCTCAATGTTTGTTTTGTTTCATCTTTTTTCCATGAAACGAGAAAAGAATCAAGTAAACTTGATAATGAACTTGGAATAATATATTAACCTTTTTCTTTGAGTTTCAACTTTTTTACTTCTCTTCATGTTTAGTCTTTTTTAACTAGTTTAGTTAATTGTGCTTAATCGATTGAATTACATGATGAATTAAAGACAAATATATTTATATATTAGATGTAAATATAATAACATAATGGTGAAATGTTTTTGGGTCGATGATGAATTGATTACGCGATTGAATGTCATTTTTACCATGAAAAGGCTTGTAGTTTATATAACATTATCATGTATTATATGTTGGTGAAAAGAGAGTCAACTCAATATCAATAATATACTATTATAGTTGCATCTATTATTATGGGAAAGTTTGAGGAGAGGAAAGGAAAACATAGCATTCAATTGACATGGATAATTTTGCAGGGAATCATGATGATGATGTGATTGAATCGTAAAGATGCTTTACTTCTGTTGATTGTTTTCCCAAATAAAACAAACCAATTGTGATTTATATCACACAGCAAAACAGTGAGTCTGGAAACATTGAGCATCAAATAACAATAAAAAGGACAGATTAATGCTGTTGATGATTTAGTATTAATAGCAATGGGAAAAGTAATTGAACAAATATTAACAATAATTTTTTTTGTCTTCTCTTTACTTTCCATTGTTATTATCAAGTTTATTGATTGATCAGAAAAGGATTAAGGAACAACTTAAGGTGTAAAAAAAGGTGATAACAATTGAATCAACAATTGATTGTAATTTGCTTTCCATCAATTCATTGCTTTTGAATCTTTCAAGTTATGAAAACCTTTTTAAAAGGGTAGAAAAGATGAACACAGTTTTAATGATTTGTCTTGTTTCAGGGGTTAAAGTGGACTGATGTAAAATTACAAGATTAAAGTGAAGATTATTGGATGAAAAATGAGTAAACTTGTATTCATTGATGCGGTTAATTGGTTAAGCCGTGCGTTACTTCAAATGGATGCCTTAATTAATTAAATTAAAGTTGATCAGCAAGCAATGAAAAATTTTTTCTACTTTTTTTTGCTTCTCTTTGGTTCAACTTTGTCTATCATTATCATATGAATAAGGTTAATCATTAAAAGGCATCTTAAACCTCCCACTGACTCGAGATGTCTGTCTGTGTGTATTCAGTTGATTTGAAAGGCAACATGAAGAGGAATGAGTAGGATGAAGCCAATTTAATGATGATGGTAAATTAATGGTGAAAATTGAGAGAAGATGAGAATGAGAAATCAAATAACTCTATGGGAAGGATGAAGAATGTTATGGATTGAGTAAAGTAAACATGGTGAAGATGAAGAGACAGCATTCAGTTAAGGCGTTAGAAGTATCATCATTATCAGATTACAATGAAGATGATATGGAAAAAAGAAGCTAAATGAACATAAATGATAGACACAAATTGATTAACAATTTTACACTTTTTCTACTTCTTTTTCGACTATTTTTACCTTTTTTTGATCTCATCTCACAAGGGCATTGGAATGAAGATGAAGATTAGTCGCAACAAAAAGAGCAACACAGTTTCCAGGAATCAGTAGCAAGGATATAAAGATGGATAAGTTAGGAAGAGAAAAGGTTACAAGAAATCCTTTAATCCAATGCTAAATATATGACATTGAATGAGACAATTTAACTCTTTGGGTTTCAGGAAAGTTGCTGTTATTGAGTCACTGCAATTATCGAGTCAATCAAATTTTGTATCAATATTGGCCTGGAATAATATTGACAATCAGATTTGGATGAATGATAAGTTAATTATAATCAAATCAAGTTTCAAAAAATATTGACGAGTCACTAAAGTAAACAGAGTTTTTGATGGAAAATGTTGAGAAAACATTTGATTGCGTTTTATAATCATTTATCACAACAATTAAGGTTAGTCGATTGACAAATTGCTATCATTATCGTTGCAACTGAACAAAAGTATCAAATTGCAAAGAAAAGGTAAAAAATGTTTGCTATAGAAAGTATTTGAAAAGCAAAATGACAATATTTAAAAGTAAACATACAAATGATTAAATTGTCCCTAATTGCAGGGAAGCTTTTTATTTTCAATAAATGATATTAAGTTGGAGAGGTAACATTGTCAGCAACATTAACAGTGTGTAATTAATTCATGAGCCAATTCATCATTTGACAAGATGAAGCAGACACAGGCAGACATAAGAAGGGCTAATTACAGTTGGTGTGTTTTGGTTGAGATTTAAGCTGTTCATGTTTTGATGATAATGATGAACGCTCAAGGCTAAAACGCTAATGAACAAATCATGAAAGAGCCAAAGAAACAAACTGCCGAAAGCTAATTAAGAATGGTTCAAGAAGCGTAACGTCAATTCCCAATGGATATTTTGGTTATTATTAATTAGGAAAGTACCAAAGCGACTTGGTTAAACAAGAGGAAAATGGTTAACAAAATATTTACCTTTTTTGTTTCTTGTTACTTGACAAACCATTTTTTACCTTCAACCGGAATCATTATTATTAAACATGTTCATCAATAATAATGATAAACCCTTGACGATGAAATGATTAGTTTATCATCCTTATTAGCATTGTAATTAACACAAGGTGGACACTAAAGTGGCTTTACATTGAAACATTGGACCTTCAATTTGGGCCTCACTGACAAAAGTTTGAAAAATAATGAAACATAATTGATTATCAAAATGATGTCAAGTTAAACACTTACGGGTGCAAATAAAGATACAAGACAAACAATTGCATTTGAAATGTGGTCAAAATGGTAAAAAATGTTCAACTTGAATTACATTCAATTGTATTTACTTTGCTCTTTCAGGGAAAAGGTGATAATGAAACTTTCTTCAACCATTACCTTATCATTATCTGGATAATTAAGGTAGAGTATGAAAGAAGGTTTAATCAATGATTCGTGCAAGTGTGAAAGAGTTAACATTCATCTGAAAATCTTGCAAGGTAAAAGTATAAAATGAAGTGAATAAGGGAAACGAAATTTGATTTTGAGCATCATTTCAATTTACAACTTTTTTTGTTCACCAAATACAAAGGAAGCTGAAGATGAGGATGAAAAGGCGGAGTAAGATGAATATTGTAAAGGCAGATTAAACATTGTTGAGTAAGGGAAGAAAAAGATGAGAAATTTGGTTGTTTTTTTTCTATCAAAACAAGAATCCATGATGATCATGATATTACAAAAAGAAAAGTTAATCGGAACAATTGTTTGTTCCTATTCTTATACACACATAAGGAAGAGATATCAACATTGAGACTGGGAGGAAAATGTTTCAAGATGATAATGATAATGATCCAGAATTTCTGGTGAGTTACAATTATGAATGATGGCGATTAGAGGAAAGTTAAATTAGACTCACAGCATGGAAAAGTGGATCGATTTTTTTGTGTGTTAAATTACTTGATAACAAAGTATCATTCACTTTATTCATCCTCTTTTTTTCCTTGTATCATGAAGGTAAGAGATGAAAGGAAGGAAGAGGAAAAAGTGATGAAAAGACGAAAGAGTAAATTGAAGAGATTGAGAGAATCGCTTGACAAAGAGAAGATGAAAATTGAAGAGAAAGAGGAACAAAATGATAATGGAAATTGGTAAGCATGGATGAATAGGAAAAGGCAGAAGGTCTAAATGATAGGATATATACTGTTCAGTTTTGTATATAATATTTGAAATGGTGAAAACATGAGGATAAATTATATATAACATATAACATAAAGAAAATTGACTCGAGAATAAAAGTGAAACCAATGGTTAGAAGAAAAAAAATGATCATTTATCTTTTTTCTTCTTTTCATCATTATTGTCATAACCATCATAATGATAATCAGAAACATCACAAGGAAAACATCATCATATTGATTGCAATCAAGATGCTCAGTCTTTGTTGAAAGAGTTATAATAATAGAGTTTCATGAGCTTTCATGAGAAAAGTGATTCTTTATCAAAGACCATCTTAAAGTTTTGCTCATTGTTTAGGCGAGTTTCAATGAGCCACAAGAGATTCATCATCAAACTCATCATTATGAGGTTCGATGCAAATGAGTTTGAAAATTAAATTTCAACATTTGAATGAACTTGGAAATGAAATAATTTTTGGTAAATTGATTGGAAAAGTTGATGCTAATCATTTTCATGATTAAGTGAATGATGAGTTTCAGTGAATCTTTTGTTCAATTTGTTACTTGAGAAGAAGAAGAAAAAGTGAAACAAAATGAAATTAACTTTAACCTCATCAATATATAAGAATGTGAATTTAGTATGTCAATAGATTAAGTTAATGGTAGCAAGTTAAAGGCTTTTTTTTACTCAACCTTTAAATGAAATTCAAGCAACTCATGGGAATTGAAACAATCTGAGGAAAGTTTTGATGATCAAGTCCATTGACAACTTGCAATGGTTTACCATCTAATTTGATGCAGGATTTATCATGTGGTCAGCTTAACACTGCCATTAACCTTTTTTTCCTGTTGGTCCATCTCATTATTATTATTGCCATTATTAACAACAAAGGGTTTAACTGTTAAGCTGACGATCATTTTTTTTATGTTCAAGATGAAGGCGGTGATAAAAACAGTTAACTATGAAAAAAAGATGATAATGAAAATATGGAAGAGGAGGAAAAAGGGAAGAAAAATGAACAGGGTAAATGATTTTCTCATCTTTCTTTTTTGTTCCTGTGTTCATCCTCAATTCAGTTTAGATTCATCTTATTTATACTTATCTGGATGTTAAAGTATGCTTAAGGTCAAAGAAAGATTGAGGTAGGAAAATGTTGAGTGATGAGAAGGGAAAAAAAGAAACAACAAGATGATGATGATGATGAGGGTGAAGGAAAAAAAGTTCAGAGAAGTGAAAAAAAGGTTCAGACATGGAAAAGAAGATGAAAGGGAGGAGAAAAGATTGAAGTACCAGATCAATTCGCATGATAACACTTATAGTCAGGGAAAGTTGTGAGATAAAGATAAAGA
The DNA here is from genome assembly GCF_039701765.1 of Tetranychus urticae. Taxonomy (NCBI): domain Eukaryota; kingdom Metazoa; phylum Arthropoda; class Arachnida; order Trombidiformes; family Tetranychidae; genus Tetranychus; species Tetranychus urticae. The sequence goes on from NC_142959.1 coordinate 4,659,138, forward strand.
TGAAGATAAGGGGATGAAGAGAAACTTGTAAGATGAAAGCGATTCCATGATAAGGTTGACTGGTAACTATGAGCAAAAAATGGCAGCAAAGATTAAGATGCAGAGAAAGTGAAATTGTTTCAGTGAGAGAAGAAGAAAAAAAGTGATGATGATAAACGAGCATTTATTCAGTGTTATCATGATATGATGGTTAAAGGAGTGCAAAGGGCGCAGTAAGATGATTACACTCATCAACAAGAAAAGGTTGATAAATCAATAGAGAAAAAAAGATTGTCATCAAAAGAGAAACACTTTTTTGTACTAATTTTAATCTTCAACCATTCTCATCATCTAATTGAAAATGAATCAAACTTTCTGCTTCACTAATTTCAGATAAAAAAACTATAAAACGAAAAAAATTTTACACCAAAACTTCGAATCTTGTAATTGGTCAATTTTGAAATGTTCTGATATTCAATACAGATTTATGTTTCACTTTGATGTTATGCTTGCTCAAGTTACCTGTTCAACCTTGAAAAGGAAATTTTCTTGTTACAGAAAATTCCGCTGATAACTTAAGACATTCATTGTATAATGTTGAGTGAGCAAAACTTACATTTTGACAAATTATGACTTTTTTGTACAACTTTGGATAAACTTTGGATTATCAGTTGAAACAAGATTGTGAATCAATTTATGATCAGATTTCAGTTCTGTATAATGTTGATAACTTGAAAGTTATCAATACAAGTTGATAAAGAAAGCAAATGATACATTATTGTATTGAATAACTTTTTTTTTCTTGGTTTTTGTGATAAAACTTTTTCTCTCTCTCTCTTTACAATATCATGAGTTTGCGTGTGTTCATCTTGCTGTAAGTGATAATGTTGCTTTGAACAAAATGAGTTAAACCATTAACCAGAGTATAAAGTAGTCTCATCAGTTTCACATTGAGCTTCATCTTTTTTCATCATCTTCAAATGATGAGGAAAATGTGTACATCTACAATTACCATCGTTTTTTCTCGGTCAACACATTTTTTTGACTCTCTCTCTCTCTCTCTTTTACCCTCTCATCATTATCCTCATCTTATCCATCAATAGGTTTACTGGTTAAATTGCAACTTATTAACGATTATCACAAGACATTTGTGTGTTGAGCGTGTGTCTGTATCTGTTCAGGGCAACATACTGAGTTTTTGTCTCAAGAGAATGGGAATGAAGATGAAGGATGATGAAAAGGAGAAAGTTGGCAAATGTAAAGAGCATCAAAATTGACCATCAAAATGGACCATCAGTGTAACCATAAAAACAGGATACAATGTTAATAGAAGTAAAAGGAATGGAGAAATGAAAGATGATAATGATGATGAGCTATTTGTGAGCGATCGTCTCATTTGCGCCCTCTCAATGCTATTTGTTGGTTTAACTTCTCACCAACTCAGACTATCTCAACCCACACATCATCATGGAGATACAATTGAGATAAAGGTGACTATCCCTTGAGGGAGTCTCATCTTTTTCTCATCTTTTCATGAGTAAATAACTTTGCCTGTTTTTTTCCTCTCTCTCTCTCTTGGATTACCTTTTCCAACATGAACCATTGGTTTGGTTCTAGTTGTTTGGGTGTCAACTGATTGCTTCTCATCATTATTATTCAACGATGAAAAGGATGATGATGATGATTATTATCAAGAGTAAAGACAAGTCTCTGAGATGACAATATTTGCAAAGTGAAACTGAACCTTGAAAGAGTTAAGAACCTTTACCTAATTCGTATCACTGTTGGTGACAATGGATCATGATAACTATGTTAGTAATGCTTGATAATAAAGTGTTTTGTCAATGGAAAGCTTTCGTTCAAACCCATAATCTTTTCATACTTTAATCAACATTTTTAGTAACAAATCAAGACTCTTTTTTTTACTTGCCTTATCAAGGTAATAAACAGCAAAATAACTGTTAATGTAAATAATGGGGAGCAATAAAGTGATAAGTTTTGTCAACATTAAACAAATTATTTTCAACTTTTTTTCATTCAAAGTAAATGTTGAACAAAAAAGGTAATCTCAAGTAATTAACCAAACAACTTCATGATATTGCATTTCATTTCATGAGAAGTTAATAAAGATAAATTGATTCAACAGGGAAAAGTAAAGATGAAGATGAAAATAAGTTGAAGGATAAGAGGCAAGTTTCTTCGCGGATTAACTGTTGGTTGGAAAAGTAAAAATGATCATTTTTTTTTCTTCTTCTTCTTCCTCCTCTTCTGTTCATTGAAAGTACTCATGACACAAATCTCCTGAGAGAAAAGAGATGAAGGGAAGAATGATAAAGACCGGATAAAGATTGAGAGTGAGTTAAGGAATTACGAGCAGCAACAAGATATTACACAAGTTTGTACTAATCATTCAACTAATTTGTGGCTCTCACAAAGTCTCGTCTTTTTTGCAAAATCTTTATCCTCATCTTTTTTTCCTCTCTGTCCGCCCTGCACAACTGTCTGAGAAAGATTAACATTACAAGATGATTCCATGTGACTAGATTTTGTGCTAATGCAAGTCACTTGGAAGGTTCAATGTGTGGCTTATAGATTGTGTCTTGTAATGGCAATCGACAAGTAAAAATGTGTAAAATAAAAGCGGAAAAAAAGAGATGAGAAAAGAAAGATAAATCCACTTAAAAAGAATGATTATTTGAGAGAAAGAAAAAAGTCTTTTCTTCTTCTCATCCCAAGAGTTTGTTTTATTTTTCTTACTGATTTATCTAGACAACTGATTACAATGATTCCTTTTTTAACCCTGAGGTTGTATAAGAAGAGTTACTCCAAGATGATTAAGAAACATAACTGTAAAGGTAACCTGTTAGACGTCGAGATAATTACAATGTTTATAACTGTTATCATTGTCTGTGTTAACTTTATTGTTAACCATCTTGGCCCTTGTGCGGGTGAAAATGAGTCTTGTGTACATTTCAAGGTAAATTCATTAATCATGGCAATCTTCAACTTTCTACCTTTTCATTTACTCCTCTTGGGAATAAACTTCAGCTTTGCATTTCCATCTGATTTTCACATGAGAAACATTGAACCATGCAATGATATTGGTTCATTCACCCAGACCATTCAATTTACAGTTAATTATTATTAAGTGGTGAAAAGATGAAGAATCAAGGCAAAAGTTCATCAACAATAAAGAGGAAAGTGTATTAATAATGATCATGAGGGCATCAAAATTGTACATCAAAATAATGATAAATAATTGTAGACAAAATACTTTGATTATAAATGTACTTGTGTGTAAACAGTAACATTCATTATCATGGATTGAAAGAGTAAAGATGATCATGGTCGAGTTTCATTATTATTCAATTGAACAATTGTGAGTCAGTCAATTGGAGTAATTGGTGAATTAAGACAATAGTTAAAGTTTAACACTAATAGTGAGATATTGTGTGTTTATTGAAAGCTGTGAATGTTGACGGATGAGGATGAAGATGAGCAAGATAAACACAAGATTTACTGAGAAATTGCAACAAATAAATAAACAGAGAAATGAGTTTGACTTGAGGTTGTTGTATGTGAATTTGTGTGTTTATAGTGATGAGGATAAGTTGCGTTTCATTTAGAGTTTGGTAAATAAGTTTATCTTTGAGAAGCAAAGATGAAAATAGCCTGGAAAATATTGAGAGAAGGAATTTTTTTCACTGAAAAAAAACTGTTCTGTAAACATTTTTAAGGATAAAAATACGAGTAAAAGGTAAAACAAATAAGGTAAGATATCCAGTAATTGATGGAGATCAACATTGATCAAAGTTGAAACATTTTGGTGTTTATTTCAAGCTATTATTACTTGTTTGTTTGTTATCATTGGGTTGATTATTTTTACCCGAAAATAACATTAATTTTATACAACAAGATGATCACAATTGTAGTTAATGTTTGCACGAAAAGAAAAGAAGTTCAATGTTTAATTCAATAGTTGATGGTTTATTGTTAACAGAATGAAATTGAAGAATGAAAAAAAAGATGAAACTAATGATGGTGATGAGTAGGGTGAGTGGAATCATGAAAACGATTAACTAATGTTTAGAAGAAGAAAAAAAAGTTCTGTGAATATCTAAAGATTGAAAGTGAAAATCATGTTGAATGCATTATGATTACTATTATCATTTTGGGTTGACATTATTTGCTTTTAGTATCTTTTTTTTCAAAAGAAGTACAAAAAATGTCAAAGGGTTCATTTTGTGAATAATTGAATGTTGAAAAAATGTTTCAGGTAATGAATTTGAGATAAAGGGTAAAATGGAAAGAAAAGTGATTAGGAATTATCATTATTCTGATGAGAATTTTTTTGCTTCTCAATTCATTGTTTATCTTGTTTTCAACTTGTCATTGAAAGTAATCAAAATCAATTGAAAGTGAACATTGTTTTTTTAATACATTAATGTATACATAAAGTAGTGTAAAGAGTGAATAAAAGAGGTGAAGATGGGAACAGGTAGGGAATTGAATTTTTCAAGGAAAATGAATGAGTGTAAAAGAAATGTTATTTAAAATTCTGGGATAAAGAAGAACGGAAAAGAATTGAATGGAGAGGTGATGAAGATGAGAATGGAAATGAAGATGGGGAATGTAATGGTAGTAAGCAGGGAAGAGAAGAGCATCTGAAAGTTATTCTGATGCTTATTTGAAAAGCATTTCAAGCATAGTTAAAATTTTCATGAGATGAAAGGGAAAAGATTTTGTTTCTTTCCCCAAACTGTGTGTTCAGGGTAAAGGGAGAAGAGGGAAAATTGGGTGGAAGATGAAAGGGGAAGAAAAAATCCAGAATTTGATATTCTATGGATGAGGTTGATATGGAAGGATGGGTTTAGTTTTGTGGGGTAAGTAAAATTTATAGCAATATATACAAACAGAAATAAAGAAAAACTCATTTCTTCTTTGCTTTATTTTTTTTTCTTCATCTTCTTCTTTTCTTTTCTTTTCTTTTCTCCTCATCTTTTCATCTTTTCCTCTCTTTTCTGCCTTTTCTTTTTTCACCAATTTCTTCTCCTTCAAGCAAAAGCACAGATCAACTAAAGGTTACAGAAACATATATAACAAATATATAAGTTAGCGTGTATAAAAAATTCATATCACTAAATCGAGTTGAAACAGATGAGAAGAGAATAACGAAAAGAAGAAGACATTTTGATGATGAAGATGAAATTTAGAAGAAGCTGAATAGATTGAAAGATGTAATCGTGAAGCAAGAGTGGTGAAGAGATGAGGAAGGAAGGAGAAAGGATGAGGAAAAGATGAACAGTAACAATCTGTAAATAGCAAGTTAACCGCAAAGATAAAGGTAAAGAAGAAGAAAAGTTTACATCAATTTGATGAGGAGAAGAAGAAGAAAAGGCTTCAAGATGAGGGCTTTAAAACTAAAATGGTCACCTTCATCATCTTTCCATTCTTGTTTTCATCTTCACCTCATCCATCATCCATTATATTTTGTTGCAAAACATGATTTTTACAAGTGAATGTGTCTGGAAACGAGAAGTAGTAAAAAAAGTGGTGAAAGGGAAACAAAATTCAACAATGGCATCACATCATGCAACTGATGAAAACTCATCTCCAGGTCATTCCCACTCTGCAAGTTTTAATTGGCAGAGAGCAAAACAAGAAATAAATTCAATCAAATATTGGCAGGAATGGCGAGTGCAAATGACGCAGTTAACAGTCAATCAGTTTCAATGCGTGCAACCGATGGACTTAGCACACTTTTCAACTGATTTACTTTACTTCTTACCATGAATAAGATTTGATTTAATAGGCTTTTCTTTTTCACCTTTTCTTCTTTTCTTCTTTCTTTCTTTCTTTCCTTTTTCTACCTTTTAAAAGCTCATTTTGAAAAATGACGAAGGCGTGAGGTATATGAGCAACAATAATGGCAATAACAATGATGATAATAAGCAAAACAACAGCAACTAAGCGTAGACAAAATTGTCCCTTTCAACGATAATAAGCAAAAGCTTTATAATGATAATTTTTGGGTTGGCAAAACATTTCAAGACAAATAACTTTTTTTACTTTGGGAAAATTGAAAGCATATTGTAATGTCCATTTCAACTTTTCAATGTTTCTTTTCATCTTATTTTAGGTTAACATTAACGTTAACATATTCAAAGGTTAACCATTTTTTGTTGGCTCTTTACTCTTCTTCTCATGGTCAAGAGTGGAAAAGGTTAAAATAGCTAATGGCTCATGGTCAGTCTTGTATTGACTGCCTTTTCATATCATTTTCTGGCTTCTGTTTGTGTTTATTTTTAACTTTCCATTTAACCTCAATCATTTTCAACTCACCTTTATCTGCTTTTTTCTTGTTGTTGTTGATAATGATGAGGATGCATTTGACTGAACTTGATCATTATTATCATTATTCTTGCTCACTCTTTCTCATCGAACACACAAGTAAACAAGAAATTTCAAGATGAAATGTTTTCTTTACCGTGTTGTTGTTTTTTCAATTGCTGTTGATATTAGCACTGTTAATGCAACAATGGTATTCATTGTAACTTATTACTATTTGGTTAAACCATCAACCAGACAGGTAAAATGTAATATTATTATTAGTGTGATTATTGTTATTAACCATTGTAGCTGGCTAATGTGAAAAAAATAAACCTGTTTTCATCAACATTCAACACTTTACTAAACAGAAGATAATGATGATAATGAATAACAAGTGAGTTGTAAAGATGGCTGTTGCCTTGAGAGTATCAATATGAATGATTGTGATTATACATAATGATATTAACATTAAATTATAAACTTGATGACGGTTAATGTTGATGATTCAATGAGAAAAGAATCATGGCGAAAAGGTATTTTCATGGGACAATCATTATATTATGCAAAATGTTTCACTTTGCAACCCTTTTGATACACGAATCAAACACGATTAGATTAAATGATTCACCTCGAAACAAGTCACTTTTCCTCTTCAATTTCATCATTATCTTTCTTGTTCCTCCAACACAGCATGAAGTTGCCAAGACTGTAAAAGTCTGAAAAGCAAAAAGGCAAAAGAAGAAGAAACAAGAAAAGATAAAATATGTTCAATTAACAGACAAAAGAGGAAAATGTCTTAAAGATGAAGATAAGAGAGGAAGGAAAGCTTTGGTGTGACCAATGGAAATTAGTGGAAAGCAATGGTCAGTAAAGTAACTGGTAAAAGTTTAATCAACAGTACAATTGCAAATGATTATTGTGATTAGTTTAGGTTAGGCAAGGAAAGACACAAAAATTCAGTGGACCGGCAATTGTCAGTTAATGTGATAAAGTAAAGAGAATGTGAGACAAAAAAAAGGAGAGGAATGATTAGTGAGCTTCAGTGAGGGTGGTGATGATGATAAAGGAGGAGGGAAACAGTGAAAGTTTGTTTGCAAGGCTTAAGAGATGAGAGCCTTTTTATAATAGGTTTGTTCACAGATTGACTAACAATGGTATAAAAAAGAGAGAGCATAATAATAAGATTTAAGTTGATTTGGTTGGTTGATTTTAAGAGATATTGACAGTGAATGTGTGTAAAGTTTGTTGTCAGTGTAAGCAGTGAAAGTAATAACTATTAATGTAATGATCATGATGGTAATAGAGTGAAAAAAATGTAAATTCAAACGTTTGTTACCAACAGAAGACACACATTACGAGTTAACAACTTTGGTTTGTAAAGGTAAAAGGGAATCAAAGGTTGAATGGTAAATATGAAAACATTTGAGTTAATTAAGAGAAGATTTTTTCTTCAAATGTTTAAAATGCTTTTTCATGAGATTCAGTTAAGATTGTATATACACTTTGTACTTGGTTAATTGATATGTGTTACAACTGCTTAAGATTGATTATAATTTGCAAAAATGAGTTTTAGCATCATTATGAGATGAAGATGAGTTGAAGAGAAACATTTAAACTTTGTTTTTCCTTTTTGTTGGAAACATTTTTTTTACTTTGCAAAATAATTGTTGGTGGCTTTTGTTGAACAAATATACATGAAGATGAAGATGAAAGGGATTCATTGTCAGTTGAAAGAAGATGGTAAAAGAGTGAAAAACTACTTGAAATGTAGAAGCGCTTCAATGCTAATTAATTACGCTCATTACTTGCAGAATAATCAAATCAAGAGAAGAGTAAAAGACTAAGAAAAAGATGAACATGACATTTTTTTTGGGTACTTTAACCAAAGCAGACAATAAAGACCTAATTGAGGCTTACATTTCATCTTGCCTTTTGGGAATTTTTTCATCAACTTTTTGATTTGTTTCATTTTGTTCAATCCTTTGTAACTATTTTTTTTGCTGCAAATAATAAAACTTGAAACAAATACAATGGGAAAAGGTGATAAATTAAGTAAATAATGTAAAAGTGGAAACAAAAAGATTTAAAATTGAATCAATGAAATCATTTGAAAGGTAATTTTGTTATTTTTGTTAAATATAGTAAAGTAACAAAAATGAAATGGATTGAGATGAAAGGAGTTTTGTTGATTGAATTAGGGTCATAACCCAGCCATTTGTTTGCATTAACACAGTTAACCAATTAATTTTGGTAACTTTTTTTGATTCTTGGCAACTTGCATTGTGTTTATTGAAACGTCAATATGCGTTTCATTGATACACACAAAAAGGATATTAAAGTAGACACGCGTAATGCACAATCCTTTTTGGGTTTATTATCACTTGTATTGACAGGCTTTTGTTGTTTCGTGTGTGTAAATATAATCAGTTTCATTATTTGTTGGACTCTTTTACTGTTGAAAGGATGGAATTTTTGAAACTTTTTTTTTTGCTTTCTGGTGAAAAGTGGATGAACAAAATGAGTAAATATTACATACCAAACAATCTAATTGTGAAATGTGAGTTTTACTACCAGATTGACTGATATCCCATACTTTGACACATCCTTTACCGCCAGTATAAACATGTTTAGTTGGATTACTTATGGTAACAGCACAGACAACTTCACCATGGTTGAGTGTCTCAATTTGACGAGCCTGTCTTGGTATACCTGGACCATGGAGAGCATCCGGTGGGAAAGGAGCTGGAGTTATGTTACCATCAGAGGTAACTAGATAAGAGTATGCGGCTTTGCCACTAGGAATGAGGGGAGTACGAAATGATGGGTGAGGATCGTAACCAACCTAGTTGAGTGCAAGCGTATAAAAAAGGGCATGTTAATCATGTTAATATAATAGTAAATATAATTACGCAGAGTGACAAGAATAACAACAAGAGAAACAACAACAATGAAGGCAAAAATGATTAACACAAACCAACTGAAAACAAGGTCATAGAGTTAGTAATAACATCAACAAATCAAGGAGGCAACAGAGTGAGACAGATTGAAAGATGAGAAGAAAAAAAGTGAAAAGTGAAAAAAATGATAGCAAAAAATCAGAGTTACAGGGTTGGCCATTTCATGGCATCTTCATGAGATACTTTCATAATTGAAATTGCAAACAATGAGAAATGTAAAGCTTGAGAAAGTGTGAAAAATGCGCCAATTTTGAAGCAAATTTCAAACTAAATTGATTTGGAAAATTTTGCTCAGAAAATTGAAAAAATTCAGAGATAATCATGTCAATCGATAAAGTCTGGTTTTGAAACATTTGGAAGGAAAAAAAACTTTTCACTTTTTTTACAAACATTTGCTGTCCATTTCAATGAGAGTTGAAAGGAATGAAAATTTGATTGAAATTTGGTTTCAAAGGTTGTTATAAAATCATTGATACATTGTTGTTTCTCATCTGACTGTTAAGTTAATTGAAAGATACTTACCAATCCTCGAGGAAATGAATTTAAACCAGGATTCAGGTTATTATGAAGTAATCCTTGTGAGTAGACAGCCGCTGCTGTTGTTAAATCAGCCGGTATTGCAGGGTGACCCATTGGACCGCCATAACTATGTGGATATGGTGGACCTATTAAAGGTGTAACAGACAATGTTTCATGAGAAAATGTTTAACCGGAAAAAAGAGATTAATTTTATTTAATTAGCACATCTAATTTATCAACACACTTGACCATTTTAGCCTCTCTCTCTTCATTTCCCTTGTCACCATTATTTACAAAAATGGACGTCAACAGATTACATTATTAATTAATCGTTATCATCATCTGAATCATTAGACCTTGAAGCTCTTTTTTTTCTGGTTCATCATTTTACATGTTTTTCTTGGCTGTTTTGTATTTATTTATTTTCTGGTTTTCGTTGATTAACTATGCCAAGTTTGTTGTTAAACAATTTTGTTAACTTTATTTTAATGATAATTTATTAGCATCACATTGATTCAGATAATGATGATGATGTTGGCACAGGAAAAAAAAGTGTAAAATTAGAGGTTAAGATGGAAAAAAGAATCAATTGGTAAATTAGTTTAAAAGAGTTTCCAATTGAATGGTTATAATGAATTGATTTTCTTTCCTCTTCTTTTCAGGCTTTGAAATTGAATTTTCATAAATTGCTCTTTGCCTTTCCTCTCATGAATTAACATGAAACTAATGCTAACAGTTTAGTGAAAATGAAACAGCAATTTTTCAACATTTAATCTGGTTAAAAGTGAAGGGGAAAATTAAAGGGAAACCTTGAAAATTGAGTTTCACTTTTTTTTGTCAAACTAATTGTAATTTGCTACTGATAATCAGTAGTCATAAATTATGAGAGAGTGAAATTAAATTAATCAAGATTTCAATGAAATAAAACACTTAGAACTGCTATTATCACTATAACAAAAAAAACTGGTTTTTACTTTATAATTGATGATAGATTAATGTGTTGTTGACTCAACTTAATTTTCAACTGACTGTATAACAGTGAGTATAATAAGTACATTGGACTCATTATTTATGTTGTATTATATTAAATACAAGTTAACGATCAGGGAAAGATGATCATGAAAGTAATGGAGAAAAGGAGAAAAACCTTTTGCTCATTTGATTAACATTAGGATAATTGAGTTGATCAATAATTGACAGTAAACAAGATGCAAAAGGAGGAGGCAAAATTAATCTGCATATTAAATTGTCCAACTTGTTTCTGTTATTTTGTGTTTCCCTATTAAGCATGGTGAAGCATTAAAAAAAGTTTTGTATCAAAATACCTTAATCTTTTAATGGGATTTAATGTCAAGGTATTATTATTGCAAGTAAAATTAGCTGTAAAGTAATCATGTAAAAATGATAACAATACAAGAATAAGCTTCAACTATTGATTTTTCATGAATAATCGATTAACTTTTTTTTCTCAACTCTGTCAAATGCATTAGTCAGCTAATGGTGAGTAAACAATGATAATTGGACAAAGTGAATGTTGATTAAGATGTAAATTGGTTAATTGTTGAGCTTACCGATGGAGGTTGTTGGCTTTGGAGTTTTATTGGCATTATTGTAAGGTGTCCCAGAGCCAGAACTTGTGGGTGTAATTGATTTTGAAACGGGAGTACTTGGCTTGTCATTCTGAAGAGAGAGAAGAAATGAATTGATAAAATTAAATTAATCAATCACAGTGTGTAATCAAGTGTTTGAGAAGAAACAATAAAAGTGGATAATTTGCCTTGAAGCAAATTGAAATTATAAATACATGGGATGCTTATGAAGGTTTTGGAAGAAGCACGATCACGCGCCAGATTATGATAATTATCATTGTTCTGAATTACAGAGATGTAAAGATATGAGCATTCTCAGTTCTTTGTTTTTCTCATCTTATATTAAAAAAAAGAGGCATCAATATCACCTCATCAGTATTATTATTTTAACAATACGTTATTCATGAAGCGTGAAATTGCCGAGAGAGAAGATGAAGAGAGAGAGAAATATTTTAGAGACTCTTGGTTATGTTAAACGGAGGGTGAAAAGGTCACGGGAAGGTTGGTTTGCAGTGGTTGATCCGATGAGAAGGCAAAGATAAGGTTTATCGGAAGAGTGGGGAAGGGAGGAGGATAAGAGTGTAACATTGAAAAATGTGTGTAAATGAATGATGTTTATGATGAGAGAAGGGAAAATGTGCGTTGAAAAGGGAATTAACTGACTGATGGAAAGGCAATCAAGCTTAATCAAGTGATCCAAGAATGTACAAAAGCATTGTTGCTAATATTGATGTGAATCATTTTAACGATTACTAGAGTAACTTTTACTTTTTTTGCTGTTGTTGTATTTGCTGTTTTGTCTTCATTGGTGACTTATTTTTAGACAAGATATGACAGTGTTTTCACATGTGCATAGACAATTGGTGGGGAGATGACAATGAATGTGAAGTAATAGATGATTATATCAATAAAGTTATTGGCAATGGGAGGCCAATGATTTTGGCTTTTTATTTTGTCTTCTTTCAGTGGTTTCTAAATGGTAAATATATCTTCTCATCATTTTCATCATCTCTTCATTTTGATCCATTAAAAATAACCTCCTAATATTGGGTGCTTAATATGTACACAATTGGTTACTTGTCGTTAATAGATCTTTGTGTCTCTTTCCATTATAATATTATCATAATGAGGTGTGCGTGTCAACCTTGCAACAATTTTTACTTCTTCTGTTTTTCCCTCTTTATCACATAGACACACATCCTTTTCCCACTCCCAGCTCATCGTTTCAGTCCCTTTGGCAATAGTCAACAATCAATTGCGAGTTAGTTTTTTTTGTCTGTTGTTGCTGCTGTTGTGTTATCAGTTTGTTCAATAAAATGCTCATAAAGAGTGAGGCAAATAAAGTTGCTTTTGTTGACTTTGCGTGCTTTTGCATTTTGACGATATTCATCATCAACTGATATCATCATTGACAAAGAGAGAGACAAGATAAACTGAATTGAAAAGGAAAGGGATGTTGAACAAGAATAATTGTTTCAATGTATTGCTTACCAAATGGTCTTTTGGTTTTGTTGACAAAGGAGTGCTGCTGTTGGATGAGGAACCCGATCGACTGGGAGGTCGAACTTCACGTTTTATCCTCGAAGTGTCTGTTCCGTTCTCACGAGGTGAAGACTCCCCATTATGCGGTGAAACTGGCTCCTAATAAATGATACAAAATGCAACATTAATTAATGACAATGGCCATGGCAACATTTTGATGGTTAATGAGAGGAGGAAATAAAAATGCAATAAAAAATGAACCAACAACTAAAAGATGCAAAAACTTGACCATTTGACAATTTATGGACAACAACAATCTGTAACAATTTAAATGATTAGTGATGCTTAAACTGAAAGCATCACTAAACAGATTAGTTAATGTGAAAAACCAATCAATTGCAAGTTAATATTATTCATTTATTAATAATTAATTATCATTTGTATTGTTTTTTATTACTATTTATTGTTAAGGTTCATGTTGTTGCCATCAACTTATCAAATAATTACAATTACAAAATTGTAATCCTGGTAACATTATAAATCAATGATAAGGTTAATTGACTTTGATGGCAAGGTGATAATTAATTAATGAAATGAGATGGATAGAGATAGAGAAAGAGGAAGAAAGAGCAAATATTGAGTGTAAAAAGAACTGGTAAATCATTAAATAGCTATAAATTAAAATGGTTAAGGTTGATGAAAAAAAGGAAGTCAAAAAATGTTGATTTCTGCCAATTTCAAGTTAATTTGTTCAACATTTACAAAAAAATATAACATTTATAAACATAAACACATAAAGGGATTGAAATGAAACAACTAATAAAGATAATAAATAAACATGCAAAAAAATTCACTTCTTTGTATAACCAAGTTTATCCTCATCTTTTTACCTTCATCTTCATCTTGGTTTAGTTATTTTTTTAGTTTCATTTTTTCATCATGGAAAGCCTCTTTTAAAGCTAATAAAGTTCTCCATGGAATATAACTATTAAGTTTGTATTTATTCATAAAGAAATGGAGAGATGAATATGAGATGTTCATCATCATCACCATTTACATCTTCATTCTCCCTGTGAGTCTGCTTCACACAAATAAACACACAAGCTTTTTTGTCTGGCTTGTTGTCAGTTAACTCCTCTAATGTTACACTAGTTTTGTATGCTTAGAGCCTCTTCTTCATCCTCATCATCATCATCATCAACCATTATTATCATTTTCCCTTCTTTTTCCCTTCTAATCTCTTTCTTTTTCGTCTTCTCTTCTCTAGACATTTTTAAACCAATTATGGGTCCATCTTTTCATCTCTCTCTTTGTCTTCCTCCTCTTTACCCATTTTTATATTAAACACTATTTAACATGAGACTTTACCATCTAATCCCTGCAAACATCATCACCATTATCATCATAATCATAACAATCATCATCACTCATCAATAATATCAATTAACATTCAAAGGTTACTTCATAACTAGACTTGGCTAAAAGACAAACAGATAGACCAAACAATAATAGTAACAACAATAACATAAACCATTTTCTTAATACAAAAAAAAACTCTTTTTTTCTTCTTTTCCACAATTTCTTTTTCTCATCTTCTTCTTCTTCATTTTCATCTTGTTTCATCTTCTTTTTTATTTCTTTTTCTCTTCTCTTCTCTTCACTTTCCTTGTTGCTCTTACTTTAGTCTTCCTTTTATTTCCTTTACTTTTACTCGATTTTTCTGCTTAATGTAGTAACAGGATCACTCCCAAGAGCATTTCTCATCTTTATTTCTTCATCTTCATCTTCACTATCTTCACCATCTTAGTTTCCTCTTCATCTTATGTCTCACTTTTTTTTACTCTTTTTTTCACTCTCCAGTCTCTCTTCATGTTGATCGATTGGCAAGAAACCTTCTCAACAATTCTCTTTCTCTTAATGTTACCTTCTTCTTCCTCTTCCTTTTTCCCCATCTTCATCTTTCTCTACTCTCTTCAACTCCTCTGAATTCAAGACAGTCTCAAGAAGCAAAATCAATTTAAACAGTTAGAGTCAACCTAACTTAACCTAGCAACTATGTGAGTATCTAACTGTTTGCATGACTAGGTTAAGGAAGGGAAAGAAAGTGTAAAGAGGAAGATGAAAAGAGAAAGAAAGACTCAAAGATAAAGACAGAGAAGATGAAGAAAAGGGGAAAATTTAAAGTGGAACCAAGTATTATTAACAAGTAAGTCAGATTTACTTTCAAGTACATAGTTAAATGATATTTAACAATGATCATGTCTAGTGATAGATAAATAAAAATGTATATAAAAATAATGCGTATAAACACTTATCAATATCACATCAACTTGGGTCATTATTAATTTACCAGAAAATTAATAAACCAAAAAATTTTGGGTTGAGTGAAAAAAAAGATGTAAAAGGTTAGTAAAACTTTTCCACTTTTTTTAAACTTTAATCTTGAAGTTGAGCCGTTTTCATTAATGCATGAAACCAACATAAACGATTAATGATTAATCAATGGATAATTTAATTAAGAAATTAACTTGGACACTTTTATCAATCATTATCATCAATTAAAATAGTAATGCCATTTGATTGCATGAAAATGCAATAAGTAATGAGTTTTGTTTTCAAATTGTTACAATAATGATTCGAAGGTGAACAAATTTAAATTTCATTTCGCGTTCATTTAACTAATCATTTTATGACAGCAAAAAAGGCAGAAAAATGCAAAATGAAATGTAATGTTAGAGGATAACAAGTAAAATTGAATAGTTATAGTCAATGGATCTTAAGACTGCGGTTTAAAGAAAGTTTAAGTTTGTGTTTCTACTATTGTTGGGTTGTTGGTGATACAGTTTAAGGTAAACCCAAGATGTATTAGGATACATTTAAAAAGCAATATAACCTTATTTTATTCACTTTTACTTTGGCCTTTCATCAATCAGGTATATTACATGCCAAAGGCAAGCATTTACTTGTTGAAGAGAGGGGAAGATGAAGAGGGTTAACAGTTTGAAAGGCAGTGTCGAAGAGGAGGTAAGCCTGATGACCATAAATCTTGAGAGATTTTATTCAGTATTCATGCTGATTTGGAGTCTTGTTTTTTTTTTAACTTTGACTCTTTGTTAAACTGAAAGGCAACTTTGTGCGAAACTAAAGTCATAGGATATTGAAAAGAGACTGATGAAGATGAGGAAAAATGATGAAGTAAATGACTGAATTTGGAGCTAACTGTGAATATGGTTTTAGCCAACAAAAAACTGAGATAATGGTAAAGGAAATATTAGAGTCTATGGAATGGGAAAAATTGAGAATCACAATAATACCTTTACTGGATGGATTTAAAGTTGCAAAAAGATTACTTTTGCTCAACTATATTTGTTACACTGTTTATTTATTGTGATATCATGTTTGATATTTTATTTTCAATTGTTTCTCATTCTGGGTAAAATATGCTTATAGACATTGAAAGATTCATTCCAATGAAACTGTCAGTTGACATTATTGAATGATGCTTTTCTGATTCTCAATTTTTTCTTTATAACCATCATCATCAAGCCCTTTTTTTTGCTCTTTTTGATTCTTCTTCTTCTTCTTCTTCTTCTTCTTTTGAAGAGTTATTTCTGATTTTTCTTGCTCATCTTTTACTTCCTCTTCTCCTTACATTGCTCATCCTTATTCAATTGAGGGATGGTTGAGTGATTATAGCGTGATTTGAGATCGACTCTTCAAATCTTTATGTTATTATCATAAATAAAAATGTAGACACTGGTTTCATTATCAGATGTGTGAGAACAAGAAATTGGATTAAATGTACATTGAAGGTTGATTAACTGTTGTACAATTGTTGATGATGATGATTATATGGTGAGAAGGGAAAGGATGAGGATGAGGGTTGAAGTTGTTATGATTATGGTTACATAAGAGTATATAAACAATAGATTACCTCGTTAGCGACATCCACCACTAAATCTTGGTCACTTCGTTCATCTTCACTGGCCTGGAGAGAGTAAAATGTATAGAGAGACGAAGAGAGAGGGAGGGCGAGAGAGAGAGAGATAAGGAGAGGACAAGAAATGGGCAGAAAGGGATGAAGAGTGAAAGTGTGAGAGAGTGAGAGAGAGAGAGAACAACAGTCAACAGAGAGACAATCTAACAGCCACAGATAAATACGGTGTAAGAGATGATGAAGGGAGAGACAATTGGGTTTGGTAAACGTGTAAGGTAAGAGTAGAGTGAGTGTGAAAGAAAGTGACAAATTGCAAAATTGTTCAATTCATTTTATTCTTGAATAATTGTTTTATTAAATTATTAAAACGCGATTTGTAAAATTGGTTGTGAAGCAGTTTTTTGAGTGTGATAAAAAATATTATCAATTTGTTCATTTCAATTTGTTAACTAATGCTACTACAATTTTCAATTTAAAAAATGATCAAGAGTAAGAGAGAGAAAGAGAAAGAGAAAGAGAGTTGCTAGGTGAGATTGTTATCACTGAGTCTTGGTGATGAAGTTGACTGAAGAAGAGAAGAGCAAGAAGATTTGGTGAAAAATAACTTTGTTCAAACTCAACAATCAATGTTGTCTCTTTAGTTGTTGTATGTTTTGCAAACAATGTCACGTGATTAGTAATTTAAGTGATGGTGAGAGATGAGGAGAGACAATGGATGAAGAAGATAGTTGAGATGAGAGAAAAGAAAGAAGAAGAAAGAGAGAAGATGATGAGAAGAGAGGATTTGGATGATGAGGCTTAATCGAAATGTGGTCTCATGTAGTGATTGTAGTTATTCGCTGTTAACTTTTGGGATGGAGAAAAATGTAAACAAAACAAGAGAGAGAGAGAGAGAAAGAAAGAAAGGATGAGAAGGTGAAAGAGAGTGAGATTGGGATAAGGTAAGACCGGTAAAGGGTGAAACAGGGTAACAAGGAAGGAGAAGAAGAAAGAAGAGTAAGAAAACAGAAAGGAAAAGAAGGTGAAGAAAAAAGTGGATGCAAAAGGGGTTGGGAGATAATGAAATGATAATGAAACTCACATGATCTAATTTGTGGTCATGGTCTCTTCTTTTTTTATGTTTACTATCTGGTTCTGGTGAGCGACTTCGATGACGGTTACGATCACAGTCAACATGAGGTGAATAATTGTTTCTTGATCTATCATCTAAATGGTTACCAGAACGATTTTTAATGTCATTCATTTCGCGATTTGAAGATGAATCTTTTCCTGAAACGGGTGATGAAGCCGTTGAAATGGATGACAGAGTAACTGCATTGCCCGAAGAGGCGGCCGCTGCAGAAGCAGCTGAACCACCAGAGAGAGCCAAAAGTCCGGCTGCCGCTGAGTTGGGTGGTAAGGCGAGTGGAGGTGGTTGTAGACCAGCAGCCAAGGCTGGATGTGCCATCATTGGTATCGATGAACCATGTGGACCGTGACCGACTGCTGCTGCCGCTGCTGCTGCTGCTGCTGCAGGTATTTGTTGTTGTGCATGCAATTGCTGCATTAAATGAGTTATTCCGGTGTGTTGTTGACCAATGATTGCGTTTAATTCAGGCATAGTAACTTGTTTGGCTCTATCGGCGGCTTGGGCCACTTGCTGTTGGTGTTCAGCGTTAAGAAAAGGCAATATTTGACCAATTATGGCATTCAAACGTTTGGCTATCTCGGTTTGCTTGTGCATCTCCACATTTAATCCGTACGACATTTCATAATACATAACATAATGACGCTGCATGTCCGTCTTTTCAGTTGCCAACTTTTCTAATTCCAATTTAAGTGTATGATATTGATTTTGCAGGTATGCAAATTCATCTTTAATACGATCACAGGTTTCATTAACTGAAAATTTGAATCCACCTTGGCCGGGTTGAGGTGGTCCAGCATGTCGAGCAGGATACATTTTGTTTTATTTATTTAACTTTTGTGGTGACACTGAAAAATTTTGATTAATCTCTTGGTTTTGGTTTGTTTCACGGTAAAATATGCACAATAAATAATAAATTATTAAGATTATTGGAACAAAAATACACAAGATTATTTTCCATCTTTAATGGGAATCATAGACATTATCACTGGTAAATCATGAAAACCTCGTCAGCGTAAAATCAATGATGAACACATCATAGAGTGAGCAAAAGAAACAAGAAAGAGAGGCCAAGATAGAAAAAGGGAGAATGGGAAAGGAAAGAAGCACAAGTACAATCCAAAAATTGTAAGGTTTTGTTGTAAATCCAAATCAAAATAGCACGGTAGACACGAGAAAACAATAAGTTGATGGTGATGACAGTAATCAAATGATATCGATTTGATTGATTAAAGAGAGACAAAAGACGAAGGTAAACCTCAAGGTATAATATTAATGAGAGTTGATTACATAAACTAAAATAATGAGAGAAAAAAATTCTACTCTAGGAAATGAGAGAGTAAAAAAAGGAAGTTTGAAAAGAGAAGAAGAAAAAGCGAAAGTCTAGAGTCAACAAAAAGAAAAAAAGTAACAACAAATGGACATAAATAAACAAATTGAGTAGAGAAGAGAGAGAGAGAAAAAAATCAATGTAGAAAAAAAGAGTTTATCCTTTGGTCAAATCAAAATGATGGTAATGATGTTGGATGATGATGATGTTGATGCACTATGTAAAGACACTCACACAGAAACACACATGTAAACTGTTGAGGTTTTTTTTCTCTCTTGCTGTTAACTCTGGTTTTTATTGATGTATAGATGTAATCAAGGTTAATTATATTTTCAAATTATTGACAACAATCACTAATTTAGTCGAGTTACAGAGTTACCGTTTGATAACTAATGATTAAAATTAAATACAAAATATAAGTTAAACATTACAAGTTGGAAAAAAGGTAATCATTTGAACTGAAAACCAAGACAGATTCATCTGATTTGCTCTCTTTCTTTTTTCTCTTTCTCTGACTCTGTGAGCCTCCAAGCGACAAGAAAGTAAGTAAATGAAACGGTTAAGCGCCATCTTTTGATTTCCAATTAGAACAAGCCGGTTAGCCGAGAAAAGTAAGAGACTAAGCTTAGTTCAACATTTTAGTCTCACCTCGTCTTTCTTTATCTCCCTTGGCTCTTAATTTGCCTTTCTGTACTTTCTTTTGTGTTATTGCTTCTTTCTTTTTTTTTCTTCTTTCCACTTCTTTCTTCTTCATCATCATCATCTTCTTCATCTCTTCAGTCTTCATGTTGCAAAGTGTTGTTAGCTTTTTACAACAAGCAGAAAAAAAAGTAAGCAAGCAAAAAAACAGTGAATAATGTGAATTATGTGAACCCACCAAACCCAAAACTCCACCTTTTACTTGAGCATTATTCTGTTCTAAAGTCACTCACTTGGTTGGTGATGGAGTCACTTACATTCTACTTTGTTAACCAATAAAACCAGTTTGTTGGTTCACTGTATGTGAATTGTTCCCATCAAGAGATTGTAACTTTGTACACAGTAAAATCACCGAGTCTATCCATTCCATGTAGGTGACTTTAATAAAGGAAAAGCTTGGTTACATTGGGTGGTTACTTTGATTCCCTTAACATCATCATCCATCCTCAACTCTCCTCCTTTGGGGTTGATGGGCTTTTGCTTTTGGCACAACACACACACACACACACACACATAACACACAACCAAGCAACTTACTACACCAAGTACACATCTTTGCCTTTCTCTTCCCTCTCTCATCTCTTCTCGTGTCTTTTTCCATCTCTTTCTTTCTCCTCTTTCTTATCTGTTTCTTTTTAACCGACGTGAAAAAGAAACAGAAAAACTCAGAAAGAGGAGTGAATAAAAGTGAAAGAGAGATGAAGAAGAAGAAGAAAAAAAAAGATGTAAGAGCAGAAAGAAAGACTAGAAAAGGTGTTTTCTTTTTTCCCTCTTTATTTCTTCGTTTTTTCATCTTCTTGCTTCTTCTTCATGTGATTCAGATCTTTTTTTCATTCTTTTCATCATCATCATCATCATCATTTTCATCTCTTAGGTTTTTTTAAATTTCTTTTCACTCTCTGTTTCTCTTATTTGGTTTTTTTCTTCTTCTCTAACAATCTTGTCACCTCTTTTCACTCTTTCTGTTTCTCTCTTCAGTCTTGTCTGTCTTTTCTTCTTCTCTTTTCTTTCATTTTCATTTTCTAGTCTTATCCTTATTTTTCATCATTTACTCAATTTGTCCGTCTTCTCAATTTTCCTTTTCTTCAGCTTTTTTCCTTTCCTTTCTAATCATATTAAACCCGTTTATGTTCATGTTACTCTTTTTTCAAATGTTTTAACAAAATAATAATTTTTGCCGCCATTTCATTGGTGCTGCCATCTAATTGACCAAAGGAAAACTCAATGTTTTTCACTTTTAGATTAATCTTCATATAAACTTGTTTATTCATGTTTATTTGTTGTTACTTTTCACTCCATCTATTATAATATTTCAATTCCTAAGCTCATTATTCCCTCATATATTTGTTCAACTCTTGATTATTTGATTAACTTTTTTTCTTCTTCTCTTTCATCATTATTACTTACTGTCAATATTTTATTGTTCCCTTCAAATTATTGTTATATTCTTCACCTTATCTCTTCTTTTTTCTTGTATTTTTTTCTGATTGGTTATTTTTTGCTGTTAGAAACTTATAATTTGAATTCTATTCTTTTTTTGCTTTTTTCTTCTTCTTCCTCATCCTCTTTTAGGTTTATTGTTGATCCTACGCTGAGCATGATGATGACTATGATGATGAGTATGATGGTGATTACAATTATGATGTAGATGATGATGATGCCCACTAAAGATGGTAAGTAAACAAAAACTTTGTTTAATGTTTACTTCACTTTTTCTTGCCTCCCTTTCTTCATTTAACTCTCTTCATCATCTGAATCAAGTTCATCTTATTGCTATTTTCTATTTACATCATCACCACCATCAGCATCATCTTTTACTCTTCAATCTTGTTGCACAACTTCATTGTTATCCAATTTTTATTCTCTCTTGGCAATGAAAAATGATTATTTGTTTTCACCATTTTTCGAGTTGTTTTTTTTCTCTTCTTCTTCTTCATCTCCTTAACGTTTATTGATTATTAATACTAACACTGTTCTCTTCTCTTTTTACAGCTATCATCTATTTAGTGGTTGGTTGATTGTATTTCAATTTACGTGCGTCACTGAAAATGAATGGAACAATGCTGTTCAAGATTGTAAATGAAGGGACAAACCAACGGAATCAAGCGCAAGTCAACTGAATTTAGTGAGGAAAAAAAAAACGATTGAACCAAAGTAAAGAGGTTGACTGAATCGAGTCATTTTTTGCTCTCTGGTTTACGGTTACTTTTCTCATCCTCATCATTCTCAGCATTCCCAGCATCTTCATCATTTGTTAATTTGAGTAAACTTGTATCGTATGTATCATTAGTTTGTGGTTTTATTTTTAAAGTTGACAAGGAATAAGGTTACATCAGCCATGAATAAACAAACAATTAGCTCTTTTTTTGCTTCTTCTTTGTTCTTGTCATCATCATTATCTGATCACAATAATGAAGATAAATAGTAAGAGTGTGAGAGAATGGTAAAAGTGAGTTTCTCTCTTCCTCTTCTAACAAGTTTCAAAAAACAAAATAAATTGTAAAAGTAATGATAATAACTATAAAAGCAATAATTATAATTATAATTATTATTGTTGTGCCTTTTTATTTTATTATCATTATCATTATTACTTTTTGTAACTACCATTGATTCCTTGCCAGTCTTTATCCGATTCATTCACTCATATTACATCAATTTACTGATTAATCAAAATGTTGTCAACTTCAATTAATTAACGACCAAATTAACCACACAATTTTTCCTCATTTAATATTGTCTTTTTGTCTCTCTTTTGCTCTTGTTTTAGGTCTCGCTATTGAAAAATTTTTCCTTCGCATATAAATAAATCAATTGAGTTGGAAAGGAGAGACTGGGAGAGAAATTAAATCATGCATGTTGAGTTATACTCTTAACTGTTCCAGTTGATTAATATGCCTTGGATCGTGTTCAGACAAAACTTTGCTTCACATTTCAATTACAATCATCTACAACACACACACACACACAACTTAAACTTCAAATACACACAAAAGCTAATTAATCAGTAATTCATCAACAATGGATAAAGGAACAGGAGCAAGGAAAGAAAATGGACTAAATTGTTTCAACTAATCAAACAATTAGGAGATAAATTTTCAAACAATTGGTTAAAATGATAGTTGAATTGATAAGTGAAAATTGATTTAAGTAAAATTATCCCACTTAACTGTTATCATTATTAACCAGAATCGCTTTTTTGTTAATAAATTCATCAATAACCATTATATTGACATTAGTAGGCATACTAACAGTATTTAGCAAATTGATTTCAAGGATATTGATTTTTTACTGCCTAAGCACACACACACACACTCACTCATCTTTTTATTATTCAAATTTACTTTGATAGTTATTGAGTGTTTTGATTGTTCTTAAACATTGAAATCAGGTTAATCTTGAAGCAAATTATATGAATTACTTAAATCAATTTTCATTTTATTCATCATTGTTTAATGATTTCACTATCATAATGTTTGGTGTTAATTTAAACAACTACAAAGTTGATGGAAGAAAATGAATTTAATTTCATCTCCTAATAAGCTAATGATTAACTAATAATTTAATATTGTTTTCTTGGCGCTTACGTTAAGTATTCTAAAAAAAGCAATTATTCCAAACATCTCATTAATTTATAGCTAACAAAAGGATAAGATCATTTAAGTCTAAATCACTTTGTTGGCTTTTCATTATTAATTGAGCAAATCACCACTTAATGTAAAAATCATTTTAACCATTTGCTTTGAAAATTAACTCTCCAATTGGTGTTGTAATATAAAGTAAAAGATGGCTCCGTGTGTGTTGAATTGTATATAAAAACAAAATTGGTAAAGGCTTACGGGCAAATTGATTGAAACAAATCAACATCCAACCTGGAAGTGTAAACGAGTTGATTGAATGGCCAAAATTGAACATGAAAGCCAATCTTTGATTCAAGGCATGCTTACAAATTCATCATGAAAAGACTTGAATAATTAAGTAATTAATATTGAAGAGAAGGATAATTGGAGGATCCGCAAAATTGATTAGCAAATGAACGATATGCTTGGTAAATGTTAATAAATCAATATGGCGATGAGGATGGAAAAGGGCAAATTGTATTATTACCAAAAGGATGGCAAAAGTAAAGCTTTTGAATTGGATGTAAAGATTTAATAACACAATAAGGAGCTTGTTTGATTGTCATTTAAAACACTTCACTTACAATCCCTCATTATCTTCAATTGAATCCCCTTTCATTTCCACCCCATCATCATCTTCACCATCTTCTTCTTCTTCTTCTTCTTCTTCCATCATTTCCTAATCAATTGACTGTGAATAGTGTTTTTTTTATTTTCCTTCATCATTCAACTCTCACCATATTTGTAGACATTTATTAATGTATAATATAAATATAACAACTACTTCAATAATAGGAGAGGAAGATGATGATGAGGATAAACTTTATTTCTCTTCACATAAAAATGATAACAATTTTCATCTCTTCTCTTCACTCAATCGTTTGCATTTTGTTCACTTGCATTCAAACCCATTTCACAAGGTTTTTGCCTCTTTTCCCTCTATTTTTTTATGATATGTTACTTTTTCATTATTGTTACTAAATCTTTGATTGTTACTAATTCTAAAAGTAATTTACAATATTCGATTCTTTGATCTCTTCCTTTTATTATTCAATTCAACAATAGGATTAAGTAAATAATGAGTAGATAAATTGATAAATTGAAGAGTAAATGTTAAATTGTATTGGATCAAGGATAAAATTGTACATTCAATGGAAACACACTGATATGTATCTATATTTGCTCTCTTTTTTTTGCTTTGCCATCCAAATATTATACCAATTATGTTTGATGAAAATCTTTTAATCAACTGGCAACTCATAATCGCATTGATCCTCAATGTTTGACAGTTTTGCCATCTAAATGTGTATCAATTGTTATTCAATTATTTACCAATCTGATTGATATCAACTGTTTCTCCTTGTCAATACTTTTAAGCTTCAACAAAATGTTTCTTGCTTTTATCAAATATCATCATGATTATCAGGTTCGGTAAAAGTCTTTTTTTTGCTTGATTATCAGTTACATCAATTAAGCGCATTATCTCCTTTTCTAATACACAAATTATCTTTTAATTGTGATAATTTATTCCACCACCATTAATTATAATTGAAACTGATGATAATCGTTGTAAGAATACATCAATCATACATAATATTAGATTGAACAGATTCATTGTCTCTTTCTTTCATGACAACTACACTCATTAGATGAACACTTAAACCAGTTGTACAACTAATCATGTTATAGATGATAAACATTGAAAACATTTAAATTAAAACCACGAGATCAACAAAACGCAATAACAGGTAATAAAAGGTAATAATGTCTCCTTTTGTTTAGTCAACTTGTCATCCATTCAAATCTTTTCTAAACAGGATCACAGTTTGGGGTGAGAATGAATATTTAGGTGAATGTTAACCATCCAAATCTAAATTCCGTTGAGCCTGATTGAACCAAATTAAATCAGATAAACAAACGCAACTTAATTCCTTATTAACACAACTCTTTAGTTTTACATTGTTCAAGAGGCGCCACCTTTTCTCAGAGAATGTAAACAACTTGTAATGTGACGCTATCTAGCGTTTCAGCTTGTAACAGTTGCTTGTACAAGAACGACTTTTAATTTAAATTGTATAAATCTTTTTATTTTGACATTCTCTTAATCTAATCCAATCAAGTGTGCTTATCTAATATATATTAATCCACTTCAACAGTTGAGCTTACCCTGGATTTGCCTTCTGTCCATCAATTATGTAAAGTTTGCAAGTTCTGTGTTACAGTTAACATTTCAAGCTAACCTTTTTTGTCAATCATTTAAAGTAATCTCTTTTTACGCTTGTGTTGTTCATTTTAAAAGTGAATTAAGTTAATGTCTGTGTTAAAATTTTAGCCCATTTTTAATGTTAATTGCTTGATAAAATCAAATTGAGATTCAAATTGAAGTTCATTTGACACAATTTTGTTACTTTGATTTGGGTTTTTAAACAATATCTGAATCTAACTGGTATCATCTTGGACTATATATCTTTAAGTACTCGATATTTTATTTTTCTCTCAACAAATCAACACGGATTATGTTTTTGCTTATCAATCAATTAATGTATAAATTTGTTTTAAAATAGTCATCGTAATTGTTGTAAACATGTTAATTGAAAACCCTGAGTCCCTTAAAACCTGGTTAACTTCCTATTTGGAGCCCTTGTAAGTGTCTTATTTCATTATCTTTATCAACTGTAATCAACCTCTTTTTTTCTGTAATGCCTTACACTCTCCTTGTGGTTGGTGTGTTAGTATGTTAAATGTTAATGTGTGTTTGTGTTTTTGCTTCCATTGCACACATTTTACTCTTTCTTTTGATAATTTATATTTAATTTAATCGATATTAATTCAACTACAATGTTTAGTTCTGTTGCTTAATACCTGCACTACATTAGGCTTTGATCCAGATTATTTTAATCTCCTCTGGTTCTCTCACTTCCTCTAGCAGTCTTATAATAGCAGCCATGAAGTCTACCGCTTAATTTTACCTCTTCTAATTAGCACATTGTTTTTGTATCAATTAATTTTCAAGATTTATTTCTTAGTTTATTCTTGATTGAATCTTGTTTTAGAATTTATTTCTATCCAACTTTCCGTAGTCTTCAGAAATTTATATCCAATCCAGTACGTTATTTTCAGCCAGTCGAGGCCTATTTATTTACTTTAGTTGGCTATCAATTTATTCGTTCATTATTGGTCCGTTTTCTACTCTTACTTACCTTTTCTCTTCAATCCATTTATTCTTTCTTATAATTAAAGGCAATTTCTAATGTTTTCTTTTGTTTATATCTTCCAAATTTTAGGTGTGATGCCGATCCTCAAGCTTTGGCTCAATATGTTATGGCTTTAATTGGCAAAGATAAGCCTGCTAAGGATCTGAAAAACAATCTCTTCGAACAATTGGAAGTGTTTTTACAAAAAGAGACTGAACCATTTGTTGAGGTTCTTTTTCAAACGTTAGAAAATAAATCTTACTTGAACTCTGTCCATTCGGATAGCCATAGTAGTACCTCATCTGATAGATCGCCAAGTGGCTGTGATGGTATTGGAAATTTACCATCCACTATCGATCATTACAAAGTTCACGAACCTATTGGTTCACCTTTACACTCCCTATCACCTATATATGATCCTAAAATATCTTTATTAAATTTACCCGATTCAAGTGCATCAGCTCCCAGTAATCAATTAACAGCTACTGCTCACTCTAAAAGGTCATATCATAACCGAGAAAGAAGCAAAAGCAGGTCTCATTCACGGAGTCGAAGTCGATCTCGTTCACCTCCCATTTCATCTTCACAAAATCGTCATCGTCCACGGGATGTTGACATGAGACGACCAGGTGGTTATGCAGTAGTTCCCAATCAAGGTGGATCTCGTAGCCATTACATTGAAGAAAGAAATCGAAGAACAGGTTGGAACGGACCTTCTTCAAGAGGTATGAGTCGTCGTTATGGACCATCATCATCATCATCTTCATTATCATCATCATCTCACCTTGGGGGAGGTTATCGAAGGAACCAGCAGCAGGTAACAAGGCGTTCTCGGTCTCGATCTAAAAGTCGGACACCATCAAGGAGCAGGTCTAGTTCATACTCTCCTCATTCAAATCGAAGTCGTAGCCGTAGTCCTAGCCATGATAGGGGTCGTACAAAAGATAAAACTAGAAATAAAAACCAGAATAGAGTACAATCTACCTCAAGAAGTCGTAGTCGAAACAGAGATGGTCCAGTGGCCAAAAGAACAAAAATCAGCTCAAAATCTCCTCTTGATGAGGAGGGAGAAGATGGAAAAGAAGATAAACCATTCATCAAAAAGCGATGTCGTGATTACGATGAAAGAGGTTTTTGCATGAGAGGTGATCTATGTCAATACGATCATGGTAGTGATCCTGTTGTATTAGACGGTGCAGTATCGTCAGTTGTTCTTGGTCTTGCCGCCAATGGAGCAACAACTTTAACTGCTACCCAGAGTATTGCAGCGGGATCAGCTAATTTCCTCAATGAACCCTATAACCCCGAAGCACCAGGGATTGATAAACAAATGAATCCTCATGGAGCTCGTCGTGGCTCTGGTGTTGGTGCACTTGTTGCTCCTCTTCGTGTACCAGTAAAATCAGTCGGTAACAATTATAATCACCTTCCTCAGCATCCATTCTGGAGCAATATCACTACACCATTGCGACCAATCCCTCCTGGACCTGGTTCTAGTTCTTTCATTCCATCATTGAGT
Organism: Tetranychus urticae; assembly: GCF_039701765.1. Taxonomy (NCBI): domain Eukaryota; kingdom Metazoa; phylum Arthropoda; class Arachnida; order Trombidiformes; family Tetranychidae; genus Tetranychus; species Tetranychus urticae. Next base: position 4,687,416 of record NC_142959.1, read on the forward strand.
CAACAAAATAGGCCAAGAGAATTAGTTGGTGTTCCAACCTTATCTGATGGTAAAAACTCATCATCATCCTCATCAAATATTAATCCAGAGATACCCAAAATACCTCATTCAAGTACTATTGATTCATCAACTTCAACAACAATCAGTGGAAACAATAATGGATCTAATAGTCATACTACTAATAGTAATATGTCTAGGAGGGGAGGAAACAATTCTGGTCGTGGAGGTAATGGAAGTGGACATAGAGGAGGCTTTAGAGGTGGTTACCTGAAACGTATGGTAACCAATGATAGTGCTGATAAGTGTACATTAGAAGTTCGCAAAATACCGCCAAATCTTAATACCATCGCAAATCTTAATTCTCATTTCTCGAAATTTGGTTCAATTGTAAATTTACAAGTTTGTTATGATGGAGACCCAGAAGCCGCCTTGGTTCAATTCGCTAGTCACAGTGAAGCACTGTCTGCCCATCGTTGTACCGAAGCTGTTCTAAATAATCGTTTCATTAAAGTTTTCTGGCATTCAAAGGACCAAAGTCAACAGTCTAACCAACAATCACAACCACCAGCGACCCCAGCCCAATGTCATCAATTGTACGGTAAAGCATATGAATCTAGTTTACGAGATCGTGCAGCTAACGGAAGTTTAGTGAATGAGTCCAAAAATATCGACTCAAACAATTCTCGACCGAATGTTAAAGAAAGACTTGGCTTACGTCATGGCACAGATCAGGATAAAAATTCTGTATCAACCAATGTTACATCTACTGGGTCCATATCTCGAACTGTTTTCAACCCATTGTTGTTGAAAAAACAATATCCGTCTTCTGCATCTATAGCAACTTCCACTACAGTTAATCAAGCTAACCCTGTCGTGAATCCAGGCGCGCCCAATTCTGGTCCTGTTGCTCCCGCTAAAAGTAAAGAAGACCTCAAGAAAGATAAGCTTTTGAAAAAACTTGACTTACAAAAGAAACGCCAGCAGATTCTACTTTCCTGTATGCAGCAGCAAAAACTATTGATCGATAAACTTCAAAAAGCCAAAACGGATAAAGAAAAGACTGATATCCGATCAACAGTTGCAGCTCTTGACAAACAGATTAAAAAACTTGAAAGTGATATTAAAAAGGATGCTGAGGTGATACTTGCTGAAACAGCTAAGCTCCCATCATCCGGAAAAAAGAGTAAAATACAAGTTGAAAAAGAACTTCTTGATGTTGAAATGGACTTTTATAATGAATTACATAAAGGAGCGACAACAACTGAGCTGAATGCGAAATTACAAGAACTCAAAATTAAGGTTAGTATTGAAGATTAAACTTTATTCAAATTAAGTAGACGATTTTTGCTAATATATTCATTTTATCCTTTTCTTTCAGACCAAAAATCTTTGCATGAATGATGTTAGATATACAAAAACAATGATGAAGCGTTTCGCTGAAATGAAAGGTGCCTTACGAGGTCGTAATCGATTAGCTAATCATACTTTGGCCAAAAATTTTGAAAACCTCAGAAAAGTTGACAGACGAACTCGTAAAATTTTTATTGAAGGAGTAGCTGAGGATGATAACAACGTTTTACTGGCACATTTATCGGTAACTATTGAACCATCATCTCATAATTACTTGATTTATCAATTGATTATTGTACCTTTAACTCTCCTTTTCTGTATTTTGCTTAATCTAATTTACTTATTTACTTTTTATTTACAGCAAACTGCTGAAATTGAAAGCCTGGAGTCAATGCCTCAAGGTGTAATGGTTACTTTCAAAACACGTCGAGATGCTGAAATGGCTTTACCCTTAATATCAACTGTAAAATTGAAAGATCAAGTTCCACTGAAGGCATCTTGGTTCGATGAAGCCAAAGTTAAAACCGAAGAATCAGAAATCGCAAACTCTATCGATAAACCATCCGATTTAGAATCTTTGATCGAAAATGAAATTAACTTAAATAACGATAAACTTGACGAAGACGTTGACCAAGAAGATTTAAATGAAGGAGAAGGTGTAGAAGATGAAGAAATCCCAGAAGCATGTGAAAATCTATTAAAAGAAGAAGAACAAGAGGAGGAGCAAGATGAAGAACGAAAAGTAGATTTTGTTGAAGATGAAGAAGAGGCAAGAGCGGAAGCTCCTGAAGATCAAGATGAGGAGTTTGAAACATCTCCTGAAGGCGTTAATGTTAAAATAGATGAGGGAGACAACGATGAGGAAGGTGATGAAATTGGAACTCAAGATGGTAACCAAGCTTCACCAGTTGATGAGTTATCATTGGGCGTCGGAGTCGAAGATGACTTACTTGAAGAGGAAGAAACTGACGATGAAGATGAAAGTCGAGCATGGCGTCGATAACTAACTTAAAAAAGTGATAAGTCAATTAAAGAGTAAACAAAACAACAAAAGATGAAATTAAATAACAAAAAAAACTTTAAAATTAAAACGAGAGAGAATAAAAACAATGTTAAGAAAAAAGCTTCATTTTGATTACAGTTACAACAACAAAAAACTTGCCTCCATTTTATTTAAACAACTGATTGTAGACAATATCGTTCTACATTAGTCCTTTTTATTCCGAACTAATCACAAGCTTTGACTGTAATTGCAGACCAAGTTTGTCTCAGCATTTTTTGCTTCTTTATCACGAATTGCTTCAAATACTGATTTCAATAGTGATTCACGACAATTAAAGCAGTGTAAGGAGACGTAGTGAGATTCAAAAAAGCCAATCAAAACTTTTAAATGATTCATTTGATCGAGTAGATTAGTAAAAAATTGTTTCTGAAGATCAGATCATAATTATGCAGTTTCATTATTAGAAGAAATCAATATGAATAGATCAAACTATTTGTTTGGCAAAAGAAAAATCAGGAGTAAATCGTAAATATTGAAGCAATTCAGAAGTGAATTTAACCTGGTAGTTAAGCAAATGTTTAAGGTTCAATTTTCATCGATTTCATTCAAGATAAAATGAGACTCAAGAAAATGCTGTTTGAATAAGTGGACATCACTGTAGTCAATAGTAATGAGAAAATAAAATGGTCTCGATTTATGCCTGTTTATCACATAGACTTTCGTTCTGAGCATATGAAAATGAGTTTGAAAATATTGTCATATTTCTCGCTTATTGCCTTTTTTAGTCTTATTTCAACTTTGTAACATCTATTGAATTAATAACTTAAATGAATTATTAATTTTCCAGACTTTCTCGGCTACTAATTTTAATCGCTTTGTGGAAAGAAAAAAATTTGACTCTCATTTTATCGAATGAACGCGTTTGTTTACTGGGTCTCCCTCTCGTCCTGCTTTTGTTGATTTGATTTCTTGGTCGCAATAGAATTGAGAATGTACTGATTTCAATTCCACTCCATGGTTTCATTTGATGTCTTCATTTAAGTGAAAATATTCTTTAAATCATTTTCGATTTTCTATTCTTTCCATTCTTGGTAAATTTACTGACAATTTTGAGTAAAATCGATATAACCAAGAATAGTGAGCTTTATTAAACATTAAACCGAAGCTTCTCAGCTATCTTGCTCAATTTTATGCTAATTTAACCTCGGTTCGAGTTCAGAATTGAGAGGCCAATTCAATTGATAAATTCACCGAAAAAATTGCAGAATATTTTGTTGACCATGGACGAAGATGATGCTATTCAAGTGAAGAAATACTGTTTCGATCAGATTATTCTTCGTGTTTTGTATCAACAGTTTCATCATGACTTTCGTGTAGTCATAATAAATATTATCTTAAAATCTTTTTGATTCTTTTACGCTTCAAACGTGAAAATTTCGTGCATGTAATTATTATTATCAATAATGTTATAAAATTATTAAATTATTACATGCATAATAATGTAATGACCTTTGACTAGGCGATGAAATATCTATTTATTTATTTATGCAAATTGCATTGTTAAAAGTTATCAATTAAAAGGTGAATATTCAATTTCCTCGGATTGTTGTAGCTCGGAAACAGGCCAGTATTTACAGTCTTTTTGGATTGTTGACTGAATACTATCACTAGGAAGCCCAATTTTATTAACCAACAAATCGGTCAGTTCGGCATACTTGTCAGCACTCATGGTGTTAGTCCTGGATAAAATCATACCGACTCCTGTGATAATGATGAATGTTGAATGAGTCACATTATTAAGTTAATGAAGAAACTCCTAGTTGATCAGAACGAAGAGACACTTACGGACGGTTATTAATAATTGAGGGATGTCCATGCAAAAAGAAGCAGCCAGATAGTTATCGTAATCAGTATCAGCTACATAGAAATTGATTGGCCATGGAACCACTAGAAATAGAGAAGAATTATCATGTAGATTAGTTTTGATGAAAAATAATTGCTATATTGATCATTTGTTTTACAAATATGTTGTAATATAAAGTTAAACAAATTGCACTTACTTTCTGTTAAGGAATTGAGATTGAGTAAATTTGGGATATCAGTGCGTTTGGCTATTCCAATGTCACTAAACTTTGAACCACTAGACGATGGAAGATTAATCTGCATTACAAACCATTCAAATCAATCAATGATGTTTACTTACTCAGTTTTGATTCCACCAAATGAGCAATTAAAGTTTCCATCCTCTCGAGGAGTGAAATCATGGGTAGTACATGCTCTGCTTTCTATGAATTCACCAGCAGTTAATCCAGCAATTTCATACCATCGACCGGCAATCTAAATCAATCAAACAACAAATTAATGAAGTAAAGCGCATTGACTAAACACAATAAATTATTATAAACTTACTTTGCTGAGATCAACAGCAGGAACAGGTAGAGGAACTGGACATTGACCAAGAGCTGAAGAAGCAAAAGCAAAGACAACGAAGAGAGTTGCGATCATTTTCATAGTTTTTACACAAAAGAAGAAACTAAATGTTTTTAATGTAATTTGTTGCTTGACTGATGCTGATGTGTCCAATATTTTCACTTTATCTACGTTATTTCATCAGTTTATCCAAAAATATCATCTAAATATCAAAATAAATATCTAAAATAAAATACAAAATCTAATTTAATTACTATGGATTACCGATCAATAATGATAATCTTCAAACAATGAATAATGGATTCAAAGGGAGAAAAAAAATCAAAAGATTAGTTTTCTATTTCTATATTTCACAGGATGAAAATTAAAATTATATTCACTGTCATGTTATAGCAACATGAAATCTTATCTTTAATAGTAATAATTTCATTTAAAGTATTAATAAGCAATATTTTTTTTGTGCGACAGTTATAATGAAACAAATAAATTCTGGTTGATTTTCAGTAGGAGAACAGAATTTATGTGCATCTCATGCAAGCTATTTTAAGGTGGAAAGTTTTAAAGATAAAATGATGAATATGTGATAGTTGAACCACTGCATCGATAAGTTATGACTCATAACTTATGAGATATAAAATCGAGGGCGAAGCCCGAGTGTTATCTCATAGCTTCAGGTTAATAACTTACGTATGAACTTGAACTTATTGCTAGATCCTAGCGCTTCCAGTTAGAGCTTAAGAGTTAGAGAGTTTAAACACATTATTCGTGTTTTGTGGTGATTGTTGGTGATACCATTCTCAAAATATTGAGGCCCAAAGATTTAAGAACGGTTTATAGCTCAGGATACGAGGCTTTGTGGTTGACCTAGTTGTTAATATTTATATATTGTAAAGATTGAAAATGAGAGTTAATCAAACATGATTTATTTACACTTAAAGGCATCAATTATGACTATTATAAATATTAAACATAGTTTGCTTATTCAAATACTGAGATGCAAAAAAATTAGTAGAGTTTATGTTTACAAAGACATTTTTATAATACCCAGATTAAGGTAAAACAAGATATTATAGGAATTGAACGTTAGAAGTAGACTGAAGATTTAATTACAAATTTGCGTGGATGTTGATAGAAACCATCATTAGAAGATTATTTAGCATGAATTTACAACTGAAAGGAAAGGATCCAAGTGCTTAGAGTTTTCCTCGTGAGATTTTGGTTCAAAACCTATAAGAGCGGCTAATTTTTGGCCTGATTTAGCGCCTCTCATCCATTGGACTTCAATTATTTGTTGAACAAAATTAACGTCTTGAATTACATTCTTCACAGACTCTGGATCAACCTCGCAAGCATAATCCAATGCTTGAAGCATTCGTTCCATGGAAGAAACAGGAATTCCAAAAGATTGAATAAATAATACAAGGGCAGGTATTTCTAGGTCTTTAAGAGCAGCGTCGATAAGAACGGGAGAAGATGCACGCATAAGCCTAAGTCGAAGCCAGTCTGGAAGTATACTAGCTTCTTCCAAAGTATCAGGGATTAGTGTAGTTGGTATTGGATCATCAAACCACATTTGGAGTAGTTTATTGAATTGATTTGAGGCTGTTTCAGGAGGATCATATGTTAACAGGATTACTAAAGATTGAATAATTATTATGTTGATGACAGCAGTATGAGTTGGCCATTTAACTATCAAGTTATCAGCATTATTATCAGTTATTTTTTGTTCGTCCTCTTCCTTAACTGGATTTTCAAGAGATATCATATATTCATAATAAAGTTTTATGCAAGAGAACAGAAAATCATCTCGATAATGTGGATCTTTTGTGATGTGTTTAAAAACTGAGGTTCGGTCGATTATAAGGCGAGAAACGTCCATAAGTGTTATTTTGTCACCAGGTACGCCATATTCAGCAAGAAACTGGATGTAACAGCAAACTGATTCTGGGTCAGTTTCGACTAGAATTGCTGATCGCAAGCAGATGCAAGCAATTTTCTTGACTGCTTGAAAGTTTTCTATTGTTGGCAATTTACCCAATAACCAGTCTTCAATGTTGAACTTTAAAAGGTCACTCAAATTGTCAACCATATTTTCATTAAAACACAACACAAGGTTAAGTGCTTTTGCGACTAAACTACGTAAAGATGATTGAGCAGAACAAAGGCGTCCCATGAAGTATTCCATCAATTGTTTGGCAACGACAACATCACGATTAAGAGCATTTTGAAAGTAGCTCAACAGTTTACAAAATTTCTTTCGTTTTTCTTTTCGTTTTGGTTTCTCAGATTGTTTGGATTCCAAGAAAATGTTCAGATTTTCATCATCATTAATATAACGCAAAGTAAATTCGCCTAAACATTGAACAGGTAAACTTGACAGGTTCTCACAATTCATTTCAATTAGATCGTTAAGCCATTGCATAGTGCTAAGACCCAATCCGGTACTAGAGCTCGACATGGATTGTCTTTGTTGTCGCTGAATAATCTCTAATAGGAAATCAGGATTACGACTTTGACACAACCAATAACCTATTCTTAATCCAGCATTAATATTTTTAAGCATATCTAATGCACTTTGAGGTGGCTGTCTTGGTTTGCCTTGTGGGTCAAAAGTTATTAATTTACTGAGCAGTAAACTGTTTCCTTCAGTGATTTGTCGTTTACTTGAAGCAGCTGCTAAATGTGATTCAAATTGTAAGATCTGTTGCTTTTCAATACCAACGATTCGCAGTTCATTAGCTTTGAGATCTTCATTTTGTCGAGTTGCTGGTGGAAATTCAAAATGATTAGTGATACACATTTCGATTAGCAAAGCTAAGGTTGGATAGTTTTCCCAAGCCATTGATCCGAATTTCGTTGAATTGTGAGCCACAATAAGCAACAATTGAAGCCAAACTTTCCAATACCAGTCATTTATGGCCAGTGAAGGTGGTTCATAGCCCGGTGGAAGTGTTATGTTTTCCGGAATGCGGTAAATTGAGTTTTTGAGAAGAAGATTGAAAATGTCATCTTTTTTGATGGGCAAAGTGGGGTTGGTTACATCTCCATCGTAAAGAGCTGCTGCACGTTTAATCAAAGCATCAGACAATTCTATTGCTTCGGGAGATTGAACAGGGTAGTCTTTTGAAAGACCCATCTTTAAAATACGGATAAGACTATCCTCGTGAACTGGAACTTTAGTTGTACAACGGAACATTGCGTCTCGCTCTGACTCAGGTGGCCAATTATCTTTGTTGTAATACTGTTCAGCTGATTCCATAAGAAGACATTTATTCAAACAATGCATATATTCCCCTCTTTCTGGCTTATAAACTTTCATTACAATCTTCTGCATCCAAATTATTGATAACCTTTGCATCTCTGCAATTTGTCCTGAAACTGTTTTGAGAATTTCTTTCTTTGTCGGCTTTGATACAGATTCTCTAGCGATAGGATAGACAGTTAAAAACATACATAGAACAATAATGTCAGCGATTGAGGTTAAAACTCGAGATAAAATATCGGGTGAATCGATACCAGCCATACGACTATTGTCGGTGGTTAATGTATCAACAAGTTTAACCAAATTTATGTGCTCATGTTTCAATGTTTTTACAATTTCTCTAAGGAGATGGCGAATTTGACGAAGGAAATCGTCTTTGATTAAAAATTCTTGAATCAGGTGAGCCAAACATTTTGTTGCTCTGGTAGGAGAGTGTTGGAAAGCCACGGAAATCAAATGCATATTACTGGATCCTCGGTTGTTCGAAAATTCGATAGAGATGGCATTTCTCAGGACAATAATTATATTTCCTTCATTTTGACTCAAAAGTTCTTTGATACAAAGAAAGAAATGATTCATCAGAACTTTAGTTTTGAGACGCATCTTGACAAGAGCAGAAATAACATCACTATCTTCGTCAGTACAGTTGACACAGACTGCCAGTAAAAGATCTTGTGCAGGTCGACTAAGTTTTGGATTTTGTAACCAGATTTCTAATTTTTGGGCAACTAGTAATCGTATTTGGGGAATACCAACAGTTGAAATAAGAAGTTTAAGTACATTGCGGTTAATTTCTGATGGAACCTGACGTCGAGTCAGCTGTTCGTTGATAATATCATAAACATAATCATAAACAACCTGTTGGTTGTGATTATACCTGGGTACAACTGGTAGTTCTTCACCGAAAACATCTTTTAATCCACTAGAGAATAGACTTATAGTTTCATCGGTGCTGTCTTCAGTAGCATGGCTTGGACTTGTTGACATGGGGGATTCAGAATTGGTTTTTAAGACACTTCCAGGAGCACCTGCAGAAGATGGTGTAGAGGGACCAGAAGAACTTGGATTGGCGAAAATATCTTGAGACATAAGATTTTTGGGAGGATTTTTAGTATTAAAAGCAGTTAAAATATTATCAACAAATCCGTGGCAAAAATCTGAATCAACCCATACACGATCTCCTAAAGAGTCTTCAATGTAGGCTTTCAAAAATGATAGATGCCACTGTGATTCATCTATATGAGCAGCAAGTAATAGGTTGGCAGCAAGAACCGCTAAAACAAACACATTGTTATTTAATTTCACTTTAAATGGAGCAGATGATGGATCTCGCCTGAGGAGAGAACACATCGCCTCGATAACTGTTTCACTGGTAAAATGTTGAGGCCTTGTTTTGGCAAGGTAAACTAAACTTAGAACCAAAACTGAGTCAGGTTTTCCTTTACTGGATCGAAGCTGTTTTACCGCTCCACAAAGGTAGCCATCAATTTTGGACTCATTCGGAGTTCCTTCAGCTTCAACAATTCGTTTAATAAGGAATTCTGATTCAACTTCAATGGCAAAATCTTCCCATTCATCAAATTGTTTATCCAATTTGCTGGAGCTGTTCCCTGTACCACTACCAGATCCTCCACTAGTACCAACATTTGATCCGCTAGAACCTCCGATCAATACTTTTGGACGCTTAGCAGCGGTTCCTCCAAGTGCAAACAAACTACTGGTTGCAGGCAAAGGAACTTTAGATTTGCCACCTCGTTTACCAGGAACTGATGACATGGTGTAATCGAGATGCAGTTCAGACACGGCCTAACAATTAATACAGTCTTATATTACAAAAATAATAAATAAACATAAACATTAAAAATAAACTGGAAGCCAGATAAGCTGATAGTGAAATTTCTGTTGAATTTTTCACGTGACTTCCATCTGTTTGTTTGAAAAACAGTCACTAGATGTCATAGTTTTATTTTAAGCTTAAACTTTTTTATTTTCGATTCAAATTGTTGATTAAATTTAATTAAATTTACTGAGTAATTCAGATTTATACTTTAAAGTGTTATTCTGCATTTGCATATCTCATGCAAATTTTGTAAGTAAGTAAAATTTTATTTTTAAAATCTTGATTATCCATCGTTCAACATACTGACGAGTATCGTGAGTATGGTTTAATGTCATATTTAAGTTAATTTTCTGATTGTTTGCAATTAAAATAAAACATTTTTCATAAGTGAAATTAAATATCTTTGCATTTGGACACAATTTTGAGAGTATCTCAAAAGCTTAATCTCAATTAATTTACAGCTTATAACTTGCTAGCATCTCGTTACTTCGAACGCATAGGAAACATTAAAATGACTTCCTTGGTAATTTTTATTGTGATTGTTTAAAACCATCAAAATTTTATCAAGTTATGGATTACTCCATTGAATAAGGAGATAAACAGAAAGGATTCCATGAGATTAATGATTTTTATACTTAACTATTCTCAAGTTATAATAGATGATAAATAATATTTTACATAACCCTTTTAAAATAATGCACTTTAAGTACATCTAACAGAAATATCAGTTTATCAAGAATATTTTAATTTTTCCGAATTGAAGTGAATTTAAGGCGATGGATAACTAGCCAGAGAAATTAAGTCCAGCATTGATTCCATGAAGACCAGCATCAAGATCAGCTGCAACTCCCATTGGGCCAACATTAGCATTAACACCAACGCCAGCACCACCAAGGCCTAATTTACCCCCAACACCAAAACCTACTAAACCTTTGCCTCCTACATTACTTCCACTGCCTCTTCCAAACAGTCCTTTGCTGCCGAAAAGTCCACCTCCTCCACCGTTACTGCCACCACCTCCAAACAATCCACCACCACTATTACTTCCACCACCAAATAATCCACCACTGCTTCCACCGCCATTTCCTCCACCAAACAATCCCCCTCCACCATTACTTCCTCCGCCAAATAGTCCACTTCCACCACCGTTGCCTCCAAATCCACCATTTCCATTCATTCCACCCTGTCCATTGTAACTTCCTTGTCCATTGTAACCACTTTGTCCATTGAAGCCACCTTGTCCTCCCATGCCACTTTGACCGTAATAGCCTCCTTGTCCAGTGAAACCACCATTTCCATTCATACCACCTTGTCCTTGGTATCCATTCTGTCCATTCATTCCACCTTGTCCGTTGAAGCCTCCTTGTCCAGTCATTCCATTCTGATTATGATAACCATTATGTTCACTCATACCATGTTCGTAATAACTTCCTTGACCGTTCATTCCACCTTGCCCCGTGAAGCCATTGTTTCCACCCATACCTTGTCCCTGATAACCATTCTGTCCATTCATTCCCCCTTGCCCATTGAAGCCTCCGTTCATACCGAAGTTCCCACCCCTAGTAATTCCTTTACCCCCATTAAGTCCATTGTTTCCAAAACCGTTACCACCATTAAAACCATTGTTACCAGACATGCCACCATTTGCTCCATAACCGTTATTTCCTTGAAACGATCCTTGATTTGATCCACCAAACTGTCTTTCACTATTGAAACCATAATTTTCGTCATTTCCAAAACTGTTTCCACCGTTAAAACTTCCCCCACTGTTAAAACTATTTCTGCTGCTGAATGAATCTTCACCTCCAGAGTTACTAAGGCCAGATCCACGACCAAGCAATTTACCAATACTGCCAAGTCCGCCACCTTCGATGAAAAGTAAGAAGGGAAAAAATGTTGAGCAATGGCAACAAAATAATAATAATCACTAGATAATCACTGGTAAACTTCAATAATAAAAACAGAAGGATAAAAAATTTTATTACCTAACAGGCCGTTAGCCAAATTTTTGATTAAACCACCGCCATTGCTTGCACCTTGACCAACCAGTGATCCTAATTCAGAAACGAGATTACTGGCACCACCATTACTACCTCCGTTATCACCTGAATTCGCATTATAACCACCGTCGCCACCAATTCCTACCTTCCCTTCAAAATTTAATCCAGGAATTAAAGAAGCTCGTTTCTCAATTTGATGAGAATCACCAGCTAAGCGATAATGGTACTCTTGATTTGTTGGGAACGGGCGAGCTTGTTGGTTATAAACATCTCGTTTCCGATTATTATTTTCAACAACGTGAACCGGCGGAGAACCAGAATAAGATGAAGGTTGTGATGAAGATAGCTCTTTATTTTTATCAGCTTTAGTAATTACATTTGAGTCAAATTTATTTGTTTCACTGACCACTGGATGGTTTATTGTTGATTTATCTTGAACTGCTTGTGAAACATAACAATTTAAAAGCAAACACAATTTAATGAGAAATAAACAAAACCAAGTTTTATCCATAACAACACAGAAGATAAAATATTTCAAAATTTTTTCCGTTAACTTAAAATACTGAACTAACAGTTGACTCACATGAGCATAGTGTCAAGATTAGGTGATGATGTCAAGTCAAAATGTGCCTAGCAAAGTGACATAAGCGTCACTAATAATGCCGATGTTTTCACATTGCAAAGTAATTGTGATAACCAGTGTATTTTTAATTGTTAAATAAAACAAAAGACTCAGCCAACTATAAAAGGTGTTCAAATCCAAAAATCTAATTAACATTGAACTGTTTTCACTTTTGCATGATGATCCTTTGTAAATTTAAATTTGGTAAATAATCTTCTTCAAAGGAAAAGTTGAACACAAAGATTCAGACAAATAATTAACCATATAATTCAAAGACAATAGTACAATTGAAAATGTAACAATCAACAGTTAACAATATTCAATTAACATTGACTTCTAGAGGTCATCAATTTGTTTTGTCATCACTTTGTTTCGAGTGATTTTTGGAAATATCAAAATGTAAAGTGAATCTTGTTTGCTCTTGATCTAAATCTTGGTCTGGAAAGCTGAATTGAATCTAGAATAATGTTAATATTAAATTCAATTAATTCAGATTGTAAACCTCAAGGTAATCAATATTCTTTCAATGCTATAATCTTTGGATAAGCCATGAATTAATTTGTTTGGTGGCCGTTTTGTTTACGATTTGATGAAAAAAATGAAATGATCTTCTTCTTTAGCCATTTCAATGGTAAAAAATATGATTTAATTACTTTTCTGTAATACAAAAATTTAAGGATCACTTGTGAATTTTTAATAAATTTCAAAGAATGTGAAACAAACTCTGAAAAAGAGGAAAGACAATGATTACAAAAAGTCTTTTAAGGCAATTTTCATGGTATAATAGACAAGTGATGAAGTAATAATTGAAATAGACTAGCATTTCATTCAAAGGATTAGAATGTGACAGATATTAAAAAATGGTTTATCAAAAAAAGGTCACAAAATCTTCGATGAGGCAGTATTGGGTTGAAATGTGGACTAAGGTGATAAATAAAACAGGTGAATATGGTCGATTGTTTATGAGTTGGCTTCAAGTATCTCCAAATTTGAGCAAGATTTTGAGTTGGTAGAACTGGAGAAAGAGAAAAGGTAGAAAAATTAGAACTCATTAAGAAAATCAAGGCTATAAGAGTTGAAATTAATGATACGTACTTTTTGAGTAATTGACGATTGCGCCTAAGCACATTCAGAACCAGATCGCCTGTTTTGATAGATTTAAAAATGCCGATTGCTTCAGCATGAGTTAAACCTTCCATAATGTGGCCATTGATAGAGAGTATCTCATCACCTGGAGAAGGAGAAAATTACAGAAGAGGTAAATTGTTAACACTTATAAACAAATGTTTGTTTAAATGAAAGGTTATCATTAATTTTGATTAATTTACCTTCTTTTAATTTATCATCTTCTGCTGCTTGACCATTGGGTACAATGGTTTTCACGAAGATTCCCATGGCACCTTTGGGTGAATCTTTCCCGCCAACGAGACTGAAACCTAATTTTCGACAACCAGGACCTTTCTTGAAGACAACAGTATGACGACTGGTTCCTAATGGCAACTTTGGTTTTCGAGGGACTGTACAAAGGCCTGAAGAGATCTATAAATGTAAAGAATGAAAAAAATGTAAATTAAATATGATACAGCCATGGAGAAGAACTTAATCATCGCATTCTTTGCATGAGCTACATTATGTTGAAAGGTTGAGTTAAATATGTTAAACTGATATTTGATAAGCAAAACGCAACAAAAAAATGTAACAAATTGAACAAACAGTGATGATAGTTGAATACAAACAAATAGCAGTTCAAAGGGAGCGTCAAAAAAAGCTAATTGAGTTAAGATGTTTGCTGAGTATCTAGTTGAGTTTGGAATAAAGATTGCGTGATCTGAGGTCATTAAGTTTGGATGAATGCCAAATGATAGTGATTATTGTAATGATACAAGTTGAAATTGAAAGTTGTCTTTACCATTGAATTTGTTTTGTTTTCTTGTTCAACATTTGACAGTTTTCTTTTAAACTGGTCAACTTCATCTAATTCAGGAATTGGACCTGAAATTGAAGAGTTGCGATGACGATGATTGGTGCTAGTCGATGAATTATTGAGCAATTGAGATTGTGGTACAGGTTGTGGTATGAGTTCATTTTCAACAGCAGATAAATTTGTTGTGGAGCTGATTGTATCAACATCTGCAAGTCCATCAAAATTATCAACTCTCCGAGCAACAACCAGTTGAACGAGTCTTTCAGATTCTTTCAATAAAGATAAAGCATCTGCAAGACATAACCCACTGAGTGAAACTCCATTGACCATGAGAACTTGATCTTGTCTTTGTAAAAGTCCACTTCTGTAAAGAAGAAAAAAGCAAAAAAATGAATAAAATGATACAGGATAAAGTTGACTCGATGAAAGAGGATTATATCAAGATGAATGGGAGACATTTTTACCAAATTTAAAACTGAATTTGAATAGACGCTTAAAGAAACCTTTGAATTGTCGCAATAGGAAAGAATGAGTTTGAATCAAAATACAAATTTAGATTAATTAAAGAAATAGTTGGACCATCAGACGGAAAATTACTCAGACCGATGTTTTTGACCTTAAAAATAATTTTCTTTTAAAGCCACTATCTTAAAGTCCTTGTATTGATGATCAAATGGTGATTTTTTATATAAAATGATAATTGTTGATGAAGAAGGTGCAAGTTGAATGGTCGATGGAAGCTATTCAATTGGGCTGTACCGTGAAAAGTCACATTTTCACTTGACGGATCAATGAAAATAAGGTTTAGAAAAAAAACAACAATAATAACAATGAAAACCTAAGAAAATAATAGTTTTTGGATGACTGAAAGCAACCATTTTTCATGTTAAAATGGTAAAACTTTTTCTTGGTTCTTTAATAGTTTACAAAAGGTATAGACTAAAGCAAAGCATCACAATAGAAGTAAATAGCCAAGCACATCAAAATAACGGCAACATACTAATCAATTTTTTTAACAATATTCATTTGATTAACAATTGCAACAAAAATTAGGAACTAAATGTGAAGATTAGCTTCTATAATTTGAGGAAAAGGATAAGATAGACAAGCATCAATTCAAGAAAATAAAGAGCAATTATTTCTATTGTTAGCACAAATTGAGATGACACATAAGATGCCGTTTATGAAGGTAAAAGGAAATGAATTCACGCTTTCAAATAGTTACCTGTCTGCAGGGCCATCGGGTTCAAAATCAGCGATGATGTAACCCATGGTATTATCTTCATTTGGCTTTGGTGTAACGTAAATTCCAAGGCCTCCATTATCATCCTTTTCAAGACTGACAGCCATCATCTTTACTGGAAACCTTTCCTCATTAATGCAATCTAAATTTTCATCAAGCATTGCAATTCTTTCATCGAGAGAATAAGTTAACCCAGAGGAAGAAATGGTTGAAGATGATACAGAGAGTGGAGAGGAACCGCCATGAGTAGTGGCAAAAGAGAGTGAAGTTGGTGATTTTGTCCAGAGTCGACCAGATGAAGATAAATGTTGATCTGCCGATGAGTGTAAAACATCTCCTTCCATGGGAACAACAGAGCAATCAAATGAATTGTCCACTTCATCTCCATTGGGGTGAGGATGAGAGGCTGGTGAACTGGAGGATGTTGATGTTGTAGAGTTGACTTCATTGTTGGATGCAAAAACTGCACCAAAAAGGCTTGTTCGTCTCAGATATGAACTAGAACTTGTTGAACTTGAGGTTGACATTTTTTGATTTCGCGAAATTAGTGAACAATCTGGCGTGTCAACACCTTTCTCGGAAGACGTTAGAGCAGAGTCGGTTGAATCAACTGTACTGATGGAGGCTCGACTTCCTTCTCCATTTGTTCGGTTAGAAGATGACTTTTTACGACCGCGAAGAAACTTTCTGTCCAGTGTCCAAGCTTTAAATTGTCCCATCAATTTGACTGTCGATTCCTTTACATGGGAACGCGAAGAGGAGGAAAGGTTATTCAAAGGAGTTGCTGAGTCAATTCCTATACTATTGTTGTTGTTCACAATGTTGTTGTTTTGACTATTTTGACTGGCGATACTTTTGTTGCTCATGTTCAACGAGGCGTCAGAGCGTATTACATTTTCACTGGCATCTTTGATTAGACCAGAACTGAACTCTGTAGGAAGAAAAGAAATTGAAGAAAATGTTAAAAGGTAAACAGGTTAAAAAGTGGGAAACATTGAGGATAAATTGAAACAATTTTTTTGCATTTCAGTGATAAGTGATAAATAAAAGATGAAAATCACACTTCAAGGGAGGCAAATCATGATGAGAACAAAAATCAACATTCAATCATTTACCAAACAATGAAATTAAACTTCAGTGATCGTCCAACAACCAAAAAGGGTTAACTTTTGTTGTTTTGGTCTTTATGTTTTCTCGTTTGATAATGGAAATAAGCTATTTCATAAAGTCTTCATTTTCTTGTAGGTGACTGTAGAGAGTGGGTGTGTAGTGAATGATGATTATGATTATAATAATAATGGCGGTGGCGATGATGATGTTGGAATGAAGATTCTGTTATATTTACTGTATTAACTCAAAAAAAGTGACTTAAAAACAACAGTAAACTCGTCAAAAGTAAGCATAACATTGAACCAACAAACTTCATTTCATTGGGTTAGTGGCAAAAGCTAGTAGCTTCTGTTTTCACCCTAGGGCGTTACAAGCCAAACCCAGATTTTGCTTACATTTAGCCTTGCATGTGCATAAAGCCCTCTTCTTTATCATCATCATCATCATCATCGTCGTCGTAGTCATCATCATCAGACCTAATTTTTTTCCTTCTCTTTTTCCTCTCAAAAACATTTTGTGTTACATTCCATCCTACAAGAAACAAGAAGATTAAGAAAGTTGTTGGTTGTTAACATTGAATGTGATGAAAACAAAGTAACTATCAGTCGAGTCATTTAACCAGTTAACCAAATTAACCAGATAATTGTTCCATCATTATGCTCATTTAACTAGTATAATTTACCCAAGTTGGTCAAAAGAATAATAAACAATAAGTAAAAAAGACTAACAGTTTGCCTTTAAAAAGCAATCATCAGCATTAATTATCAGGATAAATGGGTTCAGATTCAGTTAACTGCTGGCTGGTTTTGATAATGCAAGGTAACAACACACAAAAAAAGGAGAACAATTAACAGTAATTAAGTTCAAAAATGGATACATGAGTAAACTTGTTTTGTTTTTGATATTACAAACAACAAATTATGATGACATACGAACAGCTTTTTCCTTGCAAAACAAAAATGACAAAGAAATTGTGCTTTGATTGACTGATTGTGTTTATTCAAAGTTTCACCGTCATCAATCTCAAAGGATTAATCAAGATTAAATGAAACAGATGACAGAACCACTTTCCATTTTCTGACAATAATCACCTTTATATACCTTGTTGGCTTCAATTTCTCATATTAATTTTAATCTTTTCATCTTATTAACACTTTTCTTTTGTCCAATTTCACTTGCACAACTTTTCAATGATTTATAAATTCTCTAAAAACTGTTATTTGTATTTGAATAATTGACCTGGGAAAGCAAATTTTTGGGACAGCGGAAATGTCTCAAGATCTATCTGGTAATTTCCGATAACAGTTTCTAATACAGTTAATGTGGCCATGCTTATCCAATACTCATAAAATTTTAATTTTCTGGGTCAGTTAAGGTCAGGTAGATGTTTTTTTCTGAATAAATTTCACTCATTTTTCATAACTGATTTGACAATTATCAAAAATTTAAATTCACCAGTAAGATATGTATCGAAAGGAAAGTAAAGGAAAAATGAATATTATTAAATTCAGATGAGGTAAGATCATCGACCTGAGAATTTACTTTAATTAAAGTAATGCTATAAACACAATTATTCAAGCTTCTGGTTCACTGATTAACACAAAATATCCGTCATTAACAACAATATAATAACGATAAAAACAGCTCAACTAAACACGCATAATGTACCTGCAACAGGGAAGGAAAGTCAGACGATCATATTTTAATTTCAATCATAATTACACTTGTTTCACTATTTAAATTACTTTAGAAAGGGACATCTATTGGTGTGCTTTTTCACTTGACAAAAAGAAAGCAAAAAAATGGTCTTTTCCAATGTGATTTCAACTAATTAAACGCGTATTTAATTGTCAAAGCTGAGGTTGTTTTGATCGTAAACTTACCTTGGCTGTTATTTGTAAAAGAATAATTTCCACTATTTGGTTTCAATTTGAGCAAAAATGAGGTGAACTTTTGTAAATTCTCGTTGTGAGGACGGTTCATGGGGTCAACTGGGTCCAAAATGGGGTCAAATGTGTCCCAAATACCTTCACGATCACAGTCTTCGTACAACAATTTACCAAAACTATTCAATGCTGAACACTTTAAAATGTTTGCTTTCTTTTTGGCACATAAGTTAGTTTTTTTACTCTGTATAAGGTCACTTTGGTCACAAGGTAATTCGAGGTAACAATTCATTTCAGGAATAAACAAAACAATATACAAAAAAAGTCGAAAAGAAGTGAAAACATCAAAAAAAGGCAGCTAAAATGGCCGCTAAACAACGAAAGGAAATAGTGTAAAGTCTGGCCTGTCAACTTAAGACAGGCCTTAAGACTTTAACTTTTACTTGTTTGTATGCGATGCGTGGGCTAGACTAGCTCCCTCTACAGATGAGACTGACAGTTAAACTTGGGTAACATTATTTGAAATGATGTTAGTTTAGTAACTAAACTTTGGTTACATGCTCATTCTGATGAAACTTTCCAATCTGAACCATGAGAATCTTCTTATTCAAGGTTTCCTAATGTTTTCAATGGTTAATCAAATTGAGCTATTAAATCTGCCTATGGTGTATCAGACATATCTTTAATATCCTTGTGAATATGAACTCGTTGAAGCAAGGTTTTTCATCAAGATTTATGAGCAAAGTTAACTACCATAATGAAATAAAAATTTTTACCTTGAAGAGTCTTCAGCTATTTGATAATTTCACTACCGAATGCCATTTTTATTAACTTAATGATGGTTTCAACATAGTGTTTTAGAGTATTGCTTGGTAAATCATTGATCAATTAATCCTGGTCTCATGGTTGGCTATTGCATTATTACCGATTAAAATTTAAGCTGTATTGATATTGTGAGTGAAATTGTTGCATTTTGTCACACAATTCTTGATATATTTTCATTTGCAAAAAAAGTAGTCTTTTTTATAAATAATACAAAATTAGGCAAAAAGATACGTGATTTTTTGTTGCACAAAATAGATCATTTCTTTTATATAGTTATTTACCAAAAAATTATTTCATTTGATTCAACAATGAAGGGTTAAAAAATTTGAAGGAAAGGGAAATGGGAAAATATATATGCGTATGAAAATCAAAAATACAGAGTTAATTTTTTTCTTGATCGAAACATTAGATTAGATCCATGCAATTTCTTGTCTATTGAGACGAAATTTTTGGATGTTTGGGTGTTATGAATGATAAAATTTTCATTCGTTTGAACAATTGAAGTCAATGTAACAGGGTAATGAGAATGCACCAGGAGCCACGATTGCTTGCATAGCCGAATAACTACAAGAGATTCCACCAATTACTCCAACAATAATAATTTTGTAATAATAAATTTTCTCCCAAACAGATACTTTCCTAAAAAATAAAAAGAAAACGAGAATTAAAAAAGGAAAATTGATGTTGATATCAAGAGTGACGATAGTTAGATCGCAGAGATTTTCAGTTTACGTACCGTTCAGGCCAAGATTCGTTTTTCATTGAACACAATTTCATATAAAATAGGGGTGGTAAAATATAAGCAAGCATGGTGACGGATGAACCTCCCATAAGATCAAGTATTTTACCGAATCGAGGAATAGTCTCTCCAATAAAGATGACAAAAATGGTGCTTAATGTACGGACTGTAACCCGTTTCCATCCAAAAGCTAGCATAAAAGATTGAGAATTATTGATAACCCACAGATTTGTGTACAAAAAATTACTCACCATTAGGTATTTTAAGTTTACTTTCGATTTCTTGGACAGCTCCATTGATGACAATAACAAAGGCGAAGAAAAGATGACAAGATAGCAGAAGAATGGCTGCACTTTTCTTAATGCCATCGGGTATTGTAGAAATGATATTGTTTTTAACAGTGTTTCCATAGGTTAAGTATCCCAAGATGGCAGTTGGTAGATACAATGCAAGCAATGCTGAGTTACAGAAAAGTGGATGAAAAATATTTGGATTGATTAATAATGGCTAGATATTTAAACAGATCCAACTTACCTACGAATCCAATTATAACTGACATTGTAAATTTAGATTTATCTTTCATGTCATTTTGGAAAGTTGGAAACGCAGCAGTTCCACCAAAAGAGAAGAGAAAAGTACCAAAAGCTAGGGAAATCGCAGTTAAAGTAGGCTTCGTCACGGGCGCAGAGGTGGTAAGATCTTCATAGTCTTTAGCTACATCGATAAGAATAAGTACAACAGCAACTGAAGTAGTAGCCAAAGCTGCTGCAGCAGCAAACCACATTTCACCAGGACTTCCAAGCCACATGAATGGGCAAAGACACAGACCAATGATTAAAATCCATAACCCGAATGGTAAATGAAAATAGGATTTGCAAAATTGTGAAATTAATTCAGCACAAATCAACAAAATAACGGTCGATGCACCAAACAAACAGATTTGAAGACAAGCTGTAACAACGCCTCTGGCGATGAAAAGTAAAACAAAGAGTTACAGTTAGCAAGTGAACGAAAAAAAAGTAAATGTTTATGTTTAACTGAAAATTGACAATAATTAATATGACGATATTTACCTCATCCAATTACCATAGGCCATTTTACCAATAGCTGGATATGGATATCGACAGTCACCACGGAATTCACTCCATCTTTCTTCGAGAATAAGCCAACATTTGCCGATAAGAATGCCAGATATTCCTGCATCAAAGGCACACATTGCCATCAAAGGTAAACTCCACCAGCCAGCTTGATCAAAAGCGTATGGTAACGCTAAAATACCAGCTCCAGCGTTTTCACCGGCGATAAATAAAATTGTCACAAACATCCCCATCCCATGTTTCTTGGTAATTGATCCTGTTTCACCATCGTCATACTGAAATGTAGAGAAGGCTTTCAATGAATGTCCATTGGTATTAATAACTTTTTTTCCTTTTTCTCCACTCATTTTTTTTTCTTCCGTTAACTAAGAACGCGATTATGTCTTTAATTATCTCTTCTTATTTCTTATTTCACCAGACCAAGACTCGTTTACCTAACAATTTGAAAATGGTTGGGGGAACTTTGGTTATTCCAGTCAACACTTATACACACATTTCACATCTACACCAAAAATTTAAAGCAAAGGAGAGGGTTACATTATAACCCAATCAATTTCTGGATGTAAACTAACCAAAGTAGCTCTACAACTGGAGATAGAGAGCAGAATGAGAAGAGGCAGAAAATAAATGATGATGATGATGATGATAACTATGGTGATTATGTAATAGCAAATCAGATATCTTAACATTCAAGATGTTTGTTTTACCTCTTTCTCCTCTTCCCTTGTCTGCAAGATTACCACAATGCAAGGTTTTTTTTGTCATAAAAAAAACAATTTGAATATTTGATCACCTTGCTTTCATCAATGTTTGCTCACATGGTTAGTTATCACTAATGATTTCGCCGTTGGAAACCTTCGCTGTAGACAATCCTAGACTTTGGCTTATCTGATCAATGAAAAGTAAATATTCAAATATTTCTCTAAGGTTGTGATTAAACCCGCATTTTAACCTTTCTCATGATTTTTCTCGCATCTAGGTAGGTGGTTATAAATTGCATAAGACTAAACAGTTAACTGTTGCTGGCTCACCCTGAAAGCCATGGACTTACAGAGGGAAATCATGGTTAACAAGGCATTCCTTTTGTTACCTGTTTCGTTACGTATAATTGAATTGACTTTGCCAGATAAAAGCTAGCAATTGTAATGTGATGACAAGCGCTGAACCTTATCTGGTGTGATCATCAGCAATCATGCTTGTATAAAATGGGATTAACAACTGTGTAAATGTTTACCACAGCTGATTCAGTGGAAACTGATTCATCTTAACTAGTTGTTCAACATTTCCTAGTCGATAAACGATAAAAAATGGATTACAATTTAAAAGAAACTGATCCAACCATTGAGATGACATTCGATAGCATTGATCAATTGTTTTAGGCCTAGAAGATTGGATTTCTGGTTTCGAGTTTATGATCCATGGTGAAAATGGCCTCTATAACCGACTCCTATTTTAATGGTTACTGTAATTTGATTTGAAAAATAAACACAATCAGCTAAACTCACCAATAGTGGATGCCTTGGATCGGTGATAATCAATTTAGGCGATTCAAGATGAGCCTGAGATGAGACCTGAACCACATGGAATGGACTAAATTTAATGTTGATAATCTGATTGCAGTTGATTTGTTCAAGTTGACGGTTAAGTTTGTTTCTTTGCCTCAATTTTTCAAAAAAACAGCAACAAATGACGATCATTAAGTTGTCTATCAAAATTGCCAACCATCTATGCTAATCTTATTTTTATTTCATTTCTATTTCTAATCAGGGTGGATTGATTCTTAAGGAGCAATATAATTTCACATTTTGATGTCAATAATTAAACTGTATTAATAGCGATTCATAATAACTGGTGGATTAACATCTTGTATTGAATTTTTAGGTGTTGGGTTGCAACCGATATCTACAATATCACCTGATTAAAGCATTACTTCAGTGAATGGTTATCCGATATTCAATTATGCATTCAATCACCTAATTTCACAATCAAATCCCATAATCATAATCAAATTGTTAATCAACTCATTGTATAATCAGATAAAGATCTGAAAAATATTTTACCAAATATGCTATTTGTATGCCATCTTTACATTATTGTATCCAACATTGAACCAGAAATTTTTTTGGTAATTTTCCGCTCAAAGCGACGATCATTTGTCCCACATATTTTAATTAATCATCATTGACATCTAACAATGATTAGCCATTTAATTACAACAATAAATGGGTTCTCGCCTAACCCAGAAAATCGAATGGAATTGAACCCAAAAAATTGACTTGAAGCAGCAAAAGCAAAGACACAAAATGCTTCTTATTTTCACCTAAAATTAATTTCCAATTTTAATGATTTATATTGAAAAATGAATCAAATCCAAATTGTTGCTCGTATGAACTCAGTACAAGATGAATGTATTTTTCATTTCACTTAATCATGCCTTAAACCTTTATTCAATCTCAATTGATGAACCTTTAGTGTCCACTCAAGAGGTGCTAATTGACTGTCAAGTGGAAACCCATTGAAGCTCACCGGGAAACCTTATCAAGTAACAATTAAATTAATAGTCTGATATGATGATAAGCTGAATCAATGCCGACAAGAATTGATCTTTAATAATGTTTTTAAAATCAAATTAGATAAATTATAATCAAATTGAACTATTTCATTGTTTCCCAATCACATTTAAAAGAGAAACTCAATTTTCTAGACTTTAAACTTGTAGCCTTAATTGGGTGAAATTAAGTGAAAAATCATTGTTAAGTTCATCTGCTCTAAGAAACCCATGATGAGGATAATCAGATCAATCCTGATTGTAGCTGATAATGAATCCTGTTGCAAGTAATTAGATGAGCTAAGACATAATAGGTAAAATGTTGTTAATCAAATGATAAAACAAAACAAAAAATGTAATCGTCAGTAAAACCTGTTGATCTAATAAATCACGAGTTAATATTCCAACTGATTAATTGTTCAAGATGTTATTAACCCGTCCTTTAATGTATCACCGTAAACCTAAAATCAAATTGACAACCAGAAAAGCAATTCTGGTTTTCAAGTTGAATCCTAATTCAAGTCTTTGATTAACCATCAGTTTATGATTTAGAGATTTAAATTTGATTCACAATCAACCTTTGAAACCTAATTGTTGAATAAATGTAAAATGTTTACTCACACTTTGGCTGAGATTGACTCTTGATTCAGTTGCAACTGATGTAAGTCCTTTTGTCCGTTTACTTGACATTTTACCTGCTAAATTGTCAATCAGTCTGGTTGGTCAACTAATTAGGATGAGTAGATGATTAAAAGATGATCATTTAGATGTGAAACAAAATCAATGGAAACAATCTTAGATGAAGAGTTGAAACAAAGTCTATTTTCACTAGACAAGTCTACATGAGATTGTTGTTTTGTTGTTGATATTTTTTGCTATCCTCTCTTCACAGTTGCTTTTTCTGGTTCAGTAAATGAATAACTAATAAAATTAACTCAATTAACTCAATTAACGGTTTAATGGGATATGAATATGAGAAAATATCATTTTTAGGTTTTATTTTTTATCACAAGCACATGAACGTCACACAATTTCAAATGTAATATCATTGGAGGTGGAGAATGAAGATTTGCGATTAACATGATTTAACATGATTTAACATGGTAATCGTTAGGCGACAATTCAATAAGCCAGACAAAACCGACAGAATTGATGCAAAAATATTTCAATTTATTTTTTCAATAACAACATTAAACACATTTGGATCCCTCATTAACCTGAAATTTGGTTTAAACACCAACATCAATACAACGTTAATTTTTGTCAATCTTATCATTGTCATTTGATAGTAAAAATATGTAATATTATCAACAGATTTACTCACTGAACTGTCATGAAAAACGTGAATTTTAGTATCAAAATTCAGTTTACTGGTTTTAAAGGGTATAAAGACAAATATTACTTTCGCGTTCACCTGTTATGTTTAGTTTGTGCATTTGTTATGCAAGTGATTGACTTCATTTTTTCTTCAATTTTAATATCTAATGATTTTTGATCAGTTAAATTACTCAATGATTTTAGATTGATTGAACGCCCATTCGATTCATGTTCATTCACTTCTAGCTGATTATATTTCGATTATTCAGAGATATTATCTTCTGCTCTGTCCAAATGTTCACACTGTTTAGTGCTTCACTGGTTTTAGACTTAAAACAAAAATATACAAAGTAATTTTTTAAGGCCAATCGTCGGTATATCAGTGATAATTTTTGTTTTAATTTAATTTTGTAAGTTCGTTAAAACATGATTTGGTCAAGTAAGTATTTATGTGACTCTTGAAAAGTACAAATGAAATGAAAGAGCTCAATGGTCAGGGAAACTGGTGTTGAGGATAAAATCACAATACAACCCGATGGTCAAGTTTGATTATGTACAATTTACCTTTTGCTGGTGGTTTGCCTGTTATTAGCGATTTAAATTTAAGCTGTAATCCTTTCCTTGATTAGATTAAATCCATGCACTTTCTTGTCTATGGAGAAGAAATTTATGGATGTTGGGTGTTATGAATGAGAAAATTTTCATTCATTTGAACAATTGAAGTCAATGTAACAGGGCGATGTGATTGCACCAGGCTTCACGATATCAGACACAGCGGAATAACTACAAATGATTCCACCAATTACTCCAACAATAATAATTTTGTAATAATAAATTTTCTCCCAAACAGATACTTTCCTAAAAAATAAAAGGAGAACGAAAATTAAACAAGGAAAATTGATGTTGATATCAAGAGTGGGGATAGTTAGATCGCAGAGATTTATAGTTTACGTACCGTTCAGGCCAAGATTCGTTTTTCATTGAACACAATTTCATGTAAAATAGAGGTGGTAAAATATAAGCAAGCATGGTGACAGATGAACCTCCCATAAGATTAAGTATTTTACCGAACCGAGGAATAGTCTCGCCAATAAAGATGACACCAATTGTGCTTAATGTACGGACTATAACACGTTTCCATCCAAAAGCTAACATAAAAGATTGAGAATTCAAATTATTGATTGAATACAGATTTATGTACAGAATGTTACTCACCATTAGGTATATTAAGTTTATTTTCAATTTCTTGGACAGCTCCATTGATGACAATAATAAAGGCGAAGAAGAGATGCCAAGATAGCAGAAGAATGGCTGCACTTTTCTTAATGCCATCGGGTATTGTGGAAATGATATTGTCTTTAACATCTTTTCCATAGGTTAAGTATCCCAAGATGGCAGTTGGTAGATACAATGCAAGCAATGCTGAGTTACAGAAAAAAGGATGAAAAATATTTTGATCAGCTAAATGAATTAATAGTGGTAAGATCAAATTTACCTACGAATCCAATTATAACTGACATTGTAAATTTAGATTTATCTTTCATGTCATTTTGGAAAGTTGGAAACGCAGCAGTTCCACCAAAACAGAAGATAAAAGTACCAAAAGCGAGAGAAATGCCAGTTAAAGTGGGCTTCGTCACGGGCGCAGATGTGGTAAGATCTTCATAGTCTTTAACTACATCGATAAGAATAAGTACAACCGCAACTGAAGTAGTAGCCAAAGCTGCTGCAGCAGCCAACCACATTTCACCAGGACTTCCAAGCCACATGAATGGACATAGAGCCAGTCCAATGATTAAAATCCATAACCCGAATGGTAAATGAAAATAGGTTTGGAAAAATTGGGATATTAATTCAGAACAGAGCAACAAAATAACAGTTGATGCACCAAACAAGGTGATTTGAAGACAAGCTGTAACAACGCCTCTGGCGTTGATAAGTAAAACAAAAAGTCACAGTTAGCAAATGAATGAGAAAATTGATAATAATAAATATTCAGTGATGATATTTACCTCATCCAATTACCATAGGCCATTTTACCAATAGCTGGATAAGGATATCGACAATCTCCACGGAATTCACTCCACCTTTCCTCGAGAATAAGCCAACATTTACCGATAAGGATACCAGATATTCCTGCATCAAAGGCACACATTGCCAGCAAAGGTAAACTCCACCAACCAGCTTGATCAAAAGCGTTTGGTAACGCTAAAATACCAGCTCCAGCGTTTTCACCGGCGATAAATAAAATTGTCACAAACATTCCCATCCCATGTTGCCTGGTAATTGATCCTGTTTCACCATCGTCAGACTGAAATGTAGAGAAGGCTTTCAATGAATGTCCATTGGTAATAATGTTTTTCCCTTTTTCTCCGGTGAATTAAAAAAGCAATTCTGGTTTCAAGTTGAACTCTAATCCATGTCAAGTCTTTGTTTACCCATAAGTTCACGACGAGCAGTTTGTTAGAGATTCAAATTTGATTTAGCTTGCAACTCACAATCAAACTTTGAAACCTAATTGATTAATAACAAAATGTAAAATGTTTACTTACGCTTTGGTTGAGATTGACTGTTGATTCAGTTGTAACTGATGTAAGTCCTCGTCTCCGTTCACTTGACATTTTAGTTGCTGAATAATGAATAACTAATAAAAGTAACTCAATAGACTCAACTAACGGTTCGATGGGATATGAATATGAGAAGTTATGATTTTCATTTTTAGGTTTCCTTTACCACAAGCACATTAACTTTATTTAATTTGAAATTTAATATAATTTGAGGTGGAGAATGACAATCTGTGATTAAAATTATTCAACATGATTTAACATGGTAATCAGCAGGCGACAATTCAATAATCTATACAAAACCGACACAATCGGTGCAAAATATGCGAACTTATTTTCCTGACATTTGGTTGGAGAACCAACATTAACTTGCAAAGTTTATTTGCAACGTTAATTTTTCCAGTCTTACCATTGTTATTTGTTAGTACAAATATGTGATATTACTTTATTGTTGATAATATGTGATATAATCAACTGATTTGCCTGACTCAACTGCCATGGAAAAAGTGAAATTTGATATCAAAATTCAGTTTACTGGTTTTAAAGGGTGTAAAGACAAATATTACATTCGCGTGCATCTTATTAATGTTTAGTTTGTACGTTTTCTTCAATTTTAAAAGTCTAATGATTGTTGATCAGTTGCTCAATGATTTTAGATTGATTGAACGCCCATTCGATTCATGTTCATTCACTTCTAGTTGATTATATTTCGATTATTGAGAGATATTATCTTCTGCTCTGTCCAAATGTTCACACTCTTCAGTGCTTCACTGGTTTTAGACTTTAAGGCCAATTTTCGGTGATAAGGACTGAATATCAGTAATAATTTTGTTTTAATTTAAATTTGTAGATTCGTTAAAGCATGAATTGGTCAAATAAGTCTTTATGTGACTCTTGAAAAGTGCGGATGAGATTGGAAGAGCTTAATCATTTGGGAAACTGGTGACGAGGATCTCAATACAATCCAATGGTCAAGTTTGAATATGTTATTGTATTAATACAATTTATTATGAGTTTATTAAAAATATAAAATCCAGATTTTTATGCTTAAATATTTGATTTAGCAAAGAGTAATGTTAAATTAATGCTATTTTGTCACTTAAAGTTCAATGAGAAAGGTTTGTTTGAATTGAACTGAGCTTAAAAGACAATTGAGATTGATCAAATATTTGATCATTTAAGTCTAGTCAAAAGTGGTAGACAGACAAAAAACACGGCAAATGCATCAACCCTTTCCTTTACCAGGTTTACCTTTGGCCGGTGGTTTGCCCTTTGCTGGAGGTTTACCCTTAGCTGGAGGCTTACCTTTAGCTGGAGGTTTGCCTTTAGCCGGTGGTTTGCCCTTAGCTGGAGGTTTACCCTTGGCTGGAGGTTTAGCTGGCTTCTTTGCTGGTGCTTTTGCTGGTGGCTTCTTGGCCGGTGGTTTCGCTGGTGGTTTTTTTGCTGGAGCTTTGGCCGGTGGCTTAGCTGCCGGTTTAGCTGGGGACTTAGCTGGTGCCTTAGCTGGGGCCTTGGCTGGTGCTTTTGCTGGTGCTTTAGCAGGAGGTTTAGCTGCTGGTTCAGCGGCTTTTGAATCAGCCTCGGATGGTGCTGCAGGGGCTTCTTCACCTGCTGCTGCTTTAGGTGCAACTGGAGCTGGAGCTGAAGCAGAAGCCGGAGCTGGGGCTGGGGCTTGAGCTGGTGGAGCAACTGGATAAGGATAATAAATGGGTTGATAGTATTGAACTGGCCTTGGTCTAGGTCTTGCTCTCGGATAAGGTTGTCCACAAGCCTGGTTAAAGCCACACAGCCAATTGAAGCAGAAACGTTTACTTCGGACTAATGATTGAGTACTAATTTCAAGCGATTCTTGGTTCCACTTTGGGTTTACCGATGTGAACGATTGCAGTGTAACCCAAAAGATTAAGTAAAGTTGAATAAAACTCATGACTAATCAATGATTTACTGAGAGAATTAATTGAATCTACTTTCACAATTTTTATATCGATAAGAAAAACAATGATAGATTCAAGACTCATGTTTAGACCATCTTTTTCACTTTTCATCAAATAAGAAATTAAAAAACTGAGTTATCCAAATTCATTTTAACCCATTAATGTAAAGGATTGGAACTGAAAAAAAAACTTGAAGCTAAATAGTTACAACCTTTAAACAATTGATTTACAATTGTTTCAATCCACAGTTAAACAAACAAGTAAAATATACATCTGCTTGAAAAAGACAAGACAACTTGAAATTGATCTTATAAAACAGTAGAACCCAAATTTTCCTCGAAAAATTATTTTAATGTGTGACAATAATCGAAACTAATTCTAATAAAAAAAAGACAAATTAATTGTATCAATTCAAACAAATCAATGAGATTTATCCATTAGATTTGTTGGTAATTTGCCTTAATATGTAATCTCTTTTTTATCCCATAGATGCCCCTAGTTGAGTATTGCTAAACAGAGACAGTCTTTGACTGTCGAGTTGGTTATGAAACGATTTGAGTTTGATTTTGCTTCATCTTTTTTTTCCTATTACTTTCTGCTTCTTTTGCAGAACTTTGTTCAGTTGTTCATGTAACTGTTACTGGCGAGCATGAGTTTTATTAGTCAAACATTTAAAGTTTTTAAACATCGAACTATAATTGTTGAATCTAATTTGTGTTTGTCAACCTTTCATTCAAACATTACTGTTTGTGTTTCCCTTAAACCTAAACATAGCCTTTCTCTTAGGTCAACACCAACAACCTGATGGATTATCTTTGGTTTTAATATTAATCTGTTAATGATTGACGTTGTAATTGTTGTACTTTGTTAACATGTCAATATCTTGTTTTATTGAACAAATTGTTTCACCCTTGACTAAAGGAAACAAAAAACCGTTAATTTAAAGGCTAATTAAAGGCTAACAAAGTCTTTACACATTATCAAGCAAAATTGAGAAACAAAACCAAAAACCAAATCCAGTGATGATTAGTGACTCGGATAGTGATAATAGTGCATCAACTGATGATTCAGTCAACTTTAATCAATTTAATCCCGAAAAATGGTTACGCTATTCATCATCAGTATCATTATTATACTGTCTAGCGTACACCATTGTGTTTATATTGGGCATTGTGGGTAACAGTGCGGTTGTCGCAGTCGTTTTTAGATCACCTCGGATGAGAACAGTTACAAATTATTTCATTGTTAATCTTGCCCTGGCAGACATACTTGTCTTACTATTTTGCCTTCCTCCAACTTTACTTGGACACCTTTTTATCCGTAAGTAACTTGACCATAACCTAAGCCACCAATATTGAACCTCTGATAGCAAAAAAGACTCTGAAAGTGCTTCCTTTGATAAACTGTTGATACACAGTAACCAGTCATCTATCGATGATTTTGTAAACCTAAAGATGCACCCTTTTCCCATCAAAATTGGTCGATGCCTAGCCTTTGATAAGTTGATATGTGACAACATGTCAACAGTTGTAGAGCAACTAAAGTTTCAAGTTATCTTTTGACATCTTGAAAGTGATTTCTACTCATGTAAATCCATCTCATGTTACTATGTTGAAACACTATTATTACAACTATTATTGGAATCGTCATTTCAATGTTTCCAGTTTCTATGATAATAATCGTAATAGTAATAACGATAATAATAATCATTTCCCTATTGAATGTCCAACAGTTGACAGTAAAGATGACGATGGAAAAAGAAGAAGAAGAAGAAAATAAATCTCGAAATTTTTTTTCTCTCCAAATCTTCAGCCGGAAATGTAAATGTATCATGATATTGTTCAGGGACAAGAATATATTTAAACATGAAAATGGTCAAGAGAAACATTGAAATGCAAAAAGGAAGGACAAAAAAAATATTACATTACTAAACCCATAGAGTATATCATTAATGTCCTCTTGACTGGGTTACTTGGTCTTGACTTTTCTTCCTGCAAATCCTGAATAACAGGGAAGATATGAAATTAGGAGTAAACTTAATGAATAGGTTTACATGGTTTTTAATGTTTATTGATCCAATTGAACACCATTATATCAATGTTCACTGTTTTGTGTTTATTACGCTTCCAATAATACTCGACGTATTTAGTCGATGTATATCATTATCTCAACTAACTGTTATTCAAGTTGCCCTCATCATCATCACAATACCTACGATGTTGATAATTTGCTTGTAATTCTGTTCGTAATTGGACAAATTCATGTGACTTCAACAGAAAAGTTTCAAGCTTGAAATCAGGAAAAAACGAAAAGTGAAAACAGTTTAAATCGCAGTGAAAATCAAGTCCAAAACAAGTTCAAACCTTTGAAAAGCTGAAGTGTCTAAACAATTGATTTACCAGAATTGTTAGCTAATTTGTTTTCAAATCAAACCTCTTTTCATGTAAAGATTAGCCATTGAAAGTTGACGTTAATCTTCAACTACAAAATATAATATTTGTATCTGAAGATGAGAATGAATTCTCAGAGGAAAAGAAAGAAAAAATTTCTCATTTTGATATTAATATTTTGTCTGTGATCAAGGTTTGTCAAGCTGTTGACACACTTTCATGATCAACAATTGATCTAATGAAGGTAAACCACAGATTGAGTTAATTTGTTATAACATCAACTTGTTTACCTTTCAATATAAATACATTATTAAGTCCAAACTCAATATAATCTTGAATAATTGATCTCACCTAACCTTTACAATCAAATGAAACCCTTTACAAGAGTCGAATGATAATTTTGCATAAAACTGATTAACCTGTTGTCGATTCCCTTTCAATATTTACAATCTTGTTATCAAAATGCTCGTAATATAATATGAAAGTTATCAGGAAGAAAAAAGCAGAAAGTAAAATGTTTACAATAATGTTGATAATAAAATAGAAAAGCAGAAAAGTTGTAATATTATTTACTGTATCAAGTTGACAAGTATTTGGCTGGGATAAATGATTTATCAAAAGATATATCAACTCTTTGAAAATGGGCAAAAAATACATAACAAGGTTTACTTTGGTCAGTCCAAGGATTGACCTCATTCTTGATAATAATCATAATAGACTATCATCATGACCAGTCTTCAAGTTCATATCTTATTGTTAGATTACATTATATCTCATGGTAAAACTTAATCCAACTCTAACTCTTGATATCCTTCCCTGTTAGTGTTATTCAGTTTTGAGCATTTTTCATCCAACTCTATCATTCCCAGTAAAGATGAAGAGAATGTTATTTTTGCAACAAAAAAACCTAATTCTGTATTCGAATCATTGATTGCTTACTTTGCAACTTTTACATAATGGTTTAGATTAAAATTGATTGAGATTAATTGCAACCATTGCTGAGTCGAGTTTCGCTTATCATTGTGACAAGTTGAACAAATCTGATGAATTTTGATTCAATAATGAATTGGAAAGCTTTATAATTAGTGGTTTAATGAGCATCTTTAATGGAAGGGAATTGATTCAGAAACTGTATTAATAACATTTCGGGACTGAATAACATTGAATAACTTTGATAAACATTTCAAGTCAACATTTATCATTTTTTGTCTCGAAATGTTATCAGATTTTATCAGATGAATGTTGACTCTTGTTACATTATCTGATTTGGATATTTAGCAGACTGTGTTTTCCGTTCAAAATTGACCTATTTTCTGGTTCCTGTGAATCTAATGACAATTGTGTTTCAACATTTCCCTTTTACCCGATGAACTTACGAACTTTTCAAATGTTTAATTTTTTCTTCTTTTCATCTTTAGCATGGATTTTGGGACTTTTCATGTGTAAAGCCGTTTCTTACTTACAAGGAGTTGCTGTGAGTGCCAGTATCAATACACTTGTGGCAGTTTCAGTTGATAGGTAAGTACCAAGTTTCCGTCTTTTGTCTTTGGAACCAATTTTCACTGTTAATTGGAATCGAGTTTTAACCCAATCTAACCCAACCTAACCTAAGTTAACCTTATTGATAAAGTTTAACAATAAACTTTGACCATTAACTGATTCCCGCTGTTGATGAGGTCAAATGGATACTTAAGTAACCAAAAAAGTGACCAAATTTTGTGCCCATTGTTAACAGTTATAATGAAGGCTGCAAGATAACAGAGTAAACTTGATTTCCAAGCAATTATATCAATATTATTGAACGTATACTTAACCCAGTTTTACGAGTCGATCGCTTCCATTAATACCTTTTTATTTCATGGGAAATGTTTTGGATCATGATTAGCCTGAGATTGACACAGTCTGAGTATCATTTGACACTTTTTTGCCTCAAAAAATAGCCAAATTGAGGAAAACTAAGAATTGATTTTGAAAAAAAAACTCAACAAAAAACAATAACAGGAAGCAACAAAGCAGCGCAAAGATGGTCAACTTATTGCAATTGATTACTTTTGTGTTGACCATTTGGCCAGAAACAACAAAAAATCCCAAAACTATCAGCTAATAACAATCAAGGGAGAAATGAACGCAAAGAGATAAAATTGTTGTAACACAAAAAAAGGATAAATAAATAATAGTGAAGTTCATTTTGATTATTCAATGTTGAGTCATTTAATCTGTGCAAATGTTTGATTGCTGTTTACAGTTGCTGGTTAATTCAATCACTTTACATATTAACAAACAATTTATCAAGTGAACCAGTAAATTGATTAACTTTGTATCATCAATTATCGCTCAGAAAATTGCAACCTTTCATTTAAACGATTAATTTCAATTCAACTTAAAATGTTCATTTGAATAATCAACGATTCAAGTCATTTTTGACTGAATCTTCAACTTTTTTCCTCTTTTCTTATCCAATTCATGAACAGAATTTAAAAGATTGCGAATGTTTCAGCGAAAAATTGATTCAACTCTAACTTTTTACTCGAAATTTCAACTCATTTCTAGTTGATATTCAGTCATGTGATTGAACAATTGAATTGATTAATTTTAATCTGAATTGGAAATGAACCGATAATAGACTTTCCAAGAGATTTACTTGGCATGTTAATTACATTCGTATTCAATATGCTTCATCATTTGGTTCATCAATTCAGTTTGTAATTTTAAGCAGAAAATTTTCAGGTTCGATTTTCACCGAAAAATTGAATTTTGTTCTGGTTCAGCTGAATGGTTTTATTTCCTGAAAATCGAAACAATAAATCATGAGATTCTTTGATTAATTTGTCATTAATTTCTAATCATTTGCTTAAATTGGGTTCCATTTTGTCCAATTTTTCGTAGTTGATGATCAACTTTTCAAATCGATTATTATAATGAAATAAGCTCGATAAACAGTTGAGTTCATTTGTATTCAGTGAGTTAAAGTTTCACTTTAGTAATTGATTCAACTCGAAACAAATATCATAATTGAATTACCTTGAATTACCTTTGCCAAACTTGTTGAACTTCTAGTTGAACTGAATGTTGATGCATTTTGTTCATTAACTTTTGATATCTTGAGCTTTCAAATGTTTAACCATTTCAGTAAAGTGTCAATTTATAACGATTAGCATTCGATTCATGTTTAGATTGAAATTCAGTTAGAGAATTGTTACTTTCTGAACTTTTTTTTGCAGATTTTTTTGTTTTCTTTTTCTCTTGAAAATTTTCAGATGAACAGTTTTGTATTTTTTGCTCCATTTTAACCTTCATTTAAAGATTATTCTGAAATTTGAAACTTAGGAGCAAAGTTGAAGAAAATCTCTTTTTGGTGAGTTTGGCGATTCAATCATTGTACTAATTTAGATTCCCCTGATTATTCAATAAACAGTTTCATCTTTCATCAACTAGAATAGACTTTATTTATGAGTTCTCCTTGAATTGATTAATTGACCTTCATATTGATCAAGGTTTCGATTTGTACTCAATTTATTATCCAGTTTATGATTAAAGTTTCAACCTTTTTGTCTATCACTCACAATCAGACTTGTAATTGAATTTTAATCATGCATGAGATGACCAGGGTTCAGATGAATCGATAAATTATGCATTCGAATAACAATAAAATTCAAATTTAGTCTTGAAATTATCTATTCAGATCAAGTTCCAATCGCCAATTTCCGTGCAATTATTCAACGAACTTAAATACAATTTACTTTTGAAGACAAGTGAATCCACAAGAAAATTCAAGTTCGGTTCTGATAAAGTTATAAGAAAATTCGATTTTTAGCTTAGAATTCTTTTTGCAAATTTTCTTCTTGAAAATGACAAAATTATCAGAAGAAATAAATTCGTAAATTTCATTGTTCAGTTCTTGAGATTTTTCACTTTTCCAAAAGTTCCAAAACTTTATCGAACCGTTAATGAATATTTCTTCTTGCAAACCTTTGAGGTTCGAAATTGAAGGTTGATTCATTATCTGAACAATTTGGCCAATAATTTGAAACTCACTCAACCCATTCAATAAATGACTTGAAATTAAATTTCAGTCAATCGATTTTAAAGCAATTTTTCATTAAAATTTGTTTTTTTTCTGTGAAAAGAAAATAATTTCAAAGCTTAATGATTGAGTCAAACTTTTCATAGACATTAATGAACTTTACTTTGTTATCAAATAATATGAAGGAATGTTGAAATTGATGAACAAGTACAATTGAAAGGTTAACCTGAACCTTGACTTACTTTTCAAAAGGCGTCTTCAGTTGCAATAAAGTGAACTTAAAAAAGTCGCAAGTGTTTGATTAAACCCTCGAAACCTTTTGCTCGACGAAATGAAATTTGATTGATAAACTTGGTTCTGTTAATTAAACAGTTTGAGCTTTAAATTGATGTGAAAATCAGGTCTGAAAGTCTTACTTCAACATTTATTATTGCCTGCAATGCAAATGTTTACCAGCCTTAAGAGTAAAGACGAGAAAAAAATACTTTAGTTTACAGTCGAGAGTAACAAGTAATAATCAACTAATTCACTGGATAACTTGAATTAATTTATTTTCGGATAAACAAAAATGTCTCTAATCTCATTTTTGTGCCATTTCAGTCTCGATTATTTTTATCACTTTGGCCGCTTGTTTCCCAATTAATAGCTATTTAACCGCCTACAGTTGAGTTTTGTTTATCACTGATTATCATATGGATGAAGATGAGAAGAGGCAAAAAATAAAACATAATTCTCGGTGGAAATTGATTCAGAATCTCATCTTTTCGTTGAACATCTTTTCATTTTCTCATCGACTTGTTTATGACTATTTTCATCTCGACAATCAAAACTGATTTGTTTATGGTCAATATTGATTTCATGATTATGGGTTTAAACTCGTTTCTTTCGTTTTCATGTCGCCTTTCAACTGGCAGTGAAAAATCGTTTGAAATTGTGAGAGTACACGTACGATACTAGAGTACTAGACGTGTACATGACGTAATCATTGCGTCCTCATGGCAACCCTTCTAGAAGCTTCTGTTGTAACCTTATCACATGTATATATAAGAGAGTGTGCTTTACACCTATGGATACACTTACTTACTGTACTTCCGTCTCATCATCTTACCCTTATTGTTAACCCCTTTGTATATATAATTATTACCCAATAAACCTAACCTTTGGCTAAACCATATCCACTCTCTCATGGTAGCAGAGCGTGGTTAGCCAGTCTCTACCTTAAAGTAATTTTGCCATTGTGTTTTTAAGTAGTTAAGTACTGTGTTACTATTAAGTGTTAAACATGGCAAACAGTTCCTTACTTCAAGTCGATAAGCTCAGCGATTCAAATTATGAAACGTGGAAGATCCAGATGCAAAGTGTACTGATCCATAACGACTTATGGGAAGTTGTCACTGGTACTAAGGATGCTGAGGACAAACAATGGGACCGTAAGGACGCTAAGGCTAAGGCAGAGATTACTCTAAGTGTTAAACCATCAAATTATCGTCTATTCAAGAACGCGAAGACTGCTGCAGATGTATGGACCGCGTTAGGTGAAGCGTACGAGAAGAAAGGGCCTTCACAGTTGGTAACAACGTTCAAGAAATTGATTAAGATGAGTTACCAGACTGAACAAAGTATGTCAAGTTATCTGGAAGAATTCTTCTCTACGGTGGATACGTTGACTAATTTGGGTCTTACGTTGGACGATAAATTTATCTCAGTGATGTTGTTGGTTAGTCTGGGTGATAGTTACGAGATGTTTGTAGTTGCCATCACAAGTCATAATGAAGTACCGTTGCCTTCAGTACTTAAGTCTAAGATTTTGGAAGAGGAGTTAAGAAGGACAAATGGCAATACTGTTACTACAAATACGGCGTTTGGTATTAAGTACTCGCAACAAGCGAAACGTAAAGGACTGAGAATCAAGTGTTACAACTGCAACAAGTTTGGTCATATTGCAGCTAAGTGTGGTAACGTACGTAGAGAGCGTACTGTTATTGACAGAGGTCAAAGCGTCTCAAACTCACAGACGATACTATCTCTTGGATCTAGTACTAAAGATCACCATCTTTGGGTGTTGGACAGTGGAGCAACGGCTCATGTATGCTGTGAGAGAAGCTATTTCAAGAATTTAAGTATTAACAGAAGTGTTATCTCAGTCGCAGACGGAAGATCAATTCCAACGATTGGAAGTGGTGACATTGAAATGATGATCGGTGGTCGATCAATGTTAATTAAGAACGTACTTTATGCTGAAGAAGTAGATTGTAATTACTTATCAGTAGGTCAACTCACATCGAGAGGAAGTAGAGTTGTATTTAAACCAAGAGTTGCGTACGTGTTAAGTAGTAAAGGACAAAAGGTCATCGAGTTTAAATTGGAGGATAAACTATACGTTTATAAACACGTGTATGTGACTAAATTAGCAGCCATCAAGTCCAGTACGTCCAATGAAA
The DNA here is from genome assembly GCF_039701765.1 of Tetranychus urticae. Lineage (NCBI taxonomy): Eukaryota > Metazoa > Arthropoda > Arachnida > Trombidiformes > Tetranychidae > Tetranychus > Tetranychus urticae. The sequence continues at coordinate 4,725,965 of NC_142959.1, forward strand.
TGATGTTGATCCATAGGAGGTTTGGACACGTCAACTTTGATACTATTAAGGACATGATTATGAGAAAGTCAGTTTATGGACTTAGACCTGAGCGGGTACGTGACGCTCGTTGTGAATGTTGCTTAAGGAACAAGATAAGTCAGTTACCATACACGAGTTCAACCACCAAGACGCATCGAGTACTGGAATTAATACATTCGGATGTCTGTGGACCGATGCGAGTCGAGTCGTTTGGTGGAGCAAAGTACTTGATTACATTTATTGATGATTATTCACGTGCTGTTAAAGTTTACTTTATGAAGTGTAAAAGTGAAGCTCTGAATTGTTTTAAAGACTACCAACGTACTATGGAACGCTCAACGGATGAAAAGATTATGAAGTTCCGTACTGATAATGGAAAGGAGTACGTAAATGGAGCGTTTGATCAATACTTAAAGGATCAAGGTATCAAACATGAATTGTCAGTAGAGTATACGCCTCAACAAAACGGTGTTGCAGAAAGAGCAAACCGTACTTTAGTGGAAATGGCTAGATCAATGTTAAATGACACAGGTTTGGACGAGCGATTATGGGCTGAAGCGATATCTACAGCCGCGTACTTACGTAACAGAATCGCGTCTAAGGCTATTGATGGGATGACTCCGTTTGAGAAGTTCTATGGTGAGAAACCAAACGTACGCCATCTAAGAGTCTTTGGTTGTCCAGCAATTAAATTGATCAAGAAGCCAGGTTTAAGTAAATTTGATGAACGTGGTGTTAAGCTAATCATGGTTGGTTACTGTTCAGAATCAAAAGCGTACAGGCTGTTTGATCCAAGTACGAGCCGAGTAGTGAAAGCTCGAGACGTGAGATTTATGGAAAATCTTCAGTCACCAACATCAGCAGAGATGAAAATTGAATTTATAACCACGTCAGATACTCCGTACGTTGAAAGAGTGACTGAATCACAGATTGAGGAGGCGTCTTCAGAGGAAGAACAAGTTGATTCAGATAGAGAAAATAACGTCCAAGATGAAAGTACTCAAAGTGAAACTAGACGTAGTTACAAAAAGAGATACAGAGACCTTCCACCGAGAGAGACAAGAGATAGGTCTTGTAAACGTACTACTGAAAATCGTGTTGGCAAATTGAAGGTGAGCAAATGTGAGGAAAATGTTCCTTCTACATTTGAGGAGGCGATAAGCTCTCCTGATGCCAAACACTGGTGGCAAGCAATGAGGAACGAGTACGGATCATTGATGAAGAACAAGACGTGGACGTTAGTACCAGACTCAAGTACGAAACGTGTTGTAGGATGTCGATGGGTTTATTCGATGAAGTACAAGCCAAATGGAGAAATAGACAGATACAAGGCTAGGCTAGTTGCTCAAGGTTTTAAGCAACGTTACGGAAGTGATTACACTGAGACTTTTGCTCCAGTAGTTAATCCAGTCAGCCTGAGAACCTTATTTGCTCTATGTGTTGAAAATGGCTACCTCCTACACCAAATGGATGTCAGTACAGCGTACTTGAATGGTGATTTAGAAGAGACAATTTTCATGCAACAACCAGAAGGATTTGAGAAGCCTGGTGATTACGTATGCCACTTAAACAAGTCAATTTACGGGCTCAAACAGAGCGGGCGACAGTGGTACGTGAAGTTAAACTCAACATTAATTGATGATGGCTTCGAGTGCATGAAAAGTGACCAATGTGTTTATAAGAAGAATGGAGTAATCATAGTTGTGTACGTAGATGATTTACTCATAGCTGCTGCAGACTTGGATGAATTGAACAAAGTCAAAAGAAGATTATCCGAGCATTTTGAAATGGTTGATAAAGGCAGCGTACGGAACATTCTTGGTTTAGAGGTTGAACGAACAAGTACGTGCATCAAAGTCAGTCAACGTACTGCAATCGAGAAGTTAATCGAGACACATGGATTGAAGGATTGTAAAACTGTCTCGACACCAATGGAAGTAAACCTGAAGTTCAACCCAGAATCAGCAAAAGTAGACCAAGAAACGTATAGAAGTTTGATTGGATCTTTACATCACATATCAACTTACACAAGACCTGATATTACGTACGCTACTAACAAGTTATCTCAGTACAACCAAGATCCGAGAACAGATCATTTGGTAGCAGCTAAAAGAATCTTAAGGTACTTAAAAGGAACAGTATCGAAGAAGTTGGTTTACACGAGAAGTCGTAAGCAAATGAACGTTTATGCTGACGCAGATTGGGCGTCCGATAATATTAATAGAAAGAGTACAAGTGGTTACGTACTGATGCTAGCAGGAGCTGCCATCGCCTGGAAGTCGTCACGTCAATCAGTAACGGCGCAAAGTTCAGCGGAAGCTGAATACATAGCATTAGCAGCAGCAACAAATGAAACGCTAGGCATCAAGCAATTACTAGAAGGATTAGGTCAGGAAGAGTACGTGAAGCAACCAGTACAAGTATTTAGCGACAGTACTAGCGCTATTGCTATTGGAAAGAATCCAGTAACAAACTCACGTACTAAACACATCGATATCAAATGGCATGTAGTAAGAGAACGGATCGATGAAGGCCTAATAAAGGTTGATTACGTACGATCAGAGGACAATGTTGCAGACGTACTCACAAAGAGTCTTGCTAGAGTGAAGCATGAAGGATTCAGTGAAAAGTTAGGACTTCATGATTAAGCGGGCGTGTGAGAGTACACGTACGATACTAGAGTACTAGACGTGTACATGACGTAATCATTGCGTCCTCATGGCAACCCTTCTAGAAGCTTCTGTTGTAACCTTATCACATGTATATATAAGAGAGTGTGCTTTACACCTATGGATACACTTACTTACTGTACTTCCGTCTCATCATCTTACCCTTATTGTTAACCCCTTTGTATATATAATTATTACCCAATAAACCTAACCTTTGGCTAAACCATATCCACTCTCTCAGAAATAACATTGAATGTTCATCTTTTATTATTATTTAGACAGTAAAGGTAAAGATAATGTTGTTTTTAAACAATTTGGTGAATAGAAAGTAATTATTTTTTCTGACAATTTCAACAATTAATCTTGAAATTTGTTGACAATTTGGTTAAACAGTTGATTTCCTTGGTTTTCAAAACAAAATGTCTCTGACTTGACTCTTGATAGACTTGATTATTAATGAAAAACCAAAGCACTTTCATCATCGTCTTGACCCAATTTTCAAGTATTTTCAAGTTTCCACAAATTAGTTGAATGTATTTTTAATCAAAGCCATTTTTAATGCCAATAAGTATTGTAATCAAGATTGTTATTTTAATATATTAAACTGAATAATTGACACGATTGAAGTATTTTTGGATTGGTACAAGTTTCCTGTGTTCATTTATTATTAGCACTATTTACGATGATTAAAGTTTCATTTTAGTTCAATTTTTGATCAAATTTAGTTGATCATTTCATCAGCTTCAATGCCTTTAATAAATGAATTAACCATTTAAATGTTTCTAAACAGCAGAAAACTTCTTGTTCGTTTGAATATTTTATCGTTAAATGCAATTATTTTGCTATTAATAGCCATTTATTGTTAAACTCAAAATAAATTGGGTTTAAACTCGATTCAAATATCTTTTTTCAGTTACTTCTTGATCTTAAAATTTAATCATTTTTTCTTTTCTTTCCAGGTTTTTGGCAATTTGTTATCCGTTAAAGTGTCAAATGTCACGTAAATGTGCTCGACGAATGATAATCATAATTTGGCTTTTCTCACTGGCAATTGCCTTTCCCTGGGCTCTTTACTTTACCCTGCATCCAATCCCCGAGACTCATTCAGAAATGATGCTTTGCATTGAAAGTTGGCCTGACGAGTTATCGGAACGCTTATACTTTTTAACGGCAAACCTTTTACTTTGCTATTTAATACCATTAACCGTGATTACCTGTTGTTACATTGCCATTTGGTTAAAAGTTTGGAGGCGTCATATTCCAGGTGAAAAGGGCATTAAAACAGGTAAAAATTTAAACACCCAAATGGACCTGGTAATGCAAAGGTCAAAGTTAAAGGTGGCCAAAATGATGATTGTGGTTGTTGTAATATTTGTCATCTCGTGGCTTCCCTTGTACATAATATTTGCCCGTCTCAAGTTGGGTGGTGTGATTGAAGAAAATTCAATCGAAGAGAAAATATTCATGACTATGACTCCTATAGCTCAGTGGTTGGGCGCCTCAAATAGTTGTATAAATCCAATTCTGTACGCTTTCTTTCACAAAAAGTATCGCAAAGGGTTTGCAGCGATTGTCAAGTCGCGTAAATGTTGTGGAGCTGTTCGCTATGAAAGTTCAATATCAACATATTACAATAGGAATACAACTCAGCGTTCAACCCGTTACACTGCTCGAGTAGACACCCAATGTGAGTACATCAATTCAATCGCCACCATGAGATAATGACGGCATCCAGTCAACTAGTCAAACATTCACCAAAGAGAATAAAATTGGAGAAGCCAAAAAAGAAGAATCAAGAGCTCTTTTCATACAGTTTTCATGAATTTCCTGAGTTTCAGTGTTGAACAGTAAAAAAACAATGCAATTCCCAGCAGAATTTTCAAGAAGCGAATTGATTGTACACTAAAAGTGCCAAAGATTGAACAAGGTTTTCTTTTGTTAATTTATTACCAAATCAATCCCTAAAGATATTTTATAACTGTTAATCAACCTGTAATTGTGATCATTATTTTTGACCAGAAAACTCAAAGTTAACTGAAAATCCCTCCTAAACTCCTACAGTTTAAAGGATCCCAAAAGCAGAACCAAAAAAGAGCATAAATGATGAATATATCTCAAAGTCAAAGTTATTATTGTACATTTAAAATGTTAACGATTGAATCAAAGATGGCCACAGTCTTGAGTAATGATTACGCTTGTACTTTAATTGTAAATCCAGGCGATTTAATCATATCCAAATGTGTTGATAAATCATAATCATAACACTTTTAATTGTGAATCAACATAAAACATTGTTTCAAACCCAATATTAACAACGAGAAAAGCAAAATATCAAAACTTTCAATTGTAAAATTGTATAAAGAATGCAAATTTAAGCAAAACCGACAATTGATTTTATTTGAGAAACCATTTTGTTTGTTTCTTCGATTCTCCATCCAAATGTAATAAACTGAACTCTTCATTTTCATCCATTTTTCATTAATCAACAGATGATACCGATCATGAACTTCAACTGTTATTTGATAAGCAAACCCCAAAAAACTGAATCAATGTTTTGCTTCCTTTTGTAACCAGAAAGATTGAGAAAGATTGTAATTGTAAAAATGAAAAGTTAATTAAACTCATCATTTTGATATTGAAACAAATAAAATGTTAATCAATAAAATGTTTATTTATTTCCCTGAAAAAAGATTTTCTTGAAATTTTCTTTTTCAAGATGATGAATGATGAAGCGAAAAGGACTTTCAAGTCTACTTTTCAAATGAATAGTTATTTACATTGTTGTCTATCAATACAAGAGTTATGAACAATTGGTTAAGATTAAGAATTTAAATTGTGTGAAGATTTTGATCAACTTTTATCGATGCAATTGATGGTAAATTGGAGTTAATTGATTCCATTGCAAGTTTAGATTAGAGTTTTGAATCACTATTGATATGATTGGCACAGAATTGCATGAAGTGCAAGACTCGAGATTTTAAGTTGAATTTTTCTTTCATTTTTTTGGTTCAATAAAAGTCAATCTTTGATGAACATGGAATCATTGACAGTTGATGAAACTTGTGGGTGCAATGAGCATAATACATTTAAAAAGATGAATCCATGATTCCATTGGTGAAGGAAGAGGAAGAGTAAACATTGGAACCAGTTTCATCATATTTTTGTTCATCAATCAGAAGATGATGGGAATGACTTTGTCAGCAATAACTACGTAAAAAGAGTATCAAAAATAAACATAATCATGTTGATGTTTTAATAAAAGTAACAGTATGGAATCAAATTAAGGCTGTTCTTCACGTCTCGCATTTGCTTTATTTGATGATGAAAATGATGTTGATGATGAGGATGATGGTTGTGATGATGATGATCAGGTTTGACTTGATGCTTTTTTATCCACGAGAAGAAGTGCAACGAAAAAAAGTTAATCCATTTAGAGGTGAAAATTGGTGAAATATTAAGGTGAAAATTTGCTTCCCTTCATTGACAATTAATCTTAACCAACAAATGGCTTTTCACTTTTACATCAACTCAAATGGAAAAGGTGTTTTGTTTTTATAAGGTAAGTTTCAAGATTAACTGGCTTCTGGTGATGATGGATTTTCAATGTAAGTCTAATTTTGTATTATTAGGTTTTGTTATTAACCAGTTATCGACGATTTTCATGGAAAAAAAACATGAACTTTTTTTTCGTTTTCTTTCTCATTACAATTCAGTTGCTGGACTTCCAGAGTTTCGCGATTTCCTAGAAGACCAACTTGTACCTGTGTAAGCTGAGCGTGCGGAACGACCAGAAGCACGAGAATAACCAGAAACTCTGTAAAAAAGTAAAAAAAATATTCATCAATTATCATGAAAAGAATAAAAAAAGCGAGAAAAAGGCGATTTTCAAGGAATGAGTTTCTCGACATTTGTTATGTTGAAGAGTTGAGTTTCCACTGAATTTTGATGGTTGAACATTTCATGAGATAATTATGTTTTCTTTTGCATTGAAGTTAAATGTTTAAATGTTGCTCTTAAGGTTAGGCAAGAATGGGCTTTAAATATTGTTAATTGATCGTTAAAACTAATCAACTTTGGTAACCAATTTTTGTTTGTCTTTTTGCTATATTGTGTCTATCAAAGTACTCAATGATGGATCAACTTTTCCTCTTCTTCCTGACAATTTACGTTAATAGTCTTTAGCTGTTTAAACGTAATTAGATGATGATGACGCTAAAAGTGTCAATAGTTTAAACTTAACTAACCAATTGGTTTACCTTGACGTAAGGATAATTCATTCATCTAATGGTGATGCTATTTATAACAAAAAGACTTAACAGTTGACACACAATCAAGGATGAGGCTTGGGCTTGTGGTGAAAGAAACGATCAGCTTAAGTTCATCTTTCAAATGTAAATCATTCAAATGATGCTTTAATCCTAAGTTTCATATTTTCTTATTCTAAACATTTGAACAGCAAAAGATGAACTTCATTATAAACACATTATCATTGTAACAAAGGTCAATAAGTTGAATAATGATTATTGACAATATTGATGATAATGTTTCAAAAATGAAGATCAAATAAGTCTAACTTGATTTACTGAATAAAGGTTATTCAAGAGATGTTGAGACGAAATTTGCATTTTGAAAAGAAATTAAATTTTCCAATTTGTCAATGGTATTAGTTTTGATAACGGATTTGGAGTGAAATTAATGACTTGAAAATGAGAGATTCATGATCTAAGATTAACATGCAGCTCAAGGTGATTGAAGATGATCAATTGTCGATTTCATTTGGAAATTCAGGCAAAAATAGATTTTCTTCAAGTCTCTCAATTTGCATCATTAATTGATTTGGAGCATTTCTATTGAGGACTTTTCTTCAACTGATTGACTTTGGATTAATAATAATCTCAATGAATTGAAACAATGAACAGCGAAATGATGTTTGACAGCAAAAGTGGACTTTTGTACTGTTTATAATGTATGTTAGTATGTGAATAGATGAGAATCGGAAATGATACGGAAAAACAGATGAAAGGAAAGGAAAGGGTTTCAGAAAAAAAGAAGAAGAAGAAAAAGAAACGATTATTATCATGAGAATAATGAAAATGCTTACATTGATCCAGTTGGATCCTTGTTTTCCAGCCAATCATGACTCGAATCTAAAGCTGTAACTGAAGGTGGCATTGCATTTTGACCGACAACGGTTCGTCCTCGGGTTGAATATCGATCACTGAATCGTGGACTTCGAGGTGGGTTAAGGGTTGAAGCACCATCAGGAGGAACTTGTTGACGGTTACATTTACCATTGGGAATGACACCGCCTAATCGACTGCCTGGTCCACCTCCATTGCGCTTGTAAGAGGCCAGTGAATCGACGTATTCACTGCTAACCATCAATCGAACAATAATTGGACAGAAGAATGAGAAAATTGTTAAAACATGAAAACACAAACAAGTCGAGTCATCAATATGAGAATAAGAAATTAAATTTCTTTTCATTGCAACAATTGATTGCTGCTCATCATCATTATCATTATGGACAAATCTTCAAAATCTTGATACATTTGGTAAGCATTATTGTCTAGTTAATTGTAAAACTGTTATTCATTGTTGAACAAAATTGTCTTTACAATTGTTTCCATTGTAATCAGTTTCTTGTCTTTTCTGGTTTCATTAGGTTTTGCTGGTATTTTACAAACTGCAAATTATTTCAACTTGTTAATGGTGACATTGACATTGGCCATGTAATCATCAACTGAACTATCAACAGACTAACCATCATTAATATTATCATTGCCATCAATGTTGATTCAATTCTTGTTGTTACTCTTTTCTTTCATTTACACATTAATGTATTGCAACTTCAAATGGATGAACATGAAGAAGAAGAAGAACAAAAAATGAACCTATTTTTTTCAACAGATTTACTAGCAACACATTGTAACACTGAACACCATCATGAACTTGAAGGAATCCAGCAGAGTTTTCAATGAGCCAAGACTACATGATAACGCCATCAGAACAGTTTGTTGGCCTTTCAAACCTTTTTCCCTGTTCGCTTTGTCCTAAACATTGTCAACAAATTAGCAAAGGAAATGTAATTTAATTTAATTGGATTAACCTTAGTTGATACATAATTTGTGAACCCATTTCAAATGATTTAACTATTAAATGCAACATTCAAATGTTAATTGAACTTTAAATTGATTTTTTCACTCTCACTGAAAAGACTCAGAAATTCAACTTTTACCTTTAGTTAATATTGAATTATAATTGTTGGTTATAAAATTGCTAGACTTTAAATTGTTAAAGGCTATAATTTGGTTTATAATTTTAGCTTTGCTCGTCAACTGGTAAAGATTGTCTGGTAACTGTTAGACTTTTCATTTCAACTTGAATGGTTTGCCTTTTTTTACCTTATTGATCTAAACTTGCAGCGACTAAAAGTAAGCTTATTTGGTACATGATAAGTTAATAATAACTGGATAACTTGAATGATCAAAATGATAACCTTTTGATTGATTAATGAACAACAAAGAGTGGAAGCTCATCATGTCAAAATTTACGCTAATTGTAGGTTTCAATTCATCTTTTCTGATGTTTTCATCGTCAACACTTTACAGTCCAAAATTACTCAACTTTGACAGAAGAATAAAGATTGAAATGTTCAATATTCAGATAAATTTTTACTAAATTTTTGTTAATTTTCTGTTGAAAGGTTCAAAGAGAACGGGAGAAAATTTTCGTCAAGTCTGACGATCTAAAAGTGAAATCTGAATATAAATGAATATAAAGGAAGGTGAAATTTTTTGTGTTCTTAAAAAGTTTGGTTGGAATCACTTTTGTTTCTGTTTTTCGCATCTTTCGGTACTTTGTTCAGTTCGATCATTACTTTATGTCTTCAGGTCGTGAAGATTGCGAGTCTAAATAACTTGACAATAAAGTGATTTATCCAAGACGGTCAAAGAACGAAACTTCGAAGTCTTATAAACTGTTCGCAATCAATTATAGACTATTGAGTGAAGCTTGTAAAAGCTGAAAGAGTTGCCAAGTTGATCAGAATAAATGGAAACTTTCATCAACATTTCATGTTATTGAGATAAATCTTGAACCATTGCAGAATCAATTTGAAAAGTGGAGAAGTAAACTTTTCAATGTTGAGTCTGAACAAGATTACTAAAGGATTGGAATAGAGGAAAAGAAGAGATTAATTTTGATTCTTAATCTGGTCGATGAGAAATTTTCCAGTCTAACAGTTATCAACCCTTGAACCAACATCACTGAACATGGCAACATAAAGTCTAAATTTCTCAAGTGGTTTAGTATATTATTGAAGGTGTAACTGAACATCAGTTGATGATGATAAGTAATAATGTAAAAGAGAAGACAAAAAGTGATGGAAAAACAAAAAAACTTGAAATGAAAAGGGAATGAAAGCGACATGAGGAAAATGATGTATTTTGATGAGTCCATAAAAGATTAATGATGAGAGGATTGAATGGAAATGGAGAGAAAAAGTGAAAATGAAAATTTTCGATTTTTTGTCCTTCGAAAGAGATTAATTGTCTTACCCTATTCCATCTCCCGTTGAATAGGTTGATGTACTGTGTCCATTAGGAAGTCCTCGGGTTCCATAAGGATTACTTATACATTTGGACATCAATGGATTTTTAATGCTGTACAATCGCTGTTGTTCCCATGCTTTATGTTCCTTGCGGAGTTTTCTGGATGAAAAAAGAGTCGAAAAAGATTTTGATGAAAAAACAAATTAACATGTTTAGCAATTAAATTACATTTCGATGGTTAAATGATAAATGAAAGTTGAAGACGAAAGGCTGAACCAAAGAAATCGAAAAGTGAAAAGTGCTTTTTTCCCTTTTCAATGTCATGGCATTTGTAATGATATTTTTGGGATTCTCCTGATTGTGTGTTTTATAGCATTTTAAACTTAATGATTGCCTTATGTTATTATACTCTAGCAATCATTATCAACCTAAAAGGCTAATGCTCTTCAACTGTCTTTAATCGATGGAAGGAGAAAAAATTGTCCAAAATTGATTAATTAACTTTTCCTCTGTACAACAATGGGTAATAAAACAATGGCAATAATCAACAATAAACAATGTTAAACTTTCAATGTTCAAGCTTGTTTAATGAAATGATTTACTCGACATTGGTCAATGAAAAGAAATTTTAATTAAGAGAAAAGTCAAATTTAACATTTTCATCTTTTGGAAACAATCAAAATTATTAACTTTTCTCAAAGGTTTGCATGAGTTAAATTTATTGTATAATCAAGATGGATAGTTTCAGTTGGTTTAATGCAAAGATTTCAAGTTCAGAAGGGAAAATTTGCTCTTTCAATGAACATTCAATGAAAGTTGCTGCAAATGCAAATCCAGTAAACTTAAACTAATACATTTAGAAGCTCAATGTGCAGAAATAGATTCACTGTAAATACAAACTGCAAAAGTAAATTATAACAAAATCAGTTTTCGATGCAATAATAACAATATTTGGAAATTTTCATCGCCGAACCGAGAACTACATATCTTTGTATCTCTGTATCTTGGTTAATATTGACTGATTAATACTATTTAATGCACTTATATCGAATTGGATCAACAATTCCTGTTGGATTCCCTTTATTCTCATTCTTACAATAATCTTAGAAAGTGTCTTTAAGTTTCGAAGGTTTGCAAATTCAAGTTTAGAACCAAAGTTGTCAACTAAATGATATTCAAACTGAACTGTTCTGTTATTTGCTTGTGCTGAAGGTAAAGTCAATTCATATTGCGAATGAACGTAAACTGAGATTGAAACTTTGAAGCTTTTATTCTTAACTCGAAATGGTCTTTGAATGTGCAAAGTTCAATTCACTTTGAAATGATTTCAATCTAAACTGATTTTACTTTTTCATCTCAAATTAAGATTCCTATCGAATGCTCGACAGTTTCAAAATGAAGCTCAATGAGACTAGAAACATGGACATTTTTATATTCATAATAACATGGAGTCTATTTAACTTTAGTAGTTGCTATAAAAAGTGAAGTAACAATACTTTTGAGATATTGAGTTATTCCTTGTGAACAATAAGTTTCAGTTGTTGTTGTTTCTGATGAAAGAAGAAAAAATTATTCAAAGAATCAAGATGAAAGTTATCATGATATGAACACAGTTTAACCTAGTTATTTGTGTTGCTTATTATCATCGGATCATAAGTATAATATATATATTTCGTCTTCCTTTATCCCATTTATTAAATGGATGCAATATGAAAAATAAACTTTCTTCAAGATTGGAACTTTCGGAGAGAAGAAAAGTTTGTCAAGATTGAAATTGGTTGAAACAATAATAGTAATAAATGGCACTTGTCATCTTTAGATCAATCTCAAGATCAATAAGTCAAGATAAATAAGGTTACACTGTTGGTCATCAGTAAACTTCAACTATTCAAAAACCATCTCAATAACCCAAAACAGTAACTATCACATCTCAAGATGAACTCAACAAAACTTGGAAAATCAAATATCATATTCTTGAATCTCGATAATTTATAACTTTTCAGCCTTTTTCAATCTTGTTCCTTGTTTTGATTCAATAGTTGAAACATTGAAAGGAGCAATTTTTCACCTCAAAAATGATATAATTTTACACTTTCATTTCAACCAACATTCAACTTGAACGCTTTCATACGATATTGTGTGTTACCAGATTTGGGTGAAGACAAAACAAAACAACATTTCAAGTTGCTTTTTAAATAACTTGGCCTAGTTTCTGGTTTTGTCTTGAAATGTTTTCGAAGAAAATTTTGATTCATTTGCCAGAGTTTTTCAAAGTTTGACTTACCTTTCTTTACATGATGAACATAGCAATGCAATGGCTAAAATTGTACCTAAAAAGATTACACTTGATAATGCGATAATTGCTATTTCAGTTGCACCCATGTGACTGATTTTTTCTTGCACTGTAACTCCCTGAATGCGTCTGATTTTAAATGAACGAAGATTATCGACAATTGAATGAGACTTTTCACGAAATGCTCTGTAAGAAGAAGAAGAGAAACGTAATTAGTTGAGTCATTATCTTGTAAAGTACATTGGCTTTTCCCAATTTTCAAGGTTTCATTCAATCCAATATGAATTAAAGTTATTAATTTTTTTCTACTTTTCTACTTTTCTTTCTCTTCATCACACATGATTAATGGATAATGATAATAAGATTTATGGATTGAATTGGGCGTTCAGAAGATATTTGTATGTCTCTTCTCTGTGAACATTATTATTCCCCAATAATGATTATAATTATGAGATTGACTCAATCCTAAGCTTTGAAAATGAAAAGAGGCCAAAATTGAGTGAATCATAAGCAGAAAATAAGAATCACTTTATTGACTAAAAATGGTAATAATCATCATCATTATCAACATATTGTCGTCATTCAATTCTCATAGTTTTTCGCCACTAATTTAGATCCGGTCAGATTGATTGTTCATTTTGATGAGAAGCAACAAAATAGATTAAATCAATTGATTTGCAATTAGCATCATTTTTGCCTCTCAATCCATAAAAGCGATTCAGTTATAATATTGGCTTCAATGGGAAATGTCCAGTTTTTTACTTAACCAAACTCTGACTACAACTTGAATTGGTTTATTTTGCATTATGTTTGTGTCAAGAAACGCTAATGTAACGTAAATTGCTTTGATCAATGAGGCTTTCATGATAAAATTCACTTTAAAGAAGTGACAAATATTGTTTAACCTGATATTATCATAAAAGGTTTTTGATCTGATGCAACACCAGGTTATTTGCATTATAACCAAAACTGGTAAAAACCTTTTTGTCAACAACTCATCGCTTTAATTTGCTTTAAAAAGGTTTTCTGCAAGTTGATTCAAACTCGATTTGGTCTAATAAACATTCAGAAGAAGAAATCATTTGTTATCAAATCAATCCAGGGTTTGGTTTATATTGGAATCAGATTTGTTTCTTTCAAACTTTGGTCAGGACTATTCGCTTACACAAAATGAGTTTTACTTTGATCGCCTTTTCAATTATTAGTATCTTATTAACATACGATTTTTTTCATTCTATCAGTTCTTTCTATTCTTAATTGTTTGCTTTTTACTGATTCATTCATTTCGAAGTGAGAAAAATTTGTTTAAAGAAAATTTCGACCAAAAAGCTCAACTCTCAATCTATTGACTGAAAGCAGAGTTGATTTGTAAAGCAATGTTTCAACCAGACTTTACTTACTCTAGAAGTGTATCTGTATCAACAATATCGTTTGTTTCAGGGTTAACAGCGTAAAGGAAAAGATCCGTTGAATGAGCTTCTTGAACTTCACCTTCCATGTGAGGTTCAAGTTTAGCCATTTTAACATTATATCCAGTCACATTGCTTAGGAATCCTAAAACTTCACCAGTTTTCCTTTCAACCATTATTGGCTCTGAATCGGCCACAAACAGGACCATCCGAGTTTCCGGTAAAACATAAACCTTTTAAGAGAAGAAGAAACATGTTGATTAGAATAGAAAAGAACAACCAGATTAGCATGGAAATCATGTAACAATGAATAACGAACCATGCAATATCCAACAATTGAGTTGATTAAACCCAAATATTGGTAGCAATAAAATGTTACATTAAGACATTAATATTAATATGAGCAGATTATTTAGTTATATTGAAATGAGTTGATATTTGTTTATCTCTAAATGAACAATAACAATAAAAGCTAAATGTATCACAATATTAATAATCAATATAAATGGAACCAGAATAATGATTGAAGTTCAGTTGATGTAATCTGTTCAGTTACGAGGATAAAGCAATCAATTATCAGCTTAAAAACTTAATCCTCATCCTTTGTTCATCCATAACTTGATCAACTTCATTCACTGTAATTTTGGGTAAATGTTGAACAAAAGTATAAAAGTGTAAACACGATAAAAAAAGGTTTTTTTGTTTCAACACCTAAATTTATTCATTACTTTTTACTCTGATATCATCATGAAGGGAGTGATGATATTAATAACAGGAAAGTGCGAAAAAGTTCAGTGATCTTTACTTTTGTTGAGCTTAAAATTAGTCTTTAGTGTAAATACTAGGACATTAGGAACAAAGTGGTTGCAAGATAATTTAGTGGAAAATTTTGGCCAAATAAAAGTGCAAAGTTTTACTCTTCAGGTTTAGTCCATTATTGTATCGACTGTTCATCATTGTCATCTATGTTTTCATCAACCTTTTCATCATTCCTCATGTTCCATGTTTCCCTATTTATCTCTAGATTTATCTCTTTAAATGGACCTTGAAGATGTTGATGAAGACAAGGGAAGACACAAGTTGCTTATTGTCAAGGTTAATCAATGGAATGACCGGACAGTTAAAGGTTGACTGGACATTGAATCTTTTTAAGGGAAAGAAACACAATAAAGTAATAAAGATCAACTCTTGGACAAGATTAGAGTAAACATAAACATTTATCCCTATTCTTGGTGTTGTCCCTTTTCTTTTGTTTCATTCATTGCTTCATGATAATCATGATAATCATTTGCAACCATCTTTTCTCATTTCTCTTTGTCTCTCATCTTTTTCCTTCCCTGTCTTTTTACTCCTAACCGTTAATGACCTTTTAATTGTAATCACTATTGTAATTAGGTAAATTACTGTTCTCACTTACTAAACACTGTTTCTCTGTTTGCTTTCTGTTGGTCGTCAGCAAGAAAACAAAATCAAGTTCAATGGATTCTCAGTGTTATAAATTAATCTACCTAATGTACCATTATTAATACTCTTTCTGTTTCTTCATGGTGTTTATCATTACAGTTCAATAATCTGCTGGTCTTCAATCAGATGCAACTTGAAGTCTCTAAATTTTCATCAACATTTAAAGTTTTTAGTCAATTCCAGATTCTGAAGAAATCATAAAACTCCAATCATTTGGTTCAACTTTAATGATCGCTTATTTTGCATACTTATTGTAACAAGAATCTGATAGTTTCTTGAATAGTTTATTCTGATGTAGTTTTATCATAAAGCTTCCATTGAGTAGTGAAAGGTTTTTCGATCTGAATTATCTTTATAAGTGAAGAGTTGATTGCTCGTCAACTCATCTCGATGACTCGAACTGACTTATCTGTAGAGTTCAGTTTTCAGCTTCGTTAGCTTAACATTTTTTATCTTAACTGATCTCAAAGTTGTTAGGTTGATCAACTTACAAAAACATTGGTAACAGCCGAGTTGCCCGTTTCACTTCCTTCCCTGTCTGTTGCTTTAACATCAAAGCCAAAGAGCTTTCCTCCTTCAAGAGCAAAGGAAACCATTGACCGGACAACTCCAGTAACAGGATCAATATAAAACTTGGAGGAAGCATCATCACCACGAGCCAATATCTCATAACGTATCGCCGAGTTGACTCCAGTGTCTGCATCAGTTGCCTGTAAAAAAGCGATTGAATGAATGGAACACAAAAAAAAGGTCAAGAGTAAGAAAAAAAAATGTTTTTGTTTGTCGTTTGTACATTTGTACCGATACTGTAAACACAATACTTTGACTCGTATTACAACTTGGCGAAGGAAAAAAACCATCAATTGTTTTTGACCCCTAATTTGATAATGGTTTTTACTTTTTTTTCTGCCCATCAAAGCCTTTTTTCTCTTCGTTCATCATCACCATGCTTTATATCATGTTTAGAGTAAAATGAGTAGATGATGAGGAAAGAGAGAGAGAGAAAAAAAAGATGCTCAATTTTACCAAAAACGATTCATCATTTTGTGACCAAAGTGATTCAACATTTTGCTGTCTTCAGCTTCGCCATCTTTCCATTATTCTTATTCTCATTGTTCACAATTGTGATTCACTGAATTGACTCTCTTGTCGCTTTGAACATCAACCAACCATGATGCCAAAACACTAACCGGAAAGTGACAATTATATGCTATGAACCATTGAGGAAAAGAATGAGATTCCTGAACAATTCATTAGTCGAAATTTCCATTTACATGATTCCAAGAGGAAGCAACTTGAAGCTCAAAGGTGACGATATCATTTGATAATTTAATGCAGGCAAAATGATGATCTTGATTAATATGAATAAATTGTAACATAATATGAGGTAAGGAAAAATAATATTCAATGATAACTTTTCATCTTATTGTAATAAAAATAAGGAAAAAAAGGTTAATCGTATTATCTGAATCTTAAAATAGACGAAAAAGGAATGGATTTCAATGTTTCATCATTTTACGATACAAATGTTGAGTGAAACAATAAAAGCATTTTTTTCTGTTCGATGTTCAATGGATGACGAAAATCAAAATTATTCAAGATCACCTTACATTATGATGAGGAATGATAATGAAAGGGATGAACGGAATGATGTAAGATGAAGAGGAGGAACTGGCATTTGATTATGGTTGAAGGATAATCAGGGAAGGACAATTTAAAGCTATTGACAAGGAAAACAAGTTAAACAAACGAAATGAAGGAAATCAAATGCAATTGGATTAATCATTATACACATTGGATGATAATCATTATGAGATCATTGGCCTGATGAGACAATGAAAACATGTTCATTTTTGGTTCAACAGGGAGGAAAGAAAGATGAGAATCTGTTCATCTGAGGAGGAAGATGACAAGGGATGCAAGATGAAAAAGATCAGTTCAGTTGTCGAGATTCACAGCAGTCAATCTCTCTTCATTGATAAACAAGCTCAACAAGAAGAGGAAAAAAGGCAAACTCTGTAATGATGAGGATGAAAAAGAGTGAAAAGAGGAGGAAAAAAAATGATGAGCAAGATGAAAGGGAAGACCAAAAACCATTGGAAACTCCTACGTTGTTACAATGTCATTGGCATTATTATCATAACTGTAACTATAAATTAATGAAGTAAACATTATTAATAAATTAAAACGGCAACGTTAAACACCTTGTCTGAGCAAAGATAATACGGAAAATGTTTGATTTACAGTTAAACTTTTGTCCTGAAAAATTTACATCAATCCATTTAATGACCTTTTAATTGTCAAATTTTGATGCAAATTCACTCTCGAGGGACAAACAATGAAACAAATGAGTTTTAAGAGCATCTCGTCCAGCCATTGCTTTCATCTCTGAGTTAAGTAATCAGTCGCCACAATGATGTCTCTTAGGCAGCAAACCTTATGCAAGGAAATGCAGTCCTTTCCCTTTGAAAAAGTCTCTATCTTAGCCTCTCAAGTCATTTTAAGTAATTCATGAATTTTTCAGCTTCAGAAAGAAAACTTCATTTTTCGATTGGAAAGATCCATCCTCAAAATTTATATTTCATTCCGTTCGACTTAAAGATTTATAAATTCGGATTAGGCATTTCATGAATCGATATCCAATTTCATTACTAAAGCAAACTGTAGCTACTGACAGTGGGATTGTAATATTTCAATTCATATCTTTTCAAAAGGTGCTGATTGACGTATCAGAAGTATTGTAGGCGAAATTCATCAATGGTAAAATCTGAGTCCAGCGAAGTTTCTTGACAATAATGACTCAACATTTGACAAATGGTTCGGTTCACTCTATTCATAATTTTATTGGTTTTTAGATGATAAGAGGTTTATCCTCATGTATCGTATTGCATTACTAAAGCTAACTTGATCGGAAGTATATCAATCCCTATCTTTTCAAACGGTGCTGATACTTCGACTTTATTTGAGAGAAATTTTCGATTTTATTTCCCTGAAAATCTTCAGAAGATCTGTTCAACAATTAT
Source organism: Tetranychus urticae (assembly GCF_039701765.1). Taxonomy (NCBI): domain Eukaryota; kingdom Metazoa; phylum Arthropoda; class Arachnida; order Trombidiformes; family Tetranychidae; genus Tetranychus; species Tetranychus urticae. The sequence goes on from NC_142959.1 coordinate 4,744,397, forward strand.
TCATAGTGAAACAACGTCAATCTGTCCATTTCATGTTAAGATCGTTGACTTTACTGCAACTCATTACATCAAGTAAAGACTTAATTATCATCTATTAATAACTTTGTTCAATGAATTAACGTAAATTCATTTGAATTTTTGTTACGATTGATTGTTGATCTTGTTTCACTCAATTTCTTTCTTACAGTTTTCCATCTTTGATTAACTTTGATTAAATGCTGAGAAAAGTTTCTCATCTATTTCCAGGTCAAAAAACTCGAGAAAAACATCATCATTCATGTAACGTGAAAAAATGTTATTACTTGAAATGAAAATGTTGCTATTCAGCTGCAAGGCATTCCTTCCTCTTATTCATTGATGGTTTCAAAAACTATTTACATGTGAATATGATGATAAAATGATGCTATTTGACATTAAAAAATAATAAAATTGTAATCCTGTGAAGAGGCAACAAAAAATTAAGTTTAAATTTATCACCATAAATAAATAACATTTGAATATTGATTTAGGGGAAACACACATCTGTGAAAATGTGAAAGATTTCTGAACTTTTCCTTTACACTTCAATTAGGTAAACATGAAAATGTAAACTGATTGCAAATCATGACGCAAAACTCACAGGTTGAATAGCATCTTATCAGAATGCAATCAACTGTCACAATGCAAAATATCTCAATGATTAATGAACTTTCAGATGGAACTAGACATCAAGTTTAATGAGAGATTAAAAGATTAAAAATGAAAACAAGAAAAGCGGAAAATTCAGTGTCAAATGAATTCGAACTAAAAAGAGATAAAAAATGAACTTGAAAAAACAAACAAAACGAGCAAATCTGTTGATGAAATTTCCATTAAAATCGCAATTTAAATCCTCAGAGCGACCATTAAAGTGAAAAATCCTAATTTCAAATGCAAAATGATTCTTCAAACTCGCAACATTCAAGTTGAAAGACTTCGAGTAATGAACTCAAATATGAACAAGATGAATTTCAGTCTGAGAAGAAGTTGATTTTTAAGACAATCAAGTAAATCAAAATGATGAGTGTTGAATGGTTGTCAATGAAAAGTTCAATTTTTATCTCTATTCTTCCCTGCAATTGACTATCACTTTGATGGTAAAAAGAGTAAAAAATGATGACTTGCTTTTAAACATGTATTTTTAGATGAACCTTTTTTATGGTCAATTTCAAGTTCAATGTCAGCAGCAATATAAGCGATTCTGATGATGAACAACTTGTGATTTTGAACTCTTTTTTCAACATCATTTCCCTGTAATACAAATAAATAAATTGAACTCTTTTGCCATACATTTCATTCTTGTCGACAATCGTTAAACTAGACTTTCCATGTTCCATTAACATGCAGATTCAAAATTCAATATAGCTCAATCAATCAGAGCCAATGGACCACAGAATATTCATGATAAATCAAAAAATATGTTATCATTGATTTTGCTTCTTTTTTAGGTTCAAACTGGAGTTGAATGTAATCCAAAGATAAATAATAACGCTTCTAATAATCAACTGAATATAAAGTGAAATCTATTATTCTACAATCTTTGAATAGAATTTGGATTTTCCCACGAAAAAACATGGAATTTTTCTTGTCATTACATTTTATTCATCTCAATTCATTGTGTTGATATTTTGTAAACACAACTTTTCTTGCAGAACTTTTCGAATAAGAAAATGTAAACATTTCTTTTTTTTCGACTTTTCTTCAATATCTTTTTGATAATATTTTTCAACTTAAGTTATTAGTTGAATGGTGAATGAACAGAATTTCTTGAAATTCCATTCAATTGAAGAAAACAATTTTTTTCTTCTTTACTCATTAAACCTTTTCATGGATTATTAACCAATGCAAGTTGAAGGCAAATTAAATGGACATTGGCCTTTGGTCAGACTTGATTATCATTTTTAACTAATGTATACCTTGACATTCAAGACAGTGTTGAGCTATTTTTGTCCATTAATTTGATGGATGGACTTTGGTCAACATTTTTCTCTTTTCTTTCATTTTACCATATTTGTGTACAATTGTGCATAAAGGTGTGTTAATGTCCAATGGATTGAAATGAATCAAACTTTTGTCTCTAAAATGGTTGATAAATGTTGTCTTCAGTTCAATGAAATTCAACTTGAAAAATGAACATTCACTTTGAAAGGTTTAACCATTAATTTTGTTGCGGATTGAGTCAAAGTATTTGTTTTTGCATTTATTTTTAGTCTCTTCATTTGAAATGCTTTTTGCTATTTACCGTTAATTTGATTACTTGATAACCAAAGGCAGCTTCTAGTGGGATTGCGGCGACAGCGGGTTTACCTCGATTGGTGAAGATCGGTGAATTGTCGTTTTCATCGTCAACCGAAACTTGGACTAAAGTCTCATCGAAAGCAAGATGATAATCAAATGGATCGTTGAGGGTTGACTTAGACGGAGAAGAGGATTGGGATGAGCTTGGGATGGCTCTACCAGCTCGATGGTGTCCCAAGTTTTCGGCCTTGATTTTAATGTTGTACAAGTCACGAGATTCCCTGTCAAATGGACGAGTTACTCGGAGTAAACCAGTCTTTGGTTCGATGTCAAATAATCCGTCGTAATCAGTGCCTACTATAGCATAATGGACTGGTCGATGTGCCAGTTCGTCGGTCGAGTTGAGGTCAATCAGGTCTAGAGGTGACTTTTGATTTTCCATTACTGATATTTTGTACAATCTTTTGGGGAACAATCTGACTCCTTGACCAGTTCCAATGAGAATGTTAATCTAAGAGGGAAAAGAGAAAAATGTTTGGGGTTAAAAGAAATTCTTTTCAAGTTGGATTCAACTTTAATTGATTTAAATTAACTTTAATGATTAGCTGTGCTTCATCAATTTCAATGAGTAACATCATCTTTATCAAGCTCATAATGAGGCAAACTGTGAAAGTGATGAGCAAGGATAAAAAGATGGATGAAGAGGATTGAGGGAAGAGATCAGTGAACTTGAAATGAAAATGTCAAAATGAAGACAAAAGATGAGGCGAAATAATGAAAGGGAAAAATGGCAATTAAGCAATTATTTAAGCTGATTAACAAACAATGAAAAGTATAAAAAAAGATGAAACATTAAAATAAGATTAGGAAAATGAAAAGAGTTGAAAGATTAATTAATGCGCAAGTTGATCAGTCAAAGGATGCTGAAGGTTGAAACTGATTTAATACAATGAGATATAAAAAACTCTAGACTCTGAGTTTTCATGTTGAGGCAAAATTTCAAAGTCAAGGTTAATATTCATCTTAACATTTTTCCCTTCAACTTTTCAAGACCAATCTGATTAAGAAGTAAATTGAAAGGTTTAATGTTGAGGTGAGACTCTCCATGAAGCGATCAATTTTTGTCTCATTTTGCTTGCAGCCTTTTGATGGGACAAAGATCATTAATGATAAAAAACAAAAGAGGAAAAATAATTGTCTTCATTATCAAATAATGATTAGAGTGAAAATGTTTCCATTTGCAATGAAATAAGATTGAAGATGGTGAGAGGTCATTGAACATGATGAGGATGAGCAAAGTGTTCATGTTGTTGTTGATGTTGATGATGGTTAAGGTAAATAAACTAACAAGGAAAAGCTAAGCTCCTACTCAGTTAACTTAATTAAGATTAGGTATCAAATTGTCCCTATCAAGCAAGTAATGAAAAGAGATTTCTATTAACAGGCAAAATGAAAGAGAAAGAAATGAAAATAAAAAAAAGAGATTTCCTAATGCTTCAGTTCTGTAAACTCCCTGAAGGATAATGAATAGAGTTCATGTCTTGAGCCTTTCACCATCCAATGACGATCATTATTATGGTTAATCATCGATAGTTGAGTGTTAAATATTGAGATGGAAATCATGTTTACAGGGAAACATTGTCTAACAATTGATCAATTTTTTCAACTAATTTTGAATGTTGATGGAAATGCTTTTTTATATTGTTTTCAAGTATGGATTCGGTTTCATTGATTTTTGATATTTTTCTGCATCTTTTTCATTCTATTTGTTAACATGATTATTGAGGGATAAATTGCTTTATCCATTAAATTATCAGTTAAACAGTTTAATCTTTTGAGGTCAATTAATTTAGTCTAAATTAAAGTGCATCAATCTTTTCAACACTCAAACTGACAATGATAGGAGTCCGTTGAGATTGAGATTTAATTGCTTGTTAACAGTGGCTAAATTTTTCCCAATTAATCTTGACAAACACTGGAAATCCAAAAAATACAGATTTTTCATTCTTCTGGTTTAAGCCTAAAAATAGACTCAAAATAAAAGATATGATAATGAAAATATCTGGTCAATATGGATGTGCTTTCGCCAACTGATCAGTTCATGAATTAATGGGGAAAATTTAACAATCAAAGCTCAAGTTGTAAATCAATGCTTTTTTGCTCTAAGAAAAAATTCGATTGGAGTAAATTTTCGTTTTAAATTGAAAAAAGTGAACCTTCTCTAGTCACAGTCGAAGAGATATTTTGTTATCAATTTTAGATGAAAGTCTCGTAAATTGAAAGAATCAATAATTTAACTAATTCTGAGTTTTTTACATTTAAAATCAATAAATGCTTTTTGCTTTTTAAAATGTTGGCTTTACCTCTGCTGTATCAAACTTGGGAGGTTCACTGTCATCTTCAGCTTTAACCATTAAACTGTAATGGTTACGTTGAACACTGTCCAATGGTTTGGCCAATTTAACTCGGCCCGTTGATTCGTCAACGGTAAATGTATCAACTTGATTAGCATCTAATGATTGGAAAGAAAAGGGAATGAAAATTAGACAATGTTGAAAGAAGGGAAGAAAAGTGACATTGAAATGACAGGGTTACACAAGTTGACCACTTACTTAATAGACTATACTTGAAAGGTCCTTCACCAGCATTCAAATTAAAAACAGTGTCACCAACTTTGGCATTTTCAGCCACCTCAAGAGTGTAAATAGCTTTAGGGAAATCGGGAACAGCATCACGAGTATCAGCTACGGTAACCCAAAGTTTGGCTGTTGAACTCAATGATGGGTTTCCCTTGTCATAGGCAACAACCGTAATATTGTAAAATTGTTTATCCTCGAAATCCAATTTAGCCAATGTCCAAACAGTTCCGTCTGTGGTTGACAATTTTGACAAGTAACAGGATGGAATCAAGTGACCATTGGCCAAGTTTTGGGTCATGTTTTTTATCATTGTGTGTTTGTGCATACAGAAGATCATGAGCCAGGAATGAAAATGTTCAACAAGATCAAGAACAGAGTGGAAAAGGTAAAGAGTATGATGGCGGTCATGAAGATGAAGAAGAAGAAGAAAGAAGAGAAAAGAAGAATAATTATTTGGTTAAATAAAATGATTTACGTGAGAGAAAGCCAAATATATTATAAATTATTTCATATCAAAGTAATGTTGATCAAAACTATAATTGACCTGTCAATTGAGATTATTTTCATTTCCAATTCAACCCTTTCTGAGGTGAAACCTGACCAACAGTAAAACTTGCAATGAACAAATCACAATCAATGATAAAGTGATTCTAATTAATCAACAAAATCATCTAATTGTTCATCCAAGCTGAAATGTTGAGAAATATTTACAAATTGAAATAAAATGAAATTCAAAGAACAGTTTTGTTTTGAATGAAAACGTTGAAATGCAAACAAATAACATCAAATATCGAGTTTTCAACCTTTTTACAGAATCGATGAGAATTTACATGAAATTATGAATTTCTTATAACAAAATTTCCTACAATTTAATAGCAATTTCGGTTAAAAGTTACCTCAATAATCATCACTTTTCTGATGAAACCTGTAAATCTATTTTTAATATCATTTGTTAACATTTGTTCAATCGTTTGAAATCAACTTTTCTGAATTCGAATATTTCTAAATTTTTTTGTTTTGCTGAATTTATTGAAAAAATAATCAACAGAAATTTCAATCGACCAAATAACCATTTTTAAATTGAAAGAAATGGCTGGTTGTGTTGATCAACTCTAGACTTTGGTATGAGCTTGAAATTGGCCACTAATACTAACCTTTACCGTCGATATAAAATTTATTATCATGTCCTTCACCCAATTTATAAAAGACTTGGCCATTTTCACCAAGATCTGGATCATAAGCAGCAATTTGAGTCACCTATTTAAAAGTAAATAAAAATGGGTTAAAAATGGCAATTATTGGCCATTGAAAGAAGATTGAAAGCAAACAAACCTTGTAACCAGGATCTAAGTTTTCAGGAACATGGGCCAAGTAGGGATCGGTAAAGAAACGAGGTCGTTCATCGTTAATGTCTTTCACTTTAATTGTAACCTCAACACTTGAATTGTGCGATGGTTCACCATAATCCAGAGCCTGAAGTAAAGAAAAGTAAAAACATTAAAAAAATCATTTCCAACATTCTTAATAGCCAATGTTAACACTTACTGTAACAGCGAAATTGTAAGTTTCCCTTTGTTCTCGATCAATTTTACCATTGGCAAACAATTCGCCAGTATGAATATCAATGGTGAAAGGAAAATCTGAATAAAGAATTGAACAGAATGATAAATTTCTTTATTAAAAGACAATATTGAAAAGAGTAAATTGTTTTGAATTTGCAAAAGTTCTGTTGACTCTGTTAATGAAATATTCAACAAAACATTGATTTTTGTTGATGAAACTTTGTCTTGTCTTTGTCTTTATAACGAAGGTTTGAATAGAGAAATTTTGTAGAGAAAAAAGGAAAATCATGAAAAGGTAAAGAGAAACAGATTCAATTGAAAAGTACATCAACACAGGATAAAGTGAATTAGAGAAATCAGAATCAGATAACCAACAGAATTTGAAAAAAGGTTAAACTTTGAAAAGGAAAGGTTAATCTATTTAAGTTTACATTGAGATGTTCATTAAATGACAAAATACGATTAAAGAAGCTTTGGTTTGACCTTAAATTGAATTTCATCTTTTCTTTTCTCAGCCGATACCTTTTCATGGTAAAATGAGAAAACATTTTGAGACAAAATTTTGAAACAAAAAAAATGTTGAATTAATGAAATTCAATGCTTTTGATTTGTCCATTGTTACACTTGGTTACACTTTTTTATGAATCAAAATTGATTTTGAGGTTTCATTGTTTTTTATTTATAGATATTAATATCTGTTCAGGACAGAGCAATTCATCATGTTTCAAGATGCAAACACAGGCAAGGACAATGGTAGCTAAATGATAATAGTTGATATTAATATGAGAATATAGAAAAAGGCGAGAAAAATAATTTTTCCCTTTTTTTATGTTTTCACATTTTCCTTCTTAAATTTGGCATTTCTTCAGTTTCCCTAGAGCATTCATTGTTTCGTCTCATGATAAATTGTATTGAGATAGAACATGATTATATGATATTAGATGAGCAACAAGATGGGAACAACAGTAAAGGCCAAGCTTTTGTTGTTTGTTTAGTGCATGTTACTGGGAGTGAATGTACAGTCACAGGGAGGGGAGAAGAGTGGGAGTGAAAATGTTTAAGACAATCTTATAAAGATAAATTGCATTTTACAGTCAATGTCTTCTTGCCTTACAAGGAACCGGTAAAAGATTTTTCTTTCCCTTTCTCAGTGCATTCTGAAGACTCAATATTATGCATCAAGAGATTCAAGTTCAGCCTATTTTCGTCTTCCAAAGGTAACCTTGAATTAGATGAAAATGATTATTGGACTGAATGCTAGCATTAAAAAAGATCAATGAACTTGATCAAGATATAGAATAATAAAATTGAGGTTGGAGAAACTCGAAATTTTTGCTTCTTCTTCTTTTTTTTGCTTTTCTCTTTGATTCATTATTTATTTTGTATTTGTGAAAAAGTAAAGTGAAAAGTAAAGGGAACAAAACATATTGAATAGTTGATGATGAAAAATGGTAAAGGGTAAAGTGTTTCAATGTTTGCCTTTTGGATAAACTTCAATTGTTGGGTTTACTTTTGCTTATTAAGATTGAAACATAAAAAGGGTTTGCAAATGTAAATGAATAACCATCATCTTGGACTAGGGTTGTGATGGGTTAATGATGAGCTTGGTGATAGGAATCATCATTTTGCTTTGTTTCAATGTTCATCGATATTATACATTGTGTTAATGATGATGATTCCGATGGAAAAAGGAAAATAACTGAAAAAAGGAAAACAATGTTAAACATTGTTTTATCATCAATTACATCTTAACGATTATGATTGAATCACATGATAATATTTGCAACACTCTTTTTTTGCAGCTTCTCAAAAAGAGTCAATGAAATGAACATTATCATCGCTTCTTATGAGATCACTCACCTATTCATGAACAAAAGGATAAGAATATTACACTTTATCAATTTTTCACCCAAAAATGAACAACTTTTTTCTCGCCTTTTCTGAGAAAAATGAGCAAAAAATTGCTAATCAATTTTAGTCAAGAGAAACCAGAAAATGTTTGAAACTAAAAATGTTAACATTTAATGAGTAAAATGTAATAATATCAATGATTAAATAAATGATTAAAGGAATGATAAATCAGTGAATAAATAAGGGAATAAATGAGTGAATAAATTATGAAAATGTTGAGTTCGTTACAACTTGAGATTGAAATGTTATTGGCATTTTCAGAGGTAAAACTGAGGTCAGTCTGAAGTTGCATTTCTTTAAAAATCACAATTCTAATGATGTTTAATTTATCCTTTCACTTGGGTGAAGTTACATGGTTATTGAAGGAGGAACAGATGATAAATCTCTTGGAACGTGAAATTGTATTCTAAGATGAAAAATGAAAAGTAAAAGGCAACAACAGATGACAGAACTTTTCTCTTCATCTTTTTGTGACAATTTTGGTGCAAGTACAAGTTACAATTTACGCTCTGGTATAATAATATCAATAACCTTTTTTGCTCAACATCTTTATCAACTAAAGTTGTAACTCATGTTCAATCTGAATTAAACGAAATGAGTAGAGAAAAAAGGCAAAACTGACAATTTCTCATTTCTCTTCATCATCATCCTCTTTTTTTCACCCAAATTTCCGTTCTCATATCTTTACACATCACTTTTGTATACGGAATTACACCGAATACTTTATAACTTGATTAACATCCAAAGATGAGACAAAGGCAAGAGTTTGCCATATTTTGCTTAACATCAACTAGAAGTGAATAAATTATTGGTTTATTGTGGTTGAAGTTTCAAATTGATAAATTACAGTTTAAAGCAATTCTTTAAAAGTGTTCAGATTTCAATGATCGATAATTAACCTCATTCATTGGAAGAATTGAATTTAGAAGGGAAAAGTGAATCAAGAAAAATGTTGAATGTTCAATGAAAAAAGGACCAATCTGACAGTTTAACCAAGTAACTTATTCACTTGAAAAAAATATCATAATCTTTATTATTTTCATGCGACATCAGATGACAGATTTCTTGATTCAATTCTTTTTCTTCATGACCTCATTTTCTGGTTGATTTTGCTTGTATATTGAACTATTGTCGGGGAACCAAAACACGGCCAATTTAAACAGATAAACATGTCATTTGAATTTATTATGTAAATGGTTTGCTGATGGTAATGCTGGACAAATGAGTGGATTCAATTTTTGCGGCCAATAAAAGGTTCTGGTAAATGATGAATAGTATCATGAATATTGAGAGCTAAATGAAATAATTGATGTTTAAATGTAACAGATCATGGAGAAACCTCATCGACCTGACAAATGTTCATCATGTCTGTACAGTTGTATACACATTCAGGTTAAAGGCTTTAGATTAGTATTGCCAGCTAATTAAGATATTTTAAATAAATCAAGTTTTCGCTTTCATTTTTATTCCATTTTCTTGGATAATTTGAATGAAAATTTTCAATCAAATTATCTTAAAATTAGAGTTTCTTAGTTTCTGTAAATATTTGCCTTTCAATCAAATTCAACTCTCGGTTCAACCTTATGAATCTGGTCAACTCTTGAAATATTGGATTGAGATTGAAAGCAAAGTTACATTTAGGTTCACTTGGATCTATTTCATGTGAGATGCAAAATCTGATGATTTATTGAACTTTAAATCTTTGCTTGTGTTTAAAATGAATCCTTGTTGACTATTATGTTTTATCAACTTGAGTTTAACTCCATGGTTGAGGTTATGGTGACCGCAAATTCACCTAGAAATGTCCATGATTTAGATTACTGGGTTAATCCTGATTTATTAATACATAGTCATCATTGTTGTGGCTAATAAAGATGGACACATTGAGACCTTTTAATTAACTTGGTTGGTGTAGTGAAGGTGAGAGCGATTTGGTTAACTCAGTGACAGGTTATCGTGTTATGAGCTTGTCTATGTAATTGTTGAGTTGACAAGTCAATGTATAATCATTGTTGTTGGGTTAACAATGAACATTGATAAATTGTGTTGTACATTTTATATCATTATTCAACTAATTATTGGAAAATAATGAATGGCAAGAAATAAAAAAGTAAATACGAAAGGGTTAATCAATGAGGATATAACAAGGAATAATGAAAATGAATAAAATGGGAAAATAATTTGTTGACTGATTAACCATTAAACCAATGGTTTACTGTTCAAATCAACATGTAATAATGGATTAAGATTTTCATGTTAGCCTGTTTCTGGGAAAAGCTTAATGATTAAGTAATTGTGTCTCCATATCATCAATTTTAACCAAAATAGTTGATGACTTAAACATACATGGATATAAAGTATGTATATTAACAATTTATCTTGGGACAGTAAAGCAATTTATCAACTTCACACCAAGAATCGTCATTAATGACATTTAAGTCTCAAGTTGTAATCATTAACAATCACTTATTTAATGGAGATGATTATCATCAGCCAACAATTGTGCCTTCAATAGGCAAATGAAAAGGCCTTTAACAACGGCAAGATGTACCATGTTAGTCCTTGACCAGAATATATCAATGATGATAATGATTATCGAAAGATGATTTTGATCACTTTCATGTTGACTATTGTCATTATTCTGGTGACCTAAAGAGACACTTCACATTTAACCAATTTACTGTTTTGACAATACAAAATCTGGTAATCGTAAAGTTGTCTTGTCTATAAAAAATCACTCTCTATCCATCATAATGTACATTAAATATGAATAATAAATGATTCTGTTGATGATCAACAGATCACTATCAATTGTAAATTAAATTTCTATTCAAATTCTTAACCTTGTTCTCTTTCTCTTGATTCATGTTTTTCCTGAAAATCCCTTTACATAAGTTATGAGATGGATAAAATTGTCAGACAATCAATTTAAAGGAGTTTTCCGATGGAAACAAGAATGGATTTGACAAAAAATATCCTTTTTCAACCTAAAATGGATAATTTTCAAACAAAGACAATACCCAACATTCAAATGACCAGTTTTCAGTTCCTAGCTGATCTCTTAGCTTAAAAAATGTTAAATCTTTTCGGAGATAATCTGGTCAATATGAGCTTGTGGGTTGAAACTGGTTAGGCCTATTGACTTATGTTTTGCAAATTCATTATTCGGATGGGAAACGAAAGCCAACACTTACCAATGCCAACATTATTGGACATTGTATATTCAACGATTCCATTGCGTCCAGTATCTTCATCGCGAGCTCTGAAAACGCCAAGACGAAGTTTCTCTTTGGTGTAATTACCTTCCAACACTTCAAACTGGTAAAATGATTGATCAAATGTTGGCTTGTGATCATTTACATCGACAACAGTTACATTAATATTTGTCTTTGAAGCCAATCCAGCTCCATCAACGGCTGAAACATTTAAATAATAAACTGAATCTGGTTTAAGTGTACCAACAACAAATATTTCACCGGTTAAACGGTCAATACGTATGTCACCTTTACCACCGGCTGTAATGTAATATTGAATCCTTGAATTGGGACCTTTCTCATCGATATCGGTAGCCTTTACTTGGACCACTTTTGACCCTGGTTTGGCAATTTCAGGAAGCAATACAAATAGTGGTCCATGTTGAAATACTGGTGGATTGTCATTTTCATCTTCAATCTCAATGGTTAATTGGGTTGTTGAACTGAGATTTCCATTGTCGGTTGCAGTTAATTTCAATTCATATTTTGCTTTGGTTTCTCTGTCTAAAATTTGGTTCATCTCTTTAGGTGTAAACAAGACTGCTCCTGAATCTAAAATGGTAAACAATTCTTGACCTTCTCCAGTCAAACTGTAATGGACAATTGAATTGTTGCCCGAATCATGATCAACTGCTTGAATTGTTGGTGGACCAATAATTACTTGGGTTCCTGGAGCAGAGTTTTCCTTGATTGTTCCCTTGTAGGTTTGGGTGAAAGTTGGTATCTCATCATTGACATCCAAAACATCTACCATAACTTCACTGACGGTCTAATCATAGAGAGAAAGAAAAGGAAAGCAAAATGATTAAATTAACAATCAATTTGATCAAGAAAATAACAATTCTTACAATTTTAGTTGTTGGCCTTTTCTCTTCCAACATTACAGTGAAAACATATTTGCTCTTCTTTTCTCGGTCAAGTCCTCTTTTGGTGTAAATTTCACCGTCCTACAAATACAAAAAAAAAGGTTAGTTAATGGCAGTTGACGATTAAATTTATGGTGAAAGTGTTTCCAACTTACAGAAGTTATATTGAATAAACTTCTCATCTCTGTATTGACAATTGTGTATTTCATTAAAGCATTAATTCGTAATTTACGAGGCTTCAGTTCAACTCTGCCAACCAAAATACCAGCCATGTTTTCAGGAACAGCAAATCGATAGTGAATTTGGTCAAATCGAGGATCACGTTCTTCAGCTTCTCGAACATAAATTTTCAAATTTGTCTGAAATACAAAGATAAACAAAAGGTTAGAAATTTTTGTCAACTCAAACAACTGTAAGAAAAAGGTAAAACAATTGTTGTTATTACAAGTTGCTGACTATTCTGCATCAACAATTTAGACAATCAATAGACTTTAGCTTCAATCAGAAGTTAATTATGCAATTTGAATGAATGACAATCAAGAAAATAAACAGAGTTGAATCTGGTTAACAAGAAATGATCACATTTATGGTTAATAAATTGAAAGTAATTTGAAAATCATCTATCGATCTGTATGTTTGGTCAGTCATAATTTACTTTCTGTTTACGCCATTTTCATGATCATATTTGACAAGCTGGACATGTAAACATAATGATTAATTTCAATGTTTTTGTTTCGCCATCAAATTTAACCTTCACTAAGAATGATAACCTAAGTTTGTCTAAGTCTGACCTCAAGGATTTCTTGATTCTAAGCTGGCAGATTTGGTGATTATCACATTATTTATTTCAATCTGTAGATTTGTTGTTCCCTGTTTCCCTGAAATAACCTTGTTATTGTTTTTAAAAACAAAGCTTAAGATGGTGGATATGGTTTAGCAACGTAAACAAGTTGAAAATTGAAATTGTCCAAAAAATGAAAACTGGAAAATGGTTTGTCTTTTTGCTTGCTTTCAATTTCATTGTTTCATTGGCAATTTGCTGTTGTCCTTTTTTTATACCAGTTGACCAAAAGGCTTTCACTTGTAATAACTGGTTGAAATTTAATCTTCAATCAATCATCAAACTAACCATTCCTTTCCAGAGTCCATCAAATACTTCAACAGTCAGTGAATATTGTACATTTTCAGAGATATCCAAAGGTCTTGAAACGTTGACAATACCATTCAATGGATCAATTGCAAATGGAACTAGAAGAAAGGGAGAAAAAGCAAATAAATTGAATGAGATGAATGTTTGATTCAATGATAAAGATTTAGTAATGATCATGACATATTATTTCAAGTTCAATAAGAGTTATGATGATTCAGTAGAAAAAGACAAATAGTGATATAAAAATAAGATAGGAAACCACTCTGAGTATGAAATCACAAGAACCGTTGATTGAACAAATGAATGATACCTTTAATAATGAACAAAAATAGCAACGGCAACGATGTTGACAAGACAATTGTCAAATAACCATTGATTTGGAAGAAAAAATGTTCACTTGGATTATTGTTCTAACAATGAGACATCAATAAAAAATATTAAACTCTTGAATGATGAAAAATTTGACCAGATTAATCAAGATTAAATGATCAAAATATTTTGATTTATTGAATTGCACAAAACATGAAAAATTGGTTCCTCTTTTTGTAGTTGGTTGTGTTCAACTTGATTTTCAATCACTGCTAATTTTACAGCTAAACGATTGTCGGATTAAAATCTATTCGATTGGAAAAATAGGTTATTCTGAAACAATTTACTTAAAATTCAATTTAATATTATTTTCTAGGTTAACTTGATTAGTTTGAGTTGAAGAGTCAATTTATATTTTTATCATCTATTATTGACAGTAGATGGCAGTATGGTAAACGTATTCTGAAGACAAGAAGACTGACTTTGAACTGTTGATTTATTATTTAGTTTTTTGACGTAAACAAATTATTAAATTGTTTCCTGACAATTTATGTTTATAATGGTTTAGGTGACATCGAATGGATGAATTGGACAATATTCAACTTCAAGTAAGCGAAAGTGACTTCAATGGAAAAGTATTGGTTTCATTTTTAAAGAGTTAATCTTTCGGTACAAATGAAAAATATTTTTCTGATTGATACATTTCTATTTTTCCAAATCATTACCCAATTGTCTCATAAAAATGTCAAAATTCAGAGACTTTGTCAAATGTTTTTGTTCTCATTTTTGTTGTTATTAACTTAAATCCTTTTCCTCTGTAAGAATCAATTCTTGAACAATTTTTCATGACATTTTTGTTCATGACACACATTTCAACATAATTGTTGTTGATTAACTCTATAATTTATTACCATTTACCATATTGATTTCATAGGTTTTCTCAGCTGTCATGGATTGAAAAAAATTAATTTACCTTTTCCAGTAGATTTAGCAAATGAATAAACCAGGGCAGTGTTGGTTGGTGAATCTGGATCAGTTGCTTTCAAAGTAGCAATAATCGAGCCAACAGGTATGTTTTCAGATGCAACCTCAAAGTAAGAATCTTTCTCGAATTTTGGTGGAGTGTCGTTAATATCTTGAATAACCACGGCAACCTGATGAAAATGAGAAAATTAAAAATCGATTAATATGACGATATATTTTCATTTGCTGTCAATGAATATTAATCTTGAAACATACCCTTGTTGTTCCAATTCTTGGTGGATTACCTCTATCTTTGGCAGCAATGGAGACAAGGTGAAGAGCTGATCCTTCTACCTTGTATTTTTCACGGTCAAGTTCAGATATTATGGTCAGTAAAGGTCCACCTTCATCAACATCTAATCTAAATTCACCATCAGCATTACCATCAACAATGTAAACTTCCATTTCTCTATTAATGCCATCATCATAATCAACGACAGGCAATCTGAGACGAGTTCCAATTGATGTTGGTCCTTCGGTTACATTCATGAGGAAAGTTTCATTCAAGAAAGTCGGTGTCCAATCATTTTCATCTAAAACTGTTACATGAATATTAGACCAACCAGTGTTGTTGGCTGCATCAACGGCAACAACTCGAAGTACATAAGCTGGAAGTCGTTCACGATCTGGAACAATTTTCACAGTAATAACTCCGGTTTCTTCTTCCATGTCAAAAGCTTCATCTTCATTCCCTTCAATTATGTGGTATCTCAACTTGTTTCGGTCAATCTCGTCCTTGTCTGATGCTGATACTGTTGTGACAACGTGACCTATTGGTGTATTTTCACGTAGTTCAACTGTGTAATCAGTTGTGGTAAAAACTGGATTGTTATCATTAACATCTTCAACCATGATTTTAATTCGAGTACTAGTCGAACAACGATGGTTAGCAGCTGTTACTGTTAGTGTATAAATTCCTTGTAAAAATTTGGGCATTGAATCTCTATCTAAAGGTTTCTTCACTCGTAAGGAAACATTAGCTGAAGCTCCGACTCCACCATGATGAACATCAACATAGAAATTATCATTGGAATCATCTTCGGTTATTTGATAATCCAATCTAGATCCAGACATTTTCTCAACATCTTCCACCAACAAGTTTGGTAATACAGTTGTATCAACCTGAGAGTTTTCCGAAATTGAAGCATAATATTGAGTGAATGGGAATTTAGGGCAACGGAAATTAGCGTCGGACAATTTAATGACAACACCAGCTTCTGAATAATGTAATGGTTCTTTCCTGTTATGAGCTGTGACAATAAAGTGATAAACCAATTGCTTCAAGCTTGGATCCGATGGATCAATTTTGGTTGTTGTTGTTACTCTTCCAGTGTCATGATCAATGGCGAAACGTTTATATTTACCCGTTTCTTGAGATGTAATATTATACCAAATGGGAGCTCCATTGGGTGTTGTTGCTCGTGGGGTTAAAACTGAAGCACCAGCTTCTATTACGGTATCACTTTGAACAAAGTATTGAACAGAAGTGAAAACTGGAGTTGGTTCTTCAATTGAATCTCTGTAAACGTCAATTCTCAACTCGCGTGAAGTTGACAATGAACCGGTAGTGGCTTTGTCAGTGGCAACAATTTTAAGAACCTCAGTTATTGGTGTTAATGGTTGAGTTGCAAATATTTGACCTGTTGTTGGATTGATGGCGAAAAATGCTGATGGTGGAGAAATATCATAATTGACTAAATTGTTACCATTTCTTTCTGAATCAGCATCGATAGACCTAACAGTGTAAATTACTTCATTGTTAGGTGAAGTTGATTGGGGAACACGAAGGATCCGAGGCATTGAAAGTATTTGTGGTGGATTATCATTAACATCATTGACAACAACCTGAACCACTGCTGTACTAAATTGAGGTTCTCGAGCTTCATCTCTTGCTTCAACCATAATCTCTAAATATTTAGTTTCTTCATAATCCAATGGTTGTTCCAACAACACTCGACCCGAGTTACGATCAATACGGAAAACATCGGGCTTTGTAGACTTGACAATTTTATAATGAACTTTACCAGCTTTACCTGGATCAGGGTCAATAGCTGTTACCTTTAATAACGGTACACCAGAGATGTTTTCATCGACAGCCACTAGATATGAGAAACGTTCAAATTTAGGTGGATGATTTTGGGTGTTTGAAGCACGGACAATTAACATTGCTTTGCCAATATTGGGTGTAACACCATGATCTTGAGCAAAAACTTCCATTTCAAAGGTTGAATTTTGTCGATCGTTTGGAAGACGAGCAGCAAGGCGAACCAAACCAGTTTTAGCATCAATTTCAAACATTCCATGCGTGTTTTTAATCCAATATGTTACATCACCATTGTTTGCTAAATCAGGATCAGTTGCGGATACTTGAATAACTGAACGTCCTGGAGGAGCATCATATGGAATTGAAACTAAATAAGATTCAGATTCGAATCGAGGAGGATTATCGTTTTCGTCCAACATTTCAATATTGACAGGTACAAAAGATTCATATTTTCCATCAGATGCAACAATTGTAAACTCATATTTATCTTGAGTCTCTCGGTCCAACACTTTTTTAGTACAAATGTCACCAGTGTTTCCATTTATTCCAAATGCATTTGAATCTTTAGTTTCTGCTAGCATGTATTTAATCTTATCAACAGAGTCACCAGAAGTTGCTTCAATTTTCAAGAAACAATGGCCAGCTGGAAGATTTTCAGGAAGTGATGCAGAATATGCCATTTTACTAAACATCGGAGGGTGATCATTAACGTCAACTACATCAATAGTGACCATAGTTAATCCAAAAAGTGGTGTCTTATGAGAATCTGTTGCTTGAACTAGTAAAGTAAATTGTTTTTGTTTATCATAATCAATTTTTGATCCCAAGCCAGCCATGACTCGAATTTCTCCAGTCATTCTATCAATAAAAAAGATTCCCTGTTCATTGCCTGAAGCAATTGAATAAGTTATAGTATTGTTTTGTAAATCTTTGTCCAATGCTTCAACTTTAACAATAACCTTGTTTGACTCTTGTTTTTCAATAACTCGACCTCTGTAAGAATTGGATGTAAACACTGGTGGAAAATCATTAGCCTCTTTAACAAGCACTTTAACCTGTACTCCAAGTGAATAGTTTGTTGGTAAACCGTCGTCTGTTGCTCGAGCAACAAAGGTATATTGCGTTCGTGATGCAAGACCTTTACGAACAAAGATTCGTCCAGTCGTCTCTTCAATGGTAAAGTAATCAGTGTCACCATCAGTTATTGAAAAAACAATGTTGTTTCCATCTTCATCAGTTGCTTTAACTTGACCAACAGAAGTACCTTCTTGTGCATTTTCTTGGACCCAGAATTCATAAGGAAGTCCAACAAATTTCGGTGAATGTTCATTAATGTTTGTAACACCAATTACTACAGTGGCAGAGCCAATGTTTGGAGGGTCACCACCATCTAGAGCAATAACGACAAACTCGTGGGTTGCTTGAGTCTCAAAATCTAATGAACCACCTAAACTGATTGTTCCAGTTTTATTGTCGATTCGGAACATTGCTAATTCAGAGTCACTTCCATTCAAATGATAGCTCACTATTTTACCATTTAATCCAGCATCAATATCTCTAGCTTTGAAAAATGACGGGAAAATTGTTCCTGGGGGAAGACTTTCGGGCAATTCTAACATGTACCTTTCTTCGTCAAAACTTGGAGCATTGTCATTTACATCGAGTACATCAATGATAACAGGTACACTCGTGTTAAATGTGTTAATAGATAGGGAATCACGGGCATAAGCTCTTAGTTTAAAAGAATGCTCAGAGGCTGGAGGATCACGATCAACAGTTTCCATTAAAAAGATTTCTCCAGTTTTAGGGATTACTTTGAATTTTGGTTTCTTAGATCGATCTTCGCTGAGCCAATAGATGATATCTTGTTCAGAACCACTTCTTCTTGGATTTGTTGCATTCAGTTGTCCTATCATTTGATTAGGAGCCATGTTTTCAACAATCTTGAAATGGTAAGACTGTTGATCGAAAACAACCAACTCATCATTGATATCTTTTACTTTGATTATTACTTGAACCGCAGGATTAACAATAGATGCTGCTTGAGGACCTTGGAATGGACGAAGATTACGAGCAGCAACATGAAGAATGTGTTCTGTTTTACGTTCATAATTGAGCTTTTCTGTGGTTGATATCAAACCCGTGTCAGGATTTATGGCAAATGATTTATCTTCATTTCCAGCTAAAATGAGGTATTTAATGACTGCGTTATCACCATAATCTTTGTCGGAGGCTGTGATTCGAGCGACATCATAAGGTGGTTCAACTTCTTCTGGTACTTCGACTTCATAAGTTTCTTTCTCAAAGAAAGGCGGGTTGTCGTTAATATCTTCAATTTTAACTTGAACATTGGTTGTTCCACTGAGCTGAGGTATTCCACCATCAAATGCGATGACAACAAAATCTACAGTTGATTCAGTTTCTCTGTCCAATCGACGTCTAGTTCTAATGGCTCCATTAAATGGATCGATAATGAAAGCATTGTTTGCTTGATCACCCACCAAACTGTATCGTATTTGACCATTTTTACCTGAATCTCGATCTAAAGCAAGAACAGTGCCAACGGTATCGTTTCCACTAAGCTCTTCAACAACCGAGAAATTGTAAAAATTATGAGCAAAAACAGGAGATTGATCGTTAATGTCAACAACATGAACCAATATTGGAGCAACAGCTGTATTGATACCATCGGAAACTTGAATCAATAAATCATAACTTTGTTTCTTTTCATAATCAAGAACAGCCGAGGTTAAAATTTTACCATTCCTTGAATCAATGAAGAACAATTTATCATCATTACCAGCAATAATGGAATACTCGAGAACATCATTGATTGAATCAGCATCACGAGCCAAAACTTGAGTAACATAAGCTCCTTCAGGAAGACTTTCACCAACATAGGCTTCATAAGGTGCACCAATAAATTCAGGGACTGAATTGTTGATATCGGTAACATTGATACGAATGACAGCTACAGAGGTACGACGTTCAAAAGCAATTTTAGCTGAATCAGAGGCAATCACGAAAAAAGTGTAACTCTCTTGTTTCTTGTTTAAAGCCAAAAAGGAATCCAAAACATAAATCGAACCATTTCCAGGATAAACATCAAATGGAACTCTTTGAGAAAGAGAATCATTTTGTTTAAAGTAAACAACTTGTCCGTTTTCAGCTAAATCATTATCATGAGCAAATATGGATCCTAAAATAGTTTTTGCTGGTGCAGTTTCCAAAACATTGAAATTGTAAATGTTGGATGGGAAAAATTGTGGATTATTGTCATTGGCATCTAAAAGGTTAATCTCGACGGTTGTTTGTGGACCTTGTTTAGCAGCATCTGGGTTAACATTGGGTTTCCTCTCAATGGCTGTAACTTTCATTTGAATTTTTGATTGTGTTTCCCGGTCCAATTTAGCTGGATCTTTAACGCTAATCCAACCAGTCGTTGAATCAATTTGAAAGCCATCTGAATCATCGTGAAGAACATATTTAAACTCGGCATTTTCACCTTTATCAGCATCAACTGCATAAACCTGAAGAACAGTAAATCCAGGAGGAAGATTTTCCATGACCGTAATGTTGTACATGTCATATTCAAATTCAGGGCTATTATCATTAATGTCTTTAACAAAAACATCAACACGAGAAAGTGCTTGTCTTAATGGATTGTCAACTTGGGTTGCCTGTGATGAAAAAAATTGAAAAGAAAGAACAGAATATTAGTAACAATTACAATTCATTAATATGCACAAAAAATGTGGTTAATAATTTTGCTTCTTTTTGTCAGGTAAATGCGTGTGAAAACCATGTCTAGATGTTAAAGATAGAGTTTAATATAATTATCATTATCACAATGATCAACTAATGAATATATGAATGATCAAGTCGTGCTTGTCCGCTTAAAAAGTGTTTCAATCAAGTAGGCGTTGTTGGCATCCTTTTATGAATATGTTTCAGTTTTTTCATGAGAAACTGAAACAATCAACATTTTTGGACTAATATCATATTCAGGTAATTTACTGTTTCTGTGGTATCACAATTTCAAGGTGCTTTTCAAGTTAATCGTTTGAAATGGGTGAAAGTGAATGCTAAATAGTCCAAGTGATTAATGATGTATCAGGTAATTTGGATTAAATATGATGTTGCATGAGTTTACAGTAAAATTAGTCTCTTGAGTGTAATCAAAACGTGGGTCGCTAAATTGTATCAAATAGTGACCTTCACTTTTCATCGCTGCCTTTCTACTTGGCATCGTCCTTTCACTTTTTAATGTCAGTCGACGACCGAAATGGTAATACAAGTAAACCTTTGTACTTGTTAAACTGTTTGTTGTGGTTGTTGGACATTGAGACAATTCAGTTTGCTGTTATCTTCGGATGCGTAGGAATTGAATGTTGAGGCGCACAAAAAAATCAAGTTCAACCAACATGAGTGGCATAACAGTTAATGAAAGTGTAGAGGTAAACAACAACAGCATATTGGTTTGATTATGAAGGAAAAAAACACACACAAAATGATGGTTTGATTGTCCAAAGTCAAGAAATGGAAAACAAGTTGATATTCAAAAGAAAATTGATGTTGATGAAGTAAATGAAAGTGGTCCATTATTTTGATTGTAAGAGTTGAATAGTGCTGTACTTTCAAGTGAATACTTTCATTTCTATTGTGATATTGCTCCGGATATAAGGTAATGTCAATCTTGCCATTTTAGTAATTGTCCAACAACTAGATCGTTCAATCAAACGTTGATTTGATTGTAAAATCTTTACAAACCAATTTTTATTGTATTTCCAGATACAATAGAGGAGGGTGCAAGCACAACTGTACACATAGAACCAAACGTAATTAAGCAACACTTAGTCGACATCATCAGCGTTGAATAATTATAAAATGAGCTGCTAATTGATTGATATTAAAATAGCTGAATGTAAATGTCGATAAAAATATCTGCTTCATGGTTTAACGAACTTTCTCCTTCTTCTTCTTCGTTTTTTTTTTCAATCAACATTTCTTTTCTCGTAGCCACCAGACTCAGGGAAATTTGTACAATCATGAAACAAGGACAACGATGAAATGAAGAGCAGCAAAAATGGAATGTTTCAATTGATCAATTGAACCAACTTTGTATGACCTCAAGGGTGTTTTGTGTGGTAAAAGCTGAATTTCATGTAACCAAAACATTTTCACTTGATTATGAAAATTATTGAAAAAATGTGATCCATTGAAACCCACATTCCTGGTTTTATCGGTTCCCATCATTCTCATTCCAAACAGTCCATTTGTGGTGTGTGAGTGTAAGTTTCAATTTTTCCCGTTGATGTTGCTATATTAAAAACAATATAATTTGGTCCATTTTAAGTGAAGAAGGTTGATTCCGTTCTTTCGCTCTGAGTCTTCATTTAATGGTTATGAGTTTTCCCTTTTTGTTATCCATTCAAAATCTATAGCCTTCAGCTGTTTCAATTCAATCACTTTTCCATTGGGTCACATTTTGTCAGCACAATTTTGCTCCGGGTATTTAGCTTTCGATGATGATGTGAATTGATGTTTTCCGTATTTAAGGATTATACCATGATTCGTTGCTTTACTCAGCCATCAATTGTATCTGTGATAATAAATGTTGCACTTCTTGCTAACTTGCTCATTTCATGATTGAACAATCATGATTAATCTTTTGAAAAGGATACTTGGATTAGCTAAATCAAAAACTAGTTCAACCTGGATCAAGACAAATTGGTAAAAGTTTGTTAGCAAATTGAAATATTGAAGAGGTTTACAAATCTTGAAGTAACCTTAGGTGCTTTCAATCTCCAATTGTGGAGTATCGATAAGGTTAAATGGTTGACAATTTGATCGTTGATTAGGCTTGAATCCACCAAATAAAAAAGGCAATAGCAGGGTGAAAAAGTCATTCAGACTTGTTGAAATGTACTCAAAATTTTGAAGATTAAACAACTCTTGGATATATTATCAGCAACTTCAGGAAATTTTAAGCTCCATCAGGACATGTTTGCAGCTGTCATCCGAGTAAATCAGGTACTAAATACCAATTTAATTTGAAATTGTATGATAATGATGTCAGCTTGTTGGATAAGTTTACCAGCTATGACAACAATGGTCAAGTGATAGACACGCTAAAGTAACCATCTATTTATCATGGCTTTACACACATTTACAATAAATTTTATAACCATCGATAACCTGATAACCTCCTAATCATACCTGAATTTGAAGAGTAAGAACAGAATTGGGTAAAGATTCCAAATCAATTTCTCGGACAAGAAACAGTTCACCTGTTTGATCGTGCATCTCAAAAAATCCACCTTCATTGCCTGTTGAAGTTAGTGGTGAAAAGAAGAGAAGATAGAAAATAAATTAATTGAAAATAAATCATTATCAAAGGATATGAAATGAGAAAAGTGTTCAATAATTAATTCAAGAAGCGAAAAAATCAGTTGAAATAAAGCTATTTTTACTCACCAAGAATAATGTTGTACCGAAGTCTTGCATTGATTCCCTGATCCAAATCAAAAGCATGAACCACCGGATCAACTATTACTTTTTCTCGTATCCTCTGTCCCTGTTTAAAATAAAAATTTAAATATCAGTAAATAATCAACAGCAATAAGTTAATAAAGTTTAATTTACTGATTGTTTATAATTGATGCAAAAAACCGTTAAAAACTTGGATCTTGTGACTAAATTTTACGAAAGAACCGCCATTGAAAGTCTGACTAATTTTGAAAAATTTTAACCAATGAGCTTTGTATTAACTTCTGATTCATTGTCTCTTATTGTAACCGTCAAACTAAAATATCTTCACTAATTTTGATTCCTGGGTTTCATTGTATTTAATTTAATTAACTTCAATTCTCAGTGAAACTTTGATCTAATGTAATCACGAACATTTTGTGTGCGGTTAAAGATTCAATACAATTGATATTTATTGTGTGTAAATTGATTTCTTTTGATTACCTCTCGTGACTCTGGTTGGATCAGTAATTTGATTGAGCTTTTATTTTTACTTTTCATTATTTTCATCGTTTCAATTTTCTTCTTTCAAACATCTTCTGCTAATTTAATTTCTCTAAAACTGTTTCACCATCATCATCACCACCACCAATAAATCGATTTGAATGAACCAGATAATAAATTGGGTAAGTAATCAATTAATCTACTCTTCTACTCGCATACAAACACTTTTGAGGTAACATTTATCCATCACTTTCGCCAAGAAAATTTTGATTTCAATCAAGTTTTTAACCTTTTTTCCTCTTCATCATCATCACCATCATCTTATTCAATTGTTCCGCCCTTGATATTACTATTATCATTATTAACATTATTATTGTGTATGTTTTGGTCACTCTTCCTGATTGTTGCTTGATTAAACTCGGAAATTCAATTGATTAGACAATAACAAAGATTACTCTATTTTATCAGATTTGATTTTTATCATTCAATATAAATGTGTGAGAGAAAAAAAAAGATTCATTCAATTTTGTATGCAAAAACGCCATCTTCATGATCGTCTGCTTCAAACTTTCAACCATTTTTTTCCCACTTGAGCACGATTTTGGTGGCAACAAAATCAATCTTGGTCAGCATGAAAGGTTAACCAAATTGTGTTGTTTCCCATTTTAAATTATTGATAAATTGTTTCCCATTTGATTTATTAACTTAACAAATTTCTATTGCAACAATTAATCACTACAGTTCGTATCTTATTACAGTTTATTGCCTTCATTAGTTGGATAAATTAGCTGATTAATTGTTGCTCTAATTGTTTCCTTAAGAATATTGATTGATTCTGTTTACATTGTAGATGCTAATTTTTTTGCTTAAAAAATTCTAATCCTTTGTTTGCATGGTTTTATCAGATTATTTCACTGTAATTTCCAGAAATCCAGGATCTTATTCAAGGATATTTGAAAAAAAGTATCTTTTGAGATGTAACCTTTTTGTCATTGTCTGTTAACAAACCATTTGATTAGCTTTTCAATTGGCGGGTCGCTCTTTTGTTATCAAACGTCTGATATTACAATAACAAAAAGACGTTACTTTATCTCTTTTGGGTTGATTTACCGATTGAGCTTTATTGCGGCCATGATGATTACAAGTGTCAACTTAAACTTTCAATTTCAACCGGCTATTAATTTTTGATGGATAATCTGAAGGTGCATTAGAGATAATCTTGCGATTAAACGAGAAATTCGTGTAATTTTTTGAAGGAAAATTTCAAATTTGAACAAAGTATTAATAAGTAAATACTTTTTGACCACTTTACTTTTCAAGATTTTTATCGTCACTTAACCTTTTACTTTCTGGTCAAGATTAAGTTTTATCTCAACTCTTCTAAATTTTCAACTTTCTTTTTTTTCCAGTTTCTTTCTCTTGTCATTCAAAACGGCCAAACAATCAGAGCTCGACCCAGTTGACAAAACATGATAGTGATGAGATCAAGGATGGGTAAAGTAGCTATCGAGGTAAAACCTAAATTGTTGATCTTTAAAGGTAAAAATCGTTTTGAATCCCATCTATCAAATTATCTTAATTCGTATTTGTTATTCTGTTTTTTTTCGGTCAACCCAGGAGTCTCCTTTCATGCACCTTAACCATCGTCTTTCATCATTTAATTTAGTTCGTAACTAAATTAAATTGTTTGCATTAAATTTTGTCGTTGAAAATTTTCTCAATCCCACGTTTCACTTTCTCCACTAACTGAGCATTACCTTTATTTTCATTTTATAAATTCATTATTTTAGCTCGTTATTAATTTCATTTTTTTCTGATTTTCTAGGACAATTGAATCTCATGAGTCTTAATTCAGTCAAGGCTACAAGAATGGTTAAATATTTCATTGTTATGAAGTCACAAGTGAACGATGCTAATAACCTAATCAAATGGATTTGCTATGGTCACCATTTATAAGAGTGAGATGCTGATTCTAATGAGTAAATAACGGAAATATTTTTATTGACCTTAACTGACCTAAACACTGTTTCCAATGGACACAAAGCAGGTTATTGATAGAAAAAATAATTCGTACAAAAAAGTTCATTTTCATTATGTTCATCGATGCAATGTAATAATCGAGAGTATCTAATTTGTATTTTTTTCATTTCTTTTCAGTGCTGTGCTGCTCATTTAAGGAGTAGCACCATTATCATCATCACTGAACTTGATAATATTTTTTTCTGGTTAACTTTCGAGTAATTGATTCTCTTTCTCTCCTTACAATGGACCAAAACTGTGAGAATAATTTGCACCAAACATAACCTACTGCGGAGAAGGAATTTTTTGATAACTTTGAAATCTAACGTGAATGATACTTATCGCAAGATGTTACAAAATGAGTGATGAAGATGATGGCCAGAAGAAGATGATTACTGAAGATAAAAATAAACAATTGAAGCCTGAAGGTTGGTTGAAGTGTAATTTAAAGGTTAACAACAATATTGACACTCTTTCATCTCTCCTTTGCACATTTATTTATCTATTTTGTATCAACAGGACCAACTGTGAATCAATAATTTTAAATTGGGCCATTCTAATAATCTAAATGTTGCTGGTTAACTCTTCACTTGTTGTTATAATTCAGAGTTGACAAGGAACCATTTTAAAAGGTTAGTCAATCATTTACACTTGCAGCAGACTTGTCGATCGTAATCTTACAAAAAAATGTTTTACAAACATTTCTATCTGATTGTTATTGATTTGATTTAGTTCTAACTCGTGTTAACTCTTTTATGTTTCTTATTTTCTATTCATTACAGTTGTCATCATCATCTTGTTTCTATTATCATGATTTCGATTATTATTATCATTATTTGTTGGTACCTTTAACTATTAACAGCAACAACGCTATTATCATCATGATCTGTGTTGCTCAAAGGCTGCTGGTAGTAATAATAAACAGTTTAACCGGTTAATAATAGCACCAAAGCTCAATCTAAAAGTACAGAATTGAAAAGTTATTGCTGCCAGCATCAACACGCCCTCTCATTATCAGCTTACTGACCTGACTATTTGTCCACTTTTGGAAATAATTTCACTTGATGTTTTTCAATTGCAAAAAAAAGAGATTGGTGAAAGAGTGGAAAACATGGTAGCGAACAATTTTTGAAACCTGAATATTTAATATTTCTATTGAAAATGGTTGGCTCATTCAATCAATCTGATTACATCAACTTTGACAATAATAGGCATCTTCATAGATCCTGTTTTCTGGTTGAGCAAATCTGAAGATTCAAATAATCAAGAATCGCCACTTTCATCATCCTCTCATCATGACCAATAACGAAAATTACAAAACATTTTCCAACATGCATCAAGATTTTCAATTATTTCATCATTAATTCGTGAAAACTGTTAATTTAAGGACTACAAACTAAAGGCTTTCATGATGCAAAAACGTTCATCACAAGAGAAAGCCTCGCCATCAACATCAATCACATCACTCATGTCTTACTTACATCACCATAATCATAATAATAAACATCATCAACAAATTTGACAAATTTGGCTCATTATACAAGTTGGTTTGTGTCAAAGGAGACTCACAATATTGGGATCAAAGTAAATGGTACCAAATGCCGGAGTTGAATAATCAAAGTTTGACCTCGAAGTGGTTTCAATTAACTCTTTACAATTGATGTATCAAAGAAAGAAAAAAGATTTCATCAAATTTCATTGAAAAAACTGCGCTGAATGGTCAACTGAACAGATTCAAAGTCATCGGCTTCAATAGCATATTCATGAATGGAGATATTGAGAAAACCTTTCAATCTTTATCATAAAAAACAAGTCAAAAACACGATGAAAAAACATGAAATGAAAAAATGAATCAGGAACCAATGGTAACCTCCAAATTTTCTTTGGCCTGTAAAACTGTAACATACACTTTCAATGATCAGGTTGATAAATGGAAATAAGATTAATTCACTGCATGGGTCTAGACAATACATCTTACAAGGAAGGGATTACTATTTAATCAAAGAATTGTCAAGGTTAGTATTTAAATATAAATTGTAACTCGTCCTTCGGAAGCATGATTAGATTAAGTTGAATTTGAATCAATTCATCTAAAAATTGCCACTAAAAAATTGACTGACCTTACTTTTTTCTCTCTTTTTACCCAGAAAATGTAAAAATGTATCAAAATAATACAATCAAGTTCAATATTTTATCCAATGATATTTACACTGTTCAACCCCGGGAATAATCAATCAAGATAAATTGTTGGCTTTATTGTTTGGCCAATAATCAAGGTTATATCCTGATTCTGGATGGTGCAGTTATTTGACTGAAATTTTCAACAAATAATGAAAGGGTTATATTGTTTCTCTAAGATTATTACTTTTATGTTTACCTATCATTATATCATGTTAATAACAATATTGAGAGAGTAAATTCACAGTTAAAAAGTTGAACACATAAAATAGATGTTTATCACATGAAACATGATAATGCCAATTTCATTATTTTAATGATCTTTCCTTTTTCATCAGATTTAGAGTTGACCATTGGCCATAAACTTAATTGTATAATCATTGAGAAACCCCTGAAGACATTTAAAATGACATGAAAACCACAAAAAACCTACACAATCAACATTCTTTGATCAATTTTCCTTTACTGAATGAAATTTTCAATTTAGCTGATTAACTTTTCCCCTTGATCAACTGTTGAAAATTTTGTTCACTCACTTAATGACCAATTTTCAATTTTCAAGATTGGTCACAGTTATTGTTGATCAATTATTAATAATATAATTAAATCGATACAATTGACTGTTTCCAGGTCCATTAAAAACACTTACAACAATTCATTTTCACTCTGTGTAATTCAATACACTCTTTAAAGTTTAGGTTCAAATTGCGATCTATCCTTTTGGTTAAACTATTGAAAGTGAATATCTTTTTGTTAACCAATCAATTAGGTTAACACAATTGATTCAATTATCATTGTCGGTATCATTGACTTGATTAAATGGTTCCAGGTTGAACAAGATAGTGAAAACTACGTTACAATTTTGATTCTAATTTTTTCTCTTATTTCTTTACAGGCAATATAAATAAATTTTGTTAAGGCCTCACAGTTGGATGAAAAGATGTATTGGTAAATATAAATTGAGCATTGTAATTAACTTTTTTGTTGTTCTGCTTAATATATATTGCTTGTTAAATCATGATTCAAATGTGCTTTATGTTTACTGACAATTAAGATTAATAATTTCATCTTTTGTTTTCTAGGTCAACCCGTGTTCATGATGATGACCCTTACAAAACGAGTTGAAATCACAATCAATCCACTAATTGTATTGCTGAAGACGGAGAAGAAGAAGAAGAAGAAAGGAGAAATTATTAAACAAAACCATCTTCCTTTAACTAAATCAAATTTAACTAAAGGTTTACTGTTAACAGCAGGTAAATCCAGTTTTTGTTCAGCTCAAATTAAAAACATCACTAATCCTAATTATTATAATATTAGTCAGAAAAGCAGAAAGGAGTGAAAATTATTAGCACGATTGTAATATTCAAGTTATGCCAATGTTTTCAATAAATTAGCTACAGGAATATGGAAATGTTTTCCGTAACAAATGATGATCATCATGATGTACATCATTTTCATTCTCATAAACAGCAAATTGACCTTTTACTCTTTCTCGCTCTTCCCGCGCCCATTATCAACGAAATGAAGTTTATCTTGACCTCGTTGAGGCAATGAATCTTGCTAATGGAATCAATCATGATCATGAGCCTGTTGATAATGATATTGCTGTGTTAATTAGCAATGTTTAGCTAAAATGTTCAAATGATAATGACCATTGAATGAACAATACCAACCTTTTCATTCATCCTCAACTTGAGTCAATCACCAGAATTTAGGGAAAAGCCATAAACTTGAATTATTTACCTCAAATAATTGAATCTCTTGTTGCATTGTCATTTAATAGGGAAAAGATGAGTTATTTGAAAAATGAGACAATTTGCTAATTTGTATTGTTGAAGAAACTTGCCTTCAATAACAACTATAAATCTTTAAAAATGTGACAGAAAACATGAGTAGATTAATTTGTTCATTATTAAACAGTCAAATGCTTTGTAGTTATTGTTAATATATTAATCTAATTGTTACAATTAAAATGCGCACACGTAGTTTTAATGATAATGATATTTTCTTGATACAATCATTGTTATTAATGACTTTAATATCGTTAAAAGAGTGAATAGATGAATGATGACAATGATTGGGTTCAATGGTAAAACAAGTGTCTATTTGAGCTGAAAAAATATTAAGTTAATCATTACATGAAGATGATTTTTACCCAATATTAATGTATATTTTGTTGTATATTTTACATGAAAGGAAAAGTGTTTCATTGAAAACAAAAAGATGAAACATTCAAGGTAATGAAAGATTGCGTGAGATGGATTCATATTACATGGTGATGTTGATCCGGATGATGATTATAAAGAAGTGTAAGATTTTGTTACTCTTTTAACGTTGTTTTCCTTCTTCTCTTAAATTGTTGACGGAATGACAAAAATTGTGTTTACTGTAGCAATTGTATCTTTGCCAAGTTGCAACTCGATACCGGAACTTTAACCTGAGCTTTTTTATCATCATCATTTGATCCAATTATATGTATAACCTCTCACTAACTCTCTCCCTCACCTTTCATCCTTTTTTAAATTGACTACAATATTTACGTTTCTGTCTTTTCTTTCAGGTTACTCTTGTTTTTTTTCCTCATTTTTTGGTAAATTGCTAATCTTAAAGACGAAGTGCAATGTTCCTCTAAGGCCATAATATCTTCATCATCATCATCACCTTATAGCCTTTAACTGTCATCTCTTTCATTCTGTTCATCACTATTATCGCTGGAGCCACTTTTTTACCTTCAAAGTCTTATAATATTGTTGCATTGAAACGCGTGGCTTGACTTTACACGCTCAACGATTTCTGGCTAAACATTCGTGTTATTATGAAATGGATAACGTTTTTCCGAACGGAATAAGGAAGAAGATGGTGAAGATAACATAATCAAGATGGAACCCAAATATTGATTCAAGATGGTTATCAAATTGTTACCAATAATAACAATAATATTGTAAAAATTGTTAACACTTTTTGAATACCAACACTTGGCTCTAGTAATCATCAATTTTTGAGCTTACAAATTTTCTGGTTCACAAGCAATCACAGTAGCTGGTAAACATTTACTGGAAATACAAATGAAAATTGTTATCAAAGTAACTATTTTTATTTGTAACAAAGTGTTTCAATATAATTATTCAATAATTTGATTATCTTCTTGACTGTTCATCAGCTCTAATCAATGAGTCGATTTGTGTAAACACCAATTGATTGAAAGTGTTGAGTTGCACAATTAAACAATCAATTTAACTGTGAATGTTAATTTGTAATCGTTTGATCATTTCAACAATTACTATTTCTCCATTCAATTGACAGTAATAAGCTTCAATTGCATTTCATCATACGCGGTTGTTGGTCATTTTTATAACAGTTGATGGTGATGATGGTCAAGTATTGATGTATTACATTTTAAAAAAAGCTCTAGTCAATATTGAAGGATTTGCTGATTTATTCAATTACCCATTAAACTTGATTAAAATAAATCTTTCTTCCTGACTTGAATCTTTTGTTATTTTATTATCATTAGTGTAAGCAGAAAATACTAATAATACATTTTAATATGAATAGTGAAGCCAAAATTTAATAGTAATGAGATAAATTGATTGTTCGTGAGAGCAGCAACTTTATTAAATTTGAAATTAAGGTCAAACGGTAGGAGTTAAATAACCAGAAAAAAGGGTCCAATTGTGATGGAAAAACAAGTCTCTTTGACAGTTGATCATAAAAATATGAATTATCATCATTATTATAATCATTAAATTTTATTTAAAAATAATTGAATTGTTGGTGAAGAGAGATTCCTCATTTACTATAAAATTTGCTAATAAATGATGAGAAAATTGAAGATTAAAGTGAATGTGAGATGAGAAAAGGTATTGAAATTGTTTATATGAAAGGGTTTTTGATTAAAAACAAGAAACAAAGATGATTGAAAATATTGTCAATCAGTGAAACAACAATCGATGAAACTAGTTTCATGAAAGCTTAGTAAACCATGAAAAGAGTTACATTTTAATTTCTCAGCTTATATTTAACTTGCAATTTACCGCAAGTTAATTGCTGGACAATCAAAGTCATTAGTTGTAACTGGAAATGCAAATTTGTCAATCAAATCAAATTTAGCGGTCTACTAATGGTTGTCAGAGAAACCGTTTCCCATTGTTTCACCTTTCAATTAAAGTCACATTTTGCAGCAAAATTGTCTATTTAGTCAAGCAAGTCTATTTAATTGAATTTACATTTTAATTCATCTTCTCAGTTTCTTAATTATTAATTTGTTGACAACTTCAATTGTGATTGACTACAAGTAGCCAAAAGAGACGAGAATATCTGGCTGGATTGGTTGAATTCACTGATTACTGTAATTTGGATTACAGATCTACTTTTCCATTATACATTGCATTGGATTTTATATTGGATGTTTCTGATTTAATTGCTAGTTTGTTGAATATTCATCTTTAAGTTGGACTGTACCATCACAATTTGGTAAATAAGCAGTTAAAATCGATTGTGGTTACTTGCAGTCAATATGTATAATTACCTGTTTTACAATGTATAGCTCAAGGAAATCAGCTATTTGCTTGAAAGACTGAATTTTGATCAGTGATTGAATTGAAAGTGAAACTGTGATTGAACCAATTAAAATAATCTGAATCTTCTTCCTGATCAAGTTCATTTTCTAGCTGTTAGCTTTTAATTTGCACTCAATTTAACGTTTATCAATCAAGTGTTGCCCAGTTTCTTGCATCTCATCGAGTTAATCGCTACAGCTCATTCATTTTTTCATTTATACACAACTTAAAATTTAATCATCTTAAACGAAATTAATATCCATTTGATTAATTATTCATAAGATACTCTAATTTACCTTGAAATCTATAAGCTATTGACGTTTTCATAT
This sequence comes from Tetranychus urticae, assembly GCF_039701765.1. Taxonomy (NCBI): domain Eukaryota; kingdom Metazoa; phylum Arthropoda; class Arachnida; order Trombidiformes; family Tetranychidae; genus Tetranychus; species Tetranychus urticae. The sequence continues at coordinate 4,777,471 of NC_142959.1, forward strand.
CAACAGTTGGTCTTTCGATGAAAACAGACAAACATTGGTTGAAACAAATTCAACCGATGAAATGTATCATTTTAATGGTTTTTGTATTTTAATTTAATCAACCTATCAATATGATGATCAACAAATAATGTATATTGACAGTTTGATTCAATGATGTTGATTAGATATGGTAATGTTATTCAAATGGAAAGCAATCAAACCTAAATCTAATAATGATTATACAAATCGGATCAATTGCGATCAACATTTGAGAAAGATTCAATTTAAACTGTCTAACAAGCTTCACACCTTATTTCACCAAAATCAAATTGAATTGAAAATTTAACTTTTACATTAAATCCCATTTTTCCTCAAAAAAAGCTTATAATTCACCAAAATAGTCATTTAACTGACGATTATGACATTAATGTCAAGCAATGGCAATGAAAAAGGACAATTGAAGATATTGTACAATTGAATGTTGAACCAGTTAATAGCAAATAACCAGATTTATGGATAAGACTAAACTGGTTAATCAAGGTTAAACCATTTAATATTATGATTACTCTGAGATTTGGTGATACAATTGATGAAATGACCTTAAATGAACATCATAACTCTATTTCAATGGAATCTGATCATAAATATATGATAACAATTAGAGTTAACCATTTATTTGTAAATTAACATTTTCAAGATGATTACGATTGTTACTGATGTTCAAAATGCTGTTCAAGTAAACATCATTTGACCGGTTTAACAGGAAAAATAATGTTATTTTTTTTCTGCTCAGTTTTATATTCTGACTTTGAGCTGATTAAAGTTGATTAAATACTAATCATTTTCAGCTAATAACAAACAGCCTCGTTATTGGTCTTATTACGTGAGACTAATTTAAATCAACTGTCAATTTGAATAATTTGACAAAGTCTTTTCACCAAAAGAGGCAAAACTGTTAACCAGAAATTAACAGCAATACAAGTCTAATTACGTTTTTCTTATGAGTGGGTTCAATTAAATTCCTAAACAATTCAAGTGATTATCACTCAATTTAGCTTAAAATACTGATCAATAGAAATAAAAATCAAGTTAAACCTTCGATAATTTCATTTGGTAAATCAGAGCGACTTTAATATGGTTAATTAAATCACAAAAACATAATGATTGTAAACTGATTTACTGAAAAGTGAATTATCAAAGGTTGACTTGAACCATCCATTTCAAGTATTTCATTGATAAATATCTTTTGGTTTTCACTTTCTGTGATTGAAGCGATATTGAATTAAACTGAATTAAATTGTCTCATGTATTGAAAGTGTAAATTCAAGTTGAAACAGATTATGAACAAAACTAGAGCAAAGATAAAGGATTGAAAGCTGAGTAACTGGATTAGCATTGGAAAAGGTTGAATGATTAAACCATAAACTGTTTAATGTTATTATACATTGATGATAAATTGATATCAATGTAATATTTAGTGGTTTTAATCGCTAATTAAGTTGCTCTTGATTTAAGACAATTATCAAACATTGTTGTCCATCTTGTACAGTCCTGGTTAACCCAAAATTTTGAATCAAAATTTCATTCGAAATTTTAATTTTCAATTTTCAAACAATTACGCTTTTAATTGAAGCAAAATTAAAGGGCAAGGCTAGTTAATTAACCGGAAACTTGGAATAATGTTAATTGACAAATGAGTTAATCACGGAAGGAAATTGTTGATTGTTAATGATGATTAGGATTGTAACAAAATAGGTGTCAACGTAAAAATTAAGAGATGAGACTTGAATTGAGACTTGAATTGAGACTTTCAAGTTTGTACGAAAACATTAATTCAACCTTTTGTTTAATAAAATAATCTAATTGATGTTTTAAATTGCACTTTCATCTTCACAATTTGAATTGTTAACTTGCCATGTTTAATCATATTTACAATTTACATCAACATCAAGTGCAAAGGTTTGTAAACCTTCACGAATCTGGTTATTAGATTGAAAAAACTGGTTAACTATGGTTATGGCCATTTTAATGGTTGTATTGTTAAACAGACTAATTGATCCAAAATTAATTGCTTTATTAGTAAATCCTTTTGTTTTGGTAAATTTGTGTTCTGGTTAATCCTAATCAACTTAAATCATCGGTCAAGTATTTATAAACACTCCCAGCCTTGAGGTGATTGATTAATGCAAAAATGGTTCATCTTGAACTTGTAATTGTAACTCATCTGCTAATCATCTTTTCCCTCTTTTCTGATTTCACTTTTAATTCTGATATTGTTTGCGATTGTAAAATGTTTCAATGTCAACCTGTAAAGGATCGTCTTTACGGGTGAAAGTGGCCTGGTTAAGGCTAGTAAAAGTGAAAACCTGAAAATTTGAATTCAATGGTTTCTGGTTGTTGTTTGAAAAAACTGGTTGAAATGTGAAAATAACAAACAAGTTACAAGATGGACTTAACCATGATTCACTCGTTAATCATTCATTTATTAATCATATGTCAAGTGATTTTTATTAAATAATATTTTTTCAAAAGGCTTAAAGTAAATTTGATTAAAATATTTTCACTACGATTAGAGGAGCTTGGAATTGGGAAAAAAGGTCAAATTTAAAGTCAAAGTCATGGAGGGATTAACATGGTTTTTGCATTGAAATAACATGTATTTAAGTGTAAACAAGGTTCAATGATGAGATTTACACTTCTAATCAACACTTTGATGATTGACTGATTGACCCAATTAAACGATGTTGAAGAGAAGCGAGAATCTAAATTGAACAAAATTTCATCTGAAACCTTGATAATTCAAATTATTAAAACCTAAAAAAGGATTGAGACAATTTCAATGGTTTAATGGTAAAAGTATCATTTGACAATTTGTCTGACCTCTCATTGAAACTGGTTAAAATTTGGGTTCAATCTAGACTGTTATGATTAAGATACTTTAGGTTTGTTTGTGTAATTATTTACAAATTAAATTGAAATAAAGCTCTGATGATGAATTAAGATTGATTGTCTTGAATCAACGGCAAACAATGAATCAACAATTAGTAAACAATAAGGTATATTAAGTACAATAGTGATTGGTGAAAAAAATGTTGGTTAAATTAAGGCTTTTAAACAATACAAGATGCAATTGAACAATCAAAGGTTCAAAAATTGTCTCAACAATAAACTATTGTTTTATATTTCAATTGAAGTAATTAATTGTTTAATAAAAGTGTTCATCTTTTAAACGATTCATCGATTCATCGATTGATACCAAAATGTTGTCCTTTCAACTATTTGTTTAGGGCTGAGTGATTTGATTTTAAGGTTGGATTTTGATTTAATCTTAAAATTAGCATCTAGGCCTTAATCACAATTTAGATTGACAAAAATATCGATTGAAAGGTTACAGTTTTACAGGTCTATTTATCATGCAAATCAAGGTATTGGTTAAAAAAATGAGATCATATTTTCAACAGCAATGACAAGACCTAATATCAGGTTGAATAACCAATTTTTTGGGTTTACAATTTAAGGCAATTTGAATGGCAATGTTGACAGAAAATGTCTTTCATTGACATTTTTTATGTTCAGCAATTGGCTAAATCACTGATGGTTATAAATCTAATTTGGTGAAATTGGAAGAATCGTAAAAATTTGTAAAAATAGAATCAACTTTCATTTCTGAATTGATTTACATGTTAATCAGGTGAAGTCTGAAGCAAAATTGAAGTCAAAAATTATCAATTGATTACAATTTAAAGTATCGTTTAGTCAACACTAAATACTAATCGACCATTAAATCTTTCCTAATGATGATTATCATGGTGATGGCGATGATTAACATCAATATTTAAATGTAAATCATTATTTATGAGAAGAGCAAAGATTGACGATTAAATGGATCGTGATGTTTGATTTTTGCCGTGTTTTTGTAACGGTTGCCATTGATCAATTGATCATCAGATGATTAAACATTGATGACAATCAGTGATAAATTTACAATTTAAATTAAAATTCTTACCGTAATTGTTGGTGTCTCTGAAACACTTGCTTTGTAAACCTCTTGAGTGAAAACTGGATTCTGATCGTCAGCGTCTTTAATCCTGATTGTCATTGTTGTTACCTGGGATAAGCTAATGGGATCTCCGTGATCCTGGTTAAAAGACAAGAATCGATCAGTCATTTGGTAAAGTTATGGTCAAGGTAAAGGGTCAGTATTAAGGCCAATGTTAACTCTTTGATTCTTTTTTTATTTCTTAATCATTTCTTAATCTCTTTCCATTAAATTAATTTCCTTCTTCAACAGTTAATCAACACTTTGGTTAAATAGATTGTAATTGTTGGAAAACAAGAAAATACATTTTAACCGTTCATGGTAATAATCATGATTGTCTAGTGATGGCAAACTGGTAAACTTGACTCTAAACCACGCAATTTAATGATTAACTTGTCAAAAGTTAATAGATCAATTTATTAGTTTATTTTCTGTAAAAATGGTTAATCAGTTTTGGTCTAACCAACAATCAACTGCAAATATTAATGGTTAAGTAAAAGCTGTTTATGTTGGTTAATGAAAATAGCAAGAGATGGCGATGAGAGAAAATTTTATATTTGAGCTTTTGATTTAACTAATAAACACGCAAATGATTAATAAATGAACGGTTAAATGAGATAATTTGTATTTTGACTTTTAGATTAAACTTGAATGATAAATATTTTTTTCCGCTCAAATGAATGACAATCAGTTTATTATAATAATAGTGATTAAGATGATTTGTTGGATAACAAATAAAGACAAATCGTAAGGCCCTTTATGTTATACATTAAACTTGACAATGAATAGGAGCTGGTTATTGTTATACTGATGATTAAAATTGATAGCAATCGGTATTAACTGTTCACTTACCGAGGCTTGAATTTGAATTTTGAACTCGCGTATTCCATGATCATAATCAAGAGCTTTATTGACAACCAGAATTCCTTCGATAGGATCAGATAATATAAATGAATTGTTCTCATTTCCACCCTGAATAATTAAAAAATGGTTAGAAATTGAAAAGGGACAAAAATTAGTTGAATTGTAGACTGAGAGTTAAATTAGGTTTTGATCATTTAATAATCAACATTATCATGATAGACAATTGTGACCACTAAATGATACCAGATTTGATGGAAAGGTAAATTGGGTTTTTAAGGTTGGAAAGGATTGAAAGACTTTGGTTTTCATTAACCAATAAAGCAAACAATCAATTCAAACAATTGATGAGTTAAATTTTATATCACGAATTAAATCATTAAAGTGACCAATTTGAAGCCAAGTTAAAACCAAAATTAAACCCAAAATGAACCAGAAAATGAACCAGGAATAGAAACAGTTTAGACAAAAACAATATTTTGTACAATATTAATGGTTGATAAATTGGTTAACCAAGGATGTCTTCTGATATTAATTTGAATCGTGTATTTGATTAGAGTCGCTTGACAATTATCTTTATTGTCTCAGCCTTTGGATGGTTAATAATAACTATTTTTTGTTCAATTTGACACATTGATATTGATTGTACTGAAGATTCAATTGTGAGAACAAGTTTGTTAATGCAATTGTTGTTGTTGTTTTTTCTGGCCTCATCTCATAACCTGATAACAAACAACTGTAAATCAGATTGTTGTTGATGATCTGTTGATTCATTACAATTATTTTCAACAAGTTATTATTATTAAATAATATAAAATATCTAAATATAAGTAGCAACATGATTAATCAGCAGCATCAGTACAATAATATCAACATTGTATTATCAACATATATGGTTACTTAATTATGGTGAGATGTTGTTGTTAAGAGTTAACTGTCATTATTTTCAATACTATCAATTTGTATTGCAGTAATTTACAAATCTATCAATTCATTGACCTCAAAATTTATCTCTACTTGAACATATTTATATATTGGTTGAGTTAGTTGGAAATGAAAATTTTAAAACTATTATTGGACAACAATTAAGTGAAACAAATGAACAAAACGATAACCCAGAAAAGATGTTTCTCAAATTGTGTTTAAGTCAATATTTAAATATCGTAATGGTTTCATTGATTTTGGATTATATATTGACAGTTGAAGCTGATAACAATTATCAACCGATAATAAGCGAGAAAAAAACAGCTCAGTTTTGGCTTGTCATTGAGTAAAATTGAAAACGATTCAAAAATAATGCTTTTAAATGTAAATATCAAAACTGTTGCCAAGTATTCAATATGCATCAGTTAATAGCCATTTAAAGCATTATTTTTGCTTCATTTACTGTTTCGGTTCCTGATGATTCCAGTGCAACATGGTGAGCTTCATTTCCTGATTTGTTATCTTTATCTATCGATAAATCTTGCAACTTGAATGGATCATTTTTTTCGCTGTCAATGGAAAGTCAACGGGAAATTTTGTCTCTTCAGGACTGACTTGAAATTGGTTTAGCTTGGTCTAACTTGGCTTATTAGGTTGTCATTAAGATCTGTGATCTGCTTGTGGTTTGATCCAACATTACATACCACAATTGAATAAGTTATATCGGAATTGGCAGTATTTGGTTTGTCTTTATCAATTGCATGAATACCACGAAAGATGGTTAATCCAACCGGTGTAAGCTGTAATGTAAAAGATATTGATTAGTTAATGGTTGAGGTAAAGGAAGCTTTAATATCACATCAAATGTTCAGGTAAAACATTAACAAGGATTGTTTGTCAGTTGCATTAAAAATCTAGTGTTTGATCTTTAAGCAAAAAAAGGTTAACCTTTGTCATTATGATTGAGATTCAATGAAAAGTGACAAGAAAAATCTCAGGTTATAAAATGATATTTTTTTAGGTAAACTAAATGTCAACAGTGTAAACAATTGTTGACAATGTTGACTGTTGGATGTTTTCACTTGTTCCAATGGCTGCAACTATCTTTTTGTCAACTACACCAAAATCATGTTTCATTATCATCAGGGTTTTCTTGTTGCTCCTTTTTTGTCTCATTTATACACTTGATAACAATCAGTTATTATTGAAAATGAAAAGGTTAAGTGAAAATGATCACTGAACAAGTTGAAAATGGTTATAATCATGAAAGAAACATCTTTGACGTTTGGAGTCGACCAGGTTACAAGTAATATTCAGTTGAAACAGTCAATGAAACTGAAGAACCAGACTGTTCATTCATTGATAGCTCACTTTGATCAAACTTAAAGACTGGTAAAGCCACAAAATGAACCTGAAATTTCACCTGTTTTTACATTCATTTGTTACTGGTCAGTTTACTGCCTTAGACACTATTGTAAGTTGAACATTTGATGCTACAAGCTATTAGAAGGTTCATTAAATCAACTCACCTCGTCAACCTCCAAATAATATGGGACATTTTGAAATTCTGGTGCATGATCGTTGACATCTTGTACATAAACAGTTACTGGGAGGAAAGCATCTTCCTGTTAATTGTAAAATAATAGAAAGTTGAATTAAAATCAAGAAAATAAAGCAAATGCAACAAAATCTTCATCAATGTGTAAGCTCATTATTCAATCCATAATCTTTGATTGGTGAATCTAATTGATTTGAGATCCGAATGCATCTGAAATGGAAAAGGTGAAATTATTGAAATGATTATAATTTTAAAGATTGAAATGAAATTTGATTCAGTACCAACTATTGATTAAAATGCAAATCACAAAATTTTACAACAACAATATTGGTATAAGAATTAGCATCATCAGGTGTTGTATCAATATGATGATAATCAAATGTGTTTTGTTTGTGAACAAGATTAATATTATTGAAACAATATTTTTGCCATGAAAGGTTATTAAATGAATAAACGTGATTAACTTTAATTTGTGTTCATTGACAGGTTTTCACTTTTGATTGTTACCTTTCAAATGTTAACCTCTTTGTCAATGTGAGCTCAATTGATGACCATTTGATCATCTTATTTGCGATCTAATGGTTGATTAGGTTTCATTTAATCAAACTCAATGTTAACCAACGGAAATAATGTGAATTCAGAAATATTGTGAAGTCAATATTGTTTCCGATAAAGCAACTGATCAACTTATTAAAATTGAAGTGATTAGGTGAAAGTTTAACTACAAAAATTCATCCTAAACCAGTTGTTGAATGTGATTGGGTTAAGAAATGGCTGTTACTTGTGAAATGTAATCATTAACTTTAAACACGCAATCAAGTGCTACTAAAAGTGCACTATTTGGTCACCATTTGGTGTTGTTTTTGTTAAACTGTTCAGTAAACAACATTAATTTACATTAAATTGTAACATGCAATCATATTAACTGATAACAGAAGTAAATAGGAAACTTGATTCAAGATGGTGACAGACAAAATTCATCAGCAAATTCAGACCATGTTTGGATTCAAATGTATAGCCAAATGAAGAAGACAAATTGACTCAAATTAACCTGTAATTAAGAAGTAAATAAGATGATTAAATAGAGTAAAAAAGACAAGTTAAAAATAAATAAATCAGTAGACTTGATTAGGAAGTAAACTGAATCTGTTGAACAAAACCAACACTTATTGTGGTTTTTAGGTTAAATTTCTGTACTTTCTCTCCACAATCAGTGAATTAATAAAATTTAAATTAATCAAATTAAGATTTGAATGGCAGATGATGTTGATACTCTTAGTGGTTGGGATGAGGATGGTAATGAAGACTTAGACTATTGTAAAGATGGCAACATGAAACTGGCAACAAAAAGGTGTTAACAAATGAATTTTAACAGCTCGATGAATCTTTTATCAGATTTAAAATTAAATTAGAAAGTTAATAATGAATAGAAAACATGAGATGGATGTTAGTTGAGTGATGATGTTCAATTAATGTGATGGTTTGTTGGTATTGTTTTCAATGTAAATGTACGGTACAATTTACAGGTTGGATAGACTATCATTGTGATTGCAATATTGTTAACATTTTGCTTTGTTTTCGCGATAAACAAAAGGGTAAGATGGATCAAACGGAGCCTCAAAAATCAAATTAATTTGGGAAAAATGATGAAGCTGTGTTGATGATCACTACAACAATTGATGATGATGGTGGTAGTGGCGATGAAAAGTGGGTGAAAGGAAAACAATTAACAATCAATCGTCATTAAACACAGCATATGTATCAGATAACGTAAAATGTTGAAAAGTGAAACTGGTTGAGTTGGGAAAAGTAGAAGTAACAAGAGTTAACTAGATTGGCTAACTATTATTATAAATGTAACCGTGAGAATGATTGTTGAACACATTTTATGAAAAATGAGCAACAATCAAACGTTGTAATTACAATTATAATCATTATTTATTCATTGATTCACAAAAAAAGGTTAAAATCAATGGAAAAGTTTAAAATTTGAATAATCACAATAGCGATTGAACACCACAAAAGTGTATTCAAAACACCTTTGCTGGCTTTGATTGATTATTCAATTTTAGCAACACAATCAATCTAATCTAATTCCTTAAATATAATATTTCTAATTTGATCCTTCAATTCAATCCATATTTCCAGTCTTGTAACAATCAAAATCCATGTCAGCCTTTAATGATCCTGAATCTTGAATCCATTTGAAGCCATTGGAATCCATGTTTAGCTTTGTCTTTAAGTCTTTGATTGGTCTTGATTAGTCTTTGATTGGCCTTTGATAATTCTGGAAGTAAATGAGAAATGAATGAAATTAGTAATTGTAATAATTTGATTGTCAACTTAACCAGTGAATTCAACTGTTGGATACAATACTTGGGAATCTTTTTGTCAACAAATTATACACACACCCGATACTTTAATTTACATTTTATTGTGGTTATTATGATTATTGCCTTTTGATTGTTGTTATTGTTGATCATTTTTTTACTCTTCATTACCTACATATTTTGGTGAAATTTTGTTCAACTTGTTGTTCAGGTTTTCCAATGAAAATGATGGAAACCGGAAAAAAAGAACAGAATAAAAAGAGATGAAAAAAGGCCAACTAAACGATGTGTTGATAATGATTATCATAATTATTAATGGGAACTATGTTAAACACAATTCCCAAAGTTAACTAACTAACTAACTAGCTAAGTTATACCTAATGAGTGAACAAATATTTCTGACAAATTTACTGCTCATCTTCAATTCGCATCTACAATCACCACTTGATACAAAATAATTGACTTTATTTTGATTTCAACAGTTATTACAATCATCGCCTTCATTGCAATTAAATGGTTTTACAGCAATTCTATGATCATTAAAGCTTGTGTTTCTTTGATTCATAATTTAATATATATTATTAACTAACCAGGTTTCCTAAATTATCTTCCTGACTTTTGTTATTTTGTGCCAAAATAGAAGACAAAATAACTCATTTAGAAGGAACAATTTCTCACAATTTTACCTTCTTTTTTTACCTAAAATACGAGAAGCAATCATTTAATGAGTATTTGGCTTTGATTCAGTGTTTGATTGGAAACAAAGAGTTGCTTGGTTTGATGATTGTTCAACATCAAATTAATATTGTTGAGAATGGACAAACAGTTTCAATAAATGAGTTGAGTTGCTGCGCATATTTTAAATCATCAATTGATTTAGGCCTAAAACGTGATAACTAATGATTAATAGACAATCAAAATGATTATTGATCACGAAATCATGATTAAATGAAAATCAAACAAATGATAATCTTAATAGGGAATGGAGAAGAAAGTGATTTAACAAATTGTAACAAAGTTCACTGATACCAGGTAATGTTGATCTTAATTGTCGCTGTTCTGATTAGTTAAAATTGTTGACCCTTTGGTGAATCAACAATTATAATACGGTAAAGGTACAATACAAGAAAGGAGTTAAACTGTTAAAGGTATAAAATCAAGTAAATTCATGTTTCCATGAAGTAAAGTTATGTTGATTTATCATGCATTTATCAACATTTTTGCTAACAATTGACTTTTACAATCTTTTCTGACACCAACGCCAACAGAAACAGCAACAATCAAGGCAATCAAATAAACTATCAATTAGAGGTGAAAGAAATTGATAATTGAAACAAAATCTCAAGTTACAATTTAAATCATACAATGTAATTAGATAGGTTAAAATTTGATTATCGTTATTTGTTAAGATTGAAAACAAAATGAAATTTAATCATGACTTTTTGAGGAAAAAATGATTGAATTTAAAAACTTTCATTTTCAATGCTTAGAGCTGGTTAGCTTGGGTTTGATGAATCTTCCGCAACACTTGAGTCTAAATTGTAATTAATCTAAAGATCAAGGTTTCATTTGAAAGCTTATAATTTGTGAAGTAAATTTTAATCACTGGTGAGTGTTAAAAAATGATTTGAATGAAGCATCAGAAATTGTAAGACAACTAACAATTTAGATGTTTAACAGTTCTAGTCACTTGTAGCAATGAAGCTTGTTGTTTGATTGTTGATAATTGATGCGATGATTTCAATGGCTTGGGTTTGAGTTATCATGAAATGTCAGTGTCACTACTTGTCAGGGAAAATATGATATCATCTAACTGGTTGATTGTCATTTGTGTTGTCTTGATTACGCTGATCTGTTGTGTTAATGAGTTACTGTCAGGTTCACAAGGGACTTGGTCAAACCTGACCTTTGACTGTGAGATAATTGAATGGCTTGTCTTGGATCCCAAGTGAACCTTTCCTCCATTAAGTATGATAAAGATAAAACTCGATTATTGCTGGTTCTAAATTACAATAATAATAATAAATGAAAACGCATATATTTGACTGGTAAACGCTGCTAAGACCAATTGCTTTCATCATCTGTTACGCTCTTTATACACTATGAATGGGAAAAGGACAACATACATTTATATTAAATAGTTTTCACGGGTTAATAACAATTAATAAATTAAAAGGTTAATTACCATAATCAAGAAGATCAAATCAACATGCCAACCTTTCCAATGAAGCCAGGGTTAACGGAGCAATTTAACGTTTTTTGATGCAATATTTTCAATCCATTTGATTCAATAAAAGTGATCCTCTTTTCAACGGCAACTATCTTTTGCATCATCAGCCTAAAGACATTTGAATGCCTTTTGAAATGTAGAGCGAAAAATTCATTTGCTTGTTTCCATCACTAACATTTAATCCATTGATAATAGTCATCATCAACATCAGCTAATTAAAAAATAACCAGCCAGTTAATTAAATTTACAGCTTTCACTGATTAACAGATTGTTGAGATGTTGATTGAAAGGAGTGGCTGGCATTCTTAGGTGGATATTGTTCAATTTGGTATTTACATTTTGGTGGTAGATTGGGTTATTTGGTAATAATAAACATTGATTTACTTACATTCATTTGCTTAAATTAATGATGGGTCATTTGAAGTGGTCATGGATAGGCGATTGTTTTTTTTCGTAAAACAAATCATCTTATAATGTTTACACATGATGAAGGTTTTGTGCAGATAAGTTGTCAGAAGACAAAGGAAAATGATTTGAATAGTTACTTACCGTGCCACTGGGTCCACGACAAGTTAATTTAAATTTAAGAACACTTTGAGGATCTCGCTGTTAAATTAATCATATCAAAAATAAACAAAGAAAGAAAAGAAAAGGAAAATTGTAATTAAATTAGCCTAATAAGCTAAAAGAAATAATTAAAGTTTGTGTTAACGAAAGGGAAATATTTTTTAAAAGCCTTTCACTTTTCAAGTTTCCCGGGTTTAAGGTTAAGGCATTGAGTCATCGTCTTTTGAATAATTGCAACTCTTTTGTATTCAAGTTTACTTTCTAATGATTAACGTCTGACTTATTCTAACCCATGATGTTTTTGTTCTAAATTAACTGTAACAGCAAGCTGATTAATTGTTTGTGTTGACATCAGTGTAAATAAAAAAGGCTAAAGTTATCTGGTCAAATTGTGGAAGGAATAATTCTTTGTTTATCTCGTAGCTTTGGATCAGATGGTATTGAAAATAACGGCTTTTGTTTTTTCTCGTTTCATCTAATGGACTTCAAAGGATTCCCTCGTGATTCTTGCCTTAATTATTTTTGTATGTATTTGTTTATTTTAAAACTGTTCTCACTTATATTCTGAGTCTGAAAATTGCGATTTCTATTTTTCTGCTTTAGTAAACACACCATGGAAAGCAACGGTTAATACATCTTCTGGTTTTGCTTACCCGATCAACAAGATCCTCCAAGGAATGAGCAAGTTTTATGGCAACAGTTTTATCATCTATTTCTTCGTATTTGAAATAATTAATATCACTTAAACTATTGTCCACGGCTTCCAGTTTAATCTCCATCCGTGGGTGTACTTCTACTCTGAAAACCTCATGACCTGTGTTCAAGGTGTTGTGATTTGTTTAAAACCATTTGGATTCCAAGTGGTTAACAAAGTGTTTGGAACGATCGAGGGAAGAGAAAGAGTTTATCAGTTGTGATTCAATTGGATTGATTAATCAGTGAAAACCCAATAAACCGATCATTCGTGAAAGTCAGTTCAAGAAAACAAAAGATGGAAAAGCTACGATCTGATTAATTGAGCTCACTTTTGCAACTATCCTAGAAATAAAAGTTACTGTAAAACTGTGAACTTGAGATGGAAGGCAATTCACTTTCAAAGCAAGCTACTTAAAAGCCTTCTCAAGCTAATGGTGCACAATTATTCAGGATTAATTCAAATAAATTGGAAATATAAATTACCTGATCACTTTTGCTGTTTCAAACTTGATTCTGGTTAATTGGTCATTTACAAGGTATTAATATTTGATCAGCATTAAATCACATAATGTTTAAATGTTACTGGTCAAACGTGTTAGCAATAGATTTGAATTGAATCAACTAATTAATGTTCATATATTTTGTTTATGATCATAATTCATTTTGATTTTAGTTAATCATTTAATTATTTATTTTCTTTCATTGTTTGCAATCATTTGATTAATTTGAAAATATAATGACTCTTTTCTGTGACTTTTTGATTAGGTCTTATTGTTTTGGACTCAACATTATATATTAACAATTTATGTTAATCGAAATGTTTACCTGTTGATTACCACTGCTTATACCTGTAATACTGACACAAAATGGAACATTGAATCATCACATTTACTAATTGAAAAGTTCTCTGATTAGATGTAAAATTCATCTTGAATGGAAAACAATTCAAAAGAAATAACTAACGGTATGACCCTTGTCGCCTACTACAATTGTATTACAATTACAATAATCAATTCAATTTTACTTTTCTTCCGTCTCATCCCAGTTAAGGTAAATCAACAAAAAGTGAAATCAAAAAAGTCTCGAATTCTTGTCTTTCTCAAACTCATCTTGAAAGTTTACACCTAATTACTGTTTAATTATTTACAATTGGAACTCCGCTAAAACCAAAAACAGCATTAAACAAGTAAGAACCAAATGGAAACTAATCATCTCGCTTTTTTGTAAATATTAATTTTAACTTTAATCTTCTTTTCATCTTATAGCTTTCCAATTGTTTGATTGACTTCAGGTTCAAAGTAAAACCATAAAAAAACTTGAACGGTTTATTGGTTGACTACTGTTGAGCCAGTTTAGTACTTACCGACTTCGAGGTTCTCCGCAACTCTTTCAAACCTTCGATTCTCTCCAATTGGATAAAATTTACAACCTATTGAGCCAAAATGTTTATATTTAAACAAAAGAAGAAAGTGGAATAAAAAAACAATGATTAGTAAGTTAATTAACAGGAATCAAAATTGGAGAAAAAATGGATTACAAGTTGAACATGATGAACATGGCAAGAATATAGTTGGAAAAAAATATGTAAGAATAGGAATAGTCTGAAAATTAGATCAAATCAAAGATAATACCCAAATGAAACCTTAAACTGACAAAATGTATTATTTCACTTGTGAGTTTAATTTCCAGTAATCTCAACAGTTGAATGTTAATTTCTAGGCGCTTTTACAAAAATACCAAAAATTTAGGGCAGGTAAACTATTGGGCTGCAAGTTGCAATTGGAAGTTTTCATTATATAATATTTAATTCTATGCAATCATATTTAAATGACGTTTCTGTTGGTTTATCTATTTTTTAGACTGATTTAGTTCTGTTTTATTAATAGGTTGTGCACTAATAAAGGAGAACTAGAGGAAAAAGTAAAAGTAAATTGTCACCAAATCATACGACGAACTCGTGTTAGTTGCTCAATTTTTATTGATGTGTATGTCTATTGTGTGATTCGTAAGATTTATTATCAATACAAATGACAAGAGAAAGGTGAAAAATGAATCTCGATTTATGGAAGGGTGGTGATCAAGACAATTCATTCCCGTGTTAATAGTTATGAGCACTTAGATGCCATTTCTGAGCTAATCAACCTTTTAGAATTAACCGTTTTTCATGTGAACACTTGTCAGAAAATTTGAAGCAATTTAGATTATTTTGATTAAATTTTCCATCTAAAGTAACAATTTGACTTGAATTAGATTCTTAATCTTGACCAATACTTATAAAAGATGATTTAACACAATATTCTTGTATCATTAACACAAGTCAATCCAGTCAATTCACTAGGAATACTCAACATTAGTTATACTTTTTAACTGTGCGCCAAGTAAAATGAAGTTGACAGTTTATATTCGAACCCACCAGATTAAATTAATTAAATCATGGTTTTGTCTAATGTCTTTTATGGGTCTTGGTGCCTGCTGTACACTTCTGGGCTCATCTTTACTCGACTTGCAGATCAGGATGAGCGAAACGTTTGCAGTAACATCTAATTTAGTTCCAAGTCGATCCATTGGATATTTAATTGGTGGAATAATTTGTGAGTTATTTTTCAATGTTATTCAACGAGAAAAGATATTCATAAGATATTTAATGTAAAATTTTATTCAGCTGGAATAATTGGTCGATGGCTTGGATTCAATATGATTTTGTTCATCAGCAATTTTTCCGCTGGACTTTTCATCGCTCTTGCTCCTTGGTTCACCTCATTTTATACTGTTTATTCATTATTCCTGTTGTCTGGAATATCACAAGGAATCTTTGATATCAGTAAGTTATAAAAGCAACAACTGGTCAGCTGAAAAAGCATTAATAATCACTTTTGTTTTACAGCATGTAATACTTATATACTACAGATATGGAAAGGTAATCCGCAATTATCTAATTACATTCAAATATTGCATGGATCCTTTGGTATTGGCTCCTTATTGACGCCTTTAATCACTCAACCTTTCTTATTACCATTGAATGAAACTACAAATGGTACAAAAGATGATGCTGCCATTTTGGGCAGTTATAAGCCAGATGATGTTAAAGTTCAATATCCATTTTTGTGTGTTGGTTTTTTTCTGATAATTGCTTCAGTTGGATTTTTATCGTTTCATTTCAACGAGAGATCAAAGAAAGGTTCCAATAGTGATTCAGATGAAAATACAAGTAATTCCAATGACCCACCAAATTGGAAGAAATATTGTGGTATTGCTATGCTATCAATCATTGCTAACTTGACATTTGGCATCCAAACATTGATTGGTAAGAACTTGTTTAATTGTTTTAACCAATCTACTTGTGTGTTTAATTTACTAACATTTTATTAACATTTTATTTCTCAGGCTCATTAGGTCCATCCTTTGCTGTTAAATCAGAGCTTCACATGAGCAAGCAAACTGGTGCAACTTTGGTAACCATTTTCTGGTCCGTTTTCACATGTTATAGAATCATATTCATCATTTCATCCAATTTTATTCATGAAAATCACTTAATGTGGATCAGTTATGCATCCCTTCTGGCTAGTGTAGTCGTGAGTGTCCCTCATGCAGCATGGAATCAATTGTGTATCTGGATTACAATGGTTCTTCTCGGAATCGGATTCTCGCCCTTATTTACAGTCTCACTGAGTCGACTTCAAAAATATTTCCTCCTTTCCAATAGTTTAGCGTCCTTCATTTTTATCAATGGTTCAGTCGGTGAATCTATTCATCCATGGATTGCCTCTAAATTAATGGAATCGGATCCTGTATTATTTGTTTACTATCTTGGATTTTTATCATCACTATTTGTATTCACATGTTTCATCGTTCCAATTATATGTGAAAGGATTTTCAGAACGGAAAAGAAACGAGATAACACCAGAACAGCTTCTATTCGCTCTTGGACAAGATAAAACCTCATTAATCATTTAATTTATTACATCAAGTGTTGGAAAATTTCAATCATTATTCCAATAAGTCTACAAAGTTTGTAAAACAAGCTGATTTGTAATAAATTTCAACAATTTCCATTGTATTTGAGCAGTTTCATGTTTTAATTGTTGATTTTTCATTTTACATTTGTTTTCATTTGTATTATAATTCCTCAAACTCTGTTCTTTCAACATTATAAATGTATTTCGTATTTACTTTATGGTTTTTTTAATAATATTAGATTATCAATTCAATTGTTAGTCAATTAGATTAACCGTGATCCTGATTTTATTATCATTATTTTTTTCCCTTTTATTGCTTATTAACAGCTTTTACAAGTTGATTTAAGGTTCCTTTCATGAATTAACTCTTCTTTATCATTTATGCATTCCTCTCTTTTTTTGCAGGTAAATTAATTTACTAAACAACAAAAAAGGAGAACAAAATTTACCAACAAAACAACAACAATAATAATGATAAACAGCAATTACAAGAGCTAACATACTTTGGAACGTTTGAACAACCTCACCATAAATGAATCTGAAGATTACATATTTATATCTTTAATCAATCCAGATGAAGATTCAGATGGAAACAAGATGAAGTCTTTATGGTGAAACAAGATGAAAGAGGGAAGCTACGATAAAGAGCCAAAAAGATAAACAAAAAAAGGTGATCGAGAAAAAAAGGTGGCCTAAGTGTTCAAGATAGAGATCGATTTAAAGAGCAAAAAGAGCAATAAAGTAACCACATTGTTGATGTTGCCAAATCGTGATGCTGATTTACCTGGATTTTGAATCACATTTCTGTATGGCACTTCTGAACCAAGAAGGAACCAGAACAAGATGATGGCGATGATGAAGATCAAATGAGAAATAAAAAAAGAGGGAAAGAACATTTTCGTTTCTCCATTTGAATTTCAACCTTGTTTCTCATCATCGCCATAACCTCATCGAGCCAATTATTCTCAATCATCATCTTCCTCCTTCATCTTCGTTCCTCTTTACTCTTCCAACATCATTATCATCTACCTTGCTTTACCTTTTTTGCATCCTATTTTTTATTATTGATTTCACTCTCTTTTCACCCTCAACATCTATTAATTTATTATTTTTAACCTCATATTCATTGCCTTGGATTTGATGAACTTCAGTTTAATAGCTTTACATGATTATTGGTATCATTTGAACTGTTGGTTTCACAAAAGAGTTCATTAATAGGTTAAGACTTGATCAAATTTGGTGAATAGGTTTCAACAAAAAAAGATGATTTGGTTATAAGATTGTAAATTGATTGTTTGTAATCTATTTATAAGCTCATTGTAAGCATTATTGATTTGATATTTTCTGCATCATCGTCCATATTAATCCCAGTATGAGCAAACTAAATATTTATCAATTCATCACTGCTTTGGGTAAACCATTACAGTTGCTTTGTTCAAGTTTGCATGTCCAAAACAATCAATTGAATTACATTTTCTCTCGGTATTATCTTTGTATTCAAATTCTGTCTTCATTTGTCTCCTGATTTTCTCTCATCCATCTTACAGTCGTTCATGACCCTTTGATCATGTTAAATTATGCAAACATCTAGTAACCTCTAAACCATGAGATACTGGTAAATGAATAGCAATAGGAAATAAAGGGTTCAAATTGACATTTCCTGTGTTCAAATGGAGCTTAAATTTGCCATGTAAGTCATGTTAAGAAAGTGAATGGCAAATTAATCTTAATAATTGATTTAAATTAAAAATAAAATTCATTTTAAACAAAAAACTTGATATCTTAAAATGCAATCAAAATGAGCCAACTGTCAATTCATCGAAGTGCGAAATTATTTCATAAAATTTTCACTCAACAAAAATGTATCTAATTTGTAATTGAGTTTAAGAATCTATTCACAGAAATTTTTACAGTTACAATTAAACTTGAAACATCTAAATTGTGCATCAAATATTGAAAAATCATTAATTGTAATTTTTTGTTTTGATTATTGAGGCTATTCATACTAATTTTAGGTTGAAATAGCCATTTTGGTTACTCACACTAACTGTAAGTTTCATTTTTTAAGGCTGATTGTATTATGAAGTTTTGTCCAGATAACAATAAGGAAATATCTTGCTTGCTTGCCAGTCATTTATTTATTTACCTTATTATTAGATGATTTAATTCAAATTTTTGGCTTTGCTTCGGTTAATGTCGTGCAATTACATTAAACACTGTCTACCATTCGTATAAAAGGTAATGTAATCCTTTTTAAAATCATTTAATTACATTCCATCTTGATTCCAATTTTTTAATGTCATTCCTTTTTCCTATTTTAAATGTATTATTAGATTTACTAGCTTTTCATTTAGATTGTAAATTGTACATCAACACTTTGGTTTCAACGGACATTAATGCAAAGCCATTTTCAACATCATCTGTTTAGTCTATATCACATCCAAACGATGATGGCAGCTACATGATGTTTTGATCACATAAAGCGGTAACCTGATCAGATGAGTTCGATTAAGGTTGGATTACTGATAAAAATGAAAAACAAACCAATCATGATTTTGAAGCTGGTAATTGAATAATTATCCACACAAATAATGATAATGGCTTGAAGAAGTCAAACAGGCGATGTCAATAGGAAAAAAAGCAAAAGAGATTCAAGATTTTTTAGGATATAAAGAGAGAGTGAAAGGTGAGTTAAATTTGGTTACCAGTTAATGATTATTTCCTTACTGAACTAACCAAGCTATGCTATTTTCAGGTTACTCCATGAGTGTTTGATAGCGTGAGAGACTGATCATCCGTTATGTTGAATCTTCACCAATCATTGATTATAGCTGTTTTTTTTTGTGTGATGCTACTTTTGATTTCTCCCTTTCTCATCTTCTATTAGCTGCCACTATCATGATGTAATTAATATTTCGAAATGATAATCGTTTTAATTACTTTTTTTCTCCTACCACTATCAGAGTGTCAACAATTCAATTTAACCTGGTTTTGATGGTTTCTCCAATCAACTGTCAAAGTGCCCTTTACATGATCGATCCTGTTTTTGTCGCTTTCATTTCAACTTTCATTGGATTACCAATTTTTATGGGGAAACATCTAATATCCAAACAAGGCGTCATTAGTGTTTTATTTGATAAACATCTAACTGTGATCAGTAAACGTTGGTTGACGGTTTCAGGGTGATCCTCATTTGAAACGCTAATGGTAAATCAAATCAGTTTTGCAATCGATTGGTCAGTCAAGCAAAAGCAACAGGAATTAGGGAAATGACTGTATAGACCAATAAGAAGACCCTACTGGCCAAGTAATCAACAAATAATCAACTCTTTTAGGTCAAATTAGTCAGGTCAATGTCCTCCTTACATGTTGACAACTCTAAGTTGATTACAATTTAATATATTAATAAGTATCTCTTTTTTTGCTGTAGTTGTCTATTCTTCCAATTTGCTGTTGTATTGATGTACCAGGCATTGGTTTTTTTGGGTTCAGAATGGAAGAGAAACATGACAACACGAAAATGATGGTAATGGTGATGACAGTGTGAGATGATTCAAGATGAAGGTAGACGATGATTATCATGATGATGATAATGAAAGGT
The DNA here is from genome assembly GCF_039701765.1 of Tetranychus urticae. Taxonomy (NCBI): domain Eukaryota; kingdom Metazoa; phylum Arthropoda; class Arachnida; order Trombidiformes; family Tetranychidae; genus Tetranychus; species Tetranychus urticae. The sequence goes on from NC_142959.1 coordinate 4,798,212, forward strand.
TTCATAAAAGGGCTACTACTAGCTGTTAACATCTAATCACAAGAGTTACAAGAAAAAGAAGAAAAAAGCTCAATCCTTTCAAAATTTATTTAAAATCAACCAGTTAATCAACCATTAGTCTAGACTATTTTTGATGAAATAGTCAATTTTCATGGCTAAACATGGTTAAATATAATGCTTTAGCCAATATAAGATATTTGTAGCTTGAAAAATGGATAATAATATTGCAAGTTAGAAGAAGAATAAGAAAAATAAAGGATTTTATTAAAGTGCATTATAATGCATGATATTAGTTGAAAGGAAAGGATTAAACGATCAGTTGAAACGGAATGATATTTTTATTATTTGCCGTATTCAATTTACATTTAACCCTTTACCTATTTTATGGATTACATGGATTAAAAAATACATGTAAGCTGGTTTATGGTCTATATGCTAGTCGGTAGTAAATAATGCAATGATTACAGCAAATAATGATGGTAATACTGCATTTAATAATGAGATAACAGACAACAAATAATCTATTTTTTTCTTATTTAATTTCAATTCCATACAATTGGGCCAAAGTCAGGAAAGATTCATAAAATTTCAACTATTTTCAGGTCAAATTTTTAACCCTCAACCACTGGAACAGACTTTTTCCCTAATCCTAATCAAACATCCAATTTTATTTCAATTTATTGATTGTTTTTTTCTGTTTTTTTTCAGTGAAACTACCAGATTGAATTTATGAAGCAAAAGAGATTGATAATGAAGAGCCAAAATAATCAACAACGAATTCTGGAGACAATTAAATTTGTAAATTGAAGCCTTGAATGATACAGAAATAAGTCTTGAAATTGAACGCAATCAATGGATCTGGGTTGACCAGTAACTCAAGCTAATACAAAACAGCATGAGTACAGTCCTGATTTGTTTTACATCCTCAGCATACTCTTCATTTGGCTCTTCACTTTGCTCTTCATCTTACTCTTGATAGTATTTTTAAAGGTATTCTTGATGAAACTCTTCATCCTCATGATCTTCACTTTTATAAATCCTTTTTTTTCTAACTCATCTTTATTTTTGTTGCTTTCTTTCCTCTCCCTCTGTGTGCTGACAGGTAAAATTTGGTACAATTTACTCTTGGAATGGAATAAAAGGTTTAAAGGTTAATTCATAATGGATGCAACTTGTTGAGAATAATGAAAAAGAAATGAGAATTGATGGCGAACAAGAAAAAGTAAAATTTCTCTTCTTGAGAATGGATCAATTGAAGAAGGCTTAAAGTATCTCAAATGAGCAGACAAGAAAGAAGTGATCTCTAAAAATTAGATGAACTGTTAATAATAATGGAAGCTGATGATTTAAAATGGTTAAAATAATAATCACAATAATACCAATAATGATTCAAGATAATCACCTTTTTATTTATATCGTCCATCTATTGCAATCTATTGGTTCATTGATTGACGGAAAAAGGTTGATCTTTCAACGGAATGACCTTTATCTTTTATCTTTCTTTCATTCCAAGATTCATTAGATGATTATTCCTGAGTTGAATCACTTTTCACTTTTATTTGTTTGATTATAATTATAATGATAATTTTCACCTATCACCTGACTGATAGCAATGAACAAAATTAGATTTGAAAACAGTACTGGCTTGATAACTTATAATCAAATGTTACTTCCTTGTCTTTACATTTGTTTTGCATTTTATTTACCTATTGACTTATATCTTTTGTACCAACTGATTGAAAACCGACTCTTGTATTACAACAATTAAACATCCGAAGTCCATTTTCAATCATCAGGTTCATCTGAATGTCTAATACTATGAAATGGCTTCAATAGGAATGTTCAATGTTTTGGTTTCAACTGTAACCTGATATACAATGTGCTTGAGAAGGCTAACATGTCCTGTTTTTTGAAAAATTGTGTTTACTTATGTTTATGTCACCTTGAAGGGGTCAAGTGATTATGAAAAACATGAAAAGGAAGGAAAAACTCTGAAAATTTTACTGAAAAGACAAGATTTTCATCATTCTTGATGTCAACTTAAACAAAATTAACTTAAACAGTCAATAATCATCGTTTAACCAGATTAAATTTCGTTGAGATGTTGGCTCTCATTAATGATAAACTGTAGGATAAAATAGCCAAATATCATTTTAAAGATGATTCTAATCAATCTGAATTTGAATGGAAATGATCTACAATTTCACTTCAGTTTAAATCCATTGCTTAATTTATTTTTCAAATACGTTCAATTTACTTAGTAACAAATTCTTGGCCCTTTTTTATGCTAGCTTTGAGTTCAGGGATGGCAGCTTTAACAAGATCTTCTTCATAAGCAGACAATTGACCTAGACCCAGATTTTTGACCAAACCGTTTTTGCCTAGATGAACTGGTGTGGCGAAATAAGATGCATCAGTAAGGTCGGATTGTACGTAAGCACATTCGACAACATCAGGTTTTCCAGCTAAGCCATCCAAAAGAGAGAAGGCGAAACGGGCAGCAGCGAAAGCCATTGATAAAGTTGCAGATCCAGCTCCAGCTTTAGCTTTGACTACCTCAGTTCCGGCGTCTTGGATTCGTTTAGTCAGTGCATCAATGTGGTCCTTGTCAAAACTAACTGAAGGAGTCACTCGAGATAAAAGTGGAATAATGGTGATACCAGCATGACCTCCAATAACCGGTACATTTGTTGTAACTGGATCGAGTCCTTTAGCCTCGGCTACAAAAGTATTGGCTCTGACCACGTCTAAGGTTGTAACTCCAAACAAACGAGCTGGATCGTAGGTACCCGCTTTTTTCAAAACTTCAGCAGCAATAGGTATGGTAGAGTTGACTGGATTGGAAATCACCCCAATTAAAGCCTTGGGGCAATTTTGAGCACAAGCAGCTACCAAGTCCCGTACAATTGATGCATTGGTATTGAAAAGATCATCACGGGTCATACCGGGTTTTCTGGGAACACCAGCAGGAATCAATACTACATCAGATCCTTGAAGAGCCTCTCCAAGTTGTTCTGGTCCCAAATGTCCAGTAACTTTGGCTCTAGAGTTGATATGGCTAAGATCAGCAGCTACACCAGGAGTATTGGCTACATCATATAAACTAAGGTGGCTAATTAATTTACTTCTTTTCAAGAGTAGAGATAAAGGTTGGCCTATTCCACCGCTAGCACCAAGAACAGCGACTTTAGCTTTCAACATTTTTAAGTAAAATTGTTGTAAAGGTCTGAGACAAATCAAATCAGCCTAAAGCTGCCTAAAGATACATTGTTATACTAATTTTTGCTCCTAACACAATCAGTTTGAATCATGATTATTGTACACTGATTCTGTATAATAAAATTATTTTGGTTGCTTAACCACTAAAAACCAAAAAGATGAAAAGTCCAGAAATTTTTCTGTTTCGATTGTTTTTAGTTGAGGAATTGTATAATGAACGGATGAATTTAACCGGGTTACTCATAAGATGATTCTAATCAATCTGAGTTTGAATGGAAATGATTGTCAATTTCACTTCAGTTTAAATTCATTGCTTAATTTATTTTCCAAATACGTTCAATTTACTTAGTAACAAATTCTTGGCCCTTTTTTATGCTAGCTTTGAGTTCAGGGATGGCAGCTTTAACAAGATCTTCTTCATAAGCAGACAATTGGCTCTATTGACTCTGACCACGTCTAAGGTTGTATGGATCAAGTGATTATGAAGAACATGAAAATTTAGGAAAAACTCTGAAAATTTTACTGAAAAGACAAGATTTCCATCATTCTTCACATCAACTTGATGTAGGTAGTTTAATGTTATACTTGTCATTGGTTTCTTGATTTTTTATTCATTTCTCATTATTCAATGGTAAATGGGTTGAGATTTTGTGAAAGTAAAGAAACAAAAAACTGAATGAAAAGATGAAAATATGATGATGACTGTATGATGATAAAAGGTGAAAGAGAAAGAAGATGATGGCTTTAGACAGAAGAAGATAAAGATGATTTGTGAGTCTTTCCCTTTTTGCTCTTTACTTTTCACAATAATAATGAAATACTCAAAAACTGGATTGATAAGTGGAACCAGAAAGATGATGGTTTTCAAAGCTTAACCCCTGAAGAGTTTCAATTTTTGATTTCACATTTCAATCGATTACATATTACAGTTTGATTCAAAGCTGCATCTTATTGATCATTTTATTGAATGTTTCCGATCTTATCGTCATTAACATTATTTCATATTAAGCCACTAATCAAAGCATGAACGAGAAAAGAAGAGGTTCAGAAAGGTTGAAAAATTTCAGTTAGCTGGTTACAATGTATGATTAGGGTTGAACAGGACAACTCGATTAGTAACGAATGAGCTTTATGTTTATTTAAGATGAATTCTGGTAACCGGTAGCATGATAAGCACCAATTTCAATTTAACATTTGATTAAAAATAACTCTTCTTTTCCAGAATCCAACAGGTCAACCCAATCGAAACCCGATTAACCAATAAATGTAACATGTTTGCTTTCAATTTGTCACTCCTTTCAAATTTGATTTTGATTTTTCTCTAATTATCTTTTCTATCTTTAATTATTCAGACAATTCATCAAAATATCATGTTCAAAGTCATCTTCAAGTCCAACATTGGAATCAAGTTAACCATTGGAAATACAAAATAATGTTTAACCGGTTAATATGAGAATCACAATGAATGTAAATTGGATGCTTTTAAATGTATGTGACTCTGTCCCAGTTGATCTTTCAGGCTAATAGCGTACGACCCGATAAAGTGATGGGTGACGAGGTTAACATGATAATGATGGTTATGAAGATGAAGATGAACTATTGCTCTCATCTTAACCTTTCTTCCTTCACTTCTACCTTTTTAGTTACACTCATTGAGCTCATTTGATTTTTTGAAGACAAAACGGATTCTCGGAAGTGATCAAGATGACATTTTTATTCATTTTTTTCTCCTTCTTTACCTGACATTTCTTGTGTTCGTGTTTTACTCTATTGAAAATTACATTAATCTTTCAAACGGTCAATTACAACTCATTTTACTGGACAATTCATCGTTCCTCTTAACCAACCTTAAAAAACTGTAATCACTTTAACACAGAAGTTTAATGAGTGAAATGAAAACATGAAAATTGTATCAGTTATTGAAGCTAAATGAAGCCAGGAAAGTGATTTATCACAGCATTGTATGGTGTTAATATTATCAACTGAATGGTAATTATAATTGTATAATTATAATCTGGTTGTCACAAAATTAAACTGAAATACCATTTACAAGGAAATTACGGGTTAAGATAATTTTCAATTGAAAATCCAAATATAACTTGATGTCTTTTAACGGTTGTCAGGAATCAAAGTTGCTGATGATATTTTCATTTCTTCATCATTTTTTAATTATTGGATCATCGATGGAAAGAGAGACTGAATTGAAATTGAAATTACTCTTTAATTCCGACTATTAAATTGTCCTTTTTTCGCAATTGTTTACAGGCTAGGTTAAGGTAGGAAGTCAACCTTGCGGGTTAATTGTGATGGTTTAACTTTCCATCTTTAACGGTTAATAAGGATTGTCCAAATTAATTTGATCACGCTATTTCAATTGTAGAAACTTTCATTTTCATTTCCATTCTTCAATCAAGTATGTATTTATCATTTAAATGCCATCTAAATGGCTTAACATCTTGAGCCTTACTGCTTTCCACTAATTTAATTGTCCATTTTCAATTTTATGTTCATCTTCAGGATCATTGGATAAATCACGGCAATCGGCCTGATCACGGAATCTTTTAGTTACAATCATTTAATACTTGTACAGACTGGACGGCTTAATGACAACGAGTTACACGAGTTAAATATTTACAAAATTTGTATCAAAATTGAAAGGAAGGAAGTAAATTTTGAAATGTAAACGAGTCAAAACAAAACGCTAATTGTCATGTTCATCATGTTCATCATTAGATATTATTATGAATTTAGGAATCAATGTTTACCTGAGGCAAGAGTTGAAGGTGCTTGGGATGCTGTTAATGGTATTAACAGGCCAAATGTTAACAAATATATCAATGGAGTTGATAGAGATGACATTTTTATAAATATATTATTCCGATGATAATGTTTGGTTAAATTTAAACTCCGTTGGAACGGTTTATTATAACGGTCAAACATTTTGTAAATTGACACAATTTGATTGTATGACACTTGATTTTTGTGAGATTGAACCTTTTCTCCGTTTGATTTAATCTCGCCACTTGATTTAACCTTTATGTAGTTGGTTTATTTCAAGTTTGATTATCAACAAACAGCTGAGATATCAACCATTGGTGACACTTTTTTTAACTCTCATGTCCATAATGTTGGCCGTTTGTAAACAAGTTGAGATGTTTCACTGTTTAAAGATGATCACAAAATATTCAATAAAATTTACCTTTAAATAATCATCAATGTTTTTTCAATCAATGACAATTCACTTTACAATTTACAAAATCACTAAATTTTAACATAGATATTTATCCGATTTGCATTGTTACATTTGCTTCTTAAGACGCTTTCATTTATACATGTTGTTGCACGTAATTTATTTTATATCAACAAGTAATCAAAATCCGTTCATTGGTCACTATGAATACAGATTGATTGTGATGATGTTAGTGAAAAAAATCAAACGGATCAAAATGTTGTGTTCAATGTTCACTTTGAAAGGCTGAAATGCCTAATGAACGAAACGCTTTTGCCGAAAAAATGTTTACCTTTACCTTCTCCTCCTACTCTTTCGTCTTCTTCTGTTTCTTCTTTCTCTTCTTTCTCTTCTTTCCCCGCTCGTCTTACTTTCCTCTTTTTGACCTCACTTTACTTTACTCTCTTCAGCGCTTTTTCAGGTTTTTTTCAAATTTCGCTCACCAACTAAAACTGGTATCTTAAACGCCATCTAACGGTATTCTTGTTGAGTTTGATTGCGATTGTTTACTTTGATAACGTTTAATATTAATTTCAATGTTGATTATTTGACAATTTGTGATTTATTTATGTGATTATGGCAAGGGATGGTTAAAAGGATCAAATCAAGATGAACGATTGGAATGGCTAAAAAAGAAAAATATCTGTTTTGGATAAATACTGTAAAGCATAAAAATGTTCATATATGCTTGTTGTGTGTAATGTATCTTTATTCATCTGCTCGCTTACCTGATTGACGAGGTAGAAAACATCAATTTTAACCTGTAAATTGTGATAATTGTTGATATAGATAGGTAAATAGAGAGAAAGAAGAAAGAAAGAGAGTAAGGAAGACAGTTTAACTGTTTTTGATGCTTATTTCCAGTTGGTGAGAGCTGACATAATGTTTCAAAGGAACTCAACCGGATCACATAATAATATTCGTAATGGATTCAAATGAGCTACGAATTTTTTTACTTTAATTTAGTCTTCTTGGTTCCTTTATTTTGGTCAATTTTTCGCTATACATTTGGACTCAACTGGTCAATTGATTGAATCCTATTTGACCATAATCAATGGATTGTCTCATGGCTCAACCAAAAGTATCACAACCAGAACAAAGTGTAACAAATTATAAAGTGTATTAGCATACATTAATTAACCATTATCGACAGTCACAATTTTAGATTGACAATCTGCTTAAAATCAGCCCAGCCCGTTACAAATCGTACTCTCACCTCAATAAATAAGCTAAAATTCAACGTTATTATCGGGATAAAGTTACATTCATCTAGTGCCAAAAAAATACTGAACCGCAAATCTCTGAGCCATCAATTGATTTTAAATGCTGCCAGTAATCTCTTTCAATCCAATCCTCGATTTGATTATTGTTCAACTCAGCTAATCACAAATATAGACAAAGGTTATCAATATTTGAGCTCACAATTTGATGCACACAGGTTCAGTTAGTTGAACTGTTGCATTGAAATCTTGTCCCTTATTCAAGCAATTGCTAAAATCGGATAAATTACCTTCACAACTAGTAGTCATTTGAAAATCTTTTTCCTCTCCAGGTAACTACCCTTTTTACTTGATTTAATTTTGTCATTACTTTTACTTTTTTTACTGACATTTAAGGAGTAGAAGTGCAAAATTGGTGAAGAAAAAAATAAGAAATCATTTAACGATGAAAAGAGGTTTTTGCTATGATTTTTTATATTTAATATCATCAATTGGAAATCAACTGTCAATCGTCTAAGGTTGATAATCTTTGATTATTGGAAGGGAGCGAAAGTTATCAACCGATTCATTACTGAATCTAGTTTCATTGAGGTTCAACTCTTGAACTAAACCTTTTTGTACTCTATTATGATATTATTGTATTGTTATCGGTTACTGATGGGCTTAAACTCAACCAATTTTACTGATTAATAATTATTTTTAGCTGTCGTCTCTTAACCTTTTGTTTATATCGTTTAAGTTATTCACAATTTAACATGTAAGCGAAGTGTCGATTTAAACTGATTTGATTCTGATTATAGACGAAATATTTGCATTCAATTTTACTGTGTTAACTTGCTACAGTTACAATATGTTGAAATATTATGAATATTATATTATAACCTTTTACCTTATTATTTACCTAATTGTTAACGTATTTAAAACACAAATTTGAGACCGTTTTTTCACTTTATTTGACAACTGATTACACAAATCACACCTTAATTTAACTCTCAATTCATTATCATAAAAACATAATTAGTGACAAAAGAAAAGCAAAGCGTATCGATTTTTAAATCATTGTTTTCATTTCTTTAACCAACATTTGTCCACTTATTTCTCATTTAATAACATCACCAAGCTTCCAATTTGCGTATATTTTAGAGTCAAAATAACCTTAACTAATGGGCTTTTGTTTTCAGAAAATGAAAGAGTTAACTCTATTAATATATAAATTAGTTTATATTTGAATAGATTCATCAAGTGGATCAGTTAAATTAGACAATCAGCTCTCTAAATTAACCAATAAACAACTGTATGGTAATGATGAAGCAATGAACAACAGGTAATAGTTAAACTTAAATATTCAAGATAGCTGGAATGGTGATTAACTGTACTCAACGCTTTTATTTGATGTTCACTGGTTAATCAATTGTCAACAGCTTTTTTAACTTTTCTCATTTCCATCAATTTACGTTGAAAGCAGAAGTCGATTACTTTCATGATTTGTTTTCAAAATTAACTTAAACAGTCAATAATCATCGTTTAACCAGATTTAATTTCGCTGAGATGCCGGCTCTCGTTAAGGGTAAACTGTTGGATGAAATAGCCAAATATCATTTTAAAGAAAGAGAAATGGAAAACAAGTAAAATATTTTTTAATTGTTGAACCAACAAATCAGTTTTGACCAAAATTCAAAGTTGAATTTAGGATTGCATACTATCAATAAATAATAACAATTAATGGGTATTACATTACAATGACAAGTTGTAAAGGTCTGAGACAAAACAAATAAGCCTAAAGCTGCCTAAAGATACATTGTTACACTAATTTTGGCTCCTAACACAATCAGTTTGAATCATAATTATCGTAGACTGATCTGTATAATCAAATTATTTTGGTTGCTTAACCACTGAAAACCAAAAAGATGAAAAGTCGGGAAATTTTTCTGTTTCGATTGTTTTTAGCTGAGGAATTGTATCATGAACGGATGAATTTAACCGGGTTACTCAAAAGATGATTCTAATCAATCTGAATTTGAATGGAAATGATCTACAATTTCACTTCAGTTTAAATTCATTGCTTAATTTATTTTTTAAATACGTTCAATTTACTTAGTAACAAATTCTTGGCCCTTTTTTATGCTAGCTTTGAGTTCAGGGATGGCAGCTTTAACAAGATCTTCTTCATAAGCAGACAATTGACCTAGACCCAGATTTTTGACCAAACCGTTTTTGCCTAGATGAACTGGAGTGGCGAAATAAGATGCATCAGTAAGGTCGGATTGTACGTAAGCACATTCGACAACATCAGGTTTTCCAGCTAAGCCATCCAAAAGAGAGAAGGCGAAACGGGCAGCAGCGAAAGCCATTGATAAAGTTGCAGATCCAGCTCCAGCTTTAGCTTTGACTACCTCAGTTCCGGCGTCTTGGATTCGTTTAGTCAGTGCATCAATGTGATCCTTGTCAAAACTAACTGAAGGAGTCACTCGAGATAAAAGTGGAATAATGGTGATACCAGCATGACCTCCAATAACCGGTACATTTGTTGTAACTGGATCGAGTCCCTTAGCCTCGGCTACAAAAGTATTGGCTCTGACCACGTCTAAGGTTGTAACTCCAAACAAACGAGCTGGATCGTAGGTACCCGCTTTTTTCAAAACTTCAGCAGCAATGGGTATGGTAGAGTTGACTGGATTAGAAATCACCCCAATTAAAGCCTTGGGGCAATTTTGAGCACAAGCAGCTACCAAGTCCCGTACAATTGATGCATTGGTATTGAAAAGATCGTCACGGGTCATACCGGGTTTTCTGGGAACACCAGCAGGAATCAATACTACATCAGATCCTTGAAGAGCCTCTCCAAGTTGTTCTGGTCCTAAATGTCCAGTAACTTTGGCTCTAGAGTTGATATGGCTAAGATCAGCAGCTACACCAGGAGTATTGGCTACATCATATAAACTAAGGTGGCTGATTAATTTACTTCTTTTCAAGAGTAGAGATAATGGTTGGCCTATTCCACCGCTAGCACCAAGAACAGCGACTTTAGCTTTCAACATTTTTAAGTAAAATTTAATAAAATTAAAACAAAAACACAATAAGAGATGAGGACTAAGGATAAATTAAATTAACAGATGAAAATGTCACCTTCAATAATGATGACTCTCAGTGGGAATTTTTAAGCTTTTCATTATGTAACAGCAGATGGAGCTACCTTTTATAGCTGATTAGCGAAATCTCTTTAATCCTAAATTTTCAGATCTATTATTAATAATTTATTTAATTGCTTTCATTAAATTTTTCAATTAAAAATTTTTCCAGTTGCTCTCACACTCAACCAAAAAATCTTGTATAAGTTTCTCTCTATAAGTTGTTTCCATCATAAGATTTATCCGACGATAAAAAATTTAGTCTGCAGATAACATTAATGAATTGTTCAGAAAAGCCAGAAAACTCAATCATTGATATTTTAACAAGATTTGATCATTCAAAATACAGCGAAAATACAGTTCTGTCCGTTTTGGCAGCTGAAAGGGAAGCCTGAGTCAACTAGAACCTCATTAACCTCGAATCATTCGAAACATTTAATTGAATGAACACTTTTGAATAACTCAACTATTAATTAGTATTTCGTTTTGTGGAAACATCTCTCAGTTAATTGTTCAAGAAAGTCGATATTAAGCAGGCTTTTGAGTTAACTGAATTGAATAAATTCCAACATAAACTGAAACGATTTTTGAATGAAATTTTTGAGCTGATGGAAAATTTGTGTTTAAATTTCTGAGACAAATAATTTATGTCTTATTATAGCATCGCAATTAATTTTACAGTTTACAATTATTTAAAAAGTAATGAAAAAAGGAAGAAAAAATTATCATCAAATAAATGTATCATTTTCGTTATTTCTCATTGAATATGATAACTTATTCATCAAAAAATGTGGTGTTAACAGCGCAAAAGTTTGTCAATTATTCTTTCCTTTTGAGTTTTGATTTTTTATGTTAGTTAATCCATTTTGATGTCATCTCGCCATGTACCTAATATGTGAGGATTTTGTTTCGCTCTCAACAGCAACGAAATCATTGCACTTGATCAGTAAACATCTTTCAAAATTCAATCGCCTTTAGACACTTTGTTGCTTTTAACCAATTTAAATTTCCAGTTCACCTGATGATCACATTTACCATTAGTTATGTAAATTGAACCTAAGTTGAATGAAATTCTCGATCCATAGCTATAATAATCACCATCATATGAATTATTAAAATTATCACCAATATCATCATTTCCTATCTCACTTAAGCTTTAAACTCTTTTTCGCAGCTTCATTATCTGAATCCTTTCTTGTTTCTTGAATTTTTGTAGCATTTGATGTTTTTTTCCTGGAAATCCGTCCAATCTTTTCTGACCGGCGAAGCTTACATAATACTCCAACGTCTTGATCACTTTTTTCATCTCATAGAATAAAGATTAAACAGATAATTTGGCCATGGTGTAATAAGGTTTGTGGTAGAGAAAAATCATCAATATCCCAGATGATTTCATTTCTATTATCTTTCATATACAAGTATATTAACAGTATGGTAAATTCCTGGAGCGAGTAGTAATTATCTACGCAATTCCTGTCGAAAGAAGGGTTTTTATGAAAGAATGTGGGTTAGGAAATTATGAGACAGAGAAGATGAAAAGAAAAAGTTTTAAAGATAGGATATTTAGAATAGATAGGAAGCATCAGAAAAGTCTTCGGATTTGATTGCAAAAGATGATATTCCAAAGATCGTAGTTTTTTCTGTACATTTTTCAATCTTTGTGAAGTTTATCCTAGTTCCTAAAATAGGAACGATTTGATGGGTCATAGGGCAGCATGAGTAAAAGAACTAGCGCTATTGCTGTGAGCCAAACTAAGCATGCTGCCAGTCACTGAGCTATCATCACGCAATGATTCACTGGCTTCGACAATGGCAAGTGAGTTTAGACCAAGTCTTGCAGTTTCTTCGTCGAAAGTTTGAATTTCTTGGGCTTGTCTTTCAGTTAAAAGTCTTTGCCTTTCATTCCGTTCTTCTTGAAATCGGTGTTTTTCCAATTCCATCTAAATGGTTAAAAAAGGAAGATTATATGGTTCAATTAAGTTTATGTGAAACATGAAGATACATGAAGCTTAAATTGAAAACAACAAACATGATGATGTCACTTACCTTTTGCTCTAGTAAAGCTCTCCGATGGGAAACTCGTTCTTCTAATTCTCTTTTTTCTCTATTTCGTTGTGCTTCTGTTTGCATTCTGATTTTACTTTGAAATGCGATCAATAATTCAAGTTCTTGTTGAAGGTGGTCTTTTAATTGACGAGCTTCAGTTTCCTGAGATTCATCTAACCTTATCTAAGGGAATAAAGAAAGAAAAATATTAATATGGATTAACAAAAATCGATGATGAATTTACTAGGTTTAAAAAAAGAATCGAAGGCTTGTTTGCACATGAAGTGGAAAACATTGAGAACGTAATTAAAATGTCAATTATGAGTCTTAATGAAAATAAGGTTACAAATATTTGATGTTGGTAGATGTGTTACATGTATTAGTTAATTTATTGTTAAGCCTTTTTTGACAGATGGAGAAGAAAAAGGGAAAATTTTTTATAACACAATAGTTATCAGCTCAATTAAGTCATTGTTTTCATTACTCAAATGAAAAACAGCCTAAAATAGCAAAATCTTTCTTATACAGATGAATATCGACACAAAAATAATAAATATTAATGGTTAAGGTGCAATTGATACGTTCTTAGCAAATTATGAAAAATATAAATAACACTTACCGATTGTTTTTGAAGCATTTCTGCAATACTTTGTTCATATTGTTCACCTAAAATGGCAAGTTTTCTCATTTGTTCCTCTTTTAACTTTTTGATTACATTTTTCTGCTCTTCTTTGGGTGTGGATGCCAACACGTGAGCTTTCCATACTTTATATTGACGTGTCTGAGTTTTACATGTTTCCCTAAATTGACGACGTATTTGCAATTCCTTTTGCTTCAAACTTTTCGGCTGTTGTTTCAGTTCTAAGGCATGCTTCTTTGACAATTCAGATAGCCTTCGTTGATTGTACTCTTGTTGATTGGCTAATTCAGTTTGATGTCTTTTCCTGATCTGGTCATCTCTCAGTTGATGAATCGCTCTTTGTTGACGATATTCAAGTTCAACCGATATCTCATAATGTCGAAGTAACATGGCATGAGCTTCTTCAAGTTGATGTTGGCGTTTGTTCAACTCTTCTCGAAGTAAATCTCTTTCTAATTCATGATATTGAACCAGTTTTCTCCTTTGGAACTTTCGAATTTCCGACCTGAAATGCTCCAATTGACTTTGCTCTAGTGATCTGAGATTAGAAGCTTGAGCTCGTTGGAGGCTTTCTTTATGTTTCTTCAACGATTCTGGATTATTGGCAAATTCCTGCAAGAGAAAATCAATAGTTTTAAAATGGAACCACATTAATGTTAAACTGAAATGTCAAAACTTTCATTTCCATGATGATTAAAGCTAAAACTGAAAAGAACAAACTAAAAATGTTACCAATACCGATTAAATTTATTTAATCAGAAAAAAGATGATAATGGAGCTAAGCATTGAGCTTACTCAGAATCGAGTAATAATTACAAATAAAATCATGAATCAAGTAAAAGTCAAAAGTGATATTAATCAGATATTGTTAAAGTACATCAGGATTGGTTCTGGATGGAAAAACTAATGAATTTCTAAGGAATCAAACTCCACTCAAATATAAATTATTTTAATAACTAACTAATAAACGTACTAAAAATTAAAGGAATAATGGCTGCAAGTTTATGATATTGCAATGATTATTAAAAAAGTCTTTGGAATTTATGTTAGCGGATTAAGTGAAAAATGTATTAAACTGTCGAAGGAACTTAATTCATGGCAAATACTAGCACCTGAAGTAAAAAATATACGTAAATTCAAATTAAGATAATTAAAAACAATCCAGTAGCGAATAATTGAAAACTTTACTTACCAATTCAAGTTTTTCTTTTATATATTTATTCTCGTTCTTTTGTTGTTGTAGTAATCGTTTTCTCTCCTCTTCCTGTTGTTGTTTTATGGCTTTGCTTAATCTATTTTCACAATCTAGATTGTGTTTTGACTTTATACGAAGGAAATAAAAAATCAAGAAATTAAAATTATTAGCAACAAAGAGTTAAACACAAAAATAAACCGATAAGATGGTTCAAAGAGAAATAAAAGATATCATTTGACTCGACTATGAAGATAGTCAAATAAGTTAATAGCAATAAAATGAATAGAAAGAAAGTAATTATAAAAAATAAAGCATATTTACGGCATCAATAGCTTTTCTAAAATATTTGAAGATAAAATTGTATCAAAATTACCTTTTTCTGGAGTTCTTTTTGATGTTTATTCTGTAATTTCTCCAAGTCTTTACTGAATTGAGTTAAAAGACTTTCATATTCTTTTTCAAGTTTAGTCTTATGTTCTTCCAGCTCTTGTCGACACTTAACTTCCAACTGTAGGATAGCTTTTTGGTGTTGCCTTCTCATCCTCTTGTAGCCACTGAGCTGTTCATACATTTGATTTTCTTCCTCGTGCTCTTTTATTTGACGACTAACTATTGATGTTGTCCTAAGAGTTGCGAAATTATTAGCACCAAGTTCGGTACTATTCAAGCTTGCAGAGGAGTTCTGGGTAATAAAACAAAAATGAGAAAAGGCATTAATGAGATATTGTTTGAAATACGGTTGGGAAATGAACTCACCGAAGGGCTGATACGACTCATGTTGCTACTGCTTTGACGTCTCGTGGAAAGTGACCTTTTGTGCAAGTCATTGTTTTCGAAATTGATTGGAAGACTACAATTACTACTACTATGACTGCCGGTACTGATGCCTTCACTTTGTTGACTGGCAATACTATTGCTTTTACTACTATCTCCTAATTGATCATCCTCCTAAATAACAAAAATTAAAATATTAGTAATCTAAAGTTAATGATTAAAGATAAATTTAAAAAGTACCGTTGAATCTCCTTCAATTTCACTTCCAGCTCTTTCCAGTTCTTGATTTTCAATCATGAGAATTTTTTTCATGCGTCGATAATTCAGATTGTCTAGTTCTCTTACAGCAGCCTTTGTCCTATTGATCAGATCATATATAACAGTCCCAGATCTGGTACGTGTGATATAGCCATGCTAAAAAAATAAGTAAGATTTCATTAAATTAATTTGTTGATCGTACAAACAAAGAACTTGAAAACATGTATTAAGTTGCCTTGTTACTTACTTTAAGCATTTGAGATGAGGTAGGTCTATCATAAGGATTTTTTTGAAGACAAGAGTCAACAAAATTTCGGAATATATCAGACCACTCAGAGTGAGAGCTTAAACTAGGTGAATCGTTCTGAGCGATGTGGTATAAGGCACTCATTGCATTCATGTTAAAGTATGGCGGTTTTCTTTCAGCAAGTTCAATGCAGGTGATTCCAAGGGACCAGACGTCAACTTTACCATCGTACTGGCCTTCATCCATGGCGAGGATGACTTCAGGTGCCATCCAGTAAGGTGATCCAACGAATGAATTTGCTGGACAAGTCATTGATGAAGATCCGAAGTCGGCAAGTTTAACCGTGCCATCCTCGGTTAAAAGGATGTTACCTGCTTTCACATCTCGATGTATTCGACCTAAACTATGAAGATATTCCAATCCTTGTAGTGCATCATGACATATGGCAGCAATTTCCTCTTCTTTTAATGGCTTTTTGTGGACTGAAAGCCGAATGTAGAAATGTTAATTAATTCGATTGAACCAAAATTAAATGAAACTAATAAGAGAATCAGACTACTGATGCAAATGAAATAATCATTCATCAAAATACCTTCGATAATATCGGATGCAGATCCAAGACAATATTCCATAACTAGCCATGCAGTATGGTCCTTTAGATAACAACCCTTATATTCTATACAGTTTTTATGGTTCAAATTGACTAAAAACTTGACCTCCTTAATGATGTCTTGCCATTTCTGTAACCAGCATAGAGTAGAAAGAAAGAAGAAAGAGAAAAGATAGAAAGAGAGCGAGAAAAAGGAATTAACCAATTAACACAACAAATACATTGGGTGTGGAGGCATGCGAGAGTTAGAGCGAAAGAAACAACAAATAATGAGTGTTTTATAAGAGCGAGTGAGAAGGCAAATGAAGATTGAAAGAGGAAGAAGGCGAAGAGAAAGATGATGACGGTGGTGGCCTTCAGGGAAGGTGATAGTAGAAGTAACAAATGGTAATTGTATAAACGGGATTCGGGATGCTGTTATGATGGTAATGTTGGATGATGCAGTCTGTCTTCAGGGTACACTGAAATAGAGTGTTGTTGAAAACCTTTACATTCCTCCTTCATGTTAACTTTGGAACTATCCTTTAATCACTTCTTCCTTCTTTTCTGGCATTTCGACTTCCCTCCTCGTCATCCTAAAAATATTTTCTCAAAGGTATTAAATTCAATATATCTACTAACCTCGGCGGACTGTTTACCGGTGAATGACATCTTTTTGATGGCCACAACTTCATTATTAACTGTACAACGAGCATAATAGACAGCTCCAAAGCTTCCATGCCCAATCTCTCTCAGATCGGTGAAATATTTCTCTGGATCTTCTTTGTCAAATAGAGAAGCAATCTCTGGATCCTTGATCAATTTGTACGAATGCATGGCTATATCAATACACAACGAAGAAACGATGAGTGGAAGTAAAGAGTAAAACAGAAGGAGAAGATGTGAGAGAATACAAGAAGAAGGAGAAGGAGAGAGAGAGAGAAAAAAAATAAAAGAAAAATAGAGAAAAGAGAGAAAGAGATTGAAATGAAGAGAGAAAAAGAAGGGGAAGAGAGAGAGAGAAAACACTAGCTATCTGAGAGATTATCCAGTGAAACACAGGTAATAAGAATTTAAGATTATCACTGAAACATCATTTCAAGGTTGGTTAATTAATTTAAACCATTTTACAATAAATTTACAATTAGAAGATCAATTGATTCAAAAACTAGAGAGGATCTGAAATCATCTCAATTATTTGTATTCCTCTTCTCTCTCTCTCTATTACCTCTCAATCCCAAATACAAAATTCAATCGAACAAATTGCAACACTGCCACCTACTGACGCAAGAAATTATCACCTTGTAAAGCGGTTAACTCGATTTCTTTAACAATTTACTAATTGTAAAAATTAGTTAAAATCTAATCAATATAAGAATACAAAACACGATTATGAAACAAAACAAAATGACAAAAAGATTATAAAATTATGCAAAGATATCGAAAATAAAAAATGACTTTTCTCATCAATTAGTCGATAACCAATTATCAACTCCATTGGAAAAATTGTGATAAAACAAAACGTTACTAATTTTAATAGCAACAATTGGGATGAAATTGCTAAGCCAAAATCATCCAACACAGTTGAATGGTTATAAACAGGGCTTTTCAAAAGGCATTAAATCATTTTTTAATCAAAAAGGCATAAATTTTATGCCTTTCGTCTATCTTTTCCCTTTCTTTTCTCTTTCTTTTTTCAATTTTATCAGCCTTAATCTGTCCTAAATAAAAGATAGTCGCCTTTTTTTTGACCAATCTTGTTGATAATTTTTCCCATTGAAAATCAATGGACTTTTCTTAGGTTTATCTTTTATGCCTAAAAGCATATACATAAGATAGACGAAAGGCATAAAATGTGAAAAGCCCTGGTTATAAATGTAATCCATGATAAAAGTAGCAAAGACTAAGGTTAAGCCAGTTGACTAGATTATCATTTTATAAATAATACAAAATTGCAAGAGAAACAGAAATTATTTTGGATTAAAAGCATAATAAACTAATAGCATTGATAATAATGGCAAAATATCAATAATACAAAGTAATGAGTTTACATATTCAGGCCTAATGTTTACCTTTGCTTTTGGTTGATTTGAATTGTCATTTTAAATAAGTTTACGCTCTGTTAAATCCAGGTTAGAAAGGTCAAATGTTGAGGTTTAAATATTAAGGTTATAACCATTGACAAGATACATATGTCGAAAGGTTGATATAAGGTGAATAATCAAAGGGAATTAATAATATAACAAAAAGCTAAATTATTACAATAAATATGAGTTATAATAAAGAGAAGAGCGGAAAAATAAAACTGAAATATTGAAAGCTCAAAACTGATACAAACGTATTAACTGGTTTGGGTAAATTGAAATTTCTGATCAAATTTTCAGCTGAAACATGTGATCATCAGAATCAGTTATTCCAATATCATTACTGATATAATATTACAATAAATAGCAACCAGAAACAACCAGAAATGGTAAAGATAATTAGAAGAAATTTATTTACCAAAATATTTCCAATAATTTCTAATTTTGACTGATTATTTTGTTTCCAAGTTTAGCTTTCCAATCATGATTATTCTGATGATATTGATGAAGATGAGCTTCTTGGTGCTTCTATTATAATTGTGATGATAATAATAAAAGGCGGGTTCGAACAGGTATAATATAATCCAATGGTAAAGGTTTGTTACGCCTTGAAAGATTTGAAAAGGCCAATGAAAGGGAAAGTGTATTGATAAATATCTGATGGAGTTTGCACAGTTACTGAGACTAGGGAATGACAATCAATGTCTATAGTGATCATTTGAAGGGAATTGAATCAACTTGGCTGCTAATTTGAAAGCTAACTTGAACATTTAAAGTGATTAGTGCTATTGGGATGATGAGTATCAATATTAATATGCCAGCATCGTCATCGTCTTGTTTGTCTTCACCAAAGAGTAATTTGATTGATAGTCACTGGAATGAATCAAATGATCAGCCAACTCATGGATCAGAAGCTGTTTACGAGATTTACAACAATGATAATCCTTGTAGTAACCATAATACCAATAGTGAAGATGATCCGTTGAACCTTCAAGGGAAGCAGCAACAGGACAATATGATCAACTCCATTGGGTCAAGCAATGGCTGTAAAAATGGTAATGAAAATGGTATTAATAATGGCAATGGTACTGGTGTTGGAAGTAATCGCGGTGGCAATGGAAGCAATAGAAATCAAATTGATCACCATTCTCACCACTCTCATCATAACCATCATCATCATCATCATACAAGTTATTCAATCCTTCGAGATGCTGATTCAACTGTGGTTGACTATGGTTATGAAAGTACAACAACAACAACTGGTGTCTATCAATCTCGTCTGAATGTTAACCATCAACATCATCATAATCATCACCGCAATTCAAATGTTATTCATAGTACACTTGATGGTAAACGGAACCATTCATTAGGTAAAAACATTTTGTTACCTTTGCATCTTTGTTGCATTTGTTTGTTTTTTAACTTGTTTTTCGGTGTTTTTGCGATTTACAATTGATTATCCTCTTATTTCTGATTGTTATTTAAGCCACTATCGAAATGAAACATCAACAATTGACTCCAAATCGATCCTCATTGAGACCACATTCAACTCCGGCAACGTTGCTTTGGTTAGAGGAAAACTATGAGATTGCTGAAGGTGTTTGTATTCCTAGAAGCGCACTTTACATGCATTATGTTGATTTTTGTGCTCGAAACTGTATACAACCAGTCAATGCAGCAAGCTTTGGGAAGGTAAGTTGTACAACAATTCAAATAATTTAGCTAAATAATCAACTAAATAGATGTCAAAGTGAAAACAAAGGGTTTAATGTTGAAGAAAGATGTTTTGGTTGTTACTAAAAGACTCAATTAACACTATTTTCACATTTATGCACAAGTTGACACAAATACCTAAAAACAAACGAGTAAAAACGGGTAAAAATAAGTTTCCTTCGAATTTAAAGGCTGTCGGTTTGCAGGGACATTAAAACTGAGTCCATTAGTACAATTTAAAAGTTTCTATGACCAATAGTTTTCGAGAAAATCGAGTTTAAAGTTGAAACTTCGATCGCTTTTTGTACGATAATGGAAGTAGATGTTTTCATGAAACTCATTTTGCTAATGTGAATTGCAATTATCAACCATAAAATGTCCTTATTTCGAGAAATAAAATTTTCTGTTCGAAATAAAATCGATAAGTTCGAATTTCATTTAAAGCGACTTATTTCTGTGACCGTAAAATTTAGAGATCTGAAACTTATTTTCAGGCTATAAAATTTGATGATACACATCTTGACTTTAATATTTTTTTCGATTTGGTGATAGTTCTCTTGATTTTGGCAATTGGCCTTAAAATTTTTAGGCTAAATATCTCGAGAATGGTAGCACCCAAAATCATGATTCTTTGATCAGAAATTAGATCTTGTTATGGGTTATAATATAATTTTACTAGAAACCGAAATATCTGAACCAATTCATCTTATAATGAATATTCTTCTGACACCTCATAAGTAACCAGTTATCTTTGTTAATCTGATATCAAATCTGGTAACCTAACTAATACAACATTATAACTTTATTCGTAGTTTCTTCAACCATCTAAAATTTGAATGAATTATAGTCCATTACATGATCTAATGTTTGGTCAAAGAATCATAATTTTAGGTGCTACCAGTCTCGAGATATTTAACCTCAAAGTTTTAAGGCCAATGGCCAAAATGAAGAGAACTAACAATAAATCGAAAAAAATATTAAAGTCAAGATGTGTACCATCAATTTATAAGTATCAATAAATAAGTTTCAGATCTCTAAATTTTACGGTCACAGAAATAAGTCGCTTTAAATGAAATTCGAACTTATCGATTTTATTTCGAACAGAAAATTTTATTTTTCAAAATAAGTGCATTTTATGGTTGATAATTGCAATTCACATTAGCAAAATGAGTTTCATGAAAACATCTACTTCCATTATCGTACAAAAAGCGATCGAAGTTTCAACTTTAAACTCGATTTTCTCGTAAACTTTCGGTCATAGAAACTTTTAAATCGCACTAATGGACTCAGTTGCAATGTCCTTACAAACCAACAGAGTTCATAGCTCAAAGAAATTCATTTTTACCCGTTTTTGCTCATTTATTTTTCAGTATTTGTATCAATAATGAATGATGGAGATCTTTCTAACACATTTGTGTTTGAGAAACCATTTAACTTTATGCATTAAGCTCAAGTCTAACAACATAAGTATCATGGATAATAAAACAATGCTACGATTTTTCTGCAGGATCTTGAATAATTTGTATTACAGTTTATTATAGTCTATAGTGCAAGCTAATGTTTGGTAAAAAAATAATGAACATAGGTGATGCCATTCTCGAAATATCGAAACTCAAAGTTTTCAGACCAATAGCCAAAATCAAGAGAACTGTTGTCAAATTGGAAAAAGTATTCGCACCATAATATGTACCATCAATTTTTATCGACAGATAATAAGTTTAAGGTCTCTAACTCTCACGGGTACAGAATGCGGTCACTTTAAATGAAAATCGAAGTTACTTGTTTTAAAGGAAACAGAAGATTTTATTTCTCGAAATAAGTGGGTTTTCTGGTTAATCATCCAAAGTTAAATCAGCCAACATGCATTTCGTGCGAAAATCTGCTTCTCTAATTGTGCAAAAAGCGATCAAAGTTTCAACTTCGAACTCGATTTTCTCGAAAACTATTGATGAGAGAAACTTTTGAATCGCACAAATGGACACAGTTTTTATGCCTTTACAAACCAATAGAGTCTAAACTTGAATGAAATTCATTTTTACCCGTCTTTTGTCCATTTGTGTCAATGTGTGTCAATTTATGCATAAATGTGACAATTGTGTCTTTTTCAAATTGTTTTACATTAATGAGTTGTTTCATTTTAATTGTTGCAATTTGTAATTTACCTCACATATCGATCTACCAATTTAAACAGATCATTCGTCAACAATTCCCTCAACTAACTACCCGTCGACTTGGGACTCGAGGACAATCAAGGTAAGATTTGATATAAATATTTACTTTTCCTTCCAATTGTTACAACAATCTTTGATTTATTTTAATTGATTGAAAGACCTTAAACTAACCCAACTGACCCATTAGTATATATCACTTAAATGGTCAAAGTGACAACATTAAATAATCCAAAATAGCCACTAAATGATGGTTAAATAAACAAAACCAATCTGTTGTTGGTTCAACAAAAATGGACTTTCTTCCTATTCTGTACCCAAACCATTCTCGTCATTTGTTATACTAAAAGATTTACTTTGATTCCACTGATTATCGTAATGATTACTCTTTCCTTTGGTCAAAAGTTAGATTAAAAGGGTCAATATCAATAAGCATTAATCACAATACAATGGAAGAGAAATAAAATAAAAATAAATTCTGAATACAATACAGTCGTTTCTTTAAGGCTTTCCCATGGAAAGGTGGATTAATTGAATTATAATTTTAGACCCAATCTATTTGAGTTAATGTTGATCAAGCAACAGGTTGCTACGGATATTGTTTTATTAATAACAAAATCATTTCTAATTTTAATTCATTGACCAGTTCATCAGTCCAATCCAATGCAACAGTTTCACAATAAATTTTTTTCCTCAACATCAATATTCAATGAGATTTGAAACAGAATAAGGATTAAAGTCTCTCAGGTAGCTAAGAATGATTAATTCCAGGAAATGATAATTAATATGATTGACCCACTAAAGAGCATTAACATGAAATACAAATGAGTTGTAAAAGCCAATGTGATTAACCTAATCATGTTTAAGGTTTTAAAGCTAATTATCTAATGTATTCAATTAACAGGTATCATTATTATGGAATTGCTGTTCGTGAAAATTCAACTTATTATCAACTGGCTTATTCAAAGAAAGCAATTACAAGGTAAATAACGATCCATTAAAAATTAATAAACATGGAAAAATTAATAACCTTTGGTTAACCAAAAATAATATCCAACCCTAAGAATGATAAGAATCAGAGTTATAATGAAAATCTGAGCCAAGAATCTGAGGCAAAAATATCTGATAAATGTACCTATAAATCAGATTGATCAGAATGAGTTGAATGATGAAAACAATTTGGGAATAATGTCCAAGCTTTTATTGGAAAAGATGTTTTTTAAAAAAATATTTTCTCGTTGAACAGGAAAACAAATTCATGAAAAGCAAACAAAATTAATTTCATTTACCATGAAAAACAACAAGTTATAGAAGCAATTTCAAAATGTGTTTCAAAATGTTTTACCATTTGTGATTGTGATGTAAAAAAGCATATTTTCATTTGACAATCTCAATAATGAATCAGTCAAGAATGTGACATTTGAAAATTGATATTCCAACAACAATAATAATTCTAGAGATAAGAATTTCTTTATTATATAATAACATGAGATTCAGGAATCATTCGCTTGGAGTATCAACTCCAAGAGACGGAAAATTCATCTTATCAATTTCATTTGCTGTTCATTGGATTGTTATCATGGAAAGAAATTGAAAAAAAAATCTTTTTCTCTCATTTTTATTCAACAATTAACTCTTTCAATTTTCCAATTTGCTGTTTGAATCAAAGGAATTAAGCCATGAATCAGTTTCCAGATAATCTTGTCAATATATCAACCATTATAATTGGTTATTTCATATTACATTGTCAATGAAAATGGGAAATGAAATGCACGTTTAAACGCGTGTTCAAACTTGATTATAATGAGATGGATTTACATTTAAGGCGATTGATTATCCGATTATTACTTGTTTAACCGTATGATTAGTGTTTAATATAGGAATGATTATTGTATTGTTGAACACACTTCGATTTTTGTTCAACAACTTCAACTTCGACACGTGAAGCAAACATTTTTGCCCTTTTTTCAAGCGCTTTTCAATCTTGTTTTGGTTGATTGTTATCCATGTTAAATAATGTCTCTGATTGTTTGGGTTGTAAGAGGTTGAGAGATTGAGACTAAGGTCTTGTCAACGTGTCTATTAAGTATATTAATCGTCACTTTCTCACGACATTTCATCAACTCAATGACCTTATTGGTGACCTTTTGTGATCTTCACTTTAGCCTTTCATTTGATATAAAAAGATACAGAGATTTGCTGTTTTCATTGTTATTGAAATTTTGCTTTTATTTTTGTTTTTCATTTTGATCGCAGTTTCATTGATTATTAACAGCAATTTACCTCGACATCAGTCAAAATACAAAACAAACAATTTGGTTCAATTTCATTTTTTAACATTTCTGTCTTGTTTCGGGTTTTATAAAATGTTAACATCTTTAGTCAATGTTATACAATTACATTTGTATTGTAATTGTGCTTTCAATTGTATTTTCAACAACAATTTAACCACTGTAACCAACTAAATACACAGATGACTGAAAATTATAAACCGGATACTTTTTAACACAATATTTAATGTCTATATTCACATTGAAAAAGGCTAAATAGATTGTCATTCAATCTCATATTACACTGACAATAGGAATCAACTTCCCAAATTGTTGATATACATTGAAAAAGCTTACCTTTAACCAACCTTAAACTTACTCCAGTTTCCTTAAATGATTGATTTTACATTTAATTTTATAACCTTCTTCCTCTATTATACTCAACTTACAGCAATAATTTACCTGATTCATCTCGAGTCTCTGATAACTTGAATGGCAACAAAAGTCTAGTAAGTAAAATGTTTTCATCCGATTAATTGCTGAAGTCAACATTTGATTTAATTTGATTTCTTGGTTTTCAATTTTTCGTATAAAAAAAGTCTAACCCAAGTCAAGTGAATTCACATTCAAATATCAACAATGGCAGTTCAATGCAAAATTTATCTCCAAATAACAATGTTAATCTAAATCACGGGCCAAATGGCAATACCAATCCAAGTAATTCAAATAATCGTAATCGAGTTGGAACCGTTTTACCTGAATTTCCAACACCAAATAACTTGAAATTACCTTCTAATTTGGACAATGCAAAGGTAAATCAATTGCTTCATTGTTTTACTTTATTTGATGATTTACTTTAATTTTTGGGTTTTTTTGGGTTCTTAGACGGAAACCTTTATTATGATGTATCGAACTCATTGTCAACGCATTTTGGATACAGTTATTAGAGCCAATTTTGATGAGATTCAAACATTTGTCCTCTACTTTTGGCAAGGGATTCCTACTCATCTAACATCAATATTAACCTCCAATGCATTCATCAATCTAATTGGTATATGTGACTCCATATTGTACAAATGTATGGCCAGTGTTTTGCTTCCATCAGCTCTTCAAACCTTCCCTGACAGGTAAAGCCTCAACTCATCTCATCTCATGTTACTCAAATGGTCTGTCTTAATTAACCTCAACCTTATTCAACCTTTCTCATCTTTTTTACAGTTTAACTCAAATTATAAGAAAATTTACTCAAGAATTTGGATGTTGGCTTAAGGTTGCTTTATACAATTTACCCGATACACTTAAATCAATCAAAATTGACCTCTCTCGACATCTTGGTAATTTATTACGACGACAAACTTCAATCTCTCATCTTATCCAAGCAGCTAGAATGGTTGTAAATAATGGCGATGTAACTCCTCAAATGATCTGTGATTGGAGATCATTGTCAATTGATTTAATTACTCGAGAAGCAATTCAAAGTTCACACAGAAATGAATCAATAAATAACATCAATTTGGACTTCATCATTACAGGTAAAAAGGCAACACATTGACATCTTTTAACATCTAAACATGATATTGAAGCAATTGAACAAAACATATAACACACAATTTAGTCTGATTGTTGTAAAGATTTGTAGCAATTTTATTGCTAAATTTAGACGAAAACCAAGAATGCCTTAAATTGTCTTCTTCTGAATAATTTGCATACAATTGACAATATAAAATGTGTCTGTTGACAGTTTTACCTATCCTTTTAGGCCTCAGTCTTTTATCGTTTTGAAAATTTTCTTGTTTTCTTTCCAATTCTTTTCTTTTGATTCTAGTTAATTGTTTCATCCAAATACATTTGTCAACTATTACGGCAAACAGATTCTTGTTTCAATTACCAACAAGCATTCCAATGATCATCTTGATCATCTTTATAATCATTCTTCCTCTCACCATCCTTTTCATTAACTGATAATTTGCTTTTATCCTTTTCTGTTTCCTTGTCTTCCTGATCGCACCGTAAATGTTTAGACACAAGCTCCCAAACCCTTTAACAGTTGTTTGTCTATTTCATCTTTTGTGCTTTTACCATTTTGTTAACAATTATTTTCATCCTTTTTTTTCTTGTTCCCGGATAGTTTATGAGTTGAATGAGAGTTTCAAACATTCCTATGAATATATGAGCAAGGATTGAGTCACATTTTCATGAAGTTACCAAGAGCAATATAAATGTCAATTTGGTATTCATCTAATTTAAATACATTACAAAATGTCAACTCATTTGGAGATTGCGTGAAGCCTCTATTGTATAGTAAGGATATAGAATCAGATTGGATTTTAGTTAATCGTTCATTAATTTCAATAGTGATATTTACCAATTTCAATGGATTTGTTGTTGTAAAAGCCAATGTTTCTCTGGTAAAGGATTATTATTTTAATCTCAAGTTGACAGTAATGGTTCATTGAATGTTTTCAATCCTATTTTAAGAGCTCAATCCTTTTAACCTTTTAATCTCTTTTTTTTCTGACTTTAGCTTTACGAGATTTTGGTCGATTGTTGGAGGAAGAGTCACCAATTGAGACTTATTTTGACTGGCTAAATGCTCTTGTACAGTATTGCATTATAAATGTGAGTTTTATTTTCAAAATTTTTCATTCCTTTCACCATTTAGATGTGTTTTTTGTGCTCATTTTATGCTTTTTTCATTTCAAGAACTCCAACAATTTGAGGTACACTTTCAAGGAAAATTCAAAACAATTCTTGTCAACATGGTCGGCATTTGCATCCAGGATAATTCATGAGCTTAGTCTCAATTCAGCTCCAAGCTTTGGTGAGTCAAATTAGCCATCTTTATAATAATCAGTCTTATTTAATCTATTGTTTTTTCTATATCAGGTTCTTTTCATCTTCTCAGACTTCTTTTTGATGAATATCTGCTCTATATCGTGGAGTATTGTCAAATTGATGAATATATTATGGAATTGATGGCCAATATTAACGTTGATTTACCACCACAACCTTTGGAGGATAATTATCTGGGTAAATATGAAATTGAAATAAGCATTCAGTGATACAATTTTAAAACAAAAACAGTTACTTTAGGTGAAACAAGTGAAGATAATCAAGAGAGCTGCCCATCAACAAACTGTCCAAATTATACCAATGAGGCTGTTTCATTCAACTCACCAGCTGGGACATCTGATGAGTTTCGTCCAGTTGAACAGACCAATGTTAAGAATGGCCATGAATTTAATCGTATAAATATTATATCGCCTGATAACTGTAATTATTCACCTCCAGCTGACCATTATTATCAAGGGTATGTCAAATGAAGCTATTATTTGTTCAAATCACCATGGATATGAAATTAATCAATTGTCTATTTTATATCACAGTTATCTTATACATGAAAATGGTACTCATTTGGCTGCCAATATGAACAATCATTTAGTCAATGAAGATCCAAGGAAATCCTTCAACTGCTCTGGTGACTATCATGGCCATGTCACTGCAATTTCTCGGACAAATGAAAACAATTATTCTCGCTGTGGTGCTGTTGAAATTGTTGAACACAATTTTGCAATTGGCGAAATTCAAGCAGAACCTGTTGAATCAGTATCGATATCATCTAACTTACCATCGCATGTAACTGAAGATGTAAACTTTACCTTTTGTCCAAATCTCAAAACAGAGGTTTACACTGATTTCTGTTGATTACATCTTAGGTAAATCAACTCATGAAATTTGCTTATTCAAACTATTGAATCAGTGTTATGCTTTAAAATAAATTAAACTTATTGGTCTATTTGCATATTGTAATTTCAAATTGTTTGTTGATTCTGGAAGCAAGATTTTTTTGCTCTTTGTTTTAAAGATGGGACAAGAAGACGAACGAGTGGATGAATATTTGCTGGTCCATCCCAAAGCCGAGGAGATAAAAGATTAGGGAAAAGTTGAATATAATGATCGGGGACAGGTGTGTCAGGTTTTCACACTTGTTACTCTTAGGGAATTCGGGATTCCCATTAATTTTGACGAAAAAGTCAGCGCCACCTAGATGAAATCATTTTGCAACTAAGAAATCGCTTAGCGACGTTAACCGCTCATCAGCTGTTTCAGCCAACTTTTAAAAACATCAATTTAAATTTTGTCCACTTGTTGATCACATCAACTTACAACTTGTTAGTGATACTTTTAAGTTTGTGATATTGTTTTTAATTGTTTTTAATATTTTCTTTGAGCTTTCAATATGTCAGATTGCGGGTACACATCAGAAACTGACGATGCTTCAGAAACTGAATATTTTGAAGATTTGCAAAGGTCGAAAAACGGTCATGATGAGGAAACGGCTGAACGGTAAGTTTTATCATTGAATGATCATTAAAAAACTAATTTTGACCTTTACTCCAATTTAGGTCAAAGTTTCTCGATAGTATTTACCAAGAAAAATTAGCTGATCTTCAAGATCAACTGAGACAATTAGATGAAGGAGTGCACCCAGTTTACGTTGAAAGACTTAAAAAATGTGAACAGGAAGCTCAAGATCGATTGCTTGCAAATGAATCTTATTTGTCTTACGAGGTGGTTTCAACAATTCAATATTTCCAATCATTCATGTCAATGTTTGCAGTTTTTAATTTTATTCTTATTTTTTGCAGCGCGAGAAGATAGAGAGGGAATATACCCTTGATAAACAGGCAGCGAGACAGGAGTTTGAAAAACGCAAAAAGCAACTTAAGGAAAGTTTGATTGCTGATCTGCTCGAGGAAAGGAAACGTATTGAAGCTGAAAGAGCCAACATGAAATTGTGCCCTGATTCTCCAGAACCTGTAGCAAAAACTACTAGAAAATTAAGAAGAAGGCAAAATGATCCTACACCTGCACAACGTAAACGAGCCGTATCGAATCAGCTAAATTACCAATTGGATGAAAAAGAAATCAATGAAGATTTAAAAGCTTTAAAACTAAAATCTAAATAGTCTTTTTATAATTTCAAGCTAATTGTGATATAATGGCCAATCGCCTCATAATTAGTAAGTGTTTCTAGTCAAAACAATCAGCATGCGAAACAAGGTAAATCTACATTGTCATTTTATCTAAAACTAGTCACCTTTTACTCGAGATGTCGACTTTTTAACCATCTCAAGGGTTGTCTTTTTTAATAATTTTTAATTGAAACATTTGAAACTA
Organism: Tetranychus urticae; assembly: GCF_039701765.1. NCBI lineage: Eukaryota > Metazoa > Arthropoda > Arachnida > Trombidiformes > Tetranychidae > Tetranychus > Tetranychus urticae. The sequence goes on from NC_142959.1 coordinate 4,828,173, forward strand.
AATATTTGTCAGTTGCATTTATATTTTTCATATTTTTCAAACTTATGTGTTCACATATTCGATGCATTTCTGTGCAAATTTGATTCCATCATTGATTTTAAACAATGAAAATCCAATAATAATTACTGTGATAATTCAAAGACTATTTATATTTTTCAATAAAACGGTTGAAATACCAATTTATTTCGAACGATTATTACCAATACGAAATTTCAACTCCAATAAGTTAATCAATGATGGTCAGACTCTGTGAGTCGACTTGAAGTCCAACTTCAAATTACATCAAAATAAGAAAAATTTGATACTATCGAAACATCTATCGATTATTGTATTGAAAATATCAATATCAATATCGAAAGATCTTGAAAAAAATAATCTTGAATTGGTCATCTCATTCTGTTGGCTGTTTAATTTAATTGGTCGGTTTCTTTAAACCAATTGTTTAAAATGTCTGAATTTGATTTTGACGATGACGAAAGCAATGATAGGCAAGATGGAGGAGACCATGACTCTGATGAAGGTATGTTGATCTTATTTCAGGCAAAAAGCTATGTGACTTTTGCTTCACCATTGGCTGGCGGTATATGGCTCTTACATTTGAATTTTTCAATATTTTAACAATAATTTTTTATTTCCAGATACCGAAGATGCTTCAGAAACCGAAGTTGTTGCAGACATGGAAAGATATGACGGCGATTATTTGGAAATCAAAGAACAGTAAGTTGGCATCATTTTTGATGCATTAAGTTATTGTAGTAGAAGAACTGACCTTTACCCTCCCTACTTCCGTTTCAGGTCAGATATCCTCAATAGGATGTACCAAGATAAGTTATCTAGTCTCAAAGAGCAACTGAGACAATTAGATGATGGAGTGCATCCTGATTATGTTAAAAGACTTAAAAAATATGAACAAGAGTATCAAGATCGATTAATTTTAAATGAAGCTTATTTGGCTTACGAGGTAAGTCTATCAATTTGATATTATATCGACAAAATATTTACAATTTCAATTTTACTCCATGATTTTCTTATTCTAGACTGAAAGGATAGAGAAGGAATTCATCCATGAAAAAAAGGCAGCTCTCAGAGAATTTGAAGAACGTAAGGTTGAACTTAAGGAAAGTTTAATTGCTGATTTGGAGGAGAAAAAGAAAATTGCCGAATCTGAAAGACTCACTTTAGAACTGAACTCAGATTCCATTGAAACCAAAGCTACGACTACCAGAAAACTGCGAAGAAGGCCAAATGATCCTGCTCCAGTACCAGAGAAAAGAAAACGAGGTTCACCAGCGCAGCTAAATTATCTCTTAGATGAAAGAGACATCAATGACGATTTAAAAGCTTTAACACGAGCTAGCAGTGTCAAATATGGTAAGTACTTTGTTTTTTATAATAAATATTAAAATGTTACATATTTTTTCATCGATTCTCTTTTACAGTTAACGATAACCCATCAGATTCAGATTCATCTACACATACTGTAGATGTACGAGTGGAAGATGGTAAATTATTTTTTGAAAGAAAATGGTTCCATCGAGGACAATTCGTTTGTGTTAAAACGCAAGAAAACGTTGAAACCAATGGAACCCTAGCTTCTATTGCATTTTCAGAGGTAAAATTTTCATGCTTTTTTCGTTAAACTTCTGATTTCTTATTTCTTTCTGTTCAAATCTTCTTTTTCATCAGATCTGGATCAAAAAAGCGGACAACACAAAATTTCGTATTTCCCTGTCATCCTTACAGAGGGGACGCTACTCGATTCACAAAAGAGCTACATAAAAAATCTCAAATTTAAGAGTGTTTTTTATGTATCTAAAGATTAATTTACCAAAGTTTATAGCAAGGCAATAAAATACTTTTGTATAAAACAATCTGTGTTTCTCGGCAATGTCATAGATTTCAATATAAACAGTTTTGCTGATTGCTACTACATTGTACAACTACTATTGTATTTTCGCATTGTATTTATAAACAAACAATTAGTCAGTAATTTCAACAACTAAATCACTGCTCTTCGACGAGTGTCAGTATCAGATCCTTCAATATCACGATTTATCCTTCAGGATTATCTTGGAACATCTTTTCTCGAATGAGAGTCTCGAAACTGCATATTTGGTATTATGACTTTGGTCCAAAACGAGTCAAGTACATTAGGATGCTCAAATAACTTTGAGTATTGAGGTCTATCAACAACAGTGGATATGAAACGTACTGAGTTGCTAACAATAATATCATATTTGGCTGTAGTGCTCAGCAAAGTCCATACACTTTGAACAAAAATCGGGAGAAAATTTTGAAACTCATCATGATACTTTTGAGCATACATTGAGATGTTATCACAAATTTTGGATTTAAGTTGCTCAAGGAGACCAGCTTCTTCCTCATCATCAGTCTGTAAACATTTATGAGCAACAGCAAAGTAAGTCATCCAAATGCAGGATTGTTAGCACGTATTTTTGCCAATGCGATAGTAGCTCTAAAAAGATCGGTGAAGGTTAAGAAAAATTATCCGGGATATATCTAATCTCAGCCCAAGCTCTTGAGATTCAAATTCATGAAGATATCTTTCAACAATGAATGGGCCGTTTGAAGAGTATCGTTGATGATGCAGAAATCACCACCACAGCTTTGCAAATGAGAAATCATTTCATCGAGAAGATTGGGCCTTAACCGGAAAAAATTTCTCGTCCAATCAGCTTAAGATAATTCTTGAACAAGCTCCTCACTTTTTGACATTAAGCCTATGACCAATGACCCACCCATTTTAAGATTATTTTCTGCGACTTTATGCACACTTGTTACTCTTGCGAATTCGGGATTCCCATTTATTTTGACAAAAAGCGCCATCTAGATGAAATCATTTTGCAACTAAGAGATCGCTTAGCGACGTTAACCGCTCATCAGCTGTTTCAACCAACTTTTGAAAACAATGTTTTTAAAACATCATTTCAAATTTTGACCACTTGCTGACCACTTGCTGAGCACATCAACTTAGTGATACATTTAAGTTTGTGATATTGTTTTTAATTTTAATATTTTCTTTGAGCACTCATTATGTCCTATACTGATTATTCATCAGAAACTGATGATGCTTCAGATAATGAAGTTGTTATGGAAAGATATGAAGACGGTAACTATCTGAGAATCAACAGACGGTAAGTATACTTCTCTCCATAAAGTTATTTGTCTTGCTTTTTTCATAGATAAACTAACCTTTTTCTCTAATTTTTAGCCTGTTTAGGGCAAATATTCCCGATTGGATATACCAAGACAGGTTAGCCAAGCTTTACGAAGAAATAAGACAAGTGCGAGAAGGAACCCATCCTGTATGCGTCGCATTAATTGCAGAATGTAGTAAGGAAATGAATGAACGTTTAATTGCAGCAAAGGCATATTATGACAATGAGGTAAATCTAAAAATTCAATATTTAGTAACCTAATTCAGAAAAATTTCGTTAAAAAGTTTAGAGTTGTAATTTTATTTTTATTTTTCTCTAAAGAGGGAGAAGATAAATAAGGAATATATCCGTAGAAAAGAGGCAATTGAGAAAGAATTGGAAGCAGCCAAAGTTGCAGCCAAAGAAAAAATCCGTGCTGAATTGATGGAGAAAATGAAAACACTCGAATCTGAATACGCTGCGGCAAAAAAGTCCCTTGAAACCTATACTACTACCAAAAAACTGCAAAAAAGCCCAAATGATGCTGCATGAACACCAGAGAAAAGAAAACGAGGTTTACCACCGCAGTTGAATCACCTCGTGGAGGAACTGATTAACGCTTTGGAAACTTTACCACAAGCCAGCAGTAGTTCTAAATAAGTTAGCCTAAGTATTTACTTTAGGCTTCTTTTGAATGTAAGTTATCATCTCATGGCGATTTTGTGATAGAATATTTCTTCGTATTATCGAAGAAGATTTACTTAATTAATAAAACATGATTAATAATTATCTAGATTCCAGTTTTTTAACCGCGTTTTATTTTTGTAAGTGAATGGAGCTCCATCTACTGAAATACAAAAAAATTGGTGAAAACAATGATTGTGTTTACAGTATTTAGTACATCAACAAAAAAAAACATCTACAACAACTTCATCAATATCATCTTATTTATACCTAATTTCAACTAAAATCTGGTTTTATATCTTTATCTTAATAATTCTTGTTAGTGACAAAATAAGCATAAAGCCTTCGTCATCTTAGTCACCCATTCTGTCCTGTCTTCCTCAAAGAGCAATCCATCGTGCATTTTAACCATTTGTTTGAATCCAATGAACACAATTGGCTTTTTCAAAGAGTAAAGTAGATGACATAGCATTCAAAAGGAAAATAATCGGAAGTATTTATATATTTGAATCAACAATTTTGCGATGGATCAGTTTAAAGCATTTGTTAGTGAAAATGAATTGGCAGCCAATCGTAAACAGAGACAAGTTGAATGGGATAAGGTTAGAAAACCTGATGATCCTGAGGGTAAGTTTGTTGTTTTTCAATTTCATTTTTATTTTGATTTTATTTTTGCTCATGGTATTATTTTTTATTCGGTTCTCACAATTATTAGAAGCACCGGAGGAAGAATATGATCCGAGATCACTGTTCGAAAGGCTTCAACAACAGAAAATGAAGGTTCAAGCTGAATTTGAAGAATCTCGTCGACTAAAGAATCTCATTGCTGTTTTAGATGAAGATGAAACATCTTTTCTTGAAATGGTGGATAAAACTAAATTGGACCACGAGAAGAGACAAACTCAAGAGGAAAAAGAAGCATTACAAGAATTCAGAAAAGCAATTGAGGGTTTAACAAAAGACGAACAAGTTAGAAAGATTGCAGATTTCAAAATTAGTTTTGCTACAAAAGGAAATATAAAGAAATCTAAAAAAACGCAGGGTAATCCATTGTTAAATCTAATCAAACTTCGCAAATCGGACGATCCGAAAAAGTCAAATGATTCTTCAACGGAATCTCCATGTGACAAGCAAACTGTTGATCATGGTAGTGCAAAGAAAAAAGACGACGAATTAGAACCTGAAGGTGATAAATGTGACGAGAAAGACCAAAAAGTAACCCTTCACGAACATAAAGATGGATCAAATTTGTCTTCATCTCAGGAACAACCACCAACTACAAAGACCTGTTTAGTAGCTTACGGCTCTGATTCTGATGATTCTGAAGCTGAAGATTCAGATAATAATATAGTCAATCATCCAAATAAGAAAGCAAAAACGACTATGTAAGAAAATTCGCAATGCTAATCATTTTTTACTCATTGTAATTAATTTGTGATATACGCTAACTAATTATTTTTAAACGGAAAAAGAAAGATAATATTTACTATTTAAAGAACGAATTATTGGTTAATTATTAATACAGCTAATGTTAGTGAATGAAAGGAAATTCTTAGGTAAAGTAATCAAGATTGAGAAATCGAAACGTTTAATTGAGATAAGAATTGTTTTTATTTCCGCAAGTTTATTTACTTTAGGCTTCTTTGAATATTATTTTATCTTCGCAAGAATATTCCTTCAAATTATCGCATGAAGATTTGGTTAATTACTAAACAGTGATTAGTAATTTCTTTGATTAATCTAGATTCCAGATTTTAAAATTAAAATTAAAATTTCAGTGATTGAAGCTCCATCTACTGTTTACGTCCACCAAGGCCCTGAAATGTAAAATATTGGTGCAATTAATGGTCGTGTTTACAGTTTTTAGTATATCTTGATTAGTCTTGTTTAGTGACAAAATAAGCATCAAGGTTTCTGTCACCCATTCTGTCCTGTCTTCCTCAAAGAGCAATCAATTGTGTATTTAACTATTTGTTTGAATCCAATGAACACAATCGACTTTATATCTTTATTGCTATCTCTAATTAAGTTGTCTTTGTTTACTGTTTATAGCAGAGAGTAGGATAACAAGAAACAATCGCGAGCCAGAAAAACTGTAAAGTTGAGATTTAGTTCTTCCGGTTCACACTCAGGTGGTACTGATATTAAAAGTCAATAATTTTGTATGTAACTTTCGATGAGAAAAGAAAGATTTCCATGACGTAATTTGAAATTTACAATTTTAATTTAAAAATTTTCATATTTTTGCACTTTTTTGTTTTGAAGGCGCGCCACCTGAGTGTGAACTTGTAAAACTAAATTTCAACTTTACAAAAACCTCTTTCGTGACGTCTCTCGTCACTACTCTTTTGTTTATAATGAGTGGCCTTAATATTTAAACCTATTCAAATCCCAATTCCATTTACCACATTAAAAAATATTTTGGAGATAATTGGCCGAAATATTCCATCATACTATCTTTTTAAACACAAATTGATACATTCCTCACCACAAATTACACAGTCAGGAGGAAATCAAAGTAAAGATTTGTATGCTTGGTTGGTTTATTTTATAATAATTATTTTGTTTCACTTCGTGATGATACTTCGATGGGTAACCTCCTGGATCGATCGAGAGATGATGCAATAGAAGAGGAATCTGTTGACCAGCTCTCTAATCATTATGGACATCATGGGTATACATTTCCACCAAGGTCTGGTTGCTATTTTGCAGGACATTTCATTATGGGTGGTGCAAAATTTGAAACAGGTCAACCCGAAGCATATCTATTCGGAGACAATATGGACCTCAACTTCTTAGGACCTAAACCCTTACCTTTCCCTTACTTGGCTCCATTACCAGATGAACTCACCAGATCTCTTCGTGCTTTAATCAACATTCGTAAAGAGACACTTCGCTTAATTAAAATACCATCTACTGAAAGTGATCTTGCAAACCAAAGCTCTTCTATCTCTAAAAGCACCTCTGGCAAACTAACCAATCAGTTAGCCAATGACAATGAATACATTAATAAACTACCTAACCATTACGAGTTGAAAGAATTACCTTCTTCATCGTCTTCAACCGTCGCTGTACCTACAACCTTATCTTCATCCTCATTAAACTCATCAACTCCAGCTCAAACCCAAACAAATCTACTACATGAAACCAATCAATTACTCGTTTCATCATCATCATCTTCATCTTCATCATCAAATGGTCCGTTGTACACAATCGAATTCACTTTTGATTCAGATGTCAAGTGTTCAATTACTATTTATTATCTTTCTGTCGAAGAAACAACTCCATCTGGTATTACCTACATACCGCGCGATCCTGGTTATAAAACTGAAACCTTCCATTATCCCAAAGGTGCAAGTCAAATTTTTTCACAACCATCATTAATTTTCAACCCATCAGCATTTAATGAAGATGATCTTTTATACCGTGCCATTGATGAATATGGTAATTTTGATCCAACTGTACCCTTCCCTATTGTTATACAATTGACTGCTGAAGAAGGCTCCGAACCCAGACAATCACATTCACTTATCGCAACCGTTGAGAGGAACAACGAGAAATTGTTTAACATAAAACCTTTTAAGCAGAAAATAATTATCGATGGACTAGCCTATTTGATTCAAGAAGTGTATGGAATCGAAAATAAGAACACTGTTCGATCTTCTTTTGGTAAACCTCATTACTCTTCCGATGAAGAGATCGAAGACAATGGATCTGAGTGTGTTATTTGTATGTCTGAATCCCGTGACACACTCATATTGCCTTGCCGACATTTGTGCCTCTGTAATGCTTGTGCTGACTCACTTCGCTATCAAGCAAATAATTGTCCCATTTGTCGCTCACCATTTAGAGCCTTGTTACAATTTCGAGCTGTTCGTAAGATTTTGAATAATGGTCAAGCTGTCACCACGAAAAGTTCATCCAATATGATCAAACCAGTAGAACCTCTAAATACCTCATCATCATCCAAACGTAGTCTTTCATCTTCTTCTGAATCAAGAAATAGTCATCCAACATCGTCAACACGTCCAACTACAGCAGTTGACAGCACTGATGCAAAAAGTGATACCCCACCAGGTTATGAGGCAATATCTTTAATTGAAGCTCTCAATGGTCCTCCATTGATGCCATCATCATCATCATCTCGTCCTGATGATTATGGTCAAAATCCGTCGATAAATTCTGTGATCATTTCATCGAAATTTCCGCTATAAATTCGTCTTATGGCTAATTTTTATTGTTAAAATAACTGGGAATTCAATGTATTCTCATTATCTTGTTACTAGATTCTGGTAGCTTACTGTAATGTTTATTCTTAGCTCATCAGCTGAGTCAACCAATTTTTGATAAACATCAACACAGTGATACATTTAATCTTGTGATATTATTAATATTAATCTTGTCCGCTCACTATGTCCAATACTGACTATACATGATTTTTCAAAAACTGAAGCTGTTATAGAAAGATATGACGGCGTTGCTTACCTGCAAATCAAAGGACAGTAAGTTGATATCTTCCATGAAGTTATTTGTCTTGTTTTTTAGAGAAATACTATAATATAGAAATATATATTTTTATAGAAAGTTATCCGAAGTATTCTCTATATATTTGCTTTAATCAATCAATTCTGCAATGCATTAAAGCATTCTTCAGTGAAAATGAGTTAAAAGTCAATTGTGGACAACGACAAGTTGAGTGGGATAAGGTTAGAAAACCTGATCCTGAGGGTAAGTTTGTTATTTTTTAATTTCATCTTTAATTTACTTTTTGCTCATGGTTCGATTTATATCATTATTCATGGTGTTATTTTTTTACTCGATTATTAGGAGCCGGAGGAAGAATATGATTCAAGATCACTGTTCGAAAGGCTTCAACAACAGAAAACGAAGGCTCAAGCTGAATTCGAAGAATCTCGTCGATTAAAGAATCTCATTGCTGTTTTAGATGAAGATGAAACATCTTTTCTTGAAATGGTGGATAAAACTAAATTGGACCACGAAAAGAGACGAAGAAAGATCAAAATCAACCCTTCTTGAACATAAAGATGGGTCAAATTTGTCTTCATCTCAGAAGCAACCACCAACTACAAAGACCTGTTTAGTAGCTTACGGCTCTGATTTTGAGGAGTCTGAAACTGGAGACTCAGATAATAATTTAGTCAATCATCCAAATAAGAAAGTAAAAATGACTATGTAAGAAAAATTGTATGCTAATCATTTTTTTACTCATTGTAATTAATTTGTGATATACGCTAATTATTTTTTAACGAAAAATGCAATATTATTTTTACCTATCAAAAGAATAAATTATTGGTTAACTATTAACACAGCTAATTTGTTCTCATTGAGAAAATATTGTAATTGTCTATTTATTTTATGATACAATTGCTTTCTGTTAATGAAAGGAAATGCTTAGGTAAAGTAATCAAGATTGAGAAATCGAAACGGTTAATTGAGATAAGAATTGTTTTTATTTCCGCAAGTTTATTTACTTTAGGCTTCTTTGAATATTATTTTATCTTCTGGTGATGTTGTGATAGAATATCTGGTGTTTCTGAAAATCATCTGAAGAAGATTTGCTTAATTAATAAAGAGTGATTAGTAATTTCTTTGATTAATCTAGATTCCAGGTTTTTATCATTCGGATTCAAATGTCAGTGACTGGAGCGCCATCTAATGTTTACATCTACCAAGGCCCTGAAATGTAAAAAATTGGTGAAATTAATGGTCGTGTTTACAGTCTTTATCAGTACCAATTTTGTGGTTCAGTTTATCATTTTATCTTAATCAGAAGCCTTTTCTGAACCTAATTACTTACTCGATGTTTGGTGTGTATTAAAGGTCATCCACATTAATTTTATTTCAAAACAGTTACACATCTAGATGAGTATTATTTATAAATATACCTGTTAATTAAATTGCTGCATTTCAATTTTACTTTCAATTTGTTTCATTCAAATAACTCTTGATTAAAGAACTTCTCTAGTGTTGAACATTTTCCTGCTGAAACTTCTTATCAAAGCAAAGCAGCAACAAAAAACATCTACACCAACCTCATCAACATCATCTTATTTATATCATCATTCTACCTAAAACCTGGTTTTATATCTTTATCTTGATTAATCTTCTTTAGTGACAAAATAAGCATAACGCTTTCTTCATCATCTTAGTCACCCACTCTGTCCTGTCTTCCTCAAAGAGAAATCCATTGTGCATTTTAAACATTGGTTTGAATCTAATGAACACAATTGGCTTTTTATATCTTTATGGTTATCTCTAATCAAGTTTTCCATGTCTTTGTTTACTGTTTATAATGAGTGGCCTCAATATTTAAACCTATTCACATTCCAATTCCATTTACCGCATTAACCGATATTTTGAAGATAATTTGCCGCAAATATTCCATCATACCATCTTTTTGAACACAAATTGATATATTCCTCACCACAAATTAACCAGTCACACAAACAAGCTCTCGAATCAAAGTAAAGATTTGTATGCTTGGTTGGTATATTTTATAATAATTATTTTGTTTCACTTCGTGATGATACTTCGATGGGTAACCTCCTGGATCGATCGAGAGATGATGAAATAGAAGAGGAATCCGTTGACCAGCTCTCTAATCATTATGGACATCATGGGTATTTATATCCACCAAGGTCTGGTTGCTATTTTGCAGGACATTTCATCATGGGTGGTGAAAAATTTGAAACAGGTCAACCCGAAGCATATCTATTCGGAGACAATATGGACCTCAATTTCTTAGGACCTAAGCCCATACCCTTTCCTTACTTGGCTCCATTACCAGATGAACCCACCAGATCTCTTCGTGCTTTAATCAACATTCGTAAAGAGACACTTCGCTTAATTAAAATACCGTGTACTAACAGTGACTTTGTAAACCAAAGCTCTTCTATCTCTAAAAGCACTTCTGGCAAACTAACCAATCAGTTAGCCAATGACAATGAATGCATTAATAATCTACCTAACCATCATGAGTTAAAGGAATTACCTTCTTCATCGTCTTCAACCGTCGCTGTACCTACAACCTCATCATCACAAGAGTCGTCAACCTCATCTCCATCATCTTCATCCTCATTAAACTCATCAACTCCAGCTCAAACCCAAACAAATCTACTACATGAAACCAATCAATTACTCGTCTCATCATCATCTTCATCTTCATCATCAAATGGCCCGTTGTACACAATCGAATTCACTTTTGATTCAGATGTGAAGTGTTCAATTACCATTTATTATCTTTCTGTCGAAGAAACAACTCCATCTGGTATTACCTACATACCGCGCGATCCTGGTTATAAAACTGAAACCTTCCATTATCCCAAAGGTGCAAGTCAAATTTTTTCACAACCATCATTAATTTTCAACCCATCAGCATTTAATGAAGATGATCTTTTATACCGTGCCATTGATGAATATGGTAATTTTGATCCAACTGTACCCTTCCCTATTGTTATACAAGTGACAGCTGAAGAGGGCTCCGAACCAAGACAATCTCATTCACTGATCGCAACCGTTGAAAGGAACAACGAGAAAATGTTTTACATTAAACCTTTCAAGCAGAAAATAATTATCGATGGGCTTGCATATTTGATTCAAGAAGTGTATGGAATCGAAAATAAGAACACTGTTCGATCTTCTTTTGGTAAACCTTACTATTCTTCAGACGAAGAGATCGAAGACAATGGATCTGAGTGTGTTATTTGTATGTCTGAATCCCGTGACACACTCATATTGCCTTGCCGACATTTGTGCCTCTGTAATGCTTGTGCTGACTCACTTCGCTATCAAGCCAATAATTGTCCCATTTGTCGCTCACCATTTAGAGCCTTGCTACAATTTCGAGCTGTTCGTAAGATATTGAATAATGGTCAAGCTATCACCACGAAAAGTTCATCCAATGTGACTCAACCAGTAGAACCTTTAAATACCTCATCATCATCTAAACGTCGTCTTTCATCCTCCTCTGAATCAAGGAATAGTCATCCAACATCCACAGCACGTCCTGTTACTACAACAACAGCAGTTGACAGCACTGATGCAAAAAGTGATACTCCACCAGGTTATGAGGCAATATCTTTAATTGAAGCTCTCAATGGTCCTCCATCGATGCCATCATCATCATCTCGTCCCGGTGATTATGGTTTATATGGTTACCAGGGCAGCTTCGATGACGAGAATGTCGCACCATTAGCTTCAATTGAAGCTACCACTAAATCTATTAGTGGTAGCAGCCAATCAATGGTTGTAATCAAAGATCGAGATACTCTTCGCCACTTGAAAGAATCTATAAGCAACAGTAAAAATTCGCGGCACGCGAAATCATCATCATCTTCATTATCGGAAATTCGCTATCCAATTCCTTCCTCTTCATCATCTAGTCCTAGAATGGGTTCTCGTTCCAAGTCAATATCCAAATCAAAATTAGCAATGGTTAATAGTGTCATTGAAAGGGGAGGAAAAAATTATAGAAGTTCTGAATCACTTACTCTATGGTCTCAACAGGATTCACCTGAAAGTGGATCCGAGGATCAAGAAAAAGTAAAACTCCTTGATCAAGAAAATTCTCATCAAAGTCATCCAAGGCAAAAACAAACAACATCAAGTGAAACAAGATCCGTTTACATTGAACCAATAAGATCTCGTAAGGCACTTAGGAAAAGAGGAAGTCTTTATGATGATTCGGAATTAAAGGCATTAAATTCATCATCTCACAACTCATCGAATAATCAATTGGAAATGGATTCAATTGAAGCGCTAGATATAAATTCAATCAACTTATCGGCAACATCTTATCCCGATCTTTTTTTAAGAGATGGTTTCGATGAGCAGCGATTTATGGATGAGACAGACATGTTAAGCGTTTCTACAAATGACTCGGTTCCTAATGAATTTACGTCAAAATAAGTTGTGGTCATCATATTAATGATATTATTTTTATTATTTTACTTCCTTCCATTCATTTATTCATTCAATCTTTTTTTGAAATCTTTCTCTTTGATTTTTGTTGATTTTACAAATTTCTTGAAAAAAATGCTTTTTAAGTATCAATTATATAGAAAGACGAAAAAAAAATCAAATGAAAGATACCACCAAAAAAGAATTCATTTTGTGGTAAAATCGAAATCCAATATAAACCAGAAGTGTTGCTTGTGCCATTGTTTGCTTCTTTTATTATTATTGTTATTATAATTATTATTATTATTATAATTATTATTATTCATTATAATTATTAAGGATTATTACGGGATAATTTTTGATTTCTTTTACAAGATGATATATTTGGTGAGTACATTGATGGTATCGACGATGATGAACCATTCTCAAAGTTTGCCATATTTTTCTCGTTTCTCATTATTTCTAATGTGTTGACGATGATTGAAAATCGGAGATGTGTCAGTTACGTGGATGGATTTTATTTACCGTGTTTTTTCAAACCAATGAGCTCAAATATTTGGTATCTTTTTAGTGTATTTACTTGATCTCAATCCTTTCATTGGTTCTTAACAATTGAATGAATACTTTATAATTCAATGTTGAATTCAAGTGTTGCAATAAAATGATTGGAGTGTCAATTTATCCGTTCAATAATAAATTTGATGAATTCCATGAGACTAAACTTTCTCATCATGGTACCACCATTTTGTTTTCTTAGGATTTTTGCTGCAAGTTTTCACATAAAGAGAGTTATCTGGAGGCCTTTTCTTTTCCGTGCAGCTTGAAAGCATTGAAACGATGCTGTTAGAAGAAATATAAAAATAGAAATTATTTAGTTTAATATTCATAAAAATAATTTCGGCGAAAACTCAAATTTAAATCAAATTGTCAACGAAAAATATTGATTATAACAAAAAGATTTCCATATCTAATCCAAAATTCGCATCAAAATTGAGAGAAATAACTAATTGTTCACCAAAGAATGATAATTCAATGTAAAATCGATTTTGGGTGCAAATAAACGAATGGAAATAAAATTACAGAGATGATTAACTCTTTAGAGTTTAATATAGTTAAGTAATTAGCGAAAACAGAAATAACAGATAGATTTGAATTCTGGTAAAATGAAAAAACTACAAATGCAAATGTTCATAGCCTAAACTAAACGTAGATAATTGAGTTGGAATTAAATGGGAAGTAGAGCTGAAAGAGAAGCCCAAGATTTCATAAATGATTGGGGAATTGAGAAGAGTGAGGCTATTAATTATGATGACAGACATGGTTACGATTTATTGACATTAAAAAGTAAATAGTTGGTAAATAGTGAATAGTAAATAGGACTAGAAATTATCTGAAAGCGATGAAAATGAAAATGTTCAGAGCAAAAAAGAGGGAACAAAAAACAAAGGTTATTATTAATAATAAAGGGCAATCAGTTCTTGTTTTGATAAATTTTCAGTAACCTAAAAATAAATGGTTCCAAAGAAATCAATTGATAAATTAAAAGAAGACCATGGTAACAAAAGTAAATTAAGAGTGATAACTAAATTCAAAAGAGACAAAAAGCTAAGATGAAACAATCGATTATTTGTGATATACATGATCATGGAAATATGTTTGATTGGATCGATAAAATGAAAGTGTAAAAAATGATCATGCTCTGGTTCAGAGGTATATATTATGATGCAAAACCAACCGGTAATCGAGTAAATTGAATTGTAATATCAGAAAACAATACAAAATGGTTGAATCTGAAAGCAGTACAAAAAGCAAAATGCACTCGATTTTTTAAAAGCGATAAGCAAGCAACATTGAACAATCATAATTTGTCATCATATTGAAACAACCTATGAGTAAACAATAAAACGAATCTAATTGCTGAAACAATCTAAAAAATGATGGCTGATTCGAATAGATAGTTTTAAAATGATTGTGTCTTTGAACTATCTTGAAACAGTAAGTGTTTTGCTTTAAGCTGAGTTTTTGGCTGATGGTTAAAAAAGATTGATTAACTATATGCAGACCATCATTGTCAGTCAGATGATTAAGTATTGAGTAATAAACGTGGCTGAACTAAGGCAGGTTAGGGTTGAAAATGCAGTCTAATTAGATCTAAAAAGGTATTTTGTGACAGAACGAGTTAAACATGTGACAGAACAAAGTTGAAGAAAGTGCGATCAGCTGTGACGTGCTTAAATGCCTTCACACCAGTAAGCATAACATGTAGCATTTCAATGAAGTTCACAAATCAGGGTACATTAGAATAAGGTCACTAACCTGAGACAAACAGATTGAACTGAAAGAGCAGGCGACCAGTCCTCAGTTAAAATTGACAGACAAATGTGTCCATTGCTATATACATGGGGGTGAATTGGGATATTAGGGCCAATGAAAGTAACCTCTGGCGAATCAAAAGGATATTTTGAACTAAATTTGAATTGGAGTTGAAATTTTTCGCCTTCATAGAGAGTTCCAGAGGCTCCTTCCATGTCAACAATCCATCTTTAAAGGATATTGGTATTGCAAGAATATAATCAAGGTGGTAGAGTATTGTCGAAGTACAGGTAATATCCAATAAGTAGTGATGTGTTCATGATGGTGAATTTAGTACAATAGGCCAGAGTCAATAAATTAACCATCCAAGAGGTTTATAAAGAAGATAAAAAAAGTGAGTTTGATTAGAAAAGGCGATCACAGTAATAAGATTTGATTTATAATCTTGTCAATATAGACAGAGAGATATGATACTTACTGAGTCAAGCTTGAGCCAACGCTATTTTGATTAATACTAACTCCTGGTGGTGGTTCAGTTTGAATTGACTTCAATTCTCTCTGTAATCTTTTCTGTAATAAATTATTATAATAATGATTGGTCATGTCATTGAATTAAGTAATTAATAAAGATAAAAAATGATTGTAAAGCAGTAAAGGAGAAGAAAATTCAAGATGGAGACAGAAAGGAGAGTGAAGAGTATGGGGACGTCAATAGAAAGATTAGGTTTAAGGATTGGGAGAGAGGGAAAGATGAGATTAACAATAGAGAGATGATGATAGAAATAATTTAAAAAATATAATTAAAATAAATATCTAGAAATTCATTACCTGCATCGAAGCCATTTTCAGTTAGATATTAAGGCATAATATAATATTACAATCAACGTAGAAATATTTTGTAAAATAAAAATTTAAATACACCTTCAGTGTAGTCCGATTGAGATTTACTGTCAACACGATTTTGTCAAAAGTTAAGTAATAATTTATGAGATAAAGGTAAACTGTAAAAGACAAAAATAAAGAATAAATTAATTGATTGAAGTGAAAGGCAGAAATAGTCAATTACTTGAAACAAGGAGTAAATCGTCACGTATAGCAAGCTAAGGGCAACCTTTTGCCTTTTTGCCACCCATTATTGACACATGTCAGCTTAAATTGGATTGGAAAGACTTGATACTTGACCTAGGTAGATGCACATGAAACCTGATCGGTCTGGTAGCAAACTAATTTTGATAAAAATGAAAACAACAATAACCAGATCATAATCAAGTCAGACTGAAGTGCGCATTTATTTGAGCATTAGTCATGATGCAGCTGAATCAAAGTTTAAATAATAGAAGACAGAGAATATAGAGAAAAATATTATCTTAATAACTATCCTTGATTACTAACAGACATGAAAAAATCTCAAAGAATAAAAAATAAATAAGAAAGGAATAAAACAGTGGTCAGTGTTAAGTCCCCTGAACTATCCTATCCTCCCTTCCTGATAGATTCCCAGCTAAGCTGGATGAAGCCTAACACCTTTGTGTAGGTAAAACACCTGACTAGCAAGGGGTGGACTGTGCCTTAAAAGCTGTCGCAGCTGGCCGGTCGACCCAGTAAAAAAGTTAACTTAATCCTGACCACTAATTGAAAAATATTGAAAGGTTTTTACTCCAACATGAAGCAGACAAGACAACATGGTAAAGAGAAGCAAGTAGACATCTTACCTTGATTGAAGTTACCAATGTACCATTGCTAATCCAATGATAGGAATCAAAAGAGCATTATTTATTGTACGTATTTGAATCGAAAAATATAATTTAAATGAATATACATTTGTTAATTAAAATTAAAAATACAATAAACTGGGAGACTGTTTATTCAAACGATGTCAACAAAAACAAAATGATCAACTAACAAATGTTTTCTCAAATTACATAATATTTTGTTACTAGATGTCGCTCTATATCGAGTAATCCGATATTTTTTCCCGTTTAAAATATTGAATTTATTGATCAACTATTTGGCCAAAACTGCATAATTCCTAATTAATTGATCATTAATTACTCCAATGTTAGCTGCCAATCTTAAATCAATTCCTCTGAAATCATTAAAGTTTTTTAATGAGATATATTTTGTCATAAACATTTGATATTCTCAATTGTTAGCGGTTCAATTTCAAGTGAAACCTCTAATTGATATGATTTTTAATATTTAGCTGGAATTAAGTATTAATAAATCATCTAGACTCTGGTAAATGTAAATGCTGAAAATGAATCAAGAATGATCAAAGTATCATAGAATGAATAAATTTAATCGGTTACATTTGATCTTTTATAATTTTGTTTTCAAAATGACTTGTAAGGTTGATTTAAACTCATTATTTAATTAGTCATAGCTTAACCAACTGTGTTTTAACAATGTATTAGATGAGCCTTGAAAAAAGAGTAAACAATTTACAATGTAGATTGTGGGCCAGAATTTTGATTAGCTAGTCGATATCTTAAGATATATCTAGTATTAAACTCAAAAGATGGACACTTTGAATGGCCGACTTCATTGTTATTGTTAATTTGGTGCTATTATCAATGTTAGTGCGGTTTGAAGTAACCTTACACCACTTTAACCTTTGAAAACACTTTGATAAATAGTGGCCGACTTGACATTGAAATGGCATAAAATCAAGTGATAACGTTTACTCAGGTTGAACTGATGATTCTCAATTATAGTTTCAGCTGATTTGATTAATCGAATAGAATAATTTGATTGCAAGTCTAGATTCAAAGTATAAAAGGTATTGAATATCCGAAGAAACCTTTTATTTGATTTTTTTCTAAATCGTTCGAATTGATTGCTATTCTTTTTAATTTTCTTCATTTAGATTTTGTTTAGTCAACTCTTCGTAATATTTATAAGAGCTCAATTCAGTTGATCATGAGATCAAAAATTTGGTCCAAAATAATTCTACTTGTTTGCCTTTGTTTAGTCCCCGAATACTCAGTGTTTTGTATCAATTTTGAAGAAGACAATGATCGACTTGGTGTGGATCCAATTGAAACAGAGGATCGCTTTGGGTACTTTGGTGATTTGATGCCTCCAAACTTTGCAGATTTCTTATCACCTTTAAGAAGGGACAATGATGACGATTTTGAAGATATTGACCGATACGGTAAAGGTAAAGCTGACAATGATAATGAGGAAGACTCTCGCTCTTACATTGGCAATGTCTATAACCCAAACCCAAAAGCAAAGAATATATTTGATGTTTTAAACGCTGATAGTGACATTGATGACGTACATATCCGCAGTTCAAATGAGCAAAGCTTGGACGATATGGATTATGATGATAACGATGACGATGATGAGGATGACGAAGGTGACAGAGACAAAGTTAAGCATCCATCAATGGACTTAATCAGAAGGATCAGTCCGTCTTGGGATAAGTCTAATGAAAGTGATCGGGATGATGGTAGGATTATTGGGAAGTCAGCTTCCATGAAAGATTCCATTTCAAGGTTAATTGGTATTGGACATAAATCATCAACGGCGAGTCCTGATGAAGCTGATGGGGAAAGTAAAAAAGATGGTGATAGCAATGATGACGACGACGACGATGATGATGATGATGATAGTGATGAATCTAATCAAAAAACAACTAAAGTGGATGGTAAATCAAAAGGCAATATTTTCTCAAAATTGTTCTCAAAATCCAAAAAAACTAGTTCTGAAATGGATCATAAAGCCACGACTGAGGCCAGTAAGCTAACTACAGAAAAATCATCTGCCAGTAATCAGACAGCGTCTAGTGACGAGGACAATGATGATGATGATGAAGACGAAAGTGGCGATAATAGCACAAGTTCATCTCGTACCTCAACAATAAAAAAATCATCTGAATCTGGTTCTACCATTGTTACACCACTTTCATCATCGACTACTGATTTTACAAGCACGACTTCAACCACTAAAAAAGGTAAATCACACAAGCATGAGGAACCATCCTCGACTAGCTCCACATCTGCACCAGACAACATCTCGTCCACAGAAAAAGTGACCAAAAAGCATCATAAAAGTCATACTTCAACAATAACAATGCCATCAACAACTCTTGCTTATAAGGCCTCTGAAACATCGCCTAAAAATACGAAAGATAAAGAGGAGAGCGAAGACGGTGAAAATAAATCTGATCATAAATCGAGTTTAGAGATTATTGAAGCTTTCTTGGCTGGTTTAGGTCATGAATCACATCACACGAAAGACAATCATAATTCAACTGAAACTCCTGCAACAAAATCCCCAAAACATTCAAAAACTCATAAGAAGAAACATGGCAAAAAACACAAAAAAACTACGACTCTTGTACCAGAATCTATGTCAACAGCATTGGAAGAAACTGGTTCCAACTCTTCATCAACGACAGCAAAACCAGAAAATAAATCAACAACTAGTACAGAAGTTTCATCCACTATTAGACCAAAAGGAGACACAACTACAGCTACACCAACATCTACAACCGATTCAGGTGCGAGTTTCCCTGTTATATCTATTACCAGAACAACAAGCAATGAACGTCCAACGTCTGACTCTTCGACTGCAGAATCAAATGCTAACTCAAACAGCCAAGTTAGCTCAACCACTCCAATCCCTACTTTGGGTCCATATGTTGAGGATTCTGATGATATCATTGTAACTAATGAGAGTATTGTTTATTCAGATTGGAATCCTGATGTTTTTCCCTGAGCTTTTGCAAATTTAATTTTGTGGATCACATTATTAATGTCAACAGACCCAGAATAAAATGGATGAAAAATATACATTTTTGATTAATCTCTCAAGATGTTGGGTCCAGCAATCAGTTTTTTTACACAATTTTATTAAATTATTCATGTAAATGTTTCTAGAGACATCAGAAATCAGTGTTATTTCATTGTTAAATTTCAACGATCTTCATTCAATATGATCTCTTGTAGATTTTAAAGTCAGTCTTATCTTAAATTCATATTAATCAATATCCTTACAATCCCATTGAACAATTGAATGTATTGAGATTTGTTTTCAGGATAAAAAACTCATAACTCACAACAGTCAAGGTGATTGTATTATTTAACTGTACATTAATTGTCATTAAATTTGATTGAATAAAACAAGAAAAATGAATTTATGAGATTATACGATCAATGTGAGATTTAGTATGACAAGTGTGATTGTCTATTGAATTATCATGTTTTGTTTCATGGTAACAAGTGATAGATGAAAGAATACAAATCATTTTCGCGTTTTAATCAAATTTAGATCAAACGTGTTCTCATTCTGAAGGATAATTGTTCAATTTCCATGATTAACTTGACTAGGAGAACATTTAATTCATCAATTTCCTAATATTTCACTATTACATTAAAAAAACCTGAAACAATCCAGCAAATCTTGTTGATTTGCTTAAAGGTTCAATGTTATGATCAATGATAAAACTGATCCATCTACACTTCAGTAATATTTCCCGTAATATTTCTTGAATTGTCCATGTTTGGTCTATTTACTGATTAATCAGAAAACATTGAAACACACAATCAATTGTATAGACATGATTACATTGGTCGATTCAATATTAAATGGCTTGTTAAATAGTTATTATAAGAGTTGCAATATTTGTTGATTTATTTGTAATACAAGTTTGTTTGGTTAAAAATTTATTGAATTATTTTGATTTTACAATGTGATTTGTAATTTGGTTGAAAAAATTACCAGAAATATTCAATTGAGACGCAGACTAGTAATAATTTCAAGGGATAATGGCAGTAGACTCAGTAATTGACAGAAATGGCAAAGAATCATTATATTAACATTACTGGGATCACAATTTAGACAGAGAAATTAGTTGTTGACAAGGTTAATTGTGTTCAACAATCGCTTGGGTTTGTTATTTTGAAATTGAGTTACAGTTATCAATTGAGAACGAGATAGACAGTGTTAATAAAGATAATGAATTGAATGTTGAAAAACTAACAACCGATTAATTGCAGTTTTCACGAAGAAATGAGAAAATGAATTGATACGGCTTTTGAGTCTATGGTCTATGATTATAATATTACATTGAATTGTTAACAAGGATTTACAATGATAATAGACATTATAATAGGAAAGGTGAGAATCACAATTGACAACGAGATTGTCCTTCTACAATTAAAATATCAGCCTCGAGTTAGTTGACAAAAAAAGGTAAAAAAATAACTTAGTTACTCTTCATTTTCAGTGATGTGATACATACAATTATACAACTAGCTACGATTAAAATTGTAAACCTTTGCTGATATTTTTCTGGTCTATTATTATATTGTTGTCTTTCAGCGTCCATAATTGTAAATACAAATTGAATACAAAAGTTGCCAAAAAAAACGAGGCCGCACTCGAACCTTTTAGGATCCATTAACACACGCGTTTACTGCAACCTTTTTGTTGTTGTTGTTTGTCATCATGATATATCGTTATTATATTAATCTTTTGGGTATCATTCATCCATTCATTTGGAATATGATTATAACAAAGTAGAAGTGGGTGGTTGACTGGTTGAGAAGGAGGTGAAAAAAGGAAGGAATAAACCTTGCGAAAAAGTGTTTCTCTTGTATTCAAATTTGCGGGTCCATAATCAAGACAAAAATAGTTGTTAATTTGTTTGTTGGTTAACACCTTATTTTTTGTTCAATTAACCTTTCCCTTGATGCTTTTTATGTGTCGCTTTTATGATCAAACACACAAAATTTGGCTACTCTCGCGATCTCCCTCGCTTCATGTGTCCCACCAGCCTTAACAGTATATCAATAACAATTGTCATCCGATAATTTTCATTGTTCAGTTAGTAGTTTGACCAAGTAACTTTATCTCCATTCCAAATCCAGAATCAAGTTAATCTTAAGGTTTCATTGTATTCCTGGTATTCCTGGTAATTGTTGTTTACAGTTGTCTACAGACGGCATCTTCAGCTGACATTTCTTGCTTTTCGTATTTTACATATTCCAAGATTTGATTATCTTTTAATTGTGATTTCCAACTTGTTAATATCATCACGATGGGCTTTAAATTCAGTACTTTCATTGTGACTCTTCTGGGACTAATCAGTTTTTCGTGTGCAATTTTCTTTCCATCTTTGGTAAGTCCAATGTTGATCATTTCTGCAAATAAAAATAGTAAATTTTGTTACAATTAGTCTATGAAATTAGATGATGTCTTTGATTAAGCTACATTAGTGAGCAAATAATTGATATTCAGTTTGTAGTTGAACACTCAATTGTTTATGTGAGAATGCTTATGAAGTATCCAATCTGCATTCAAGTTTCCTAGAAGATTTTTTCACCGAGAATTGAGATTTTTCAGTTGTTAAGATGAAATTGAGTATTGAATTGTGAATGTAACAAATAATTAAATATTATTGTTTATTGTTTCTGATAAAAACTAATTTGATTTTCTTTACAGCAAAAAACTCAACAACTTTGCGTAAATTCAGACCAACCCAACATAAAGGTAAGATTTCTCTGAGAATCGTGATGCTTTTTCAGGTCAATGTTTCTGTTATCCAGGAAATAAACTTTAAGCATTTTCAATGTGCCAATAGTTTCAAATTGTTGATACAAAGTTGACATTGGTTGCTATTTTAGACAATGAAAACTTAGTCAACAAATCTAGAAATAATTTGTTTGAGGAAAACAGAATCTTTTTTTCTTCCTAAATCCTGACAATAACAGCAAATAAAAGAATTGATTCAATTGATTGTTCTTATTAACACTCCATAAAGAACTGTTTTAACGCATTGTTTCATTTCAACAGAATACGTGTGTTATTTGTGACTCTCGTCGTTTTGTGGATATGGTAAGTATAATAAATCATTATAATTCCATTAACTCTATCAAACCAACATGATGTTCACATTTAGTGAGTACATTTACCTGTTATATTAATGAAGAGAATTATGAAAAATAAGATCTAATTTTAGTAAATTATTGATAATGCTTACTAAAATAGCAATAACTTGGCCATCATCATGTTGGTTTGAATGGGGTTTCAGCTCAACAAAAACGGAAATAACTCTTTTATTCTTGTAATCAACTGTTTTTGGTTGTATTGTTTTGGTTACAATGGCACAACAGAGCAGACAATGTACTGGACAAGTAAGTGTTAATTGAAAATACTCACTGATTATTGTAGATTTGAGCGACTCTAATTGATTTTCCTTTTGCTTGCAATCTCAATTTGTATTAACTGGTTACCATAGGACAAGGTTCCTGACATTACCACTCAAGATCAAGCATTGTGTTTAATCAGCAATTGCCTTCAGGTAAGCACACGATTGTCTTAATGATTGTACCATCAACATTGATGCCAAATCTTCTATTTCTCTAAATCATTCTACAGCAAATACCAAAGCAGCAACGGAAAATTGTTCTTGGACGAAAACGGCGATCAATAATCAACACAAGCGTAGCTTTGCTTTAAACATGGGAGTCCCTTTAAAATTTTGCACAAAAATAGGTACCAAACCTTCATTTGAAAATGCCTTCCGTTCCACCATTTGTGTTTAATCTCACTGAAGATTCAACATCAATTAGCTGTCATTTAAAGTCCTGAAAATTATACAAAATATAATTTGTAAATCAAACAATTGAACAAACGAACAAACAAAAAAGCCACTTACTTTTCAGATTAACTTCCCTGGCTTCTTGAGCCATTCACTGTAATTGTGTTTCCTTGAAATTGAGTATTTTTTTAATCAAATGATATTTACACAGCGATATTTTTATGATTATTACCTAATTGTTGTTTAAAATATTTTGTCAACACAAATGCATCCGTACAAATAAAAGCGATAAACCATTTATTAAAACACGATCATTGATCCTCAATCTTCGGCTCATTCTTGTGACGTACACACGGTAAATTTGTAGTAAAATAAGAAAAGTTTCAATTTGATTGAAACAACGCATTAAAAATTACAAAAATCACAAAATTATTAACTTTTTAAGTTATAATAAATCGATACAATTTGAGAAACAGTTTTCAAAGTCAGAAAAGCTTTTTACTGTTGACTGTTTTTTATAAGAATATTTTCCCTGAGACTATCATGTGTTTGGTCAAATAATGTTTACAATTTGAGTTTATATCTGCAATTTAATAATTTATTTTTACCATGTTACTAAACTCATGTGTCGGTAGATTTGTTAATCTACAATTATCGGTATGTATTAATTTATTTATGAAGACTATTGCTAATTTGCACATTCATAAATTTAACATTCTTCAATTTTTATTTAGGTTTGCTCATCTATTAAAGGATCATTGCAGTCTGGATCTACAATCAGCTGGGTTCGTAATTTTCAAACAACTAGCTGTTTGCACAAAGTAGTGGTAGCTCGTCCAAAGAAAACAAAGAGAAGGACCAATCCCGTAACATATGAAGAGATTCATCCTCCGCATTTTATTGCTGTCCGCAAGGGATTCAATTCGTTAAATACATCTAATTTACTGGCAGGAACAAGGTCTGGTGAAACTGCTATCGAAGATATGTTCATCAGGAAATTTATTGAAGGTACATGGCATCGTCTTTTACTGGGAAAGCTGATCATCAAAAGGAGGGCTAATTTAATTATTCTTTCTGGTTTCTTTCATCAATCTTTGGCTCCATCCAAATTTTATTTCCTCCAAGGATATACCGAAGAAATCTTAGCTTATGTTCTTAAATGTCCGGTGAAAATGGAAATAATGACGTGCTCTGACCGTAAAGCTCTTGTAGTGACCCACGTATAAATAGATTATTCAATGTAAATTATTCACATACACCAAAAATTGTGTTGACCAGTTAAATAAAGTAGTATTGGTTTAATTATCTAAGGAAAAAGACTGTTTTTTTGATTTTCAAGTCTGTTCAACCTTAGTTCAAAGTTCAATCGTTTGAAAGACAATTTTAAAGTATCGGAAATCCGCAAATTTGGAATTTTTGACCAATAACTTACTCTCATAGATAGCGCACCAAGTAAGGGACCGACAAAACAATTTTTGCGACTGAAGTCTTGTCATCAAATAAGGAACTTAGCCCTTGTTTACTCGTTTTGTGTAAAAGTCTAAATCATAAATTTACGAATTATTAGATGGAAGTGACATTCTTCAGGAATAATAATAATCTTGAATAATTTAATTTCTAATTTTAGTCTAATCACGTGTTTTAGTGCAAGATAAATTGTATCAACAACTTGTGGTGAAAGTAATAACACTGACTGAACATCTCCAGATCGTAACCTTCATTTTGAAATTATGTTTCATTCGTTTAAGGTAAGTTTTGTTTAAAAATCGTAATTTATCTAACTTTAAGTTCCGATATTAACACCAATAAGTATTGAAAAAAACAGAATCAAAAGTGATCAGGTCAACAATTTGTTTAGATTATAATCAGTCTTGAACAGTTCAAATTTATTATTGTATTTCATCCTCGAAAAATAGGGTCTATAAATGTTAAATGACACCGAAAAGCGCATTATTATATCTAATTTTCGGTAATTGAGCCTCACTAATCAAATTTGATTTGAACCAATGAATGATTTTGCAGCCAAAATTTCAATTTATCGTTGCTTTATTTGTTATTAAAAAATCCTGAAGAGGGCGCAGAATGTGATGTTGATAATTTTGTACGTTAATCAACTCGATTCTCGACAAGTCATGTCACTAGCAAATCTAAAGGCTAATCAGCTCAAATTTAACCTCGAGCTAAGATTAATTTTAGCCCTCGAGTTAACCATAGTTCTGATGAGTCAATCAGTGTAATCCCTCAACGAAAGGAATCATCTTTTTCACCGTCAGTTTCACTTTTTTCTTTGGTCTCTTCATCAATCTAACCAGTCTTTAGTTAGAAGGATTCACACCAACAACATTTTTAAAAGTAAGAGAACGATGGTTTCACCAATGGTATACAAATTGGTACTCACTGGAGGTAAGTTAATTTTATACTAATTTAACCAGTAAGCTATAAAATCAGAGCCATTTGTATTAAATTTAGTTGATTCTCCTAACATGAACTATTTTACCTGTAAATAGGACCATGCAGTGGTAAAACGACAGGGCAAGCTCAACTGTCAACCTTTTTTGAAAATATTGGATGGAAAGTTTATCGAGTACCCGAAACAGCAACAACTTTATTCAGTGGAGGCATCCGTTTTCCTGATCTAGATGAACAGGAGAGTGAAAAATTTCAAGAAAATCTCCTCAAAACGATGCTGGCTATTGAGACAACATTTTTCGACCTTGCTTCAACATGTAAACAAAATTGTTTGATCATATGTGATCGTGGTACATTAGATGCTGCTGCTTATATGTCCAGAGAGTCTTATGATAAAATTTTGGCCAATAATAACTGGAATACGGTTGAACTTCGTGATAATCGTTACGATCAAGTTGTCCATCTTGTAACTGCTGCAGTTGGAGCTGAAGAGTTCTATAATACTGAAGATAATCCCTGTCGAACTGAAGGTGTTGAATATGCTCGTGAAATTGATCGGTTAACCGCTGAAGCATGGGTTGGTCACCCTTACATCGATGTAATTGACAATTCAACCGATTTCAAAACCAAGCTTCGTCGAATGATTGCTGCTGTTTGTCGTCGTATCGGTATTGATACTGGAGATCGGTTATCTAAAGGCAGTCAAAAATTGAAGTTTCTCGTTGAGGCTAAACCGTCTCATGATAGTATTTTCCCACCTTATCAAGACTTCGAGGTTGTCCATGACTATCTTGTGACAAACAATCCAAGAGTCCAATCTCGCCTTCGTAAACGAGGACAAAACGGAATCTGGAGTTACCAATATACAACCCGTCGATGTGATTCTCAAGACCAAGTTGTTGAAATCAGGAGACAAATCAATCATCGTGATTATATTGTAAGTTATCAATTTACTACACACTAGTCTGGTAAAGAAGAAGACAAAAAAGAGTAATCTCTTTTTGAATACACAAATCATAACTATCTACAACATTTTCCTTTATATTTACATTTATGCTTGATAACTTCAATTGAGAAAAGCTAAAGGTTAAAAAAATACTAAAGATA
The DNA here is from genome assembly GCF_039701765.1 of Tetranychus urticae. Taxonomy (NCBI): domain Eukaryota; kingdom Metazoa; phylum Arthropoda; class Arachnida; order Trombidiformes; family Tetranychidae; genus Tetranychus; species Tetranychus urticae. The sequence goes on from NC_142959.1 coordinate 4,855,314, forward strand.
AAGCCAGATAATTGCTATGTCTTGCAGATATTAACATAAATATCTAAAAAACTGAAAGCGAAAAAAATCGATCAATTTGAATTATTATTCAGACAAGAAAAGATGTTTTAGTTTACTCTAGAAGACATGTGTAAATATTAGGTTGAAAAAAAGTATCAGATAAAAAAGATAGACATCTTTATAATTTTATATTTTGAAATTTTAATTGCGTTTAAATGTAACTTTTGGATTAGAAATGGACATTTCTTGAATTCATGTTCAAATTTTGACCCTGAATTCACAGTCTAGTGTCAAGTTTATTTTGAAGGTTTTTTTTACTCTCCTGATAGCGACCAATCTAATCATGTTTCATTATCATTTTGATGAATTCCTCATCTTTTTATCTCAATTTACCTGAATTTTCATCTTTAAAACTCAAGAATTTTTTAAGATGCAAGAGAAGCTTTAAGTTAGCGTTGAAATGCCATTAATCATTGGAATAATTAATTCTAGTTAATCAACCGTCCATCACGTGATTATCTTTTGCTTAACTAATTTGGGAATTCAATTTATGATATTTGATGACTGTTTATTTATCATTGATCATTTCAGCAAACACGATAAAGAAAAATATAAATCGAGAAAATTGTTTTACATTTACAATCATTCAATAAGTTTCTATTTCTTGTTTAGCTAAATTGTTTCTTTATTTGTTCACATTAAACTGTTAATTGTCTGATTGATTGAGCTCAGATGAGTGAAGGTATTGTGACAAATGTACATTAATATTGTTTATTGAAACATCGCAATTCTCGGAAACTTGTAAACACAAATTCAACTTCTTGCTCAATGTTTCATTTTTTTGGAAATATTCCAACAGACTGTTGTTTTAACTGTTGATTGTTCATTATTGGCTTTAACGATGATACTGAAGCTTGTAATGATCTTGATTATTTGCTTTGTACATGATGATTATATTGATGATGATGAAAATTTTATACAGGCGTGAGAAACTCAGTAAAAAATGATAACCTGTCTATGGCTTTTTGGCCATTATTTTACCTTCACTTGGTCAATGTTTTCCAATGTTTTCAATGTTTCCAATCAATGTTCAATCGATCCCATCATTGATGAAGATGTTGATGGTGATGAACCTCATGATACTCAGCATGTCCTTGTATCAACCTTGATTAGTCGCGTGAGAAAGGATGATATGTAGAAAAAAAGAGGAAGAAAAAGGTTGACTGGATGAAAAAGGTTTCTCATAAATGAAATAGCGTCGTATCAAGATTGAATTACCAATGGTGTAAATAAAAAAAAACGGAACTCTATGGCAATGAAAGTATTACACTTGTTGAAAATTAACATAATAATTGAATTCTCGACAAAGATTTGCTAATTCCTTGCAAACAAATCAGATTAAATTGTGTGTGTTTACATGAATAAAAATTAGGCTGAAAGAAGAGTCATCTGATTGGGAATTATTAAGGTTAATTAAGTCAGCTTTATTTTTATCACCCTTTCGATATTTTCATACAAGTGTACAAATTGTTGTTTTGTTGTCTACTTGCTAAGCATTTTAAAGTGTAACATGAACATTTGTCTCTCTTTCACTCTGACATACATATTGATAATCTTATCCTGGCAGCAATCCCGCTCTGAATTATAATATTGCATTTCTTAATCTTTTAATTTAGCACCAAAAAATTGATTCAAATGACGCTTTTAACCTTTACAATGGATTTCTAATGTTTTTTTCTCGTTTCTCGCCTTTACAGAACTATCTGACACAACGTGATTACAGTCACTACACTGTTTACAAAACTCGTCGCTGCTTCTTGTGGGAACACATGTACTTTCAAATGGATATGTACAAATCACCCTGTCATCCAAGGTAATTCACGCTCAACATTCACATGATACAGATGGTGAACAAAATGTTTGGCTTTGAAATTGTCTGTTGTTATTTACACACACATAAAGAGATATGCCTTCAACTTGCATTCTCATTCAACTATTTCATTTTGTTTCCTCCTTTTCCTGAACCATTTTTTGTTTCATGATCTTAATTGTTTTTCTCACTCTTTCTTCCCCCTCTTCACCTTGATCTAGATGCAATGGATTGATCTTACTAGAAACTTATACCACTGCGAAAGGTGATGTTGTCAGAGATCATTTGCCACCATTTTTGAAAATTGTTAAAGAGGTCACTGGTGATCCAGCTTACTCCATGTTTAATTTATCTCTGAAAGCTGAATGGGATAAACAAAATTTCCATAACACCGGAATGAATGTCACCAAGAACACTATCGATTCCAATGGATTTACCATTCATGGAGCTGACAATTCAATCGTGGAAGGCACTAACAACAACAACAATAACAACAACAGCAACAGCAAAAACAATACTTCTATTAATATCACAAACAGTCGCATTTCCTAGTCTCTTCTTTACCCTTTTTACTGGGTTTCTTTCCTTTCAATTATTTTAACTTCCTCTCAATCATCATCATTTCTTTTTACCCTTTATCTGATTTCTTGAAAATTCACCTTTTCAAGCTATTATAACTCTCTTCCTTTAACATTATTTCTTAAGGTTTCTATCACTAGAAATAGTACTTACTAATCCAAGACGAGTTTTCTCGTTATAATGAGTTATTTTATAAAATCTCAGTTTCCCAATGATAATCTCACTGAAAATCAAGTCTATTTACTCTTACCCTCAGCTTACTTTCAATCCTCTCAATCAGTTGGTTTCGTTCTTTCACGTCCATTATTTTATCCTCTTTTATTAAGACTTATTATCTTGGTTAGTTTTTATCTCATTAATTTTGACCATATTTGTGCTCAAAATTTTACAAACTTACTTAAATTGATCTTCACCTCTTCTTCCCTATCAATGAAAAACAAACAAACATGGGAACAACATATCAATTTAAAAAATATATATATATACAAAAGGATCATTAATTTGTGAATCCTTATATTGTTTCCTTTCCCTGAGTAGACATGATTGTATTATTTTTTTCTCTATCTATATAAAGAGAATGCATCAAATTTTTGTGTAAAAATTGTGTCTAAAAGGATTGTAAAAAATTGAGTACTTATCAAGATCGATATTGATCTTCAATTACGAAAAATAGCCAGAGCTTTCTGGGAATTGTTGTTTATTAATAATTACTGAGAAAATCATGTTGGAGAAACAGGACAAATGAAAAAGGACTATTCAAAGTATCGTGTGAGGAGGAAGCACATGATTATTCAACTTTGAAGTTTTTTTTCGTTCGTCATGTGTTCACAAAAGATTGAAGTGCTCTGTTGCAAAAATAAATCAAACTTGTTGGAGAAATTTCGACTTGCATTTAATATTTATTTTAACTCACAAGATTTGATTGCTTACAGATGTTTCACATTTATGCGAATTTAGTATTGCTTAAAAACTTGGTAATCATGGCTAAAGCAGCTGCTGGTCGGTATTCGGGAACAGTGTGACCTGAACCTCTGACGGTTGCAAAGGCAAAGCCTCGGTAGTGTTTAACAAAACCAGCAACTTGTCCGTTAACCTTCCAAGCTGCATATTTACCAATTTGTTGGAAACCAAGGGAATCTGAAAACCATTCATCACCCAAAAAGTCGCAAACCATATCGGTGTCGCCATTGTATATTAAACCTCGTTTACCAGCATTGATTGATTTAGTAACTTGATCTTTCAAGGTTTTGTATTGGTTGGTATAAAACATTGAGACGACATTTGAACAATCAGTCCATTCAGGTGCTGCTGGAGGAATATTGAGAGCCTTTCGTACATCAGCTCGACCCAAGTAATTGATTAAAATGGTATCATCAACACAGGGAATAGTTTGGCCATTATCTTTTCTAATTTTGCGTCCAAGTCGACTGTTTGACTTGAATGAGTTTGCAATCAAAGACCAACCAACCTTTTGCCGATTGCTCTTGTGTCGATAAGCTTTGTAAATGCTTGCTTCAAATGAACTTGCTGGGGAAGCACAATCTTCGTAGATGGCATACGGATTGATTCCAGCTTCGTTAACAAAATTATTGGCTTCAGATACAGCATCTTGACAGGCAGTAGCATTGTTGTTGACAAAGTCACAATTGGCTGGCGATTCATCTCCGTTCTTACAACATGAGGAAATAATTTTGGACCACATTGATGATTCAATCAGACCGTGATGATAAGCAAATCTAATGACGGAATTACCGAGTAAGGTTTGATCCAGATAACCATTACCAATGGCAAATCCTTTGTAGTTTATTGTTGGCTCATCAAGAAGACGAACTGATAGAGTTGGAATGTAAACACCAGCATAAGATTCACCACTCAAGTAAAAATCGTTATCCTTGTACTGAGGAAATTTATCAAACCATGATTTGATTGCAAGTAAATTGTTGGCCGATGTTTTGTCATCATTATGAATGTAAACTTGGTCATCTGAATATGAGTAGCCAACACCAGCAGGTGACTCCAAGAAGATTATGTTGGCAACTTTGTTCCAAGCGTATGGATTCACAGTCAATTGACTTCCATTGACTCGGAATGGTCCTTGTTCAGTGAAAAATCCTAACAATGAACTGCAACCAGGTCCACCGTTGAGCCAAAGAAGTACTGGATCATTGGCTGGATCATTTTCACTCTCAACAAAAATGTAGTGTAAATGGGTTCCTGGACTTGCATCGAGATAACCAGAAAAGGTACCAAATTTAATTTTCTCACCAAAACCTGGTAAATTGATTACACGATCTGGTTCATAAGCATCACTTGTAATTAAAATGAAAGCTGTTAGGATAAAGCTCAACACCAACATGATTGAAGCACAAAACAGGGTCCTATTGGAATCAATTGATTAGCTTTTACTTTCCAATTAGATGAAAATAATTGTGATATAATTTACCATTGTTAAAATGCCTTTTATACTCTCACCAGAACCTCATTGTTTCATTTTAATCATTGATTCTATCATATTTACATTATCACAAATCACAATTATCAACGCGACATGTGAATTACTGAAACATATTGAATCAGATCAGATATATTGAAATATTGAAATACTAAAATTGTCAAAAATATAATTTAATAAAGTCAAGTTACAAATAGCACAATTGTACTTGTTTAGAGCATGTTGAATTTAATTGCTCTGAATTTGAAATTTGGTTATCAGTGCTAAGTTTTTGTACTAAAAAATTAGTCTTACAATCAATTTATCAGAATTTGTGTTTTATTTGTTATTTGTATCAACTTTTACTTTTTAATTTGAACACTCCTCTGATAATACATGGAAATTTTTACCTCTATTTTGATAAGAGTCACCAGTTTATTGATTTTAACAAAATGGCTTTAAATTGATTCATTTGATACAATTGATGTTGTATCATTTTAGTGTGAATCCAGAAGTAAAACAATGAAAAACTCAATCTACTGAAAGTCAGAGATTAGGAAAAATCATTCATTTGATTGCTGACATATTGAATCAGATTTGACCTTTTCATCGTCAAATTATATTTTCATCTTTCTATCTTTAATTGTCTCATTTGATTCGTTTTGGTTGACCTTAACAACTCATCAGACCAACAATAGCTATTACAGCCGATTGAAATGGGAATGTCCAATGTAAAATTGCAAGTGAAAGGTTTAATATTAATTTAAATATTACCTGTTAATATTGTTATCAAATGGAGCCTTTTTCGTTCAAAGGTCAACCAATTGAGGTCAGTAATTGTTTTCCGGAAGACAAACATTCATTTAACCTTTAATTTAAGGCAATAACAATAATAATTGAGCTACATTTTGGCTGATTTAATACACATTTCAAATGGTCACTTAAGCTTGGAAAACATTTTTGAGACAATCTTTGTTTTCATGTTCAATAACGTTGACCCATTAACCATTTGCTTACGCCAACAACAGTTTAAGATCAAGATTAAGATTCAGATGATTTTGAATCACCTTTTTTCCGGTTTTTACTGTCCAGTTTACTTGGTTGATCCAGCTCAATCCCTTTTCTGTTTGTTTCAAGTCAACAGGAATTGTGTGCTTAACGTATTCAACTTGATTGGGAAGAAAAAGTGAAATTGGGATGAAAAATGTTAACAAGAACAGCAGATTATTACACTTTTCCAGGGTAAACCTTTCCCCCTGAAGGTTAAAGAAGATAAGTTAGGATGGTCTTAAGGTATAATGAAAAAAATATGACCACAAGAACGAATCAAATGAGCCGCGATCTCAGTTTGATCCATTTTGAAATCCATTTGAACTTCAATTTTTTCACTGTTGCTGAGCGCTCGTCGCGTTATAGTCTAAAGTCAGTCTCAACTCTTACATAGGTTCAACAGTTTATTTACATTAAAGCAACAATTTATTAATTGTCAACAGTGTTTTACCGTCAATTGCAGCTAATAAGTGCGAAATCAGTTTGATTTCACTTTTATCAATCATTTGTTTGGTTTCTGTTTATGTGTTCAAGTTTTTGTTAACATTTTTTCCTGGTTGCTCTTCAAGTTGATTGAAAATGCCTGAATCTGATTACATTTGGCCTGTAGAATCGATTGACAATGTTCGACAAGCCTTTTTGGACTTTTACGAGAGTGATGATAAGTGTACATATGATTCGGTTGATGTAGCTGAAGTAATGGTGGACGATTGGTGGATTAAAAGGTTTCTCATTCATGAGCGTGGAAATGAAGATGAAGCACTCAACAAGTTGATCAATTGTTTGAAATGGCGTAAAGAGACGGAGATAAGGTCAATCGAGGATAACCATTTTCCCGAGGAAATCTATCGGATTGGTGCCCTTTTCAATTACGGTAGAGACCAGAATGGTTTACCAACAATTTACATTCGCGTTAAGATGGTTAAAAAGTTGAAAGAAATATCTGATTTAATCAAGTTATATATAGCGTACACTTTTTACAAGGTTGACAAACAATCCCATGGCCAAGGTTGGGGTTTAATTATTGACTTTAACGGAGCTGGTGTACAAAATACTGACCTGGAATTGGCTAGAACCATTGCTTTCTGTATCAAAACGTACTTTCCTTCCTCCCTTGAGTATCTCATTTGTGTTGATTTCCCGTGGATCTTCAAAGCTTTCTGGAATGTCATTAAAAGCTGGATTCCAGCTGACCGTAAATTTTCACTTCTATTCCTATCAAGAAGCCAGTTAAAGGATACAATTGATCCTGATTATTTACCAGCGTTTCTTGGTGGCAATTGTCCAAAGTCACCTACAGAGGCTCCATTGGGTTGTCCCAAGTTTGTTGATTATTGTGTGACCGAGCTTGGTTTATCCCAAAAAGCTGCAGAAAAGGTTTTCGCTCAATATAAACCTTACCTTTGATTACATTTACTACTATATCTAAATCAATTACCCATTAATTATTTTAACCTCTAAGATTAATGTTCTTCCTATTAATTAATTTCTATGATATATTCTTATTGTAAACTTGGAACATTTATTTGATTGCTGGTTAATCTTGTATCAACCCTTGTATATGACAAAGATTAATCTGGTTTAATGTAATCTGGTCAACAAGATATTTATTTGTATTGTAAATTGGCAAAGGTTGCGTTGAAAATTCACATGCAAATGACAATCAGAGCTAACAACCAAAACCTCATGTTTTATTATAAATAAAAATTTGTTGCTGCTAAGATTTCCAATTTATTCAAACATTGATGACAAGATTCATCGAGTTTGTTTTTCAAAATGACCTGATTGTTGTTTACTAATTAATAGTTCAAACAGGTTTTCATCGAAATTTTTATTCATCAATTGGAATCTGTTATAAATGCGCTAAATAATGATCCAAAATTTAATAATATTTAACCAGGAAAAATCAATTTTTCAATTTGCATTCCCTGATGTCAAAGCATATTGTAAGATATCAGATGAATAAAGCAGTTGCCAATAACTTACCAATCAATGCTAATACAATGTTCACCTTTTATACAATTAACTCTATTAAAAACTCTTCAAATTTATTAATTTTCAGTTAAACCCACTCGTTGCTAGTTCATAGTTCATTCAATCTTGACTCGGATGCGTTTTTGATATTTTGAATTTTTGATATATTTGAATCTTAACGTTTTGTAAACATATGATTGTCTCGTCTTTTTGATGAAAATACATTCTTAAAAAAGATTAACCTTAATTTACCTCAGCAAAGCATCCTTTTGTTTTCATTATACTTTTCACTTTCAGACTTAATTCAAATTTTCGCTTTCATCCACTTCAACTTTTACTCTTTCAATCTTAATGCTTGTTGATGCCTATTAATTTTATAATAACAAACAATTGTTAGCTTTTTTGACCCTAATTTTATCCCTTCGTCGATAACAACCACTTTAAACTATTATTTTGGTCTATTCTCGTGAGCATCTACCATTACATGTATTGGTGACTGTATCTCCATAATCAGGACCTGTCTCGAGTCAATTGTTTGTTGTATTGAGAGATAAGCCTCAATTCAATTTGCTTAACTACCTGGTTGTTTAATCTTGATGAATAAGCTAAGCACTCAAAACAAAAGAAATCCATCAAATTCAATAGTGGAGGAAAATTTGCCTGGAAAGAAAGAAAAAAAATTGATTATTATAAAGAAATATCTCTATTTTATATTATCAATACATTGTGCTATTCCCTTTATAATTGTTTTGATTAACCGACAAAAGACGTTTAAATAAGTTGACGATAACAGGTATCTGATGAATGAACTTGTTTGAAATTTATTTGGAGATGTTCAGGTTACTCCAAATCAATTCTTTACAGCTGTTGAAACATAATACAATACGGATGAAAATTGACTTTCTTTAATATCAAAACATTTTCAATTTTGTGTTAATTTAAAAGCAATCATTTTAACTGATTTGCATACAGTTGGAGTGACTGTGATGCATAGCATTAAGGACACCGTGGACTTCAAGAATCACTGAATAAAAATAATCAACATTATCGTGAATAAATACGAATTCATGAGTGTCTTTAATGCTATGCATCACAGTTTATAACAAACACTCAATGACCAGTTTTCAGGGTTTAATTGTTAAACAATGAGTTTACTAGTCTTGGACTAAACTGATTAACCCGGACTGAATCATTGAGTCAATGAGAATTATAATTAGTTTGTTGATTATCTGATGAGATTCCCGGAAAATGAAACAACTAATTATGAGCAAATCAACCTTTCGATAAGATAATGAATCTAGTTGTAAGGTTTGGGTTGACTGAAGATCATTTTTCGATTGCCATTAGGTGCATAAGATATGCACTCTTTTTGCCCATTGGAATTGAATCTGTTAAAGAAAAGAAATATAAAGGAAATAATCAGTTCGTATCACGTCATTTGTTGATTAAATTGTTGGATTACAATCAAATTGAAATTACCTTGAACGGACACAGCTAGTTTCTTCTTCCTCTTTGAAACATTGAACTTGCATTACATTGAAGTAAATATTTCCCAGTGTTGATCCTAAATTGGTGTTGCTTTTTTTCAAGCATCGATGAAACTCTTCATCACATTCACAATGGGATCTGTAATTGAATAAATGAAGAGAACAGAACATGATTAGTTGATGAGTTTAAATATAATCTAATAGTCAATTGTCTTTAGAGTACAATACAATATTTAAAGTCAAAAGCAAGCAATTATTCATAAATCAAGGTGCATGAAAAGTTAAATGAAATAATAAGTATCAACTCTGAATTACCTTGATCTAAATCTGCTCATTATAATCAGATTTATATCAATATTAATGTATCAACAGTAACAACTCGACGAGCATTGAAATAACTTCCCGCCAAAAGAAAAGTAAATTATAATCGAAGTAAAGTTCACTCCAAAATTGAGGTCGTTTCTTGTGACAATTTGAATAGCAACTATTATGGTTAGCGTTTATCAACAAAGCAAATTGTATCGGTGTTTTGATGTTCACTGTTCAATAGTTATTGAAAGATCAAACATGAAAACCCAAGTCATCATTGAGTTAAACTTACAAAGCTTATTTGGGTTACTCAAATAATCTGAATGTCTCTAATATGACCTGATTAAACTGTTTGTGATTAAAGTTAAATATTCACAAGATTAAAAATGTCATGGGTAGGTGAATATATTAGTTTGTTGAGATGAATAGTAATCAACTCAATGATTAATTACTGCAACTGGCATCGAGCAAATTATTCAAAGAGACGAGAGTTAAATAACTGCTGTTTTGAAATGGTTTTCAACGGCCTATCAACGGTGTCCTAATATGGTTGCCCTGTAACCTGTTTGATTTGCTTGTGGTGATAAAATTTGGGTGAATATATTTGCTGATTGTCATAATCAGGTTAATTCAAGCTGGATTTCTTCATGGTTATAACTTTCAGACTTTTTAGATATTAATTAGTACTGATATTAGTGAGAAGTCACTATTTGACGTAAAATGCCTATGATGATTCGTGATTGTTTGATGTTTGATTAGTATTTCATTTCAAATGACATCAACTACTGGAAATAAATTTCATCCAGAAATTAGTGATGTTAAGCGATCGACATTGAAAAACAATGAACATTGTATAACTTCAAGAGCAGTGATTGCTTGATTAATGAAAAATAACTGGAGTTTGACAGTAAATGTATTAAACTTGACAATCAACAATTGAACAGGAAGCACATAATTAATTAATATTAATTAGCCAGTTAGTAATCAGGTGGTAAATCAGTTTACCTTGTATAAAAAGCTAAATTAATTAAACCATAGTCAGTGCGGAAAGCTTTTAAACGATAAGGACAATGATCATGAGCTCGACAACACAGATCGATTTCCCAGATTTGACCAACATCAAAATAATCCTTGGCTATGTCACCAGGTCCACACCATTTGGTACCTTTAAATTAATAGAAAGACAATTAGTAAATGATTTGAAAGATAAATTTTCTGTTAATTTTCATGATGAGCTCGGCAATTTTTTCTGATTTTGTAAGCATTGTTGATTAAAAAAGTCGATTCTAGAAGCAAATGATTAAAGTAAGGTTCCTCACCTGGAATAATGCCTCTCCAAAAACCATAGATCGAGTCAGTTGAATTACCTCGATTGGCTTCTGATTGATCGTCTGATTGAAGGTTCATTGCTGTAGGTCCATTTTGGATGTTAAACCTTTCTAAATCTTGGCAACGAGAGATTAAATTTTGTAAAAATGAAAATGAAACATTAACAATTGGTACACGTCGTTGTGAGGCTGCATCTTTAGCTTCGTCCAATCTTTTCTCTAGATCAAACAATTCACATCGAAAGATACGATTTTCATCAATATAGTCAATTATGGCTAATGTTTTATCACAACGATAAATGTTTGTCCGGAAAGATGAGGTTAATGGTCTTCCGATGGATGAATAGAGATTAACAGTTTCATTTCTTGAAGATGATGAACTTAGATCTTCCGTTGATGGTGATATTGATACTGAAGATGATGGTGGCTCATTGATTGCAATATTTTTAACCTCTTCTGATCCTAAGGCAACAAATGAAGTCCATGGTGCGGAAGCAGACGGAGAGGGTGAAAGTAACCAATATGAAGAGACATTTGGTTTATCTTGACCAATTAAGGTTGACTTGTATTTCTTTAAACCATAGTTGACATGGTTCTTATGGTGATTAACATTTGATGTGACAAAGGTCGATGACGCAGGTAAACAGGTAATCAGCTTTATTGGTAAAAGTAGTAAAAGTAATTGAAGTTTAAGGTTGGATAAAAGGTTGATCAGTATAAACTTGCTGAAATTACTTTTTTTCACTGCAGATGAATTCATGGTATTTTGAGTCCGTTTTATTAGTCGGATTGATGTAAGGATCACTTCAACGTAAAGTCACAATTTTATACATTCGCAGTGATCGTTATTAATTCACATCATTAACATTAGGGGGAGTAAATCAAATAATAAATAAACACAAATAATAACAATATTAATATTATACTGTAGCAAAATGATTATGTGACTAAACAAAGAGAGATAACAAATGGTTAAGGGACATTTCAGGTTGATACACTTTGATGTTGGTATTGGTGAAAATTATGAACTCAGGTGATAGCAAAACGGTATTTTTCTGGAAAGCTTATCCATTATGGAACAATATTTTAAAAGAAACAGTAAAATATAGTTAAATACAATCAAAAAAGAGAGTGAAGAAGACAGATTTAAACTGAAAAAATATGCCAAATGACAACTACGATGACGATGATGATTAAAAGAAGAGAAAGATGATGAGAAACCCGTTATAGTGAGAGAAAGACACCAAAACAAGTGTATCAAGCACTACAAAATGGTTGTATTACCTTATGATATGAAGTTGATCTGGTGATTGCTTCTCCCGCTTGATCCTTTTAGGTGACTCAAATATTGAACTGGTAACATTTTGGTAAGCTTAAGACAAGATAAGAAATGAGAGAGAAAAAGAAAGACTGTGAAGAAGAAAATTTTTAACCACTCTAATGATTTTAGCTTTTATTTTTGCTCTGCTTTGATAGGAATCAGTTTTTTTAAATTTAAACAATAAAACGGTGAACAAAGACACTCAAGTAAATACGAGACAAAAGATAAGGAGGAGGAAAAGGAATGGAAGGAGGATCATGATTATGGTGATTTTAATGGCAATTTTGACAGATACGTTGACGGTTATGTTAACAGTGATCTCGAGGTTGGTGGTTAACAAAATGAAGGTCAAAAAGCCTAATACAGAAGGGACAGAAAAGCAAAGCTATTAAGAAATTAGGAAATGAGAAAATTTGATTTACGAACCATTTCAACCCAGAGATTAATCGAAATCAGTTGCCAGACAAATTCAGTTCCAACAATTGACTGACAATGACTAATTAACGACTGTCATTGATTGCATCTGTAATTAATCCCCTTCCCTTATAACCGTTTCCGTGGTGTAGTGGTTATCACGTTTGCTTTACACGCAAAAGGTCCCCGGTTCGAGCCCGGGCGGAAACAGTTCTTTTTTGATTTCTTGTGTCAGATTATTCAACATTTGTAGTTGATGTTAAGTAATCATTGGGTTACATTTTGTCCCGAATCAAAAGGGGTTTTATCGATAAGGGCGAGAACAATTAAGAGGTGATTATCGCAAGTCGGTGGGGAAACATCTCATTTTGGTATATCATTGAAACAAAATGCATGTTACTTCACATTCTTTTCATTTTCCTATGTCTAAATCATCTGATTGTCTTATTTATCACCCTTTTGTAATCATTTTTTTTTTTGATGTTTTGATAAAATTATCTCAAGTTTATTGTATTTATTGTGTTTCCTTGACTCTGAATTTGTTTGTTCTTACTTTTATCACCTATTGAAATGGAGTTTGCTCCAAGTTTACATGATTTTACTGTTCCATTTGGTTACTTGGTTTATTATGATTTTTTAAAATTTAGTCCTCCTTGCGATTATAAACTAGAAAATTGTGATTCATCGTTTTAAAAAATTAGTGAAAATTCATGATTAATCTGATCGTTTCTTGACTTTTCGAGTTTCTTTGATATCTTACTAACGTCAACATTAAGACAGGAGAATCATAAATAACAACAATGATACGAGCAAAACCAGAAGACATTTTGGAAGGTTTCAAAATGTAAATAATGAATTTATTTGGTTGTATTTATTTTTATTTTTTGATTTGTTATTAATTATATTTGTTTTACCTATCACTGCATAATCATGCTTTTCATTAGAAATTGGATGAATCTCCGAGATGCAAGAAACGGGGAAATATTGTGGGAATCGAAGGAAGATCTTTCTAAGCCCAATCGTGAACATGAAGGTGAGTTATTTTTCTGGTTTCAAATTGCCAGATTTTGAGAGATGCCAGTATTCCGCTTATTAATCTCAATTTATCTGCCATTTAACTTGCTTTACAATTGGTGACAGCTAAAGTACCTAGAGATATACTAAAATGTCGAGCTGTTTCAAGGGAAATTAATTTCTCTTCAGTGCAGCCCATGGAGAAGCTCAGATTAGAACAAAAAGTGTTATTTCAAGGAAAATGTTTAGAAGGTAAATAACATAATTGTCTTCACTTTTAATGTAAAATGTAATTGATTGGCCACAATTTACAATTTGCTTGTGTCATCTTTTACCCTGTATGACGGACATTTGTTGTACTTTGATTGAAATGTTGATTTTTTCAAAATAGAATGGTATTTCGTATTTGGATACGTTATTCCTAATTCAACAAATACCTGGCAATCATTGATCGAAGCTGCACCAGAATCACAAATGATGCCAGCTGATGTGTTAAAGTAATACGATTATGTTTTATACATTTTGTTTTCAATATTGACTCAATTATGATAGCAAAAATATTCATTTTTCTATTTCTTTTCTTTCAGTGGCAATCTGTTGATTGAAACCAAGTTTTACGATGATGATCTTTTATTGAGCACGTCGCGAGTTCGTTTATTTTACATATGATCACCATTCATCTTCTGTCAGCTACTTAACTCATTTCCTTATCATTCACGAGATGCCACTCTATTAATACAGAGATCTGTAACTCAGAACGCCATTTTGAGCTTGCAGTTGAACGAACAATTTGATCAAGCTTACCATTCGGATTAACTATCCTAATATGTATTGTCATTTTATTTTTCATTTTTTTACTTTTTATCATCTGATTATTATCGTTGCAACTGCACAACTTACAATATAAGTCGAATCAACTCTACATTTACAACATCGCATTTAAATTCACGAATTATTCAATCATACTGAAAAGCGTCGACAACATTCACAAATGAATAATTTTTTCGCAACTTCATACAGTCATCACTTCTTGAGAAGTCGGACATGGATTTTCATCTCATTTCTGCAGAATTTTTCTCATTTTTCAACATTCCGTCCAATCTATTAACAAAAAAATCAGCTTACAAAAATAACTTCACGAAGGTTACTTTCTAATCTTACGAAATTTGACGTTTTGATTATAATAAAAAGTGAATTTTGTTTGATTTTCTTTGGCTTAATCTTTTTTGATTAATATTGTTATTATTTTTCTTTTATTATGCACTCAGTAAAACCTCTTTTAATACACATTTCTCGAAAAAAATACCGATTAAACATTAAATCTCGAAAGCTAAGCTTGGAGTAAATTAATGAAAATCAATGGGCAAAATAAAGCGAAAAATGGTAATCTTACAAATGTACACTATGAGAAGAAATACTTCCTTGTGCATTGATTTTTGTTGACACTTGGTTCCATTGAATAAACAAAGAATGATAAAATTAAATATACACATTTGTTGGTTGGCTTATTATCTACTAGCAACTGAATTAGGCGCTGTTTCGGATGGCTCTTCCGCTTTTGTTATGATTAATGGACACTGTAGACATTTTGATTCGTTTAGTCCATAGTTGATACAATTAGGCCCAACACATTCACAGCAGCCATCGTGGAACCACCGGTATGAGACTGCACCCATTGAGCGACAAGAAGATTTACATTTGTTCCATGACATACATTGAGACATATAAGCGACAGTACAGTTGACCTAAAGAATTAAATACTAGGTGAATATAGCAGTTTCGAGCAAAGTACAAGATAATATCTGAATAAACATTTACCTGAATATCTTCTTCTGTATCCTGACCGTCAGTTTTCATTGTGACTTTAGTTCCCGGTTGAGGATTGACTTCTTTTGTTTCTGATCCTCCTGGAACAATAAGACTCATTTGTATAGGGAAAGTAAAGGTGGACCAGCGCTCTAAGGCATCTTTCTCCTCAGTTAAGGCAATGAAAAGCTCAGCTGATTGAGAGTCGAGCTCCTCGACATGACTTTTGGATCTCAACAAGTCATCAGTTGAATTATTGGATGGACACATTTCTGTTTCAAAGAGAAAAATAAATAATGAAATAGATTTGTATATGAGGAAATGTTTAATGTATAGGTTGATAACAAAAAAAGATCTTACCGAGGCAGGTACAACATTCTGAATAAAGATAATCTAAACATATGAAACAATCTCTGGCACAAGTGACATTATTTGATGTATCACATTTACACGATTGGGTTAACATACATTTACTAACAATTGAGGCACAAACATTTTCATTACAAGTTTCACTGAGCAGAGAAACTTGAAACACTTGAAAGGCTATCAAAGCAACAATTAAAGTTGCCCACATGATAATTAAAAAAAACACTCAATAAAGAAAGCTAAATTTTTTTCGTTCTCATGTCTTGTTTTGCTACTTTTTTACCTATGACAATATCGGATAAAAAATATCAGATCAGATATCAGATCCAGACTGATCTTATCCAAAGGCTCAAGGAGACCAACAGTCTGAGACTGCGAACCTGAAAATCTTGAAATCTTTTTGCTGATAATTTGTTTTTGCGAGTTAATCTTGAAAAATTGACCTTTTGTGAAATTTTCGATAATTTGTATTCAACTTGAGCTTCAACTAATCCCTGCTTTTGGCTATCAATGGTAACTCTACTGATTAAAACCATTAAATAAGAGTTTTTAATGGTGTTTGGCTTAGTTAGTCCACGATTAAGTAACTTGAACAATTGTTGATGATTTATATTGATTTCAATCTGATTTTACTGGAAATATGAAGCGAAATGATTGAAAAATTCAAGAGAAATCGACTCAAAAATGAATTTAAATTCGTGAACTAAAATGTAATTTTTAGCAGCAACAGCCAAATGACATAGAATGAGCTGAAGCTTAAAATGCAATTGGAGGAAAGGTTCGCAAATCTGAATTAACTGATAGTCTACGGTGAGTAATTTTGTACCCTTTGGTAATGAGTTTTATTGGTTTCAATTTGACTTTAATTTTAAATATGAAATGAAACAATTAATGAATATCTGTTTCAAGAGCAATTGATTCAATAAAGAGTTTAAATCTTTGTAAATCAATTTTCAGCAGCAACAACAACAGCAAGACTTCTTCTTCTTCTTCTTTTTCTTCTTCTTCTTGGACTTTTTCTTTGACTTTTTACTCGACTTTTTCGATGACTTTTTCTTTGACTTCTTTTTAGATTTCTTTGTGGACGTCTGTGGTCAATCAGAGAAACAATGAAATAATTAGAATTAGTCAAAAGGATAAATCAAATTCCAGCCTTGTCATCTTACTTTTGTACACGATCCTGTGGACTTGAATCGTGTCTTGACTAAAAAGGTTCCTGGATCAGTTGAAGGGACAACATCGAGTCTTGATAAACCAGCTAAATCTAGAATCTCATCTAAACTTTTCACTTCAAATCCAGTTTCTTTTGACCCTGCAGTTGAATTTGAAGATGGATTGATGGTTTGATTAAAGCTAGCCAAAGGAGACTCAATCTGACTTTCATTTGGACTTGAGGTAGTCACATCAAGGGTACTTCCAACAGCTGGTTTGGATTCGGGCGACTTATTTAAATCTTGGACTCGATTCCGCTAATCAAAGGTGATAAATGATAAAAAGGACGATCAGCGTTTAATTAGTTACAAACCTCGCACCTATGAATTAGACACTTACTTGAACATAGTTGGGGACGAATGATAATTCACTTTTCGGAGGTTTCACATTCCATTGGTTTTTTGAATTGATTGAGGCTGATTTGGTCGATGAAGACGATGATGAAGACACTGATGAAGAGGACGATGATGAGGAAGAGGCAACTAAAGCTTCATTCTGTTTGGTCCCATCAGTTGTGTGTCCAACAATCAAATCAAAAAAGAAACCAACACCAAATAAGATTAACCAAAATCTCATTTTGTGACTTGGCTCTTTCAAAGGACAGCTTTCTTATTCTAGCTTTACGATAAAATACTCATCGGCATTTTAATAGATTTAACATGAAGCCTTGATTACAAATGAATGAACTAGTTTTAATCTACAACATTAAAATATACCAATGAAATACCTGAAAATCTGGTAATGATTAATGATGCCATTGATTAATAAACCTTCTAGATGCTTATTTATCATTTTGCAGCATTTAATTTTATATTGTTCCAAAATCATTTGCCTTTAATTAATAGCTTCAATCAATCAATTTTATTTACCAATTGTGAATATTTACTGTGCATCCAATGTTTATCCATATTATCATCTGCGTCATCGTTTTTGTCGATTGATTTGAGTTACAATCATTCATTGACCACAATCTGTTCATGATGCTTACAATAAATAATCATTTGAATAATTTTTTGGCATTTCTGAGCTTCTTAAATTGTTATACTCTGCTTGTGTTAATAAACTGCAAAATGATCTCATTGTATCAACATTGACACAATTGTACAATAAATGCTTGAATTTTTGTCAGCCAAGAGTTGGGTTTTATTATTGTTAAGGTCCAATTGGGAAGTAATATAACCAGCTTCCTTGATTAGTATTTAGATCTGTGATAAATATAGTATAATATAAAGCATGAAGTGATATCATTTATTAACTTGAATGTCTAAGCATTTCCTTATTTCACTTGATATTCTAGTTCCGAGTTGAGTCAGTGTAAACTTCAAAAACGCTCAGAAAATCTTCTGTTTGTTGAGTAAATAAAGCCAATTGAAATTGAGTAAGTAGGAATGGTTATGAGACATTCAACTTAACAATTACTTCTGTTTATTATAATATAATCACAGTGGATTTTACCTCTTCCTAAAGAAATCACAGAAAGATTTTCGCATTCACCAAATATTGCATTTTAATTTAAATATACAGAAAAAGACAGAACAAAGATACAGAAAATTACAATTTTAGCGTTGGAATGATGATGAAAAGTATTGTGATTAGTCGATCAATTTTCAGCTTGAATCCCTTGAATAATATGGGCACGATTCTGGATAGCCGTTAACGTCCGAAAAGCATCACTAGAAAAATTGAGATACAAATAATTACAACCGAGTGATAAACAAATGACAATTTAAAACACTTTCAGCTGATTTTTCTTGAGTTTTTCACTGCTCTTCTGTTTTTTTGTAATACTAATCAGATGCTTCAAAATATTGTTTGAAACACTCCAAGTCTGGGGTTCTTTACAGTTGAAAATGATATTATTAATGTTTGACTCGTTACTTACATGGAGCAAGGTAATCATAACCACCCATCATTGGATAACCATAGCCATAACCATAATGGTGTCCATAACCCACTGAAAAATAATAATGAATTGAAATGGTTAGCTTTGTCCCAAATGATCTTAAAATGGTGAATAAATAAACTTACTGTCATAGTAATGATGATGTCGCGACTTTAATTTATTATCTTTAAGCGTGGATTCAGTAGTTTGAACAGCGAGCTCCTCTTGTCCAGTTTCAGGTGGATTTACATCAGGTTTGGTCGTTCTGATGGGCTCACTGTTAACGATGAAAGAACTGAGAACACAAAAAGCAACAGTTAGATAAACCATCTGAGATTGTATGAGGGCCATGATGAACAGATCTAAAAAACTCGACAACTCGTGAGTAATGGAGCCTCAAGAATACCTTATTTATACCTTTTCTCGCCTATCAAATCATTACATTGGTTATTTTGATAAGTCATGAAAGGGCGAAATAGGCTGATTCTGTTGATTTTTTGCTTCAGTGGTTTACTGTGGCACTGAATCAAGGTAAGATACACTTGTCAATTGAAACTTCAGTTTCAATTGTTGAAAAGCTGACTCTGAAATATTTGAATCAAGTTATTAAATTGAAATAATCTTAAAAACAATAGACTTAAATATTATAAAACAATATAAAAATTTGAAACAATAGCCGGCGATGGTTGAAATGAAAAACTTCATATTGCTGAAGTAGCGTAATTACACAATTGGTGGGTTAATTTGATTTGTAAAATGTAACTGTGATATAATTCATAGATCAAGGTTTCTGTTTAAATCATTTTGAACATGGACATAAATGTACAAACAAATACAATTAAATATACACATTGTTGTTGGTCTTGTTAATAGCAAACTAAGAAAATACTAAAAATGGTAAATGTAAACAATTAATATTGATACAGAGATATTTCGATTACTGGTGTGAACCATGAAAATTTTCGAAGAAACTAAACCATAATTTGATTTGTAAAAGTATTAGAGCTCTGACGATAAAATGAGCTAAATTTACCGCAAGATAGACGGTATAATTGATTGCAACGTCCAGGCAAATCTTACAATTGAATCTTGTTAGTTGATGGAGTTTAAGTTGAAAAGTTATAGCAAATAATTTATTAAACATTCGGTTATTAAGGCGAAGAGTTTCTCTTTACGTTTTGATTTCAGGACTTTGATTTCTGTCCGGCATTCAGTGCTTAAACAACACGATCTGTAATACTCTTTGATTAAAAACATACAATTGTTAATAAAAAGGCACAAACAACACTTTTTTCACATTTATGCACAGATTGACACAAATGCTGTGAAACAAATGGCCAAAAACGGGTAAAAATTAATTTCTTGCAAATTATGTCTCTGTAGGTTTGTAGAGACATGAAAACTGAAGCTATTGGTACTATTAAAAAGTTTCTCTGATCGATAGCACACGAGAAAATCGAGTTGAAAATTTAAACTTCGATCGCTTTTTGTACGATAATGGAAGGAGATATTTTCATGAAACTTCATTTCGCTGATGTTAATTTCAATTATCAACCAGAAAAACCACTTATATCGAGAAATAAAATTTCCTGTTCGAAATAAAATCGATAAGTTCGATTTTCATTTAAAGCGACTTATTTCTGTGACCGTTAAATTTAGAGACCTCAAACTTATTTTCCGTGGATAAAAATTGATGGTTCACACTATGGATTAAATAATTTTCACGATTTAGCGATAGTTATCTTGATTTTGGCGATTAACCCAAAAACTTTGAAGCTGAATTTCTCAAGAATGGTAGAACCCAAGATTATCATTCTTTGGCCAAACATTAGATTTTGTTATGATCTATGATGTGTTTTAATTTCAGATGATTGCAGAAACTACAAAGAAAGTTATTACATTTATTAATAAGGTTACCAGATTTGATACCAGATTTTCAAAGATAACTGGTTACTTATCACGTGTCAAAAGAATATTCAGCATTAAATGAATCAGTTCAGATTTCTCCGGTTTCTAATCACATAATATTATAGTCCGTCACAAGATCTAATGTTTGACCAAAGAATTGTTATTGTGGACGCTATCATTCTCGAAATATTTAGCCTCAAAGTTTTTGGGTTAATGGCCAATATCAAGAGAACTATCGCTAAATCGAAAAAAGTATTGAGTCCATGGTGTGAATCAGCAATTTTTATCCACGGAAAATAAGTTTCAGTTCTCTAAATTTTACGGTCACAGAAATAAGTCGGTTTAATGAAAATCGAACTAATCGATTTTATTTCGAACAGGAAATTTTATTTCTCGATATAATTGCATTTTCTGGTTGATAATTGAAATTCACATCTGCAAAATGATTTTTATGAAAAGATCTGCTTCCATTATTATACAAAAAGTGTTCGAAGTTTTAATTTTCAACTCGATTTTCTCGTAAACTATCGGCTATAGAAACTTTTTAACTATATCAATGGACTCAGTTTCCATGTCTCTACAAACCTACAGAGACATAATTTGCAAGAAATTAATTTTTACCCGTTTTTGGCCATTTGTTTCACAGCATTTGTGTCAATCTGTGCATAAATGTGAAAAAAGTGTTGTTTGTGCTTTTATGTAAAAACCTTCAAAGTTTCATAGTAATATCGTACATTGTATCTCTTATTAACTAATAATCAATAATTGGCTTTTTTTTAAATTGAGTTTATCGGTTTAAGGTTACTTTCTTGTGAAACAATTTACATTTCCGGAAATGTTTCACTTGACCTTTACATTTGGCTATTTCATTGCATTTACATTAATCAATGATGACGATCTTTGTTGACGTTTTTGACTTGTTCAATTACGTTGACCCATCGAATCTTGAATGAAACTTACAAAGCAGATGTTTTCCAGGAAGATACATTTTATTTTATTTTCCGGTTCTACTTGTTTAAATTTTTGAGTCAGTTTTTTTGGTCACCTTAATTGTTAATATTAAGCTTAATGGAAAGTGAAATGAGGACCAACCAACCAACATCACTCATTATTTGCTGCTGAGCTGTTAACCTTTATCCTGAAGGCTCGAGAGGATAGTGAGGCTGGACGGAAGAAAAGGATGATTGCAAAAATTCACTATTCACTCAGTTATTTCGATTCAAGTTTCATCATAAAGTGTTACAATTTCATTGTTAGACCTGAATCAAAACTTATACCAGAAACATCGGCCGTTTGTTTGATATTTCCCTGTAAACAGTTATTTAAAGAACCAGCTAAACGGTATCATTCCTTGCATCAATTTTATCTTGAGTTGTATCTTTTGCCTGTTAATTGTGAGAAATATCTTCTTCCCTATTTTGAGGAGTTTGCTTGACCATCATAACTCAAGATGCCTGAATGTGATTACATATGGCCATTGGAAATGATTGACAGTGTCCGTCGACTGTGCATTGATCACTATGAGAGTGATGATAAATCTTTATATGACCCAACTGATATTGATGAAATGATTGTTGATAATTGGTGGATCAAGCGATTTATTATCCATACAGGAGGAAATGAAGCTGAAGCGCTTCAGATGCTCATCAAATGTCTCAAGTGGCGTAAGGAGATTGGGTTACAATCAATTAGCGATAATCATTTTCCCGAGGAAATCTATAGAATCGGTGGACTTTTCAATTATGTGAAGGATAAAAATGGTATTCCAACTGTTTACATCAGATTAAAGTTGGTTAAAAGGTTGAAAGAAGTATCAGATTTGATCAAGTTATTCATCATTTATAATTTTTACAAGATAGACAAAGAATCTCATGGTCAGGGTTGGGGATTGATCATTGATTTTCATGGTGCTGGATTACAAAATTGTGATTTAGATTTGGCAAAAACAATTGTTTTCTCTCTCAAAACTTACTTTCCTGCTTCCATTGAATATGTGATTTGTGCTGATTTCCCTTGGATTTTCAAAGCTTTTTGGAGTTTCATCAAAGGCTGGATTCCTGCCGATCGTAAATTTACAATTTGCTTTACACCAAGAAGTCAGTTAAATGAGACGATTGGTTCAGACTTTTTACCTCAAGCTCTCGGTGGCAATTGTTTGAAATCAACTACTGAAGTTCCACCTGGTTGTCCAAAATTTGTGGATTATTGTGTTAAAAATCTTGGTTTAACTGAAAAGGTTGCAGAGAAAGTATTTTCCCAATACAAGCCTTTATTGGCATAATTATTTTGACCGTAAGTTGGTCATTTGGAATCCTAAAGTTTACTGATTTAGAGCTTTTGATTTAACTGGAATTAAGTTAAGGACGTTCCATCAGCTCACGTATAATTAAGGAATAAGGACAGGAGAAAATGAAAAGTTTACTGATTCCAGGAATGATTCAATATACTAACAGATTGAGTTTAAATGCAGGAAAAGCGAATCAACTGCACTAACAGGAACTTTAGGAAAGATAATTAAATTTCGTGACTCAAAAATCATCATGGTAAGTTTGAAATTTTATTATGTTTTTAAAGAAAATTTAATACACATTTCAATTATTTAATCTAATTTAAATCATGATCTCAATGAAAATGAGCAAAAACGACGAGCAATATTCATTGTTATTGTGACCAGTAGAATCGATGAAATCAGTATTTGAAAAAGATTCAGTTAGGTTTACTGAAGAGTCCGAATACGTTAATCATCTCTGTAATTTTATATCCATTTGTTTATTTGCACCCAATTTCCAGAATCGATTTTACATTGAATAATCATTCTTCGGTTATTGAACACAAGTGACCAATTAGTTATTTCTCTCAATTTTGATGCGAATTTTGGATTAGATATGAAATCTTTTCGTTATAATTAATATTTTTCGTTGAAAATTTGATATCAATTCGAGTTTTTGGCGAAATTTTTATCTGAAATTATATTTATGAATATTAAACTTAATAATTTCTATTTTTTTATTTCTTCTAACAGTATCGTTTCAATGCTTTCAAGCTGCACGGAAAAGAAAAGGCCTCCAGATAACTCTCTTTATGTGAAAACTTGCAGCAAAAATCCTAAGAAAACAAAATGGTGGTACCATGATGAGAAAGTTTAGTCTCATGGAATTCATCAAATTTATTATTGAACGGATAAATTGACACTCCAATCATTTTATTGCAACACTTGAATTCAACATTGAATTATAACGTATTCATTCAATTGTTAAGAATCAATGAAAGGATTGAGATCAAGTAAAAACACTAAAAAGATACCAAATATTTGAGCTCATTGGTTTGAAAAAACACGGTAAATAAAATCCATCCACGTAACTGACACATCTCCGATTTTCAATCATCGTCAACACATTAGGAATAATGAGAAACGAGAAAAAGATGACAAACTTTGAAAATGGTTCATCATCGTCGATACCACGTCATAAACCATCAATTTACTCACCAACTATATCTTGTAAAAGAAATAAAAATAATCCTGTAATAACCCTTAATAATAATTACTATGATAATAATTAGTAAAATAACAATAATAAAAGAAGCAAAAATAATATTATTAATATGATGAACACAACTTATTTTGACATAAATTCATTAGTAACCGAGATAGCAGTGGAAACGGTTGACATGTTTGTCTTATTCATGAACTATCTCTCAAAAAAGGCTAGGATAAGATTTTGCCAATAAATTGATTTAATTTATATCTAACAATCGAATCCATTCCCAATTGATTATTCGATGAGTTGTGAGATGATGAAGTTGATGCTTTTAATTCCTTTCATGAATTTGATCATAAAGACTTCCTTTGGAGATCTGGATAATTAGAGAAAAATGAAACAATTAAAATTAGCTAAATGGTGAATCCAATTCTAGCTTTTCATTTTACTCCTGTTTCTGGGAACAACCTGAATCGTATCTTGACTGAGAAGGTTGAAGAGACTTCATCAAGTCAAGTCATCGAAATAGCAACCAATAAAGTTAATCGAATCAAAGAAGTTACCAATCGCTCTTTATTAACAACCGTATCCACATGCTTCATGTCATTTTTTAAGTAATTATCGATTTGATATTACTTTGGTCAAAGCTTTCAAATCATCATTAATATCTCTTTCATCCAAGAGATAATTTAGCTGAGTCGGTAAGCCACGCTTTCGTTTTTCAGGAACTGGCACAGGATCATTTTGTCTTCTTCTTAATTTTCGTGTGATTGAAGTTTTAGTTTCAACTGAGTCTGAATTCAATTCTAAAGAAAATCTTTCGGATTCGGCAATTTTCTTCTTCTCCTCCAAATCAGCAATTAAACTTTTCTTAAGTTCAATTTTACGTTCTTCAAAATCTCTTAGAGCTGCCTGTTGCTCACTGATAAATTCCTTCTCTATCCTTTCAGTCTAGAAAAAAAAATAAGAACAAAATTAGTACTATAAACTTTGTATCTGTACAGTATTAAAATAATGAATTATTATTATTACCTCGTAAGCCAAATATGCCTCATTTAAAATTAATCGATCCTGACATTCTTTTTCAAAAGTTTCAATTCTTCTAACGTAATCAGGATGTATTCCTTCATCTAATTGTCTCAGCTGTTCTTCGAGATTGGATAATTTATCTTTGTACATCCTATTGAGGATATCCGACCTACAATAGAATAAAAATTAAAGGCAAAGGTTAGTTTATCTATAAAAAACAAGAAAAATTACTTTATAGAAGAGGTCAACTTACTGTCCCTTGATTTCAAGATAATCATCGTCATATCTTTCCATAACAACTTCAGTTTCTGAAGCATCATCAGTTTCGGATGTATAGTCAGTATCGGACATAATGAAGAGATAAAATAAATATTAATAGTAAAAAATAATATCACAAGATTAAATGAATCACTAAGTTGGTGTGGTCAGCAAGTGGCCAAAATTTAAATTGATGTTTTTGAAAAAACGGTTGACTCAGCTGATAAGAAAGGAATGCGCACGAGATTTCTGGTTGTAATTCACCCAAAGAGTAACTCTTTGTACTCTGGTTAAATCCCTCCTAGTTACAGGTAACCGGATATTTGCAGCGCCAAAACTTGAAATTTTCAAAATTCAATGTTTTATCCTTTACCAGCGCTATCTACTGATTGAACAGAGAAATGTCTAGTAGATTTACTAAATGGGGGAGGAACTTTACTAAACGTGAAGCTGTTTTTTTGCATTTCTGTTAAATTTTGGACTTGAATTTTAATCTACCTGTGAATTGGTCAGTTTTATTTCAACTGTTCGTTACATTTTGAGGTAAGTCATTCAATGTCATTTGATTTGCTCTACAGTTCAGTCATTGCTGATTAATCTAAATACTATTTTATTTTACCATATTCTTTTTTTTGTTTTTCTCATGTTGTTCAGTTGTGTTTCCTTTGCTTATCTTGTCGATTGTTGACTGTCTTTTTGGTGTGCCTTTCTTGTAATTCTCGTGGAAGAGCTGTTTTAAAAAGTTGACTTTTTTGGAAAAAATCAGCATTTGAATCTTACATTACCATTAGTATTCTCTATATCGTAGTGAATTTTTAACCATGGAAATCAATGATACAAATGTTCAAGTGCTGGTAGGGTTCTTACAGCAAACTATGTCGCCTGATGCAAATATAAGAAGGCCAGCTGAAAAATATTTGGAATCTATCGAGTCTAATGCCAACTATCCAATTTTGCTGTTAACATTGATTGACAAAAAAGAGATTGATCTTGTTACTCGTGTTGCGGGTGCAATTACTTTCAAAAATTTTGTCAAACGTAATTGGCGTTGTGATGACGACAGTGTGGATAAAATCTCAGAAAATGATCGTAAAATGGTTAGATCATTGATCATAGGCTTAATGTTAAAAAGTGAGGAACTTGTTCAAAAACAACTATCTGAAGCTGTCAGCATAATTGGACGAGAAGATTTTCCGGCTAAATGGCCCAATCTTCTCGATGAAATGATTTCTCGTATGCAAAGCTGTGGTGGTGATTTCAGCATCATCAACGGTATTCTCCAAACGGCCCATTCATTGTTTAAAAGATACCGTCACGAATTTAAGTCTCAAGAGCTTTGGTCTGAGATTAAATATGTCCTGGATAATTTTGCTAAACCTTTCACCGATCTTTTTACAGCTACTGTTGCATTAGCAAAAACACATGCCAATAATCCAGCTGGACTTAAAATCATTTTCAGCTCTTTAGTGTTGTGTGCGAAAATATTTCAAAGTCTGAACGCCCAGGATCTTCCAGAGTTTTTTGAAGACAATATCTCCATCTGGATGACTCACTTTGCTGAACTGCTTGCTGTTGATCATAAATGTTTACAGACTGATGATGAAGAAGAAGCCGGTCTCCTTGAACAACTTAAATCCCAAATTTGTGATAACATCTCAATGTATGCTCAAAAGTATCATGATGAGTTTCAAAATTTTCTCCCAAATTTTGTACAAAGTGTATGGACTTTGCTGAGCACTATTGGCCTACAGCCAAAATATGATATTCTTGTTAGTAACTCAATACGTTTCATATCCACTGTTGTTGATAGACCTCAATACTCAAAGTTATTTGAGGATCCTAATGTACTTGACTCATTTTGCGCCAAAGTCATAATACCAAATATGCAGTTTCGAGACTCTGACGAAGAGATGTTCCAAGACAATCCCGAAGAATATATCCGACGTGATATTGAAGGATCTGATACTGACACCCGTCGAAGAGCAGCCTGTGATTTAGTTAAGGCTTTGAGTCGTTACTTTGAAGCCCAGATAACACACATTTTCAGTCAATATATTCAAAAAATGTTGGCTGATTTTGCAGCCAATCCCAAGAAAAATTGGAAAAATAAGGACGCTGCTATTTATCTAGTTACTGCATTATCTGTGAAGGGATCAACTGTTAGAACAGGTACAACCCAGACATCTGAGCTAGTTAACATTGTTGAATTTTATACAAATGTTATTAAGCAAGATCTAGATGACACTAATCCTGATTATCCACCAGTTCTTAAGGCTGATGCATTAAAATACATCATGACTTTCAGAAATCAGTTACCTTTGGAAGAACTGATTGTACCTGCTCTTCCTACCATTATTGCCCATCTGGCGTCTCCCAACATAGTGGTTCATTCTTACGCAGCTCATGCTATTGAACGTTTGCTTACAATGAGAGAAGGGTCTTCAAATGTCGCTCGTATTAAGGTTTCTTACATTCAAAACTTAGTTACACCGTTAATCTCTGGTTTATTCAACGTATTCAATTTCGAGGGATCAAATGAAAACCAATATGCCATGAAAGCGGTCATGAGAACATTAAGTCTTCTTCAAGCTCACACTATACCCTACTTTGATCAAATTTTACCTCGAATGACTCAAAAGTTGACTCAAACCGCCAAAAATCCAAGCAAACCTCACTTCAACCATTATCTATTTGAATCGTTGTCTATTTGTATCAAAGTTGGATCCCAAGCACATGAAGAATCAATTGCTACTTTTGAAAACATTCTATTCCCAGTGTTCCAACAAATCCTTGAGCAGGACGTTCAAGAATTTATGCCTTACACCTTTCAAATATTGTCTCTTCTATTAGAAGCAAGAAAACCTGACACACCTGTCCCCGATCATTATATTCATCTTTTCCCTGCTCTTTTAGCTCCTCTACTCTGGGATAGACCAGCAAATATTCATCCACTCGTTCGTCTTCTCCAAGCATACATCGAAAAATGTTCCCGTCAAATCGTCGAATCTGGCAAACTTGAAGCTTTACTTGGAGTTTTTCAAAAGCTCATCGCCTCCAAAACCAATGACCACGAGGGATTCTACCTGCTCCAAGCTTTAATGGAAAATCTTAGTGGTGATATTCTAGCTCCTTATTGGAATCGTGTTCTCATCTTGTTGTTCAGCAGATTAACTAGCTCGAAAACCGTCAAATTTATTCGAAGTCTCCTTATCTTTTTATCTTTATTTGCTTATAAATATGGTGCACAAAATTTAGTTACCCTGATTGAAAGCATTCAAGTCAATATGTTCATCATGGTAATTGAAAGACTTTACATTCCGGAAGTTCAAAAAGTAAGCGGAACTCTAGAAAGGAAAATATGTGCCGTAGGCATGACAGAAATTTTAAAGTTGCCTGTGCTAATTGAAGGAGCTGCTCAGCATCTGTGGTCTAACATGCTTCAAAGCTTAATCGCTTTATTCGAACTACCGGAAGATGACAGTATTCCGGAAGACGAACATTTTATTGAAATTGAAGACACCCCTGGTTATCAGGCGAGTTACGCTCAGCTTGTCTTTGCTGGTAAAAAGGAAGTCGACCCGTTCAAAGGAACCATACCTGATGCCAAAGCCTATCTTGCAGTCCAATTAGGACAATTGGCTCAAAAATATCCCGGTCGATTACCTGGTTTAGTTAGCGCTATCGAAAGTGCTGCTCAAACCCATTTACACGGTTATCTCGTTTCAGCTAATGTATCGCTTGCTTAAATGCCTTGTGAAAACTAATCTAGCAACTTAATAATAATTTCATTGTTCTCATGCTTCATTTTGAATGTATTCATTTCATTTCTATAATACTTTTTGCATAAGAAAATTTAAAATTTTCAAACGTTGAAATTTAAAATAAATAAGTTACAAGTAAATTTATATATTTAACATTTTAATGATCAATAAAAATTTTACAGAACAATTTTAAATCAGTTTAGGCTCGGAATTGTATAAAATCTGTAAAATGTGTCGAAATGTAGAGAGGCCAAGAGGAAATCTGTGGAAAATAAAAAAAAATATGTATCAGAACCCTGGCATCGAAAATGAATAAAGTTGTCATCGAAGACGCGAAAAGTTAAGATTGATTTATTTTTCGCAATCTGATTGCCTAGATAAGTAATGAACTTACTCATCAAGGAGAGTTAAGATGCAGAAACTAGTATCAATATCAAAGACAATTAATTACCTGATAAAGCTCTGAAGTTAAACGACCAAAGCATGTGAATCAAGTTCATGTGAGGCCACGTGGGTCAGAATCAACCTGATTAAAAGAAAATGTATTATGAGATTCGTATTAAAACTTGAATAATAACTTTCAAGCAAAACATAGCATTCCCATGAAAATTAATTTTGCAGCTTAGGGAACGACATGTAGGCCAGACATAAAACCAACATGTAGCAAAAACTGCCAAATAATCTAGGAAACAGCAAGAAATACATACCGAAAATCACACGAGGCATCTCGATCACCACAATGGAGAATCGCAGTAAATCAAGTAGATCAGCTCATTCAGGGATAAAACCATGATCAGGACAAAGTTCCTAAAAGATAAAAAAATGTAAGATCCTCTTAGTGCCATTCATTCAACAAAAAAGAAAGATGGTGTGGAAAAACTTATTTAATATAGCATGGCCATGGAAAAGTCAACACCGATTAATAGATTGGCCAGACTTTAACTTTAGACCATGCCGGAAAAATAAGAAATACTTAAACAACTTAAATAACTTACCTAATAAATTAGAAGAATCATCATGTAAACCTCTTAGAGGTTTTAACAAGCGAGTTCACATAATTGAATAGGAATAAATCAATAAATGATTTGAAACATTAAACAAAGTTCAATTGTAACTAGAATAGTTAGAAGAATAGATAACTTTTAAAAATGTATTTCCTTTTTAAACAAGAAAAAGCGGATGTAGATTTTTCTGTTTTGTAAATTTCTCTCTGCCATCTAACGTATAAAATTACAACTGCAATTTTTTCGGAATTCAAATTAATTCGGTTTTGATGCAATTACCTCCTTTTATGATTTATAAATGAATCAAATAATTACATATGCACATAAAGGCTGTGTATTTTGACCAATTTTCTTTTATCTAAATTTACACACATAAATTTTAGCATTTTTATCTGTTAGCAGGTTATAATTATGAAACAGTCAAACTGCAATTTAATTTAGAACTCGTCAATATATTAAAATTTTAATTAGTGAAATCTAAATCAATATAATATTATTGATCAAGGAAATAAAATAGAGCCAGTTTATGTTTTGCATCACTTGAATAACTTCAAGAAAAATCTTTATTGAATAGGAAAATTTCAGTTTCATTTCAATTTTAGTATTATAAATTGTTTTATGTTCGATCTTCCTTATTAAATTAATAACAATCAGAAGGTATTCTTGTATCAAAATTACGAGCGGCAATAATATCATCTAAAATGGCAAATATTGGGTCAGGGGCAACATCCATATCCACGATGGTTGTCAACGGAGTTGTGAAGAAGTTTGCTATTAAAGCAATAGATACATCACCGATTTCACGCTTTTGCTTAATCAACTTTTTAGTTCCACTAAATTCTTCAGTGACAATTTCGATCAAGTCTTGAGTTGGTAATGTAGAACGATCCATAAAAATTTCATCTATAACTTGTTCACGATTGTTATGACCATTCTCTGTTTTGTCTTCAATGTCTTCTACAGTAATTGAAAATTCAGGTTCAACTGCGCTACTTAAGATGTTAGTTAATTCAGCAGAAGTAATTCCAGTTGATTGCAATAGATTGAAGACTTCTTTGGCACCATTTAATGCAAGTGCCTTTATTGTTCCGAGCACCAGTTCATCTTTCAAGAGTAACCAAAGCGATGTTAAGCAACCTGATTCATAAAGCATCTGAATTAAATTGAATCTTGTTTCTGCATCTTGTTTAACTTTAATTGTATTGCAAATTGAGATCCATATGAGCAATATGTTTGACAAGACTTCAGAGTCAATTTCACTGAGAATCAATTGACTCATAGGCAATCCATAAAATTTGGTGAATAATTTTGAAAGTTCACGATTCCATGAATTGGACGTTATGAAAGATGGATAGTTGTAATCTATTGCTTTGATAACTGAATCACGGAGAAGATATTCTCCTTCAATCAAATAGTTAGTTAAGATTGCTGGAACTGTTTGATTTTTTGAGATTCCGACCTTATTGAGCTGACTTTCGCAACAATATAAGTCGACACATAATAAAATAGGAATACAAGATGAGATTAAAGATGTATCGTTGGAAGTTTGGTAACAAATACTCCAATGGCTTAAGAAATTGTCAATAAGCTCAGGGTAGTATTTAACAAAGGATTCCCCATTCGAATTCAATACTGCAATCATTATTTCCAAAACACTATCAACTAGATCAAGATCTGCATCTGATGTGGTTAGAACCAGAATATCATTTACCTTTGAGCAAACATCAATCAATATTTGTTGCGGTAAAATATTCCGATGTTGTTGAATAATTTCACGAACGTTCTTCATTATTTCAAATTGACATTGCTGCAAAGAGATTGACTCATTGAAAGAATCCATCATGAGGGCAAGAATAATTTCCAATGATTTTAGGATGATAGTCGGACAGTCAGATAGCTTCCAAAGTAAATTGAATGTAATAAGACTTTTGAAAACAGTTTTTTTCGGAATGATGGAGTGCTGTGCATCTTTCAAGAAATTTCCAATACAAAGTAAAATAAATAGGTGCTCATCACTGGATAATAATGAGACAACTTTTTCATCGATACAACTCAGAGCCAGCATAATGAAGTCATTTTTTCCGTATTCAGCTATTAATTTCCTAGTGATCGAATCTCCAATGATTTGTTCACTCAACTCGGTATTTGACTGGGCAAAAGGGTAGATTGTGAACAGTTTCCATTCATTAAAATGGGTTTTATCGTGGTTTTTGAGGAGAGCAGTGTAAAATGATATAATTGCTTTCAATTTCTTATCAGCCATTAAAGTTTGAACAACTTGTGTGATGACTTCTTCAGATGGTCTGCAACAAGCTAGAATTTCACAGAATAGCGAAAGTAATTTATCATTTTTGATGGATGACTTGAGCTTCGATAATAAGATTGTATCGAGGTTGAATTGGGAAATGAGGAATCTTCTCATGCAATCTTTTTTCACTAGATTGTTTAAACATTCCATATGGCTTTTGCAATTGACGAGTAGCATTTGATGTAAATAAGGAGATAGTTTATGAGAAACATTAGGCTTATCAAGAACATTTTCCAACAAGATAGTGATGACGGACTGAGCTTCCATTTGAACATAAAATCCTTGGCTCTTTGTTAGAAGATGAAAAATAACCAACAGCAAATCTTCGTTTTTTGCAAGCAAAAGGCAACCAGATTCA
This sequence comes from Tetranychus urticae, assembly GCF_039701765.1. NCBI lineage: Eukaryota > Metazoa > Arthropoda > Arachnida > Trombidiformes > Tetranychidae > Tetranychus > Tetranychus urticae. Next base: position 4,888,462 of record NC_142959.1, read on the forward strand.
GTTGAGCAAAGCTTATTGATACATTTGAGGAAAGAGTATTGGAGATCGTAGTGCGGCTCTTCTTCATTTTGAAGGAGATGAGAAAATTTAATAATCCAATTAAAGCTAGAGGTAACTACTTCAGGCCTTTGATTGATAAATCTTTCATCAGAGACGATTGTTCCAACCAATTTGAATGCAGTAGATAGTTCAATATCATTAACAGCTGTTTCGTGGCTAAGAGCATTTCCAACAATGTTGTTCAGTTTATACAAATCATCCAAGGATAATTCTGGTTTAACAAAATCAACTAGATCAATTAATTTGTGAGTATAAGAGTCGTCGCTGTTTTCTTTCAAGCTTTTATAAAGTATTAACTCTATAGCACAGATTAACTTGTCCAAATTGAATGTTTCCATATTAATCAAGAATGACAGTTTAGCAGACAGTATGAAGATGGTCACTTTAAAGGTTGGGCTTTTTCATCTTTTAGTTGACCTATTGTTGAACACAGAAAATTTGAGCATTAATAACACTGACTCGCAAAAATCATTAGATGCAATTTACCTCGTACTTGTCCAAGAACTGATTGCTTGTCTTGCAATAAAAACACGGAAGAGTTAGGTAAGCGCTTGTAAACTTTCTAAAAGATGAGAAAAAGATCAGTTAAATATTGTAGATAATAAATAGAAGCTGATCTTATGATGGAAAATGATCAATTACCAGCGACAAACAATACAAATACTCACATCTTTTTTTGTGGTTCTCAGTTCATATTCCAATACTTGCAACTCTTGTATAACCTGTACAGTAACATTTGAAATAAAACGAAAAGCATGATGAAATAATTTCATAAACCATAATTGACAGCCATGGTGAATTCAGTTCGATTTAACTTACCGGATTATTTTGATTTTGACTCATGATACAGCATAGAAAGAGAGGTAATGTGGAATAAACAATACAAGCCAATATTGAATATGAGTTTTCTTAAGCAAACCACATATGTTTAATTATCACACTTTTGCGATCCAATCAAAAGAGAAGAAGATATCTGTGAAACAGCAATTGGAAAACTCACTGCAATCAAAAATGAAAGGAATTAATTCTTCGTCAGAACTCACGTTAAAAATAGCACTGCTGAAAAATAGGAAAAATCACTTCTATCAGTTGTAAACAAAAGGGAACCTTTCATCACTAAAACAGGATAGAGTAAGCACATTAGAGAGTAAAATCACTGAACGATTAATACTCGTCAAATGTTTCTCCATAAAATATCCACAGATTTATTGATCAACATATTTTAACCCTCTTTGATCAATTAAACAGTGGATAACTTGTAAGTTAAAAATAGTGGCTTTAAAGAAGTGTCTGAAGTAAAACGGACTGAGCCATAGCTTTACTGCTCAGGAATACGTTTTTGCAGGGACAATGTAAACTTCCAGGTACCAATCGAATCACTGTCGTTCAGGCAAATTAATGCGCCGATTTTAATGACAATTAGATCAAAAGGTTTGTCAGCAGTGGGATTCGAACCCACGCACACATACGTGTACCAGATCACTCTTAAACCTCACGAAGAGGCAAGAAATTATCTTGAGTCTGGCGCCTTAGACCACTCGGCCATACTGACTTTGCGATAATCCGGAAGTCTTGTAATTTTTATTTAAACAAAATGTTAATTCTACTCTTCGACGAGTTTTTAATTTTATGATAGATTAATAGAGTTAAGAACGAGGATCATTTTGGTGTATAAATTATGCATCTAAGTCCAAAATTTAAATTGTTATTTAGGGTTTAAAATGAGTGTCTCCTCGACTCACGTGACTAGATGAAGTAATCAAAGAGCTGAGGTCAAGAAAACATTGGAACACACTATAATAGACTCAACAAAAATACCCAGCAAGAATTAGCAACATCGGAGAAAATGGTCTCTAGAAATTGTTGGTTAACCGAAAGGTAAAATGACGCTCATACAATTTTCAAATGCTTGAGGTTGCCGCTAGATTGGTGGTAAGGCGATTGATTGAGGAGTTGAAGCAGACTACCGGTATTGATGGGAAGATTGAATAACAGCTGGAAAACAATTAAGATAAATTTCATAAAATTTGTAAAATAGGCTGGGCATTCAACTTCGTATAAAACGGTACCAACAGAGAAAGACAGGGAAACAGTACAAAAAGGCTATAATATCATTGCAAATGATTACTCGTTGAAGTTATCTATTTCATGCAAGATTAAAACCCTTGTTATTTTTGTGTGTTACAAGTAATTTAATTAAAACCACGGAATTATTTGCCTCTCATTAAACATTCAACTTGAAGTACATTATATCAGTTGTATATCTCTTCAACTCACAGTATATGAGTCAATTAAGCCTGATATTTCAACTAAACTCACCTTGTAACAATTATTTTTCTCTCATAATCTCAATTTGAGTTTTTTTCCTCAGATCCTCCTTTGATTGAAACTTTGAAAGTTGCACATAGAGCTGACTTTACAGAACCTTTGGATTTTGTCACCAATTTAACCAATTTAATAGAGTCACCTGTTGAGTACTTAATGGTCAACTCGATTCAATTTCATCGATTTGCTTGTTCACGAGTAATGTACTTGGAATGGCAAGTTTTCACTTTCATTAAAAGCTACTAATTACTAATACACCTTGCCTGACTGGTTTTTAGTCAATATTAACGGCTGGTTTTGTTTCTGATTAAAGTAACTGAAAAGTTGCTCAGCAAACTGTAACAAGTTGCTATAGACATGTATTGAATCACGCAAAGGCTAAAGAGTGAAAGTTGTAACTTGCATCATTATCCTTCTCAGCCCTCAATTCTTATCATCTGATTTCAGTTTTTTCACCAAACCAATATTGATGCTTCTATTGATAACTGTAATACCAATCAAAGATTAACACTTTCAATACTTGTTTCATTAATAATCATGGCTACATTTTTCTCTGTGTAATTTCTCTAGTCATGTTTCTTTGCCAACTTTCTTGATACTTGTTGCCTGTCAAAGTCAGCAGTAGCTTCTATGTTTTTCTCTCTTGGTGGCAAACAAAACAACTAAACCCTTATTTTGTTGGTCCTTTATTTAATTTTAGTTAATTGTTTATGAATTTTTAATTATATTTTAAACCAATGATTAACAGAAGAGCAAGGAACTATCTTCATCTATTTAATCAACTCGTTTATCAACAAAAACGTTATCATCTCTATTGAACAAGTGCATTGTTTGATTCACAACATCATCCTTCTATGTTTGGCAAATACACAAAAGTGAGACTTCTTGTTATACGCACTTCCAGCTTAATTAATTGCCTTCCAATTCTTCATTATTAGTGATATCATAATTTTATTAATTTATTAACACTACAATCAACACCAAACACTGTTAATATCTATTATCCGTATATCTTAAATATATCATCTACAGTTTGTTTTGTGATTTCTCAAATTGAAAGCAACCAGAGCCTAGTAAGCCAACCTAAGGTAAGTTACTTTACTCCTATCTAGTTAAGGCCCTAATTTTAATTGCACCCCTGTCTCAATTTTATTTCTTATTGATATATAATTATCCTTCATTAATAGTTATTCGTTTTCATTTATTCATAGGTTCACTCTGCTTGATAAGATCAATGAAAGAAAATAGAGTGAAAGCAAAATCTGGTAGCTACTAAAATCAAACTTGTTGCTTCTTTTTCAAACCAATTGGTGCCTGGATGTTTTTAAGCTTAAATTTTGCTTAAAATGATTCATCTTTGGATATTATATTTTTGCTGCATTTCTTCTACGCTTTCACAAAGTCTTTTGGACCAAGGAGGCTTATTGGCTGCCTTTGGAGACTTGAATAATGACAAGTTGACGGACATTTTTGTGATAACAGATGATGGAAATTCGTTTGGTGCTCTTTTAGCTCAAAAGGGTAAAAATGCATTCAGTGGAGTTGACCGTAAATGCACCATGCCTGATAATGAAATCATAGTTGAACTTATCCCTAGCGATTTCACTGGTAATGCTATGATGGATGTGTTGGTGGTTTCTGGCACCCCTAGTAAAGGAGACCTTATTGATACGTTCAACTTGAGACTTTTACGACCAAATGGTTCTTTACTAGATTGTGCTCCTCTCTCCGAACGCCCTTTTGCAACAGTCAACTCACATCCCTTGCTACTTGACTACAACGGTGATATGATATCTGATATTTTAGCTCAAGATGGAAAAATTGATCCAGTATACTATGTTTGGATCGGCCGTGAGGAAGGAATGCCAGAAAAAACTAAATTTCCAGCTAGCAAGGATGGTTTTAAATCTTCAAGTTCATTACCCATGAAATCTCCACATTCTAATGCCTTTATAGATCTCAATAAAGATGGGGTTGCTGATATTTTTATTACAACTGCAACAGAAATGCAATACTGGCTTGCTAGTGAAAATGGCTATCTAGAACCTACTTATACCTTTGAATATCCAAAATCTTCCAAAGGCTCATTGAAAATCGGACAATCTATTTTTGTTGATATCAATTCTGACGGACAAATTGATCATCTTGTACCTGTCTGTAATCCTCATTATTGTAGCATTTACGGTCTCTTATGGAATTTCACTACTTCTTATGAATGGGAAATTTTATTAGACGACATCAAAATCGATGGCAATCCATATCAATTTGTTGAAATAGATCATATTCATTTTAAAATCCCTATGGCCTTGAGAGCTGGTGATGTAACAATGGATGGTTATCCTGATTTGATTGCAATTATGCGTCACGGTTCTCATGTTAACGAGGTGGTAATCTTTCAAAATGAGCCATCAGCCAATAATTCATTTGGCAGACATTTATCTCCTTCTGTAGTTCCTTTAAAGAAAAGTCTTTCCAACGCTGGTGATCCTGAACTAGCAACTTTCTTTGATATCTCGGAAAATGGAAAACTCGATATTCTCATAAATACAGGACCCTTGTACAATGATTCACGAACACCTTCCACTCCTTTGCAAACTCGAAAGATGAAAATTTTTGGTGAAATAGATGAATCAGGAATAGATTCAAATTTTCTCAAAGTTCTTGTATCAAGTGGTCTCTGTACTGATCGAAATTGTTATGGTAAAGATTATTATGTTATTGAAAAATACCGTGTTCCTTACGGTACAAACAGAGCGGGTCCAACAGTCTGTACATCTTTATTGGACTCGAAAGGTTTACAAATGGAATCTTGTGCCGGACAATTGTCCCAATCAGCTCACTTTGCTCTACAAATGCCTTATTGTTTTTTCGGTCTTGGACCGTATGCAAATTATATTGATCGCCTTACAGTAACTGTTCCTTCTGGTAATACAAGTACTATTTTGAAGCACGTTGAAGAACAGTTTGTTCCCGATTCTCAGATTGTTATCATCACCAATCCCTTAAATGAGCCTAAAAAGTGGAAAGTTCAATTCTGGTTGACACCTAGTGAATTTATAAACAAAACTTTGTACACCTTCACGGCTATTTGTTTAGTGTTGATTATTTTAATTGCTATTCTTCATCACAAAGAAGTTAGAGAAGATGCGTACGAAAAGCAACTTTTCAAAGGTTTTTGGGTTGATAGTTAAAAATATTTTCGAAAAGTGGAAGCTGTAAAAGGTGCAAAGTTCCTAAGTGTCTTTTAATCCATTCAAGTTTGTTAACCGATTGATATTAAAACGATTAACGTTACCGAAATCAGTGAAGAAAATGTTTACTTCCTAAAGTTGTGTTTTTATTGAAATATTTCAAGTGCCACCTATTGGTTTGACATCCATCAAAAAAGATCATCACCTGAAGCTGGTCACATTGTAGATGGTCAATGGTTGACATGCATCGATGGTGAACTAGGCTCAACAAAGACACATTACATCCATGAAATTACTCTTGTGTTGAAAGTTGACCATTTCTTGGAGAAACATTCCTTTTGGTCAAGATTGTTTCATTGTTTTTGTTCTATAGTTAAACACATCATCATCCACCTTTGAAATTGTGATTGTTTATTTTGGTAACATTGCATCCTAAATTTGTCTTCCAAGATGTTCTCGCATATTTTCGCATTCAACTTTACAAGTAGTAAAAAGAAGGCCTCTTCATCAACTCCATCATCATCTGACTCTGATAAATCAACCAGCGAACTTCTATCTCAATCGCATGTTATCAAAGAGGATGACCGAATCGAGGCTTATGTTGACTTTTCTTCTTTTAATCAAATGTGTAAAAAATCAAAAAAAGTCTCAAACGTTTTAAAGCAAATCAACAACTTACCTTGACAATTGTTTAAATTTAATATTTGTAAATTTACCTCTCTCCTCTTCTCATCCCTTCATTCATGTTTGAATGCTTTTTTCTATCTCTCATTGCATATCCAGCAAATCTTTTTAATCAAATGTTTTTGTAAATTATGATCAAACTCAATTGAAGGTAATAAATTTTGTCCATTTAGATATAAAATTTGTGTACTTTTAATTTATCTTGAATATCACACTACTGTATGTAATGTTCCATTAGTAATGGATGCAGGATCGTCAACACTCCAACAACACTAGCAATACTCCAAATCCCCAGGATAAATCCAGTTACTCTATTAAAATTAACTAATGTCTATTTTAACGTTAATTAGTGTGGGCCAAGAATCGCTAAGACAAAAGGAAATAAATGAAATGAGAAAGATTAAGTTACTTTCTGTGAGAAACATTTGATACTGTTGATAATGAGATAGGACAGTATGACCGTCTTATGTGAGCCGTACACCGATTTGACCTAGAGAGGAAGAAGAAGAGAATGATGATGATGATGATGAAGGATGAGGAGGGAAAAAGCAGATACAGTGAGCAGCGAAAAAAGTGAGAACCGGAAACAAAGGACTTGAAAAAATCAAACAAATATAACAGTCATTTCATTTTTTGGTTTCACAGACTTTTATATCATAAATTGAACGATGCTACTTTAATACGAATAACTTTGTGTGTGTATAAACAGGTGAATTGATAGTTATCAATATTTGATTTTATATTTGTATTTGATGATTATTTCATAAATATCAGTCAACTGTAACAATTACTAGATATTATTAGACTAAAGTTTTGCTAACCAAAGGATATCCTTGTGTATGCCGAGGAGTGAGAGTCAAGTTGAAACTTGTCTCAATAGATGATGTAAAATAGTCGAGACTTTACTGACCAATGTAATACGTTTAAACACTCATCGATACTAGATAACGCAATTTGGTTGGCTCATTTGATCAACTCGTCAATGGAATGATGAGTCAAAGATTTAATGATTGTCCAATATAATCTTAAATATTTTCATTGTGATTTTACTCCAATTTTTTTACCAGTTTTCAAGTTAATTTGTTTGCCTTTTACATATTGTTGAAATCATCTTGAAATGAATAAATGTCTATTTCATATTTTTATCACCTTTGCCTGCTTGTGTTACACCAGTTTGTATCTTTCATTGATTGTGAATGGTGCCTTGCTACCTCCAAGTCTTCGTATTCTTGAACCATCCAATATACCCAATAATTCTTGGAAAACCTTTAAATCAGGAATTAATTCAACGAATATACCTTCAGGAAGCAAAATTCATTTGCGTTGTGATGGAGTTAAGCCATTGGTTTGGAAGTATCCTGAAAATATTGTGGTAAGTCAATAGATTTTTACAAAACCCGGTTTATTCACCATTTTTGCAATCAACTTAACCAAGAAACTCATGTAATGGTTTTAGCCTGACAATAGTTTGAATCCAGTACGAAGCTGCAGAGCTTCCCATTCCCAAGATGAAATAACCAACAATTTTTATAAACTCAATCAAGGACTAAAAAATAGCATCTAAAAGCTAAGAAATATTTTCGTTTCTGGTCTTAGCGAGATAACTTATCAGCTTCCGAAATATATCCAGAGCTAAGAAGTTATCCAAATTAGATGCCGCTAATTAAGTTACTTGTTGTTGATTGCAATGTCTTAACCATTATGATGATTGCTGAAGATCAGGATGACAAAAAATTATTAAAATGGGGCATTCAAAGTAATGTTGTAAACAAATTGAAAACTAATCAAACCGGATAAACGCTTTCCGTTCCATAATGTGTTTCATTTTGTATTGTTTGCATTTAGCTATTTAAATAATATTTATATTCAGTCAAGAAGATGAATCTTAATTAAAACTTACCTTAATGGGTTTTAGCACGCTTGTTTGTCAGTTAGAGTATTGGGTGTTGAAAGCGAATGCGAAATTTGTGGAAGCTTTATATATTTTCTGGAAACGATGATTTTTTATTAATATTGAATATTTTTTGGTTGACCTTTGTTGACATTAAATTCATTGAAAAATCAATCCATCAGGAAACGACGTTTCCTCTAAATATTCAGTTGAAAGATGATCACGATAAGTCACTAAAATATGTTTTACCTTTGTTTACTCAAAACAATGAGCTAATCGGTAGCTTCTTTTGGTTTAGTTTTTGATTCATATGTTATCCAATGGATGAGCCATTTATTAAGATAAATCATTACTAATATAATAAACGTATTACTATTTTACCGTTGATCGGCCAAGCATGACATAGTCAGGTTAGAGGTTATTCAACAGGTGACCCTAGGGCACCGGATTTTATCTTCTGTGTACAGTTCCTTTTAGCTATTTTCCCATAGACTGAAAATGGTAAATGTAAACAATTAATATTGATACAGAGATATTTCGATTACTAGTGTGAACCATGAAAATTTTCGAAGAAACTAAACCATGATTTGATTTAACAAAAATATCAGAGCTCTGACGATTAAATGAGCTACATTTGCCGAAGCAAGACGCTATAATTGATTGAAAAGTCAAGGCAAATCTTACAATTTGTTAATTGAGTTTGAATAAAAAGTTATAGCACATAATTTATTAAACATTGGGTTATATTCAGGCTGAGAGTTTCTCTTTACGTTTTGATTTCAGGACTTTCACCTCTGTCCGGCATTCAGTACTTAAACAACGCGATCTGTGATTCTCTTTCATTAAAAACATACAATTGTTAATAAAAAGACACAACTAACACTATTGTAACATTTATGCACAGATTGACACAGGTACTGAAAAAAAAAATGATCAAAAACGGGTAAAAACTAATTTCTTGCAAATATAGACTCTGACAGTTTGTATGGACATAAAAACTGGGTCCATTAATGTGATTTAAAAGTTTCGATGACCGATAGTTCACGAAAAAATCGAGTTGAAAGTTGAAACTTCGATTGCCTTTTGTACAATAATGGAAGCAGATATTACCATGAAACTCATTTCGCTGATGTGAATTTAAGTTATCAATCAGAAAATGCAATTGTATCGAGAAATAAAATTTCCTGTTCGAAATAAAATCGATAAGTTCGATTTTCATTTAAAGCGACTTATTTCTGTGATCGTAAAATTTAGAGACCTCAAACTTATTTTCAGTCCACAAAAATTGATGGCACACACCATGAACCCAATACTTTTTTCGATTTAGCGACAGTTCTCCTAATTTTGGCCATTAACCCAAAAACTTTGAGGCTAAATATCTCGAGAATAGTAGAACCCACAATCATCATTCTTTAACCAAACATTAGATTTTGTTATGATTTATGATGTGTTATTAATTTCAGATGATTGCAGAAACTAGGAAAAAAGTTATAACATTTATTAGTTAGGTAACCAGATTTGATACCAGATTTTCAAAGATAACTGGTTACTTATCACGTGTCAGAAGAATATTCATTATTAAATCAATCAGTTAGGATTTCTTCGGTTTCTAGTCACATAATATTATAACCCATAACAAAATCTAATGTCTGGTCAAAGAATCGTTATTATGGGCGCTACCATTCTCGAAATATTTTGCCTCAAAGTTTTTGGGTTAATGGCCAAAATCGAGAGAACAATCGCTAAATCGAAAAAAGTATTGGGTCTATGTTGTGAAGCATCAATTTTTATGGTTGGGAAATAAGTTTGAGGTCTCTAAATTTTACGGTCACAGAAATAAGTCAGTTTGAATGAAAATCGAACTTATCGATTTTAATTCGCACAGAAAATTTTATTTCTCGATATAAGTTCATTTGCTGGTTGATAATCAAAATACACATCAGCAAAATGAGTTTCACGAAAATATCTTCTTCCATTACTGTACAAAAAGTGTTCGAAGTTTCAACTTTCGACTCGATTTTCTCGGAAACTATCGGTCATATAAACTTTTTATTAGCACCAATGGGCTCAGTTTTAATTTCCCTACAAACCTACAGAGTCTAAATTGGCAAAAAATTAATTTTTATCCGTTTTTGGCCATTTGTTTCACAGTATTTATGTCAATTTGTGCATAAATGGGAAAAAAGTTGTTGTTTGTGTCTTTTAGTAACAAACAAAGCACACTATTGAGTAGTTTCATGAGTTTTATTCCGATTGTTATTGTTAGCGAATGTTTTTGCAGCGTTTTTGTGGTACTTATAATTGCTGCTATTTGATGACTAATTATTTGCTTCCAATTACTTTTCAGGATGAATCAATTTCAATGGAAAACCTTATTAAAATCAATAATAAGTGTCAACCCGATACTTATAGATCTGGTAAATCGTTATGTTATAGTGAATTAATTCTTACCAACGCAACTTATGAACAAACTGGAGCTTATACTTGTTTGTATAGTGGTATACAAAATGTCGGGAGATCTGTTTATTTTTTTGTTAATGGTAAGAATTAACTTATCCTTATATCTATTTAATACGAATCAATTTGGTATATTAAGATCAAGTCAAATCAACTCTTTTCCATTGTTTTATGTTTAGATCCTGATTGTTTATTGGTGCCGTTTGAAGGCAATCCATCGTATATTTTGGTATCGTTTATTCAATCTCAACCAGCAACAATTCCATGTATACCAACAAACTCTGCAACAAATGTTACTCTATGGAAAACTTATGCTGAAGGTGGACCTCAGATGATTGAAGTCGGTGAAAATACTGGTGTAACATTTGACCCAACCTCTGGCTTTCATTTTGATAAACCAAAATGGGATTCCGAGTCATCATCATTAAAGTGTTTAGCTATTTTAGACGATAAAGAGGAAGACATGTTAGTGACTATTCACTGGTCAATTGAGCCAATCTATGGCATAAGACCAATAATAAATACTGATGATTTTGTTCACATCAATGGGACTTTTAGTTTAACTTGTATCGCTCATATTGAAGTTGGTATTTTAATCACCATGGCTTGGAGTTATCCAGCCTTACACACAGAACCAGCCTTTTCATCATCTGAGGAAAATTACAGAATAATTGAAAGTGAATCCGTGACTCACAAGAATGGCGAAGGATCCTATGAAACAGTTTCACGCAAATTAACAGTGATCAATGTGACAGCCGAAGACGAGGGTAACTATTATTGTAATGTAACAGATGCTCAAGGTAGACTATATACCGATGTTAAGTACATAACTGTTTACAATCAAAGCTTCCAAGCATTTGTAAACTTTTCAACGGCTTTAAGCAAAACTCATTTCTTGGTCAATGTTGGCGAAACCTTAAAATTAGTGGTCAACGTTCATGCCATTCCCGACATCTCATCGGTTCAACTAGTTTGGTTTAAAGATGGATCACAGTTGGGTTTAGCAAATAGAGATAAAGACACGGGTAAAGAAGATTCCAATGTGAAAAATCCATTATCCACACAATCGACTAATCCAATAAAGCTTAGAATCGATCATAATCAAGCAATTCTGACAATAGCTAAATTAAGCATGAAAGACACTGGTGTTTATACTCTTGTTGGAAACACTACTGACATGTCGACTGAAATATCAATAGTTGTTGAAGTGAAGGGACAACCTTATATTGAAATAATCAACTCTCAGCGATTTTTCCATCAAAACTCTTCTTACAATTTAACTTGTGCGGCAATAGCAAGTCCATTGCCAGTGATTTCTTGGTCATTTTTCCCATGTAAACCATCTCTCTGTGGGCAAACTTCACGACTAACCTCAGCATATGGACAATGGATCAATCCTTTAGATGAACGACCAAATAATGAATCCATCATCAGTACAGTTCAATTTTCAAAAAACAAAACCGATCCCATCACAAAACCATATTCAGTTCAATCCATCTTAAACATTGAATATGCCAATAAAAGTGGAATCTATCGATGTTATGGTGAGAATGCAAACGGAACCAGTCATGTCGATAAATATTTTATCGTGACAACTGCAGGTTCAGAAGGTTTCGATATTAATGTCAATGCAAGTGAAGCTGTTGAGGAAGACGATATTATGTTGACCTGTCAAGCCTCCATTTATAATTACACCAAACTAGACTGGTACAAAAAACCGACCCGAGAAGCTTACTCATCTCTAAGAATGATGTTCAATGTAACTGACCATGTAGTCATTTCATCTTACATTCATCAAGAATCAACTCTGATAAGTACATTGTTGCTGTTGAAAATTGACCCTTCCGCTTCTGGTACATATTATTGTAATGCTACACTAAGAAATGCCAATGGAAACCAATCACCGCCAGTCGTAGCCAGTCAATCACCAACATCACACGTTCCGTTTGAGACGAAAGAATTGAATATAATTGTTGAACCCATAAGTAAACCCAGATTGGTTAAAACAAATATGGTCGATAAATTGGCGACTGTTTATCCTTCAATGATGAATGAATTTTACTGTTATGTCACTGGAAAACCAAAACCAACTATTGAATGGCTTAAAAATGGACGCTATTTCAATACCACGGGCATGTTTGGTGTAGATTTAGTTGATGATGGGCAACGCTTGGTTATTCATCGACTTGTAACCAGTGATTCGGGTAAATACCAGTGTAAAATATCCAATCGCGGGGGAACTTTGAATGTTTATTCATCTCTGAAAGTTCTTGGAGAGGCGAGCGATGGTTTAAGCCTTGCAAATATAATGGCTATAGCAACCTTTCTCGTTGTTGCTCTCGTCTTGGTTTTCATTGCTTTTGCAATTGGTAAACGTATTCGAGAAGATCGTAAAAGACAGATTGAATTTTTCACTGCCAATCTATTTAATCCGTCGCCATTGGACTCTTTCGATCCCGAATTACCATTGGATGAACAAGTTGCTTTATTATCTTATGATTCTCGTTGGGAGTTTCCTGATAACAGGCTAAAAATGTTGCGAACGCTTGGTGAAGGTGCTTTTGGTCGGGTCATTTTAGCCGAGGCTGTGGGTCTTGGTGAATCTGGTGACTCTCAAATGGTTGCAGTTAAAATGTTGAAACCTAATTCAGATTACTCCCAGAAGAAGGCATTAATTGCTGAGCTTAAAATTCTTATACATTTGGGTCGACATTTAAACATTGTCAACTGCCTTGGTGCTGTCACTAAGAACATGGACCGAGGTAAACTCATGGTTATTGTTGAATATTGTCCTTATGGGAATCTCAGGGACTTTTTACGAGAACGAAGAGAAGGTTTTATTGATCAAATTGATCCAATCACTCAACAAATTGATAGAAAGAGAGGTTTTCGCAGATTGGACGAGAGCATATTTGATATCGCAAAATCAACAGAACAAGAAACTGATTCAAGGATTCCAAGTGTTGTTAACAATCCCTACTACTCCAATAACAATTTCAACTCCAACAATCAAGCAGCTTTGATTGAAAGTGTTCGTTATGCTAACATTAACTCCGACTACTCTGGTAATTCAGTACAAATTATTACTCAAGCTAACAAACACGGCATCAATAGCTCAACTGAAAAAATCGATCCTGGAGATTATCATCAAGTAACTACATGCGATTTAATTGCCTTTGCTTTTCAAGTAGCTAGAGGAATGGAGTATCTTGAACAAAAAAGGGTAAATTGATTTTATTTACAATGAATTTATACTTTATTTAGCAACTTATTTCAATCAATGATGTATATTTATTTATATATTTATTAGTGTTTATTAATTTTAAAATGTTTTGTTTCCCTTTTCCCTTGGTAGCTTATTCATCGTGATTTAGCGGCAAGAAATGTCTTGGTCGCTGAAAAAGGTGTTGTCAAGATTTGTGACTTTGGTTTAGCCAAAAATATCCAACAGGACGATAATTATGTTAAGAAAGGAGATGCACCATTGCCTATTAAGTGGATGGCAATTGAATCTATTGGTGATCGGATATTCACTATTAAATCTGATGTTTGGTCTTTTGGAGTTCTTTTGTGGGAAATTTTCACCTTGGGTAAATCACCTTATCCGGGTATTCCGGCTGATCAACATTTCTATGAGCAATTGGTTAAAGGATACCGCATGGAACAACCTGATAAATGTCCTCAAAATGTTTATTCAATGATGAATGATTGTTGGCATTCCAATCCAGCCAACAGACCCAATTTCACCCAACTTGCAAATAGATTGGGAAGTTTAATTGAGGATTCTGTAAGAAATTACTATCTAGAGCTTAACAATCCATACCAGGAAGCAAACAAAGCCATGATTACTGATGAAGATGCTGGTGAAGAAATAAATTATCTTGCGATGAATGGACCTTGTGATGACTATGAAAATATGTCTCCAATGGATCGACCCTCTTCAGACCCTTTTGATCATTATGATGAACTAAACTCCATTCGTCCTCTTCAGAAGGCTCATACTAGTCCAATGGAAATCGTTCCTATGATTCATTTTGATAGTTATGAGGATGGAACTGGTAAGGTGAATGCTGAAGAAGACGGTGTTGGGTCAAATTATCTCACAATGGATGTTCAATGTTTATCCAATTATCTTGAATCGCCATCATCTCCTTCATCGACCTCATCTCCTAAATCATTCCCTTCAATGCCAAATTATAATCTAGTCATAGATCAACCAGCGTATGCTAACTTGTCCGCTGTAACCTGTAAATTGTGACCAATCAAATGATGAAAATCTAATACGAAAGGTGGGAATTACAATTAGAGAAATTTCTTTTCTCAACTCATACAGAACTACTTGATATTATGAAATGGACATTAAATTTTTAACACAATATTTGAATACGACAAACAGAAATAACAAAACTGTAAATCTAAATGGATTGAGTTTTCACTTATGCTGAACTCAAATAAACTAATCATGTCAAAACTGATCAATGCGAGTTCGTTATCAGTCAATGAAATAAAGTATGATATCATATATTGCTATTTATTAAATACATCTTTATTAAAATTGATATCTCAATCAAACTGTGCTACAATCATTTTAATTGATAGGAGCCATTCCTTTGGTTTAAATGAATATTGTAATATTTCGTGTGGGAGTTTTTTCGGATGTTGAGGGAATTAAGGCAAATTATTAAATTCTGACTGAAATTTTCACGAATCGCTCGCGAATCGAAAATTTTCACTGAAATGTACTTTATTGTAAATTAAATTTAATATTTCATTGAGTCGGACATTTTTCAGTCAAAGACTTTTATATAAGCTTTGTGGATTGAATTCCGAGTGGATAATAATAACAATTATAAAGTGAATGCATGAGATATAAGTGCTAAAAGGGTCAGATTGATAATAAATTTTATCAATATATAACTGAGAAAAGTTTGATTCAGTTTACATGACGAAATTTCGAATGAGAATTTTCATTTATTAATCGAATGAATCAAGCCATTTCGAAAAGTGAGTCAGAGAAAGGGAATAAGCGAACATAAATTATTTCATAATCATTGGGATTTAGCTTTAATTTAAGAGTTGCTGTAATTAAAAAATTGATTAAAGAATACTGTCACTATCGGTAATAACTTTCCAGCCATTATCTTCAGATAGCTCATCGTTTTTGGGTCCAACAACGGCATATCGATGAGGTACTTCTGCTCCAAGATATTGATGCGCAACCTTTTTCACGTCATCAAGGGTAACATCCAATAATCGGAGACGATAGTTGTGAAATATTTCATCTGAAATACCATCAAGGAATTGTCTCGTTCCTTGACTTCCTGGAGTAATTGGTTTATCAACTGATTGGAAAACTGATAATTTTGCTTCATCTAGAGATTGTTGGTTAAACGAATCACTTGAATTGATCCACGCAAGAGATTCATCAAAAACTTTGACTGTCCTTACAACATTGGGGTCACGATATGAATAATATGAAAGTATTCCTCCTTGATTGATCGATGCTCCGGCACCATAAGCACCGCCTTTTTCTCTGATTTCTTCTCGAACATACTTAGAGGTCAATAATGCAGCCATGATGCGTAATTTAGCATGATCAGGGTGATCATAAGGAACAGTTAGAATTGATTTAGCAACGAAATTTGTATTAAAAGGAAACACGAAATGTTCCTTTTTAAAATCTTTTTCGATTGGGTATTCACTTTCACCGGGTTTATTGATTCCTGGTGATCCACCAGAAGGGAGTTGATTCAAGAAATGTTCAAAATGCGTTAGTGAGTTATCAATTGTTGATGGTTCAGCGTTTATAGCAATCTTCATAGATTCTTTACGGAAAACGAGTTTACCCAAAGTAATCAGTTTTTCTCGTAAATCATTTATATCGTTCTTCTCAGCTAATTTCTTGAGAAAAACAATGTGAGAGAGTCCAGAACAAATCTCACGGAAAGATCCAGAGCTCTTGAGTGTGGAGGCAGCTCTGATCATAGCAAAAGAATGACCACCGTGAGCTAAATTTTCTGTTCCTTCTGAGGCCATCATCTTAATTATTTGACTTAAATGTTCATCTTCATCATATCGCAAATGGTTCATTATATCTGACCATAAGTTTAACATAAATTCTAAATTTCTTTCTAAACAATGTGAATAGAAAAGAACACCGGTTTGATATTCATCTAAATTAGCAATATTTTCCCTTAGATGTGATCGAGCTACCAATCCACCAGTTCGCATTTTAATCTCTTGATCCATCTGTTTGTGATCTCTAGATCCAGCTCCTAACTTAGTGATCAGTTCACAAAAAATTGGCCAATATGGTTTAAGATCTTTGGGTAAATCTGATTCGGCCAAATGTATAAATGACCTAAAATATACAACAGTATTAGTTGGTTGAGGTGATATTTGTACAGGAATTGATGCAATTTGACTGTGATTCAAGTTTGTGGTAACCATTTTCCTTGAAATATCGCCATTAACATCCAAACAAGGCAAACAAGAGGCGTCCATATTATTATCCACATAATCTCTTAATTCTATTCCTTGCTGATAAATTTTCTCTTTCTCTTCGGGTGTCAGTTTGTCTGTTTTTTCAGACAATAGAGCGTTTTCTTTCGCAGTGTATTCCGTCAAATAATCTTCAGATGCAGTCATGATGAAGTAGAGATTATGAGTGTTCTCAATGAAATATTTTCTAACTTTTTCTTTCAAAAAGTTTGGATTATCTGAAAGCTCTTTTTTAAACCTTTCAATATTATCATTAATTCTTAACACTCCGATTGGATCTCCATCATGATTCCAAGTTGCTTGAATAGCCATGAGTAAACGTAGTCCAAAATCAGCTGGTTGATGCTTCAAAGAGAGTTCAATCGAATGAAGAAGAGCGTCTATTCTTTCCTGAGGAAAACCTTCTTTTGCTACTTTTTCGAAAGTTTGAAGAATTATCTCTTTCACCTTTTGACAGTCGTTAGCATGAATTCCTTGAAGACCAACTGAAAAAAGAGTTTGCTTGGTAAAATCCCAATAACCAGTACCAGAAGCAAAATCCATTCCTAGGTTAGATCTTATAAGTGATTCATAAAAGGGTGCATTTTGACCGGTAGTTAGGAGATTACCGATAATGGATAGCACAAACGATTCGTAGTTATTATCGATGCCACACAAAAGATAAGATAGACTAGCAGTTGTTTGTTTATCAGGAAAAGGTGCCATTGGATCAGGACGACATTTAGTAACAATTTCTTTTGGGCTTTCCCATGCCTTTTGGTCCAACACTTTAGATATCATTCTAATTTGTGGGTCATGATTTAATTTAGATAAAATCATTTCGTCGATGAGTTTAAGATGATTTTCTAAAGGTAAATCCCCATAAGTGAAAAACCTAGACAAAAAAATGCGTTGAATAAGTTATATTGAACTGGGATGAAATAAAAATTAAAATTACCTGGAATTACTTGGATGATAATATTTCTTATAAAAATTCTTCATTTCTTCATGACTCAGTCGAGGTATGTCCAATGGATTACCTCCGAAGTCATATTGATAAACAACATCAGGGAAAACAGCTTGTAAAATAGACCGATAGTACAAAGTTGAGTTATTTGACTAGAATAAGAATTAATTAAATAAGTTAAGTTAAATACGACAAGCTAAAGTAATGTAAGCATCTATATTATGTAAACTCACATGAACACCTTTCATTTCATTCAAGACAACTCCTTTGAATTTTAAAGGTGATTCCTTGTCTGTTATTTCAGCATGCTCTAGTCTCCAAGCTTCTTGACGAAAATCAATTTCTTTAAGTGTCGGATTAAAGACAAAATCCAAGTAAACTCTCGATAGATTTTCCATGTCCTTTGGATTAGTAGTTGAGAAAGGATAACAAGTGTAATCTGGTCCGGTGAATGCATTCATGTAGGTAGATAACGATCTAGAAGTCATTTTCATAAAAATTTCTCGACATGGATAATTGAGAGATCCCATGGTAGTAAGATGTTCAAGTACATGAGGGACTCCAGTATTATCAGAAGGGGTTGTCCGAAAAGCAATACCAAGTAAGTTGTTGTTATCCTCTCTCCACAAATGAAGATGTTGGGCTTTGGTTTTATCATGGATTAAAAAATAAGCTTTAGCTAGAAGCTCAGGTACATCCTCGATTCTTTCTAAAGTATAACCATGTAGCTTGTGACCAGCTTTGAAAGAGGCCATAGCCCCAGAAGGTCCAGTTGAAATCATAGCGATTCGTTGTTTGATGAGACCTGACAGTGTAAACAATGTATTTTTACAACCGCAAGTTCTTTAAAAATTGATGAGTTGGATTAAAATAGATGAAGAACCAAGAACCAAGTTAAAGAGGAAAAACAAGCGAAGACCGTAATAGAAGACAAAGTATCAGGTATGAACAAACATGAAGAGAAGAGAGGATTTGGTAATCAACCAAACACCAATATTAAATTAATGTGTTGAACATAAAAAAGATTAGAAACAATTTTGCAACAAAAAACCCTCAAACATAATCAGTAGACTAAAATGAACTTCTAAAAAACGATTGACATTTCTTACCTCTGAAATTGTATCAATTTAAACATTATTAAATGAAAGAAAGAAATGCTCAAATATTAAAGTTGGGAGTCAAAATACCGAAACACCATATGGTCACATATAATATAATGATTGTCATTGATAGATGGCAGTAGCTGACGATCAATTTTCTTTCAATCTTTCAATTGTTAATCAATTAAGTTTACATTGTGTTTAAATTTGTTTTTACTCTTTATTTTTGGAACTGGAAAAAATTTAGAACTCGAGAAAACTGAGCTTAAACCATTCTCACAAAAAGAAAAAGTCCCTTTTCTTTGTAATGTTTAAAGCTGAAGGTAATACAACAAAATTCATTGTAACCAGAATCTTGAATTAAAGTGAATCCTAGCTTTTCAACTCCAATCAACCTGAATAATTCAACGTATTCAATTTATTGTATCATGGGGCAAAATGTGCAAATTATTCAGTGTAGTTCAATATCGAACCTCGTCTATAGCATCGACAATCTCGAAAACCAAGGAGACGTCGTAGCATTACAAACTGACGGAATCCAACGAAGTATAATTGTTTTAAATTCACAGCCCTGACAAATATCTCATTGTCATTATTTCCAACACCTGATTACCTTATATTAAAGCATACATTGATTCATTGGAATGTAATACCATGTCATGAATAGATACTGCCAAGGAGGATGCCATATTGGGTAGGGGAAATTGCCTATCGTCAGATCACTTTTGAAATAAATTTTTTTATGTACAGTGGAGTACCAGATACTGTCAGTAACTGGAAATAGCTTATATGCACAGCAAGTCTATTAATCGAGCTAAAATTTAAAATTAATTACAATGATTAATAAAATTAAAGTTAGTTGCTGGAAAAGTCTAACAAATTGATGTCATTGTGCTGAGGATCGTTAGTTGAGTTGAATTTGTCAGAAATATTCAACTTTTTTGATAATTTCTTTATAATTTCAATTAAAACTTTCCTTATAGGGAATGTAAACAAAGGGTTTGAGGGGCTATTGAATAATCTACTGACATTATCTGGTACTGACACTATCTGGTACTCCACTGTATATTTTTAGGCTGATTTCAAAAATATGAAACATTTTTTAACTGGAGTTGCAACAGAAATTTAAGGATAGAGGAACGCAAAAGATTCATGACTGAGAGTTAAGATTTATTGGCTTAGATTTATTTTTTGTGCAATAATTCTTCATACTTGATTTCAAAAGAATAAAAAACAAAAAATACTGCAAATCAGTCAAAGATAAGAAAAACTGTTCCTGTTGATTTTTGCATTATGCTGTGCATGCTGCAGATACACACAATGATATTCATAATATAGCCATAATTAGAAATGCTGATTTCTTATTTCAAATAAAAAAGATGAAAAAGTTGTGTAAAATCAGTCAAAGAAAATATAAATATAAAATGTGTAAAAAAGTTTTTTTGAAATTTTTCAATATTTCGCATGCATAGAAATTTTCGTTTTTCTATGATAGTATTAAGAAAAACTAGTCTTTCAAACCACTTTTTCTCAAGATTCCAACCTGTCTTTCAAACCATTTTTTCGCAAACTATGCAATGGTCTTTGGAGCCGTTTTTTGGTGAAGATATTATATTATATTGTATTGATAGAATGAGGTTAATGTAATGATTGATAATAATGTGGAAAATTTATTGTAAAGGGTGTTGCGGTTAGTAAGGTTCAAGCAATCACTTACCCAATGTTGATAAAAAGATAAAGATGATGATTATGAAGATAACGATGGCAAAGATGGTTGATGAAGGTGAAAATGATGAAACAAAATAACAACAAAGACATAATTTACAGTAAATGAACGAAATGAGAGCCTCTGGCCTCGATACATTTATCGATTCTCTTTTTGAAATTTTCAATTGTATTGGATAACATTTCGGGGGTAACACATTTAAATTTATCAATAATCAAATTTTTCAATTGAGGCAAAGTGGAAGGGTTAGACATTCTAACAAGGTCATCAATATAACCCCATAGAAAATAATCCAATGGATTCAGGTCAGGGGAACTCGATGGCCACTCAAAGTCACTCCTTCGGCTGATTAAATTTTCACCAAAATATCTCCTCAATAAATTCAATGCATCGTTGGTACAATGGGGCGTTGCCCCGTCTTGTTGATACCAGGTTTGTGGTGTAAGTTGGTCAATTTTGTTGAGCTCAGGAATGAAAAAATCGGAGATACATTCTTGATAGGTAGCTGAGTTGACACTTCGATTGAAAAAATAAGGTCCAATCAAACCATTCCAACTCAATGCTGCCCAAACATGAACCTGTGGTGGATGAGCAATTAACTGGTTAACTTCTGGCTCTTTTGGTTTTTTTGGTAACCACATTCGATGGTTTTGTCGGTTAACTCGTCCAGTTAAGGTGAAAATCTTCTCATCAGAGAACCAGATTTTTGTCCAATCGATTTGATCCAAACGAAGCATTTGCTTCAACCTCACACAAAAACTCATCCTTCCATTGATTTGATTCTGGTTCAGTTTTTGGCCTTCAACTGTTTTGTAAGGATAAAGGTTATTTTTCTTGAAAATTTTGAAGACTGTTGTTGGATGAGCCTGAACCACTGCTGCTGCTTTCCTTAGTGAAATTTTTGGATCAGCTCTGACCATATTCATCACTTCCTCCGTCTTTTTGGATTCTCTTCTTCTCTTCACCTCTTTTCTCTCGACCGTTCCTGTTGTCCTGAACCTTTTGATTAATTTGGTCATTTTTTGCCTTGACATCGATGGATATCCACTTTGGGTTAATTCCAAGTTTACCTTTTCACAGCGAGCTGTATCAGTGTCAAATTGTCGGTAATTTAAAAAAAAACTGATGACCACAAGGGCACGGTAAGAAACTAAATCAGCCATGTTGTTTTGTTATTATTTTGTTTCATCATTTTCACCTTCATCAACCATCTTTGCCATCGTTATCTTCATTATCATCATCTTTATCTTTTTATCAACATTGGGTAAGTGATTGCTTGAACCTTACTAACCGCAACACCCTTTATAAGTATATTAGTAAAAGTGTAGGTTTCAATTGATATGCAAAAAGAAGGGAAGAATTATAAATCAAAGATTAATAGTTTCATCAAAGTAAATTGATGAAACTATTCATTTCCAAAACGTTTTGAAACATTTCGCTCCACTTGGTCTTTTCATCTTTGATTAGGGTTTGGATTGCTTTATGCAGTCGATCACTTGATAGATTAAACTCTTCAATCTCCAATTTGAGCTGCTTGTTTTTCTCACCAAAATTTTTCAAAGTTAAAAGTGCTGAATCAACTGCAGATTTTAGATGTCTGATCTCATTGAAGGTGAAAATGTTTGTTTTGCATGCCTCCCATGCCTAAAACTACACTAATATCTTGCAGCTTAACAAAAAGATGTCTTGGTTTGAGATTGAATCTTTCTTTCCTGAAATGCATGAATGATAAGGGGAGAAAGGGAAAGATGAAATACTGAGAATTAAGAATGTCTGAATGACAAACAACAAGCAAACTTACCTTGGAGCAGAAGTTTTAGCTTTCATAAATTTTAACATGATGATGAGGAGCAAAAACACTGTGGAATAACTGATTGAGTTAGAAGATCAATATGGAGCTAATGTATCTTTAAAATTAGCAAAATTTACCTGTATCTGTCTCTCGGAATTGTATTGCAGTGATTTTTTACAAAGTTAAAGTTAAGTTTAGAGTTGCATTCAAGCATGAAGTGTTTTAACCATATTGCAAGCATAATTTTGTTACTCATCTAGAATCCTTCCATATATGCTATCATTGATGCTTTTAATCATATTTTAGGAAAAATTGCTCCGATTTATAATTATAGCTATTTAGCTAATTTTGTGCAAAAACATCATTTTAAACAATTTTCGGATGATATGAGCAATTCGAAACATGTTTTGTGCATAGATTGCTCACAGTGGTAAATATCGATTATGCATTAGCTAATTTCTTATTCAGCATCGCATTATTGAAGATAAACAGTTTTGGTGGTGAAGATGATTGTAATCAACACAAGATAAGTCATTTTGACCATCACACTAAAGATTTATCCTATTTTACTCAACTCATTTTGATTAGCTTATTAGCAATTTAACCTAAAAGAGAAAAAATTTATGCATGATTTAAGATGAAGATTCAAAAATGGAAGTTAGTACTGTGTTTTACCGTGTGATCATGCTTTTGCTTGTTTACTTGTGCTTTCAATTACAGTAGATGTCCTTTATGTAGAGCAAATATCGAAAGGATTGTACGCATTATTCGATTTTAAATCTAAAATCAAACAAAACCTGAATCAATATTTCTCGCTTTTTTCTTTTCAAACACTGCATTGACATTGTATATTGACTTCACTTTTATATTCACTCAAGAATGGGGTCAAAGACTTATACATTTTCAATCAAAATCTGGCTTGAAAGACGTATTTCAATCTTTAGATAAAGTGGCGACAAAGACGAAAGAATTTTATTACTACTTATGATTTATTGTGAACTTACATATGACTTACAATAAACAATCACAACATACTTTTTGTACACAATAGTATAGAAGCAGCCCACTTTGACCAACTTCTCTAGCTTAGCATATTAAGGAGAAAAAGAAACAGAAAGATAGAAAGAAAAAGAGATATAGAAAGAGACAATGAAGAATAAAAAAGAGAAGGGGGAAGACAATAAAGAGAAATAGAAGAGGAAAGACAATGAAGTGGGCAAGAGATAGCTAATATTTCAAGTATGCAAAGGTTAAAAAGATTCAACTCGTAAATTAAACAAAAGAGAAAATTGATTCCAGCAACCTTTGACAAAAACTTTTCTTACAACTTTTGACCGGATGTTTGATCTGATTTCTGCATTCGGAAGCTGCAAAAGTTAGAAAGTTTAAACGCATTATTTGGCAATAAAATTGTTAGTACACAACATGGACCGAATACTTTTTCAAATTTACGAACAGATATGATCTGATGATTTGACTCTTGATTTTTCGTCATTGACTTAAAACTTTGAAAATCAATATTTCTAGAATAAGGATCAAAGCTCAAAAGGATCATTCTTTGATCAAACATTAGATTTTATTATGGATTATAAAAAATGGAAAATAAAACTATTCAAGATTCTACAAAAAAGTTTCAATTGATAATTTTGGACGCTCAAATAGACAAAAATGTTGACAAGGAAGATTAGGAGGATACAGCCAACAACAGGGGTCGAGGAATGCAAAGATACTGCCATTGTTTTTGCCTTATTCCGCACAATCTCGTATAGCTGGTATAGCCATACATTACATAGCAATTAAAGCTTGGGCTATCACTGCGGCAAGAATCGTAAGTTTTTAAGATTTAAAGCAAGTGATAGTTGGATTGCAAGATCAAAAAGATGCAATGAAATAGATTACAAAGTTTTTTACAAAGACTAATACCGAAAATATCAAGGCAATCGAATGCAGCTGCTATCATATTGAACAAGAAGAGTATAATCGTGATAACTATATTGAAAATTGACAACTTCATGACGCTGACTGATCAGGCATCGCTTATGAACTAAATATAACAAGACCGTTATCATATTAAGGTGAAAAAGATAGTTTTCTAAAAAATGGAATTGCTAAGACACATTCTTACAAAATAATGCCTTTCGTTTCTATGGCTAGAAAATGGCCGGAAAAGCTCTGATTTGCCTCTAAGAGTTTAGGCCAACAGTTGCAGAAAAACTTTTCAAGCCTGAAAATTTATTTATCTTTAGTACTTCATCTGTTAAAATAGCCACAAAATTGATGCGTATTCAGCACAGAAGTTTAATCACCATCTGTTGCTGATGACTCCATCTGATGATCTTGTTTCAGGGACGGGCAAAGAAACGAAAGTTTGAGCAGAGTGGATGGCAAAAAATTCAAACTTTAACTATTCAAGTTGTGCAACCTGTTTCATACAGCCTTTAGATTTATACTGCTACAGGCAAAAGAAATCTTTTATCAAGAAATTTGAAGAGAGAATTTTAAAGGAGCAAATGACAGAAAAAATAAACTTCACTTTTTATATTACAATCATGCTCCAGCGAGTGGCATATGTTTCAAACGAATAGGCAATGAACAGTTCCTTGTAAGTTGGAGTTCTATTCGAAATGTAGCTTCAAATGAAATCGCACAAAATACAGATTAACTTGGATGAGTTTAGAGTTAAAAAGAAGATGTATATAATGCACTTAAGATTTGCTATTCTATATAGACCGATTGTTAAAGTTGACTTCAAAAAATAAGAAAAATCAGAATTACCTCTCTTTATTGCAATCAGAGGACGTAATATGTTAATGATGTTAGTTTTGTTGTTGATTGCATATGAAGCAAGGTCCGCAAAATTTATTTTTTTTATTATTCAACTCTCCTCATGGGGAAAGGACTCTGCAGGAAAGCAAACGGGCTAAAAGGGGATGCCATTTGCAGAGTTTAATTCTTTTAACTGTAAAATTCGTGGTTTCCTCCTGTATTCCACCTAGATTCAGTGCAACAAAAAAGGATAAAATCTTGTAAATTTTTTTTGTTTTAATCATGATTTTGTTAAAATTCAATTCTATATGTGAATGTTTGAAATAATAATAAAACATTTAGATACTTAAATCAAGCTAATTTTCAAATGAACCATTTGTCATGGAAATTAAAATTAAAATTAAGCAAAAATTTATTTTAGAACAGCAGGTTACATTTTCCAGAAAGATAAAAACAGTATAAAATAACAAAAAAAGGCACAAATATATTAGTATCGACGCAAACGGAAAGAATATTACTGCATGAATTCATTTCAGAAACTAAAGAGAAAAATCGCACAATTTATGCATGTATTTTTCATTGACGATGTGCTTTTAAAAACAATCATTTGAAAAAATTCAAAGACCATCTTTATCCATCTCTTATTACGATCCATTGTCCGGATTGTATATGTGAATTCAGTTCACAACCGAATTTTTTCAAACATGTCAGAAAGTTCCACCAATAAATTCAAACTCTTTTTTCCATATGAAAAACTTAATTTTGTCCATTTATCCATTTATCAAATCGAATATGAGTCGCATAAATATATTTGTTCACAGAAATGATACACTCAATGCAATGGATCGTCAATGTTATTTCAATGGAACAGTTTCTGCATTGGGATCGTCACGTGAAAATGAATGAAAATGAAAAGTAATGAAAAAATTCCTCACGTAGGGTGGGGGCAATAAGTGAAAAGTTTGAATTTTTATGGTATTTTGGGTATAAAAGAGCCTAAAATGACGATAAGAATGGAAAAGACAGCGTTCCTTCACATGTGTCAGATATTAAAATCATGTAAAAAACCTTTGTCGTGAAATAATCAGATTTCATTTTTGCTCTTATTTCTAACGCTCGCTCAGACTGCGCCGGCTTTCGGCTGACTAGTAAAGAAAGTGAAAACATGTTAATTACAGCAAGTTAACCCTTAATTTGATAAAATTTCGATGGTCTTGACTTGTCGAGTCACAGCTGTGGCTGGGAAAAGGCCATTTCAAGAAATCGTTTTCACCAAAAAATGGTTTGATGATGGGTTTTCAATGGAAAAGTTTTTGCATTGGGATCGTCAATACTATTTCAATGTTTAGTTTCTGCATTGGGATTGGGAATGCTATTTCAATGTAACAGTTTCTGGATTAATTCTAAAGAGTTGAAACAACATACTTCATTTGGATTAAGTTCTTCACAGCATGCAGCAAATATAAGTGATATTTGGCATTGTAACGGTGAATCCAAAAACGATCTATCCCATGCAGGTTGCCAGGAAATACTTGCTAGCTCACTTGATGACGGTAATTTCATAATTTGTAATCTCTTTCATTTATGCCCTATTATTAATTTCATTTACTTTTGATTGACCGAAATAGATATATTTGACAATTTGGATGATTACGATTGGTTGTACCAAATACCCGATGAAGCTCTCTTGCTAGATGAAAAAGCTTTTGTTGAGAAAGGAGACAATGGTGTTATTAGTAAAGCATTACTTCTTCCCCGTGAAAATGTCCCTGTTCCCAGAAGAGAAGATGTTATACCAAAATCTAATAGTCAATCAATTACTAACGCAATAGTAACATCTCACGACTCTGCAATGCTTGACCAAGAAAACAAAAATATTCCTAGTGTTAAGGAAAGGGAAACCATACCATTGCAATTGATTCGTCGGTCGATATTGAGCGATATCAACGATAATAAGCAAGGTGAGTCTAAGAAATCTGCAGAACGGCCTCCATTAGTGGACAAACCAAATGCTCTGGAAGAAGGCACCAATACTATGTTAAGAAAGTACAAAAACTTACAGTATAAAATAACAAAAAAAGGCACAAATATATTAGTATCGACGCAAACGGAAAGAATATTACTGCATGAATTCATTTCAGAAACTAAAGAGAAAAATCGCACAATTTATGCATGTATTTTTCATTGAAGATGTGCTTTTAACACACTTTTTTCACAACCGAATTTTTTCAAACATGTCAGAAAGTTCCACCAATAAATTCAAACTCTTTTTTCCATATGAAAAACTTAATTTTGTCCATTTATCCATTTATCAAATCGAATATGAGTCGCATAAATATATTTGTTCACAGAAATGATACACTCAATGCAATGGATCGTCAATGTTATTTCAATGTAACAGTTTCTGCATTGGGATCGTCAATGTTATTTCAATGTGCATGTTTCTGCATTGGGATCGTCAATGTTATTTCAATGCAAAACATAAAATCTTAATTGCATAAAGAAATAAATGATGAAACCTTAATTCTACATGATGGGCGCTTAAGCATCAAGTTGAAGTGAATTTTTAGATTAAGTTAATTTTTATCGGAATACAACGATCTCGTAAAGGTAGTAATGAAAGTGAAAACATGTTAATTACAGCAGGTTAACCCTTAATTTGATAAAATTTCGATGGTCTTGACTTGTCGAGTCACAGCTGTGGCTAGGAAAAAGCCATTTCAACAACTTCGTTATTATCAAACTGATAAGAAAACCCATAAAAAAAATGGGTTTTTGATGGGTTTTCTTATCAGTTACACCCATGTTGTGTGGTAACAACGTTTCAGCGCACTTTAAATTTGTGCAGGTTTACTCATCAACTGGACTGTGCTCACAGCGAAAATAAAACTTTTGTCTACGTACTGTTTCTGTAATAGCCATGTGCGCAAAAGCTGTGTCTGCGGTTATGCGATCAATCTCTAATTGAATCAGATCAGATTCGACGTGAGTTGAGACACAATGTTACATTTGCCAGGATGACGTGTTTAGTAAACTCTTTTTTGAACTTCTTTATCAAGCGGTTTCCACAAATGGCAATAAATTTTAATCTAAAATGATGCATAATGAATTCAATATAAATCCTTACGCAATTAAGACAACAAATGTCTTCTTGTGTGTTGCATAACTTCATCATTTTTTTAGTATAAAAAAAGATGCAAAACTGAATGCGATTGTAGTTTGAGTTTACCTTTTCTTTAATAAACATCAAGTTATCATAACAGCTTATCAAGTCATCACCTTGTCAATTGTTTCATCCTCAATTTTGGCGCCCACGGCAGGAAAATGTCCAAACTAGTTTCTAAAACCGTTTCTCTCCTAGTCCACCTTCAAGTTAACCTAACTTCAAAGCCTTCACCACTATCAACACAAAAGACTAGTGAAGTGAACCAGCTCTTGTTAACCTGCTAATCAATCACCAGGCAGCTCTCAGCTTCCCTTCATCATCTAATCAGCTCGAAAAATGGATTGCATTCCGGTAATCGAATTAAAAACGTGAAAATGAAACGTTAAAACTTCCCATACCCAAATAAACTCCTAAACTGTCAAATCTTTATGCCCACTATAACTCTAGACCGAGACATTTAACAGCAATGAGTCCTCGTTGTGGTCTTTTTGCAAGAATGACCCTTACATATACCGGGCCCTTGGATTAAACTGACCACAGTTTACTTTTATTGTCTTGCTTGCAATTGTATTGTATTTTTTTATTATTTTTGTTTACTTTGTTTTTGTCTTCTCTTCAATATGTCTTTTTATGTGAATGCATCAGTGAAACCCCATATCCGTGCAAGGTCAAGGTTAACTACCACTGTCGAACTTTTTGAAGAGGATATCGATAACGATGTTTTGCCAGCAGCTCCAATGGTTGTTGTTTTAGATCCTACGGCCAATCAACCTGAAAGGCGTTTGATCGTGTCATTACCCGATGTCGAATACGATTACAAATCTGTTGTCGGGTCTTGTTACATCGAGCCACTGTTGCAGAAAATTATCGATTACGGGTAAGGTACCACTATCAACACAAAAGATTAGTGTATTGAACCAGCTCTTGTTAACCTGAAAGCAGCCTTAGTCAATAGTCTCTATCCAACCAATTATCACAGCCATCTTACTCACAAATTAGCAAACAGAAAGAGAACCAATCGGTTCAATCGTACATTTACCACATGATAGACGTTTGTCGTAGAATTGATCCAAAAAAATCTGAAACAATTATGATGAGTTACATTTACGCAGGGTTATTCCTAAGATAGCTGAATGCCTAGATTTATTTAGTCCTACAGTAATTGATGATTTCCTTAAAAAGGCGATAATTGCTGAGAAATCATCTCATAGAAACATAACACCAAAAACACCGAGGAAAACTTTGAAACTTATGAGGAGTAATAGGTGATGATGGAAGGTGAAATGGATTTATTTGAAAGGGAGATATGGAATAGGTTACAAATTTAGGAGTTTCTTAGAAATACAAAGTACATAAACTTGGACCAATTAAATGTAAATGGTAGGTAATTCAGCTCCAGGTCACATATACTGATGATCAGGTAACACCAGAAGGGAATCATAAACCAGTTGTAGTTGGTAACTAAACGCACTGAACAGTTCCTTCAATTTGGATGAGTTTATACCTATCACTGGTGGAAGTTATGAATAAAACACTAGCTGGTCTAGGAAATGTATCAGCCAGTAAACACTTATTAATTAAGTACGGTTGACCGAATAGAACGGCGTTATAACACTGGAATTCGATGAATCTCACTGTTTCTAACAATTGTACAGAGCTGTATATAAAGATGTATATAAAGGTGTATAAATGTTGTATATAATGTTGATCACCTCTTTAGGTAAATTGTTAATCTTATTATAGATGTAAACACTTGTGAATTAACTTGGTAAAATTTACTCAGTAAGGTTGGGTTAGACTATTAACCAAAAAGGGCTTCCGCTGCTGGTCCATCCGACCAAGAAAACAAAGAAATGTAGTTATATGCTAGCTGAGGGAGAAAATCTTCTCCCTCATGAAATGGCCGACCCGCTGAAAATGAACCAATTGTGGCCTTTCCCTACCTACTTGAGGTAGGGAAAGGTAGTGTTAACCAAAACTGGTTAAAAACCAGTTTTTCTTTTCACTTATATGCTAAATTAGATAAAAAATAGAAGCTATTGCCATCGAAAATAAGAAACTAGGGGCAACAAATCGTTCAAGATTCACTTCAAAATGCAATTATTGCGACAAGATAGGCCTAAGAATGATCGAATGCGGAAAGAAGAGATATGATGGTAATCAAAGACAGAAATCAGTCAACGTAACAACCTCAGCCACAGAGAAGTAATTGGAATAGAACCAGAGTAGTTAACTCTAATGTTGAGGATGTAGAAACGAAACAAACCACTAACTTGATGAACAGTCAGAAAGCTTTAAGCATGATGAACAGTCAGAAAAAGAGCAAATTTACTTCCAAAATGTTTTGATCACAGATAAACTAATCAGAGGATTAGTAGACACTGGATCAGAAATTTTGATTATAAGTAAACGAGCCCTTGATAAATTAGAATTGAATTCTAAAGGTTATCAAAGCCTAAGACGTTTACCGCAGGAAATACAACATTAACCTTTTCAATTGTTTCATCAACACAGTTTATTAAATAATACTTATTATCCAAACCAAAAGCTATATGTTTGGATCAAAAAAAGAAATGCAACATTTCCGCTGGAGATTCGGGCGATAGACAAGTATTTGATAGGTTAGGTTACGTTATATTAGATTTTATTCAGATCTATAAACTGATAATAAGGGGTCCTTTAGAATATATTGGAATATTTAAAGCACGGCTTTTTGTTGGAATATTAGGAACCAAATTATGTTGCTTTTTATTCACTCTTAAAAATTCACTTTCTCCATTTTTGTCAATTTTGATTCCTCTCCCCCCTCCACACGTACTTCCGCTTCACCCTGTATAGTCAAACCTCTCAAAGTTGCAAAGAAACAGGTCTCCTCCTTTATTAAGAGATTTTTAGTGGCGACATCTGTGAACGATCAAATGACAATTGAGTTTAGACTTATTAATTATTTGATTAACAATTAAAATCATTACATCATTTCAAATAATTTACTTGTTAACCGTTAGCTACTGCCATCTATTAATGACAATCATGATGTAAGAGAGATTGGTGTTCCAACCTTTATTTTTATAAATTGTATTGAAACATTCATTTTGAGACCTACGAATTTGAAAATTACTAATTGGTTATATGAAGTTCATTTTTTCTATTAATAACGCTTGAATATTCTTGTAAAGTGTTTTCTAATCAGTTTTATATTCACCTTATTAATTTGGAATTGGTGTTTGGTTGATTAAATTTTCCTAATTCCGTCTTTTGCCTTGTTTCTGCTTGTGCCTACGTTTATCGTCTTTTAATTTGTTCACTTTATAAAGAGCTTGCGATTTTTGCATCAAATTATTAGCTTGTGAAGCTGCTATGATTTCAACTAGACCTTCTGGGGCTATGGCCTCTTACAAAGCTGGTCAAAAGTTACATGGTTATACTTTAGAAAGAGTTGAGGATGTACCTGAGCTTTCAGCAAAAGCATATTTTTTAATCCATGATAAAACCAAAGCCCAACATATGCATTTGTGGAGAGAGGATAACAACAACTTTTTTTGTATCTTTTTTCGGACAATTCCTTCTGATAATACTGGCGTTGCTCATGTACTTGAACATCTCACTACCATGGGATCTCTCAATTATCCATGTCGAGAAATTTTTATGAAAATGACTTCTAGATCATTATCAACGTACATGAATGCTTACACAGGACCAGATTACACTGGTTATCCTTTCTCAACTACTAATCCAAAAGACATGGAAAATCTATCGAGGGTTTACTTGGATTTTGTCTTCAATCCGACCCTCGAAGAAATTAATTTTCGTCAAGAAGCTTGGAGATTAGAGCATGCTGAAATAACAGACAAGGAATCACCTTTAAAATTCAAAGGAGTTGTTTTGAATGAAATGAAAGGTGTTTATGTGAGTTTATCATAATATTGCTATTTAGATTAACTTTAACATATCTTTTTTCATTCTTATTCTAGTCAAATAACTCTACTGTGTATTACCTAGCTGTTTTACGATCTGTTTTACCTGATACTGTTTATCAATATCACTTTGGAGGTGATCCATTGGATATACCTCGATTGAGTCATGAAGAAATGAAAAAATTTTATCAAAAGTTTTATCATCCAAGTAATTCCAGGTAATAACAGTCTTTATCTCATCACTTCATCTCAATATATTAATAGCTTAATGTCGAAAATCGTTTGTCTAGATTTTTCACTTATGGCGATTTACCTTTGGAAAATCATCTTAAGCTCATCGACGAAATGATTTTATCTAAATCAGATCATAATCCACAAGTTAAGACGATATCAAAAGTATTGGAACAAAAGGTATGGGAAAGCCCAAAAGAAATTGTTACTAAATGTCGTCCTGATCCAATGGCACCTTTTCCTGATAAACAAACAACTGCTAGTCTTTGTTACCTTTTGTGTGATATCGATAATATTTACGAATCATTTGTCCTATCAATTATCGGAAAACTTCTTACAACTGGTCAAAATGCACCCTTTTATGAATCACTCATAAGATCTAACTTAGGAATGGATTATGCGCCTGGTACTGAATTCTGGGATTTCACAAAGCAAACAGTTTTTTCAGTCGGTCTTCAAGGAATTCACGCTAACGACTGTCAAAAGGTGAAAGAAATTATTCTTCAAACTTTCGAAAAAGTAGCCGAAGAAGGTTTTCCTCAGGAAAGAATAGATGCTCTTCTTCATTCGATAGAACTCTCTTTGAAGCATCAGCCAGGTGGTTTTGGATTACATTTACTTATGGCTATCCAAGGAACATGGAATCACGATGGAGATCCAATTGCAGTGCTAAGAATAAATGATAATATTGAAAGATTTAAAAAAGAGCTTTCAGATAATCCAAACTTTTTGAAAGAAAAGGTTAGAAAATATTTCATTGAGAACACTCATAATCTCTTCTTTATCATGACTGCATCTGAAGATTATTTGACGGAATACACTGCGAAAGAAAACGCTCTTCTGTCAGAAAAAACAGACAAACTGACACCCGAAGAAAAAGAGAAAATTTATCAGCAAGGAATAGAATTAATGGATTATGTGGATGATAATATGGATGCATCCTGTTTGCCTTGTTTGGATGTTAATGGCGATATTTCAAGGAAAATGATTACCACAAACTTGAATCACAGTCAAATTGCATCAATTCCTGTACAAATATCACCTCAACCAACTAATACTGTTGTATATTTTCGATCGTTAATACATTTGCCCGAATCAGAGCTACCCATAGATCTTAAACCATATTGGCCAATTTTTTGTGAACTGATCACTGAGTTAGGAGCTGGATCCAGAGATCACAAGCAGATGGATCAAGAGATTAAAATGCGAACTGGTGGACTGGAGGCTCGATCACATTTATGTGAAAGTATTGATAATTTAGATGAATATCAAACTGGTATTCTTCTCTATTCACATTGTTTAGAAAGAAATTTAGAAGCTATGTTGCATTTATGGTCAGATATATTGAACCATTTGCGATATGATGAAGATGAGCATTTAACTCAAATAATTAAGAGGATGGCCTCAGAAAGATCAGAAAAATTATCCCAAAGTGGTCATACTTTTGTAATGGTTAGAGCCGCGTCAACTCTTAAAGGCTCTGGAGCTTTCAATGAAATTTGTTCTGGACTCTCTCACATTGTGTTTCTCAAGAAATTAGCTGAGAAGAACGATATAAATGATTTACGAGAAAAACTGATTACTTTGGGTAAACTCGTTTTCCATAAAGAATTAATGAAAATTTCTGTAAACATCGAACCTTCAGCCATTGATAACTCACTAACACATTTTGAACATTTCTTGAATCAACTCCCTTCTGGTGGATCGCCAGGACTCGATAAACCTAGTGCAAGTATTAAATACCCAATCGAAAAAGATTTCAAAAAGGAACATTTCGTGTTTCCTTTTAATACAAATTTCGTTGCTAAATCAATTCTAACTGTTCCCTATGATCACCCTGACCATGCTAAATTACGTATCATGGCTGCATTATTGACCTCTAAGTACGTTCAAGAAGAAATCAGAGAAAAAGGCGGTGCTTATGGTGCTGGTATGTCGATCAATCAAGGAGGAATACTTTCATACTTTTCATATCGTGACCCTAATGTTGTAAGGACAGTCAAAGTTTTTGATGGATCTCTTGCTTGGATCAATTCGAGTGATTCATTTAACCAGCAATCTTTAAATGAAGCAAAATTATCAGTTTTCAAAGTAGTTGATAAACCAATTACTCCAGGAAGTCAAGGAACGAGACAATTCCTCGATGGTATTTCAGATGAAATATTTCACAACTATCGTCTCCGATTATTGGATGTTACCCTTGATGACGTGAAAAAGGTTGCACATAAATATCTAGGAGCAGAAGTACCTCATCGATATGCCGTTGTTGGACCCAAAAATGATGAGCTATCTGAAGATAATGGCTGGAAAGTTATTATCGATAGTGACAGTATTCTGTGATTCAATTAAAAATTGCTCATGTGTATCAATCGTTGATTGTGATTGTATTAAATAATCAAGAAATAAATGTTA
The DNA here is from genome assembly GCF_039701765.1 of Tetranychus urticae. Taxonomy (NCBI): domain Eukaryota; kingdom Metazoa; phylum Arthropoda; class Arachnida; order Trombidiformes; family Tetranychidae; genus Tetranychus; species Tetranychus urticae. Next base: position 4,923,624 of record NC_142959.1, read on the forward strand.
CTTTTTAATGCTAGAAACTTTTCTTTCTCCTTTCAATTTAATAAACCCAACATAACCAGAAGATTGATTTAATGTTAAATATTCTCAGTACTTGATATTATATATTTGATCTAGACATTGTTAGAGGTGCAAACAAAGGAAATTAAATTTGTAAAAATTAATGAATCTTCATTATTTCTTTTGAATCACAATCACAATCACAATCGAGGTCACTTTATTCGAGGTAATTGCAACTCATAAGAGTTTGTTTGAAAACGAACTCCGGTGTTTGGACGAACTACGTTTAACTACCTCAAAATGTTATAATAGAAAAGACATTTTTGATATAAATATTACTTCTGTTGAGCTTCTTTTTTTCGAGAAAATACTCAAATGCAATTCTTTATGAACTGAACTTACTAACATTAACGGCTTATCAATTCAATATCAACGATTTCTCATCTCACACAGAGACTGGCGAATGTTTAGGTAATCGATATTTCTGCAATTGAAATTAATTGAAATCAGTCGATTAATCCTGAGGTAAGTGAGTTATCTGGTTTTCCCCACCCAGTTGTCTTAAATCCGAACCTGACTGATTGCGATTCAATTTATCACTGCTTTAGCAGAATTAAGTCATCTGAACTGTCACTTTTCTCGGTGGGTTTCTGCTGATAAAAGCTAGATAGTCTGGCTTTCAATAAACTTGGTAAGACAAAAAGTGTTTTCTCATTGTTGGTGATTGATCAACTGATCTTTCTCAGATTATCAAGTAAACTGATTCAATCGTAGCCTCAATTGTGTTGACAAGCGTTCAAAGAAATTAAACTTAAAAAATAGACTTATCAATTGAAGTTATTAGTTTTATAATCCAATGCTTGAATGATTAGTTCAAAATTTGATAAATATTAATCAATATAATCATGAAAATAGACACACAATCAAATCTCTTGCTCGATTTTTACTTACATGTCGAAATTGAAACAATCTTACCTTGCACTTGCTATTTACTTTACTAAATCAAATTTCTCTCGATTCGATTCCAACCATTGCATGGGGCTTCCTTTGTGCACTACAATATCTAATCAGTTACCCTTAATAACTTTTCTCGCTAAATTGATAATAAAATAATTCCAAAAGTGCACTAAAACACACATAGAATTGTATTTAAACATTCATTTTTTCATTCAACTATGTTAAAGTTGAATCAAACTTCGAATTTGTGAATTACTGATTTTTTATATGAAGTTCATTTTTTCTATTAATTACGATTGAATATTCTTGTGAAGTGTTCGCTAATCTTTTTTATATTCACCTTATTAATTTGGAATCGGTGTTTGGTTGATTACATTCTCCTAATTCTGTCTTTTGCCTACGTTTATCGTCTTTATTAGCTTGTGAAGTTGCTATGATTTCAACTGGACCATCTGGGCCTATGGCCTCTTTCAAAGCTGGTCAAAAGTTACATGGTTATACTTTAGAAAGAGTTGAGGATGTACCTGAGCTTTCAGCAAAAGCATATTTTCTAGTCCATGATAAAACCAAAGCCCAACATATGCATTTGTGGAGAGAGGATAACAACAACTTGTTTTGTATCTTTTTTCGGACAATTCCTTCTGATAATACTGGCGTTGCTCATGTACTTGAACATCTTACTACCATGGGATCTCTCAATTATCCATGTCGAGAAATTTTTATGAAAATGGCTTCTAGATCGTTATCTACGTTCTTGAATGCATTCACCGGACCAGATTGCACTTGTTATCCTTTCTCAACTACTAATCCAAAAGACATGGAAAATCTATCGAAAATTTACTTGGATTTTGTCTTCAATCCAACCCTCGAAGAAATTAATTTTCGTCAAGAAGCTTGGAGGTTAGAGCATGCTGAAATAACAGACAAGGAATCACCTTTGAAATTCAAAGGAGTTGTTTTGAATGAAATGAAAGGTTCGTATGTAAGTTTATCATGCTATTTCTATTTATTTAATGCTAATAGATTTCATTCCATTAGATTAACATACCTTTTTTAATTCTTATTTTAGTCAAATAACTCGACTGTGTATTACGGATCTGCATTACGAGCTCTTTTACCTGATACTGTTTATCAATATGACTTTGGAGGTGATCCATTGGATATACCTCGATTGAGTCATGAAGAAATGAAAAAATTTTATCAAAAGTTTTATCATCCAAGTAATTCCAGGTAATAACAGTCTTTATCTCATCAAATCATCTCAATATATCAATAGCTTAATGTCGAAAATCGTTTGTTTAGATTTTTCACTTATGGCGATTTACCTTTGGAAAATCATCTTAAGCTCATCGACGAAATGATTTTATCTAAATCAGATCATAATCCACAAGTTAAGACGATATCAAAAGTATTGGACCAAAAGGCATGGGATAGTCCGAAAGAAATTGTTACTAAATGTCGTCCTGATCCAATGGCACCTTTTCCTGATAAACAAACAACTGCTAGTCTTTGTTACCTTTTGTGTGATATCGATAATATTTACGAAACGTTTGTCCTATCAATTATCGGAAAACTTCTTACAACTGGTCAAAGTGCACCTTTCTATGAATCACTCATAAGATCAAACTTAGGAATGGGTTACGCTCCTGGTGTTGAAATCTGGGATTTCATTAAGCCAAAAGTTTTTTCCGTTGGTCTTCAAGGAATTCATGCTAACGACTGTCAAAAGGTGAAAGAGATTATTCTGCAAACTTTCGAAAAATTAGCAGAAGAAGGTTTTCCTCAGGAAAGAATAGATGCTCTTCTTCATTCGATAGAACTCTCTTTGAAGCATCAACCAGCTTACTTTGGACTAAATTTATTCTCGACTATCCAAGGAACATGGAATCACGATGGAGATCCAATTGCAGTGCTAAGAATTAATGATAATATTGAAAGGTTTAAAAAAGAGCTTTCAGATAATCCAAACTTTTTGAAAGAAAAGGTTAGAAAATATTTCCTTGAGAACACTCATAATCTCTACTTCATCATGACTGCATCTGAAGACTATTTGACGGAATACATTGCGAAAGAAAACGCTTTACTGTCTGAAAAGATAGACAAATTGACACCCGAAGAGAAAGAGAAAATTTATCAGCAAGGAATAGAATTAATGGATTATGTGGATAATAATATGGATGCATCCTGTTTGCCTTGTTTGGATGTTAATGGCGATATTTCAAGGAAAATGATTACCACAAACTTGAATCACAGTCAAATTGCATCAATTCCTGTACAAATATCACCTCAACCAACTAATACTGTTGTATATTTTCGATCGTTAATACATTTGCCCGAATCAGAGCTACCCATAGATCTTAAACCATATTGGCCAATTTTTTGTGAACTGATCACTGAGTTAGGAGCTGGATCTAGAGATCACAAGCAGATGGATCAAGAGATTAAAATGCGAACTGGTGGACTGGAGGCTCGGTCACATTTATGTGAAAGTATTGATAATTTGGATGAATATCAAACTGGTATTCTTCTCTATTCACATTGTTTAGAGAGAAATTTAGAAGCCATGTTGAATTTATGGTCAGATATGTTGAACCATTTGCGATATGATGAAAATGAACATTTAACTCAAATAATTAAGAGGATGGCCTCAGAAAAAGCAGAAAAATTATCCCAATTCGGTCATACTTTTGTAATGGTTAGAGCCGCGTCAACACTTAAAGGGTCTGGAGCTTTCAATGAAATTTGTTCTGGACTTTATCATATTGTGTTTCTTAAGAAATTAGCTGAAAAGAACGATATAAATGATTTACGAGAAAAACTGATTACTTTGGGTAAACTCGTTTTCCGTAAAGAATCTATGAAGATTGCTATAAATGCTGAACCATCAACAATTGATAACTCACTAACACATTTTGAGCATTTCTTGAATCAACTTCCTTCTGGTGGATCACCAGGACTCGATAAACCTGGTGCAAGTATTAAATACCCAATCGAAAAAGATTTCAAAAAGGAACATTTCGTGTTTCCTTTTAATACAAATTTCGTTGCTAAATCAATTCTTACTGTTCCTTATGATCACCCTGACCATGCTAAATTACGTATCATGGCTGCATTATTGGCATCTAAGTATGTTCAAGAAGAAATCAGAGAAAAAGGCGGTGCTTATGGTGGCGATGTAACGATCACTCAAGGTGGAATACTTTCGTACTTTTCATATCGTGACCCTAATGTTGTAAGGACAGTCAAAGTTTTTGATGAATCTCTTGCTTGGATCAATTCGAGTGATTTATTTAACCAGCAATCTCTAGATGAAGCAAAACTATCTGTTTTCAAAGAAGTTGATAAACCAATTACTCCAGGAAGTCAAGGAACGAGACAATTCCTTGATGGTATTTCAGATGAAATATTTCACAACTATCGTCTCCGATTATTGGATGTTACCCTTGATGACGTGAAAAAGGTTGCTCATCAATATCTTAGAGCAGAAGTTCCTTATCGATATGCCGTTGTTGGACCCAAAAACGATGAGCTATCTGAAGATAATGGCTGGAAAGTTATTATCGATACTGACAGTATTCTTGAATTCAAATAACAATGGTACATGTTTATCAATCGTTGCTTGTGATTGTATTAAATAATCAAGAAATAAATGTTACTTTTTAATGCTAGAAACCTTTCTTTCTCCTTTCAATTTAATAAACCCAACATAACCAGAAGATTGATTTAATATTGAATATTTTCAGTATCACTCTAAGGCATATAATTTGTGAGCAAAGAAAACCAAATTTAGTCTCAATCAGTTGTCACAGTATTGCCTTGAGTCTTTTGACTTTTTGGAGTGCTGACAGAGAGGCAGATTCACATAATATACATATAAAATTAACTAGTGATTGAATAATTGTTCACATCTATGTTGGTCAAGATGTGTCCTGTGTAAAGAACCAGATGAAATTTTTTATATCCTTTTACGTATGAGGTCACTTTATTCGAGGTAATTTTATGTCATAGAGAATGTTTGAAAACGAACTCCGAGCGTAGCTTAACTACGTAGCGTTAACTTAACGAAGAAATTTTGTTAAATTTGTTGATTTACTTCTGTTGAGCTTCTTTTTTTCGGGAATTACTCAAATGCAATTCTTTATGAACTGAACTTACTAACATAAACGGCTTACATTAGATAGATTGAATATCAACGATTTCTCATCTCACACAGAGACTGACGAATGTTTAGGTAATCGATATTTCTGCAATTGAAATTAATTGAAATCATTCGATTAATCCTGAGGTAAGTAAGTTATCTGGTTTTCCCCACCCAGTTGTCTTAGATCCGAACCTGTCTGATTGATATTCAATTTATCACCGCTTTAGCAGAACTAAATCCTCTGGACTGTCACCCCTTTCCGTAGGTTACTGCTGATAAAAGCTAGATAAGGCCTGGCACTTACAATAAACTTGATGAAACAAAAAGTGTTTCTCATTTTTATGATTGTTGGTGATTGATCAACTGATTTTTCTCAGATTATGAAATAAACTGATTCAATCGTAGCCATTGTGTTCACAGCCGTTTAAAAAATGAAACTTTTGGTATCATATAACGGTTAGTAACAAAAAGACTTCAATCCATCGCAATCTTTTCTCCTTTAGTTTTGTTAACATTTGATAGGCATGAACCAGATAATTCAGAAATCAATCAAGGAATGACAAAGGGTTCAATTTGCAAAGCTTGATTATCAAGCTTCTTTAAGATTATCAATGAAGACTTCAGATAAAGATGCTTTATGCAAATAAAGTTGAATCTATCAGTTATTTTATCATCCAATGCTTGAATGAGTTGTGAAAAATTCGGTAAAATATTAATCAATATAATCATGAAAATAGACTCACTCGTCAAATGTTACTTACACGTGTAAATTGATAAAATCAAATAAATTTTTCTGCAACAACTCATTATTTCAAATCAAATTACTATAAGTGAAGACAACAGGATCCACCTAATACAGTATTGAGATTTGTTTTTGCAACATGATGAGCAAGTCTCTTCCCAGAATTACAATGAAACAATAATGCCACATAAATTCGTGATTGATTGAATCTAATTTTTCCTGATTGATCTTGATCAGATATATTAAGAAAAAATGACTCACAAATTGTCAGTTAGTATACATTACAAGTAAACAAAATTTCAAGTGTATTACAACGTGAATCATCCACTCATTATGAAAATGACATGAATTGTATTTTGTCAATTTGCTAAAATATCATAAACATTTAAAAATCAATATACTTTAACCCACATGTATCAATAAACACTTACCTTGCACTTGCAATTTGCTTTGCTAAATCAAATTTCTCTCGAATCGATTCCAATCATTGCATGGGGCTTCCTTTATGCACTGCCATATCTAATCAGTTACCCTTAATAGCTTTTCTCGCTAAATTGATAATAAAATAATTACATATGTGCACTCAGACACACATTATACTTATTAGTAAATATTGTTCATTAAACATTGTATTAAAATGGTTAATTGTGATTTAGTTATTATTTCTATTAATAGATGTCGACTTGTAGCACTTAAAATAGTCGATGAAAGATGCGATTGTCATTTTGTTGCACTATTCAAGTTAATATTGTTTTGACAGAATCATTGTTGTTATTAGTTGGTTTACATAATTTTGTGTTTTTCATCATTAAACTACGTTAAATACATCTTTAATCAATTGCGGCATAAAATTGTTTCAACCTTTCTCCGATTTTAAATTAACTATCTACTGATTTCAAGTTGCATTTAACATTAATCAGCTCCAAGTCAATAACGGTAACTTAACCTCGTGTTTCTCTGGTTATTTTTGTGCAATAATTGGAATTACTTTTATTGTTAGAAATGATTAAATCAGATAAAGAGGTTAATTACAAGCCTTCTTTGATCTGGCCAATGGTTCTTTTCTTTGTGTTTATCCATTTGGCTTCATTTTATGGATTTTATTTGTCATTTTATGCCAAAACACAAACTCATCTCACAGGTAAGCTTTTCATTTTGAAATCTTATTTATTTGGTGAAATAGCAGCGATTCAGTTTAAATTGTTCCTTAGATTCTTATTTAACATTTAACAACCTTTTTTGCACTTGATAACAATTAAATATTTGACACTTTTAATGTTATTGAAGATGAAAAAATCGAAATTACAAGAGCAACGAATTTACATGAGGCTGATCGATCAACCTCGATCTTCAATCTTGACTAATCAATATAATATTAGTAATATAATATTGTTTGATCAAATTGTGATTCAAACTATGGTTGGGTACAAAAAATCCCCCTTAATATCAACCAGAAAAACCAGGATTTATTCTTAGACCTCTAATTGTTTTGATGATTTGATTAAGAAAAATTGCATCCATCTGTGTTGACTTTATTAGATTGTGTCTTTTATTATCAATATCTTCGATAAGTAAATATGTCTGCAGTTTGATTTTAATCTGCAGTAATCAACATAATGAGTACGATGTTTCATAGTCATTATTTTAATCTTTTCAAAATTTCAACCTAAGCTTAACTAAATCATGTTTGTTATTATATAATGACTTACAGTTTTAGGTAAACCAAGCAAGATTGAAATGAGAAAACTTGATCCACAGTCAGGAAAGGTAAATTTGGGTAATAAACTGATTTGATTAATATAAAGCTATTGTTTTTGGGTTCAAGCTCAGATTTAAGTGAAGCTTTTACATAATGTCGGCTAATTCTGTAAGAGCTTGTAGTGAAGTGATGATGATTGACCGCCTAACATTTATCTTTATATATTAAATCAAAGATAGCCTTTAACCAATGTCACACCCTGTTCTTGGTGAATCTGCAGATTGACTATAAAAAGTCCTGAAAAAATGAAAGAGGAAGCAAGGAATATAAAAACTCAAATAAAGAATAGGAATAACAACATTTCATGAGAAAAATGGAATTGCTAATATTAATAGGAAAAATATTAATCCAAACAGTAAGTTGGTGTGAAAGTTGATTACAAGCAGAAGTTAACATGATAATTAATTAATCGCAACACTTCAAACACCATTTTTGTTGTTTGAAGGCAAAAATGATTACTAATAGGTGAAGTTGATCATTGCAACCAGAAAGTTTGAAAGTCTGGTTAAATCTGTTAAACAAAGAAAAGGTTGACTAACAGTTCACTGTACTAGCCAATAAGGTGGTTTCAAAAAAATCGTCATCGTTCAATCAGTCAGACATGTTAGATTGAAAATGTGGTTTTACATTGAAAGTGGAACCACAGAAGCTTTTTAAGTTAATTATTAATTGTGATTAAACTATTCTCTTGAACTAATTCTGGTAAGCTAAATTCACTTTCTGTTGTGTTACCTTTTTTTTGTCATCTGTAACTCTATGCTCTATTTCAATGGATATTCATGGATATAAAGAAGCCATCTTGAGCCAGGCAAATGAAGAAGAACCATATTCTTTTGGGTTCAACTTTTTATTACAATTGATTCCTGTTATTTAATCGATTTCGAGTTGTTTAATTGAACTCGAGGAGCTAAAGTCAACCGTCCTTTATAATTGTGATTTGTGATTTTGTTTTATTATTCAATGTGATTAGCTTGTTGTAAAAAGTCCAATCTGGGTGAAGGAAGGAAAGTCCAAACCTTTTTGGTGAATTTTTTATTGTGACTAGTCTGGATGGTTTAATTGAAACAAATTTGTTTAATTAACCAAGTTGAAGGATATTGTGTCTTTGTGGTCATTTGTGTTACAATTAATTTGTTTATTGGTGTATCAAACAATACATTTGTTTTAATGTGAACCTTTGGATACAAAGAGGGAAGCGTAAACTAGGTGAAGGAAGAAAATTTCAAACAAAAGGCAACAAAATGCAAGATGCTGATGATGCTGATAATGAGGATTGAATAAAAGTAATAGATGATGATCATAATAGTAAGGTGAAGAAGAGGAAAACGCCCAAAAATGCTATGGATACCTGAGCTTCAATAAGATTGTATCATTGATGGTGGAAACATATTTTTGCTTGTTTCATTTTTTTGTTTCTAATAATAAACCTGGTGAAAGTAATAAAAAATATTGTCAGGGAAAACATAAGAGGTCAGATAATCATCTTTATTATCAATTAATCATTCCACGAGGTTCTTTAATGATATGATTGACTATTTATCTACATAACCCAAACATGATCAAGATCATCCAGCAAATTATTGGCTATTTAGTTGCCAAACAATCAGTTCAACAATGAAGATCATCTTTTGTATTGATGGAAACAAATTGATTGACTTGTGTTAAACTTATCAAATCAATTTACCTTTGTTATAAGTTACTGATTTTCATCGACTTTTTTTACAATCAAAAATCAGCTCAATAGCATTTAATACGTGAGTGGTAATTTCTTTATTCTAACCATTAGTTAATTGCATTCGGAAATGTTATTTCAAGTGAAATTGAAAACCTTTCATTGTTGTTACAATGAGTTACAATGAATTTCAAGGGGTGCAAAAAAGGTGTAAATTCAATTGTGATTCATTCTTGTAATTGATTGAAGATTATGTTTTTCATTTTCTTATTGCTAATACTAATTGCTCTTGCTTCTAATAGTTGACAATTTACATGTTAACATATCATTATTGACATATTTAAATCATTAATCTTTCACTCTATTCACTGGATTTAGTGATGTGATTTAAGATTTACCGAAAAGTCAAATAATTTTGATTGATTATCCACCAAATTTAAGGGCCAAATAGCGTGAGCTGATTAAGATGAACATTGTATTAACAATAATATTAATAGTGATGGGACAAAATATATAAACTCCCTTCAAATCAATCTTATTGTTTACAAATTATTATTACATCTAAACCTTTCATTAAAGAAATGTATGATTCCAAAGGCCTTTGTTGATTAAATGAAACATTGATTTGTTCAAGTACCTTTCAAATTATTGTAAATTTGATTTGTTATCATCGATGATTGTCATTGCTATTAATGTTGTTGATCAAATGAATTGTGGTTAATTTGATTATGAGAACAAGAAAAACAGGAAGAATCGGGTTGATCTGAATTCATATTTTGTTATTAATTTCTTATTACTGTGAGCAAAGGTAAATCAAATAACATTTATCTAGTTCATGACTGAGCATTTATAAGGTTTTATTACCCAGCAATGTTAGCTAATTGTGATTCAGCATATAGTAAACATACTGACATGATCTTAACCTAATTGTTGCAAGTGATCAAGCAGTTTTATCACCAGTTTTAGCCGTTGTTGTCTTGAGTTACTTCAAGTATCAGACAGTTAAACAGATTGTTATATAAATACGTAAAATGCGTTTATTCACAGATTAAATTGTTAAGTAACAAATTAAGTAACCAAAAAATTATCATTGCAGTGTTACACAGGAATTAAAAAGCGATTAACTCGCGGAAATTAAATCACTTATTATTACAATAGAAAGTGTTTTATCCGATTTGTTTAGTTGCCTTGAATGAAAACAAGAAATTTGAAAATTTAAACACTTAATTTACATCTATTGTCGCTCATAAATCTAAAGCTTTGTATACTTTGTTTTAACCAAACAGATTGATTAACAATTGGCACAATTAGTTACGACTGATTTGTCATTTACATTGTCACCATAGTAAATATTGAGGATGTAATGTTGGACTTGAAATATAAAAAACGAAAGTTAAAAGCAGATTTTGAGTTGAAATGAAAATAGTTGACTGAATCAAGAAATAAAATCTTGCAATAAAACCCAAAATTGTTTACAATTTTTATCTGATTATTGGTGACTTAGTGGGATTTCCATTCGATAGATGGCACTACAAACCATTTTTTTTGTTCTGGCTCTCAATCATTTCCTACAATTTGTATTGTTTTGTTTTCATTAAATTATTCAATTTCAATTTACTAATTTATATTTCTTTTTTTATCTTGCAGTTTATCTTCTCATCGTATTTGGTGGTCTTGGTGTAACTGCTGGAGCTCATCGATTATGGTCTCATGGAGCTTACAAAGCCAAATTACCGTTGAGAATATTTCTAGCTGCTCTTCAAACCTTATCACTTCAACGAGACATTTATGAATGGTGTCGAGATCATCGGATTCACCATAAATTTTGTGAAACTGATGCTGATCCACATGATGCTAGGCGAGGTTTCTTCTACAGTCATATTGGCTGGTTAATTGTTCAAAAACATCCAATGGTTAGTATTAGGAGGCAACAAATTGATTACTCTGATCTTCTTTCTGATCCAGTCGTCCGTTATCAAAGAACGTAAGTTGATTGAAATAAATTTAAAATCGGTTTGAAATTATATTAGTAATAGTAATAGCTAACAAATGTTATCTCTCTTTTTTTAGATTTTACATTCCATTGGTGATTCTTTTAGGAGTTGTCATTCCAACTTTAATACCATATTATTTTTGGTCGGAAGATTTGATAATTTCACTTTTTACATGTTTCTTTCTGAGATATGTAATTTCCTTACATATCGCTTTCTGTATAAATAGTGTAGCTCATATGTATGGTCAACGTCCTTATGATAAACATATCAATTCCAGAGATTCATTGGGACTTGCGTTGACTGCTATGGGTGAAGGTTTCCACAATTATCATCACACATTTCCACAAGATTATTCAACATCTGAATGGGGCTGGAAATTCAATTTAACCACATTTTTTATCGACATCTGTGCTTACCTTGGATTAGCCTACAATTTGAAGACAATGGACAAGCAAACAATTGCCGCAAGAAAGTTACGTTCCGGTGACAAAATCAATTAATAGACCAACAAACTTCAAATTACAAGCAACTTAAACTTGGACCAAATTGGACCAAAAATTTTAATTTATTGTTTTTGCTAAGAATAAACGTTTCAAATTTTGCATCGTTACTATTAATGATCATTATATCATTAAAATCATCTCATAGCTATTCTTATTTATTAATTACTATCTTTATTTTTTATTCCTTAGCCCCTGTATTACATTTTGTCGCAGTTGTCTCAATTTTCGGATCAAATTCAACATAATTTGGCTTATGTTCGCGATTAAATACATGAAAATCATTTTTCCATGAAGTCTGGAAAATGATAACTTTCAACATTTTCCTTAAACTATTTTCGTATCTGGTGTGTCATAAAATATGTAAAAAATCTGACGCTATTAGATGTTGCTTCACAAGCCTCCTGAGCAATCAGACTAAAATTTGTATCGTCATGAAGGCAACTCTTAACAAAACATGAACTATTTCTCAAGCAAAATGTATTACAATTTTGACGGATCATTTCAACACATATGCTAGTTAATGATAGTTAATCTCATTCAACAACCAACCAATCAATTTAAAATGAAAATGTCAAATATATAGTTCTGTTTGATGGATTGCAATCATTTATACCAAAGAAATGGCCGCATCAAAAATGAATCTAGAAAAATGTTCTTCTCTCTTAATCAACTTCTCATTGAATTAGCAAGTCACAGTATTGTCAACAATCATTTAATTCATGTACACTAAACTCTGGTTATGAAAATGCACATTAATAATGTTGATTGCCAAAGCTAAAAATTAACCAACCCTGTAAACAAAATTGTGATGACAGTGATTAAGTCAGTAAATTTTGGCAACCAATTCATGGTAATGTAAATCAAGAGATAAGTCCAAACTGAATTGCATTAAATGAGGATCAACAATGATCAACGAAAAATATTAAATTAAAAGGCGAAACGAGGAAATAACCAAAACTGTATCATGTTAAGAATGAAACTGTTGAGACTATCATTTTTGAACTCAACTTACCCTTTCGGTTCCAATGCGATTCAGATTTAGATGAAGTTATAAATTTTTATGGATAAATTAAAGTTGAAATAAATGTTAAGTGTTAGTATAGTTAATAGTTGGGAGCTGTTAAATGATGAGGATGAAAGGAAAAGGGGAAAAAGGATTGAAAAGCGAAGAGGATAAAATATAAATGTATTTTTAGCGAAAGAGTTGTTTGTGTATTGCTTAATGATAATAATAATAATTAGCATTCATCGGCACGGTTTCTTGGTTATTTAACTTCAACAATATACACACAAAAACAATAATAACAAGTCGAAAGGAGAACTTTAAATTATTATTTATATTTTATATTATATGTGTGTGTGTGTATTTATAAAATGTAGTTCCCGTCATTTGATGAATTATATCATTTTGTGAATTCAAGTAGGAAAGGCATAAAGAGATGAGTTGGATATGGATGAATTAATATACGGAAGCTCATTCCAACTCCCATTGCTAACAATTTTTAAGGCCCAAAAAGCTAGCCGACAACCAAAAATAATGTAAGTTTTTTTGGGGGCAAAAAAAGCAAAATATAAAAGACTTTGCTACTTACAAAATATTAACGCATATAAGATGAACAGTCTCGGTAAATCCTATGTGAAAAAAGCAACAGATTCAATCATTGACTAGACTGAAAATGACTAAATATGATTGATAAAGGTGAGATTATTTCGTCGATAAATTAAGCTTAATTGGATTGGTATGGGTCAATGAATAAACGAAATCATCTGATTAGTTTTCAATAAGCGCTTTATTGAACAGATCAATGTTTACACAAAATCCTTAGTGAATTGCTCTTGAAATAAGACGCATCAATATATCGCAATTATTGATAGACATTTATTATAAAAGCGAAAATTTGAGAAAATTAATAAGATAATTATATTTATGCAATAAATTGTAAAAGCCGAAAAATCTCTATAATTTATTGATTACAGATTATTTTATAAAATTATTGAATAATTGATGACTTAATTGCTGTATAAATAACAATAAGGTCTATTTTAACTTCAATCTTGTTTTTGAAAGGGTGAACTGCGGTGTCTTTAACAATTGGAATCAACAATTACTCCCGACTTGTCTAACACTAATTAAATAATTGATTTCATCAACAATACAGTTTAATAACTCAGTCGTAATCTTAATAAGTTTGTCAGCTCAATATGAGCTTGTGGTTTGAACAAGTAAACCTCAATTTGATCTTATGAAAACTGATTTGTGTTCCTAAAACATCTCAAGTGACAGTGGACTGACTTTTATTACAGTGTAACAACCGGTAATCAATAAAATTATTATTTAATTCACTCAAAATTATTGTACATTGAAAACTAAAGAGGCAAATATGGAAAAGAACGATCAACATAAAGAAAAAGCCTAAACAAAAATATTTGCCCAAAAAAACAAACGGAAACATTTTCATGGTAACATTAAACATCATCGCATGGAAGAGGATCAATTTTTGACTCTTTGTGGGTTCAGCTTGGCTAAACTAGACATGTTCATCTTCTCATTTCACATATTATCCTCATCATCATCATCTGCAACTTCAACATCAGCATCATTTTCATCTTCATCTTGACTTTTCTTCCGACTCTTCTTTCGGAAGCTCATACTTTGCTTTTCACGCCTCTTACCTCTCACCCTCAACTCATCATCATCATCATCATTACCATCTTCATCTCACCAAAAATCCAACTAAATTATAATACTGAGCCTAAGAGTTATACCATTTGTATAGACCATCTTCATGTTCATCTTTTGTCAATGGAAACCTTTGTCTTCTTATAAATACTTCATCATCTTATGCGTCTCTATCAGCACCATCTTAACAAGATTTAGCTTCCGTTTTAATATACATTTCTTCCTTATCATCATCATTCTCAACAGCATTCTAGGTTAAAAGACAATTCTTCAGGTTAATTTTTCTTCCCTTTCATGTAGACATTTTCCAGATCAAAATCATTGTTGAAATGCCTATTAACTGCAAATCATGACTATTAAATGTCTCTATTCCAGTGGTTAAACAAACCAAATGTTATATCAATTGTTAATCTTGAGATTCCCTGCTTACCACCAAAGAAGTTAAAATAACAAGGGAATGTTAAGAAATGCATTGATTAGTTGCAATACTTACAATTATCATGTGTGTGTTGACAAAGATTTGATTGATTCATTGATATAGATGTCAATGAAGATAAACATGTTCCTCTCTCCCTTCATGGTCTAATAATACAACAAAAATCGAGTAAAATCATCTCTTCAGCAATTCAGATTATCATTGGTTTACTTGGAATCAGTCAGCTTTGTTCACTACTAATCATTCCTGATCCTGTCAACCAATTCAATTTGTTTCATTGCCAAAAAAACAAAACCAAGATTAGTCTTACAATATTGAAATTATTAATATAAAGTCGACTGATTAAACCAAATCAACACTACTTTAAATCTTGTTTCATCCTTCTTCTCCTCCTCTTCAGGTTCTCATGTAATCTCATTCTTGTTAATCATGGCAATCTTTTAAAGTCATCCTTACGATCATCTTGTCAATAACTCTGTAAATCCAATTGATTGGGATTTTACTCGTTCAAATACTTTATCCAATTGATCAAACCTTTTAACTTTGTTTGTTGGTTAATTAACTCATTTCATACATTATTGTATTAGATTACATCAAGATCAAAGGGTAAAAAAGGTAGCTAATAAGTAATGAGAGAAATGATTATAATTCCGTAAAATTTATTTCTAAACTCAGGTAATAATAAACATTGAAGGTGTATGTTTAAGGTTTTGTTGTTGATTGAAAAGCTGAACGGCTCAGAAAGCGTCTATTAAATTTAATACTTTGAAAATATTATCATTTAATTGCTGCTTTTGTTTTAATTAAGGTTGAAAATGTAAAGAAAAGTTGAGTTTATTTAATGAATTCATTAACTTTTTATTTTTTATTTTTTAATTTTTCATTACAACATTGGTAAGGCTAGAAATACAAAATTTTGCGTTTGTTTAAGGCCTAAAAGGATAATGATATCAGTGAACGGAGTCAAGCCTAAAGTTGCGGTAAATTTCACGCAATTTTACTAAATTTTTCTTGCAGTGTTTGTTTACCCTAACTAAATTAGGATGTAAATTGAGGTTTTAAATGCTAAGATGGTTGCAAATATGAGTGAAAAGCTAAAAAATATTGTTCGTTAAAATGATAAAAGGCATAATAAAACGAGCGCTTTTTTTATACTTTCAACTACTGAGACTAAATTGTCAGTTAACTAACCTGCCAAGAGATTGGTTACTGTATGTGAAGAAGGCCAAGGATTTCTCATTGCATTAGCCAGATCAACTGAATTAAAAGCTCTATTCATGGTGTGTAAGGCAAAATTAGTTGTATCAGGTGTTGTTCCCGGCGGTGGTTGATTAGGTATCTGTGTGTGACCACAAGCAGCCGCTGCAGCCGCTGCAGCAGCAACTCCACTGGCTGCACAAGTGAAACCGGGATAGACAGGAGTGTATAAAGCAGCAGCCGAAGCTTCAACAGTTGAAAAGGCTTTCGACATGTTGTGATAGGCAATTGTAGCTGCAGCAGCTGTGGCAACGACAGAGGCTGAGGTTGACGATGAACAGGGTGAGGTTGAAGATGGAGGTGAATTGGTTTGAGGATGACCTGAGGCTGAAGATCCAGATGAAATGGGATGAGGTGAAGCTGTTAGGGATGGTGAATCCATGGAATGGGCGATATTACCCGATCCAGGATAAGGGTAACTTGAATAGAGTGAATTGTAAAAAGATGGACTTGATCCGGAAGGTGAAAGTGACTCTGGACTATTATGGATGATTGAATTTGATGGTGTCGATTGATGGTGATGGTGATGATGAGTTAAACTATTTGAATAAGGATGATGGTGATGGTGATGTTGAAGAGGTAATGCATGGTGATGATGGTGAGGGTGATGGGTATGATGGTGTGCAAGTGGTGGTGGTCCTCGTTTACAGCTCACATAACCATTCGTGTAAGATAAATTTGTTGTTGATGATAATGGTGATGATGAAGAACATGATACAGAAGAAACCGAAGAAGATGATAAACTGTTCTTTTCCGCTCTTAGTATTCGACTTATGCTGCTTACGGAAGGAACATTTGATTGATGGCAAGTTCCCTCTTTTAGAAGAGCTTCACGAATTTCCCATGCAAATATTCCTGGATCATTCTTTTTCAATCGTCTAATGGCAGCGACAACCTACAATTAAAACAATGAAATGGTTAATGACAGTAAATGTTAAGGCCTTAAGTAGTTTAGGGAAAAAGACTGCGATTTAAAAGCAGACAAAGACTGTGACTAATGGAAAGGCATAACATTTGATTAAATTTTTTGTCTTCGGAATGTTTAATATTGAAGAGAATCAAGTGAATAGTTGAAGCTAATTAACTTACTTCTTTGGTACTGACTCTAGGCTTTGACCCACCAATGTTACCTGGAGCAGTTGATCCTGTTTCGGCATAACGAGCCAATATTTTGGAGACACAACCATGGGATACTTTTAGACGTCTACTTATGTCACAAGGGCGCACTCCAAGATGGGACAGTTCAACAATTTTATTCCGTATTTCACTTGGTAAAGGTCGCCCATTAACAAATACACCTCCAAGTTGATTAACCTCTCCATGGGCTTGATTAACTCGGGCTAAATAAATTAATATAGATGAATAAACAAGCTTAAAATGAGCGTCACAAAACAATAAGATTGAGGTTAAGATGTAAACAAGAGCAAGCAAAAGGCACAAACAAAAGATAGAAACATATCTTGAAAAAAGAGATTCTCAAATAGTTATATTAAACTATAATTTATATTAAAATTTAAAACAACTGACGATGATTAAAACTAAATTGGCTTTGAAATACTCACCAATTGTATTCATTGATGAGGCCTGTTGACAAATAAACATGTGAAAATGTTAAGATGACGGAGAAAAGGGAAACCAAAACAAAATAGTAAATTGATAATGAAAAAGACTTAGTTTTAAATGGAGCTTGTTTAATTGCTATTATCGTTGTTAATTATTGAATATTCACTCTCCCGTGCTAAGACAAGTGAAATATGAAATAAAACAAATCAACTAATCATTGGTGAAAACAAAAGATTATAAAAATCAGTCAATTTCACTTGACTTTTTTCACTTCACTTAACTCTCTATTCTTGCAATTTCAACACCTCTTTCCTTCTTATTCCTAGTCTTCCTCCAACACTAGCAAACCCTAGCAAAAAGTGTTCGTCTCTTCAGTATCTCAAGTTACTATGGATGTTTGGTTATCAACCGGGCATTCAGATATAACGGGTAAGGATGATTGAAAACGAGCACAAGAACAAGAAATGTAATAAAGTGTAAAAAGGGAAAGGATGAGGCGATCAAGATGAAACTCCCAGACCTACTATATGGTTCATAGACGTTGTTGTAGCATGCAAAATACACAGTCAACAATGACGCAAATAACAGATAGAAGCACAAAAACACACAAAAAAAGCCACAACACTTGAAACACACTCAAGCGCAGCTCCAAGCTTTCAAGTTTAATTGTTTACGCCTTTCAACTTACTTCGGGATGCTTCATTCAAACCTTACTTTTTATCATCTTTACCTTCTTTACTCTAATCTCTATCATCATCTTCATCCTCATCCTCTCATCTTCCTCTTTCTCCTTCCTACAGCTCAAAATATAAATAAGATGCTTCTGATTGGTACAAAAGTTACCTTCTTCAGCCTCTCTATTGGTTAACATGGGTTAAGATGAAGGCGGAACGAGTAACAAGGCGGAGAATTGGCATTTCATTCTGAATTCATTCTGTATTCCGTATAAAAATTTGATTAGATCATTATTATTATTCTGTTGTCTTATTATCATTATCATCGCTTGTCATCGTCATGATCATCTGAAACTTGAAAGTATCACATAAACTAACAAAGCTAACAATTGTTGGTTTTCACTGAAGGATTGAGAAGCAAAATGAATCTTTTAAACAAATCAGATTGACATTGATTCCGATCATATAGTTGATTGTCAACCTCTTAATGAAAAATATTCAAAACTCTAGTTTGTGTTATTAATTAGATGGCAACTGTAATATTATCTTCTAACAATATAAGTATAAAGTTACACCAAATAATGGTTATAATTTTATGTTTTACATTTGATTAACTTTTTCATAATTTTCATTCTGTTAAATATCAATTTCATGATAATATAATCATTATGAGACTATAATACACTTGAATTGGTTCTTTAATGCAAAAGTTATTAAAAAATATTACTTTTAACTTTGAAATTTGTATTGACCGCTAAAGCTCATCACTGGAAGCTGAAAAGGCGCTAATTTTTCCCGGATTAACCATTTTAGCTTTTTTTTGTTTGTGATCTTTGGTTTGTTTTTTGTTATTTATTGTTGCAAATGATTTGAACCTAATGAGATGCATCTTCGATGTAATTAATTATATTTCTCACACAAAAGGCAACAATTAACTAAAATGGTCAACTCTTTTTCTGTCTCTATCCTTTTGTTTGTGTGAAAAAAAGTCCAAATGGATATAGTGATCTCAATGGTTTAGTGAAAGTGAAGCCAAAAATATTGTAAGTATTGTAAGAGTTAAAAAAAGTTAAACTGTGTCAAGTTGATTTTTACAGTTAACAGTGGTTTCTTTAACCCAGTAATTAATGCCTTCATCATTATAATTAACATTTTTCATTTGTAAATTTTGACAGTTTTTGGAAGAAAAGGCAAAAGTCAAGGAAAAGGAATGGCAAAGGATGGTGAAAAATATAAGCAAGGCTTAAGGATAAAGCTTAAACTAGGAGGTTCCCCTGCTTTTTTCTGGACGGGTCACCCTTTTGTCTTGAGTTATATATTTATTGTGACAAGTCAATCCTCGAGAAAACATCAATAATCTTACTACAATTTAAACCTCCAAAGTGGTAGCAGTCGCATCATCAACTACAACAGGAATACTGGTAAATCAAAGATAATGTTGAAGCAAAATTAAGTCTCATTCATGGACTGCGTATATATTTAACTTGGCCAAATGGGACTGAGGAAGAGTTTCACTTAACCAAAAAACAACCGCAAAAAAATATGTTTACTTGAGACTTAAGAAGTAGCAAAGTGCATCATCAACATGCCTATCATGGTCGTCAACATCTTCATCTTCTGTCTCTCTTTTTGCCTTCAATCAAATATTATATAAGATTCTTTTCAACAAAATTCTTTAAAATGTGGTTAAAGAGCATTTTGCCGACTTGTGATTAACTTGAATATCATCTTATGTTTGACTTTTTGTTTTACATTTCCCCTGTTCCTACTAAGTACTGACGATGATGTATTTCCTGAGATTCTGTCAGCATAAAAATTTTTTCTTCAACTATCCCAACACATTCATTCACCATCGATTGATCAAACCAATGCCAATCTTTTTGCTATTGGTCAACACCAGCCATCAACATTTTCAGAGTAATTTTGTAAATCATGACAATGAATATTAACAATTAAGTTAACAATTTACCAAAAAATATTGACTAGTTTGTCTGCTTCTGAGAACAGTAACAATTATCAAGAAAATGAATATTCAATTGCAGTTTATACTCTCATTTTTTCCCTTAACTTGAACGATATTTTCCTTCCAACTGTTGAACAAGTTAACCTTTTATTGCAAGAGAAAGTTTAACATTGCAAATAACAACTGGCGAGTTTTGGAGCAAAAATTTTAATCTCAATTCTTGGTAAAAAAGGGATTATCACCAGTAAATTGTTGCATTTTGATATTTTGGTTAAACATTGAATAAGATGGATTGTCAGTGTGATAAATGATTTTCACTTTTTTCGTGTTTACATTGCAATTACGTTAAGCGAGTTGAGAGATTAATTGTCCAACATATTTTGACATTGTTTACCTTAAAATGATCAAAATACGCTAACCAATTTAAACATCAACTACAATCCGAAACATAAATCAATTTATTGAAAATATGTCAAACAATTAAACAAGAATTAATCAAATGCTCCATTCAAAGCAATTGTCTTGAAATTCATAACTCGAGCAAATTTTGCCAGTTTGACAAATCATTGTCATTACATTTGTATTAAAGCTATTTTTCAATTGCGTTAAATAATTCTAAATCATAGTTGTTTCTGTTAATGAAATTAAATTGAATATTGAATTACCAAGTTCAGTAATTTGCGTTTTTCCCTTTTAAATGTCAACAGTTACAGTGATAATTGTGAATATAATGAAGTGTTGAATCGTCAGTTATGTTTGTATTTTAGTCTCACTAGACTTATGAATGTTTATGTTAATCTCAATGATAATAATAATGAAAAATAATTATAATAAAGCAAAGACTGAGACAGTTTGTCGAGGTAAGCAAATTTAAATAACAATTTACTGAGAGCAGGGAAACAACGCGTTCAAAATGAGATTGAAACAGAGATTGTAAAGCTACATTTCAAGTCTATCTCATCATCATTATCGCCATCATAATCATCATATTCAACTTTATTATAATTACGTTCATGATGATAATAATAGTTGAACAGTTGAAAGGAAGAAACAAACAAACATTCGTTTAAATTATGGTCAACTGGTTATTACTATTATTACATGTATCTGTGATTGTAATCATAAGTAAACAGTAAGGAGTAATCAACTAAAATTGACTTTGTTAAATTAACCCAAAATTTTCCCTTTTTTGTGGTTAAATTAACATCTTTACCATTAGTATTATCAAATTTAGAATCACAGTGCTGTTCCGATGCTGCTTCAATGTGAATCAGTTTAAGTTAGACCTAAAAGTAACAATTGACAAAATTATTTACATAGGAATCACGGTCTAAAATTAATTCATTAGTTGATTTATCATCCAAAATATTAACCAAAAAAGGGAAACATTAAATTAATGGAAACATTTCAAGATAATCATTTTATAAAAGGCAAAATTAACCTGCAACAACTTGAAACGCTTAAATCGCCAAGTTGGTTCAAGTTGGGTTAAGTTGATATAGAAAGAAGGTTATTCATTGCGCTGTTAATCCATTAAATTGTCCATTGTAAATAATTCATTAATCAGTACTGCCATTTTGTGGTCCATTGTATTAACCATTGCATTAACAGCTTCTAGATTTAGGCTCAATTAAGCAACAATCAAATGAGTAACAAAGGCTGTGTATACAAAGAGCCTTTCTTGGATACTTATGACAATGTTGATAATGTTAGCTGTTCAATTGTTTTACAGGAAAAGTGTAACTGAATTTTGTGTTAATTAGAATGATAATTTGATGTTGTGATTAACCAAGCAAGAAGCTGGAACAAGGAATCAAGATGAAGATTATCACAGAAGCGGAATACAAGTCTATGTCTATGTACATTGTAAGTGTATTTACATCTATTGGGCCTTTGAAAGACGTCTTCATTGTAGTTGTAATTAACAGTAAATGACAAATTCCTAATTACTTTTCAATAAGGAAATGTAATGATTAGTCTTGAATGTGGCCTACAAGCGACTAGGCTCGAGTGTATTAATACGTGTAACACGCAAATTAAAAGATTAAAAAATAGTGAATCAATCTTTCGTTTTTCTTAGATCGGATGACAGTTAAGACGAAATGTGGTCCAAGATGAAGATGGTGAAGGAGAAGATGAAAAAGGATCCCGCTCGTCTTTGGTGGGTTAACAGACTTTCCAAGTCACAAATATTTTTTTGGCAACATCACCATCAACAGAATATAAAGTCAAAAATTAGTCTACAAACGTTGGACCTTTTTCCGTAAAAAAAAAGAAAGCAAGAAAGGAAAGAAAAAGTTAATTGTATTTACAGTGAAAATACACTTTTTTGTTTTGTCTCATCTTCTAGTCTTGCAGTATTTAGAGATCGCTCGTTGTCAATTGTCGGTTATGGTTCAGATAAAGAGCAATACAACATCAGTGGCTTCATTGAGTGTCACCAAGTGACAAAATAATAACACAGTTTAACATCATCAACGATATCACATCTATTTCTTATTCATCATCATCATCATCAACAGGAAACAAATGCAAAGGTCACTGGATTTTGCCTACTTTTGTTATTTTGGTTTAACGGAAAAATCACAGATTTTAACAAATATATTTGGTTCCTCGGGTTAAAAATATTGATGGCTATTCAACTCATTGTTAATTTGATAGCAGGTTTGATGAATTTGGTGATAATTTTGAATATTACTAATTCATTTAAATAATATCATCACCAACAGCTATAAATAGGCTGTGATGTGATAATTACTCTGCAATGATAACTTTTCCATTAATATTGAATTAATCAACGCGTAAATGAGTAAAGTCACATTTTTCAGACTGAACATGTCATTTTAATTAATGTTCATTTTTTGCTTCGTTTTGCTTTCCTTTTTCTCCAATATAACAGTAAAATATAAACATGTTTTAGTTGTTTTTGCGCTTTGCCTTTGTAAGTCGAGAAAAATTTCTTTTACCATTCCTTGTTCTAATCTTCGAAGTTGGAATTACTCCTGTGCTTTCGGTGCCTTTTTTGTTGATTTGAAGTTTAACTGGTGATGAGTACAAGTCTTTTACACACTTCAAGGATAAAAACAGCGATAAATGAAAAAAAAAATGAAAGCAAAAGTAAGGGCAAAGAAAATATGAAAGATGAGAAGGAAAGAATGAGAATGCAGAAAAAAGGGTTGAATGGGTGAGATGAAAAAAAGACGAAGACATAGTAATCAAAGAAATTACGATAAACCAAAACAAAGATTTTTAAAAATTTATACATGGAAAGAACGAGTTGTTTTCTGCCTTTTTTCGCAAATTTTTGTTTCTTTAGAGGTCTTTGATTTATTTCTCTCCAAGGTGTAAATCATTTTCAAGGTTGTTCACGTTGTTTGCGTTGTTTACAATCTTCCGGTGTTTTCATTGTTTCCGTTTTGGTATCATGGAAATATGATAGTTTCTTGTGTTTTCTCTGTGAATGCCTCTCAAAATTTCACTTTTCATGATATAAGTTTTCCTTTGGATCATTTGTTGAGCTGAATTTTACATAATTGGGAGGCTTAACACTTTTGCTGATCTTCAATAGATAATATTTACTCTGGTTGGTTTTATTTCATCAGATGACGAATGGTTTTTGATATTGATTCCATTTATATTTCAGTGGCCAAGCATTGATTGAAGGCTTGTTTTTCCGTTGGGCTTGAATATTGTTGATTTAAATTAATCAAAAAGATATTTTTAGTTTTTTTCTCAGCACATAATATCATTCATACAAAAGGCCGAGAGATAGAGAGAAAAATAAGAGAATGGGAATATTTGTATGCGTATATGTATGTAGATAGAGACAAGAGAATGAAAAGGAAAGAGGAGAAAGTAAAAGTGGAGGAGAAGAGAAAGCACATCAAACGATGTTTCTAATACAATTAAGTCAATTTACAGTGACTTGGCGGGGCGATCTTCCTATGCAAAAACTTCAAAATGTACAAGGGTAAACAACTGACAATAGTTAATAGGATTACTTTCCATAGGAAGGCACGAGTTTGGATGAACGTTTCGTCGAAGTATTGGGGAAATATTATCAGGGTCATCAAGTAAAAGGATAAACTAATGAACTCGGCGACAATCATTAGCCAATGCCATGTACGAACAGTAAAAGCCAACATCAGTAACTCAGTAAGGATGACCGAGGTGAAGGTTATTGCAACCACATGGATTAGCTCATCATTAAATAGCAACATTGCACCATACATGATTACGCCTCCTTGGTAGATGCTGATTAATACCCAAATGAAAAAGGTTTTGTACGTTAATGATCGACCTTTCATTAACTTATACAGCTCTGGGTAACGAATGACTAGATGAGGTGGTACATCTTTGTCCAGTACCAAGGAGAAAACGGGGAACATGGTGTAAAGTGTTGCATATCCGACCAAGAGTAAACTTGGGTAAAGAGCAACAGAAGCGAAATAGAAAATAGAAGAGAAAATAGCTTGTAAGGTTGATATAATAAGACCACGGTGGATAATAAATTGGCATAATTGGGCTGATCTTTTGTAACTGTAACGTCCATGGAGAAGAATGAGACGATAAATGTGATTAAACTGAGTAATGGAAAAGTCTGCGGCAAGAGAAGCTTGTTGACCTTCTTTACCAACAATACCAATACCAATGGCTGCTGTTTGGATCATCGAAACATCATTACCTCCATCTCCAATTGCACAAGCACGTCGTCCAGTGTAATTTTGAATGAGACGAACTACTTCAGCCTTTTGTGTTGGTGAACAACGGCAACAGATAACAGCGGGACATTGACAAGAAATTTCCATGAAAACTTGAGGATAATTTTTCAAACATATTTCTAAATCTTCACCCCTAATAACAAGTGGACAGTCATTTTTACGCCTAAAGTTGTTCAACTCCATATTTGCTTCACTTCTTGACTCAATTGGCCGGAAAACATACATTTCTTGCATCCTCTTAACAAGCTGGGAAGCTTTGGCGATACTTTGAGCTGTTTCTAATTTGTCACCAGTCAACATCCAAATTTTTATACCAGCGTCTTGTAACCCTTTCAATGTTGTCGGTACTCCTTCTTGTAATCTATCTTCTACACCTATTTATTTAAAAGAAAAAGATGAACAAACATTAGTTGAATGAAAAAATTTGATGCTGTGGGATTTAATAAAAGTCGCATTTCTAACCTGTTAAACAAAGAAGTTCCATGTCTTTTTCTAAAGTTGCGAGTACAGATCCCATTCTTGCTGCTCTATCATGAAGGCAGAGTTTAGCTTGATGATATCTGAATTGGAAATCAGCATATTGATCTTCACTGAGGAATTTTCGGGCAACCACTAATGTCCTAAGACCAGATCGAGCCATATTATCACATTGTTCTTGTAACCAGTCACTGTATTGAATAATTTGATTCATGACAACATCGGCTCCTTTCAGAAGAAAAATAATTTCCTTTGTTGCCATATCTCGGACAATAATACCCATTCTTTTAGTTTCAGAGGAGAATGGAAAAATTTGAAGAATTTCATAGTTCATAATCATTCCAAGAGGATTTCGGAGTTTCATTGAATTAAGGTCTCGGTGAACCAAAGCAAGGCCAACTTTTTCAGTCCACTGAACCAAAGCAACTTCATCAGGACTCGATGCTTGATAAGAGATGCCTCTCATTGATAGAGGTATAGCAACTGATGGATTGCCTGAAAGTGATGTGTTACTTCCCCCAAGTAAATCTATAGTTGCTGAACTATTACCAGCATTGAATGAGTCAAGATCATTGTCATATGAAGGTGTAACATTATGACAAAGAGCAATGGCTGCGACAGCAGATTGAACTCTATAAATAGTATCTCGATCGATTTCGTATGAATCGACACGAATATGTTTGGCATGAAATCTTTTCTCTGATGATATTGATATATTGGATGCTGAACTATCTTGTCTACGATGACTTCCATGGTGAGGCTGATTTTGAGGTGAAAAGGCTGCTCGCAAAATAGCAGCAACTTCATCAAAATATTCTGGTGTGTAAGAGACTTTGCCTAAATGTATCTTTTTGAAAACCATTTCATTACGAGTGAGAGTACCAGTTTTATCTGTTAACAAGTAAGATATTCTACCCAGGTCTTCAGGAATGGTGGTTGTTCGCACAATAGTTCCTGGAATTTCAATATCCCTTTGAATCATGTAAGAATAGACAACACGTCCCATCTCCAAGTTGACTCTCAATGAGATAGGGATGATGTAAGAGAAGAGAAGAAGAAAACGGAACCAATATCGATACCATGGACCGTTGAAGCCTTTTAAGCAAATCATAGCAGTAGAAAGAACAACAACTGCCATAAATAGCACTTTGGTGAGCTCGTTAACTTCTATATCTAATAAACACACTTTACTTCTTGGCTCCAAATTATTCATGACACTTCTTGTCTCAGGTCCTGTATAGATTACAACACCAGTAGCTGTACCTGAGGCGATAACAGTATTTGCCCAAAGTGTATTCTCGATTCCCAGAGAAATGGCAGCATCATTCAAAGTAAATTTACCATTAAAACTGTGGATATCGAGACGAGGTTCTTCAGTATAAACTAGTGCATCACATTTAAATATTTCTTCAATAGAATCAAATTCTTGAGTTGCTGGCACAGCAAGTCGCAATTTCCAATCTGTTTCACCATCAAGTTGATCTGTTCTAATGAAACAGGCACCATTCTTTTCACTTGTTTTAAGAAAAACCATATCTGCAGGTACTCGTTGATCTTTGTCAACAATGATGATATCACCAACCCTAATTTTAGAGCTGGGAAGAGCAACTACACCATCAGGTGTTAAAATTCTGTAAAGTTGTGAATTGACTGCTTTGTCTCGCTTATATCTTAATATATCGTCAACAGCTTCACGAATCAAAGTGGCTGCTAAAACAAAACCCAGAGGAGCCCAGTAAGTGTACAACAAGCCTACTTTAAATTCAGGTATGAATTGTGAACAAGCCATGAGAAGGAAATAAAGGTTGAGAAAAAATTTGAACTGATTGAAGAGAACAACAGGTAAAAAGGTGACAATGTTATATTTTTGATTGCGAATAATGTTAGTTGGATATTTGTCACGAGCATTGGGTCGACCGATGGCAACAGTGCGAGCTTCATAATGTTTTTTACGACACAATAGTCCACCCATCTTGCTGAGTAATGATGAGAAACAATTACAAAGGCAACACAGGCAACTGAAACGTTTGAATAAAGATGAGGATGGGGCAAGTTGGTCCGAGCCCAGGCTGGGCCTTCGGTTACTATATGGAAAAGAAGCGAGAGGAAATATCATGTTATAATATTGAAAGTGGATGCAGTTTTTAGTTCAATTAATCTCCTTGATAGTGGCAATGATAAATGACTGATGGTTGTGTTCAATACTAACAAAAAGGTAACGAGAAAATGACAAAGCTATAGGTGATAATGTAAGAATACACTAACAAACAATCACCCACCAGCATAATGTTATTAAATTGACTAGATAAAAAAATTCACACACACACACGAGAGAAAAAGGGAGAAATTGATAGAGAAGAGAGAACAGAAATGAATATAGACAATCAGATAATAGATGCTAGAAAAAAAGTGAAGGATGGAAGAGAAAGAGTCAAAAGTAGAGTGAAGGGTAAAGTAACAAAAAGTGTAAGAGGAGAAAGAGATGCATGAAATGCGATGAAATAAAAAAGCTTACCCGAGGGGAAGAAGGTAGGTTGATCGGTCTATTCTTGCTTTGGAACTCCTTGAATATAATAGTGAATCGTTCTCAGTTGATTCAATTACACTATCATCAGAAGAATTGCTTCCACCACCACTAGGATTTGATGGCGACCAGCTCTTTTGTTTCATTGATTAACGATGGTTAGATCAATCTTTTTGCTCTTTATCGCATTGAGTACGCACTTTTGGTATTTCTTAAACAGGGCTTCACAGGTATCCTGGTCAATTCCTTTCAGAAATTTATTAGTAAACCAGTCGTCAAAACATTGATCGTACTCTCTTTTCAGATCGTTACACTCTTCTCCAACACTATTCATCGGCTTTAATCTTTGATAAACCTAAAGAAATAAAATTCATACAAGAAAGAGGAAGATAAAGATAAGCAAACAAAGTAATTTCAAAGATAAATAATTATAATTAATCAAAAACAAGAAACAAGACTTAATTAGATGAAAATTGTAAAGCTCTCATAAAAGCACACAAATGATAAAAAAAACAACTCCCATGACAGAAAATTTCATTAGATGGCGTTGTAACACAAAGCGGTTCATTCAATTTTTGTAACATTTATATTTTTTTCATTAAACTTGCAATTCTCTGTTAATTTGTGCTTTTAACCTTTCACTTCATGGCTTTTTGATACAAATCAAATCAATTCACCAACATGATTCAAGCTATTTTTTGACCAGAATAAAATGTAAATAGAAACTTTCAATTTGAAAAATATGAGACGATTTTGGTGAAGTTTGTGTAGGATTGATTATCATTACTTGTTATTAGAGAAATGGCGACTCGACTAACAACTATGAATATGAGATGGTTAGAGATGATGAATCCAAAGCTGTATGAATGTATAGAACTGTAACTAACAATGTAAGATAATTGTTCATTCTAATAATTTAATTCTCGGTTTAAGTAAATGAAGTTTAAACTATCGGAGTTAACTTGAAAAAAGCTGATGCAAAAAACACAAATGACGTGACAAGTCTAGAATCACACCTAAATTAATACTTTAAATTATTACATGAAATGTATTCATTTGAACTGGATAGCTCAATTAAATGGACTCATTAAATTATTAGCAAAAAACGAAGTAAGCTAATTCAAATTTGGAAAGTAAATTTGACAAGCAATTTGTATTGAGATGAAAAGGTCAAGATTGAATATGATCAAGTTCAATGTTTGTTAACGTTTGATTACTCATTACTGTAACATAATGGACACAGTTGAATGATTAATTTACATTCTCACTCAACTATTGACCATGAAAATTGAATTGAATCAACTTATTGAGTGAAGTAATTAGATTCATTTTAAAAAGACGAAATTAAATATCTGACTTGTTGTTTAGTTGAAGCTTACGAGATGGAGACTCAGTCAAACTTAACGAAAACAATTTTTCTGTTAATGATTTTCATTTAGTTTTTAATTCAATCAAATTTGAAATCAACTAATTTTCCTCTCTTACAAACTATTATTCAACAATTCAGTCGCAGTTCTTTCAACAATCAACCAAATAGCTTCACAATGAAGGATGATTTCGATAGAAACGAAAATAAACAACATTGCAAACACAGCAAACTCAACCAGGGATCTCAATAACCAATTTATGGAAACATTAAGCCCATTGACAACATTTTTTGGTTCCAAGATCTTAACTCAAGCCAAACTTGAGAAAATAGTGAAACATGGTGATGCAGATGCTGAAACAGAAGATTGAAAGCCACGAAAATAATTGTAAATTTCATTAATTCCCAGAAAATTCTGTGAAATTCAATGTACGTCAATGAAAGTCAATGTAGGTTTCAATTGAAACCTACATTTGTATAACCAATTACCCAAACCTAGATAATATTATCACAAATTGTGCTTGTACGATCCAAATAATTCACAATAATATACACTAAATAGTCACCATTCAAATTTTCAAATAAATCAACTTCTCTCTTTGTAAATGACCAATCAAGCCGTTTCTAACAGAGCGTCCACCTGCAGCTGTTCAGGTTTGCTCTAGTCGAGTCTATCATTACTGTCTTCTCATCTAATCAATTATTAAATTAGCAGTAAGCTTCAATGATGGACAGAAATTTAAAAACACTTGAAAACATTCAAGGTAAGCAAATGAATATCAAGTATGCCAGTTGATTGTTTGACCAACACTGATTAATCAACTTTAAATGGTCTTTTAAGGTCATTTGGGTTTAATTATAGTCAAATTACTGGTAAAAGGTATTCAGTTAAGGGTTCAAATGTTTCTTTTTCAGCTAATAGATAAATATATCAAAATTCAAAGCAATCTGGTAAACAATTGACCATTAAATAGCTATGTATTAATATATTTTCAAGGGTCAAGGCTGAGTACAATTTGGTCCAGCTCAATTGAGGATAAATTTGTATTGAAAACAATTGAAACAACCGTTGACTATTGTCATCTTGAAATACATCATCCTACATTGATAGTAATTTTGAAATGGCCATTAAAATGGCTAACAAAATGATTAACTTGATTAAAAATAGTTTCATTAACACAAGGTTTCTAAAGTAAAAGTAACTGAATGTTTTCAATATTAGCAGCCAGCGCAGGTCTATCGATGTATAATCCTGTTGCAAGTTAAATTACTTTCCTCTTATCTCTCTGTCTCATTTACTGTCTACCTTTTCTTTTTCTCTCTCCCTTTCAACAGCCAATTGTTTTGCGAGAATTGCGATTATTAGAGAAAATTTTCTCTTATTTCTGATGTTCAATCAACAAGTAACTATTTAAACCTTGTGAGTTGATTAAACAACTACATTTACATTGTACTATTAAAACCCAAGTTTTACTGTTAATCTCCAATTAACCAGTGTAAGTTTAACTGTAATTATTTTCACCAAATTTTACACAATTAGCCAAGAAAACGTTTAACGCTTTTCAACTCAATTTGTCATTCAAACCTTTCTTCCCGGTCTTTGGGTTTCCTTTCTCTATCTCTTTATCTCTTTGTTTTTTAGTCTTAATCCTGGTTTTTATCAGCTTGTTTACCTGTTTTGTTCATTGCTCGTGTTCATAGAACCGTTTTTCACCGTTTAACCGTGACAATTATTTAAATCTCTAGATTTTCTAAAATTTTGTTAGTTTTCATCTTTTTACCCAATCTTGTCACTTGCATTCAAGCCTCGATCACAACTCTCAACGTCTTCAATAATCAAAGTGAATAATTTTTTTCCATCTTGAATTTTTGTTTACAGGTTTATTCCAACAGTTGTGTTTCCAGTTAATCATGTCTGATACTCGGGATCCTGCCAGTGATCAATTGGCCAATTACAAACAACTTTCGCAGCCTAAGGTAAGTCTCATTTTGTATTTGTAGCATAATATATTTTGAATATCTTACGGAGATTATATCTATCAGATAGATATGATTACTCATTTTGTTAAAATCTGATTCAATCATTCTTTTACCCATATTTGTCAAGATATTTGTTTTTCTTGTAGTGAAATCACTTTCAAGATTTCCTGATTTCTCGGAGATTCCCTCATTGACCTTGTATTTTGTTTTCATTAATGCTGTCTCACATTGTCAGTTCTAATAACTGATAAACATAAGATAACTCTATCTAGAATAAAATTTTGTTTATAATTGATTGATGATCATGATCTCAATTACCTTGGTTACAACTCTAGTGAGATTTGAATTTATCCAATTCTAGTTTTTTGTGAATATTTGTCATCTTCTATTGCTCTTATTTGTCTGGTTATATCACTTCATTAACCTATTCAATACCCTGAGAAATTAGAAATATGTTTAAATCATCAATTAGTGATCAATCCTTATTTATTGATTTTGATGAATTAATATCGATTAGAGTAAACTAATAGGAAACTGATTCATCGATGAACTTTCTGGTTCCTAATTTAGTATAAGGGAAGTGGTTTTATTGACATAATTGGTTTTTTGTATCATTATGTATTTCCTTGAAAGAGTTATAATATTTTCACACGAATCATTAATGATTCCTAATGGTTTTGAAGCTCAAATTATGTACTTAAAAACGTAAATAACACACAGTTTAGTTTGGATTGAAAGTTCAGAGCTATTCAGATAATTTCTGTTTGAGTTTTATCCAATGGCAAAAAATCATAATGGTCTTTGAAATTCTCATCCTCATTGAAATCAATTGATTGCTCCGGTCAAAGCTTAACTTCCAGTTTTGACAATGTTTCAATTTTTCACCTAATCACAGACTTAGCGTATAATCAGTAAAATCTTGATCGAGGGTGTTTTTACCATGAAAACTCTTATTTTCGTTTTCTCAAGGTTGTCAGTAGCGAATCGACCAATCTTGTTGCTTGATTGCTCTATTTTTAGAAAAGTGATTAGTCTTGTTTAATTTCAAATGTAAATTAATTTCTCATGTTCAGATAATTATCATGTAAAAACTATCTAACATTTAGTAACAGACATAATACTAATTATATCTGACATGCTATTAATTTAACTATCGAACTAACTATTAATATTAATCAATTTTTCTATACATTTTCAGCCTCATGTATTGACAAATCTTGAGGGATGTCCTGTTGGTGATAAATTCAATTCAATGACTGTCGGTCCTAGAGGTCCGATTGTCCTTCAAGACATTAAACTGATTGAAGAACTGGCTTCTTTTGATCGTGAGCGTATTCCAGAGCGTGTTGTTCATGCTAAAGGTGCTGGTGCTTTTGGTTATTTTGAAGTAACTTCAGACGAGATAAAAAAATATTGCAGAGCTGCAATTTTCAAAGAGTAAGCCAACTCCCATCTATTTAAATCGTAATTTATCGTTACTTTAATTGGATAGTGAGTAATCATACTTTTTTAAAATTTATCGTTGAAAAAAAGTGTTGGTAAGCAAACCCAGCTAGTTGTACGTTTTTCAACTGTTGGTGGGGAATCTGGTTCAGCAGATACAGCTCGTGATCCCAGAGGCTTTGCTATTAAATTTTACACTGAAGAAGGTATAAAATGATAAAATTACTGACACAAATTATTGTCACACACTAATTGTCGCAATTCATTGCTTTCTTAGGAAATTGGGATCTTGTTGGAAACAACACTCCAATCTTCTTCATTCGTGATCCAATACATTTCCCCTCTTTCATCCATACCCAGAAAAGGAATCCTCAAACTCATTTGAAAGATGCTGATATGTTCTGGGACTTCTTGAGCCAAAGACCAGAATCTATGCATCAAGTTAGTTTCTTGTTTTCTGATCGAGGAACTCCTGATGGTTATCGTCATATGAATGGCTATGGATCACACACATTCAAGTTGGTTAATGCTGAGGGTGAAGCTGTTTGGGCCAAGTTTCACCTCAAACCCACTCAGGGAATTAAAAATCTAGACGCTAAACGAGCAGATAAATTAGCTGGTAATTTTCATTAACTTACCTTGTTTACCTTATAAATGACACCTGCTTATCATTTATTACTGTCTTTTTTAATTCTAGGCAAAGACCCAGACTATTCTATTCGAGATTTGTATAATGCAATCTCATCTGGCGATTTCCCTTCATGGATATTTTATGTTCAAATTATGACCTTTGAACAAGCTAAAAACTTTAAATTCAACCCATTCGATCTAACTAAGGTAAATAAACAGTCTAGTAAATTATGTTTTCCCATATTGATCATATTGATTGTTTTTTGTATAAGGTTTGGTCTCACAAAGAGTTTCCCTTGATTGAGGTTGGTAAAGTTGTTCTCAACAAAAATCCTAACAATTATTTTGCTGAAGTGGAACAATCAGCTTTCTCGCCAGCTAATTTGGTTCCAGGAATTGAACCTTCTCCTGATAAAATGCTCCAAGCAAGATTATTCTCTTACCCTGATACCCATCGTCATAGGTAAGTTAATTTAATTTTTGACTTAAATCTTAGTCATTTAGTAATAAAATGTGATCTTCCGACTTTTTTCAGACTTGGAGCCAATTATCACATGATTCCGGTCAACAAAGCTCGATGTCCCGTTTATGCTTTGAGCCATCGGGACGGTCCAATGTGTGTTGATGGTAATCTTGGTGGAATGCCAAATTACCTTCCCAACTCGTTTGTTAACATCAAAGCAAACCCAGTTTATAAGGAGTGTCCATACTCAGCTGAGCATTTCATTGGTGATATGGATCGATATGAATCGGGAAATGATGACAATGTTACCCAAGTTCGTGAATTTTGGCGAAATGTGCTCAATGAGGATGAAAAAAATCGATTAGCATCAAATATGGGAGGTCACCTTAAAGATGCACAACAATTTATTCAATTGCGAGTCATCGATTTATTGAAATCTATTGATGAGGACTATGCTTCACGAGTCCAAAAAGTTATTGCAAGCTACAATAAGGTAACTTCTGGATCAGATTGAATCAATTTAGTCTCATTGATTAACATGCGCTAATTCACGCTTAAAGCTGCTTCATCTCACTATAAATTAACTAAGCTTCAAGAAAATACGTTAAACGTAATTTGCCTTAATATATCTCTGATTTGTCCATTTATAGAGTCTTTGGGACTGCTTGATTAACGCTTCGCAACTTCCGAGTATTCTTTAAAAATCTCATTTCTTAATACAATCGCAAAGTCTAAAAATTCATCAACTCTAGCATTCATCCTGTTTGTTGCTTCATATTCATTCACTTTATTCTCAATTGATGTACTTGATTTATTAATTCTCATTTTAGAGTCACCTTTAATTCCTGGATTGCATGCAAATTTTTACTTGGACTTAAGTTAATTGGGCAAGTCGACTCTGGTTTTTGATTGGGTATTAAATTAGGTGATGTCATCTCAAGATGTTTCAAAAAGTGTTGTTTTATCACTCAAAAATCGAATGGAAAAACGATCTAAGATTTATTTGTAATGTAATAAAATATACAACATATAATAGTTAATAGAATAAAGCAAGTAAAGCTGCAAAATTGCTTTAACAATATAATATTCAAATCGCATTTTTTGAGTCATTAAATAATTTGATTCAAGTTTAAAAAACACTTGTGACCTAATCTCATGATAAGTCTTAGTTTATAAAATAGAGTTTTCATATCGTGATTGAAAAACTCAGTTTTCCACAATATAGATGATCAAGCTGAGATAATGGTTAGTTATCATGCTTTACAAGGAATCGGTGTACCAGTCGTTTTGTACCATTTTGACTTCATTATCATAAAATAATTTAATCAACTCGAAATGATCAAGCAAATATTGCAATAAAAGATTTCATGAAATCTTTCCATTCAAGATATTTCAATTGATTGAAAAATGTCGTTTTAAACCGCATAAGAGTAACTGCTCTCCAATTTGCCTCCAATAATCGGCCTTGTGAATGGAGATAGCCAAGTTAAACTAAACCCTTTACCAAATACATCGCGAAAACTTTTAAGTGATCTTTTGCGCCAAGTTTTGTTCTCTCTTTTAAGAGATTCGATTCCAGTTTCATTATTATAAATTCCTTGAATTTGCACACCAAACATAATGAAAGTGAAAATCGCAAACAAAAGCGATTCAAACACAAGGCATACAAGTAGAATAATGGTCCATGGAGCTGGACCAATATGGGAGGGATTAGGGTTTGAATGACCATTAGATTTAGGTCCACATTCTGTTGATCAAATAAGATAAAATTTAAAGTTGTAATCTCTTTTTAATTATACATTGAAGACGGTAAACAAAATAATCAACTTACGCTTCCAATCAGTTTCAACAC
Source organism: Tetranychus urticae (assembly GCF_039701765.1). Taxonomy (NCBI): domain Eukaryota; kingdom Metazoa; phylum Arthropoda; class Arachnida; order Trombidiformes; family Tetranychidae; genus Tetranychus; species Tetranychus urticae. The sequence goes on from NC_142959.1 coordinate 4,959,418, forward strand.
ACTTTATGAAGTGGAAAACAGCCAGAAGAAGGGCATGACAAGATATCAACGCTATGTAAAAGGTAAACAAGACAAAGAATTTTTGATTGTTCAAACCAACACAATTGTTAACCCAGGGACAATGATGATCCATTTTTCTAATACATCTTTGACATACAGAGCAATGATGAGCTCTTTCAGGCTTTATGCTACAACATTTTTGACACTTATACAACACTTGACCTTCACTTAGACCTGGAATAGAGAAGAAAATAGTGAGAAATTTGTTTTTTATGCTCGTATTGAAATCAAAAAGTTTACCTAATGATTCGATTGCTTCTTTAGTGGCTGTTCCTCGTGGCACTGCTCCAGGATCTGTGAACATAGTTCTCAAATGACTACTTATAGCGAGGAATGCTAGTATTTGGAAGATGATGATGTTGACAAATTTGTAAAAACTATCTTCCTCAGGTAGTAATATATATCTCATCACAACATATTCACCAAAAAGAATAAGTAACCAGGTAAATATGGCACAAATGATACCACAAACATCACGGACAAGCCATAAGCCACCTAAGCAGCGGTTGTGTTTATCTATCATTTTGAATTACAAAATAAGGATAGAGAATTGAAGCAATCAATCAATATAGGTGGATGAGGTCAGGGTACATTCAAAAACATGATAAATAACTTAATATTTAAAAATCTAATACACTAAATTAACATAATTAAATTTTTTTGGGCAGGCTGGATTAATCAAAACATCCATTACTTATCTCATTGACAAATGTTGGTGAAATTTGTTTATTTTTGTAGCTATAGTAACAGCGCTAAATTCAATACAAAAAAATGGTCAAAGAGTCAATTAAAAAGCTAGAATTGATCTCTCTATATCTGAATGAACTTTCACTTAAGAGTTAATTAAGTGTGTAAAAATTAGCTTAAAAGTGCTTAGCTGTTGGATTAATCAACTCAAAATTACAATTGAAAAGTATTAATGAGAAAAAGTTTTAGAAAAAAACAAATTTAAGTTATTTTATGAACAGTAGGTGGCACTTTATTTCAGCTCTCGAATGAATGAATGAGATTCAAAAGATTACAATCATGCTCATTGATTGTTACCTTGATTGGTTTGTCTCTAAACATTAAATTACCTTTAAGATTAACAGTTTGTGATCTCAAAATGTGATTTCAATAGCCGCTCACTAAGGCCAACCATAGGATTAAATAATTTTGTCTTCTCACCATAAGTAACAGTTCTCAATACAATTCAACCTAAGTAAAGATAACCAACATTAAACGGAGTTTTTTTTGTTCCATTGTACTTGTAATTTAAATTTTACTATTTTATATTAATTGTGGTTACTAATGTGGACGAATGATTAAAAATAGATGGAGGGTCGAAAATTATCCTCGACAGAGGGTTTAATCAAAGAAATTGATTCATCTAATTCATCTACTGCCAATAACAATGATAACAATAACCAAGAAGCTTTGTCAACTCATCATCCTCATACAATTTCATGCCGACCGTTGTCAGAAAGTTCTTCCATTGCCCAGTTAAGTATCGCTAGTAGCCTAGCAAATGACCCTAATGCTCCTATGTGTAAAATTTGTCACTTAAATGCCAAAGATCTGGATCCATTGATTACACCATGTCGCTGTGCTGGCACAATGAGGTACATCCATTGTGGCTGTCTCATGGTAAGTTGCATGATCTCATTCATTTTCATTTCTTTGTCTTCTTTTTTTTCTTTTTGTTAGATGAAAAAATTTCCAATTTCCATCATTTATTTGTTTACTTTCCATTTGGTTATTGTTCTTTGTTGAGGAATACTTGACGCAATCAGCTTAATTCAAATAAACTCTTGCCAACAAAAGCTTCATTTTCCTCCACTTTTATCCATACGATTGTTTTGATGATTACTTCTGTTGCGTATCAAGTATAATTTTGAAATAGTTTAGTCTTTAAATCTGTCATAGTATGTTAAAAATTATAATCTGAAGCCAGTGCCTTCAGAACATGCTTCTCTGCTTAAAACAATGAAAGTTTAATCCTGCAAAATCTTGAAATTTGATACAATTTACTTTCAAATTTCTATTTGTTAGCAATTTCTTTTTTTTATCATGTTACATCTTAAAATGTTGCTCAAATCGGTTGGCGGTTACATTGTTTTCTGGTTACCTGATATGCATCATCAACCATTAAAAATGTAAATACTTACAAGCCTGTATACAAAATCATTTCAACATGATAGCCTTGAGTTGTACATGTGTAAGGGACCCGAAAAGACGGTGCTCAGCAAAACAAACCATTGAATTATCATTTTGTAAATAAATTCACTTTCACCACCTTTTCACCAGTTTCAGGATATAAATAGCAAAATAAATGGCAAACAAGTTTATGAAAACAAATTTACAATGTATTTAAAAAAAGGTAATAAATAATATAAATAAACTTCCATAAATATAATATCATGTAAAGTGAGGCTATCATCTTTTGAAATAATCAGTGGTAAGACTTAATCTTATAAAAGGTAAATAATAAACAAAATTGTGAAAATAATCATTTATAATTTAAAATTAACCTAATAATAGTGATTTAAAGCCAGAGCTTAGGATTGATACTTTAGTAAATATTTTCCTTGAATTACAAATATAATAAAATTGAAGATAACATTTCAAAATAATAAGTCTCTGGCAAAACATAATTTCAACTTGATTTAAAAATAGTAAATTCAATTTCCAACTCATGGAGCACCTTGAAAATTTATCTAAAATGATTGAATATCATATTATGAATGATATTAATAATTATGCATTAATGATGTTTGAAATTGACTCCATTAGACAATAATGTTCAAATTAATATAATCAGTTTATTGAGCGTCATTTTTACGCCTGTTTGGCCTCTTAACTTTCAAATTGTCCTTTAGTCAAACTCATATTTGAACAATTGTATATATTGGAATGAATAATTTGAATTCTGGGTTTCAAGGCCAGTTAAGGTCATCCATAAAATAAGTGACCTTAACTGAAGGTCAATACAAAAGTCTGCTGTTTAACACAAGATACTTTGTTATTGAAGTTGTCTTCAGGTGATTTTGGTTGATGACATGAAAAAGTCACTTATTCACTATTTTGCTAGACTTTTAACCCCACAGAATATTTAATGGACTATTGAACTTAATTATTTAATTTTCCATATCAAATCTAATCGTAAAATTGGTGTACAGCCTTCACAACAATTAAGGTCACAAATTTTATAGATGACCTTAGCTGGCCTTGAAACCCAGAATCTACAGTTACTCATTTGATTGAGAAAAAACGCTTTTTATTTCTTTCAACTTCTATCAATGAGTTAACCTTTACTGTTCAGATATATATATATTTTTTCATTGCAAATTACATCATGATTTCATTATTGAACTGAATACTGTTACTAATAGAAATTTTGTCTTTCTATTTTCTATTTTTCCTCTAGAGATGGCTTGAAATAAGCTCCAAACGAACCAGAAAACCGTTAAGCTGTGAGCTTTGCCAATACAACTATCAGTGGCATAAAAAATTCAAGGTAATTGTTGCCCGTGATCAACAAATCATCATTAGTTACCATGACTCTTGCAACATTTGGAAAGGCAAATGAACATGAACCTGGTGATGGTTATGATAATGAAGATGATAATGAATGGCAATGAAATGTAACTTTGCTCTTGAGGGAATCAAATAGGATAATGATGATGGTGATGAAGATGAAGATAATTATGCTGATGAAAGATACTCCAGTGAATGTATAATAGTCCTGAAAGATTCACGAGATATTTGGCCATGGAAAGAGGAAAAAATAAAGGAATAGAAGAAAAAAATATTCTGATATTCGGCCAAAAAATGAGCTTTTTCCATCTGTCAGATTTTCCAAGAGCCATGGTAACAAAAAAAATAGTCGACTATTTGGTTCTCTTTCTTTCTCTTCCTTTTGTTTCAAGAGAAACTTCTGTAAATTTGTTGATTGTTCACCATTTCAACTCAATCATCGTCTTAATCACCATCTGAATCATCATTTTAGACTTCATGGTAAAAGAGTTACTTCAATGAAAAAGAAAAATAGAAAGCATTGAAATATTTGTTAACAGAAAGTTGTTTTATTACATTATTTGGCTGATGTTTCCTATTGATGGTGATTCATGGATTGATTAATGATGAACTCGTTGACATATTTATGAAATTATTGCTAATTTTATCGTCTTTTTTCTCATACCTTTCAGGTTCGCCAATGCCAATTCCCTCATTGCTCCAGACGAGACAAGATTTTGCATTCATTGTTTTTCGCCTCGGTTACCATCATGATTGCTTGTGCCATAATAACAATATTGTGCTTCAAACATGACAAAGGTCCACAAATTAATCCAAAGCAAACTGAATTGACTGAAACTGAAATAACCACTCTGGTCTGTGGAGTACTTTTTTTCCTTGCGTTTTTCCTCGCCATGTATGTTGAAGTCAAAGCTCGTAATACTCTCTACAAATTGTTCCTTAAATTTATTTATCTCAACCAACAATGGTACATCGATGAGTACGAAAAGAAGGATTCATTGCCTGTTGATATTTGATTGTACTATCATCATCCTCACCGTCAGATGCAACAACATGGCAGAACTATTGACTTGATCTAGAATCTTGATCAATGTAAAAACTATTCACAGGCAATTAAGGATTCGATGCATAAGTCAAAGTCTTTTGGATTCCCTAAGCTATTCCAGCTTATTTTTGTTGACAAGTTCAATCACCAATGACAAGCTCAGTTACTTTATGATAATTAATTTAAAAGGTGATCGTCATTTTTGATATTTTTCAACAAAATTGCCAAAAACATTTAACGAAATTGTTCAATGGTATTTAAAATCAAGAAAAAAACTTGACATTGGTGTTCCTTTTTATCCATACTCATCAATTTCTCATGATAATGGAACATTTCCTTCTACAAATCGCAATTATTTATCCATTTCACTACAATTTTTTTCATCTTTTTGTAATAAAATGCTAATGTAATTAATGGTTTTATCATCAAATCTGCATCATCATTGCAACTTATTAATATCATATTATTGTTACACTTCTCTATCATCTTATTTCAAATATTGATATGAAACGAACATTTAAAATCGTTTTTCCTGCTGCAACTCGAAATCAAAATTCAAAGCGTCTTCAAAGCTATAAAAATTCAACATTGAGACACAAAAATAAAGCGAAATGAATAAAATCTCATTTTATTAATGCGATATAACTACAGATGCAATCGATAAACAAAAAAGGCTGAATTAACTAGCATCTAATTACATTTACGACCCACTACATTAATGAACATAATGAATTTAAAGATGGGATTAAAGTGAAAATAAGTCAATGGCCAAATACGCAGGAATAAGAATCAGATACTTATGGTTGCAGACGTACAACCTTTAAATTTGGAGTATTTTAAATAACATTAAGAAAATGAAAAAAATCTTTCTCGAAAACCAGAGATGAATTAATGAGCGATAATTTTACTGCCAGTGTTAGTCCGATCCAGATTTTAGGTTTTTTCTGGTTGGTTTTTGTACTAATCAAAATTGTTATACGCGGCCTTGTGGCCCAACGGATAAGGCGTCTGACTTCGGATCAGAAGATTGCAGGTTCGAATCCTGCCAAGGTCGTAAATTTTTTCGATTTTTATGTAACTTCATACTTATCTCTCTTCTGAGTGCAATTGCTTGGAATTTCACTGATTTTTCTTCTTTCGCTTTACCTTTTTCTTATGAATTTGTTATTTTTCTTCAATCTGTTTTGTGTATTAAGACCAGAAAGGTTTGCCTGAATTGACATGGATTCAATGATCACCAAGCTGAATAGATTTGAACGCTGCTGAGGTTGAACTTTTTCTTATCATAGACTGCACGTTGAGGAGAGAGTGGACTCCATTTGTTTCGCAATGTTGATATTTGAGGTGCTTTTGGACGAATGTTTGAGTGTTCAGCTAACCAGCTGGGTTGGTGGTAATGAATTGGATTTTTATTAAAATAGCGATTTTGATTAGGTTGATATGGATGTAAGTATTGAATTTTCATGTTGTTTATTGATGATGGTTTATTTGAAATTGCTGCCAGCTGAGATGGTGATTGTACTTGGGTTTGTTGACTGATAAAATTGAAACTAATCAAATTATTTCTCAACCATCCTGTTAGGAATCGATAAAAATTGATAAACGAAATGCCATACCAAAGACTCAGACAGGAAGCAAGATAACAAAAAAATTCAATTGGAGCCAGTCGGGCTTTGTACTTGTAACCAAATTCAACTCCAGATGGGCGCCGCACATAAACAAGAGTACTATTTGAATTGGCCAAAGATCGCCTCTCTGAAAGATATACATTAGTAGTAGTGTAATAAACGCCTTTACATTCTGGTTGACTACAGACAGAAAAGCAAAAATTTTTTTCCTTTACATGGCAATCGGAGGTTCCATTGCTTTCGCTAACCTTTCTCATAAAAGGAAGAGCTACACTAACATTAGCAGGAGATAAAATGGACCAAACCGGACATCTCTTGTTAGTCTCCTTAACAAAACAATCAAAGATGCAGCCAAGTCGTCCGAATTCAAACTCATCATATGAACGACAAGCCGTCCGATAAGGTGGAGGCAATAAAAGAGTGACAAATTTGGACGTAAGCAAGACGATCTCATTCAATTCACCAGTTGAAAAGGTTATGGTGTCAGCATCAGAAATTTGGTTGATTTGACTCGGATTATGAACATAAATCGATATCACTTTTGGTTCAAAAGTGTCAATCTTAAGTACATAAAAATCTTTAGCACTGTTGGTGAAAACGTCAAACTCTCCTCCAGCTGAATCTTGATAGAAATATGTAACACACCGAGCAATTGTCCCAGTAATTAGCATGTAATGGATAGTTATTTTCGTAGGAACAATATTGCCACATGTCCAGTCCAATGAAGTGTTTAACCGAGGCAATTCAGTAGCTGGAACATTACAATATAGCTTTATATCGGGTGAAGCAAAATTTGCCAACAGGTTAATCGGCAAATATGAATATTCATATTTTGTGAGATAATTTAAAGATGATACGCTTGATTGTGATAAAAACTGAGCAGCTATTTCAATGTCTTGGCGAGTTGCATTACCAAATGATAGTTGATCAATTTCAAGACAAACAGTCAACCCAGGCATCGCGATCTTGGTTGAAACACCAATAGAAATGTCGACTTGAGTTTCATAATTGAAGTAAACCTTTGAAATTGAACTAACTTGCCAAACAAGGCCAATGGAAGCAAATGCGTAAGATAACAACGTTTGCCAATTATCCTTAATATAATCTGGTACCATTTGATGGCAGAATCAAATTGCGTTACTTCTTGATGGTTAATTGTGATCACTAGAAAAAGATGGAAATGTAAATTTTGGGTTAATATTAAGCATAATGGAGCGTTTGGTTGAAGTAATTGAGATGGTTTATGTCATCAACTATGCTGACAAAATGGCGACTTAATTTAATTTAATGCAATCAATCAATTTTGATTTTTTGGGTCCACTCATTGAATTATGTGTTTGGCAAAGTGGAGAGTCAATTGTTCAGGTAAACTATTTATAAATGTTGGAAGAAGCTTATTAAATTGATCATTTCATGGCTCATCAAGCCATTAAATGTAATCAATCTAGTAATTGATAGAAGACATAAAAGATCTGTTAAAATTGATTTTTCATGATGAGTTAAGATGAAGGAAATAATAACAAAATGATTATTTTTGACAAACAACAAAAAAAAAGTGTTGAAGTTTTATCAACAGGTTGATGTATAAGGAACCATCAAGTTGCTATTAAATTGATGGAAAGCACACTTCAACAAGTAAAAATGGGAAAGTTGATTAAAGGGAAAATACGTCAAAACAATTGCCATCTGAAAAACTGGTAAATCAGTTAATTACAGCAATTCTACATTGATTCAGTTCTAAGAATGATTTGACTTTATGAGGAAACGTTAGAGTCAAGATTGACCAATTTCCCAGCTAAATTTGGATTTGCTGGAATCGATTGAAATCAATTTCAATTTCATCGACAATCAAAAATTTTCTTTGCTTTGATTAGTGAAATAATTTGACAACTTACACTGGAATCAAAGGGCAAAATGGTTCCTCCAAGTTGAACCCGATTTTCCTTCTGGGTTGATACAGTTTGATGCCTATCAAAATTGAAGAAATGAAAATTAATATCAATTTGACTAATTTGTACTTTGCCAGTTCAACTAGATATTTGAATAATTGTAATTACGCCGTAATTACAATGTAACAATTACCATTTTAAATGAAGTAATCCAGTTAGACTTGGGCAAAAAGATATCAAACTGACTAAACTCATTGATTGCTCAGCTAGCAATTACATAGCTAATTGAGTTAGATTGAAATAGCATGGATAAGCTTGAGTTGTTACCAATGTTTGGTAATGATTCAATTTAGGTGTAATTCATCATTGAAGTCAAAGGCCATTGTCTTTGATTAGGTTTACTGCACGTAGTTGTGTAAAGGGTTGAGTTAATTGCGATTGAGTTGAAATTTGAGTCTCCAATTTACTCATTTAATAGGAATAATTGGAAATATTCAGTCATCTTAAGTAAACAAGAAAAGGAAAAACAATAACAATTATAAGCTGTTCAACATATTTTTGGGTTTTTGCTTAAAAACCTTTTGAGGTACGGAAGCGTTTAACGGCGATGATTTATCCTGTTTAAGCCGTTTATACATGATCATGTTGAAGATGATGATGGTAAAGAGATGATGAACATTTGAAGGAAACAAGTTCAAGTTTGCCAAGAGAGTGAATAAACTCGTCAGTGAGAAAATAATCCAACTTGAAAGAGCCAATTCCTTGAATGAAGAGGAACAACGATGATGATGTTGATGATAATAGTGATGATGATGATATTGAAGTTTGCCTGAAAGAAGAAGAAAGGTTAGTAAAACAGGTACATGATGCATCATGGATCCATATAAATATTTCAAACACATTTATTCACCTCTAAGTGAATGATCCATCTAAACCAGCTTCATTTGTTAATTTTTTGATAACAACTTTATCACTTTTCATAGTTGATTAACAATACAATTGTAATTATTTGCCGATTTGGCCACTTAGTATTCAATCTATTCAATAAAATGACAAGTTAAACGTAAATAATTTAGATTAAAATAAGACAAATAAGATACAAAACCGACAGTTTATTTGGTGTTTACCAGGTTGGGCGCGTTTATTTTGCCAATTTAAAACTATCATAAAATGATAATTTATAAATCTATTTTGATTGTTAGCTATGATGTTGAATCTTTATTGAATATGGTGATTTTAGGTCTTGAGTACTAGTGACAGTCTTTTGCGCTTTAAAAAAAGGTCTTCTTTTAACATATTCCTTGGATTCCGCACCATATCCGATTAGAAACGCTACTTACAAGGTAAACAGAGCTAATAGTGTTTGGTATGATAAAACAACATTCAGGGGATCTAATATGAATATTATCTTTCTCAATGAATCAGTTGAGCTTGGACTTGAGTCGATCAGAGAAATGTTCTAATTGTTCAAATGGTCTCAATTTTATGTTCTAAGAGAAGTCTTACGAGATAATAGCCATGATTTGACTTCTGGTTCGAGAAATAGACTGAGTTTCCTAGCAATTCAGGTTCCTACGAAAATCATGTTCTATCAGGGTGATCAAAAAACAGAATCCGTACTCTGGAGCATTGTGGAAGAGTCGAGCTCTGAGGGATTTTTAGGGGCATAAGAGGATTAAAAATTTATTTGGTCGACAGTTTTGGATGAAATCGCTTTCAAACTTCGATTGTCAGGGTTTTTTCATTTATAATTTGGAGATTTAAATTGTCGATTGAATGAGTTGTACTCGGTAAAACAAATGTTTGCGATCAGTCATGATCCTAAGTCTTATTGTACTTAATAATCAAAACAAGAGTTTATTTACAATTGGCAAAATAAACACGCCCAACCTGGTAAGCTTGCACTCATAACGACTTTAGCGAAAGAAAAAGCGGTTTAAAAGAAGAAACGAAAAGAAAAGAAAAAGAAAGAGATACAGCGACCTCTACCTGGTTTGCCCGTACTACTGGTTTGCCTTTAGTTTGGTTTAGGTTTTAATCAGCTTTTTGTATCATCTTTTGCTGGTTCTTCATTTCCACTTTTGGGTAGTTCATCATTGAAAAGCTCACAATCAAGTTAACCCTTCACCATCATCTTGACAATGGATACCAACCGAACGTGGGAACCATCACCAAGTTATTCACAATTTTTAACAGAGAGTAGTAATTTTGTTCGTATTAATTTCCACCAATTGGTCAACAATTATTCATTTCCAGAGGACACAGTTAAAGATTTGAGCAAGTGTTTAACCAATCTTGATCGTTATGATTACATACTCATGTTTGTTTTGGCAATCTTCTGGACCATAGTGCGGAATATTTTAACCACCAATCTTTTCAAGGTAATTCACCTCCAAAATTTTCTCATTTTGTCTTTGTCTTAACTTTAACCTTTCTTAATCATCTGGATATTTTTTTTCTTTTCTAGTTAATAGTTGCCATAGTTTTCCTTTAAATCTTCAATTTTTTTTTCTTCAAAAATCTGGAATGAGTTTACATTTCTATTTCAAGAATGTGTGCAATTATATTTTGTAATACGGACAAAGAGAAACCTCAAAAATTAGCGATATCAAAGTTTAATGATCTTCGTGAGTCTATTGAGGAAACTAATCTCAGCTCTCCTTACCTGTACATTGTCTTTCTTTTTAGCTTTCTTTTTGGCCCTCTCTTACCTTTTCTCTCTTTCTCTCACGCATACATCTCTCTTTTTTCAAGTTCAATGTAACCAGTTGTCACTGTAAAATCTTGTCTGTATGATAATTAATTTTCCAAGCAAACCTGTTCCGGGTTTATGTTAAAATCTTATTTTTCTTTTTAATATGATGATCCCGTAATTTTAGAAGCATGAAAGACTTCTGATCTCATTGGAAAGCTATGAGACCTTAGCAGCTATTCCATACCCTGATTTGTCTAATGAGCTTGAACTCAAGTACTATGGATAGAAATTTCAATCAGTTTACTTTATGGATTAGTTTCTTCTGAGCAATTCTTGATTGAGACACATTTCAAGCGCTATTAAAGACGATTATTTAGATTAAAATGTATTGTCTGTGATCTGTTGTATCGCTTCAATAGTAATTGCTCGTTCTTCTTCCTTTAACTTCATCTATTTATCAATTGATTGAATCTTGTCAAACACCTCTAAGCAAGTCCACCTTTAACATTTTAAGCCTGGTTTGTTGGGCCTTCTCTCAGGTCAAACATAACTTTCTTGATTACCTTTTTTCATTTTATCTTATTTTCTTTTTTTATCAACAGCCTATTGCCCGTTACTACAGATTACCAAAGCAAGAAAGAGAAAAATTACCCGAAAGTGCCTGGAAATTCATTTTTTATCTATCAACATGGTGTTACACTGCATACATTTTACTATGGCAATCAGGAACCAACTACTTCTACAAACCCACCGATGTTTGGAAAGGTAACCATGAATTCAGTTTTTGGAAATAATTGAGATAAGACTTCTGGTGTTATAAATAACCTTAGATTAATCAACCACCAATGATGACTACCTCTTTAAAATGACATTTGATTTCAATCCTTTTTTCATCTTTACAGACTATTCCATGTCCCTGGATGTTCCGAAAGATGTCTACGCTATTTATATCGTTGAAATTAGCTTCTATCTCCATTCGCTCTATGCAACTATATTTGTTGATCATTGGAGGCGAGATACATTGGTCTTGATGGGTCATCACATTGTTACATCATTACTTCTTGTCTTCTCCCTCTCAATCAGGTAATTTTTTTACTCTAATCCCACTCCTGACTATTGCTACATATCAAATAATCATTGGTGCACTCAGGATTTATTTAGCTCGAGGCTTTGAACTGTTTTAAGAATTAAGATGAATGAAAAAAAAGGATGAAAAAGCTTCACCATTTTTCATATCTTGATGGGCATACTATTACGATCTGAGTTATAAACCTTTTATTTCTGATAATAATTATGATAATGATGAACAAATCAGATGTTAAGGTAGGTTAGATTCTGAAAAAAAAGTTGGTTCTATCATGAGAAGAAAGATAATCATCTATCATAAGAAGATGAAATGAAGTATAGAGACCTGGTTACTGTTTTTACAGTTTATTTCAAGTTGAACGTCCTTAGTAAGAAAAAATGGCACTACTCTTAAAACATTGTTCAGTTTTTAACAACAATCAAATTTAAAGGAAACAATACAATGTCTTTTATGGGATGTTTGCATAATCACTATAGCCATTTCAAAGTTGAAAAGGTTTACACATGTTGTAGTTTGAATCTTTTGTGTTTAATCATGCTGTTACTTTTATCATAACCAGAATATTAACTTCTTTTTATCTGCAACAACAGCATTATTCATTCATTTCTGCAGTGCTTATCAATTTTCTTTGATTCTTTTTGAATGTTTGCTCAATCATCTAATCCATAGTTTTTATTCACTTCCCTCACCGATCTTTACAGATGCCATCGAGCTGGATTAATTGCTATTTTTCTTCATGATGCTTGTGATATCCTCCTGGAAGGAACTAAAACCTGTCTTTATTTCAAGAGACAAAATAACAAGAATATTAATATCTTTGAATTATTGGCCAACATTGGTTTCTGCTGTTTCACGGTTACTTGGTTTGTAACTCGACTTTATTGGTTTCCATTGAGAAATGTTTTCATTTCTTCAATTTACGTCCATCAACATGGAATCCAAGTACCATTTCCACTTTTTCTCAATTCGCTTCTCTACATTTTACTCACAATGAATCTTTATTGGTTTTCCGTAAGTTAATTGAATACCAAAGGCGTTAATAATTTTTATTTAATGAAATACTCTTTTCCTTTTTTATAGTTTATCATTAAACTTCTTTACAAAGTGGTAACCGGTCAAGTTAAAGAAATCGAAGACAACCGAGAATATGAACACGATGAAACTAATAATACAAGTACAGAGTCAAAGGAAGAAATCAAAAAGTAAGAAATTGATTCGTGCTAAAAAATTGTCTATTGATATAGCTGAACAATTCATTTAATTGATATTTTGATTTTTTTCACAGTGAGGTGCAACAAAAGGTGAAGACGTTTATTAAAGATGGATCTTCAACTGTTTTCTTATTAAACCAACGGAAAGTAGATCCAAGTGTAGGTCGATCTGAATAGGAATGAATTACAACCTGGCGATATAATCGTTTTTTTGAGATCAAATTTTTACTCATTGTAATTTTATGTAACGACAAACGCCATCAACCCCTTTCAAGTCAATCAATCATCTTTCATTTCATTTTCGAATTTGAATTCTATTTTCAAATCAACTCAAAAATAGACTCCTCAATCATGCCAACAATTAATTCTATTTTGTAGTTTATAAATAAATTTTATTGACAATGGGTTTTGTAATATTTTTATATCTCACAAAGAAACTTATAACAATTATTTAACTGATACATTAAATTGCGTTAAATTACATTGAATCACGTCTATATGCGTAAACACTTCCACTAATTAAGGAAAAGGCCTTACTGGTACGATTTGATTCGGGAAATTTCATGATAAATCGATAGAAATAAGTTAAAAAAGATGTTTGGTAAAGCGTTAGGACTTCAAATCTTCGCTATAATTTTTATTCCGATTTCAAGTCTAACCAGGCCTATTGTATGAACTGAAACTATGAAAGATTGCCATTCTGAAGTTGAGAGTAACATTCACTTTGTTTGCCTTTTGTGAATTTATTTGTTTCTGTCATTTTTAGTTCATAACTACATAACAATAAATCTTGCTTAATCAGAGATCTTTTGAATTATAAATCCTATAAAAGTGACTTCAATTTATCAATTCATAGGATTATCTTGTTAGTTAAAATAGCAGAATAATTTTACTAGAGTTTCTAACAATCAAATATCCAGTCTTGACTCCAAAATAAAACAAGTTCAACTTTAGCGCTCACAAGCATCTCTATAGAAACAGAATGGTTTAAGTTTTTAAATTTTTTTCGCCAAAACTTGCTATAAAACATTCTGCGGCAAGTAACAAAGTTTAATCATCATTAGTTCATAAGTCCATTAAATTCTCATCTATTTTATAATAATTTCTGACGATTGATTAACCCGCTTTTATCTACACTCATTAGTGAAACGGTACCATGAAAGTGAAACAATTGGACGAGAACAAAATAAATCGTTTGATTAGTAAAATTGACTCTGGACAAGATGAATTATATGGTTATGACGAGGAGAAAAAAATTCTTGAAAATGTCCTCAACAAAACTTTTAAAAATGGTGAATCAAGCAGTGTAATTATCTATGGGTGTCGTGGTTCTGGTAAAACATGCTTATTGGATCATTGTTTAAAAAAGAAGGTTACTTCATCTTCTCGTAGACGCACCATAATCAAATTGGATGGTGCGATACATAATACTGATGCTTTGGCCCTTTCTGTGATAGCTCAATGTGTGGATATTCCTGTGACTAATGCTTCACAAATAGGTACTGCACTTCAAGAAAAAATTTCATCCTCAAAGACTATCAAAACATTTTGTTTTATTTTAAACGAGATTGACATCTTTTGTCGCCGACAGCAAACGCTGTTGTACACTCTTTTTGATGCCGTTCACTACGTGCCTGGTATATGTTTGATTGGATTAACAGCTAAAGCTGATTGTACTGATTATGTTGAAAAAAGAGTTAGATCCAGAATGTCTTACCAAACAATTGTATTGTCATCACCTTTTAAAAACCAAAAAGAATACTTTGATTACGTGAAAAATTACCTTGAAGGTGCTTTCAGTGACAGTATATTGAAACCGCTTGTTTTCAGACAATACAAGAAATCACGAACGCCTGGTGATATGAAAAAATTCATGCTTGATTTACTTCTTAGCTGTGATAGTTTGACTGCATCAAAATCTTTAACCAATGACCGCAAAGTTCAACTACTGGAATCGTTATCCTTTCTTGAATTGGCTGTTGTTTGCTTGATCTCTAAGAAACTCTCGGACTCTGGGAAAACTTTTTTCCGACCCATAGAGATCGCACCTTTACTTCGTAACATTCCTGCACAAATCTCACACTCTAAAGAGCTGTTTCTGTTTGTTTTACATCGTCTAATCGATTATGGATTGCTTTTTATAAATCCTGGTCAAAGATACAATTCTTACATCTCTGATTGGACTTCTTTATCTTTAAATGCTGACCTAGAACTACTCAAATTTGTTCTAAATAAGAACAAGAAAGATTTGCCTACAAACTTTCTCCATGTTTTAGAAACAACAGCTTGAAAGTTCACCTTACTTTCTACCTGCTATCTGATTTTAAATCTATCATAAAGTGCCATTGTAGATTTTCATATTTTTAATAATTAATAAATTTTATATTCCTCAAAAATGAATTAATTTTTAATTGCAGTTGAGTGTAAATTGCTTATGATGATTAAACATGAGATCGTCTATAATCATTAACAATATCAGTTGAAAAAATAGTCTTGGAAATTACAGGGACAACCTTTTCGCAGCACGCAAAAAGGCGAATTTCGGAATATAAAGTAATTTTCTTTTCATTGATGATCCTGATCTGGCAAACTTTTTTTCAGACAAGCTTTTAATCGCTTTAATCAATCGTGGGCTTGGTTTTGAATCACAAGACACAAACGATTCATCTTCAGAGTCATCTTTTAATGACACGAAATCTGATTCATCCTTGACATCTTCATCTTCACTCTCGTCATCCGATTTTTCAATTATCGTACACTCGTAAGAAATGCCCAATGCTTCTAATTTCTGTATAGCTTCCTTTATCAATTTGATTTTCTTTGCTTTGAGCTTCTTCCATTCAGCATTATTCTTAGATTTTCCACTAATTTTCTTATGAGTAGTAATTGAAGATACTTTTGGTTTTTTCCAATTCTTGAAGACACCTTTTGGAAGTTTTCCGGGTTGTACAACTTCACCTGAAAGATAAATAAACAAATATTAGAGCCAGTCAAAATTAAGTGATGAAAGATGAAGAAACAAACATGAAGAAAACAATACTCACATTTTAATAACTTTTCAAACATAAGGTAATTGTCCATAGTATGAGCTACTATCTTAGCGACATCATCATATGCAAATTCAACGAAAGCAATCCCTTTGCTTTTTAAATACTGTAATTTCAAAAGACAAGATTAGATAGAGTAAGTGATAATTTGCTCAAAATTAGACAGCATTAAAAACACACTTACTTTTCTGCTTCTCAATAATTTGAGACGAGTTACAGGACCAAATTGTGAGAAAAATTCCATCATTTCCTTTTCATAGAAACCATGGGGGACATTTTTAACCATGATCACTCTACTATTTGCACTTTTAGTCATGTTGTTAAATTAAATTTTAAACCGATAAAAAATCAAATCAAATAATTGAAATTATTGAGACGCACGTGTTGATTTAAACACAAATCAAAGCCAGCTGGCCGAGGAACTTGTAGCCACCTATCGGACTTTTCTTCGACGCGCGAATTTTTCTTTCAAGCAAATAAATAAACTCTTGAATCTCTCTAACAGTCAAATTTAAATCTATTGGTAATATTATTTCAAATTCAAAACTTATCAATTGCGGTAAAAATGTTTGGAAAGCTAAAAATAGCTCATATGAACGTAACAATCTATTAAATCTTAAAGAAATTGTTTACATCGTTGATTACATTCGACTATATCATCGATAATTGATTGCGATAAATAATTTGGATCAACGGGATGCTCTAAAATATCTTCTACTATATCAGCAGCTGGTTTGCCACCACCATGAGCTAGAACACGAGTTTGGTAGATGTGACCAGCTTCTTTGGAAAAAGGATCGGCTGAAAAATATTTGGTCCAAATTAACCGAGAAACTGATCTTGAAATTAAATAAGAATAATATTTGGCTCCATAACCGACTAGATGACCAAATCTCAATTGCCAAGCAATATCAGGTGAGTAGCCAAATTGGTAATATTTTTCACACACTTTCATGGCTTGTGCATTTGTTGAATTCGACCCCAATAATGGATCTCTTCCGTGGTACGCTTGATCGAGAGCTGCATAGAAAAGTTGAAGTTGCGTTTCACTTGCATTAAAAAACTTTTTTGAAGCGATCCATGTTGATAAAAGGTTATCAGGAATAGGTTGATCATTCGCGTAGTGTTTTGCAAAAGTAGAAACAACTCGAGGATCTTGAATAAAGTATTCCATTAGAATTGAAGGAACTTCAGCTAAATCAGTTGAGCACCTTGTTCCGGTTGTGTGTTGAAAAGGTGTACGAGCTAGAATTGAATGAACGGCGTGACCCATTTCATGAAATAAATTGTCAACCATGTGCGGTGATAGAAGTGTAGGTATAAAGGAGTTCGATTTGGGTAAGCTCAAAACTAAAACAACAATCGGATTTTGATAATTTCCATCGGATAATTGACATCCTCCTCTTATAGTGAAATGACAATCTTGGTGGGGCTTTCCATCTCGTTCAAAGAAATCACAATAAATTGAACCCAGTTCTTGTTTATGTTCATCATAAACATTCAATTTAATCACATCAGGATGCCATAATTCACCTGCACGTGGAGCACAGTACTCTAAATGAATGTTGAACAAAGATTTAAAAATGTGATTCAAGCCATCCATGCAAACACCAAGTGAAAAATAAGATAAAGTTTCCTGGAGAGCACTACTCAATCTTGAGTATTTAAAATTTTCAATTAAGTATTGAGGATCCCAAGGTTTAACTTCGGATGCAGAAGGATCTAGTTTCTTTTTGATTGATAACATTAAATTATAGTCATTAGCTGCTAATGGCTTCAATGAATCGGAAAGAGTCTCTAGAAAAGAATTAACTTGGGCCACTGATTCAAATATTCCTCCTCTTATGGCTCTTTCACCAAAAGAAGGGAAACCACACAAATTTGCCAAAGCGAATCGAGCGGTTAGCATTTGAAGTAAAAGTTTTTCTCGGTGCTCATCGGGTTTGTAGAACAGTTTAAAAGCAATTTCTCTGAGATCTTCGTCTGATGAGCTAGTGAAAAGGCCACGAATAGATAGGTTATAACCGTCAACAGGAAATTTATCTTGATATTTTTTAGGGACTTCTTCTTTAGGAACTAGAGTTGGTTCAGAGACTCGACTGACAAAATATCCTCCAATATGCAAGATGAAATCATTCAGTTGAACCACTTTGTCACGATCTTGGTCATTCAAGTGAACTCCTGACTGCTCAAAATCATGTAAAAACAATCTAGCAACTTCTTTATCTACATCTGTGGTTGGCACAACATCTCCATTATCAACAACCTTTTTCAAACAATCGTACAATTCTCTATGTACATTAAGTTTTTCCACTTCTCGACTGATTTTGATAGAAGCATCAGTAGCATTTTTGCGAAATCTAATAAAAAATAAAGTTAAGAATTAGATAACTTGAACAATTTTAAACGATGAGTAATTAATAAAGTGAACTGAAATTAAAAGAATATTGAATGATATTTACAATGGATCTGGATGACCAATGCGGACAAATTCAGCAAGATCTGCAACTTTACACAGACTATTGGACATCTCGTCAAATATTTCAACCATTTTACGAGTCCTGTTTTTACTTAAGGCTTCATATAACAGCTCGTAAGACTTAGCTTTAGCACCTTCACTAAACTCCATAAAACCCGAAGCATCTGCAAGTTCCTCGATCCCAAACAATCCTTTATTATCCCAACCATCGCCAAAGAAACTTGGTTTGGCTGGAGCTATTTCATTGAAATAGGGTTTCAAGCTAGTGCAAAAGCACCTACGAACTAGATTACCAAAAGGTTGTCTCATAATTGTTGAGTGTTTTCGATGTCAAAAGAAATTAAAGTTTCGAGTTTACAACCACATTTGTAGCTCATGTTGCACAATATAGAAAGCAACAAAAGTAAAATAATGTACAGCTGATCAGACAACACATCGTTCATCACATTTCCAACACCGGTTTTTTCAAGTTAGATAAACTTATTTGAATCAATGAAAACAGGACTCCTCTACCATGTTATATAGACCAATTCAATTCGGAATGACATTACCGACCAGAATTTTTTTTAATTTTAATGAAAGATTATCAAAAGACATTTTATTTACAGTCGAGATGAATAAATTGCGACTTTAATCACAAAAAAAATCATCAATGATAAACATCAAAGACAGTACAACACTTGAGACATAAGATTGACGATATTGACCTTATGGGTCAGCGTGAAACCTTTGAATGTTGATATCAATAAAAAATTATCAAAACAAAATAGTTTAATCGGTTAAATTGTCAAAATTTAAATTATCCATCTGTGACACCATCTATGATCTAATCTAGAAACTTAAATTCATAATCGGCGATTTATGCGATTGCGTGGTAAATTTATTTATTTTTTTACTCTTTTGCCATTTGTTGCTGAAAGGTTGCATTTAACAGTTGAATTGATTGAATTTAAATTCTGATTTACATCTTTAAGGACTATTTGTTTATATCTTGGAAATTTAATTTATATCACCCTGTTAATTGTTGTTTAAATAAGGACTACCTGTAAATGAATGAGTGAATATTGATTTGTGAAGGCTATTTACCTGTGTGTTATATAATCTTCAACTATTTACTCTCACCGTATTGCTACTTTTCTCATCACTCATCTCCACCTTTGTCACTAACTATAATCCTGTGAGAATTTGCTTTTTCTATTTCTCGTGATTATTCTCATTCACATTGGTGAGCAACGATTAAGAAAAGGTGAAAAGATGATCGAGCTTGAGGAAAAATTGAAAAAAGCTTTGATAACTAATTCTCAGCTTGACAATGAAAAGAACACCTACTCGTATCAAGTGGAATTACTTAAAGATGATCTGGAAGAGTTACAAGAAAATTACTACCGGTTACAACGTGAATTGAAGGAAAAGTCTAGGGTGAGAAATATTTACTATCCTGATATCCTTTATTACCATTTTCGGTTTCATTATTCATTATGATAAATGTAGTGTTGTTGTTATTACTTTTTTCATGTTTCATTTTTTACAGGTATATGATCTGCTGAGTCGCGATTACAAAGAACTCAAGGATAGGCATAAATATCTTGAGGAATGCATCAAACAAAGGGACAGTTTAATTGAGGTTAGTGTTTTTGATGGATGACGTAAAAAAACAACCTAACTTCTCTTTCATTATGAACTCAGGATGATTTGAGCGTTTTCATTATATTTTTTTTCTGCACAATCAGCCCCACCTTTCAATCTTCATTTGTTGTTTTTGACTTCATCTTTTTTTTCTTGTTTCTTTTCCCCTTTTCTCTTTTACATTCCAGGAGCGAGGTTTAGTCTTTGTTGAAGGATCCAACCTGTTGGCTCCCTTATCAACACCCCGTGATTCACTTAGTGACACCAGTGAAAAAAGGGTTAATGGTGAAACCGGTGAAAGTTCATTTTCAAGCTCAAGAGATGAACCTCGAAAGTTAGGGGCAACTTTAATTTCAAGAGAAGTTGCTGAATTATTCGATTCTATAGAAGGAGCTTCTCTGGAGGAGAAACTGAGAACCATAGCTCAAGAAAAGATTGAATTAGTTCAAGAAATTGAACAATTAAAAAGAGACCTGGAAGACGAGAAACAGAAAAGTTTACAACTCCAAGGAATATGTCAAATGTATAGCAATCATTCTGTGAATGGCTCCGAGAGTGAGCTAGTCGAAGCTCAAAGTAAGGAAATCGAAAGTAAAACAAGATCGTTCAATATAATCTCATTAAGCTGCTTAAAACAAGAAGTAACAGGCTGTTAACATTAATGTGTGATAAAATTTTTAACCCTGTGATCGGGTTGAAGGTTTTTTCATTACTTCAACATTCGTACATATTCTCATTGCCTGCCTTTGTCAACCTAGATGGCAGACAAAGTTTTATTGGCACCAGTCTCTCAACTTAGAATTAGAGAGTCCATTAAACTCATGAAATGAAGATGATATAACAGCCAAGATGTGTTGCCAAACTATCTTAGTCGGATGAACAGCAGCTTAATATAAATAACAATATTCACCTTCGTGATGGTCTATGTGTAACTCCTAATTCTCACTCTTTTTTTTCTTTCATTTGTTTTATACAGGAGAGAATAACAAACTGCTTTATGAATACAAATTTAAACTGAAAAAAGCCGAACAAGAAATCATTACCTTGCAAAACACTGTTTCCCGAGTTGAAATGCAAGTAGAAAGGTACAAAAAACAGCTTGAACAGGCTGAAAAATCTGAAGATGAATTGAAAACTGACAAAAGAAAAATTCTCAGAGAGGTAAACTTTATTCCAATTTTGCTTCCATCCTCTTAACATATGATGATAACAACTTATATCACCATTTCCATCTCTTGTTTATTTCCTAGTTTAAACTTTCCCTTTTTTACTACTTATTTAATTATCATTGAACATTCGAACTCACTTGTATAATTTTATCACGTTTTTTTCAGTTCCGAGAGGCTCAAGCAAGAATTGAAGAACTGGAGACATCAAATGCACATTTACAAAAGCGTATCGATAAACTTAAAAATAATCGCATTGCTGTGATTAATTCGTGATCAAGCACTCGTTACCTTTCCTTTTTCATAAAATTTATCTCCATCCCTACTATTTTCTTCCTCTTTCAATTTCCTTTTCTTGTTCCATCCTTTCTTTTCTGGCTAGTTCAATTTCTATCTCCATAGTCAAATATAATGATATATATCTTTCTGATAATTGCTGACTCCGGAGACAAAGAAAAAAGACGATGCAGATACAAACAAGAAGGAAGGATATAACAAAAGAAAAAAGAATCCTAGAAATATCTGTGAATTAATGTGAATTTTTGTGAATACATCTGATTATACTGAAACAGTCTTCACCATCTAATAATCTTTGAATTTAAACAAACGAAGGATGGAGAAGAAACAGCCAACAAAACCAATAACACCAGCGAAGGAGAAAATCTTATACAAATACAGATTGTGAATTACTCCATCATCAATTTTATTTCATCAAAACAACAAAGCAAAAAACCATTACTCGTTGGAAAAAAAGAATCAACAAAAAGATCAAGAAAGCGTTACAACCTTAATTTTTTGTCTCTTTATCCATTTTTTTCTAATCTGATTCAATCTTCCTAACCTTTCCTTTCCTCTTGTCAAGAGACTGTGATCAAACGACAAGACTTTGGCCCTCAGCAGACAAGATTGCAGAATAAATCTCTAAATTGTGCCAAAAATAACGGCTAAAGGCTTAAAAATACATGAAAATAGTGATCCTGTATCATTATTATTATTAATATTATTATTATATACTAATTATTACTATTATATTATAAATGTATACATTTTGTTTTTTGATTGTTGTAAAAAGAAATGAAAATGTTGTCAGTGTATTCTACTTATGCATACAAACATATATATATTATAAAATAATTGTAATGTAATGTCCATAAAATTAACAAGAGTAATCAAAGAAACATTTGATCAACCAAACAGTTGAATGATCATGATGACCATTGGGTTTTTTTTTCGTGAAAGTAAAATTCATGCAAAGTCATTCTCTGGTTAAAGAGAGGTTCCATTAAAGACTCATTAAGAATGTTAAATCACAATTTAGACATGAAGCAATTTAAATAGCTTTAAAACAGGGGCTGATTGACAGGCAAAAAATTTCCTAATTCCCAATCAAATAACTACAAAAAACCGAACAAAACAAAAAATCAACAAAAAATTGATGTTAACAATAATTTCCATTATTTGTGACTCAATGGAAAACCAGAAAATCAAATGAACATGTTTTTTCATGTATTTCTAATCAGATGAATAATCCTTTCTTGAATAAGACTAGTTATGAATAGTAAATAGTCAATTAACCATAAATACTTGAACAATACGATCAATTATTAAATTAGTATTTGACATTCGAATGTCAAAATTGTTCAAATGTTCGGTTGCTTGAAAACCCAAAACTGTTTCCAATTTTGATTCAACTATGAATCAATTTCCATATTTTTGCTTATAACTCAATCATTTTCAACAATTTAATGGCTCGGTATCGATTAAGAGGAAAAAATATATCAAGATAGATTGTGGGTCAAGACAACTTGTTGATGAACCATTCAAATGATAACCAACTTACCATGTTAGCCACACTGAATTATGACTTGATTCATTAGTGCCCATTTGGTTTGCAATCAATATTGCAATCAAACATGATTAGTAATAATAGTTATTATATCGGTAATGATACAGCTTGATTACATGATTCGGTAAATTCATGAAGATCAATAGCAATCATTCAATTTTTAAAAATGAAACAAAAAAATTGATTTGATTTTCATAAACCAGTGTTGGCCAAACTGTAACAAAACTAGCTCAATTGTAAATTAGTTATTAATGTCGTATGTCAATGAACCAATAATCTAATCATGTTAAAAATCAAGATCATGATCATTGGGTTAAGAAAGGAGTATCAAGTAAAAGACATTTTGTAATAAATCAAATTCACAGAGATTGTTAACTAAAACTGGTATTGAACTGGTTTCACGACAGATTCATCATGTCAAGACTTTGTAATACAAAGCACATGGACGATGAACATGATATCCAGGTTAACAATTAGATTATCAAGTAATCAGGTAACCTTGGATGAAATGGTAATGACATTAACAGCTAATATTGACTGAAATGTAAAAACATTCACCGCTCCATTCAATCAACCAGAGGATTGTTGGGATTGATAAATGGCGATAGGATTGGTGAGAGTTAACGATTCTTGCCCGAGTTAATGAAACAATTGAAAAACCAGAATATCTTATGAAAGAGATTGTTATTGGGTAAGGAATAAATTTGGGTTATTTGGACCCAATTTTTGATCAGAGAGGCAAAGGAGTGGTAGGAGTAGGAGGTAAGATGATAATGAAAAGAGATGGAGTTTCTGAAAGTGTCTGATGAAAGTGAAAGGTAAGCAAAATAAAGGTGATGAAGAAAGAGAAAGAGAAAGTTGATTTTTAAAAGAGGACAAGGACAAGAGTTGGACTATTAAGAACTGAAAAATGTAAAGAGAAGGAGAAAAGAGAGAGAGAGAGAAGATAAGATCGTGAACAGGATAAAAGGTATGTTTGAGAGTGAGAGTGAGAGAGTGGGATGGATTTAGTTGAGAAAGAGGGAGAAAGTGATTATCGAAAGTTTCATTAACTCGAACAAGAATTAATAGAAGATGATGAAAATGAGAAAAGTTAACTTACCGAACTAATGTTTATTACAGAATTTCCGTTTACTTATTTGCTATCATTTGTACTGATCAAAACATAACCAACATTAAGCAATTGTAACACAGCAACACAGTACCAAATACAATAATAATAGCTCAACTTGTAACAATTAATAATAATTGACTGCAAACAGTTTGCTCTAGTGTCTTGTCTAAATGTCTAATGACCAACTGATATTCATCGACTATTGATATTCTTAGCTTTTACTCAGTTAGTTATTACTGTTTACTGTGAATTGCCTGTAAGTTGGATATTATTATTATTTGTGAACAATAATTTACATTTGCGATCGCAACACAGTTTTACACTTTTTATTAACGTGCAACTGTTAAGTTCAATTGTTCGCGAAGTGAATCACCGCTTGTGAAGTTATTAATTGCCATTGTCATCTTGTCAACCAAACGTGAAATGGGTTCATCTCGTCACTGACCAAGGAATTATTTTGTGCCCATCTCTACTTTGATTCAAGTGTTACGTTCATTTTCATCTTAACCTGGATTTGGTTCTTGATTTTCATTCCTTTGATTCACTGTCATCATGAGTTAGTTGTGTCTTGGTGTAGTTAAAATTTATCCCAGCATCTTTAGTGAATCTGACGAGAAAAAAAAACGAAAGTTTAGTGATCACTTATATTTCTTGACAAGTCGATTGTGATTAAATGAACAATTAAAGTCAACTTACCAAAGGAAGAAAAGATAACCTTTTCGGATAATCATTTCTGACAAGAGTCTTCATCATCATAACCATAGTCAAATTTAAATCATCAGCAATGAGATTAAAAATATTAACCTTTCTCACATTAATCTGTTTAACAAGAAGCCAGCTTAGCTCATCACAGTCAACAGGTATTTACAAGTTACAATTACAATACTAACTCCAACTACCAACAAAAGTCCAAATTGATAACAGTATTAATTGTTGAGCAAAATCCATGAATAAAAGAAGAATTAATTTACACAAAATCAAATTGAAAACAAGAAAAATAAATCAAGATTTTAAAATCAGCTGAGGATCTGATAGTGAATTAGTCCAAAGTGTACTATCGATAAACTGTTACCTTAACAAATAGATACTGAATCAACTTATTTTTTCAATTTGACTATTGTTTTTAATTGTCCCAATTAATAGCTAACTTATTATAATCAAGGTTAAGACTAATTTCGTTTGAAAATATTTCTCCAGATGTCTTTCAATTTACAAATGATAGTGTTGATCCAAAAATGGAGTTTCAAACTGAAATGCAACGCTATGATGGCTGGTATAATAATCTCGCCCATCCAGCTTGGGGATCGATAGGTAAGTTAATTGTCACTGATAATTTGTTATTCCTATTTATTCAAATCAAAATTACGACGACATTAAAATGCCCATTCTATCAGTTTTTGCTAGCTTTTTACTCTCAATCTTTGAAAACAAGACTTTCACCAGACAGAATAACAGTAACCAGAATATCTCGTTAGCCCAACATTTTTAGGAAAATTTTCAAATGAAGCATTTGCTCATTGAAATAGTGATTGAAACAGTAGGAAGAGAATAAGATTATCATGAATGAACAAGAAAATTTTTGAACCCCTCCTAGTATTCAAGGATACTCATGTTATCCAACTAGAAATATAATGTTCATGTTTACTGATTTCCTGGTTAACCAACGTTTTAACCTTTTTTATATATAGACTTATCATATGAGATAATTTTGAGAAACCCATTTAATCATTTTAATGTAATACGCATTTTTTTGTCCAATTTTTTGATTTATTTTTAGACTAAATAATGAATTAATTATTATTTATCTCTTTGTACCAACAGAAAGCCAATTAACCCGTAAAGCTCCGTCTTCTTATGCCGATGGAGTTTACATGATGGCTGGTGAAGACCGTCCAAGTCCAAGAAGCCTAAGTCAAGCTGTAATGAAAGGTGAAGATGGGATTCCCTCTGCACGTAATTTAACCACATTATTTGCCTTCTTTGGTAGGTTAATTGTCACAATCAAACCTTGATTGGCATACTTTGATATTCACACATTTTCTGTCAACACAAGTAAATCAATTTGCGCAATATAATTGAATTTTAATTTTGGGTTTAATCAATATTCATTTTTGCTACTGTTGCTCGCTTAGTTTCACAATAAAACCAGTTTTGGTTTCTGTCCATTTTGCTTATCGGTGCTTTTCAACTCTTTACCGCTTTTTGGTATCTCCTTCTCACCGAGTAATGTGTTATGTTTCAATTTGTTGATTAATACAGTTGCTTAATTTACCATTACCTTTGTCTACCTTATATCATATCTGACCTTGGCTCAACTCTTTTAATACTATTGATCACTTAATCACAACATTTTCCTGTTTTATTACAGCAAAAATGAAGCCAGATATTATTTACTTCAATCAAATTCAACTTGAGTCAGATTTTTTTCATGTTAAAGCATTTATTTGTTTACTAGTGAATTATAATGGACAATTTCTTGCTTTGAATTTCCCAGATTTTATTGTTTTCACCCAAACCAGAGTCTAAACCCAAAGAGTTGAAATGTTGCACAAATTGAAATTTACATCAATAGTAATCATTGAAGCTTTGAGCTGATTTACTAATCATTTGACTTCTTTTTTACAGGACAAGTTGTTTCCTCTGAAATTTTAATGGCCAGTGAATCTGGTTGTCCAATTGAAATGAGTAAAATTAAAATTGAAAGATGTGATGAAATGTACGATCGAGACTGTAAAGGTGGACGTTACATGCCGTTCCATAGAGCAATGTACGACTCAAGAACCGGACAGTCACCAAATCTACCTCGAGAACAAGTAAGAAAAGCTAAATTAAATCACATTTAGGGAAAAGAAGGCGACTTTGTAACAATCTAAACACTCTTACCAGACACTTTAATTGTGTATGATTTTGCATAGCTTTACAAACCTTTGATTATTCACAGTCAACCATCAAACACATTCATCAGATTGAATCATTTACTTACAACCAATTGTTACCAGAAAGTACAATGAAACAACAATAACCAGAAATACCGAAAAGCCCTTAACCTTATAGACTAACAAACTCTCTACCAATTTTTAAACCATTTGATGGTCAACAATTGTAGGTTTTTCATTTCACACCAAGTTACTACTGGGTAAAGGCTTTTGTTTTCATTCAACAATAAACCGTTGAGAAGTTCACAAATTGAAAATAGGAAGAAGAAGAAAGCAAAAAAATTGAAAACAATTTGGTAACAATTTAAAATTCTTGACCATTATACCCATTAAATGTGAAAAAATTTTCATTTACTTTACGGGTTATTCCCTGGTAATTCATTTTTGCCGTTATTAAAGGTTGTTGTTACCTGATTTTGTTATTAACATTCAGTATTGATAATATCTTCACTACAAATATAGTCACAAAAGGTACACAGAGTTATTTTGGTATTTACAATTTTCATTTCAACTAAATTGTTGACTTGAAGGTTAATATACATTAATGGGTCCATGGTAATCCCATCAATTCCCATTAATCAATCCAATCTTTTGTTACTTTCTCATTCCTTTACACTTAACCAGAGTTTATCCTTCCTCCTTCCATGTTAATCATCGCACTGATCAACATAATCAACCCAATCATCCTCATCAACATTGAAAACATTGTTTCTGTTGATCTAACATCTTTACCTTTCCTCTTAACTGTTAATCATCTGACTCCTATGATGGATAATGTTTGATTAGTATTGATAGTAATTTCAATTGTTGACCTTGATAGGTAAACAATTAAACTTCGCACAATTTAATTTCACCATTTATCCAAATTTGTTTTTGAGATTAGCTTTTCATTAAAACATTTTATATTCAGTGAGTATTACATTCATGAGATGAAAAAATCATTCACAGTTTTTTAATTCAATTTGAATCCAATCTTATTAAGGTTAGGATTATTGAATTTTCAAATATAACTTACATATTTGTATGTAAATCATTGTCAGTTTGATCATTGTTGATTGTTGTTAATAAACGATCAATCATTTAAGATTTGTGTTCGTCCAATTAAATAGATTTACAATTAACTATTCAATAATCATGATGATTTGTTTGATATTGAAGGAAATAAAATATTAACCTTTTTTGTACCGTTCATTGAAGGCCAATATCAGTATAACAATTTATCTTTATGAGTAAATGAACCCAACTTTGATACAAAAATCTTAAATTGTTTTCCCAATTTTACAATTTGTAAAGCTATGATTAATGATCATGGGAAGTTGCATGAAAATCCAGATTCACTTGGAATTTCCTTTTCTCATGATTGTTATATTCAAATATTGTTTCCAATAATATTTCATTTCAACGGAAAGAAGCAACAATCTGAAGCCTTGATACCTTGCTATTGATAGTTGATTGTCATTTATAAACTTGAATCATTTCAGTAAAATGGTGTAAAATAATAGCAACAAAAGCAAAGTATCAATCTGGTTAAATCACAATAATTTTGGGTTCAATCTTAAGGCTATTATTTGTCAATATAATGCATTATCTAATGTTCCCAGTGTTTAATTGTGGTTGTTTATTATTGGTATTACTATTAAAATTGACAATGAACGATTGTGAATAATGTAATCATCGTATTGACTGTTAGTGTAATTGTTCAAACAAAACCTGAATAGAGGAAAAGGAAGAAATTTTAATGTTGAAAGTGTTTCTTGATTAGGTTATTTGTTTGTTGCTTTTCAAGTAAATTGATTAAAGGCAATTTAATGTAATATAAAAGAGTATGATCTTTCAACAATAAAGGTAAATTGTTATTGTATCAAGTACTTCATCTGAAAGAGTTCCGTTTGTGATTAACAATTTGTGTGTAAATGGGATTGAGCAAAGGTTTTGTATTGTTCATGGTCAGTAGTGATATTAAATTGACTGTTAACAGTTCAGTTTGTATGATCGGTAAACAGACAAAATCTGGTAAAAATCTGGTAATCATTTGTTTTAAACCAGTTTATTGAAATTTTAAGATTGAGTGAGACTCAACCAGAAATAATAATCACCTAAGATTTAAGACTATTTGAAGGTTTTGATTTGCATTTTGGTTAAATCACAATTTACATTCAAATTGGTAAAGGTAAAGATTGACCCAAAACAATAGCCAATTGGCCAAGATTTAGATTCCTTGTAATGAGTAAAGATTTGCTTCCTAAAATTAAGTTGATTTAGTAATTTTCAATCTTTGATCATCTTTTGGTTTGTCCGAAACAATTTACCAACCTTTATTGATTCAATGGCGCCTTCAATCAATCGGCACAGTTTTTGATTGAATTAGGATTAGTTAAATTGCTGTGGTATTTACATTTTAAATTTTTGATTGCCTTGTAACTCTCGTAACCTTTATATTGATTGAAGCTTTTCTATGCAAAAATAATTGTTCTTGTTAGATTGAATCATCCTTCTGATTAACAATGATTTAAGATTGTTAACTGTAGACAAATCAACTTGAGAAAATACCACAATCGAAGGATATTTAACTTATGAAAGGTATATTCAATTGAATTACTGGATCATCGTATATTCTGAGAAAGATTGAGCTTTTTTTTGCTTCTGATTTCATATTCTTTTATTGCAACCTTTTACTGTTATGATTACAATTACAATTACAATTATCATTATTATTTACCATGTACAAGGCTTTGAGAATTTCCTGTTTCAAGGTTTTATTAGTTTTTACTTTATCAAGTTAAGGTCATTGGATTGAAAAGATCAAGAGATGGAGAAGAAAAAATTGAGATGATGAAGGGAGGAGAAAGACAGAGTATTAAGAAGGGAAAGAGTTATGGTAAACATGATTTAGTGTGGGATTGATTTAAGTTTAATTTAGAACTAAATTCACCCAAATATTTCATCAGATCTTTTTAATCCACATTTAGATTCACACACATAACAAGGTATTGAAATATTAACTGACAGCCGTTAATCGCCTTAATCTTTATCCTTATCCAAGAACAACAATAGCATTGGGTGAATTGAATTTTAGTTGAAAGGTTGAGATGATTGGCTGTGTTGATGTAAGTCAATTGATTTACATTGAAACAGGACAATTGATTGACTATTCAAATACAATTAAAAGATCCGTTATTGTTTAACACGACAAGGACACCAATTTGTAAAACATGAATACAACATGTAACTAAACATTGGGTAACAAAGCAGTACCATTACTTATTATTTTATTTGCTTTAATGATACTTAAGCAAGTTTAATTAAACCAAGAAAAGAGAGTATCACAGTTGAGTAATTAAAATCCACAATTGGTCAGTGATGATTAACTTTTAAGTGTTGAATAACGTCAACAATTAACATTAGATTTTTCTCCTTCTTATTGAAAGTTTCATTGTTTACAATGCATATTTTAGGGGGTGGTTGACTAATTGATAATTTCATTCTTGATTATGAAAATTTTTAAAATGGTTTTGCACAATTTCAAGTAAATCATTAAATTTTTCATCTAATTTCAGGCCAAGGTTGAATCGATAAAAAATTAACGATTATTGAGCATCCTGAAGCTATTAAATATGCTGTTAGTTTTCAATAATTTTAGTCAGCCATTTGATTGATTTAATTTGATAAATTTATTGATATAGCCGTTAACATTTTCTGTTAACTATTATATCTAATATTGATTAAGATGAAAACCATCATGCTAATCATCACCATAACCATTATTCAACAATTGATTGGTTTTAATCAAACATCAGATTCACAAATTATGCAAATTGAAACACAAAAGGCATTAAGCTTGAAAACGGCGTTAACAGCCGTTGATGATTCTGTCATGATTCATAAGTCGTTTGGTTACATAAGATTGTTATTTTTTTATCGCTTTTCCCTCCTTTTTTGGTTAAATATGTTGATGTTTATTAATATTTTTTTTTCTCAATGTATTTTGTCTATTTTAGATCAATCTCGTCACAAGTTGGATCGATGGAAGTTTTGTGTATTCAACTTCAGAGACATGGTTAAACACCATGAGATCCTTTAAAAATGGTTCACTTAAAAGTGACGAGTCCAACATGTTTCCACCTCGTAATAGGGAAAGAGCTCCTTTACATAATTCACCACCAGCTCACCATATTAAAATGATTTCACCAGAAAGAATGTTTCGTAAGTAATTAAGATCAAACCAACCTTGACTACCTCCAATTAATAAAGCCATGTTAATGAGAATCTTTTGTTAATTTTTGCTCCACTAAAGCTTCACCCTAGAAAATGTAGACTTTTTGCAGTTTTTTTCATCAATCTATCAATTTGTACTTTCTCTTTATGTTCCTTTCCCCATTGAAAACTAGTTTTATCCACCAAAAAAATTCAACGTGAATCTGAATAACCCAGAAAAATACCCATTTAGTAAAAAACAACAACCATTGCTCTTTCTCTTTGTAATCTCCACTTTTTTTTCTTTTTCTCAGTTTCAAATGAAATCTCACGCTAATCCAATAAATTTCTGTGTTTACTCAGTTTTACTAATTATTGTCTCACCCTTTTTTAATTACAGTTCT
The DNA here is from genome assembly GCF_039701765.1 of Tetranychus urticae. Taxonomy (NCBI): domain Eukaryota; kingdom Metazoa; phylum Arthropoda; class Arachnida; order Trombidiformes; family Tetranychidae; genus Tetranychus; species Tetranychus urticae. The sequence goes on from NC_142959.1 coordinate 4,991,361, forward strand.
GGGTGATCCCCGATCAAATCAAAATCCAGCCTTATTGGCATTTGGATTATTATTTTTTCGTTGGCACAATACATTGGCTCAACGGATTCAAGCTGAATATCCTCATTGGTCGGATGAAGATATTTTTCAAAGGGCCAGGCGCCTTGTAATTGCTAGTCTTCAGGTAATTATCTAACAATGTAAAAATCCATAAATGTTGATTCCAACAATTTATCATCGAGTGTTTCACCATATTAAGATCATTATTAAGTCCTTTTGCTAATTTAAATTTGTTTTTCTTGCAGAATATTATTTTATATGAATATTTGCCAACCTTGTTGGGTTCAGATGAACAAATTGCTCCATATACTGGTTATAAACCCGATATTCACCCGGGTGTTAGTCATGCATTCCAGTCAGCCGCATTTCGTTTCGGCCACACAATGATTCCTCCTGGTCTTTATCGAAGGTATCACGTGAATCATGATTGCAATCTGCAAAGCTGATCGTCATTGTGACAGGTTAATATGTAATATAATGGTTAAGATGACTTATTTCCAATTTTAGCTGTTTGCCTCACTTTCACTTTCATTTCAAACACATTCTGAACCGAACAATCGTAGGCTGCCTTGTGTATTATAATCATCGTAATTATTATCACCATTATCAGAAGCTGTATAATTTACCTTGATAACATAATAATAACTTATCAAGTGAACACAGGGCTGAACGAAAAGTTCAAATTACAATTTAATAGATTTGCAAATCAAATTTTCTAGTCTCGTTAATCTGAAATATTGTTTTCACTATTAAGCTGTAACTTTTTTATATCTCAATTTAGGAACATTGACTTGTCAAATATTTCTACTTGATTAGTTTTCCTTTAATTATATGTATTCATATTTTCAGAATTTTAAATCAACATTGTTAATTTTTGTTCTAGGATTGAATCAAATTGCATGTTAAACAGTCAAAATGCTCGCTAAATAACTTGATTATTAGTATAATTAACCACAAGATAAACACCTAAACACTTGAAGTTTACAGACTGACAAGTTGTAATTAGTTGAACAATTGATACAAAACACTGATTCTATTATTTTATATCAACAATTATGAAGATAATGAGTGACAAATTAAAATTAATTAGAAGTTTTTCTGACAATTGAGCAGCAAAGTGAACAATTTAAACAATTTGAAGCCTTTTTTCGGTTCCATTTTTTACTATTTAGCTTGATGAGTTGATTTGATTTTTAAATGATTTATCCTGTTTCCAAATCAAATGTTGACTCGTTTTTCAGTTCAATTTTCAGCTAATAATCTCAATCTGTCAATGATGAAGATAATAATGAAACACCTTGAATTGATATTTGGTTAGACTAATACAATCAAAATATCTCACCAAAAGTCAAATCAAACAACAATTTCGTTATAACCTTTTCAATGATCAAATTATTGCTGATTTAGCAACGCCTTGTATTAAATAATGTTTAACAACCCTTTAAAACTGCAACCTTGATTGACCCATGTAATCAACCAAAGATTGTTGATTGTAAATTCAACAGATCAAGTCAATTCCTTTAATACAAAAGCAAGCAAGTCCTGATAGACAAGTACAATTATACAATGAAATAATTATTTGTTGGTAATAGTTTTAAATTGTAATCAAACACTAATCAAATTGCTCAGACTTCAGAAATGTATCAAAAAAATCTCAAGCAGCGTTCAATGAATCTAAATCCAGGTTTAAAATTAATAAACCTTTATTAAATACTCTTATCAAAATTTATCATTTTTAAGTGAATTACTTGAGGCTAGCTTTTAAATTACACAATTATATCACATCTATTATAACCATTAATCATTCCTTGTTAATTGTGATGATTTAATGTGGAGAAAATTTTTAAAAATCTGAAAATTTTACTCCATAAAATGGGTTCAAAGCGATTTTTATCAACTTAAAATTTACTTACCTTCCATCCATTGTATTACTTTAACCTTGTCAATTATGATGATATCAGTCCAATTTAATCAAATTATACTGTTTACTAATTGTATTGTAATTGTCTTTAATCAATAGAGATGCTCAATGTAACTTCATAAAAACTCGCCATGGTCATAATGGTATACGTTTGTGCTCCACTTGGTGGGGCTCTGAGGTAAGCATAAATTTAAACAATTTGCATGATTGTGAACCTAACAATCATATATTCATACTCTGTTTCATGTCATTATGGTCAGTAATATAATTAAAAACAATTGATAAAATCTGTTGAAAAAATCAAACTGAATAAATATAAACCTGGAACCTATGAAGTCTTGAACCTCTGTAATTACAATGGTAAAATTGGACTTTCGTATGTTAGGATAATTTGTTTCCCACATTATATTACTGATTGTATTGATATGGTTCTTAATTTTGTTTGCAAATTTACTAATTTTATTCACTTTTTCTTGTTATTAGGAAGTGATACCAGAAACAGGATTGGAAGAGTTATTAATGGGTCTTTCATCTCAAATTGCTGAACGAGAAGATTCAATTTTATGTTCAGACGTCCGTGGTGAGTGAATCCAGCAAAAATTATAATCAACTTTATCTATTTAATGTTAACATTATTGTTAACTTAAATACAACCTTGATCATAATCAAAAATTATATCTGTTTACCTTGACACACTCAACGTTGACTCGTTATTTGCTGTTGTTGCTATTGCCGTCGCTGTTGCCTGTTTTTTGCTGTTGTTGCTTGAGCTTCAAATTTTCACTTGTGTACATTTTCATTTTTTGGTATTACGCACTTTAAACTAGCAAAATATAAAAATACCAGTTGATTGTTGGTTAAAGGTAATAAGAAGAGGAAAAGTAACTATCGTAATGAGCACAGCTCATTTGGAGAGAAACTAATTTTATCCAATTCACGTTACTATCAGTGTAGTCAACATGAGGTCAAGGGTAATCACCATCATTCAGAAAGATTCATAAGGAGGCAATTTGCTTGTTGAGCTCTTGTCCAATCGTGTAAATCATCATCAAACATGATCAACATTATCATGATCAATACAATCAACACCTCCATCCAAGATCCTTTGCTGTCTCACGGTCATTTACATTTCATTATTACCATCCCAATATCATTCATTTTAATATCTTAAAACGTCATCTTCCTTCCTCACTGATTGTGAATGCGGGATGATCAACAATCATTTTCGTTGTTTAATTAACATGTTAATTAAATCAATTGTCCTGTGTTGATAGTTAGTTTAATAGCCATTTCAATGTTTAACCTTTCAAACATCCATTTCATCATTATTACCTATTTCAATGCATTTTGCTGCTTCTCTTTGATTTCAAACACAATCCCTTTAGATTTGCGAGCAACTATTCTATAACATGTTTAACATTTTATATTATATCAACATGTTATCCCTGTTGATTGTTGATTAACTTGAAAAAGATAGGAAACATTATGTTAATTCAACTGTTAACATAACTGAACCATCTTCTAGTTGATAAACACAATGTTACATGTTTTTGCTATTAACTTGGCGCTCTTACGTTCAGCTTTTTACGCATTTTGTTCAATGGCAAAACTCATAACTATATTATTATTATCATTTTAATTCTTGGTTCAACCAAGGTTATCAAGTGTTAATTATTGTTAAATTAGTGTTTTTAATTTGATCTTTAATTTTTACAAATTAATGTGTGCTTGTAAACACAGCAACGTAATATGAAAATGTCCAACAACTCAACTTATAATCTTAATCCAATTTTAAGCTTTATCATTCTTTTAATTCCATGGGAATTTATAAACTGTTTAATATTCATTCCTCGTCATTAATTCCTAAGCTCATTAGATAATGATTGTCATTGTTCAATTGAACAAAGCTACCAGTTGTAATGTATTAGGTTGCTCAAAAAGCTCTGCACGAAAATTGCATTTCAAAAAAATCTAAAGCTAAATTAAAGCTATTTAGCTAATGAAACGACCACAAATAGCTTTAGCTCATAGCTTCTCACAAAAAGGTAGATAATCCAAAAATTCATTTCATAGCATGTTCAGACTCTTAGGCCTTCGATACTACTTCGTTTCTCGCCTTTTCAGCCCGAAATGAGATTCTTCTTTGATCCATATTTGATTTTTGATCTTATTTGGCCAATCTAATACATTAGCGGCAATAGACCTAAAGCTTGTTGATTAAATTGTTTGGTGATCTTCAAAAGCTAAGCAAAACAAGCTAATCAAAGGCTCTAGTTAGATAATTGAAGGAACCCTTCTATTGACGTTTAACCCAAAGGCTTCCATAGACTGTTAACCCTGAACAGTCAATATTTTTCCTTGCCAATTCAGTTTTAATTGTATTCATGTTTAATACAATTAATATGGCAACATGTTAATGTCAAGTACACCTACTCATTGACTTAATTATTGATTGAATTGCCTCGTAGTCAGACTTGCGGCAATTCAAATTTTTGTTGTGAAATTTTTAGCAAAATTTTCATTATTGCTAGCCTTTTGTTTACTAATTAATGGTTAATTAAGACACCTTAATTTAAATCTTGAACATATGGTAAAGTACAAAATGGATTTACCTCTATCAAGGTTTTTTACCCAATTAGCCGTGTTTTTGTTAGCATTTTAATTTCCGTTGAATCGTTACCTTTATTTCAAGCAATAGCAATCTGTCATATTTGTATCAATTATTAACAATGCTAATAATTTGCTAATTGTTGTCTCTGTTTTTAAGATCACATTTAAACTTGAATTGAAGGTTTATTGATTACAATTTCATCTCAACTGTTCAATACTGAAGGACAGTTTAACCAAGGAAAGGTTGACAATTTGGTTCAATGAAAGGTCAATCAATTATGTCTGTTCTCATCACCTTTAATAGTCTGATTAAATAACTACCAACTAGACTTAACCCAAACAATTAACTGATTTACAAATGAAAATCAAGAGCTTGGTAAATGATTGATTAATGTAAATAGATGTTGAAGCCGTGAGCATTTTAATTCTGTTATTATGTTGATTAGAAATTATTGATTGATTTTCTGATTTCTCTTGGAAATTAATCTTCCCTTAAATGAGAAAACCTAAATTGCTATTTTAATCGTTTAACCATTGTAATCAATTAGGTTATTAACCAAACAAGTTTCAGCTAAGCTTAATTGTTATCCAAAGATACTCAATCAAGTCAAGTTAATATTGAAAAACTGTTGATTTGTAAGGCAAACCTATTAATAGCAAATCAACTGACATTATTTGTTCAAATGATAGATGTTTTTATTCATATTTAGATTGAATCCAAGATTTTTGGTTAACCAGAAATTATCTAAATCTGGTTTAACCTACCGATTGGTTGAACGTTTAGGGTAAATTGTATTAACCATTAACTTGTGAGACCTAATCAAGTTAATTGAATGTTTTTTGTTTTAATTGTTAATGTTGCTTTTTGTAATTCAATTTCCCTTTCCATTTTGTTGCATTCAAATTGCCTTAAGGATAACAATTGAAGATCGACCTAAATCAAGTTAACCAGCAAATCAGGTTATTTTGAAAACATTGATATCTTCAACAATATTGACATAAATCATCAATACTTTTGATCAACCTTTCCGATTGAAATTAACTTCCAATTGTTTGATAAATATTGTCTTAAAAAATTGTCTTTTCACTGATTATTGCAACTCAATCTTCAGACTAATTCAGTCCTGACTTTTATGTTAATCCAATAATAATCATGCCGTGAAGGATCTAAAATTGAAACTGAAAATTGTCTAAACCTTGAAATTTTCATTTCTTGTTCATAATCTTCTCTTTCTTTTCTTTCTTTTCTCTCATCATCGTCTTCCAATTTTAAACCTTGACCTGAGCTTGAAAAATTACTAAAAAACCAAAAGCTGAATGCTGTTTGATGTAATCTAATAAAGATTACATCGTTTCAAGCTCTTCCCTGAGACATGAATTAAATATATATTTATACTAACCATGACATTAAATGCTTGGCTTAATTGTCCTCGATAATTACAATTAATAAGCCATCAATTGCAAAAATTTTGGGTAAAAATTAAAACAAACAAAAAAGGTACAAAAAAATTGATGAATTATGAAGCCTTGAAGTTAGCCAGTGAAACCCATAAAACCATTATTACGATGGACTGTATTTAGTAATTTGATTAACTATCTAGGGAAGAGTAAAGCTATTTAAATTAACTAAAATTAATCAACCAATTAACCGATTGTCCTTCACCAATTGAATGGTGAATATCATTAATCAAATGGATCAGTCGATGGTGTTCATTGTTGATTGTTATCCAAATGTTTCCCATACAATTGAAGTTACCCAAAGTTAACCAATACTTTCAATACCAATGGTTAAAATGGGTGAAATGTTGAACTGATTTTATATTTCAAATTACCTAAAACATTGTTTATTGTGCTTAATCAATGAGTCCATTAAATTGACTTATTGTTACTATTAACTGATTATTGGTTAAGCTTTTCACTCTCTCTTTCATTAACTTTGCTTCAATGTCAAGTGATTAACTAAATATATAAATAGTTAATCACGTTTAACTGTTGCTATTGTAGGAGTTGAAGGAGTTACCCAAAAAAAATTAGAGTAAAGAGTTAGGCTTAAAGGGGTTTATTAATTGTTTCCGATTATGATTTGCTTCAATAGATTTTCACTGAAAAATGATAAATTGTCTCATAAAATAGTCATGTAATCTAATTGTCAGTAAATTTCCGTTTCAATGCAACTCCGAGTTTAACCCGGAACTTTGCTGTTTCAATGTAAACATTTTCAGAAAGTGTAACATTTGAAATTGAAATCATCCAATGATTTTAATGTCACATGAATCAGAAATTTATTTTTGTTATTATTTAGTATTTTCAAAGTTAATTGTTGATTGAATTTTAAATTTTCACCTTTTGTTTGTTATAATAGCAATTTTTGGTTGATGGTAATTGACTGAATTGTACAAGAAATGTATTCATTTATTTGGTTAACTTAAAGACTTGTTGCCCTTGCATTAAATTGTACAATTAACTGTTCCTCTCAGTTGAAGTATTAATATAAAAAAATCTCATTTTCCTTTCCAATTGGAATCAACCTTCGATTGAAATCAATCAAATTGTGAAGAATTGCGAAGCTAAAAAAAGTGCACATTAAATTGAACAAACTGGGACCTTCGATTGATTCAGTAATTTGTATTACCCTTGTTAACTGTTCACGATTAGTTGAATGCACAGAGAGAGACAATTAATCGAAGTGTTCATTGAAATCACTTCATAAACTTCCCATGTTTAATAATAATGATATTTTTATTAGCAGTAACTTGAGCTGAACAAATTGCTACAAGCAATTCATGATTTACCAGTTTGTTGTTTTGTATCAACAGATTCTGTATCATTAATCACATTTTTTTAATTAGGAAGGTTGAGCTTTAAATTGAAAATTTGGGTTGAATATACTTTTAGTAAATATTGTTTGATTTAAAACAATGAAAAGGTTGATTGTTACTAGCTTCATAGACTCACATTTTATTCCTGTTTTTACAATCAACATTTGAAATCAGCTGTAATGATTGCCGGTCATGGACAGACTCATTATTATTACCTTCACACAAATTTCAACTCATTTCAAAGCTTTGATAACAACAACAGCAATTAATTAGTCAACAAATGTGCAACAATTTGTTTAATTAGAGACTCCATTTGGTCTCTATACAGTTATGTAATTTCAATTGTAAATTTCAATGGAGGCTTTTTTGTTTCTGGTTAACCAAACAAATTTAATGGTAGCTTGGGTTTTCATTGTATTTTAAATTGTAGACTAATCCATTGTTTTCATTTATTCACTTTTAGATAAATTGTTTGGCCCATTGGATTTTAGTCGACGTGATTTAGCTGCTTTAAACATAATGAGAGGTCGAGATAATGGTCTACCTGATTACAATACAGTGCGGAAAGTATTTGGTTTACCTAAATTAAATTGGACTGAAATTAATCCAGTCTTTTCAGCCAATAATCCTGATGTAATTAAACGATTATATGATCTTTATAATGGCGATGTTGATAATATTGATCTTTATGTTGGTGGAATGTTGGAAACCAATCCAACTGAAGGTAGACCAGGTCCAGTGTTTAGACGGATAATTAAGGAACAATTTGAACGTATTCGTGATGCTGATCGATTTTGGTTTGAAAATGAAGCTAATGGCATATTTTCAATTGATGAGATTGAAGAGATTCGTAAAATCAGGTTATGGGATATACTGGTCAATGCAACCGGAATACCGGCAAATGCGGTTCAAAAGGAGTTATTCCGATTCCAGGAGGGTGATCCATGTCCACAACCTGGACAATTAAACAGCAGCCAATTGGAACCCTGTATTATACTCAAAGGATGGGATTATTTCCATGGAAGTGAACTTCCATACATTTTTGTCATCCTTCTTCTCATCTTTATACCAACAGGTAAAAAAACATCAACAGTTGGTCAACTAAACATTTCCAGACTGCATATTGATTGATTATCATCACCTTTAAATCAATCTATTTTCATCATTTTCAAGTCATTTCATTATCTTTCCATTTTTTTGCCATTATCATCATCTTAACCCAAATTTGATTGTCTCGATGAAATTGTTATT